>NC_133133.1:72575695-73998241 GCF_048418815.1 Hemitrygon akajei
CTCACCACACTAACTGTACCCTGGTACCATTGTCACCACTCTAACTGTGCCCTGGGTCCATTGTCACCACACTAACTGTACCCTGGGACCATTCTCAGCACACTAACTGTACCCTGGGTCCATTGTCACCACACTAACTGTACACTGGGTCCATTGTCACCACACTAACTGTGCCCAGGGACCATTGTCACCACACTAACTGTACCCTGGGTCCATTCTCACCACACTAACTGTACCCTGGGACCATTGTCACCACACTAACTGTACCCTGGGTCTATTCTCACCACACTAACTGTGCCCTGGGACCATTCTCACCGCACTAACTGTACCCTGGTACCATTGTCACCACACTAACTGTGCCCTGGGTCCATTGTCACCACACTAACTGTACCCTGGGTCCATTCTCACCACACTAACTGTACCCTGGGACCATTGTCACCACACTAACTGTACCCTGGGTCCATTCTCACCACACTAACTGTGCCCTGGGACCATTCTCACCACACTAACTGTACCCTGGTACCATTGTCACCACACTAACTGTACCCTGGGACCATTCTCACCACACTAACTGTACCCTGGGTCCATTGTCACCACACTAACTGTACCCTGGGACCATTGTCACCACACTAACTGTACCCTGGGACCATTCTCACACACTAACTGTACCCTGGGACCATTCTCACCACACTAACTGTGCCCTGGTACCATTGTCACCACACTAACTGTACCCTGAGGCCATTCTCACCACACTAACTGTACCCTAGTACCATTCTCACACACTAACTGTACCCTGGGACCATTCTCACCTCACTAACTGTACCCTGGGACCATTCTCACCACACTAACTGTACACTGGGTCCATTGTCACCACACTAACTGTACACTGGGACCATTGTCACCACACTATCTGTACCCTGGGACCATTCTCAGCACACTAACTGTACCCTGGGACCATTCTCACCACACTAACTGTGCCCTGGGTCCATTGTCACCACACTAACTGTACACTGGGACCATTGTCACCACACTAACTGTACCCTGGGTCAATTCTCACCACACTAACTGTGCCCTGGGACCATTCTCACCACACTAACTGTACCCTGGTACCATTGTCACCACACTAACTGTGCCCTGGGTCCATTGTCACCACACTAACTGTACCCTGGGACCATTCTCAGCACACTAACTGTACCCTGGGTCCATTGTCACCACACTAACTGTACACTGGGTCCATTGTCACCACACTAACTGTGCCCTGGGTCCATTGTCACCACACTAACTGTACCCTGGGTCCATTCTCACCACACTAACTGTACCCTGGGACCATTGTCACCACACTAACTGTACCCTGGGTCTATTCTCACCACACTAACTGTGCCCTGGGACCATTCTCACCACACTAACTGTACCCTGGTACCATTGTCACCACACTAACTGTGCTCTGGGTCCATTGTCACCACACTAACTGTACCCTGGGACCATTCTCAGCACACTAACTGTACCCTGGGTCCATTGTCACCACACTAACTGTACACTGGGACCATTGTCACCACACTAACTGTGCCCTGGGACCATTCTCACCACACTAACTGTACCCTGAGGCCATTGTCACCACACTAACTGTTACCTGGGTCCATTGTCACCACACTAACTGTACACTGGGTCCATTCTCACCACACTAACTGTGCCCTGGGACCATTGTCACCACACTAACTGTACCCTGGGACCATTCTCACCACACTAACTGTGCCCTGGGACCATTGTCACCACACTAACTGTACCCTCGGTCCATTGTCACCACACTAACTGTACCCTGGGACCATTCTCACCACACTAACTGTACCCTGGGACCATTGTCACCACACTAACTGTACCCTAGGTCCATTCTCACCACACTATCTGTACCCTGGGTCTATTGTCACCACACTAACTGTTCCCTGGGACCATTCTCACCACACTAACTGTACCCTGAGGCCATTGTCACCACACTAACTATACCCTGGGACCATTCTCACCACACTAACTGTACCCTGCGTCCATTGTCACCACACTAACTGTACACTGGGTCCATTGTCACCACACTAACTGTGCCCTGGGTCCATTGTCACCACACTAACTGTACCCTGGGACCATTCTCACACACTAACTGTACCCTGGGTCCATTCTCACCACACTAACTGTACCCGGGGTCCATTGTCAGCACACTAACTGTACCCTGGGTCCATTCTCACCACACTAACTGTGCCCTGGGTCCATGGTCACCACACTAACTGTGCCCTGGGACCATTCTCACCACACTAACTGTACCCTGGGTCTATTGTCACCACACTAACTGTGCCCTGGGACCATTGTCACCACACTAACTGTGCCCTAGGTCCATTGTCACCACACTAACTGTACCCTGGGTCCATTCTCACCACACTAACTGTGCCCTGGGACCATTGTCATCACACTAACTGTACCCTGGGTCCATTCTCACCACACTAACTGTACCCTGAGGCCATTGTCACCACACTAACTGTTCCTTGGGACCATTGTCACCACACTAACTGTACCCTGGGACCATTGTCACCACAATAACTGTACCCTGGGTCCATTCTCACCACACTAACTGTGCCCTGGGACCATTGTCACCACACTAACTGTACCCTGGGACCATTCTCACCACACTAACTGTGCCCTGGGACCATTGTCACCACACTAACTGTACCCTGGGTCCATTGTCACCACACTAACTGTACCCTGGGTCCATTCTCACCACACTATCTGTACCCTGGGTCCATTGTCACCACACTAACTGTACCCTGGGACCATTGTCACCACACTAACTGTACCCTGGGTACATTCTCACCACACTATCTGTGCCCTGGGACCATTGTCACCACACTAACTGTACCCTGGGACCATTGTCACCACACTAACTGTACCCTGGGTACATTCTCACCACACTAACTGTACCCTGGTACCATTGTCACCACACTAACTGTGCCCTGGGTCCATTGTCACCACACTAACTGTTCCCTGGGTCCATTCTCACCACACTCACTGTACCCTGGGACCATTCTGACCACACTAACTGTGCCCTGGGTCCATTGTCACCACACTAACTGTACCCTGTTCCATTCTCACCACACTAACTGTACCCTGGGACCATTGTCACCACACTAACTGTACCCTGGGTCTATTCTCACCACACTAACTGTGCCCTGGGACCATTCTCACCACACTAACTGTACCCTGGTACCATTGTCACCACTCTAACTGTGCCCTGGGTCCATTGTCACCACACTAACTGTACCCTGGGACCATTCTCAGCACACTAACTGTACCCTGGGTCCATTGTCACCACACTAACTGTACACTGGGTCCATTGTCACCACACTAACTGTGCCCAGGGACCATTGTCACCACACTAACTGTACCCTGGGTCCATTCTCACCACACTATCTGTACCCTGGGACCATTGTCACCACACTAACTGTACCCTGGGTCTATTCTCACCACACTAACTGTGCCCTGGGACCATTCTCACCGCACTAACTGTACCCTGGTACCATTGTCACCACACTAACTGTGCCCTGGGTCCATTGTCACCACACTAACTGTACCCTGGGTCCATTCTCACCACACTAACTGTACCCTGGGACCATTGTCACCACACTAACTGTACCCTGGGTCCATTCTCACCACACTAACTGTGCCCTGGGACCATTCTCACCACACTAACTGTACCCTGGTACCATTGTCACCACACTAACTGTACCCTGGGACCATTCTCACCACACTAACTGTACCCTGGGTCCATTGTCACCACACTAACTGTACCCTGGGACCATTGTCACCACACTAACTGTACCCTGGGACCATTCTCACACACTAACTGTACCCTGGGACCATTCTCACCACACTAACTGTGCCCTGGTACCATTGTCACCACACTAACTGTACCCTGAGGCCATTCTCACCACACTAACTGTACCCTAGTACCATTCTCACACACTAACTGTACCCTGGGACCATTCTCACCTCACTAACTGTACCCTGGGACCATTCTCACCACACTAACTGTACACTGGGTCCATTGTCACCACACTAACTGTACACTGGGACCATTGTCACCACACTATCTGTACCCTGGGACCATTCTCAGCACACTAACTGTACCCTGGGACCATTCTCACCACACTAACTGTGCCCTGGGTCCATTGTCACCACACTAACTGTACACTGGGACCATTGTCACCACACTAACTGTACCCTGGGTCAATTCTCACCACACTAACTGTGCCCTGGGACCATTCTCACCACACTAACTGTACCCTGGTACCATTGTCACCACACTAACTGTGCCCTGGGTCCATTGTCACCACACTAACTGTACCCTGGGACCATTCTCAGCACACTAACTGTACCCTGGGTCCATTGTCACCACACTAACTGTACACTGGGTCCATTGTCACCACACTAACTGTGCCCTGGGTCCATTGTCACCACACTAACTGTACCCTGGGTCCATTCTCACCACACTAACTGTACCCTGGGACCATTGTCACCACACTAACTGTACCCTGGGTCTATTCTCACCACACTAACTGTGCCCTGGGACCATTCTCACCACACTAACTGTACCCTGGTACCATTGTCACCACACTAACTGTGCTCTGGGTCCATTGTCACCACACTAACTGTACCCTGGGACCATTCTCAGCACACTAACTGTACCCTGGGTCCATTGTCACCACACTAACTGTACACTGGGACCATTGTCACCACACTAACTGTGCCCTGGGACCATTCTCACCACACTAACTGTACCCTGAGGCCATTGTCACCACACTAACTGTTACCTGGGTCCATTGTCACCACACTAACTGTACCCTTGGTCTATTGTCACCACACTAACTGTTCCCTGGGACCATTCTCACCACACTAACTGTACCCTGTGACATTCTCACCACACTAACTGTGCCCTGGGACCATTGTCACCACACTAACTGTACACTGGGTCCATTGTCACCACACTAACTGTGCCCTGGGTCCATTGTCACCACACTAACTGTACCCTGGGACCATTCTCACCACACTAACTGTACCCTGGGATCATTCTCACCACACTAACTGTACCCTGGGTCCATTGTCACCACACTAACTGTGCCCTGGGACCATTCTCACCACACTAACTGTACCCTGGGTCTATTGTCACCACACTAACTGTGCCCTGGTTCCATTGTCACCACACTAACTGTGCCCTGGGACCATTGTCACCACACTAACTGTACACTGGGTCCATTCTCACCACACTAACTGTGCCCTGGGACCATTGTCACCACACTAACTGTACCCTGGGTCCATTCTCACCACACTAACTGTACCCTGGGTCTATTGTCACCACACTAACTGTGCCCTGGTTCCATTGTCACCACACTAACTGTGCCCTGGGACCATTGTCACCACACTAACTGTACACTGGGTCCATTCTCACCACACTAACTGTGCCCTGGGACCATTGTCACCACACTAACTGTACCCTGGGACCATTCTCACCACACTAACTGTGCCCTGGGACCATTGTCACCACACTAACTGTACCCTCGGTCCATTGTCACCACACTAACTGTACCCTGGGACCATTCTCACCACACTAACTGTACCCTGGGACCATTGTCACCACACTAACTGTACCCTAGGTCCATTCTCACCACACTATCTGTACCCTGGGTCTATTGTCACCACACTAACTGTTCCCTGGGACCATTCTCACCACACTAACTGTACCCTGAGGCCATTGTCACCACACTAACTGTTCCCTGGGACCATTCGCACCACACTAACTGTACACTGGGTCCATTGTCACCACACTAACTATACCCTGGGACCATTCTCACCACACTAACTGTACCCTGCGTCCATTGTCACCACACTAACTGTACCCTGGGTCCATTCTCACCACCCTAACTGTGCCCTGGGACCATTCTCACCACACTAACTGTACCCTGGTACCATTGTCACCACACTAACTGTACCCTGGGACCATTCTCACCACACTAACTGTACCCTGGGTCCATTGTCACCACACTAACTGTACCCTGGGTCCATTCTCACCACACTATCTGTACCCTGGGTCCATTGTCACCACACTAACTGTACCCTGGGACCATTGTCACCACACTAACTGTACCCTGGGTACATTCTCACCACACTATCTGTGCCCTGGGACCATTGTCACCACACTAACTGTACCCTGGGACCATTGTCACCACACTAACTGTACCCTGGGTACATTCTCACCACACTAACTGTACCCTGGTACCATTGTCACCACACTAACTGTGCCCTGGGTCCATTGTCACCACACTAACTGTTCCCTGGGTCCATTCTCACCACACTCACTGTACCCTGGGACCATTCTGACCACACTAACTGTGCCCTGGGTCCATTGTCACCACACTAACTGTACCCTGGGTCCATTCTCACCACACTAACTGTACCCTGGGACCATTGTCACCACACTAACTGTACCCTGGGTCTATTCTCACCACACTAACTGTGCCCTGGGACCATTCTCACCGCACTAACTGTACCCTGGTACCATTGTCACCACACTAACTGTGCCCTGGGTCCATTGTCACCACACTAACTGTACCCTGGGTCCATTCTCACCACACTAACTGTACCCTGGGACCATTGTCACCACACTAACTGTACCCTGGGTCCATTCTCACCACACTAACTGTGCCCTGGGACCATTCTCACCACACTAACTGTACCCTGGTACCATTGTCACCACACTAACTGTACACTGGGTCCATTGTCACCACACTAACTGTGCCCTGGGTCCATTGTCACCACACTAACTGTACCCTGGGTCCATTCTCACCACACTAACTGTACCCTGGGACCATTGTCACCACACTAACTGTACCCTTGGTCTATTCTCACCACACTAACTGTGCCCTGGGACCATTCTCACCACACTAACTGTACCCTGGGACCATTGTCACCACACTAACTGTACCCTGGGTCCATTCTCACCACACTAACTGTGCCCTGGGACCATTCTCACCACACTAACTGTACCCTGGGACCATTCTCACCACACTAACTGTACACTGGGTCCATTGTCACCACACTAACTGTGCCCTGGGTCCATTGTCACCACACTAACTGTACCCTGGGTCCATTCTCACCACACTAACTGTACCCTGGGACCATTGTCACCACACTAACTGTACCCTTGGTCTATTCTCACCACACTAACTGTGCCCTGGGACCATTCTCACCACACTAACTGTACCCTGGTACCATTGTCACCACACTAACTGTGCCCTGGGTCCATTGTCACCACACTAACTGTACCCTGGGACCATTCTCAGCACACTAACTGTACCCTGGGTCCATTGTCACCACACTAACTGTACACTGGGACCATTGTCACCACACTAACTGTGCCCTGGGTCTATTGTCACCACACTAACTATTCCCTGGGACCATTCTCACCACACTAACTGTACCCTGAGGCCATTGTCACCACACTAACTGTTACCTGGGACCATTGTCACCACACTAACTGTACCCTGGGTCTATTGTCACCACACTAACTGTTCCCTGGGACCATTCTCACCACACTAACTGTACCCTGTGACATTCTCACCACACTAACTGTGCCCTGGGACCATTGTCACCACACTAACTGTACACTGGGTCCATTGTCACCACACTAACTGTGCCCTGGGTCCATTGTCACCACACTAACTGTACCCTGGGACCATTCTCACCACACTAACTGTACCCTGGGATCATTCTCACCACACTAACTGTACTCTGGGTCCATTGTCACCACACTAACTGTGCCCTGGGACCATTCTCACCACACTAACTGTACCCTGGGTCTATTGTCACCACACTAACTGTGCCCTGGTTCCATTGTCACCACACTAACTGTGCCCTGGGACCATTGTCACCACACTAACTGTACACTGGGTCCATTCTCACCACACTAACTGTGCCCTGGGACCATTGTCACCACACTAACTGTACCCTGGGACCATTCTCACCACACTAACTGTACCCTGGGTCTATTGTCACCACACTAACTGTGCCCTGGTTCCATTGTCACCACACTAACTGTGCCCTGGGACCATTGTCACCACACTAACTGTACACTGGGTCCATTCTCACCACACTAACTGTGCCCTGGGACCATTGTCACCACACTAACTGTACCCTGGGACCATTCTCACCACACTAACTGTGCCCTGGGACCATTGTCACCACACTAACTGTACCCTCGGTCCATTGTCACCACACTAACTGTACCCTGGGACCATTCTCACCACACTAACTGTACCCTGGGACCATTGTCACCACACTAACTGTACCCTAGGTCCATTCTCACCACACTATCTGTACCCTGGGTCTATTGTCACCACACTAACTGTTCCCTGGGACCATTCTCACCACACTAACTGTACCCTGAGGCCATTGTCACCACACTAACTGTTCCCTGGGACCATTCGCACCACACTAACTGTACACTGGGTCCATTGTCACCACACTAACTATACCCTGGGACCATTCTCACCACACTAACTGTACCCTGCGTCCATTGTCACCACACTAACTGTACACTGGGTCCATTGTCACCACACTAACTGTGCCCTGGGTCCATTGTCACCACACTAACTGTACCCTGGGACCATTCTCACACACTAACTGTACCCTGGGTCCATTCTCACCACACTAACTGTACCCGGGGTCCATTGTCAGCACACTAACTGTACCCTGGGTCCATTCTCACCACACTAACTGTGCCCTGGGTCCATGGTCACCACACTAACTGTGCCCTGGGACCATTCTCACCACACTAACTGTACCCTGGGTCTATTGTCACCACACTAACTGTGCCCTGGGACCATTGTCACCACACTAACTGTGCCCTAGGTCCATTGTCACCACACTAACTGTACCCTGGGTCCATTCTCACCACACTAACTGTGCCCTGGGACCATTGTCATCACACTAACTGTACCCTGGGTCCATTCTCACCACACTAACTGTACCCTGAGGCCATTGTCACCACACTAACTGTTCCTTGGGACCATTGTCACCACACTAACTGTACCCTGGGACCATTGTCACCACAATAACTGTACCCTGGGTCCATTCTCACCACACTAACTGTGCCCTGGGACCATTGTCAGCACACTAACTGTACCCTGGGACCATTCTCACCACACTAACTGTGCCCTGGGACCATTGTCACCACACTAACTGTACCCTGGGTCCATTGTCACCACACTAACTGTACCCTGGGTCCATTCTCACCACACTATCTGTACCCTGGGTCCATTGTCACCACACTAACTGTACCCTGGGACCATTGTCACCACACTAACTGTACCCTGGGTACATTCTCACCACACTATCTGTGCCCTGGGACCATTGTCACCACACTAACTGTACCCTGGGACCATTGTCACCACACTAACTGTACCCTGGGTACATTCTCACCACACTAACTGTACCCTGGTACCATTGTCACCACACTAACTGTGCCCTGGGTCCATTGTCACCACACTAACTGTTCCCTGGGTCCATTCTCACCACTCTCACTGTACCCTGGGACCATTCTGACCACACTAACTGTGCCCTGGGTCCATTGTCACCACACTAACTGTACCCTGGGTCCATTCTCACCACACTAACTGTACCCTGGGACCATTGTCACCACACTAACTGTACCCTGGGTCTATTCTCACCACACTAACTGTGCCCTGGGACCATTCTCACCACACTAACTGTACCCTGGTACCATTGTCACCACTCTAACTGTGCCCTGGGTCCATTGTCACCACACTAACTGTACCCTGGGACCATTCTCAGCACACTAACTGTACCCTGGGTCCATTGTCACCACACTAACTGTACACTGGGTCCATTGTCACCACACTAACTGTGCCCAGGGACCATTGTCACCACACTAACTGTACCCTGGGTCCATTCTCACCACACTAACTGTACTCTGGGACCATTGTCACCACACTAACTGTACCCTGGGTCTATTCTCACCACACTAACTGTGCCCTGGGACCATTCTCACCGCACTAACTGTACCCTGGTACCATTGTCACCACACTAACTGTGCCCTGGGTCCATTGTCACCACACTAACTGTACCCTGGGTCCATTCTCACCACACTAACTGTACCCTGGGACCATTGTCACCACACTAACTGTACCCTGGGTCCATTCTCACCACACTTACTGTGCCCTGGGACCATTCTCACCACACTAACTGTACCCTGGTACCATTGTCACCACACTAACTGTACCCTGGGACCATTCTCACCACACTAACTGTACCCTGGGTCCATTGTCACCACACTAACTGTACCCTGGGACCATTGTCACCACACTAACTGTACCCTGGGACCATTCTCACACACTAACTGTACCCTGGGACCATTCTCACCACACTAACTGTGCCCTGGTACCATTGTCACCACACTAACTGTACCCTGAGGCCATTCTCACCACACTAACTGTACCCTGGTACCATTCTCACACACTAACTGTACCCTGGGACCATTCTCACCACACTAACTGTACCCTGGGACCATTCTCACCACACTAACTGTACCCTGGGTCCATTGTCACCACACTAACTGTACACTGGGACGATTGTCACCACACTATCTGTAGCCTGGGACCATTCTCAGCACACTAACTGTACCCTGGGACCATTCTCACCACACTAACTGTGCCCTGGGTCCATTGTCACCACACTAACTGTACACTGGGACCATTGTCACCACACTAACTGTACCCTGGGTCAATTCTCACCACACTAACTGTGCCCTGGGACCATTCTCACCACACTAACTGTACCCTGGTACCATTGTCACCACACTAACTGTGCCCTGGGTCCATTGTCACCACACTAACTGTACCCTGGGACCATTCTCAGCACACTAACTGTACCCTGGGTCCATTGTCACCACACTAACTGTACACTGGGTCCATTGTCACCACACTAACTGTGCCCTGGGTCCATTGTCACCACACTAACTGTACCCTGGGTCCATTCTCACCACACTAACTGTACCCTGGGACCATTGTCACCACACTAACTGTACCCTGGGTCTATTCTCACCACACTAACTGTGCCCTGGGACCATTCTCACCACACTAACTGTACCCTGGTACCATTGTCACCACACTAACTGTGCCCTGGGTCCATTGTCACCACACTAACTGTACCCTGGGACCATTCTCAGCACGCTAACTGTACCCTGGGTCCATTGTCACCACACTATCTGTACACTGGGACCATTGTCACCACACTAACTGTGCCCTGGGTCTATTGTCACCACACTAACTATTCCCTGGGACCATTCTCACCACACTAACTGTACCCTGAGGCCATTGTCACCACACTAACTGTTACCTGGGACCATTGTCACCACACTAACTGTACCCTGGGTCTATTGTCACCACACTAACTGTTCCCTGGGACCATTCTCACCACACTAACTGTACCCTGTGACATTCTCACCACACTAACTGTGCCCTGGGACCATTGTCACCACACTAACTGTACACTGGGTCCATTGTCACCACACTATCTGTGCCCTGGGTCCATTGTCACCACACTAACTGTACCCTGGGACCATTCTCACCACACTAACTGTACCCTGGGATCATTCTCACCACACTAACTGTACCCTGGGTCCATTGTCACCACACTAACTGTGCCCTGGGACCATTCTCACCACACTAACTGTACCCTGGGTCTATTGTCACCACACTAACTGTGCCCTGGTTCCATTGTCACCACACTAACTGTGCCCTGGGACCATTGTCACCACACTAACTGTACACTGGGTCCATTCTCACCACACTAACTGTGCCCTGGGACCATTGTCACCACACTAACTGTACCCTGGGACCATTCTCACCACACTAACTGTACCCTGGGTCTATTGTCACCACACTAACTGTGCCCTGGTTCCATTGTCACCACACTAACTGTGCCCTGGGACCATTGTCACCACACTAACTGTACACTGGGTCCATTCTCACCACACTAACTGTGCCCTGGGACCATTGTCACCACACTAACTGTACCCTGGGTCCATTGTCACCACACTAACTGCTCCTTGGGACCATTGCACCACACTAACTGTACCCTGGGACCATTGTCACCACACTAACTGTACCCTAGGTCCATTCTCACCACACTAACTGTGCCCTGGGACCATTGTCACCACACTAACTGTACCCTGGGACCATTGTCACCACACTAACTGTACCCTGGGTCCATTCTCACCACACTAACTGTACCCTGGGACCATTCTCACCACACTAACTGTGCCCTGGGACCATTGTCACCACACTAACTGTACCCTAGGTCCATTCTCACCACACTAACGGTACCCTGGGTCTATTGTCACCACACTAACTGTTCCCTGGGACCATTCTCACCAAACTAAATGTACCCTGAGGCGATTGTCACCACACTAACTGTTCCCTGGAACCATTCTCACCACACTAACTGTACCCTGGGTCCATTGTCACCACACTAACTGTACCCTTGGACCATTCTCACCACACTAACTGTACCCTGGGTCCATTGTCAGCACACTAACTGTGCCCTGGGTCCATTGTCACCACACTAACTGTACCCTGGGTCCATTGTCACCACACTAACTGTGCCCTGGGACCATTCTCACCACACTAACTGTACCCTGGGTCTATTATCACCACACTAACTGTGCCCTGGGACCATTGTCACCGCACTAATTGTACCCTGGGTCCATTCTCACCACACTAACTGTACCCTGGGACCATTCTCACCACACTAACTGTTCCTTGGGACCATTCTCACCACACTAACTGTGCCCTGGGACCATTGTCACCGCACTAACTGTACCCTGGGACCATTCTCACCACACTAACTGTACCCTGGGACCATTCTTACCACACTAACTGTACCCTGGGACCATTCTCACCACACTAACTGTACCCTGGGTCCATTGTCACCACACTAACTGTACCCTGGGTGCATTCTCACCACACTAACTGTACCCTGAGGCCATTGTCACCACACTAACTGTTCCTTGGGACCATTGACACCACACTAACTGTACCCTGGGACCATTGTCACCACACTAACTGTACCCTGGGACCATTCTCACCACACTAACTGTACCCTGGGACCATTGTCACCACACTAACTGTACCCTGGGACCATTGTCACCACACTAACTGTACCCTGGGTCCATTCTCACTACACTAACTGTACCCTGGGACCATTCTCACCACACTAACTGTGCCCTGGGACCATTCTCACCACACTAACTGTGCCCTGGGACCATTGTCACCACACTAACTGTACCCTGGGTCCATTGTCACCACACTAACTGTACCCTGGGTCCTTTCTCACCACACTGACTGTGCCCTGTGACCATTCTCACCACACTAACTGTACCCTGGGACCATTCTCACCACACTAACTGTGCCCTGGGACCATTGTCACCGCACTAATTGTACCCTGTGTCCATTCTCACCACACTAACTGTACCCTGAGGCCATTGTCACCACACTAACTGTTCCTTGGGACCACTGTCACCACACTAACTGTACCCTGGGACCATTGTCACCACACTAACTGTACCCTGGGTCCATTTTCACCACACTAACTGTGCCCTGGGACCATTGTCACCACACTAACTGTACCCTGGGACCATTGTCACCACACTAACTGTACCCTGGGTCCATTCTCACTACACTAACTGTACCCTGGTCTATTGTCACCACACTAACTGTACCCTGGGTCCATTGTCACCACACTAACTGTTCCCTGGGACCATTCTCACCACACTAACTGTACCCTGAGGCCATTGTCACCACACTAACTGTACCCTGGGTCCATTCTCACCACACTAACTATACCCTGGGACCATTCTCACCACACTAACTGTACCCTGAGGCCATTGTCACCACACTAACTGTACCCTGGGTCCATTGTCACCACACTAACTATACCCTGGGACCATTCTCACCACACTAACTGTACCCTGGGTCCATTGTCACCACACTAACTGTACACTGGGTCCATTGTCACCACACTAACTGTGCCCTGGGTCCATTCTCACCACACTAACTGTACCCTGGGTCCATTGTCACCACACTAACTGTACCCTGGGTCCATTCTCACCACACTAACTGTGCCCTGGGTCTATTGTCACCACACTAACTGTGCCCTGGGTCCATTGTCACCACACTAACTGTACCCTGGGACCATTCTCACCACACTAACTGTGCCCTGGGTCTATTGTCACCACACTATCTGTGCCCTGGGTCCATTGTCACCACACTAACTGTACCCTGGGACCATTCTCACACACTAACTGTACCCTGGGACCATTCTCACCACACTAACTGTACCCTGTGTCCATTGTCACCACACTAACTGTACCCTGGGTCCATTCCCATCACACTAACTGTACCCTGGGTCTATTGTCACCACACTAACTGTGCCCTGGGACCATTGTCACCACACTAACTGTATCCTGGTACCATTGTCACCACACTAACTGTGCCCTGGGTCCATTGTCACCACTCTAACTGTACCCTGGGACCATTGTCACCACACTAACTGTACACTGGGTCCATTGTCACCACACTAACTGTGCCCTGGGACCATTGTCACCACACTAACTGTACCCTGGGTCCATTCTCACTACACTAACTGTACCCTGGGTCTATTGTCACCACACTAACTGTTCCCTGGGACCATTCTCACCACACTAACTGTACCCTGAGGCCATTGTCACCACACTAACTGTTCCCTGGGACCATTCTCACCACACTAACTGTACCCTGGGTCCATTGTCACCACACTAACTGTACCCTGGGACCATTCTCACCACACTAACTGTACCCTGGGTCCATTGTCACCACACTAACTGTACACTGGGTCGATTGTCACCACACTAACTGTGCCCTGGGTCCATTGTCACCACACTAACTGTTCCTTGGGACCATTGTCACCACACTAACTGTACCCTGTGACCATTGTCACCACACTAACTGTACCCTGGGTCCATTCTCACCACACTAACTGTGCCCTGGGACCATTTTCACCACACTAACTGTACCCTGGGACCATTGTCACCACACTAACTGTACCCTGGGTCCATTCTCACCACACTAACTGTACCCTGGGACCATTCTCACCACACTAACTGTACCCTGGGTCTATTGTCACCACACTAACTGTGCCCTGGGACCATTCTCACCACACTAACTGTGCCCTGGGTCCATGGTCACCACACTAACTGTGCCCTGGGTCCATTCTCACCACACTAACTGTGCCCTGGGACCATTGTCACCACACTAACTGTACCCTGGGACCATTGTCACCACACTAACTGTACCCTGGGACCATTCTCACCACACTAACTGTACCCTGGGTCCATTCTCACCACACTAACTGTGCCCTGGGACCATTCTCACCACACTAACTGTACCCTGGGACCATTCTCACCACACTAACTGTGCCCTGGGTCCATGGTCACCACACTAACTGTGCCCTGGGTCCATTCTCACCACACTACTGTGCCCTGGGACCATTGTCACCACACTAACTGTACCCTGGGACCATTGTCACCACACTAACTGTACCCTGGGTCCATTCTCACCACACTAACTGTACCCTGGGACCATTCTCACCACACTATCTGTACCCTGGGTCCATTCTCACCACACTAACTGTGCCCTGGGACCATTGTCACCACACTAACTGTACCCTGGGTCCATTGTCACCACACTAACTGTACCCTGGGACCATTCTCACCACACTAACTGTACCCTGGGACCATTGTCACCACACTAACTGTACCCTAGGTCCATTCTCACCACACTAACTGTACCCTGGGTCTATTGTCACCACACTAACTGTGCCCTGGGACCATTGTCACCACACTAACTGTACCCTGGGTCCATTGTCACCACACTAACTGTTCCCTGGGACCATTCTCACCACACTAACTGTACCCTGAGGCCATTGTCACCACACTAACTGTTCCCTGGGACCATTCTCACCACACTAACTGTACCCTGGGTCCATTGTCACCACACTAACTGTACCCTGGGACCATTCTCACCACACTAACTGTACCCTGGGTCCATTGTCACCACACTAACTGTACACTGGGTCCATTGTCACCACACTAACTGTGCCCTGGGTCCATTGTCACCACACTAACTGTACCCTGGGACCATTCTCACCACACTGACTGTACCCTGGGTCTATTGTCACCACACTAACTGTGCCCTGGGACAATTGTCACCACACTAACTGTACCCTGGGACCATTCTCACCACACTAACTGTGCCCTGGGTCCATTGTCACCACACTAACTGTACCCTGGGTCCATTCTCACCACACTAACTGTACCCTGGGACCATTGTCACCACACTAACTGTACCCTGGGTCCATTCTCACCACACTAACTGTGCCCTGGGACCATTCTCACCACACTAACTGTACCCTGGTACCATTGTCACCACACTAACTGTACCCTGGGTCCATTGTCACCACACTAACTGTACCCTGGGACCATTGTCACCACACTAACTGTGCCCAGGGACCATTGTCACCACACTAACTGTACCCTGGGTCCATTCTCACCACACTAACTGTACTCTGGGACCATTGTCACCACACTAACTGTACCCTGGCTCTATTCTCACCACACTAACTGTGCCCTGGGACCATTCTCACCGCACTAACTGTACCCTGGTACCATTGTCACCACACTAACTGTGCCCTGGGTCCATTGTCACCACACTAACTGTACCCTGGGTCCATTCTCACCACACTAACTGTACCCTGGGACCATTGTCACCACACTAACTGTACCCTGGGTCCATTCTCACCACACTAACTGTGCCCTGGGACCATTCTCACCACACTAACTGTACCCTGGTACCATTGTCACCACACTAACTGTACCCTGGGTCCATTCTCACCACACTAACTGTACCCTGGGTCCATTGTCACCACACTAACTGTACCCTGGGACCATTGTCACCACACTAACTGTACCCTGGGACCATTCTCACACACTAACTGTACCCTGGGACCATTCTCACCACACTAACTGTGCCCTGGTACCATTGTCACCACACTAACTGTACCCTGAGGCCATTCTCAGCACACTAACTGTACCCTGGTACCATTCTCACACACTAACTGTACCCTGGGACCATTCTCACCACACTAACTGTACCCTGGGACCATTCTCACCACACTAACTGTACCCTGGGTCCATTGTCACCACACTAACTGTACACTGGGACCATTGTCACCACACTATCTGTAGCCTGGGACCATTCTCAGCACACTAACTGTACCCTGGGACCATTCTCACCACACTAACTGTGCCCTGGGTCCATTGTCACCACACTAACTGTACACTGGGACCATTGTCACCACACTAACTGTACCCTGGGTCAATTCTCACCACACTAACTGTGCCCTGGGACCATTCTCACCACACTAACTGTACCCTGGTACCATTGTCACCACACTAACTGTGCCCTGGGTCCATTGTCACCACACTAACTGTACCCTGGGACCATTCTCAGCACACTAACTGTACCCTGGGTCCATTGTCACCACACTAACTGTACACTGGGTCCATTGTCACCACACTAACTGTGCCCTGGGTCCATTGTCACCACACTAACTGTACCCTGGGTCCATTCTCACCACACTAACTGTACCCTGGGACCATTGTCACCACACTAACTGTACCCTGGGTCTATTCTCACCACACTAACTGTGCCCTGGGACCATTCTCACCACACTAACTGTACCCTGGTACCATTGTCACCACACTAACTGTGCCCTGGGTCCATTGTCACCACACTAACTGTACCCTGGGACCATTCTCAGCACGCTAACTGTACCCTGGGTCCATTGTCACCACACTATCTGTACACTGGGACCATTGTCACCACACTAACTGTGCCCTGGGTCTATTGTCACCACACTAACTATTCCCTGGGACCATTCTCACCACACTAACTGTACCCTGAGGCCATTGTCACCACACTAACTGTTACCTGGGACCATTGTCACCACACTAACTGTACCCTGGGTCTATTGTCACCACACTAACTGTTCCCTGGGACCATTCTCACCACACTAACTGTACCCTGTGACATTCTCACCACACTAACTGTGCCCTGGGACCATTGTCACCACACTAACTGTACACTGGGTCCATTGTCACCACACTATCTGTGCCCTGGGTCCATTGTCACCACACTAACTGTACCCTGGGACCATTCTCACCACACTAACTGTACCCTGGGATCATTCTCACCACACTAACTGTACCCTGGGTCCATTGTCACCACACTAACTGTGCCCTGGGACCATTCTCACCACACTAACTGTACCCTGGGTCTATTGTCACCACACTAACTGTGCCCTGGTTCCATTGTCACCACACTAACTGTGCCCTGGGACCATTGTCACCACACTAACTGTACACTGGGTCCATTCTCACCACACTAACTGTGCCCTGGGACCATTGTCACCACACTAACTGTACCCTGGGACCATTCTCACCACACTAACTGTACCCTGGGTCTATTGTCACCACACTAACTGTGCCCTGGTTCCATTGTCACCACACTAACTGTGCCCTGGGACCATTGTCACCACACTAACTGTACACTGGGTCCATTCTCACCACACTAACTGTGCCCTGGGACCATTGTCACCACACTAACTGTACCCTGGGTCCATTGTCACCACACTAACTGTTCCTTGGGACCATTGCACCACACTAACTGTACCCTGGGACCATTGTCACCACACTAACTGTACCCTAGGTCCATTCTCACCACACTAACTGTGCCCTGGGACCATTGTCACCACACTAACTGTACCCTGGGACCATTGTCACCACACTAACTGTACCCTGGGTCCATTCTCACCACACTAACTGTACCCTGGGACCATTCTCACCACACTAACTGTGCCCTGGGACCATTGTCACCACACTAACTGTACCCTAGGTCCATTCTCACCACACTAACGGTACCCTGTGTCTATTGTCACCACACTAACTGTTCCCTGGGACCATTCTCACCAAACTAAATGTACCCTGAGGCGATTGTCACCACACTAACTGTTCCCTGGAACCATTCTCACCACACTAACTGTACCCTGGGTCCATTGTCACCACACTAACTGTACCCTTGGACCATTCTCACCACACTAACTGTACCCTGGGTCCATTGTCAGCACACTAACTGTGCCCTGGGTCCATTGTCACCACACTAACTGTACCCTGGGTCCATTGTCACCACACTAACTGTGCCCTGGGACCATTCTCACCACACTAACTGTACCCTGGGTCTATTATCACCACACTAACTGTGCCCTGGGACCATTGTCACCGCACTAATTGTACCCTGGGTCCATTCTCACCACACTAACTGTACCCTGGGACCATTCTCACCACACTAACTGTTCCTTGGGACCATTCTCACCACACTAACTGTGCCCTGGGACCATTGTCACCGCACTAACTGTACCCTGGGACCATTCTCACCACACTAACTGTACCCTGGGACCATTCTTACCACACTAACTGTACCCTGGGACCATTCTCACCACACTAACTGTACCCTGGGTCCATTGTCACCACACTAACTGTACCCTGGGTGCATTCTCACCACACTAACTGTACCCTGAGGCCATTGTCACCACACTAACTGTTCCTTGGGACCATTGACACCACACTAACTGTACCCTGGGACCATTGTCACCACACTAACTGTACCCTGGGACCATTCTCACCACACTAACTGTACCCTGGGACCATTGTCACCACACTAACTGTACCCTGGGACCATTGTCACCACACTAACTGTACCCTGGGTCCATTCTCACTACACTAACTGTACCCTGGGACCATTCTCACCACACTAACTGTGCCCTGGGACCATTCTCACCACACTAACTGTGCCCTGGGACCATTGTCACCACACTAACTGTACTCTGGGTCCATTGTCACCACACTAACTGTACCCTGGGTCCTTTCTCACCACACTGACTGTGCCCTGTGACCATTCTCACCACACTAACTGTACCCTGGGACCATTCTCACCACACTAACTGTGCCCTGGGACCATTGTCACCGCACTAATTGTACCCTGTGTCCATTCTCACCACACTAACTGTACCCTGAGGCCATTGTCACCACACTAACTGTTCCTTGGGACCACTGTCACCACACTAACTGTACCCTGGGACCATTGTCACCACACTAACTGTACCCTGGGTCCATTTTCACCACACTAACTGTGCCCTGGGACCATTGTCACCACACTAACTGTACCCTGGGACCATTGTCACCACACTAACTGTACCCTGGGTCCATTCTCACTACACTAACTGTACCCTGGTCTATTGTCACCACACTAACTGTACCCTGGGTCCATTGTCACCACACTAACTGTTCCCTGGGACCATTCTCACAACACTAACTGTACCCTGAGGCCATTGTCACCACACTAACTGTACCCTGGGTCCATTCTCACCACACTAACTATACCCTGGGACCATTCTCACCACACTAACTGTACCCTGAGGCCATTGTCACCACACTAACTGTACCCTGGGTCCATTGTCACCACACTAACTATACCCTGGGACCATTCTCACCACACTAACTGTACCCTGGGTCCATTGTCACCACACTAACTGTACACTGGGTCCATTGTCACCACACTAACTGTGCCCTGGGTCCATTCTCACCACACTAACTGTACCCTGGGTCCATTGTCACCACACTAACTGTACCCTGGGTCCATTCTCACCACACTAACTGTGCCCTGGGTCTATTGTCACCACACTAACTGTCCCCTGGGTCCATTGTCACCACACTAACTGTACCCTGGGACCATTCTCACCACACTAACTGTGCCCTGGGTCTATTGTCACCACACTATCTGTGCCCTGGGTCCATTGTCACCACACTAACTGTACCCTGGGACCATTCTCACACACTAACTGTACCCTGGGACCATTCTCACCACACTAACTGTACCCTGTGTCCATTGTCACCACACTAACTGTACCCTGGGTCCATTCCCATCACACTAACTGTACCCTGGGTCTATTGTCACCACACTAACTGTGCCCTGGGACCATTGTCACCACACTAACTGTACCCTGGTACCATTGTCACCACACTAACTGTGCCCTGGGTCCATTGTCACCACTCTAACTGTACCCTGGGACCATTGTCACCACACTAACTGTACACTGGGTCCATTGTCACCACACTAACTGTGCCCTGGGACCATTGTCACCACACTAACTGTACCCTGGGTCCATTCTCACTACACTAACTGTACCCTGGGTCTATTGTCACCACACTAACTGTTCCCTGGGACCATTCTCACCACACTAACTGTACCCTGAGGCCATTGTCACCACACTAACTGTTCCCTGGGACCATTCTCACCACACTAACTGTACCCTGGGTCCATTGTCACCACACTAACTGTACCCTGGGACCATTCTCACCACACTAACTGTACCCTGGGTCCATTGTCACCACACTAACTGTACACTGGGTCGATTGTCACCACACTAACTGTGCCCTGGGTCCATTGTCACCACACTAACTGTTCCTTGGGACCATTGTCACCACACTAACTGTACCCTGTGACCATTGTCACCACACTAACTGTACCCTGGGTCCATTCTCACCACACTAACTGTGCCCTGGGACCATTTTCACCACACTAACTGTACCCTGGGACCATTGTCACCACACTAACTGTACCCTGGGTCCATTCTCACCACACTAACTGTACCCTGGGACCATTCTCACCACACTAACTGTACCCTGGGTCTATTGTCACCACACTAACTGTGCCCTGGGACCATTCTCACCACACTAACTGTGCCCTGGGTCCATGGTCACCACACTAACTGTGCCCTGGGTCCATTCTCACCACACTAACTGTGCCCTGGGACCATTGTCACCACACTAACTGTACCCTGGGACCATTGTCACCACACTAACTGTACCCTGGGACCATTCTCACCACACTAACTGTACCCTGGGTCCATTCTCACCACACTAACTGTGCCCTGGGACCATTCTCACCACACTAACTGTACCCTGGGACCATTCTCACCACACTAACTGTGCCCTGGGTCCATGGTCACCACACTAACTGTGCCCTGGGTCCATTCTCACCACACTACTGTGCCCTGGGACCATTGTCACCACACTAACTGTACCCTGGGACCATTGTCACCACACTAACTGTACCCTGGGTCCATTCTCACCACACTAACTGTACCCTGGGACCATTCTCACCACACTATCTGTACCCTGGGTCCATTCTCACCACACTAACTGTGCCCTGGGACCATTGTCACCACACTAACTGTACCCTGGGTCCATTGTCACCACACTAACTGTACCCTGGGACCATTCTCACCACACTAACTGTACCCTGGGACCATTGTCACCACACTAACTGTACCCTAGGTCCATTCTCACCACACTAACTGTACCCTGGGTCTATTGTCACCACACTAACTGTGCCCTGGGACCATTGTCACCACACTAACTGTACCCTGGGTCCATTGTCACCACACTAACTGTTCCCTGGGACCATTCTCACCACACTAACTGTACCCTGAGGCCATTGTCACCACACTAACTGTTCCCTGGGACCATTCTCACCACACTAACTGTACCCTGGGTCCATTGTCACCACACTAACTGTACCCTGGGACCATTCTCACCACACTAACTGTACCCTGGGTCCATTGTCACCACACTAACTGTACACTGGGTCCATTGTCACCACACTAACTGTGCCCTGGGTCCATTGTCACCACACTAACTGTACCCTGGGACCATTCTCACCACACTGACTGTACCCTGGGTCTATTGTCACCACACTAACTGTGCCCTGGGACAATTGTCACCACACTAACTGTACCCTGGGACCATTCTCACCACACTAACTGTGCCCTGGGTCCATTGTCACCACACTAACTGTACCCTGGGTCCATTCTCACCACACTAACTGTACCCTGGGACCATTGTCACCACACTAACTGTACCCTGGGTCCATTCTCACCACACTAACTGTGCCCTGGGACCATTCTCACCACACTAACTGTACCCTGGTACCATTGTCACCACACTAACTGTACCCTGGGTCCATTGTCACCACACTAACTGTACCCTGGGACCATTGTCACCACACTAACTGTACCCTGGGACCATTCTCACACACTAACTGTACCCTGGGACCATTCTCACCACACTAACTGTGCCCTGGTACCATTGTCACCACACTAACTGTACACTGGGTCCATTGTCACCACACTAACTGTGCCCTGGGTCCATTCTCACCACACTAACTGTACCCTGGGTCCATTGTCACCACACTAACTGTACCCTGGGTCCATTCTCACCACACTAACTGTGCCCTGGGTCTATTGTCACCACACTAACTGTGCCCTGGGTCCATTGTCACCACACTAACTGTACCCTGGGACCATTCTCACCACACTAACTGTGCCCTGGGTCTATTGTCACCACACTATCTGTGCCCTGGGTCCATTGTCACCACACTAACTGTACCCTGGGACCATTCTCACACACTAACTGTACCCTGGGACCATTCTCACCACACTAACTGTACCCTGTGTCCATTGTCACCACACTAACTGTACCCTGGGTCCATTCCCATCACACTAACTGTACCCTGGGTCTATTGTCACCACACTAACTGTGCCCTGGGACCATTGTCACCACACTAACTGTACCCTGGTACCATTGTCACCACACTAACTGTGCCCTGGGTCCATTGTCACCACTCTAACTGTACCCTGGGACCATTGTCACCACACTAACTGTACACTGGGTCCATTGTCACCACACTAACTGTGCCCTGGGACCATTGTCACCACACTAACTGTACCCTGGGTCCATTCTCACTACACTAACTGTACCCTGGGTCTATTGTCACCACACTAACTGTTCCCTGGGACCATTCTCACCACACTAACTGTACCCTGAGGCCATTGTCACCACACTAACTGTTCCCTGGGACCATTCTCACCACACTAACTGTACCCTGGGTCCATTGTCACCACACTAACTGTACCCTGGGACCATTCTCACCACACTAACTGTACCCTGGGTCCATTGTCACCACACTAACTGTACACTGGGTCGATTGTCACCACACTAACTGTGCCCTGGGTCCATTGTCACCACACTAACTGTTCCTTGGGACCATTGTCACCACACTAACTGTACCCTGTGACCATTGTCACCACACTAACTGTACCCTGGGTCCATTCTCACCACACTAACTGTGCCCTGGGACCATTTTCACCACACTAACTGTACCCTGGGACCATTGTCACCACACTAACTGTACCCTGGGTCCATTCTCACCACACTAACTGTACCCTGGGACCATTCTCACCACACTAACTGTACCCTGGGTCTATTGTCACCACACTAACTGTGCCCTGGGACCATTCTCACCACACTAACTGTGCCCTGGGTCCATGGTCACCACACTAACTGTGCCCTGGGTCCATTCTCACCACACTAACTGTGCCCTGGGACCATTGTCACCACACTAACTGTACCCTGGGACCATTGTCACCACACTAACTGTACCCTGGGACCATTCTCACCACACTAACTGTACCCTGGGTCCATTCTCACCACACTAACTGTGCCCTGGGACCATTCTCACCACACTAACTGTACCCTGGGACCATTCTCACCACACTAACTGTGCCCTGGGTCCATGGTCACCACACTAACTGTGCCCTGGGTCCATTCTCACCACACTACTGTGCCCTGGGACCATTGTCACCACACTAACTGTACCCTGGGACCATTGTCACCACACTAACTGTACCCTGGGTCCATTCTCACCACACTAACTGTACCCTGGGACCATTCTCACCACACTATCTGTACCCTGGGTCCATTCTCACCACACTAACTGTGCCCTGGGACCATTGTCACCACACTAACTGTACCCTGGGTCCATTGTCACCACACTAACTGTACCCTGGGACCATTCTCACCACACTAACTGTACCCTGGGACCATTGTCACCACACTAACTGTACCCTAGGTCCATTCTCACCACACTAACTGTACCCTGGGTCTATTGTCACCACACTAACTGTGCCCTGGGACCATTGTCACCACACTAACTGTACCCTGGGTCCATTGTCACCACACTAACTGTTCCCTGGGACCATTCTCACCACACTAACTGTACCCTGAGGCCATTGTCACCACACTAACTGTTCCCTGGGACCATTCTCACCACACTAACTGTACCCTGGGTCCATTGTCACCACACTAACTGTACCCTGGGACCATTCTCACCACACTAACTGTACCCTGGGTCCATTGTCACCACACTAACTGTACACTGGGTCCATTGTCACCACACTAACTGTGCCCTGGGTCCATTGTCACCACACTAACTGTACCCTGGGACCATTCTCACCACACTGACTGTACCCTGGGTCTATTGTCACCACACTAACTGTGCCCTGGGACAATTGTCACCACACTAACTGTACCCTGGGACCATTCTCACCACACTAACTGTGCCCTGGGTCCATTGTCACCACACTAACTGTACCCTGGGTCCATTCTCACCACACTAACTGTACCCTGGGACCATTGTCACCACACTAACTGTACCCTGGGTCCATTCTCACCACACTAACTGTGCCCTGGGACCATTCTCACCACACTAACTGTACCCTGGTACCATTGTCACCACACTAACTGTACCCTGGGTCCATTGTCACCACACTAACTGTACCCTGGGACCATTGTCACCACACTAACTGTACCCTGGGACCATTCTCACACACTAACTGTACCCTGGGACCATTCTCACCACACTAACTGTGCCCTGGTACCATTGTCACCACACTAACTGTACACTGGGTCCATTGTCACCACACTAACTGTGCCCTGGGTCCATTCTCACCACACTAACTGTACCCTGGGTCCATTGTCACCACACTAACTGTACCCTGGGTCCATTCTCACCACACTAACTGTGCCCTGGGTCTATTGTCACCACACTAACTGTGCCCTGGGTCCATTGTCACCACACTAACTGTACCCTGGGACCATTCTCACCACACTAACTGTGCCCTGGGTCTATTGTCACCACACTATCTGTGCCCTGGGTCCATTGTCACCACACTAACTGTACCCTGGGACCATTCTCACACACTAACTGTACCCTGGGACCATTCTCACCACACTAACTGTACCCTGTGTCCATTGTCACCACACTAACTGTACCCTGGGTCCATTCCCATCACACTAACTGTACCCTGGGTCTATTGTCACCACACTAACTGTGCCCTGGGACCATTGTCACCACACTAACTGTACCCTGGTACCATTGTCACCACACTAACTGTGCCCTGGGTCCATTGTCACCACTCTAACTGTACCCTGGGACCATTGTCACCACACTAACTGTACACTGGGTCCATTGTCACCACACTAACTGTGCCCTGGGACCATTGTCACCACACTAACTGTACCCTGGGTCCATTCTCACTACACTAACTGTACCCTGGGTCTATTGTCACCACACTAACTGTTCCCTGGGACCATTCTCACCACACTAACTGTACCCTGAGGCCATTGTCACCACACTAACTGTTCCCTGGGACCATTCTCACCACACTAACTGTACCCTGGGTCCATTGTCACCACACTAACTGTACCCTGGGACCATTCTCACCACACTAACTGTACCCTGGGTCCATTGTCACCACACTAACTGTACACTGGGTCGATTGTCACCACACTAACTGTGCCCTGGGTCCATTGTCACCACACTAACTGTTCCTTGGGACCATTGTCACCACACTAACTGTACCCTGTGACCATTGTCACCACACTAACTGTACCCTGGGTCCATTCTCACCACACTAACTGTGCCCTGGGACCATTTTCACCACACTAACTGTACCCTGGGACCATTGTCACCACACTAACTGTACCCTGGGTCCATTCTCACCACACTAACTGTACCCTGGGACCATTCTCACCACACTAACTGTACCCTGGGTCTATTGTCACCACACTAACTGTGCCCTGGGACCATTCTCACCACACTAACTGTGCCCTGGGTCCATGGTCACCACACTAACTGTGCCCTGGGTCCATTCTCACCACACTAACTGTGCCCTGGGACCATTGTCACCACACTAACTGTACCCTGGGACCATTGTCACCACACTAACTGTACCCTGGGACCATTCTCACCACACTAACTGTACCCTGGGTCCATTCTCACCACACTAACTGTGCCCTGGGACCATTCTCACCACACTAACTGTACCCTGGGACCATTCTCACCACACTAACTGTGCCCTGGGTCCATGGTCACCACACTAACTGTGCCCTGGGTCCATTCTCACCACACTACTGTGCCCTGGGACCATTGTCACCACACTAACTGTACCCTGGGACCATTGTCACCACACCAACTGTACCCTGGGTCCATTCTCACCACACTAACTGTACCCTGGGACCATTCTCACCACACTATCTGTACCCTGGGTCCATTCTCACCACACTAACTGTGCCCTGGGACCATTGTCACCACACTAACTGTACCCTGGGTCCATTGTCACCACACTAACTGTACCCTGGGACCATTCTCACCACACTAACTGTACCCTGGGACCATTGTCACCACACTAACTGTACCCTAGGTCCATTCTCACCACACTAACTGTACCCTGGGTCTATTGTCACCACACTAACTGTGCCCTGGGACCATTGTCACCACACTAACTGTACCCTGGGTCCATTGTCACCACACTAACTGTTCCCTGGGACCATTCTCACCACACTAACTGTACCCTGAGGCCATTGTCACCACACTAACTGTTCCCTGGGACCATTCTCACCACACTAACTGTACCCTGGGTCCATTGTCACCACACTAACTGTACCCTGGGACCATTCTCACCACACTAACTGTACCCTGGGTCCATTGTCACCACACTAACTGTACACTGGGTCCATTGTCACCACACTAACTGTGCCCTGGGTCCATTGTCACCACACTAACTGTACCCTGGGACCATTCTCACCACACTGACTGTACCCTGGGTCTATTGTCACCACACTAACTGTGCCCTGGGACAATTGTCACCACACTAACTGTACCCTGGGACCATTCTCACCACACTAACTGTGCCCTGGGTCCATTGTCACCACACTAACTGTACCCTGGGTCCATTCTCACCACACTAACTGTACCCTGGGACCATTGTCACCACACTAACTGTACCCTGGGTCCATTCTCACCACACTAACTGTGCCCTGGGACCATTCTCACCACACTAACTGTACCCTGGTACCATTGTCACCACACTAACTGTACCCTGGGTCCATTGTCACCACACTAACTGTACCCTGGGACCATTGTCACCACACTAACTGTACCCTGGGACCATTCTCACACACTAACTGTACCCTGGGACCATTCTCACCACACTAACTGTGCCCTGGTACCATTGTCACCACAATAACTGTACCCTGGGTCCATTCTCACCACACTAACTGTGCCCTGAGGCCATTCTCACCACACTAACTGTACCCTGGGACCATTCTCACCACACTAACTGTACCCTGGGACCATTGTCACCACACTAACTGTACCCTGGGACCATTCTCACCACACTAACTGTGCCCTGGGACCATTCTCACCACACTAACTGTACCCTGGGACCATTGTCACCACACTAACTGTACCCTGAGGCCATTCTCACCACACTAACTGTACCCTGGGACCATTGTCACCACACTAACTGTACCCTGGGACCATTGTCACCACACTAACTGTACACAGGGTCCATTGTCACCACACTAACTGTGCCCTGGGACCATTGTCACCACACTAACTGTACCCTGGGTCCATTCTCACTACACTAACTGTACCCTGGGTCTATTGTCACCACACTAACTGTTCCCTGGGACCATTCTCACCACACTAACTGTGCCCTTGGTCCATTGTCACCACACTAACTGTACCCTGGGACCATTCTCTCCACACTAACTGTACCCTGGGTCCATTGTCACCACACTAACTGTGCCCTGGGTCCATTCTCACCACACTAACTGTACCCTGAGGCCATTGTCACCACACTAACTGTTCCCTGGGACCATTCTCACCACACTAACTGTACCCTGGGTCCATTGTCACCACACTAATTGTACCCTGGGACCATTCTCACCACACTAACTGTACCCTGGGTCCATTGTCACCACACTAACTGTACACTGGGTCCATTGTCACCACACTAACTGTGCCCTGGGTCCATTGTCACCACACTAACTGTACCCTGGGACCATTCTCACCACACTAACTGTACCCTTTGTCCATTGTCACCACACTAACTGTACCCTGGGTCCATTCTCACCACACTAACTGTGCCCTGGGACCATTCTCACCACACTGACTGTACCCTGGGTCTATTGTCACCACACTAACTGTGCCCTGGGACCATTCTCACCACACTAACTGTACCCTGGGTCCATTCTCACCACACTAACTGTACCCTGAGGCCATTGTCACCACACTAACTGTTCCTTGGGACCATTGTCACCACACTAACTGTACCCTGGGACCATTCTCACCACACTAACTGTGCCCTGGGACCATTCTCACCACACTAACTGTACCCTGGGACCATTCTCACCACACTAACTGTGCCCTGGGACCATTGTCACCACACTAACTGTACCCTGGGTCGATTGTCACCACACTAACTGTACCCTGGGACCATTGTCACCACACTAACTGTACCCTGGGTCCATTCTCACCACACTAACTGTACCCTGGGACCATTCTCACCACACTAACTGTGCCCTGGGACCATTGTCACCACACTAACTGTACCCTGGGTCGATTGTCACCACACTAACTGTACCCTGGGTCCATTCTCACCACACTAACTGTGCCCTGGGACCATTCTCACCACACTAACTGTACACTGGGACCATTGTCACCACACTAACTGTGCCCTGGGTCCATTGTCACCACACTAACTTTTCCTGGGACCATTCTCACCACACTAACTGTACCCTGGGTCCATTCTCACCACACTAACTGTGCCCTGGGACCATTGTCACCACACTAACTGTACCCTGGGACCATTGTCACCACACTAACTGTACCCTGGGTCCATTCTCACCACACTAACTGTGCCCTGGGACCATTCTCACCACACTAACTGTACCCTGGGACCATTGTCACCACACTAACTGTGCCCTGGGTCCATTGTCACCACACTAACTGTTCCCTGGGACCATTCTCACCACACTAACTGTACCCTGGGTCCATTCTCACCACACTAACTGTGCTCTGGGACCATTGTCACCACACTAACTGAACCCTGGGACCATTCTCACCACCCTAACTGTACCCTGAGACCATTGTCACCACACTAACTGTACCCTGGGACCATTCTCACCACACTGACTGTACCCTGGGACCATTCTCACCACACTAACTGTACCCTGGGACCATTGTCACCACACTAACTGTGCCCTGGGTCCATTGTCACCACACTAACTGTTACCTGGGACCATTGTCACCACACTAACTGTACCCTGGGACCATTCTCACCACACTAACTGTACCCTGGGTCCATTGTCACCACACTAACTGTACCCTGGGTCCATTCTCACCACACTAACTGTACCCTGAGGCCATTGTCACCACACTAACTGTTCCTTGGGTCCATTGTCACCACACTAACTGTACCCTGGGACCATTCTCACCACACTAACTGTACCCTCGGTCCATTGTCACCACACTAACTGTACACTGGGTCCATTGTCACCACACTAACTGTACCCTGGGACCATTCTTACCACACTAACTGTACCCTGGGTCCATTCTCACCACACTAACTGTACCCTGAGGCCATTGTCACCACACTAACTGTACCCTGGGTCCATTCTCACCACACTAACTGTACCCTGAGGCCATTGTCACCACACTAACTGTTCCTTGGGACCATTGTCACCACACTAACTGTACCCTGGGACCATTGTCACCACACTAACTGTACCCTGGGTCCATTGTCACCACACTAACTGTACACTGGGTCCATTGTCACCACACTAACTGTGCCCTGGGACCATTGTCACCACACTAACTGTACCCTGGGACCATTGTCACCACACTAACTGTACCCTGGGTCCATTCTCACTACACTAACTGTACCCTGGGACCATTCTCACCACACTAACTGTGCCCTGGGACCATTCTCACCACACTAACTGTGCCCTGGGACCATTGTCACCACACTAACTGTACCCTGGGTCCATTGTCACCACACTAACTGTACCCTGGGTCCTTTCTCACCACTCTGACTGTGCCCTGGGACCATTCTCACCACACTAACTGTACCCTGGGACCATTGTCACCACACTAACTGTGCCCTGGGTCCATTGTCACCACACTAACTGTTACCTGGGACCATTGTCACCACACTAACTGTACCCTGGGTCCATTCTCACCACACTAACTGTGCCCTGGGACCATTGTCACCACACTAACTGTACCCTGGGACCATTCTAACCACACTAACTGTACCCTGAGACCATTTTCACCACACTAACTGTACCCTGGGTCCATTCTCGCCACACTAACTGTGCCCTTGGACCATTCTCACCACACTAACTGTGCCCTGGTTCCATTCTCACCACACTAACTGTACCCTGGGTCCATTCTCACCACACTAACTGTACCCTGAGGCCATTGTCCCCATACTAACTGTGCCCTGGGACCATTGTCACCACACTATCTGTACCCTGGGTCCATTTTCACCACACTAACTGTACCCTGGGACCATTGTCACCACACTAACTGTGCCCTGGGACCATTCTCACCACACTAACTGTACCCTGGGTCCATTGTCACCACACTAACTGTACCCTGGGTCCATTCTCACCACACTAACTGTACCCTGGGACCATTCTCACCACACTAACTGTACCCTGGGTCCATTGTCACCACACTAACTGTACCCTGTGACCATTCTCACCACACTAACTGTACCCTGGGACCATTCTCACCACACTAACTGTACCCTGGGTCCATTGTCACCACACTAACTGTACCCTGGGACCATTCTTACCACACTAACTGTGCCCTAACAGACCAGAAATGAAGAATAAAGAAGGAACTCGCCAGATACTTACCTCGCCCGAGCCTGATGAGGCAAAGCCACTGTAACACTGGCACACTCACACAATGGTCACTTCATTATTGGCTGCTCAACTTGCCCCTGCGTAGTTTTTATTTGTCCTTTCTAATGAATCTTATTCACTGATTGGGTGCGGTCCTTCTCCAAAAACTGCTGTGAAGTGCTGCCTTTTTTAATCTCGAATCAGGAACCTAAGAGAAATCGTGCTTTTTCTCATGCTCCCATTAACTCATTGCTACCCAAACATAGTTAGTGTGTTAGAGGGTTTCTAGTGATGTCAGCTATTGCTTAAAGGGCTATAACTGAGCTCAAACTCTTCCAACTGATGCCATTTCCTAAACCTATTCACATATTTCATGAGGTGTCTTCCGCATCACAGGTATGTTTAACTACATGTTTCTGTTTAGATTACCTGACAAAGCATTAACCATTAAACTGCAGCTGCCTGTGCCCAAAGTCCGTACTCCATGGACACTGCATGCTGCGCTAAAGAATAGCATGCTGTAGAGGAATCCATAGAATTATATTCCCTGGTGTCACAGATTCTGAGAACGAACGGTGACCCCAATTATCGGTTCCAACTGATTATTTAAATAACTGCTTGGCTGGTAGGCTAATTATTACCACAAAATGCTAATTACTTATCCCTGTAAATTAGAATTGCAACATTGAGAAAAAATTAACGGTAAAATTAAATGTAATTGTAAAGCAAATGAACACAGGAGACCAGGGGCCAGCTCTCATTGGTGGATCGGAGGTGGAGAGTGCAAACAGCTTCAAATTCCTGGGTATTAACATCTCTGACCACCTATTTAGGGCACAGCACATAGATGCAATCACTATGAAGGTATGCCTCCACCTCAGCTTTCTTAGATATGACATGTCATCAAAAACTCTAACAAATTTCTGAATCTGTACTGCTGAAGGCATCCTGACTGATTATATCTTGGTCTGGTATGGCAATCCCAACACACAGGAATGCAAGAGGCTGGAGAGAGTAGTGGATATTACCTGGTCCATCATGGGCTCAGACTTTTCCACCATTAATAGCATCCACAGGAGGCAATGCCTCAGGAAGGTGGCATTTATCACCAGGGACTCCCACATTCAGATCATGCCCTCTTCCTGTTGCTACTGTCAGGCAGGAGATACATCTGCCTGAAGTTCCACACCGCTAGGTTCAACAATCTCTACTTTCTTACAACTAGATTCTAATGCTGATCTGCAGAATCCTAACCCTAAATCAGAAATGGAGCATTATGGACCACCTCTTGCACCACCACACATTTGTCTCTGATAGTGTTTTTTTTACACTCATGTCTTGTTTTGAAGCGTCTTATATTTTCTTCTCACTGTCTTTATGTATCATTTATGTTCTGTATGCTGTCTGAACCTACATAACTGAGATACTGTTCAAAGCAAGTCCTTTAGTGCACCGGTACCTCACCTACTTGAAATCATCACAATAAACTTGATCAGTCTTGACTTTGATTTGCAGTTGTTACGTATTCAGGCAACAATAAATATATGAGTTAGGTAAGGGTTTTTATAACAAATAACACATTTATTAAACACTGAAAACAAACCCCCCAAAAGTAAACAAATCACTAACGTAACCGGAAATCAGCTGCTGTGCGGCAGCTTAAACAGTTCTTAAAGCAATGAAGCTTACAGTCCTTAAAGCGATATTGCAAGAACAGTTCTTTAAAGTAGTATTGCCAAAAGTTCGAAATGCTCACAGTCCATTTAAAGGAGAGACTTTTTAAGATGATTTTAATTCTCTTCCACGTCGTTTTGTTACGGTCCCCGCAGTCGAACTTTTCCCATGAAGAATTTTACGAAACGAAACGGCTTAAAGGCACTGACCTTTCCTTTACCACACTATTCTCAATCCTTTCTGGAATCCCAGGGATTAACACGAGAATAGTCAACGAAATCCTTCCGAATAAGAATCAAACAAGGTCGAACTCGTTTCACCGTCGAAAATCGATTCTCCTCGATCTTTAACTCCCGAACTCCGATCTTCACTCTCCACTGATTCTCAACTAGCAATATTGTAAAGAAACTGCTGGCAATGACCTTTTAAACTTTAGGCATTAGATAAAACTTCATCTTTCAACTAAACTGTGTCATCACATTAAATCACGCAGTGGCATGAAGTCAACATGGCAAATCCAGCCACGAACTGCCCCTCCTTACAGGGAGGGGTCCTCCTTTTATAACCTGTAAAAATAACCTGTCACATGATCTCTACTGGCGGGAAAATGATGTCACTCCACCATCACAAGACCATTACCTCAAGTCCAGTATAGCTTCAACCCCAGTCACGTGACAAGGGTACCACTGTCACGTGTCACGGGTACGTAACACAGTAAAATTACTTTCTTACTTACCAGGAAATAATTCATTCAAAGGAGTGTTCAAATTCACAATCATGTCAATTAGGTCAGTTATATGAGATCTTGTGCTTGATGAATAGAAACACAGAGCAAGGGAACAAACTGGTTTAACGTTAAGGTAATAGGATCTAGAGCAAGTAGGCAACAGAGGACAGGGGATTGTGGCAGAGTGTTGTTTTCCATTTGGAGATCTGTGACTAGTGGATTGGTTTAGGGAGCCTTTCAGTTTATTATATACGTGAATAACTTGGATGTAGATGCAGGAGGCATGATCAGTAAGTTCACAGACTGACGGAGTTGTTGATTGTGTGGATGGTGACCAAGTTTCAGAGAGACAGCAATAGCAGTTAGCAATACAAGCCGATAATGTGTTCAGGAATGCTTGTGGGATACTGGCCTCTATTAGTCAAGGAACCAAAGTTGGAAGTAGAGGAGTTGTGTTTCAACAGCTGCAGAACAATGTGCATTTCTGGTAACAATGTTATAGGAAAGACTTGATAGTGGTGAAGAGGGTGCAGTGGAGATTCACTCAGATGTTGCCCGGGATAGAGCAGTTCAGTTATGAGGAGAACCTGGGGATGTTTGGTCTGTTTTCCTGAAAATGGAAGAGAATAAGAAGGAAATTGATTGAGGTGTATGAAACCTTGAGGGTGTGTATCGTGTGCACTCCAAGGTATATATACCCTGCAAGGTTTATCAGAAGAATACAAAGCTAGAGGTTAGAGATTAATGTAACAGAGATTAGAGGGCTTCTAAGGGGTCCTTCACCCTCAGCAAATACTTGAAGGTGTGTTACTAGATGAGTTCTTCATATGCTAAGGTTATGGACCAAGTCCTAGGAGATGGGATTAATAGGGAAGGACTCCCACTGGATGACCTGTTTCCATGTTGTACAACTCCATGGCTCGAGAAGCTCATCATAACCCTTTTGTAAAATATTGTCTTGTTCACAGTTCTTTATACGTGTCAATTTTTGGGCACCAATTTTGAGGAAGGGTGTAGAGACTTTAGAAGGAGTTCAGATGAAATTTGCTGAAATGGTTCCAAAGGTGACAGTAGATCTGGAGAAGATGAGGCTGCACTCATTGGACCAGAGGAATTTGAGAAGAGATCTGATGAAAGTACTTCAAATCACTGATAGGACAGAAAGAGTTGCAGAAGATCAAAGACTTAAGACAGAGAATTAAGTTGATTGAAGATTATTGGCAAAAGAACAAAATATGGTGCTGGAATGAAGGTCTGAAATGCACTATCAAGAGCAGTAGGATAGGTTACTTCAATTCTAGTGTTCAAAAAGGGTCTAAAAGTAAAAGAATTTGCAAGGTTATAGGGAGAGAGTGAGGGCACAGATAGAGATGGGCTAATCTTAAATAGAGACACTATGGAGTCACAGGGCCAACGAGCATGTTCACTGTAAATATTCTCAGATTCTGTAATTCAGTGATGATCTTAAATGGAAAACAAACTCAAGTTGCCACATGGGCCATTCATACTCCTGATACTTATATTCTTGAATTTGCATTTCCTCTTAGTCAATGTTTACATCTCAGCAAAAATTAAATACTACAACCTCATTTTCAGAAACTAATTTTTTTCATACCTCCTCTTCCTAGTACTTAAAACATTCACAAACAAAATTCCCTTCCTTTTTGCTTGCCTCCCCTTTGTGATCTAACAGTGGCAAATCTGTCTGACTTACATACAGCCTGTGTTTCAACAAATGTGTTTGTCTAATTTCCTTTCACAGAGCAAGTCACATTCCATATTATCAGCTTGGGTCAGTTCCCTTCAGAAAGGTTGATTCTATTCAGAGTCACTAGCTTTTCAATGCCACCAACTTCAATAGATGCACACAAGAGACTGTAGATACCGGAAACCTATGGAGGAAAATGAGCAGTTAACATCTTGGCCTGAAACATCATTCCCTCCATAGATGCTGCTTGACCCTCTGACAGCACCCTGCTGGCAGCCGATGGGGTAACATCTTTTTTAATTTTGTTCCTACCTTACCTATCTTTTTATTTCCTACCAGTCTTTTGAAACTTTATTATAAATCTTAATATTGATCTAATACATCTTTGAGAAAGACGAAAGCCTCTGCAAAAGAAAAAGAAGAAGGCTCTCCAACTACTATGGAATCAATTGGAGAGTTCCTCAAAAAGCAAAGAACAGAACTCTCTGAGGAATTTCAACATCTTAATGTTAAGTTGGATGATATTAAACAAACTTTAATTGAACATGAAAAGCAAATTAAAGAGAATAAAGAAGCTTTGTCATTACTGGAAGCCGACTTAAAAGACATGAGTAAGCTTTGCAAAAAATTATCATTATCTAATGAAAAATGAACAAAGAGCATTACCAACCTGGAAAGCAGAAGCAGAAGGAACAATCTATGTATTCTGGGTCTTGAAGAATCAATTGAAGGTGACCACTCCACCGAGTTCTTTGCAAGTTTTTTGAAGCAGCTATTCCCTGATTTATTGCTGTCCATACCTAAGCTGGACTGTGCCCATTGATCACTGGTCCCTAAAACAAAGGCAGGAGAGCATCCCAGGTCGGTCATTTTATGATTTCATGAATTTTACACTAAGGAGCTTTTAATCCGACATACCCATCGAGTTGGAACGATTGATTTCAATGGGAAGATGATTAGATACGTGGAAGATTATGCACCAGAGGTTATGGCTGAACATGTCAAGTATAAAGAGGTCATGTCACTGCTTTATAAGAAAGGGTTTAAGCCTTCCCTTAGAATCGTTTTGAAAAATGGTGCGTGGAAATGGCTGGGATCAGTTGAAAATGCACAGAAGTTTTGGAAGCAGAAGATTAATTGTGTTATATTTCTTACAATTATCTTTTAAAATATCTTATGTTTTAAATGTTGGACAGAATAACATTTTAATTAACTTACGTTTTGACCATTTATTTATCTTGTTTTTTGATATTTTCTTTGGTGTTTTTCACTATTTTATCCTTCTTTGTGGGGATTTTATATATATATATTTCTTTTGAAATGGTTAAAATGAATCCTCTTATGTTTGGCTTTTTGATCTAAGCTTTTATAATGTTTTGTTTAGGTAGGAACATAACATCCTTGGATGTTTTTGGAGCTTTGCTAACAGGATTCCATGAAGAGAGTTGTCTTTAAGGTTAGCATGCCAGCTGTCCTTTGGCTGGCTTTTTTGGCTTTGGGAGGGGGAGGGGGTGGGGTTTCTTTTTTCTTTTTTTCTGGAAGCTGGGTTGGGCTACCATTCAAATTTTCTGTTTGAGTACCTTATTTTATGGTCTGTCCTTTGGATCTAATAATTTATGCTCAGATCTTTTAACTCTTCTGTTAATTACAATTTAAAATGGAGTGAAATATTAACTTACTTAGTTTTAATGTGAAAGAGTTAAATCTTCCTGTAAAATGGAATAATATCTTTGTTTATATTATAAGGTTAAGGGCCCCCATTATTTTTCTACAAGAAATGCATGTAAATAGCTGTGATAATGCATGCCATTTTAATAGGTTGAGGGGTCTACAATTTCATTCTTCATTTAGAGCAAAATCTTGAGGGGTCTCAATTTTTATAGATAATACAATTTCTTTTGTTCAACATAAAGTTGTCTCTGACCCTAATGGGTGATTTGTCATAGTGTCAGGGAAACTAGACAATAAATTAATTATCTTTGCTAATGTGTACACCCCCAATGTGGATGGCCCAGGATTTTTTGTGTATCTTTTCATTCTTGCCAGATTTGAGTTTTTATTCTTTAGTGATGGGAGGAGATTTTAATTGTTGTCTAGACCCAGTATTAGATCATTCTTCTCTTAATTAGCCATACCTAATAAATCAGTTTTATTTATTCAATCCTTTCTAACGAAATGTGATATTGTTGATGTCTGGCATTTTCTTCACCCAGCAGAAAGGGAGTATTCATTTTTCTCTCATGTCCATCATTCCTATACTAGGATTGATTATTTTTTTATTGATAGTCAAATGATTCCATTAGTTCGATCCATTGAATATAAAGAAATAGCTGTGTCTGACCACTCTCCTGTATTTATATCTTGAAATCTTCCTGGTTTCACTCATATGAACAGATCCTGGCATTTTAATTCAACTCTATTATCTGATAAGGACTTTTTAAAATTATTCATTTCTTTGAAGAAAATGCGTTGGAAGAAACTTCTAGTCTTATCATTTGGGATGCCTTTGAGGCATATATCAGAGGACAAATGATCTCTTATACTGCATATATTAAGAAAAAAGCTAATAAAGAGAGAACTAATTTAATTAATCAATTAAAAAAATTAGACCAGAAATATGCTTTGGCATGAGACCCTGAACTATACAAAAGACATATTGAAATTAAAACTAAATATGATCTTCTTATAACATATCCAATTGAAAGCCAACTTTTAAAAGATAGAAGCCAATCCTATATACATGGAGAAAAAAATGGTAAACTATTGGCTAATCAATTTAAGACCTTTACAGCTAAATAGCAAATTAAAGAAATTTGTAAAACCACTGACCACTGATGATATGACCACTGACCATTTTAAAATAAATGACACTTTTAGAGAATTTTATTCTAAGTCAAGTCAAGTCAACTTTTATTGCTGGTACAGTGCATAGTAAAAATGAGACAACGTTTTTCAGGACCATGGTTTACATGACACAGTACAAAAAACTAGACTGAACTACGTAATAAAAAAAACACAGAGAAAGCTATACTAGACTACAGACCTACACTGGACTGCATAAAGTGCACAAAAACAGTACCGGCATTACAATAAATAATAAACAGGACAGTAGGGCAAGATGTCAGTCCAGGCTTCAGGTATTGAGGAGTCTGATAGCTTGGGGGAAGAAACTGTTATATAAGTTGTATAGTTCCGATTCTGTTAAAGATAATACTGCAATGAACAATTTTTTAGACCAATTAAATATCCCTGGACTTTTGGTTGATAATCAAAAGCAGTTGGATCAACTATTTCTAGGGAGGAAATCAATGGAGTTATACATTCATTGCATCCTGGGAAATCTCCAGGACCCGACGGATTCTCTGGAAAAATTTTTAAGGCTTTTTCTTCATTGTTTATACCTTACTTATGTTCTACCCTTACTGAGGTCTTCAACGTGGGTAGGTGGCCACAGTCTTTCTATGAAGCTTCCATTTTGCTTATTCTTAAAAAGAATAAAAATCCCACTGAATGCTTTTCAGATAGACCAAACTCTTTACTCAATGTTGATGCTAAGATCCTATCTAAAGTTTTGGCCTGTAGACTCAAAAATATATATCTTATATTATTTTACTATATCTTATATTATTATCTTATATATATAATATATAATTATCTTATATCTCAGATCTTATATTATTTATATATTTTTACCTTCAAAAGTTATACCTTCTATAATATCTGATGATCAGACAGGATTTATTAAAAATCGATATTCCCATTTCAATATACGGCGACTTAAATGTTATGCATTCTTCATCCAAGGCAATATCAGAATGTGTGATTTCTCTGGATGCAGAAAAGGCTTTTGATTGAGGTGAATGGAATTACCTATTTAAAACCTTGGAAAAATTTAATTTTGGGCCCAATTTTATCTATTGTATTAAATTACTTTATTTATCTCCCTCTGCTCGGGTCCTTACTAATTTTCAGATTTCTAAACCAATTAAACTCCAATGTGGAACCAGACAAGTTGTCTGCTGTGTCCTTTGCTTTTTGATTTGGTAATAGAACCTTTAGCAACTGCCCTTCGAGAGTCTAAAGATATCATCAGTATCTTAAGGAAAAATACTATTCATAAAGTTTTGCTTTATGCTGATGACCTATTGCTTTTGGTATCTAATGTTACTACTTCTTTACCCTCTATGTTTCATTTACTGACTAAATTTAGTCAGTTTTCAGGATATAAATTGAATTTACATAAGAGTGAATTGTTTCCTTTAGACAATTTGATGTTAACCGATATTAACCTTCCTTTTAAAATTGTAAGAAAACAATTTACATATTTGGGCGTAACAATCACTAAGAATTATAAAGATCTATTTAAAGAAAATCTTTTAACCTTAATGAATTATGTGAAAAAGACACTTTCTAATTGGTTGCCTCTCTCTTTATCATTGATTGGTCGAATTAATTCAATTAAAATGAATATTTAACCTAAATTTATATACCTCTTTCAAGCAGTACCTGTTTTTATTCCTAAGTCTTTTTTTGATTCTCTAGATTTGATTCTTTCTTCCTATATTTGGAAAAATAGAAAACCCTGTTTAACTAAAGCCCACCTTCAAAATTGCGAAAAGAATGGTGGCCTTGCTTTACCTAATTTTAGGTTATATTATTGTGCAATTAACATACGAAATCTTACGTTCTGCTTATATTATATTAATCATGAGGATTGTCCAATATGGGCCTTTTTGGAAGCTAATTCTGTCATGAAATTTTCTATTATTTCTCTTCTTGGATCCTCTCTTTATCTGTAAATAAATTAACTGACAGTTTGGTGGTTAAACATACTTTGAGGATCTGGCTGCAGTTTAGAAAACATTTCGGTTTATTGAGATTCTCTCTTTATAGAACCATAGAACATTACAGCACAGTACAGGCCCTTCAGCCCTCCATGTTGTGCCGACCCATATAATCCTTAAAAAAAAGTACTAAACCCACACTACCTCATAACCCTCCATTATTCTTTCATCCATGTACCTATCCAAGAGGCTCTTAAATACCCCTAATGTTTTAGCCTCCACCACCATCCCTGGCAAGTCATTCCAGGTACTCACAACCCTCTGTCTAAAAAACTTACCTCTGATATCTCTCCTAAACTTCCCTCCCTTAATTTTGTACATATGCCCTCTGGTGTTTGCTATTGGTGCCCTGGGAAACAGGTACTGACTATCCACCCTATCTATGCCTCTCATAATCTTGTAGACCTCTATCAAGTCCCCTCTCATTCTTTTACGCTCCAAAGAGAAAAGTCCCAGCTCTGCTAACCTTGCTTCATACGACTTGTTCTCCAAACCAGGCAACATCCTGGTAAATCTCCTCTGCACCCTCTCCATAGCTTCCACATCCTTCCTATAATGAGGTGACCATAATTGAACACAATACTCTAAGTGCGGTCTCACCAGAGATTTGTAGAGTTGCAACATAACCACTCTACTCTTGAACTCAATCCCCCGTTAATGAAGTCTAGCATCCCATAGGCCTTCTTAACTGCCCTATCAACCTGAGCAACCTTTCCAGTCCTATTTTTTCTAATTTTTTTAAACCATCTACAACTGATCTGTTTTTTAGAGTATAGGATAGATTAGGCATTAAACAAATTTAGAATCTGTTTGTTAGAAGGAATCTTTCTTCTTTTAAGCAGCTTTCAGTGAAATATAACCTATCAAATACCCACTTTTTTCGATATCTACAGATTGGAGATTTTTAAAGATCTAACCTGCATACATTTCCTACTAGCCCAGATAAGAACATAATAGATGTAATTTTTAATTTGAAACCTTTTCAAAATGGCTGAATATCATATATTTATGATCTGTTGTCAGGATTGAGAATGGCTCCTTTAGATAAAATTTTAAAAGATTGGGAAAAAGATCTACAGATTCATTATCCGATGAGACCTGAAGGGTATTTTTAAAATGGTTAATTCTTCATGATTATGTGCTCGTCATTCCCTTCTACAATTAAAATAGTACATAGGGCTCATATGTTTAAAGACAAGCTCTCTCGTTATATTGCAGATATATCTCCTTACTGTGACAGATGTAATAATGGAGAGGCCTCATTAATTCATATGTTTTGGTTATATTTGAGCCTTGAAAAATACTGGAAAGATGTATTCCAAACGTTTTCTGTATTTTTTAAAGTTAGTTTTAAGCCGAATCCTTTGACTGCCTTATTTGGTATTGTTGTGGAAAGAGTTACAATTTTGGAGCCCTCTCATTTGCAGATACAGATACTGGCTTTTATTTCTCTTATAGCTAGGAGGGCGATCTTGCTTAAATGGAAGGATGTTGACCCCTTACACATGCTCAATGGTTATGTGAGGTTATGTCATGTTTAAATCTAAAGAAGATTCATTGTTCGATTTCTGATTCTAACCAAGATTTTCAAATGTTATAGGGACCCTTTCTGAACTATTTTTAAAATATTTGAATTGTTATTAAACTATAGATCTGGGCTATTATTATAAAACACTATATGGTAAAGTACTCTTTTTTTTCTCTTTTTTTTTACCAACCAGCTTTGTCTTGGTAGGGGGTATAGATATTTTTTATAATATAATTAACAATACTATTATATTTCATCATTCAATTTACTTTATTTGATTGATCATCATTATGAGATACCATGATTGTATCAGTGTGATTTATATACAGTGCATTTTGTGCTATTTTATTTAGATTTATATTAAGTATCCTTATGAATTTTGAACCATAATAAAAATATTGGAAAAAGAAAAGAATAGAAAGACTCTCTGAGTTCCTCCAGCATTTTGTGGGTATTGCTACCAGCTTCTAGCCTTTTGGTCAACACTACACACTTCGCCTTCTGACTTCCATAGCATTATAAGTTTCTTTCCAGTATCATTTGCCTTCATAGATGAATGAAGTGATCACTCATGCACCAAGTATCAATCCATTTCAGTTAGTCTGGGAAACTGTGAAATACTAAAACTATTACACTATATATTTCTCTAATGCCCTCACCCACCACAAATCCCACAGAGATTTAATTAATTGTATCTTAATTAATTCTGAGCGCATTTTGCTGAGCCAGACAGTACATTACTTCATCTATCATCAATGTCATGAATGCCATTTTCATAAAACTGATGAAAATATAAATAATCTTGGAGGCTCTTTAAACCAGAACTCATTTGGTGAAGAGTGCTATTCTCATTCACATTCATCTACCAGGCTCTGATAATTGAGATAAGAGGCATTTCCTCTAACAGTTAATACAGGCTAGATGGACTAAAATGGCCTTCTTTACCATCATGAAGAAATAAGAGAAATGTCAATGGTTTCACCCACTCATATACTGTATAACAGGCAGCACAGTAACGTAGTAGTTAGCATAACACTACTATAGGGCCAATGAAACAAATTCAATTCTGCCGCTGTCTGTAAGGAGTTTGCATGCTCTCCCCATTTCCTCTGGGTGTTTTGATTTTATTCCCCACATACCAAAGTTCTAGTAGGTTAATTGGCCACATAACAGAGGCTCAGATTCATTGGGCAGGAAGGACCTGTTATCGTGCTGTATCTCTAAATTAAATCAAATTAATATTGAAGTCATTGGAGTTGGATGTGCAGGGGTGGAGTAGAAATAATGGGCTGACTACCTCCTACACACTTAGCATTAGTTAGCAAAGAAATATTTAATCCCTAGTGGTTTGTTCATACTGGCCATGAATTCTTTCTCACAAATATTGCCAAAAATAGAGATAAAATAATACTTCTGTATTTATATTCAGGTGGTGAATATATAAAATGACTTTCAGCTTGGCTTTGCATCAAAATATATCTGTTCACTCAGCTGATCTATCTCAATCCTACAGCTTTTGGTTGATCCATCCCTTTTAATTCAGTATCATCAGAAACTCGTGCATGTATTGAACTACTAATATAAAAGGGAACTAAAGAAATCATGGCAAGTGAAGTCTTGAACACAACATGATTACTTGTCAGAAACCCAAAGCACAACACCCTCACATTTTATTCATGCTACCAGGTGTGTGCATAATGAAATATTTTATGTCTCTATGAAACATTCTTTATATTTCTGGGAGGAATCAACATGCATATTTTTCAAGCAAAAGCCAGAATACATCTGACTGGGTGCTTCCAAAATAACTTTAAGATAAAGCTGACTTCTATGTCAAGAGTTCACAGAAACATAGAAAAATAAAAATGCAACTACATAAAGGCCAAGACAGATAATATTTGTTGTACAACCATGAAGTTTTTAAATTGCTAAATTAAATTTACATTGATCCCAATGAAGTACTTCTAAACTATTTTATACTGTTAATTAGAACATAAAATATACAGCACAGGAACAGTTCTTTGGCTTACTATGTTGTACTGAACTAATTAAACCAGTAATTAAAAGTCTAACTAAACTAGTCCCTTCTGACTACTTATTGCCCATATTCCTCCATTCTCTGTATATTCATGAGCATGACAAAAAGTCTCTTAAACACTTCTATCATACTTGCCTCACTAGCAACACTGGTAGTGGATTCCAGGCACCAACTGCTTTCAGTGTAAAAAATTTGCCCTTATATCTCTTTTGAACTTACTCCCATAACCTTCAATGCATGCCCTTTTGTGTTAGTCATTTCAATTCTTTGAGAAAGATATCGTTGTCTCAAAGGATGAAGGAAACACACTAGCAACTGGCACAAAGGAAAGTCCCACCAACAAGCAAGTGATAATGATCTGGTATGCACCTTTCGTTATTGATTAGGGGTTAAATATCGGTCCAGATACCAGGAAGACTGTTGTGTCTGTGCACAATGACATATCAATTAAATAAAGGCACGCATGTGAGAGATGAATTCCCTATAGATGCTGCCTGGCCTGCTGCATTCCACCAGCATTTTGTGTTTGTTGATGTGAGAGATGAATTTAACTTGTACATTCACAATGCAATGAGGGAGAGAGAGAGACAACAGCATATGTAGAGACAACGGATCAATATGTAGTGCTAAGGGAAGGGGGGTTATTGCTCTAAAAGAAATAGATCCATACATTACACATCCTCCCCCTTTAGATTAATGTAACTTAAAACTCTATGTGTATGAAACATTCAATTTCCCTTTCATAAACCCATATTCCAGATAGACACACTTTCACAATAACATTCACAGTTCTAAAGGTTCAGTCATTTGGGTGATGCTCTGTTTCTTTCAGGATAGTGTTTCTGGACCTGTGGAGTGGCATCAGGTTTGGCAGGTGTCTTGTCAACGACAACATTCTCATCACGCCTCTGGACCTGTGGAGTGGCATCAGGTTTGGCAGGTGTCTTGTCAACTATATCGTTCTCATCACGCCTCTGGACCTGTGGAGTGGCATCAGGTTTGGCAGGTGTCTTGTCAACTATATCGTTCTCATCACGCCTCTGGACCTGTGGAGTGGCATCAGGTTTGGCAGGTGTCTTGTCAACTATATTGTTCTCATCACGCCTCTGGACCTGTGGAGTGGCATCAGGTTTGGCAGGTGTCTTGTCAACTATATCGTTCTCATCACGCCTTTGGACCTGTGGAGTGGCATCAGGTTTGGTAGGGATCTTGTCTAAGACAACGTTCTCAATTGCCGATGTCACGTTGCTGTCAGTGACATGATGATCTCTGAAAGGTAAGGTCAGTGACTGTAACGTGTCTGTCTTGTTAGATACAATCAACTCAGATGTGTTCTTCAGTTGAGCATTCTCTATTTGGTCCACAGGTCTGATCTCTAACATCCACTGTGTACATCAGTGGTCAAGTTCTTGTAGCTATCCTACCAGGTGTCCACTTGTCTTCTTATTTATCATGTGCTGCGACTTCCTGTCCAATCTGGAAGCTTCTTACTGCTTCACTTGGCAACTGGCAAAACTGTTTATTCTGCACTTCCCTCCATAGTTCTGGTATCAGGAAGTCTACGCAAGAGCTTAGGTTCCTGCTCATGAACAGCATTGCAGGAGTTTGAATTGTCGACACATGAACAGAGTTCCGATACACAAAAAAGGAAGTTGTCCACCTTGTGCTGTAGAGAACTATCCATCACTTTAATGGACTTCATGAAGCTTTTGAATAAACCTTTCAGCTAAACCATTCATTGCTGAGTGGTAAGGAGCTGACTTGAAACGTCTGATGCAATTTTTCTTCATGAATAGTCTGAATTCTTCTGATGTGCATTGTGGTTCATTGTCGCTCACAGTTTGTTCTGATAAGCCATTTCTGATGAAGATAGTCCTCAGAGCAGATACAATCTCTGGTGAGGTGGTTGACTTCATTGCTATAATCTTCGTCAATTTCAAATGAGCAATCAGAAACATGAACTCCATGAATGGCCCAGCAAAGTTAATATGTACTCTTTGCCATGGTGAAGGCAGCCATTCCTATGGTGTAATGCTGCATTTTGAACTTCTTGGCATCCGAAAAGCTTTTGGCCAAGTCTTTGAACTGTTCATCTATCTCTGGCTGCCAAACGTAGCCCTGAGTGAGACTGTTCATCTTGACTGTACCCAGGTGTCCTTCATGTAGATTTTCCAACACTCTGATGTGCAGTTTAGGGGGAACCACAATACAAGATCCGCACATCAGCATTCCTTGACTTACTGACATTTGGTTGCATCTCCAACTTGATCCATGGATCCATTGGGCTGGTGATCCGTCAGCAGCATAAACTTTTTTCCATAGAGGTAATAGTGGAAGTTCTTTATTACCCATACTAGACTAAGAGCCTCTCAGTCATTCTGTGCATAGTTGCAATGATCTTGAAGGAAACACAATTGGGTGTTCAGATCCCTCTTTCATAATGTGTAATAAAACAGCTCCAATGGCATAAGGAGATGCATTGCACGCCAGTCAGATGGGCAGAGATGGATCATAATGTGTGAGCAGTTAATCGGATATCTTTGTTTCCTTGAATGCTTTTTCACATCATTCTGACTATCCCCACTTTGCTCCTGTCTGCAACAATGCATTCAGTAGGTGCAACACTCTAGCAATGTTTGGGAGAAACCAGTAGAAGTAATTTACAAGGCCCAAGTATAACCTGAGTTGCGACATATTTTCCGGTTTGGGTGCCTGTACACCACTTCATTCTTCTCTTGTGACTTATGTAAGCCATGCTTGTCAATGACATGTCCACAAGATGAGATTCATTCTTGAAAAATTTGTATTTCTCTCACTTTGCACGCAGACCATACCAACTCAGCCTGGTAAGCAGTTTATCAAAGTTCTGAAGGTGCTCTTAATTATTTTTGCCAGTCACGATGATGTTGTCAAGGTAACATTGTGTTCCTAGGATATCTTGGCACACTTGGTCGATTGCTCTTTGCCAAATTGCTAGAGCAGATGCGATACCAAAGAAGAGATGATTATACTGGAATGGTTGATTGTGAGGAACTTCCTGCTTGATTCCTCAATCTTCATTTGCAGATAGGCTTGCAACAAGTCAATCTTTGAAAGCCTCTCCCCACCTGCCAAAGATGCTAAAATGTCTTCTATTTGGGGCAGGGGATACTGCACAGCACCGGGTTGATACTCACCTTAAAAACCCCTCCTATGCAAACTGTTCTGGCCTTCCCTTTATTGATCACGTGGACAATGGGCATAGTCCAATCACTCCACTGAACCTTGGAGAGAATTCCATGTGCCTCCAAGCTCTGCAATTCAGTGTGCTCTTTCTGATGTCAAGCATAAGCCACTGGATGTGCTTTGGGAAGCCTTGGTGTTGCTGAATTATTGAATTCAATTCTGGCCTTGATGCCTGTGAGTTTGCTGATCCCTTTCCCAAACATCTTCTCTTTAGCATTAAGCAGCTGTGCTGGTCTCTGGTTAGTGCTACCATCTCTGCGGCCGTTACCTGTTGATGCCACACTGAGTGCTTTGATTTAGTGCCAGTCTAGTTGGATAATTCTCAACCATTCACGTCCAAGATGTGCTGGCCCTCCACTTTTTAACACATAAAGCTGTAACTGTTGGATTTGGCCTCCATACGTCACACTTACTTTCAGTTTGCCTTTGGGAGACATTGCTTCACCTTTGTAATCACTGAGGTCTTGTCTAATGGTAACTTGGAAAACAGTCTGTTGCAGTCATTCTCTGGAACTATGGACAAAGCTGACCCTGTATCCAGCTCCATTTTCAGTTTTACACCAGATGCATCTATTGTGATCCAGATGATTTTGTGATCTGCTTCAGTTATACCGTGCATGACAGGCATGACAGTTCACTTTTGTCAACTCCGGTGTCTGATTCTGCTTTACATTGGTGATATGCATTTGCTTAGTTTTGTGTTTGAGACTTTTCATTCGGTTTTACGATTTATCTGCCTTGCACACTCTCTCTCTGTGACTTTGTGACACTTCCTGCAGACTCTTTCTTTAAAGTTCCAGTTATTTGCATCATGGGATGATTTACCACATCGATAATATCTTTGGCGTTTTGCACCATTCCAGGGCATTTTGTGCATTTCACATTCCAACCTTCTTTTCTGTATTATGCTGCATCCTTTGCTGCAGTCTCTAACAATATTGCAATGGTCAATGCCGTTCTAAGGTCAAGTCTCTTTTGGACAGTATCCTCTTTAGAATTGAATACCACATACAAGCTTGTCCCTAATGCATCAGAAAGTCCATCTCTGAGGTCACAGTACTGGGAAAATTTGCACAATTCTGCAACGGATTCAGAAATGCTTTCATCCTTTGATTGGTTCCTTTTGTAAAATCTAAATCTCTCAGCTATTGCTACTGGTTTTGGGCTCAAGTGATTTTGTAAAATTATAACAATTACAACAACCGTCTTGCTTGGTGGCTTTGCAGGGGTTACTAAGTTGCATAAGAGACTGTACTTTCTTGGGCCCATTAAGCTAAGAAGCATGGGAGCTTTCTTTATCCCCTCCATGTTGTTTGCATTACAATACTGTTCCACCCTCTCAATATACAAATCCCAGTCTTCATTAGCGCTATCAAATTCATCAACTGTTTCACTTTATATTCACTGTGTGCTTTGCATTGTACTCAGGCATTTATTAGCATCCATGACAGCTTTCTTGTGATGTTTAACTCTCACTGTTTTGTCCCGTAACTGTCAGACCAGTTTGTACTATAGTCTGGCATTCAGGTTTGTACTCATTGCCAATTTGTTGTGTCTGTGCATAGCCACATATTATTAAATAAAAACACGCACACGGAAGATGGCTTTAACTAGAATATTCACATTGCAATGGGAGACACATGCATAGACAAAAGCATATGTGCAGACAACAGATCAATATGTAGAGCGAATGGGGGGGGGTCATTGCTCTAAAAGAAATAGATCCATATGAAACTCTCACTTCAGCTAGTGGCTTAATATAGGAGGTGATAGCCCCCGGCCCAACCAAACTTAAGAAATCTCATTTGGGTGGATGCTGCACGATGTGTCCCCTGTTACAAATCAGCCCCAAATTCCTTATGAGGACTCGGTCTCCCAGCAGGAGTTGGGAGAACTTCACCTTTTGATCATACCTCCTCTTATTCCCTTGATTCTGCTTGGCAGCCGCGACCGCAGCTAATTCATAACTTTTCAACTCTCTTCTCACGTCAGACACATACTTCAGATAAGTCTTCGGTGGTAATTCAGCCTCGTCAGTCCCAAAACAGAGGTCAATGGGCAACCTCGCCTCGCGCCCAAACATCAGATAATATGGCGAGTACACAGTAGCTTCATTTCATGTACAGTTATAACCGTGAACCAGATGCCCAATATGTTGACTCCACCTGCTCATCGTGCTGATCTCCAGGGTCCTGAGCATGTCTAGCAAGGTCCGATTAAACCTCTCAGGCTGGGGATCACCCTGCGGATGATAGGGCATGATCCTCGACTTCTCAACTCCAAACATGTCCAGTAACTCATGGGTGAGTATGCTCTCGAAATCCCGTCCCTGGTCACTGTGTATTCAACTGGGATCGCCATAATAAATTAAATACTTCTCTCGTAACACCTTTGTCACCATAGACGCCCTCTGGTCCTTGGTAGGAAAAGCCTGAGCATATCTGGTGTAGTGGTCCGTGATGAGTAAGACATTCACCAAGCTGCTGGCATCGGGTTCTATTGACAGGAAATCCATACACACCAGGTCCAGGAGCCCTGCACTCTGCAAGTGGGACAAGGGAGCTGCCCACATAGACAGTGTCTTCCACCGTATGCGTTGAATGCACGACTTGCAGTATTCTTCGACCTCCAACTTCATTCAGGGCCAGTAAAACTGGCATCTCCTCCGATACTTCTCGGGCAGAACCAGCTGGCAGCACCGGGGTCACTCTGGATGCAACATGACCCGGTATAAGATCTGGTTCCTCAACTCCAACCGAGACCATTCTCGTAGTAATGGAGGCACCGACACGTGTTTTGTCCTCTCCACTGGAGCCATGCCTTCCTTTTTGACCGCTGCCTAAATGGTACCAATGCTCGGATCATCTCGCTGAGCAGCAGTCACTTCCCCAGAACTCAATTCCGGCAGCTGATTTGTCTTCAGAGCAGTCAGGTTGCTATAAACTTGGGGGATGGCATCATCAGATGCCCCCAATCGCTCCTCAGAAATGAGAGAACCTTGTCTTTGAAATCTCCACCCCCAGCTACCGCTACCTCAGCACTGGTCTGCATTAAAACGAGAGCTGCGCCAGCCATTTTATCAAACCTCCTCCCACAACTGCAACTTCAACAGTACTTAACAGTGGAATTAACAATTTATCCAGAGTACAAATATCTGCCCCAACTGGTTCATTGCACAGGGTAATCACACAGCATCCAACGGAAACAATCCCAAACGTAGCCCCCACAATTGTAACTTTCGCATCAGCTAGTGGCTTAATATAGCGGGTGATAGCCCCCAGCCCAGCCAAACTTAAGAAATCTCGTTTGGGTGGATACTGCGTGATGTGTCCCTGTTACAAATCAGTACCCCCAAATAACGAACAGTACATTATATACGATTAAACGATTGAGCTTTATAATTCTTACTTTGACTATATGGTTAGTGAAGAAAACGAAAAAAAGAAAAAGGGCCCAATCTTATGAAACAGTCTATTGCGCCAGGTTGGAGCTCACTGATAAGCTGATCGTCCACCATCGACCTCCTCCGATCGTCGCTGCCCTTCGGACTTTTGCTCCACGTCCACCCTGTCCGGCGGTCTACCAACTCTCTCCATTCGCATCTTCTCTCCTCATCTCTCCCCGGCAAGAGCCCGCGAGAAATCTCCTTCCAGGTTCACAAGAAAGAACAACAGCATTCCAAACCCTGTTATCTCTAGTCATAACCCAAACATTGCTGCTACAGAGAAACCATTACATTATCAGTGAAACCCTACAGCATGTTACACATACATTCCAAATACTTTGCTCAATAATATTGACTATACAATTTTTAACATGTACAGATGTGGGCTTCATTTAACATCTCATCTGAAAAACTGCTCCTAACAGGGCAGCACCTCCAAAGTACTGTGCTGACAGTATTAGACCATGAGCATAGATGTTGACCATGACAAGCAATCTGCTCACCTATCTGTTACAGATTCTGGATGTATAAGTATAAATAGTTAATAATTTATTATGGTAGATAATACATGACTAAATGTTGGAGGTCAATCTGATTAATTCTCATAGAAAATAATTTTTCCTATGCTATTCATGTTTCTGTCTCCTTTGCTGTTTGATTTTGCAATATAAAAGATAATTAATTGTCAAGAACTGAACCAAGTCCATTTCATCTGTAAAAGATTATATTCAAATATCATTTGTATAAATCAAAATTCTCAATGATGAAAAAACTTCTGTAATTTCTTATTCAAAAATGCATAAAATCAGCATACAGTGGGATTAAAATGCATTGGCCCTCAATGACAACTGGCTATAAATTGTTAGCTTAACAGAGATCTTTTAAAGTAAGTATTAATGGACATTCCAGATGAAAGGAAAGGCTGAGTGTATTTTAATATAATAAATATTGAATTCAATTACAATTTTTTTCTGATTTCTAAAAGAACTGGAAATTTACTGGCTTTAAAAATCAAAATTCGTTTTCTCTCATTTTACAACCTTAGGCAGGATTTAAATTAAAAAATGACTGAAAAGGTTATAATCATTTAATCATTTATTAAATAGGCAGAATCTTAACAACAAAGGTGCCTCATTTAAAGGAGTTCCAGTATATTTACATTGACACTTGTGTGGTAGTTGGTAAGAACATTAAAATTAATATAAAGTACATTTATCAATGATGAGTAATATAATAATTATATATTAATGTAAAAATGATGGGCAGGTATAGACCTGACAGTTCTTGTCTCATAAAATTGTGCTTATGTAACTATGTAAATATCATCCAACTCTCAGAGCTGGGTATCCATTTGGGAGAGATAACAGAAAAACAGATACAAATCCTGACAAAATAAAAGTACAATCCAGTAGTGGAAGTACAGAAAATTACTCTGAAATAATGTTAGCCAAATAAATCTTGTCAAAGTACTTTCAACTAATTTATGAGTTCTTACCACTTTTATAGGGACACATTAAGAATTTAAATAGCTGACAGACACAAATTAAGAAATCTTTTATTCCTAGCTTTGACATAAATATTCAGGCAGTTTGTTCTAATTAAATGTATGATGTTACTTAAAATAATATAAATGTTTATTTGATTAAATCTATCATAAAGTTGGTGAAATATATGTAAATCCAGCTATTGATACATTAAATTGAATTCATCATTAGGTTTGAGGAATTATTATACAGAGTCACGGTCTGAAGTATTGTACTTTTCATATCTTAAGACAGAATATACTGGAAAACACAAATTTCAGATTCCTAGCATCAGCTTTTTAAAAAATTACTTTTCTGAATTTCTTGGGGCCACCGGTCATTTAGCAAACAGCTGACTGGAAATGCTACTTGAAAAACTATAAACTTTGCTGAATGCTGCAGATTTTAAACATATGACTAGTATTTGACGCAAGTGAAGTTTTAGCAACGTTTTCTAACATACACACAAAATGCTGGAGGACTCCAGCAGGTCAGGGAGATCTATGGACGGAAATAAACAGCTAAAGTTTTGGGTCAAAACCTTTCAACGGGACTGGAAAGGAAGGAGGCAAAAGCCAGAATAAGAAGCTGGGGTGGGGGGTGGGTGCAGTGCTGTTGGCAGAAGAAGGAGTACGTTGGAAGGCGATTGATGTGTCCCATTATCCAATAGAAGATAGCTTCTGCCCCCTTCCATTCCAGTCCTGATGAAGGGTCTTGGCACAAAATGTTGACTGTTCATATCCTTCCATAGATGCTGCCTGACCTGTTGAGCTCCTCCAGCATTTTGTGTGTGTTGCCCAAGATTTTCAGTATCTGCAGAACCTCTCATGTCTCTGATCAGCAATGTTTTGCTTGAGTTTATAAATAATCTACTAGGAACGGGAAGCAGGGATGGGAAGATAAATTTGTACGGCATGGAAACATGTCCTTCAGCCCAATTCATCCATGAGAACAAAGATGCCTTTCTGAGCTTTCCCCATTTGCCTGTGTTTGGACCATATCCACGAACCCTTTTCTATCTATTAACCTGTCCAAATTTCTTCTCAAATCTTATTCCCTATGCCTACCACCTTACCACTTTCCATGCAATAAACATTCCTCAGTCCTTAAACCTACGTCTCCAATATTAGATTCCCCTATTTTGGAAAAAAGGCCGAGCATCCCCCTTATCTATGTCTCTCATGATTTTATAAACCACCCCTCAGCCTCCTTCATTCAGGGGAAAACAATATCAGCCTATCCAGACTCTCCTGATAACTCAAGCCCCCAGTCTTGACAACCTCTTGTGAATATCTCCGGCTCCCTCTTTAGCTTTCTGGCATAGTTTCTATAGTGTGGTGATATTCCTCCTCTAGCTTGAGATGCAAGAATGGTTGTAAGCTTTTGAATGTGATGCTTGTGTGAACTTAGCCAGAAACTAATCTCAAATACAACTATAATTAGTTTTACACATTTTTAAAGTAATTTTCTGTCACTGAAAATTTGGTTACTGTGATGGCGGTTTAAATGTAATAAAGATGTCTTTTTTACTTGGGGGAAAAACCTATTTTCATCAATTTTAATTTAAATTTATCAAGTTGTCATTTCAAAAGATATGAAAAAAATTCTAAAGATAATTTAGAAACATACGAAGAATCCCTGACCTACAATTTTATTGAGTTCTCTTTCCGCAGATGCTGTAACTGGCCGAGTTCTTCCTGCATTTCTGCTTTTGTTTAAGATACAGTTCTATTTGTTTTTTTAAAATTGAAGTATGTTTCAAACACTGCTTAGTTACACAGTGCACAACAGAGTATGTAAATGAATGTAAATAGGAACTCAGGGAGAAAAAAAGCATGTTAGAAAATAGGCTGAATTTTGGACACAATACGTGTCAGAAACATCCTTTACAGCCAGAATAGAAATTCTATCTGCCGAGCATATTGCACAATGTAGCCTGTAAGGATTTTAAATGACTGAAGGTAATGTCTTAAGTTATAGTTGTTGGTATTTAAACCATGCAACTTTCACCAGCCTTCCACTATACCATTCAATAAAATGTTAACATATCGATGAGGAATATGGTGAAAATTCCCTAAGTTTCCTTCTGGTATTGAGGTGAATAAGCATTTTATATTTCACATGTTTATTTTGATTGACATGCATGATAGAGAGAGGCTCATCCACAGGCTCAGAAGCCAATGTGACAGAACCTCTCTGAGCTTGAACCCATCTGCAGCTGAAAACCAATAGAAACACTGCTTCCAGACATTCACACTGTATCACCACGAACTTTGCCAGTTTTGTTTTGAAGCTGCATCAGGTGATTGAGATGAACTGAAGAGTGATATAAAAATGTCTCAGGATTTTGCTTCATTCATCCATTTTGTCCTAAATGAGCTTTGAAATAATGAAGTACAAGGATTGTTGCTGGAACAATAAAGCAGATTAGTCAACATCTGTGGAGAGAAATTGATAGATTATTACTCGAACTGTACTCTTCTCTAGAGATACTAAACTACCCATATTCTTTTTAACTGGACCCTGTACTGTGCACCCTTTCCTTTTTTTTAGTTTTGGCTGCAAATTTAAAACATTTTCACAGTTTAGTTTGCAAATGGTTTCACAAAAACAACAGTCCTTATCTCTGCAAAAATAACATTGAGCCCACAGCATAAATAGTCTGAAGTGCAGTAAAGCAAAACAACATCAGGGCCCTCTTCAAGGCCAATATCCCTGTACTGAGTTTCTGGTTGCGTTCGGTCAGACACGTCAGTGAAGCTATACTGGGCTTCCTGAGAGGAGAGGCATTCCAGGACAAAGGAGATGTCTTCCTTTTTTAAACAAAGGGGCTTCCCTTCTTCCACCATCAACTCTGCTCTCAAACATATCTCTCCCATTTCCCGCACATCTGCCCTCAGCCCATCCACCTGCCACCCCACTCGGGATAGGGTTCCCCTTGCCCTCACCTACCACCCCACCAGCCTCCGTGTCCAACATATAATTCTCCGTAACTTCTGCCACCTCCAACAGGATCCCACTACCAAGCACGTCTTTCCCTCCCCCCCCCTTTTCTGCTTTCCACAGGGATCGCTCCCTATGCAACTCCCTTGTCCATTCGTCCCCCCCATCTCTTCCCACCGATCTCCCTCCTGGCACTTATCCTTGTAAGCGGAACAAGTGCTACACCTGCCCTTACATTTCCTCCCTCACCACCATTCAGGGCCCCAGACAATCCTTCCAGGTGAGGCGACACTTCACCTGTGAGTTAGCTGGTGTGGTATACTGTGTCCGGTGCTCCCAGTGTGGCCTTTTATATATTGGTGAGACCCGATGCAGACTGGGAGACCGTTTCGCTGAACACCTATGCTCTGTCCACCAGAGAAAGCAGGATCTCCCAGTGGCCACACATTTTAATTCCATGTCCCATTCCCATTCTGATATGTCTATCCATGGCCTCCTCTACTGTCAAGATGAAGCCACACTCAGGTTGGAGGAACAACACCTTATATACTGGCTGGGTAGCCTCCAACCTGATGGCATGAACATTGACTTCTCTAACTTCCGTTAATGCCCTTCCTCCCCTTCTTACCCCATCCCTGATTTATTTATTTTTCCCCCCTCCCCTTTTTTTTCTCTCTCTGCCCATCACTCTACCTGTTCTCCATCTCCTTCTGGTGCTCCCCTCCCCATTTCTTTCTCCCTAGGCCTCCCGTCCCATGATCCTTTCCCTTCTCCAGCTCTGTTATCCCTTTTACCAATCACCTTTCTGGCTCTTAGCTTCGCCCCACCCCCTCCGGTCTCTCCTATCATTTTGCATTTCCCCCTCCCCCTCCTACTTTCAAATCTCTTACTATCTTTTCTTTCAGTTAGTCCTGACGAAGGATCTCAGCCCGAAACGTCGACTGTACTTCTCCCTATAGATGCTGCTTGGCCTGCTGCATTCCACCGGCATTTTGGGTGTGTTGCTTGAATTTCCAGCATCTGCAGATTTCCTCATGTTTGATTCTTGCACAGTAGTGAGTTTAATTGTGCATTTTCCTTGAAGTTCACTAATTGATTAATTCTGGGAACTACCAAAATGACTAATCCATTCCAGAGCACATTTAGCTTTGTGAATTGAATTGAACAATAAAATATCTAATTTAGGTTTGGTGTCTCTCGTCAACAGTTAATCTGATTATCTCATTGCTGCAAGGAAAATGTTGTCATGCATATCAAAGACAAAGTTGGAAGAAATCACAGTTCCAACAGCATGTGAAAGATACAGAATCAACACAGAAACTTCAAAGGGTCTTTGAACTGAAATATTAACTAAATTTCCTCTTTATGGTGAAGCTCTTTGCACTGACTGTTACCCTTTATACTAGTGTTTCCAGTGTATTCCCTGTTTTTGTATCAGATTTCCACAATCTGCACTTATTTTTATTTTTGTCATTGTTCATAAACAACAATGGAATGTTGGGGCTTTATAACGCACCTCACTTGCAGTATTGTGGGCAGTTTTGCGCCCCTTATCTTAGAAAGGATGTGCTGATGTTGGAGAGGGTTCAAAAAAGGTTCACAAAAATGATTTCAGGACTGAACGGCCTGTCATATGAAGAGCGTTTGATAGCTCTGGGCCTGAGGGGGGATCTCATTGAAACCTATCAAATTTTGATAGACCTAGATAGAGTAGATTTGGAGAGGATATTTCCTCTGGTGTGGGAGTCTAAGGTGTGGGAGGACACAGCCTCAGAATAGAGGGACTGTGGCGACCCACTTTCTGCGCAGGCGAACCGGCTCACAAATAGCCAGCGCGCGGGGGGAGACTTTGGTAATTCACCTTTGACATAATTTCCGCCCAGATAGGCCGGGCGCTAGGGATTTAAATACCAGCACCGCGAAGTTTGAATAAACTAGTCTCGAAACAACTTACCGACTGCGTGTCGTTATTTCAGCGCTGTGTGTAGCACATCGTCACAGGACTTCCATTTAGAACGAAGATGAGGAGGAATTTCTTTCACCAGAGAGTGGTGAATCTGTGGAATTCATTGCCACAGGCAGCTGGGGAGGCCAAGATATTGGGTTAAGGCAGGGATTGATAGATTCTTGATTAGTCAGAGCTTAAAGGGTTATGGGGAGATGGCAGGACTTTGGGGCTGAGAGGAAAATGGATCAGCCATGATGAAATAGCAGACTCCATAAGCCAAATGGCCTATTTCTGCTCCTATATCTTATGGTCTTTAAAACTGGATGCTGTATTCCAGAAAGTGGAAGTTACTTAGGTGAGTATAAATTGTCTTAAGGCAGTAAAAGATGCAAAAGTCCTTTAACATCTTTGGACTATTTTTACTGTGCCCATGGTCTATTTTTTCTATCAATTATGGTATTGTTTGCACTGTTGTAACTTAATGTTAACTATATGTATCTATGTGGTTTTGTGTAGGTCTTGTAGCTTTAGTTTTTGGTTTGTTGAGTGGTAGAGTTGGTCTCCTGACTTGGTGTGTCTGGGTAGTCTTGTTTTGTCTGGTGGGTTTGGAGCTCCTTTCCAGGAAATGCGCTAAGATGGTAGCATGATATTAATACGCAGCAGCCTCTCCAGACTCTGGATTTGGGGATTGCCAAACGTTATGTGGATTTTCTGGTGTAGTCTGTTTTGTCGTGTGCTTTTGTGCTTTCATTCTGGAGGAATGTTGTTTCATTTTTTAACTGCATTGCAGTTGTGGTTGTGACAATAAACTGAAATTCAGTTCAAAAATTCAAAAAGAAATTACTATTTTTTCTATTATCCTGAAACAACCTGCAGAATGTGAAATAGTCTTCACTTTCCTTTATTGTTTATTTTTAGGTTGTGATACCAGTATCTGACAGTGAAGCCCACACCAAGTTATCCTCAGAAGTTGATAGTGACCAGTTGGAGAGCTACTGCAGTTGCTATGAGTTTAGATGTAAAGTTATTGGTGCAAAGCTTGAATTTTATCCACAGTTGGTTACAAGCCAAAGAGACACTTCGTAGCATTCGTGAGTCTTACAAACTTACATTGTATATATTTCTAGTTCCACAGTTCCTCTTTAGATTTTAGAGGAATTATATATTTGGGGTTAGTGCAAGAAAGCAAGTGCTAAGACAGAGGATCATTCATGAAGAGTAGGCACAGTGGTCCAAGTGACTTATGCCTGTTTTTATTTTAGATGAGAATAGCTTAGGAAAGAACATCTCAGGGTGTATCCTGATGAATTTTTACTCAACCATCATTAAGAGTGTTTTGACCATATCTATCATCATTTGGTTTCCCACCGCCTACCCCTTCTCCAAGTCCAGGTGGCAGGGAGTGGTCACTCTGCAGAGAAGATCATTGCCTGTCAGCTGCTGATATTAAAAGACCTGTTCATCACCAGAGTAAAGAAAAGAGCTGGCAAAATTACTGCTGACTTCTCCCACCCTAGTGGCCACCTATTTACCAAATTGCCATCAGGGAGGTGCTGCAAGTGCATCACCACCAGGACTACAAATCATCTCCAAAGCTTCTTTCCTGTTCCTCAACAAAACTCACTCAGGTGTAATACCTTAACTGTTCCTGCCCAACATCCATGAAATGCTCCTTTCTGCTCTCCTTGTTCTGTTGATAAATATTCTGTCTGGTCATATGTTCACATCTATTTTAGTTTGATTATTGATGTTTAGGCATGTGACTGTCATGCTAATTGTTCATTGCTCATGGTTGTTTGTACATTGTTGGTTGCTATTGTGTTGTCTGTTATGATATTGTCCTGTGTTTTGTGCATGGCACTGAACCATAATCAAATCTGATATGTTTCACATACTGGCAATAAGGTGATTCTGATTGTGATTCTGAAAACAAAAATACACTTTTCAAGAGTCATAGAGTCATAAAGCACTGCATTAAAAACAGGCCCTTCAGCCCATCTAGTCCATGCTAAACGGTTATTCTGCCTAGTCCCATCTATCCATAACTGGACCGTAGCCCTCCATACCCATACCTTCCGAGTGAAAAATTTCCATCACAGGTCCCTTTTAAATATCTCACCATTCAGCCTCAACCAATAGCCTCTAGTTCTAGTTCCACCCAACCTGAGTTAAAAAAGCCCTCTTGCATTAACCCTATCAATAGCATGATTTTGATTACCTCTATCAAATCTCCCCTTATTCACTACACTCCAGCTGGTCCTGATCCCGCTGCAAGCATTGATAGCCTTCCTCACTTTCCACTACCTCCTCAGTCTATACATAGAACATAGAATAGTACCGCATATTACAGGCCCTTCGGCCCACAATGTTGTGCCAACCCTTAAACCCTGCCTCCCATATAACCCCCACCTTAAATTCCTCCATATACCTGTCTAGTAGTCTCTTAAACTTCACTAGTGTATCTGCCTCCACCACTGACTCAGGCAGTGCATTCCACGCACAAACCACTCTCTGAGTGAAAAACCTTCCTCTAATATCTCCCTTGAAATACCCTCCCCTTCCCTTAAAGCCATGTCCTCTTGTATTGAGCAGTGGTGCCCTGGGGAAGAGGTGCTGGCTATCCACTCTGTCTATTCCTCTTAATATCTTGTAGACCTCTATCATGTCTCCTCTCATCCTCCTTCTCTCCAAAGAGTAAAGCCCTAGCTCCCTTAATCTCTGATCATAATCCATACTCTCTAAACCAGGCAGCATCCTGGTAAATCTCCTCTGTACCCTTTCCAATGCTTCCACATCCTACATCATCTACAAACCAGTTTACTTTACCATCCAAATCATTAATATGGATGACAAACAGCAGTGGATCCAGCATCAATGCCTGCAACATACCACATGTCACAGGCCTCCAATCAGAAAGGCAACCATCTACCATCATTCTCTGGCTTCTCCCACAATGCCCAAGTCAAAAATAAATGACTGAACCTTCTGGACCAGCCTCCCATATGGGACCTTGTTAACGGTTTTGGTAAGGTCCATGTAGATATCATCCATTGCCTTTTCTTCATCAGCATTCCTAGTAAGCTTCTCAAAAAATTATAATATTGGTTAGACACAACCGTCCATGCACAAAGCCATGTTTACTATCTCAAATCAAACCCTCTCTATCCAAATACTTATATATCCTGCCCCTTAGAATATCTTCCATAATTTAACCACTACTACATCAGTCTCACTGGCCTAAAATTTCCCAGCGTATTCTTAGAGGCTTTCTTGAACAATGGAAGAACATTAACTATCCTCCAATCCTCCGGCACCTCACCCATGGCTGAGGATGTCTTAAATATCTCTGCCAGATCCCCTGCAATTTTTACACTAGCCTCCCATAAGGTCCTAGAGGACAACTTCACAGGCCCTGTAGACTTATCCAACCTTAATTTTTCTCAAGTAAGCAAGCCTCCTCTTCTGTAATCCATATAAGATCCATTACTTCACTACTGTTTTGCCTTAGTCTGCAGACTCTGTGTCCACCTCCCGAGTAAACAAAGATGCAAAAAATCAATTTAAGATCTTTCCCATCTCTTTCAGCTACATAGATAGATGACCATGCGAATCTTCAAGTGGACCAATATTATTCCTTGCTATCCTTTAGCTCTTACTATATCTGTAGAAGCCCTTAGGATTCTTCTTCACCACGTCTGCCAGACCAAACTTATGCCTTTATATTTTAGCACCCGATTTGCCTCTTAAGTATTCTCTTGCATTTCTTGCACTCCTCGAATTCTTCATTTGTTCCCTTCTGCTTCTATCTGCTATGCACCTCCTTCTTATTCTTAACTGGGCCTCAATATCCCTCGAATCTAATGGTTGCTAAACCTGTTAGCCTTGCCTTTTATTCTGAAAGAAACATGCAAACTCTGTACTCTCGATATTTTACATTTGAAGGCCTCCCACTTATCAAGCATCTTGCCAGATGTTACCAAGAAATGTGTTCATGACACATTTGACAAACTCTATCCCATCCAGTCCTTTCACAGTATCCCATCCAATCAAAATATGAAAAGTTAAAATCACCTACTATCACAACATGACTATTGTAATAGTAGTGATCTTTCAAGAATCACTAGATTCTGGACTGGTTCTGGGTTAGTTCTGGAGGACTGGAAACTTACAATGTCACTTCACTTTTGAAGAAGGGAGAGAGGCAAAAGACAGGAAATTATAGGCCAGATAGCCAGATTTCAGTTGTTGAGATGGTGTCACAGTGCATTATTAGGGATGAGATTTAGGGGTACTTGGAGGCAAGTACCTTGGTTTCCTTAAAGGGAAATCTCGCCTGGGAAATCTGTTGGAATTCTTTGAGGAAGTTAACAAACAGGATAGACAAAGTCAGTGGAAGCTGTTTATTTGGATTTTCAAGAGGCCTTTGACAAAGTGCCACACACGTTACTGCTTAAGAGCCCATGGTATTACAGGACAGTTACTAACATGGATAGAAGATTGGCTGATTGGCAAGAGGCAGAGAGTGAGGAAGAAAAAGGGCCTTTTCTTTTTGGTTTCCAGAGACTAGTGGTAGTTATGCAGTGGCATCAGCAACATCAGCTGTTGCATCAGCTTCAAAGTACATAGCCCGATCTCTCCAGGGTCCTGCAGAAGAAGATGGACAATTTGGGAGAGTGGACAAAGAACTAGTAGATGTAATACACTGTGGGGTTATGTACTTTGGTAGGAAGAATAAAGGTATTGACTGGAGGTGCAAGGGGATTTTGAATTAGCAGAGCAATCAACTTAAATTAAAGTGTTTAATTGTTAATCAAATACTAATTTCTTAGTAAGCAATCAAACACAAATGCCTATTAAACAATTCAGTTACTTTTCATACAAAATATATTTTGTCAGAGCTTATAAATTACTTTTTACTTAGACCTTTAAGTTTCTCAATACTTTTCCTATTTGCATATTTTATTCTTCTCTTTAGGAAGCTAAAGGCTAATATTCTGAAGCATTATTTTCATCACTTAGAAGAGTAACTCAGTTTTCTGGTCCAAATTCTTCTGTAAGCATTTTCAATTATTTAACACTTTCAGTGTTAAGTTTTATTTTATTTATAGACTTATTTATTTTGGTTGTAGGCATTGTAAGGACAACATCTATTGCCCATATATAATTGTTCCTATGCAGACACGGTCAAGAGGTTCAGATGTTGTGCAGGCCAAACATCAGAATGGAGAATGTGTGACTTTGACTGTGGAATGATCGTTGGTAGCAGATGGGGTGGTTTGAATATCTCAGAAACTGCTGATATCCTAGGATTTTCATGCACAACAGTCTCTAGAGTTTACAGAGAATGGATCAAAAAACAAAAACAAATCCTCTGTGGGCAGAAATACTTTGTTGATGAGAGAGGTCAGTGGATAATGACCAGACTGATTCAAGCTGGCAGGAAGGCGATAGTTACTCAAATAATCACACGTTACAACAGAGGTGTGCAGAAGAGCGTCTCTGAATGCACAATACATTGAACCTTGAAGAGGATGGGCTACTGCAGCAGAAGACCACAAACCTACACTCAATGGCCACTTTATTAGGTACGGGATATATATAGTACCTTGAGAATCATTTTCTTGCAAGCGTTTACAAGAAAATAAAGAAACACTCCATGACAAAATTAACAAAAAAAGATAATAACACGAGTGCAAGTTGAGGGAAATATAGCTTAACATAGAATTAGGGTTTTCGGGGTCAGTTCAAGAACTTGATGGCAGAGGGGATGAAGCTTGAAGTGTGAGCCCTCAGGCTGCTGTACTTGCTGTCTGATGGCAGTCATGAGGAGAGGGCATGGTCTGGATGGTGGTAGCAAAAGGTGTGAGGTCTTGCATGCAGAATTTGAAAAAAGGAACTCTAATGTGGTAAGCTCCGGACTATTCTCTGTGCTCATACCAATGAGGATAGAAATTGGTGAATAGCACAGACAGCAAGAAAGAAGTACAGGAAGAAAGGCAAGATTACTGGGGCATTGAAAACAGTTCTAGGGAAGCTGGGCTGTAAACAGGCACCTCAACATTACCAAGATCAATATCCTTACAACTAGATTTGTCCATAGTGCTGTAAACAAATCATTGACCTTGTAAGGGGATAGGAAGATGAGCAAAGATTCAGCAAGGACAGAACAGTAAGTGGAAGGAAAAACTTTAATGACATAGTTGAAGGGTAGAAAAAGACAAAGTTAGAACATATGCAGACAAGGAGTCTGGCTGCGTCTAAAGCAAGGAATACACCAAGCAACTGAGGGCACTGATTGACACATGGAATTACAATATAGCAATTACAGAAACATGACTTAAAGCAGCTGAATGTTTTGTGTGATGAGCTTCTCAGAGAAAGAAAAGAAGAAAATGATGATAACATTATTAGTTCAAGAAACAATCAGCTGTGAGCAACTTAAATGTTGGAAGTATCATCAAATGAGGTCATAGTTAGGAGTACAAAGAGAAAGTGAGAAAACATTTTAACAGTTAAGTAAAAGAACAAAATTAAGGGACAAAGTTTCTGAACTGTGCCAATTTTACTATACAGAGAATTGATTTTGTAAGTTGACTGGAAATAGTTCCCTTCAGGTAAACCAGTCACAGAGTAATGGAAGGTGTTTGAACAGGAGATTTAAGGATTTCAAGTTCTCATAGAAATCGAGTGGATCAGCCAAATCCAGCACCCCTTGAAGAGGAGACATTCTGAGGACAGATTTGGAAAAAATGGGAATACATCACGCACCAAGAACTTAATACAGCAGGAACTCTGTAAGAGTATTAAAGGCTAGAGGAGAAACTGAAAAGGAAAACAGAGATGGCATTAAAATATTTTGCTGAGTAAGGTCACCAAAAATTCAAAGGTGAAGAGTAGACAATTCAAAAATAAAAAAAACAAGATAAAAGCTAAGGAAATAGGTCTAACCTAAACACTAACCTGTTTCACCGAGGATGCGGTCAAGGTTAATGAATAATTTGCAACCCATTTCATACAGAGAGGGATAATTGTAGTTACAATTGTGAACTACTGAAAGAGAAAACACTAGGGAGCACCAGTCCATTGTCAAACCATTTCCGATCTCATCAGCTCGGGAGATCTCCCATCCACGGCCACCAAACTTATAGTTCCCACACCCCGCACTTCCCGTTTCTACCTCCTACCTAAGATTCACAAACCTGCCTGTCCAGGCAGACCCATTGTCTCTGCTTGCTCCTGCCCCACTGAACTCATTTCTGCCTATCTCGACTCTGTTTTATCTCCCCTTGTTCAATCCCTTCCCACCTATGTCCGTGATACTTCCCATGCTTTACATCTCTTCAAAGATTTCAAGTTCCCTGGACCCCACCACCTCATTTTCACCATGGACATCCAGACCCTATATACCTCTATCCCCCACCAGGAAGATCTCCAAGCTTTCCGTTTCTTCCTGGATTCCAGACCCAGCCAGTCACCCTCTACCACCACTCTTCTCCGCCTCGCAGAATTAGTCCTCACCCTTAACAATTTCTCCTTTGGCTCCTCACACTTCCTCCAAACTAAAGGTGTAGCCATGGGCACCCGCATGGGTCCTAGCTACGCCTGCCTTTTTGTCGGCCATGTGGAGCAATCTACGTTCCAATCCTACACCGGTATCTGTCCTCCTCTTTTCTTGTGTTATATCGACGACTGCATTGGTGCTGCTCCCTGCACACATGCTGAGCTCGTCGACTTCATTAACTTTGCCTCCAACTTTCACCCCGCCCTCAAATTCACCTGGTCCATTTCCGACACATCCCTCCCCTTTCTAGATCTTTCTGTTTCTATCTCTGGAGACAGCCTATCCACCGACATCTACTACAAACCTACTAACTCCCACAGCTACCTAGACTATTCCTCCTCCCACCCTGTCTCCTGCAAAAATGCTATCCCTTTCTCTCAATTCCTCCGCCTCCGCCGTATCTGCTCTCAGGATGAGGCCTTTCATTCTAGGACAAAGGAGATGTCTTCCTTTTTTAAAGAAAGGGGCTTCCCTTCGTCCACTATCAACTCTGCCCTCCATCGCATCTCCCGTATTTCACGCACCTCTGCCCTCACCCCATCCCCCTGCCAGCCCACCAGGGATAGAGTCCCCCTGGTCCTCACCTATCACCCTACCAACCTACAGATCCAATGTATAATCCTCCGTAACTTCCGCCACCTCCTACGTGATCCCACCACCAGCCACATCTTCCCCTCCCCCCCACTCTCGGCTTTCTGCAGGGATCTCTCCCTATGCGACTCCCTTGTCCATTCATCCCCCCCATCCCTCCCCACCGACCTCCCTCCGGGCACTCATCCCTGCAAACGGAAGAAGTGCTACACCTGCCCCCAAACTTCCTCCCTCACCACCATCCCAGGCCCCAGACAGTCCTTTCAGGTAAGGCACCACCTCACCTGCGAGTCAACTGGGGTGATATACTGTATCCGGTGCTCCCGACGTGGCCATTTATACATTGGGGAGACCCGCCGCAGACTGGGAGACCGTTTCACCGAACACCGGCGCTCAGTCCTCCAGCAGTGGCGGGATCTCCCTGTGGCCACACACTTCAATTCCACAGACCACTCCCATTCCGACATGTCTGTCCATGGCCTCCTCTACCGTCAAGATGAGGCCACACGTAGGTCGATGGAGCAATACCTTATCTCCCGTCTAGGTAGCCTCCTACCTGCCGGCATGAACATTCAACTCACAGACGTCCATTGATACCCCTGCCCCCCCTTACCCCCATCCCTATTTATTATTTTAGTCTGGTTCTCTTTCTCTCTCTTTTCCCCCCCTCTCTATAATCTCCTCCCAGCCCTACCTTTCCTTCTCTTTTATTTCCCATAATTCTCCACCTTCCCCCTAGCCCATTTCCCTCCAGCCTGTCACTTCCCAGCTCTCTACTTTATCCCTCCCCCCACTTCTTATCCCCCCTCGACCATCCCATGTTACTTCACTCCTGATGAAGGGTTTCGGCCCGAAACGTCGTCACTACCTCCTCCTATAGATGCTGTCTGGCCTGCTGAGTTCTGCTAGCATTTTGTGTTTTTATTTATTTCCAGCATCTGCAGTTTCACTTGTGTTGCCCCTGAAACAGCAAATTGTGTTTATTATTAGCTAAGGAACTGGTCTGACATTATGCCAGAAACATAAGCAATGCTAGTTAGGCCATAGCTTCAGCATAGCAATGAGGAAAGACTTGATTTTTGTTTTGCAGTAGAGGAGGCTGTGGAAGATGCAGATGAGGCACATTAAATAACAGAGTAAATGGGAAAGACCCATTTCCTAAGCAGAGTGATGAAGCAAGAGCATAGATTTAAGTTAATTGCTGAAAGGAATTTATAAGATTGAATGCTGAGGATTTGGAATCACTGCCCGGAGGCAGAATCTCTCATTACGTTTACACAATACAGTAAAATTCCGATAATCTGGCACGCACAGAACCTTTGTGGGCCTGAACCAATACATTTTACAGCTAGTGTATGACATTCAGATGGCTGGAGGTCAGAAAATGCAGACCCCCTGTTTAAGAAAGGCATCAGGGAAAAGCCTATCAATACAGCTCTGTGATCGTAATGTTATTGGTAGGAATGAAACAGCAAAACAATTCTGATGGGGAGGATTTTGAAAAGCGTGGACTAATCAGAGATAGCCAATGTGGCTTTGCTAAGGACAGATTCTGTCTAATCAAACTGATTGCACTCTTTGAAGAGAAAACAAAGAGTATTGATGAAGGTAGGGCAGTGAGTGTGATTCTCAACAAGTTAGGAGTCCCATGGGTCCAGGGCAAGCAGTCAAACTGGGTCAAGGATTGACTTAGCAATGCTGACAGAGTGTGATGATGGATGCTTTTGCTCTTAGATGCCTGCAACTAGAGATAACCCACAAGGATTAATGCCGGGACCTCTGCTGTTTGAAATAGACCATGAATGACCTGGATGTACATATAGGATGCACAAGCTGTAAGGTTGCAGATTATATGAAGAGTAGCAGAGGTTTTGATAGTGTGGAATGTAGCCTCAGGGTGCAGATAGATCAGTATTTTGTAAATTGGGCTGAAAATGGCAGATGTAATTAAATCTGGACAAATGTGAGGCAATGAACTTGGGAGCAGTAATGAATCAAGGATATAATTTATGAATGGTAGAGTATTGAGACACAGGAACTTTGGGGTACAAATCCATGGATTCTTGAAGGTGGCAACACAGGTAGTTAACGTGGATAGGAAGATCTATGAGATACTGGCCTTCATTTGACAGAGTACTGAATACATAAAGAGGAAGGTTAGGCACCAGCTTAATAAACCACTGATCAGACCTCAGCTGGAGTATTGAATGCAGTTCCAGTAGTCATGCTGTAGGAAAGGTGTAGTTTTTCCGGAGAGGGTTCAAAATAGATTCACCAGGATATTGTCTGGGACGGAGCAGTTTAGATATGAGCAGTATGCAGAGGTTTGGTCTGCCATCTGTGGAGTGGAGGAAGTTAAGAGGGAACTCAAATGAGGTATACAGTAAAATATTGAGAGGGGATACTGATAGTATGAACTCCAGGGAACATTGCCCCACATCAGTGGTAGACACAACTAGGTAAGATTTAAAGAAAGTGGGGAGACATTTAGAAGGGATATGAGAGGAATTTTATTACTTACAGTGTGGGAAGTACCTGGACTGCACTGCCTGACTATGGTTGAAACCGGGTCTCTGACAATATTTAAGTGTCCAGTTGAGTACTTGACTCTCCTAGGCTTAGAAAGCTATGGAGCAAGTGCTGCATGATGGAAGTAATATGGAAGTTATTTACTGGTCAGCACGAATGAGTTGGCCTGAATGGCCTGTTTGCATACTGTACTATTCTATGACAATCTACAACGCCCAATGTTCATATAATCTGCAAATGTAACATACTCATACATTGAGTATCCAAGTCATTACTGTACATCACAAAGGTCTCAGCACAGATCCTTGTGGTATCCTACTGATCACATACTTCAAACCGGCGCCCACTGCCTCCTGTTACAATCAAAGTGCTCAAACTTCTCACATTTTTCCCCATTCACCCCCCAACAAGTGAGTGATGTGTTGTTTCATTTCCTGGTGGCCAATTCTGTCTCTGCAGAGCCAAGAGAGACATTACAGGTCTCTAGTGCATTTATATTTCAGTAATATTTGAGTAATATTGTAAATGCATTGTTGGATTAAGCATTCTTCAATTGTTTACATAATTTATAATGGGTTATACTTAAGAACCATACATCATTATGCCAACATGCCTTTGTTTATCTTTCAATTCATTTCTGGAGTTACAAACTACAACACCATCCACCTTCAAATCCCGGAATTCAGGGGCAGTTTCAACAGCTGGGGTGGAAACCTAACAACTCACTTCAGTGCTTCTAAAGCAAGATGTATACCTGGAAGCCAAAGGGACAAGTATGACCAAATCATAATTCAAAGTTATTCATATAGGAACCCATCAAATGCTTAGTTTCCTTTTTTAAAGTACTACAAAATGTTTGTTGCGTAACAAGACATCTGCAAGTGACCCACTATTTTTCCCTGCTCCAACCCATAATGGCAGTCAATGCATGGCAGAATCTAGGGGCAAAGGTGGAATGGATGGAAAATGATACAATGCATGTCCCTTCAACCTATCTCATATTTGCTGACCGTGTTGCCTATCTACGCTAAAGCCATTTAGGGCCTTTATCCCTCTACTCCTCTCCCATTCAATTAAAGGTCCAAATATCTTTCAAATATTGTCGAGCCATTGAAGTATGTTTTTACTGCACTGCGAGAGAGGTAATAGTCTAGGTGGTGTGACTGGAGCACAGAATTTAATTTTCCATTCTTTACCCTAGGTGATCATGCTCAGAAATGTCCACAATGCAAGTGGCTATCCGGTAAACGAATCTCAATCTTCCTTCTCCTCTTACTGTAGATTCTTCACATCATTCACTAAAAAAATTTGTACAAGATCCTACATGCGAGCATCAACCAAGGCACCAGATGGATCAAGCTTCAGAAGCTCATCTTCAATCTACCAGTGGCTCTGTTGATGACTATAGTCATGTAGGATGTTCCTGTACATGATTGGTGCAGTTCCTTGCAGGTGTCACAAAAGGGTTCTCTCTTGCCTTGCTGAAGTATGAATCTATTTTCTAGAGTAAAAGGATCCAGAGTGTTGCAACATCACAGTGTCACGACATCACAACAGCAACGACGCCGTTAGCACAAATCTAGTGAAGCCAGGCTTCTCTAGTTCTGCAGTGGGCTGTACAACTCCAGCCAGAAATGTGGTTACAAGTTCCCACTCATCTTAGTTATTATGTACATTATTTTCATTCTGGCACGCCGAACACAAATGCCTTGAATCCATTTGCTTGCAGCCACCTTGGAAATCCTGATGCACAAACAACTGAACCACAGCCAGGCTCCCCCTAATGAGCTGATCAAAGGAATGGAGAGATGAAAGCTCAATATGCTTGACACATCAACTTATGAATATGAAGGGCTGCTCAGCCAGGAGAAAGCTGGCCTCTGTCTGTAAGCACTGACGTGGGCAGTACTTCCTGCAGCTTTGCTCCTTTTGCTGAATGCCTCTGTTTGTGTGCCTATTGAATTAAATTGAATTGACTTTATTTCTTACATCCTTCACATACATGACGAGTAAAAATCTTTACCTTACGTCTCTGTCTAATTGTGCAATGTGCAATCATGGCAATTTATAATAAACAGAACAGATACTGTAACATAGAAATACACTCAAATCAGTGTGAGTTCGTCAGTCTGATGGCCTGGTGGAAGAAGCTGTTCCCAGAGACTGCTGGTCCTGGCTTTTATGCTGTGGTACCATTTCCCAGATGGTAGCAGCTGGAATAGATTGTAGTTGGGGTAACTTGGGTCCCCAATGATCCTACGGGCCCTTTTTACACACCTGTCTCTGTAAATGTCCTGAACAGTGGGAAATTCACAATTACAGATGTGCTGGGCTGTCCGCACCACTCTCTGCAGAGTCCTGCGATTGAGGGAAGTACAGTTCCCATACCAGGCAGTAATGCATCCAGTCAGGATGCTCTCAATTGTTCCCATCACAGTACTCTTTCATTGCAACGAATAGGGGTGTTACTCACCTGATGAACTATCAGGCCACCCTGACCCTTCATTCGCCTATCCTAATCTTGTTGCTTAAAAAAACCTGAAAGTTGGAAAGGAGCTGAGACAAGCAATCTCAATCAAACACCAATAATGTAAGTAGAGCTATACCGCTGAGAGGTTAGTCATCCAGATGAACTGTTTAAGCGGTGCTGCAGAACATCTAGCATTCAAACCAGGTTTTACTGTGGATAAAAACATCTACACAATACTGAAGGAGGTAATGTTGCAATATTGAGAGTATCATTAATGGAGAGCAAAGCAAGTCCACACATCTTACTGGTGACCTTTGCTCATAATTGAAAAAAAGTTTACACTTTCAGGATGCTTTACCTACATCAGACCTACCTAGATCAGATCAATCCGATTCTATGAAATTCAGAATTGGAATGTGGGACCTACAACCACATTAGTCTAAAAATTTGCTGTTCGCTCACAGAATTTTAATAAGCCTAAAGAACAATAAACAACATTATTTGAATGGCCAATAACACAACATTTTCATTCATGGTCAGACTACTGCATGCCATTCCATAAACTTACTTGTTAACTCTACACACCGCTTGCACTGAAGACGAACTTTCCATATGACCTCAGACACTTCTTGCCTCCACACGTTCTCCATGGCTTCACTGGGAGCCACTCCCTTAGCGAGATTCCTTGAAGAAACAATTCATAATGCAAGATCTGAAAAACAAGAAGTGACCACTGGAATACTTTTGTTCAAGAGCAGGTGTAATGGCCAGATTTCTACAGGCCAATGAGCTGAACTTTTGTGAAGTGTAATGTTTTTGAAACAAAAACTAATCAAGTGAAAATTAACAGGCTTGTTAATTGAGAGGTTTCAGTTAATAAGTAGCACCATCGCAGATTTGTAAAAGAGAATTATGTAAGATTAACTTAACTGAATACTTTGTTGAACATAGACGGTTGTTGAAGAAAATGTAGTGGATGTTGTATTTGTAGGTTTTCAGAAAACATTTAATAAAACACCACATGTTAAGATTGAAAGAGAAACAGTTAAACTTTCTGGTGCCGAGCCCTACATCAAGTTCTAATGAAGGGCCATAAACCCAAAATGTTAACTGATTCTCTTTCCACTGATCCAACTTGACCTGCCAAGTTTATCAAGGATTTTCTAGGTTTTTTTTACTTCAGATTTCTAAATCTGCGGTTTTATTAGTTTTTATTTATCGCATGAGGTAGTGAAGGAAAATTAGTTTTGTGGAATAGAATGGTCAACACCAGAACGAACAAAGCTGTTGGCTTATGGACAGAAAACAAAAATTTGTGATAAATATTTGTTCCTCAGTGAAGACTGATAAATAGAAATGTTTTCCCAAGATCAGAGCCAGAATGTGTATTTGTTTTTCTACGTAACTTGGATATTAAAACAAGGGATGAAATTCCAAATCTTCTCATACCAAACTTGGATGTGTGGCAAAGAGATAGGATCATACTGGCTGACTACAGCAGGATATAGACAAGCTGGCAGAATAGAAAGTCAAATGCTGTACCGAACTTATTACGAAAAGGATGATGTAATGCAAATTGACAAAAGGGGTGATAAGGAGGTTATATAGGCAATTTGCAGAGTGGGCAAGAAGACTTTTATTGTGCATAGATCATTGCAGATTGCAGCAAAAACTTTTCTGAAGAGTTCTTGGCACCACACTTAGGAAAGTATATAAACATTATTGACAGGATTAAGTGGAGATTTGCCAGGAAAGTTCTACATATTAAGTATCTGAGAGAGAAGGTGCGATTATTCTCCTTGGAGTAAAGGAAGTTAAAGAGGGATTTAACAGAGAATAGGTGATTATAGGAGATTTTTTAAAAAAATATGTAAGAGAAACCTGTTCCCACTAGCTGATGGTACAAGAATAAGGTTTAAGGTTTTAGACAAGAAATATAGGAGAATATGATGAACAACTTTCTAAGCAGTGTGTGGTAGAGACCTGGAATTTTTTTGATGTGATAATGGAAGTGGAAGCCATGACAGTTTCAAAGAGAAAGTGGCAATGATGCTGAGGGAAATAAATCTGCTAGACAAGAAGAATAAAGTGGGGAAAGTGGACTGATTTATTTGCTCTGTAGAAACCCAGCACGGCCTCAGCAGGATGAGCAGCCATCAAATGTTCCTTAAGGACCCAACAATATCTATGACTTCTAAACCTAAAGAACAGGGTCAAACATATGATTGAACTGTCATGCTGGAAATCAAGGCTACCTCAACTCTAAACTTCCTCTCTGATCACTCCAGCCTGCATCTGCTGGCACCTGCTGTTGTGTATTTAATATTTCAATAATATTTGCGTAATCTTGTAAATATATTGGTTGATTAATCATTCTTGTTTGTTTAAATAATTCATTATGGGTTATATGTAAAAATGCGTGAATTCATACATCATCACACTACCACGTGATACATGCATGCCTCACTAAAAGTAAGTATGAAGTTGGACTCGTATTCTGGACTCCCCTGTCGTCCTTTGAATTAGCTTAATGTTTTGAAGTTACAAAACGTAACATTGGTGAAAAGGAATTTTTTAAACAAACCCGAAATGGCTACTGACCCATTGAAACACAGTGAGATGTTCAACTAAGAAAATGCAGTGAGTAATGGTGAGTAAAACATGCAGCCTAGCAAGTGTAGAGACAGTTGGGTTAAAATAAGCAGGAAATAGAAGAATTCATGAGTTCATAAAAAGTGAGTACTGGGTGATAATAATCATTTTAAACATCAGAAATGGCTAGATACTTTGGAAAAAATTGACAAGTTTGATTACACAACAGGTAACTGGCTCATGTATACTGAACTAATTCAACAGTATTTTGAAGCAAATGAAATAGTTAATGTGAAACCAATTTTGCTGAGTGCATTGAACATAAAGGCACATAGTTTGCTTTGAAGTTTGACTGTTCCAAACAAACCAACAGATATGAGCTTTGCTGATATTATGACAGTAATGCGGGAACATTTAGAATCAAAGCCATCACTAATTGCAGAATGCTTTAGGTTTCATAATTGGAATCAAAAGGAAGGGGAGTTCATTTCAGTGTCTGGGACTGATTTGATACAATTGTCTGAGCATTGTTAGTTTGGTAATGGGCTTATTAAAACAGTAAGAGATCATCTAGTCCGTGGAATCTTACAAGAAAGCATTCAAAAGCTCCTCATCACTGAAACACACCTCACATTTAGAAGAACAGTTGAAATTGCTGTATCAATAGAAACAGAAGACAGAGACAAAATTGAACTGCAATCAGGAATGAATGTGAGCATAAACAAAACTGCAATGTCTAAACAGAAACCGGCCTGGCCAAACTCTTTGTGTTACTGTTGTGCCAGGGGCTCACATACGCCAGACCAATGTAGGTTTCAAAGTGAAACTTGTAGAAAATGCAACAAAGTAGGACACATACAAAGAGCATGTCAGGCAGACAAAAATAAATGGTGTTATGCTTTGTAATTTCAAAACATTAAACTAATTCAAAGGGAAACACGGGAGTCCAGGAATGTGGGTCTAACTTCATGTTTACTTTAAGCGAGGCACGTGGTGTATCACGTGGAATTTCACTGTTATGAATGTCATTCCCATAGGAGTTACCTTTTCTCCAGTATAAGTTCTTAGTTGGATATCTGTAGGCTTCAGTGCTTGGAAATGCTGCAAACAGATTTTCTGGAATGACTGAAACAGCCAAGCCTGTGTCCAATTCCATTTTAATTAATTTGCTGTTCACTCCTAGTGTAAGCCACATTGCTTCTCTATCGTTAATTTTCACACTGTAAATCTCAAGGCTATACAGTCCAGTGTTACTCTCATCATTATCAAATTTTTCATCAACAGCATGCAGATTAGTGTTCTTTTTGAAATTGCAACTTGACATTTTAACTTTTTCTCATCCCTGTCCAGTCACTTTATTTTGTCTGCCCAACATGCTTTTTGTATGTGGCGTACATTGTTGTGTTTTCTGCAAGTTTCACCTTTAAATCTGTACACCCTGTCCTCGTTATATGTGTCTTCAGACAATGCGGATTCACAGTTATGTGTCGAACCTATTTCTACCAACTTCTCCTTATATGCATCCAAAGCTTACAGTTATGTGAGGCTGTTGGGATGAGAAGCACCGCTTTCCCGCCAATACAAGTCACGTGAGCATGCCTCACAGTCTCGCATTGGTTTTGGCAGCATATGGATGTGCGATTTTGCACTCTTAAACTCTTGTTGTTATTACCTGTGCCTCCTAGGCATCCTGTGTCAAGTCCTGGGCCATCAGCCAAGCAGCAGATGAAAAAAGTTGGAAATTATAAACAGGGCCGTGTCAGGTGAAGGTGACACAGCCCTGGGATGCTACTTCGGCCCGGGTGAGTCCACGATCAGAAACATAAAGAAAAATGCTGAGAAAATAAAAAGTGCAGTGATTGATTCATCACAAATGTCTTCAAAGATTGTTACTAAAGTGCATAACCCAATTATGACAAAAATGGAGAAAACGTTGAGTTTGTACATTGAGCGTGAAAGAAAGAAAAAAACAACACTCAGTTCCGATCATCTTCATGTGACGGCTGGTGAGGAAGTGTCAAATGATATTGTTAGCTTTAATGCAAGTAGGGGATGGTTTTCTAAGTTTGTTAATCGTCACAGGCTTCACAACTGAGTTGTGCATGGTGAGTAAGCTAGTGCTGACCACGAAGCTGCTGAATGTTACCCTTTGCAGTTGCGGGCTATGATAGCTGAGTTAGGCATCACACCAAAGCAGGTGTTTAATGCAGATGAGACAGGGCTTTTTTGGAAGCATATGCCGAAATGCACTTACATAATGTGTTTTCCATACTGTGCATTGACTGAGGAACATATCCCCCGCGTATAACGAGGATAGGGTGTATTTGTTTGGTGTATGTGAGCCCCTGCCACAGTGGTAACACACTTTGTTCAGCCATTCTGGTTTCTGTTTAGACTCTGCAATTTTATTCATACTCTCTTTTAATCTTGACTGCAACTCAATTGCATCTCTGTCTGTGGTTTCCATTGAAATAATGATTTCAACTGTTTTTTTTAATGAAAGTTGTGCATCAGTTAGGAGCCATTTTCATACGCTTTCTTTTAAGATTCCACAGACTCTGAGATCTCTGTGTTGTCAATAAGCCCATCAGCAAAATGACAATGTTTAATTCAGCCACGTATGCTGAAATAGACTCCTCTTCTTTTTGATTCTAATTATGAAACCTTAAGTATTCTGTAATCAACAAGGACTTTGGTTCTAAATGTTTCTGCATTTCTTTGACAATATCATCAAAGGTAACTTTTGCTGGTTTGGCTGAGGAGACTGTATTATAGAAATGGGTTGAGCCAGCTAGGGCTTTTCTCTATGTAGCTAAGGAGCATGAGAAGTGACTTGATAGAGGTGTATAAGATGATAGGAGATGATGACGTGGAGAGTCAGCACTTTCTTCCCATGCTGTAAATCGTCAACACAAGAGGACGTTTTAAGGTGATTGGAGGAAAGTTTAGGGGTGATATCAGAGGTAGGATTTTTTAAGACAGTTATTGGTAGGTGGTGGAATGCACTGCCAGGGATGATGGTAAAGGCAGATACATTAGGCACAAGTAGGATAATCTTAGATAGGCACATGGATGAAAGAAAAATAGAGAGCTATACCTGAGGTAAGTGTTAAATTAATCTCAGATTACGTTAAATGATTGGCATGACATCATGGGCTGAAGGGCCTGTACTGTACTGTACTGTGCTGTTCTGTGTAACTTAATTCTTGGTAGATTAACAGTACCAGCAAATGTTAGTATTATGTAAGCATTCTCCTAATGCTGCCCAGAAATTTCACTGACCAAAATATAAAATAGGGTAGATTTTCAGCTGTAATTAGGACTCGTGTTTTACTGGGCATGTTTCACTATTATTTGAATACAAATATGCAAATATATTCAAATCCAATATAGTTCAGCTCCTTGTCTAGCGAAGACATCATCAGATTTTTAAACCTGTGCCCATAATGAGCACAAACTTCATTAAACTTTCCAAAAATATCTTAATTGGGTCCCATGGAATCATTTAAAGGCTTTTTTGGCCAAAGTTGTCTTTCAGTTTGAGCAAAACACTGCAGATGGCATGGGCTTTTTCACAAAAAATATTGTTTTTAATTGATGGTTGGAGATTAGATTGGCATTGTTTTTTATGTTTTTGCTTTCAGCATTTTGTTGATGCATTAATTTTCATTGCTTTTCATCTTCTTTTAAAAAAATTCTTATAGAAAATTATTTGCTTCAAAATTCTTATTTCTTATTATCTTGGATTTGGGGAATCAGTCATTGATTACACTAGAGAAAGATCTTGCCTCTTGAATACTTCTGGGTGTTTCTTATGGATTTTGGCCTGCTGATCATGAAAATCACCATGAACTTTTCCTATCACATATTTTGTTTTGAAATTGCCTATATTTGTTATTTCAATTCAAATTTAAGTCAATTAGAATGTTGCCCATAATGTAAGCTGAAAAGTATCTTGTCCAGACATGCCTGGGCAAGTTTAGTCAGGGAGGATGCTACACAGCAGGACAGGTTGTAGAAAGGCTATAAAAGCATCACGCACACACCATTCTATGCATTATGTTTACATATATATCAGTTTGTAATTACATTGATGCACCTGCTCTATGTGCAAAGCATATTGTGTATACTCATTATGATAAAGTAATTGTCTTTTCTGGAGTATTCGTGATGTTGCAACAGCCGCAATACTTTCTGTTATATTTTTGGCAAGCCTACTCTTAAATCTCAGAGAGGGCCAAGGCAAAGCCTGGGCTCCTCACATTTGTTATGCAACATGTGCTGTCAATCTTAGAGCTTGGAAGTCAATGCCGTTCACTCTCCCAATGATATGGTGAGAAGAAAAGATCATGTGACAGACCGCTACTTCTGTCTGACCAGTGTGTTTGGCTTCTCTGCTAAAATCAAGAAATTCATTGAATACCCCAAATCTCCCTTCAGCCATGAGACCTGTGTCACATGACGATAGTCTTCCAGTACCAAAGCTACTAGAGACATGGAGTCTAGACGAGGCAGATGAAGATACCATGATGCACAAGCCTGGAATGGAAAATGACACTGATACAGGCACAGATTTTGAACCCTTTAGGTTGAGTGATCCTCAACTGCTAACTCAATCTGAGGTAAATCACTTGGTCAGAGAGTTGGGTTTGTCAAAGTCAAAAGCAGAATTAATGGGTTCAAGATTGCAAGGATGAAATCTGCTATCACCAGGCACAAAATATTTTGTGAAGGATTTTGATTTTTGAGACAGATGTTTCCCAGAATAACTGATAACAAGGTTAAGGAAGCATGTTTGTTGGTCCATAAGTCAAAGAGCTCATAAATGACAGGCAATTCGAGGAACTTACACTGGGACTGGAGAAAATCACATAGAAGGAGGAGGAGCTCAATAGAGACAATGGTGACTCTGGATTGTTACCCACTCCCCCAGTAAGTTCCCCTAACAACTCTGTCAAGCGCATGAACCATTCCATGCGCATTTACTCAACTGCTGGGTGAATTCCCAAACTTCACTAAGCCCACGTTCTCCACTACAGTCACAAAACATGGGGTTGAGCACCACATTTCTACAACTGTCCTGCCAGTCCATGCCCATGTGCACAAACTGGCAACTGCAAAGACTAAGTTTGCCAAATGGAAAGACTTCGCATTGTATGCTGACCGAGTAGCCCCTGGGCTTCGGCCCTCCATACGGTCCCGAAGTCCGATGATGTTTGCTGACCATGTGGCGATTACCGACGCCTTAACGAGGCCACCACCCCGATCATTACCCAATCCCACAACATCCAGGACTCTTCAGCATGTTTAGCCAGTAAGTTAATTTTTTCCATAGTCAATTAGTTAGGTGTTATCATCCGGTGCCTGTGTGCTCACAGCACATTCCCAAAGTGGCTGTGACAACCACATTAGGCCTGTTTTTGTATTTGTGCACACCATTTGAGCAGGAACATGCAGTGCAGAATTTCCAACTGTTGATGGACCCTGTATTAAGACACTTAGATTTTCTTTCCATTTACCTTGGTAGCATACTTGTCGTCAGTGCATGCAAATCCAAAGGCGTATCTCATTTCCGCACACTTTTTGTGCGCTTAAGCCAACACGGGTTGGATTATTAACCCTCCTAAATTCCATTTTGGATTGTCAACCATTGACTCTCTTGGCCATCGCACCTCTGCAGAAATTACAAAATCTCCCATCAAAAGTAGCTACTATTAGGAGTTTTTAGGCTTAGCGAATTTCTCTCACCGCTTCATTCTGTGAGCTGCTGAACCTATGCTTCCCCCGTGTAGTGCTCTTAAAGGCAATACCCCGAATCACTGCTTGACTGGCCAGTGGACATGACCAGAGCAATTGATGATACCAAACAAACTCTTTCTAACGTGACCCTACTGGCACTCCCACTCCCCAGTGCACCTATAGCCATTACTACTGCCAACTCAGACTATGCTGTGGGTGCTGTACACGAACAGTCGGTTGGAGGCGTGTGACAGCCACTCGCCTTCTTCAACTAGCGGCTCCAAAATCCTGAAGGAAGTTCAGCACGTTTGGCCGTGAGCTTCTCAGTCTCTGTCTGTCTGCCATTTTTGTTTTCTTCTAGAGGGTCACCATTTCACAGCGTTTGTTGACCACAAACGCTTAGTCTGCACATCCATCCTTAGTCTGCACGGCGCAACGCCAACTGGTCTACATATCAGAGTTCACAACTGATATGCAACATGTCAAGGGGAAAATAATTCCATGGCTGATTGCCTCTCATGGCCAGCCATTGAGGCCATACACATAGGGGTTGACCATGGCAGCTGACCAAGCTACTGACCCACAGGTCCAGGCCTGTGGTTGGCTGACATTAAATTTTGGAAAACTGCGGTTTCTCTCCTATGCAATGTCTCAACCGATCACCCTCGCCCCACAGTAGTGGCTGCAAACCAGAGGTGGATACTTATGCCTCCATACATGGCCTCTTGCATCTGGGCCAGGTGGCCTCACAGAAACTGGTGGCACTAAAATTTGCATGGCACGGCCTTAGAAAGGGCATGCATGATTAGACTGCAGCTTGTACCCAGACACCATTGGCACCTTTTGAGGACCATAAACGATGGATTGACCATGTCAAATGTGGACCTTGCTAGTCCTCTTCCCCCCTCCCATGATTTCATACACCTCCTTACCACGGTGGACTGTACCACCAGCTGGCCAGAGATCGGCCCTTTTGCATTGACGGTAGCTTCAGATGTGGCTCGAGCATTCATCAGCACCTGGGTTGCCCAGTTTGGCACCTTATCTGATAGTTCCTCTGATGGTGGGCCCAATTCATATCTGCTGGCACTCAGAACAGCTCCAAAAGAGGACCAGCAGTCGTCCATTGCTGAATTGGTATATGGGCAGCTGCTACGAGTGCCAAGTGATTTTAGTTTTGACGCCTTGATTACCAGGTCAGCCTCTCAACAGCATTCCGCCCTTCTCAGTAAATTCAATCCTTTTGCACCTACAGTATTTCTGCCTCCCATTACGCTGTAGAGCACTCTTGGGTTCCTGTTGACCTATGTTCTGCCTCGTTTGCTTTCATCCACCATTACGCACACCAACATTTCCTTAGGCCCCCTTACAAAAGCCCGTTTCATGTTTTGGAACAGGGAGAAAGAACTTCTATCATACGGAGGGGTGATTGATAAGTTTGTGGCCTAAGGTGGAAGGAGATGAGTTATACAGCTCTCGTTACATGCACGTGCAGTTCAACTCTGAGTGATTACCTTAGGCCACGAACTTATCAATCACCCCTTATCCAAATATGCTTCGGTAGGTCGCCTTGAGCCGGCCACCAACATGTAAAGGATTCCGCTATCATGACATGATCATGAGCACATCAACACATCTCTATACAAGCCAGACGCACTTGCTATTCCTCCACCCATGGAACATAGGACCCGAGCCAGGTGGCTTGTCCGAGCTCCAGACAGATTAATAACGCTGGTTTTAGTGAATTCTAAGGGGGCCTGAGTAGGGTAATGTAATTAGTGGAAACATACAGAATTCACAACCACTGACATTGAGTTGGGGGTCACTTTAAGAGGCTGGTCTGACGTGATGAGGTAATTATGAAAAGAACTTCTACCATATTTTGTGTTCAGTTTTTTGATGTTCAATAAGTGAGTTGCTATGGCTTTTCTTAAACTTAAAACAACTCCGCCGTTCTATTTTTGTGAAAACCTACAATGCACAGCACCCCCCCCCCACAAAGCTGACATTAGGGGAAAGGCATCATGAGCCCTGCAGTCCTCTCTAGTTTGTTGTGGAGTGTTGGGCTTTATAGTTTCTCGAGCACTTGTGTTTACTAATTGTTAAAGCCATTAAGCCCAAGTGCTTTCAGTTTAGTCTTGTCAAGTTAATTGTGATCAGTCCATGTTGCCTGGGGCCTATGATTATTTGAAGGGGACCCTCGTTGTGGACTGTAAGCTGAATTCCATTGTGTGTTTGGGAGAATAATTTGTTGTGTTGTGTCACTCAGTTGTACCTCCGATGCTCTGATGGCATTCCTATGTCTAACTTCTGGCTTCCAGCTCTTCATGGGGAGTCTGCCATTCCTCCACTCCAGGTTGAGTCATTGCCAGTGCTCATCGTGACAGAGAGAGTCTGCTGTTCTGCTCCAGAGGAGCACGGTGGGTTGAGTGCACCATGAGAAAAGGTTGTTGTCATGACACCATGTTACAGAGCTCTTCATCTCATCATTATTAGTGACACAGCCCAGTATGGTGGCATCTTCTACAAACTTGTAGATGGAATTAGAGCAGAAGCTGGCCATAAAGGTGGTTGAGGACATAACTTTGTGGAGCTCCAGTGTTCAGAATAACCCCATGGTGGAGGTGTTGTTGCCTGTTCTTACAGATTGTGGTTTGTTGCTCAAAAAGTCAAGGAATCAATTACAGAGGGAGGCATTAATTCCCAGAGTCCAGAGTGGGTGATGAGTTTGCCTGGAATTATAGTACTGATGGTACACTGAAGTCAATAAACAATAGTCTGATGTAGGTGTATTTACTGCCCAGATGCTCCAGAGATGAGTGTGGGGTCAGGGAGACTGCATCCACTGCAGACTTGTTTCAATGCTAGGTGATTAGCCGCAGGTCAGGCTGCCTGGAATGCTGGGGTTAATGCCATGGCCAGCACTGCATGATAGTAGATGCCAAAGCCACAAGACAGTGGTTGTTAAATAGAGAACATAGTACATACAACAGTACAGCACTGTACAGGCCCTTTGGCCCATGACGGGGGTCAACCTTTTGATCTTCTCCAAGATCCCAAGATGGCACTGGCAAGACACGGACATTTTGCATGCAGCATACAAAACTATTAATTATTCTGTTGAGTGTACTTTCTCTAGACTATGATCACTTCAATCTGCAGCCTGTAGTTTCACTTTGGGAGCTGTGCTTTTGAACCAGTTGAATGATCTGGCATTTTTGCAGTATCCTTAAGTATTTGGTGAACTGGACTCTTGAGAATGCAGATATGGCTGTGTTGGCCTTTGCTGGATCAAACTAGGGGCCAGATTGAGGTGGTGGGGCCTGGGTCCAAGAGCAGAAAACAAACCTATGTTTAGACGACTTAAGTGCTGAGCCAGATTTTAAGGTCGAAGGACAAACCAGTGGTCAGTTTGCTACCCTGTGAGGTTCTACTTACTTCAGCACTGAACTGACTCTGGGGCCGTGACCAGCAACCTTCGGACTCCTGGACTGGCTGTGGCAATGAACTGACTCTGGAGCTGTGGCCTGTAACCATCAAACTCCTGGACTGGCTGTGATAATGAACTGCCTCTATTGCTGTGGCCTCACTTTCAGAGTCTCTGCAGTACATGTTCTGTGTGTTATTTGTTTTTTTTTTATTGTTTGCATGAATTGTTCTTTTTTTTAACACTGGGAGTTTGATGGTCATTGTTGTGTGAGGTTTATTCATAGATTCTATTGGGTTACTTTGTTTTGTGCCAGCTGCAAGGAGATGAAATTCAAGGCTGTATGTGGTGTACATACTTTGATAATAAATGTACTTTCAACTTTGAACCCTTTCCTCCAAAAAAGCCCTTCAAATTTCATTCATCCATTTTCCTAAAAGGGTCTTAAATGAAGCTAACACATTAGCCTCTACTACTATCCCTGACAGTGTGTTCCACTCTTGTGTAAAAACACTATGCCTGACATCCCCGCAATACTTTCCTTTAATCACCTTAAAATACATCCTCTCATTTTAGCTACTTCTGCCCTGGGAAATATGTGCTGTCTGTCCACTCTATCAATGCCTTCTATCATCTTAGACACCTCAATCAAGTCATCTCTCACCCTCCTTTGCTCCTGAAAAGAAATCCCTAGCTTGCTCAACCTTCCCTCATAAGACATCATCTCTAATCACTGACTAATAAAAGCCAACCCAACATACACTTTCTTAACCACAATATCCAACTTGTACATCAACTATGAGGTATCTATGGATGTGGAACAAAAGATCTCTCTGTTCCTCCACCTGCTAGGAATCCTGTGTTACATACCCCATGGGTATCTTGTGACTGTCACATGGCCATGATGTAATTGAGTCTCTGCTGAGCATGATGTAATGGTCTTGTGATGATGAAGTGATGTAATTTTCCCACCATTGAGAGGTCATGTGATGGCCTGTTTCAACAGGTATAAAAGGGGAAAGCCTTGCTGTGATGCAGGTCAGTTCGTGGTTTAATTCGTCAGTGACTCCGTTATGCTGCATATGCGTCTCATGATGCAGTTTTGCTTTCTGCCTTAAGTCTGAAAGGTTATTGCCAGCAGTTTCACACCGCTACCAGTTTAGTCCAGTCGGAGAGTGAAGAATTTACCGAAGCACGGAAAACCCGAAGGATCGAGTAAAGTTGATGTTGTCAACGGTAATACAGGATCAACCTTATTGAATCCTCATTCAGAAGGAATTAGTAAGCTGCATCCGAGATAGCTCCTGCATTCTGAAAGCAGAAAGGGCTGGAGCAGGGGTATTCACCAAGGAAAGGTCAGTGCCTTTAAGCCGCTTTTATTTCCTTCGTCGTAAATCCTTCGGGCAAGGTATATTTCGGCTGGGATCAACAATAATGTCACGTTGTCGAGGAATTTGTTACTTCAGGAAAGTCTCTCCTAATTGACTGTGTAAATCTTTTGGACTTTTGCATTTACTACTTTTAAGAACTGTGTTCGCATTTATCGCTTTAAGAACTGTTCGAATTGCTGTATAGCAGTTAACTTCCGGTTAAGTTAGTCGTTTGTTTACTTTTGGTTTTTTATTCAGCAGTGTTTAATAAATGTTTTATTCGTTTATAAAAACCTGTCTCAATTCTATATTCATTGTTGCCGTATCGTAACACCTGCAATTAGCCTTGTACTATCCCTTCAGGTTCAATCTTCCAAAATGAATCACTTCACACTTTTCCGTATTGAACTCCATCTGCAACTTCTCAGCCCAGCTCTGCATTTTGTCAATGTCCCATTGTAACCAATGGCAGCCTTGTACACTATCCACTATGCCAACAACCTTCATGCCATCTGCAAACTTACCAACCAACCCTTCCACTAAATGACTTCAACCAAGTCATTTGTAACAATCACAAAGATCAGGTGTCCCAGAAAAGATCTCCACAGAGCACCACTATTCATGGACTTCCAGGCAGAATATGCTCCATCTGCTGCCACCCTCTAACTTCTGTGAGCAAGCTAACTCCAAATCCACATAGCCAAATTTCTCTGGATCACATGCCTCTTGACTCTCTGAATGAGCTTACCATGGGGATCTTTTTTAAATACTCTATTAAAATCCATATACACCACAACCACTGCTCTACTTACATCAATTTGTTTTGTCACTTCCTCTAAAATGTCAGTCAGGCTCATGAGACATGACCTGCCCCTCACAAAGCTGTGCCAACTATCCCTAATCAGACTATGATTCTCCAAATGCTTGTAAATCTCAACTCTAGGATTGCTCTCCAATATTTTGTCCAGCACTCTCTCATCTATAACTTCCTGGATTATCCCTATTATATTTCTTGAACAAAGGAATAACAAAGTTGTTGCTCCAATTTTCTAGTACTACTCCTATGGTTGGTCAGGATGCAAAGATCATGGTGCAGCAATCTATTCCTTCACTTCCCATATCCTGTTCTACCCTGGGATTTATCTATCAAGTTCCAACACATTCTCTTATATCATCTCAATAGGTTCCATCAAATTGGCCTGACTGTGCTGATGACCATTAAGGTCCCTCTCACTGTTGAATCCTGAAATAAAGTATTCTTTAAGCACTTCGCATAACTTCTTTGACTCCAGGCTCTTCTTCCTCTTTTATCCCTGATTGTTCCTACCCTCCCTCTAGCCATCCTCCTGTTTTTCACTTATGTGTAGAATGCCTCGAGTTTTTTCCTGAAAGGGCATTCTCATGTCCCCTTCTAGTTCTCCTAATTCTCTTCTTAAGCTCTTTCCTATAACTCTCATTTTTGTCTAATCTTTGCTTCCTAAGCCTCAAGTATGTTTCCTTCATTCCCTTAACTAAATGTTCCACCACTCTTGTCAACCATGGTTCCTTCACCCTATCATACTTTCCCTGCCTCAATATGTCAAGCCTATCACTAACCCCATGCATGCAATCTCCACATTTTCATTGTACAGTTCCTCGAAAACATCTGTTCCCAATTTACGCTCCCATGTTCCTGCCAAATAGCATCATAACTAGCTGTCCCCCAATTAAATGCATTCCCATATCATCTGTTCCTGTCCTTGTTTCAAGCTATGCTAAAGGTGAGGGAGTGGTGGGTATTGTCTCTGAAATGCTCAGTCACCAAGAAATCTCTCACCTGATCTGGTTAAGGCGCATTATCTTAATTTTTTTTTTTCTTGGGTACCAGGATGACAGGTGAGAATCACATATGAAAGTAGGGAGTCATTACACATATCTGCAAATACTTCCACAGTACCTGAGGACACTCACATTACAGGAGGATACAAGAGTAATGGAGAAGATATGCAGAAATTCATGTAGATGATACCAGGACTAAACTGTGGCTTTGAAGAAAGATGGTATATCTTACAGTTATATTCTTCGGAACAGTGGAGATTGATGAGAGATTAAAGCATGGTGCATAAAATTAACGCCTAAAGTTAATAGGGTGTACTATTTTTTGATGGATAGAAACATGACAGCCAAATAGTTCTTTTCATGAAATCCATTTTCTGTTATTCTGTATTCTATGAGTTTCCCTCCCTTTTCTAATCTTTAATCTTCTAAAAATGTATGCTTACTATCATCTGATCATCTGCGACTAACATATTATTCCATCTTGTCTGTTAATCATTTAATATCATCCTCTGTATATTGGCCGTTGCCAGCTAATGAAGTGGTGTGGCAGCCCACACACGCGGGACTCAAACCGCCATCAGGAGCCGCAGGCAGACACGCGGTAGCGCATTTGGAACTACCCTCTCGGGGCGGACCTTCCGGGGACAGTCTGACGTCACGTCCGCCCTGCGGGTCGCAGGGGCCCATGGGAGGGGAGATTTAAGTGCACAATTTTGAATCAGTAAAGGCATTCTGAGTTCAGCTCTCTCTGCCTCCGTGTGTTTCTTTAGTAGCGCGTTGTGCATGACTACATTGGTGACCCCAACATTCTAGACGGCATCTAGAGCTGGGGACTCAGCGACCAGCCATGAGTTCAAGCAACTCGCACAGCGTGGTCTCTCTGAAGCTCCCGACTTTCTGGGCCACTCAGCCCCACGTTTGGTTCGAGCAGGCTGAGGCCCAGTTCAATATCAGAGACATTACAGCCGACGCCACGTGGTACTACTACGTGGTCAGCACACTCGACCAGGAGATGGCAGGCCGGATCATCGACTTCCTACGCCAGCCACCAATGGAGGACAGGTACACTAAGCTTAAGGTGCTCCTGATCTGTACCTTCGGATTCTCCCGTCGCGAACGGGCCGCGTGACTCCTACACATGGACAGTCAGGGCAACCGCACGCCATCCAAGCTCATTAATGATATGCTGGCGGTCATGGACGGCCATAAGCCGTGCCTTTTATTTGAACAGCTGTTCCTCGAGCAAAAGCCAGAGAACATTCGCCTCCTCCTTGCGAGTGAGGATTTCAGTGACCCATGCAGGGTCGCAGCTAAAGCAGACGTCCTTTGGCAGAGCAAACAAAGTGAAGCAGCCTCCATTGGCCTAGCCACGATCGCGCCCCAAAGCCCAGGCCCCGCAACCAAAGCGGTCAAGACCCACGGGGGAAAAAGGCGAAAGTTCAGGACAATGGTGTTTCTATCACCAAAGATGGGGCTCAGGCACGCACAGCTGCCGTCCACCATGTGCTTTTCTGGGAAACGCTGGGGCCAGCTGTCGCAAATGACTACGACGGCTGGCCACCGAGACAGCCTCCTGTACCTCTGGGACCGACACTCCGGGCGGCACTTCCTGGTAGACACCGGGGCCAAAGTCAGCGTACTCCCCCCTCGAACATGGACACTCGTAACGCGGTCCCAGGCCCCAAACTCACCGCTGCAAATGGCACCAGTATTCGGACGTATGGCCTGCAAACTATCTCACTGCATTTTGGGTCCAGCTGTTTCACTTAGACTTTCACGTTGGCAGCGGTGTCACAGCCACTACTAGGGGCAAATTTCCTACGAGCCAACTGCCTCCTGGTTGACTTGAAAGGCCGACGTTTGGTCCACGCCAAGGTGTTCCAGACTTTCCATCTCGGAGAAGCCAAGCTACCGGCCCTCCACCTGAATTCCATGACCCTCTCCGGTAATGAATTCACCAGGGTGGTGGCAGAATTCCCCTCCATAGTCACCCCGCAGTTCTCCACGGCTGACCCCAAGCACGGCATGCAGCACCACATCCCCACGCAAGGACCACCACTGCACGCCCGAGCTCGCAGGCTCCCACCCGACAAGCTCCACCTCACCAAGGAGGAGTTCCGTAAGATGGAAGAGATGGGAATCATACACCGCTCAGACAACCCGTGGACATCCCTGCTGCACATGGTGCCCAAGTCCGCAGGAGGATGGAGGCCCTGCGGAGACTACAGAACGCTCAACAACACCACAACCGCCGACAGAAACCCGGTACCCCACATCCAGGACTTCACGGCGAACCTGCACAGAGTGACCACCTTCTCAAAAATCGACCTGGTCAGGAGATACCATCAGATCCCAGGGCACCCCGACAACGAGCCCAAGACAGCCCTCATCACCCCGTTCGGCTTGTTCAAATTCCTGAAGATGCCTTTCGGTCTCAAGAATGCAGCCCAAATTTTCCAAAGGCTCATGGACTCGGTGCACATGGCCTGGATTTCATTTTCATTTACTTGGATGATATCCTGGTGGGCAGCAGTTTGCACCAAGAGCACGTGGCACATTTGCACCAGCTCTGCCAACACCTGAGCAACCACGGACTGGCAGTCAGTCCGGCGAAGTGCCAGTTCGGGCTGACGGAGATCGACTTCTTGGGCCACAGAGTCAACCGACATGGCGCAGTTCCCCTACCGGACAAGGTCCAGGCCATCCGCCAGTTCCCCAATCCAAGCACGGTCAAGGGCCTGCAGGAGTTCATAGGGATGGTCAACTTTTATCATCGGTTCGTGCCGGCAGTGGCCCGCATCATGAGACCCTTGTTCCGCCTGATGGCCGGCAAGGCCAAAGTGCCTTGGGATGCGGAATCCGCAGAGGCGTTCGAGCAGGCCTAGGAGGCGCTGGCGAAGGCGGCCCTCCTAGTGCACCCGAGAGTCGATGTACCCACGGCACTTACAGTCAACACTTCCGACACGGCAGTCGGCAGAGTCCTGGAGCAGCTCGTCAAGGACCAGTGGCGACCACTCGCTTTCTTCAGCCGGCACCTATGGCCACCAGAGGTGAAGTACAGCGCTTTCGATAGAGAGTTGCTAGTGCTTTACCTGGCTGTCCAGCATTTCCGGTACTTCCTCGAGGGAAGGGAGTTCACCGTGTATACGGACCATAAGTCCCTCACCTTCGCACTGGCCAAGGTATTGGACCCATGGTCAGCTCGGCAGCAGAGGCACCTGTCCTTTATTTCAGAATTCACCACGGACGTCTGCCGCATCACAGGGAAGAACAACGTCGTCGCCGACACACTGTCTCGCCCCTGCCTCCACAGGAATAGACTACGCAGCACTGGCAGAAGCACAACGGTCAGACACCAAGATCCCGGCTTACTGCACCGCCGTTTCGGGGCTCCAGTTGGAGGACGTCTCCATCGGCCCGGCAGCGGGTCGACTCCTGTGTGACGTGTCTACCGGCAAACCCCGACCCGTGGTACGAGCGGCATGGAGGCACTGGGTGTTCTACACACTGCACGACCTGGCCCACCCATCCATCCGGGCGTTCATCAAGCTGGTAGCAGACAGATTCATCTGGCACGGTTTGTGCAAACAGGTCCTGCGTACAATGCCAGACCGCCAAAGTCCAGCGAGATGTGAAGGTTCCCCTCCAGCAGTTCCAGCCGACGCACAGCAGGTTCCAACACATCCACGTGGACATCGTCGGCCCGCTGCCAGTCTCCCGGGGCACCAGGTATATCTTTACCATGGTAGACAGGTTCACCAGATGGCCGGAAGCCGTACCGCTCACAGACACGTCCACTGTGTCCTGCGTCAGGATGCTCATTGCAAACTGGATCGCCAGGTTCGGCCTCCCAATGGACATCACCTCCAACAGAGGGGCGCAGTTCACATCTGGTTTGTGGCCAGCACTGGCGCAGCTGCATCACACCACAGCGTACCATCCCCAGTCCAACAGTTTGGTACAGTGATTCCACTGGCATCTCAAGTTGGCCCTGATGTCGCGCCTCAGGGGACCCAACTGGACAGATGAGCTTCCCTGAGTCCTACTGGGCATCCGCACAGCCCCCAAGGAGGACCTGGACACCTCCTCGGCGGAAATGGACTACGGCGCCCCCCAACGGTCCCAGGCGAGTTCGTACCAGGAGCCCGAGGTTTGGACGAATCTCCAGCAGCGGTGCTAACGAGGCTGCAGGACAAGGTAGGGACCCTGGTCCCGACCTCCAGGCACGGTCCCACACCATCCTTCACCCCTAAAGACCTCCGAGACTGTGAGTATGTTTTATTCGCAGGGGCATGCACAGGTCACCTCTACAGTAGCCGTACGAGGGACCCTTCAAGGTGATCTGGCACAACGGATCCACATATGTCGTGGAGGTGGGTGGCCGGGAAGAGACTTTTCCAGTGGACCGCCTCAAACCGGTGCACTTGGAAATTGAGCGACCAGTGAGGGTACCCGCACCGCGTCGGCGAGGCCGGCCACCCAGGCAAGCCACACAGACTGGGGGCTCCACTCCCCTGATGGACGTTTCTGTGGGGGGGTGTGGCACACGCGGGACTCGAACCACCATCGGGAGCCACAGGCAGACACACGGTAGCACATTTGGAACTACTGTCGCAGCGACCCACGGGAGGGGAGATTGAAGCGCGCAATTTTGAATCAGTAAAGGCATTCTGAGTTCAGCTCTCTCTGCCTCTGTGTGCTTTTTTAGTAGCGCGTTGTGTGTGACTACAGTGGAAAAAAAATCTTCTGCTGTTTGACTCTCTAGACATGTGGTAACCTGCCTCAATGATTATGGTTGAATAACATTTAGATTCATCATGATGAAGTGCTTAATCTTGAAGCATATCAACTCCCACACAAGGAATGATATGGATCCAGTCCAATTTGCCTACTGTCACAACAGGTTAACACCAGATGCCATTTCATTGGCCCTTCACTCAGTTCTGGAACACGAGGACAATGAAGATGTGAACATCAGGATACTCTCCATTGACTACAGCTCAGCTTTCAACATTAATATCCCCTCTAAACTCATCAGTAAGCTCCAAGATCTGGGCCTCATTACCTCCCTGTTCACTGGATGCTTGATTTCTTCACTGGCAAATCTCGATTACTATGGACTGACAACAAAATCTCTTTCACACTCACCATCAGCACAGGTGCACCACTGTGCTTAGCTCTCTGCTATACTCACTTTATATCTATGATTGTGTAATTAAGTACAGCTCCAATACCATATTTAAATTTGCTGACTTCACTATTGTTGGCCCAAATCAAAAGTGGTTACAGTCATCACCAACAACAATGAGATGGCCTACAGAGAGGAGGTGGAAGAGCTCGAGGCATGTTTCCAGGCAAATAATCTCTTCCTCAATGACACCAGACTCACTTTCATGGACTCTTTACTACTCCTGTTCACAGTACTTTTTATTTGAACAATTTATCCTTTTCATCTTGATTGCTTGTCAATCTTTGTCTTTATGTATAGTTTTTCATAAATTCTATTGTATTTTCTTTTATTTTCCCATCATTGCCTGCAGGGAAATTAATCTTGAGGTAGTATATGCTAACATACACTCAGTAGCCACTTTCTTAGGTACCTTCCCCATGTGCTGTTCCTTATCGTGGTGGGGAGGTTTGTGTACCTCAATGATCCTGGGAGCTATACCAGCTGGGACTTCAGTCCCTGGTAGTTTAAACTTGCTGGGCAGGTTCCAGGTGAAGGGCCAGGTTGGGGGTTGGGCGTAGGGCCAGCAACCCTACCCTGTAAAATCTCTACCACTACAGAAACCAAGGCCCCATGTGCCACCTAGGCACTAAGGGGTCAGATGATGACGTACCTAATAAAGTGGCCACTGAGTGTAAGTTTGTGGTCTTTAGCTGCTGTAGTCCATCTACCTCAAGGTTCAATGTGTTGTGAATTCACAGATGCACTTCTGCACATCACTGTCATAATGAATGGATATTTGAGTTAATATATTTGAGGCCATCCTCCACTAACTTCTCTCATCAACAAGGTGCTTTGCTAATAGAACTGCCACTCACTAGATTTTTTTTTGTTTTACACATCATTCTCTATAAACACTAGAGACTGTTGTGCATGAAAATCCCAGATCAGCACTTTTTGAGAGTGTCAAACCTCTCGCTCTGGTACCAACAATCATTCTTACCTCAGAGTCACTTAGATCACATTTCTGCACCATTCTGATGTTTGGTCTGAATCTCTTGACCATGTTTGCATGCTTTTATGCATGGAGCTGCTTCCACATAACTGGCTGATTGGATATTTGCATTAATAAGCTGATGTACAGGTGTACCTAATAAAGTGGCCACTGATTGTACATATTTTGATAATAAACTTTTGAACTTTGAACATCCTGTAATCTCTTCACTAATATAAGCAGACAGATGGCCTGGTCTTAGATCTTTCCCAAGCCATAGGTTGAGCAAGGATGGACAACAAGGGACTGGCCAGATGGACTATTTAAGATATTTGTACTTATAACCCTTGACTTCCTTTTTGATCCCCTCCATTTGTTGATGAACGATCTCATAGTTGATCTGCACCTCATTAAGTAGAGATTAGAACAAAAATATTCATGAACATATGTGTAGGAAAAAATATTTGTCCCACTTTCTTATGTGGAGATCAGTATCACAAGTTAGAATCCCAGAGTCATAGGGTACTACAGCACAGAAACAGGCCTTTTGGCCCATTTTGTCCATGCTGAACTATTACTCTGCCTAGTCCCATTGACCATACTCCTCCCTCAACCATAGCCTTCCCATTAAAGAACTGATTGCGGACTTCAGAAAGGGTAGGATGAGGAAACATGAACCAATCCTCATAGAGGGATCAGAGTGGAGAGTGTGAGCAATTTCAGGTTCCTGGGTGCTAAGATCTCTGAGGGTCTAACCTGGTCCCAACATATCGATGCAGCTATAAAGAAGGGAAGACAGTTCATTAGGACAGTTCATTATTTCATTAGGAGTTTGAGGAGATTCGGTTTGTCACCTAAAATACTCGGAATCTTCTACAGATATACCGCGGAGAGTATTCTGACAGGTTGCATCACTGTTTAATGTTGGGGGTGGGGGTGGTGGTGACTTCTGCACAGGATTGAAAGAAGCTACAGAAAGTTGTAAAATTAATCAGCTCCATCTTGGGTACCAGCAAGAAAGGTGGCCTCCATTATTAAGGACCCTCATCACCCAGGACATGCCCTCTTCTCACTGTTACCATTAGGAAGGAGACACAGAAGCCTGAAGGCACACACTCAGCGATTCAGGAACTCTGCCATCTGATTCTAAATGGACATTGAACCCATGAACACTGCCTCACTTCTTTCATTATTTCTGATTTTGCAATTTAAGTATTTAGTGCACATATGTACACTTATTGTAATTAATTTACTTATTTGTTATTTTTCTATAATATCGTGTATTGCCTTGCCCTGCCGCAGCTAAGTTGACAAATTTCATGACATATTCCAGTGATATTAAACCTGGTTCAGATAGTAATCCACACTTCTCTGAAATCAAACCTACATCCACCACTTCTTCCAGCAGCTCATTCCACACTCACACCACCGTCTGAATGAAGAAGTGTCCCCTCAAGTTCCAATTAAATATTTCACCTTTCACAATTAACCTACAGCTTTTAGTTTTAGTTTTACCCAACCTCAGTGGTAAAGCCTGCCTGCATTAACCCTATTGATACCCCTCATAATTTTGTATACAGTACCTCAATCAAATCTCCCTTCATTCTCCTACCTTCCAAGAAAACAAGTCCTAACCAATTCTAGCTTTCCCTATAACTCAGTTCCTCGCATCCCAGCAACATCCTTGTAAATTTTCTTCACACACTTTCAAACTTATTGATAACTTTCCGTTGGTAGGTAACCAGAAATGCACATAATACTCCATATTTGGGATCTCCAATGTCTAATACAACTTCAAAATGACATGCTAACTCCTGTACTCAATACACTGATTTATAAAAGGCAATGTGCCAAGAGCTTTCTTTACGATAGTCTTTCAGATCATATTCGAATTTAGCTGTCACATGTATATCGAGACATACAGTGAAATGCATCATTTGAAACTCCAACCTGAGTGTGGCCTCATCACAACTGTAGAGGAGTCCATGGACTGGCATGTCAGAATGGGAATGGGAAGAGGAATTGAAATGGGTGGCCATCGGGAGATCTCGCTTTTTCTAGCAGACGGTGCGCAGGTGCTCAGCAAAGCAGTCTCCCAATCTATGTTGGGTCTCACCAAGATAAAGGATGCCACACCAGGTGCACTGGATTCAGTAGATGGCCCCAATGGACTCAGGTGAAGTGTCTCATCTGGAAGGACTGTTTAGGTCCCTGAGTAGTAGTGAGGGTGGAAGTGTGGCACTTGCTGTAGCAGAATCTCCCAATGGCCACCCACTTCAATTCCACTTCCCATTTGGATTCCAACATGTCAGTCCATGGTCTCCTCTACTGTCATGATGAGGCCACATTCAGGTTGGAGGAGCAACATCTAATATTCCATCTGTGTAGCCTCCAACATCAAATTTCTCAAACATCCGGTAATGCCCCTCCCCTTCACCATTCCCCATTTGCAATTCCCTCTCTCATCTTTTCTCCTTACCTTCCCATCTCCTCCCTCTGGTTCTCCTCCACCTTTTCTTTCTTCCAAAGCCTTCTGTACCCTCCTATCAGATTCCTCCTTCTCCAGCCCTATATCTCTTTCACCAATCAACTTCCAAATTTGTTACTTCACCCCTCCCCCTCCTGTTTTCACGTGCCCGACCTGCTGAGTTCCTCCAGCCTGTTTGTACGTGTTGATTCACATATCACCTTGTGGTTCTTCCTCCCCTCCCCCAACCTTCTAACGCTGACTCCTCATCTTCTTTTCTCCAGTCCTGACGAAGGGTCTTGGCCCAAAAAGTTGACTGTACTCTTTTCCGTAGATTTTGCCTGGCCTGCTGAGTTCCTCCAGCATTTTGTGTGTGTTGCTCGGATTTCCAGCATCTGCAGATTTTCTCTTGTTTGTGATTGTGTTACCACTCTCTGGTTTCTTCTACAAAGCCAGTCCACAATTCAATTTATTACCTTATCCTCAATGCCATATGAATGAACTTCCTTAACCAGCCTCCCATGTGAGACTTCGTCAAAGGCCCTGCTAAAGTCCAGGTAGACAACACCCACTGCCTTCCCTTCACCAACTTTCCTGGTAACCTCCTCAAAAAACATGACCTACAATGCACCAAGTCATATTTGTACTGTTTGGATCTTTTTTCTTTTAGCACAATGACTCCCCTTAGCACTAATTATTGACTGATAACTTACGCATGTGCACTGATTTGTTGCTATCTGCAAAATGAATACACGAGTTAACCTCAGCTCCATGTCTTTGCTTTTGCACAGGCTCAACAATACTCACTATCCCTAATCAGGCCTTATCTATTCAAATACCTATATATCCTGTCCCTTAGAGTACCTTCTGATAACTTACCCACCTCTGATGTCAGACTTACCAGCTTATAATTTCCCAGCTTATTTTTAGAACCATCTTGAACAAAGCAACAGCATTACAGTATCTATCCTCCAATCCTCCGGAGCCTCACCCCGGTTAAGAACATTTTAAGTACCTTTGCCAGGGCCCATAAATTTCTGGGCTAGCCTCCCATATGGTCCAAGGAGACACTTTGTCAGACCCTGGAGACTTATCCACCCTTATTTTCTTCAAGACATCAAACACTTCCTCTCCAGTAATCCAGATACAGTCCATGACCTTACTGCTGTTTGCCTCAGTTTTATACTCAGTGTCCATCTCCCAAGTAAACACAGATGTAAAAAAATCCATTTAAGATCTCCCCCATCTCTTTTGGCTACACACATAGATTTTCACGCTGAAGTTCAAGTGGGCTAATTGTGTCCCATGCTAACCTTTTGCTCTTAACATACCTGTGGAACCCTTTGTGATTCTCCTTTGCCTTGTCTGCCAGAGCAAACTAATGCCTTCTTTCAGGACTAAAGAACAGTTTAGTCCTCTTAACTGCTGTCTTGCACTTGTATATTCCTGAGGTCCGTTGTTTTTCCTTGCTGCCTATACATGGTATATACCTCCTTCTTGTTAACCAGATATTGAGCCAATATCCCTCCAAAAAAGGTGCCTGAGATCTGTGAACCTTGCTTTTTATTTTAATAGGAACATACAAACTCCGTACCTCAATATTTCACTTTTGAATGCTTCTCACTTACTGAGCATTCCTTTGCTGAAAAACAACCTGTCCCAAACAACACCTGCCAGCCCTTTTCTGGTGACATCAAAATTGGTCTTTCTCCAACACAGATCTCAACCTGAGGATCAGTAATACCTTTTTCAATAATTATCTTGAAACTATCGATCACCACATCCAAAGTGTTCCCCTACACACACTCCTGTCATTTACCCGGCATCATTCCCTAGTAGGGGATCCAATGTTGTACTTTCTCTAGTTGGGACATTTATTTATTAAATAATGAAATTTTATTGAACACATTTGACGTAATCTACCCCATCCAGTCCTTTTATATTATTGGAGTCCCAGTTAATATATGGAAGCTGCTGCTGTTTCCAGCAATGAGATTAAACACTAATCCTAGAAATTAGATCATATACTGTTCTGTTTTCTAAACAATCCTTACAACTATTTTCCTCAGAGCAGATTCCACTTGCAAAATTGAGCCAGCCATATCCATGCTTAAAACACTTTGGTGCATCTAACTTCTACTGAACATACCCATATCACAATGATTTAGAATTGAAAACTCTCTAATAGCTAGACAATCTGAGAGAAGTTGGAAATGGTAAAGAATCAGTGTAAAATAACTGTAAATGGGTGCCTGATGGTAGGCTCGGACTTGAACCATTTCCATGCTATATGACTCAGTAAAGTAAGTGTCATTGGAGAAGCCTCAGCAGAATACAGACGGACAGACAGACATACTTTATTGATCCCAATGGAAACTGGGTTTCGTTACAGTCACACCAACCAAGAATAGTGTAGAAATATAGCAATATAAAACCATAAATAATTAAATAATAATAGGTAAATTATGCCAGGTGGAAATAAGTCCAGGACCAGCCTATTGGCTCAGGGTGTCTGACACTCCGAGGGAGGAGTTGTAAAGTTTGATGGCCACAGGCAGGAATGACTTCCTATGACGCTCAGTGTTGCATCTTGTATCTTGTAAGAGCACATTGTATTGGTTTGTTTCTTTTCTTATTACTTGTAGAAGCCATGTACAGTATCTATTCTCTGCCTGCATTGTATTCTGTGTTGCACGTTCATTATGGTAACTGGTTATTAAGCATGAGTGGGGATGTGGTCAAAGCGAAGGGAGTAAGTTAAATCTAATTGCTTTGCTCATGAAAGTTTGCAGCTGGGTACCGATGGATTTCATATCTTTTGTTGACTGCTCAATTACACTTAACTTCACTAAAGTTTCATCACTTCAAGTTTGTATGTTTGCTAATTGCTAATAAAGGATTGAATACATATGCTCGACTTTTGGAATAATCATTATTGGAGCTGAGGGTGCATCATACAAGTATCTCACACACACACACACACATTAGCATTTAGCTGCTGAAATCCTCTTTCCATGGGTGCCTCATTCTGGGCACAGTTTCCACTCAGGATAGGCAGGGGACCTCAAGGCTGCAAACACAGAAATGCCCATCACAGTCTTTAGGGACACCACACTCTACCAGGGCCTCTCTGGAACAACACAAACTCAAGTATGTGCTTTGTTGGGGTAAGATCTTCTGATCATAGTCATCAAGATCATTTTGCCTCATCACTTCAAAGTCGAGTTGAGTTCATCGCCATGTCTGCAAGTGTGATAAGGTACAGATAAGCGGAAAGTGCTCTGTATCAACATCACAGACAGGTAGGTTCAGACAAAACACAAAACATAAATTATATAAGATAGTAAAGAGAAGCAAACAAACTTTGCAAAAACAAGACAGCAGAACAAAAAAATACAGAATAAGAGAGAATTCCATGCTAGTGCAAGAGGTGGTATGTTGCATTCTGATGGTCATAGGGAAGAATCTGTTGATGAACTTGGTGATGCAAGACTCCCAGTTTCTGTTCCTCCTGAATGACGGTAACAGCAAGAAGGCAGCATAACCCATATAGTGGGGATTCCTGATGATAGATGGTAAACACCTTCCTGAGGAAGTGCCTCCCGTAGATTCTGTTAATGGTAGGGAGGAATTTGCCCCTGATGGAGCCTGCATAACATTCCCGAGTGACCCTCTCCCACTGCTCAGAAGGGAAGGTAATAAACATTAAGCCAGTTTACAGTTCAGAAAATGCAGATGACACAAAATCCCTTCACATCTGCTGTGTAGCTCCACCTGCACTGAATGCATCAATGAACGATTCCTTGACTGTGTGATAAAAAACAGCTTGACACAAAATACCAGTGTTTCCTAGTCAATGGCAGCTTGCTTGAACAGTATGGGACCTACACATACACCTGCTGGCAAAGCAGCACTGTAGCAACCGCAGCCCGTCCCTTCATAGGTTCCTCAATATACAGATAAAGAAAATTGAATTTGATAAATTTATCCCCCACTTTGTTGCTGCTAATTTGGTTACTCTATGTATAAGGAGATGGTCATTATACCCTTCTTGCACACATTTTTGATATGGTCAATAATTTTGGGAAAAAATACAATTCCCACCATTTTTTCCTACCATTTGTTGTCTGTCGCTCCATCCATGCTAAATCAACTTCATTTGCTGAGCCCAGGTCTTTTCCATTTACTTGTTTTATCCCAGGGTTGTTACCGGGGCGGGATCTTCATCCACACCTTCGTCTGCCATATCATCCCTCACTGATACAGGCACAGGCAGCCATCGAGGGATTCCTCCCCTTAACATTATGCTTTTTAGCTTCCTTCCTAGTTCCCTATGTTCACGCTTCAAGACCTCATCCCTTTTCTTTTATACATATGTCACTGGTACCAATGTATCCCACAAATTCTCGCTGCTCTCCCTCCTGCTGAAGAATGATCTAGAAAGTCCCTGACCCTGGCATCTGGGGGGCATCATTCCATCCAACGGTCTCTTTCACAGCCACAGAATCTCCTGTATAAATCCCAAACTATTGAATCCCCTATCGCCATCATTCTCCTCCCCTTTCTGAATCATAGAGACAGACTTAGTTCCAGAGACCTGACTGTTGCAGCTTTCCCCTGGTAGGATGTCCCTCCCCAACAGTAAGCTCAAAAGTGGTATACGTGTTATTGAGGGAAATCACCACAGGGGTATTCTACCATCTGCCTCTTCCGACAGTCACTTGCTACCTGCCTCCTGCAATTTAGGTGTGATTACCTCCTGTATTTTCTGGCCATCAACTCCTCATTCTCCTTAAGGATCCATAATAAGGAAATATGTAATCTGAAATAAGGGAAGAATTTCTACATTGGCATAGGCTGGAGTCTATAGCAGCTACAAAGCATCCAGTTGAAAGGCAATGTTCTTTAAAATATTATTGCATTTCTTCAGAACATAGTAAATACACAGCGATAAGACAGAGAAATTCTGACTGGAAGCATTTGCAAATTGAATAGAGTTTGCTGCAATGTAATCAAACAATCTGGATTTAGTTTTCCTCATGTGTAATACAAGTCAAAAAGATAAAGTCAGGAACAAAACTCATAAAACAAACAAGACTGAATTACATGCAGTCTTTCAAAGATGAGGAAATGAACAGAAATGAATGAGGTAGTCATCATTAAGTTGCAGGATCAGGTACCTGGGTGACTGTCAGGTGAGGGAAAGGGAATAGGCAGACAGTGCAGAGAACCCCTGCAGCTGTTCTGTTCAATGATAAGTATAATGCTTTGAATACTGTTGAGGGAGATGACCAGCCAGGGGAAAGCCACTGTCTATGGCACTGAGTCTTGCTTCGTGGCTCAGCAGGGAAGAGTGGAGGAAAGGAGCACAGTAGTGATGGGGGATTCCATAATGAGAGGAGCAGGCAGGAGATTCTGTGGACGTGTAAAAGACACCCAGCTGGTACTTTGCCTTGGGTGCCAGGGCCAGGGATATCTCAGATTGAGTCCACAGCATTCTAAAAGGGGAGGGTAAGCAAGCAGAAGTCGTGGTAGATATTGGAACCAGTGACATAGGAAGGAAATGGGAGGGGATTCTGAAAAGAGAATAGAGGGAGCTCGGTTGAAAAATGAAAACCAGGACCTCCAGGGTAGCAATCTTTGGAATGCTGCCTCTGCCTCATACCAGTGAAGGTAAGAATAGGATGATTTGGCCCATAAATGCACACAGTATACAGAATAAGGTAAATGATCTTGTAGTGCATTTATAAATTGGCAGGAACAACATCATGGGCATCACTGAGTCATGGCTGAAAGTTGGTCAAAGTTGGGATCTTACAACCAAGAATATTGAAAGGACAGGCAGGTAGGCAGAGGGTGTGACATAGCTCTACTGGTAAGAAATGAAATCAAATCCGTAGAAAAAGCTGACAATGGATTGGAAGATGTAGGATCCTTGTGGGTAGAGTTAAGAAACTGCAAGGGTTAAAAGACCCCGATGGGAGTGAGATACAGGCCTCAGAACAGAAGCCAGGATGTGAGATACAAATTACAATGTGTAATGGAAAAGGCATGTAAAAAGGGCAATGTTAGGATTGTCATGGGGATTTCAATATGCAGGTAGCTTGAGATAATTAAATAGGTGCTATGTCCCAAGAGAGGGAATTTGTCGAATGCCAGCTGGATGGCTTTCTGGAGCAGCTTCTGGTTGAGCCCAGTAGGTGAATGGCAATTCTGGACTGGGTGTTATGTAATGAACCAGATTTGATTAGGGAGCTTAAGTAAAGGAATCCTTAGAGAGACAGTGATCATAATATGATAGAATTTACTCTGCAGTTTGACAAGGAGAAGGTAAAGTGAGATGTATCAGATTTACAGTGGAACAATGGAAATTACAGAAGCACGAGAGAGGAGCTGGCCAAAGTTGATTAGAAAGGGACGCTGGCAGGGATGACAGCAGAGCAGCAATGGCAGAAGTTTCTGGAGGCAAATTGGAAGGTACAGGATAGATATATTGCAAAGACGAATAAGTATTCTAAAGGGAGGATGAAGCAATTGTGCAAATAATGGAAGTCAAAAACAGCATAAAAGGAAAAGAGAGGGCATGTAATAGAGCAAAAGTTAGTGGGAATTTACAGGATTGGGAAGCTGTTAAATAAACAACAGAAGGCAACTTTAAAAAGTTTTAAGAAGAGAAAAGATGATATATGAAGTTAAGCTAGACAATAATACAAAAGGAGGTAAAAGACAGGTGAAAGTGGATGCCATATTCAAGTTTGTTGATGACATCATGTCATAAGGGAACAGGAGGCTGGACCCAAGTGCAGGATGCAGGCACTGAAGTACTAGGGGCAGGACGAGAAAACTAAAGATGTGGTGACCGTGGTGTGTGTGAGGGACGTGATGTTCAAGGTGATTCTGGGGTTCCGGGAGAGTCTCAGAGTTCAGGCAAGGAGGATCCCGGAGTTCAGGCAAGGTCTAGGAGTTCACTGAGCGGGCTGCATAACTCCAAGGCAGGGCCCAGACTTCCCAGGCAGGAACACGGGGGCCTGAGCAGGTCACGGGGCACCTGGGTAGGTGGCAGGGCACAACCCATCGGCAGCGAGGGATGGATAGGGGCAGTCCAGCCAGGCTTGCCCGACAGAGGCAGGGGATAGGAAGGGAACTAGGTCCAGGGTGACTGCCAGACTTACTCGAAGAACTCATCTTTAATGAGGGGAACTCCAAGCCAGGGCAACCAGAGGAAAAGGATAGGCAGGACGACTCCCCCCCCCCCCCCCCAACTCCACTCAGTCGCAGAGCCCCCTATATACACCGCCAGCCGATGGGCATCAGGTGCACCTCCTTGAGTCCAAGCAAGCCACGATGATCCACAGGTGTGACTAATTGGGCTCAAGGGCAAAAGGATGGACGGCTACAAGACCCAGAGTCCGGAGTCTGTGGACCGAATCAAGACCCGGAATGCGGGTTCTGGACCGGACCATAACAGTACCCCACCCCCCGTCAAAGGGAGCCTCCAGGCGGCTGAGGTGGGTCGGGTCTCTAGAGCTAGAGAAGATACAGGTGGGTGGGGGGAAAAATGTTCAGACAATAGGGGACCCCAGGGTGACAGGACGTGACTACAGTGCCTGCATTGCTGGGTCCATGCTGGGGGGGGGGGGGTGTCATTCTGTCATACGTGGACAGGACACTGGACCCAAGTGCAGGATACAGGCACTGAAGTGCTACGGGCAGGACGGGAACAACTAAACAGTAGACAAGATGTGGTGACCGTGGAGTGCGTGAGGGATGTGACGTTCAAGGTGATTCTGGGGTTCTGGGAGAGTCTTGGAGTTCAGGCAAGGCAGGATCTTGGAGTTCACTGGGCAGGCCACATAACTCCTAGACAGGGCCCAGACCTCCCAGGCAGGAACACAGGAGCTTGAGCAGGTCACAGGGCACCTGGGTAGGTTGTGGGGCACAACCCATTGGCAGCAAGGGATGGAAAGGGGCAGAGTCCCCCACCAGGCAACAGCAGTCCAGCCAGGCTTGCCCAACAGAGGCAAGGGATAGGAAGGGAATTAGGTCCAGGGTGACTGCCAGACTTACTCAAAGAACACATCTTTAACAAGGGGAACTCCAAGCCAGGACAACCCCAACCCCACTCAGTCCCGGAGCCCCCTATATACACCGCCTGCCGATGGGCATCAGGTGCACCTCCTTGAGTCCAAGCAAGCCACGATGATCCACAGGTGTGACTAATTGGGCTCAAGGGTAAAAGGAGGGACGGCTACAAGACCCAGAGTCCGGAGTCCATGGACCGGATCAAGACCCAGAATGCGGGTTCTGGACCGGACCATAACACATCACTGTCGTAGGCTGAATTAAAAGTGGTGACAAATCAACATATAGGGGGGAAATTGAAAATCTGGCTGAATAGTACCACAACAACAACCACTATTCAATGTCAACAAAACCATGAAGCTAATTATGGACTTCAGGAGGAGGAAAGCAGAGGTCCATAAGCCAGTCCCCATTGGAGGGTCAGAAGGACAGAGGATCAGCAACTTTAAATTCCTAAGTGTTATCATTTCAGAGGACTGGTCCTGGGCCCAGCACACTAGTGCAATTATGAACAAAGCACAGCAGTGCCTCTACTTCCTTAGGAGATTGCGAAGATTTAGTGTGACATCTTAAAACTTTGGCAAACTTCTATCGATGTGTGGTGGAGAGTATATTGACTGGTTGCATCACAGCCTGGTATGGAAACACCAATGCTCTTGAATGGAAAATTCTACAAAAAATAGTGAATATGGCCTAGTCCATCACAGGTAAAGTTCTCCCCACCATTGAGCTCATGTACATGGAGCGTTGTCACAGGAAAACAGCATCCATCATCAGGGACTGCCCACCACGCAGGTTATGCTCTCTCCTTGCTGGTGTCTTCAAGAAGGAGGTACAGGAACCTCAGAACTCACAGCACCAGGTTCAGGAACAGTTATTACCCCTCAACCATCAGGCTCTTGAAGCAACTCAACTTCACTAGCCCCATCACCAAAATGCTGTACTTACTTTCAAGTACTCTTCATCTCATGTACTCAACAATTATTACTACTTAATTTATTATTATTTTTCTTTTTGTATTTGCACAGTTTGATGTCTTTTGCACACCAGTTGAATGCCCAGTTGATGTGGTCTTTCAGACATTCTATTATGGTTATTTTGATATTATGGATTTATTGAGCATGCCCACAAGAAAATGAATCTCAGGGATGTATTTGGTGATATATATGTACTTAAATAATAAATTTACTTTGAACTTTAAGCAACACACACAAAATGCTGGAGGAACTCAGCAGGCCAGGCAGCATCTATGGAAAAAAGTACAGTCAACGTTTCGGGCCGAAACCCTTCGGCAGGACTGGGGAGAAAAAGCTGAGGAGCAGATTTGAAAGGTGGGGGCAGAGGAGAGAGAAACACCAGGTGGTAAGTGAAACCTGGAGGGGGAGGGATGAAAAAAAGAGCTGAGAAGTTGATTGGTGAGAGAGACAGAAATCCATGGAAGAAAGAAAGGGGGAGGGGAGGAGCACCAGAGGGAGGTGATGGGCTGGCAAGGAGATAACATAAGAGTGGGACAAGGGGATGGGAAATAGTGAAGGAGGGGGAGTGGAGGCGTTACTGAAAGTTTGAGAAATCGATGTTCATGCCATCAGGTTAGAGGCTACCTAAATGGAATATAATGTGTTGTTCCTCCAACCTTATCCTGACAGTGGAGAAGGCCATGGATGGACATATTGGATTGGGAATGGGAAGTGGAATTAAAAGCGTGGCCATTGGGAGATCCCTCCTGTTCTGGCAGACAGAGCATAGATGCTCAGTGAAGTGGTCTCCCAATCTACTTCGGATCTCACCGATATACCAGAGGCCACACCAGGAGCACCAAACACAGTACTTGACTGCAACAGTCTCACAGGTAAAGTGTCACCTCACCTGGAAGGACTGTTTGGGGCCCTGAATGGTAGTGAGGGAGAAGGTGTAGGGGCAGGTGAAGCACTTGTTCCATTTGAAAGGATAGTGCCAGGAGAGAGGTCAGTAGGGAGGGACGTATGGACAAGGGAGTCACGTAGGGAGTGATCCCTGCAGAAAGCAGAAAGTGGGGGGGGGGGGCAGGAAAAAGACGTGTTTGGTGGTGGGATCCAGTTGGAGGTGGTGGAAGTTTTATTAGCATTCCTCTTCTCCTCATCTACCACCCCATCAGCCTCTGCATTCAGCACATAATTCTCTGAAACTTCCAACCTGATGGCATGAACATTGATTTCTCAAACTTCTAATACTGCCTCCACACCCCCTTCACTATTTCCCATCCCCTTGTCCCTCTCTCATATTATCTCCTTGCCCATCTATCACCTCCCTAGCAGTGTCCTTCCCCCCCTTCTTCTTTCTTTCATGGCCTTCTGTCTCTTTCACCAATTAAAACTTCCTAGCTCTTCCTTCCCTCCACCTCCAAATTTCACCTAACGCCTGGCAGTTTTCTCTCCCTTACCCCCACATTTCAAATCTAATCCTCATTTTTTTTCTCCAGTTTTACCGAAGGGTTTCAGCACAAAACGTTGACTGTACTTTTTTTCCATAGATGCTGCCTGGCCTGTTGAGGTCCTCCGGCATTTTGTGTGTGTTGCTTGGATTTCCAGCATCTGCAGATTTTCTCTTGTTTGTGATTTGATTACTTTGAACTTTGACTGCTGGATCGTTGGAAGATGACACAAGAGGTAGTAATGGGGAATAAAGTAATGGCAGACGAACTGAATAAATATTTTGCATCAGTCTTCACTGTGGAAGACACTGGCAGTGTGCCAGAAATTCGAGTGTTTCAGGGGGCAGAACTGAGTGTAGTTGCAATTACTAAGGAGAAGGTACATTGGAAGCTGAAAAGGACTGAAAGTAGATAAGTCACCTAGACCGAGTATTCTGAATGAGTAGCTAAAGAGATTGTAGAGGCTTTAGATAATGATCTTCGAAGAATCATTAAATTCTGGAATGGTTCCTGAGGACTATAAAATTGCAAATGTCACTCCACTCTTTAAGAAGGAAGGGAGTTAGAAGAAAGGAAATTATAGGCCAGTTAGCCTGACTTCAGTGGTTGTAAAGGTATTGTAGTCCATTTTTAGGGATGAGTTTTACAGTACTCGGAAGCACATGATAAAATTAGCCAACCTCAGCGTGGTTTCTTTAAGAAGAAATCTTGCCTGACAAATCTGTTGGAATTCTTTGAGGAAATAACAGGCAGGGCAGGATAGATAAAAGAGAGTCTGTGGATTTTGTTTGCTTGGATTTTCAGAAGGCCTTTGACAAGGTGCCACACTTAAGGCTGATTAGCAAGATAACAGCCTCGGAATTACGGATTCCAAGCCCAGTAGGTCGGTTTGGTGATGATGCACATAAACTGGCATACCTGGTAAATCTCCCAGAACTCAGCCCGTTCTACACTCCAAGAGAACAAGGTTCCTGTGCGCACAGTCATCTTGATATTTTGTTGCCAAGTTAGGGAGAGGTTTTGAACTTCCAGTAAGGGGTCAGGAGGCTGCCCACTGACTCCTGGATTTGTGCCAAGGTAGTGGGAAGATGAGGGCCTATGCAGTGAAATTCAGCACATTTGTGATAGAAATGGGATGGAATGAGAGATCCCTCATTACTGATTTCCATTGCAGACTGAACATAGGGGTCCGCATGAGATCGCTGTCGATGATAAACGGGACAGTCTGGATAATCTGTCTATTTGGGTTGATGATCAGGTAACTTTCAGGGAAAGAATGTCTCGAGCTTCCTACTCACCATCTGATCACTGTTTGTCTTCACCTCTCCCTCATCACCCAGCACCTAGTCAACGAGGGAGCCTATTCAAGTGGGATGCATGCGCCTGTCTCAGGAAGGATGAGATCTGTGCAGGAGAACCAGTTGCTGCCCCTATTGTGGTGATCCAGGACATTTCCAGACATCATGCCCCAAGCATCCAGTAAAAGAGGATACCGGTCAGCAGGGAGTGGAATCCTGCTGCGTCAGTTCTCTCTACAATCGGCTTCCCCTAATCGTGTGATCCTCCCTGCTTCCTTGCCGTGGGGGCCTTGGAACCATGTACTTGCATTATCTGGTGCAGCCGGGAATCTCATGGGCATCTCTCTGGCTCAAAGATGGGGAGTTCTGACTCAGAATTTGAGAGGAAAGATCAGCATCAAGGCCCTGGATGGTCTACCTCTGGGCACTAGCCAGATCCACATTTCCACTGAACCCCTCCAACCTGTGTTGGAAGGCAACCATAGTGAACAATTCTCCTTCCATCCGGTTGATTCTCCTGAACTACCACTGGTGCTTGGTCGCCCCAAATAACCCACAAATTGATTGGTCCCTAAAAGTGGGGACTGGCATGCCGGTTTGGGTCCAGCCGAAGCTCTGGTCTACGAATCCCCTCCTGTGTCAACTGTTGTGTCAGCCTGGCAGTCCAGCTGAATATGCTCATCTTCTTGAGGTCTTGGGGTTTATCTGTCCAGCAAACTCACCAGCAGGCTCAGGCTTCTTTTTTGTGAACAAGGAGGATGGCAAGCCCCATCCCTGCATCGATTATCGGCCCCTAAACAACATCGCTGTGAAGTACCATTACCACCTTCCCTTGCCTACCTCAGTGTTTGAACATCTCCAGAGAACAACCCTGTATTCCAAGGTAGATCTGCACAAAGCTGGTTCATATCAGAATAAGGGACGAGTGGAGAACAGCTTTCAACATCTCCACTGGCCACTATGTAGACAGACATTTGTCTAGTCCTTGTGATGCCATTTGGTCAGGCCAATGCCCTCGCTGTTTGTCAGGGGCATGTTGAATCGGTTTGTTTTTGTGTACTTGGACAACATCCGGATTTATTTCTGCTGTTGCATGAACATGTCTAACATGTCCAGGGTTTCTCAGATGGCTCCTGGAGAATAACCTGTATGCCAAGCCAGAGAAGTGTGAGTTCCATGAAGACCAGGTGTCATTTTTGGGCTATGTACTTATCCCGTCCAGTGTTCAAATGGATCTGAGTAAAGTTCAGGCAGTACAGGGTGGCCCGAACCATATATGGTCAAACAGCTTCAGGGCTTCATAGGGTTTGCAAAGTTTTATCGCCAATCCCTCTGAAATTTCAGCTCTATCGCATAAATACACTCGCCAGGGAAACCTCTGCAGAATTCCATTGGACAAATGAGGCAGACCAAGCATTCTTGGAACTAAACAACACTTCACCACTGCCCCAGTGCTGCAACATCTGGACCCATCCTGGCCATTCATAGCCAAGGCGGATGCATCCAATGTCACCATTGGAGCTGTATTCTCCCTGTGGATAGCCAGCTGCATATCTGTCCCATCACTTGACCCCACCCAAGAGTAACTATGATGCTGGGAACTGAGAACTTCTGGCAGTCAAGTAGGCTGTAGAAGATTGGTGACAGTGGCTGGAGGGGGCAAAGCATTCCTTTTTGGTTTGGACAGGTCTCAAGAACCTCTCCTACATTCAAGACGCTAAAAGACTCCACTTCTGTCAAGCCCATTGGGTTTTCTTCTTCACCTGGTTTAATTTCATCCTCACTTATCATCCCAGCAGCAAGAATACCAAACAAGGCTGATGCTCTCTCCTGGAAGTTCAACAGGTCTGAGGATAATGCCGATCCAGAGCCCATCCTTCCTGCATTGCTGTTCCAGTGATTTGGGAAATAGAGGCAGAGGTGAAGGCTGCCCAAAAGACGGATCTAAGTCCAGGTGGAGGAGCTCCCAATTGGTTTTCTCCTTTGCTTTGCACCGAAGTGTTGGACTGGGGTCACTGGTTGGTCATCCAGGAATTCAATGGACCCAGGAACTTATCAAGAGATGACTTTGGTAGCCATCTATGTCCCAGGATGTCCACCACTTCACCTCTGCCCGTTCCACCTATGCACAGAACAAAATGTCATGCCAGTGCCTTGTGGGTCTGCTATGTCCACTGGCTGAGGTATTGTTGCTGCTCTATAAAACCCTGGAGTATTGTGTTCAGTTCTGTTCAGCTCACTATAGAAATGACATGAAGCTTTAGAAAGGACGCAGAGCAGATTTACCAGGGTGCTACCTGAATTCGAGAGTGTGTCTCATGAGGAAAGGTTGAACAACGTATGACTTTTCACTTTGGAGTGAAGGAGGATGAGAGGTGACTTAATGGAGGTGCATAAGATGATAACAGGCATAGATAGAGTGTCAGTCAGTGCTTTTTTCCCCACAGAGTGCCAGTGGCTAATACAAGAGGGCATGATTTTAAAGTGATTGGGGGAAAGTACAGGAGGCAATGTCAGAAATAGGTACTTTACATGGAGAGTGGTAAATGCATGAAACATACTGCATGAGACAGATGAGTCCATATTACATAGGAGCAGAACCTGGACATTCGGTCCATTGACTCTGCTCCGCCATTTAATTATGGCTGATTTTTTTTTTCTTCTCAACCACAAGTTCCTGCTTTCTCCCCATAATCTTTGACTTATTTACTAATCAAGAACCTATAAACCTTCACTTTAACTATACCCAATGACTTGGCCTCCACAGCCATCTGTGGCAATGATTTACACAGATTCATCATCTTCTGGCTGAAGAAACTCCTCCTTAACTTGGTTCTACAGTATCGTCCTTCTATTCTGAGGCTACGCAGTCTGGTTCAAGACTACCCCACTGTAGGAAACATCCTCTCCACATTCACTCTATCTAGGCCTTTCAATATTCAATAGGTTTCAATAAGATCCCACCTCATTCTTCTAAACTCCAGTGAGTATGAGCGCAGAACAATCAAATGCTCCTCATATATTAACTCTTTCATTCCCAGATTCATGAACCTCCTCTGGATTTTCTCCAATGCCAGCACATCCTTTCTTAGATAAGCTCAAAGTAGCTCGGAATACTCCAAGTGCAGTCTGAGCAAAGCCTCAGAATTACATTGTTGCTTTTGTATTCTAGTCTTTCAATATGAATGCTAACATTAGTCAGTTAGTTAGTTATTAGAGATTTATTGTCATTGCTGAGGACAACAAGATTGCAGTGCCTCTCCATTCAGCATACTGACAATGCAATTACTAAAAACACCATGAGTTTAAAATAACGTCTGAGTTATTTAGAATGACATCCAAAATAACGTCTGACCTATTTTGAATGACATCTAATTGCAGTTCCCTTCCTTACCACCAACTGAACTTGCAAGTGAACTTTTAGGGAATCCTGCATGAAGACTCTCAAATCCCTCTTGATTCAGCAAGTAGTCTACACCTTTATTCCTTCTACCAAAGTGCATGACCATATACTTTCCTATACTACATTCCATCCTCCAGTTCTTTGCCCATTCTCCTCCTCTGTCTAAGTGCTTCTGCAGAATCCCTGCTACCTCAACACTACCTACTCTTCTGTCTATCTTCCTATCTTCTGTTAACCACCAAGCCGCCAATTCCATTATCCAGATCTTTGACATATAATGTGAAATGAAAAAGTCCCAATACCAACCCATGTGGAACTCCACTAGTCACGCACAGCCAACCAGCAAAAGGTCCCCTTTATTCCCACTCTTTGCCTCCTACCTGGCAGCCAATCTTCTATCCATGTAAATGTCTTTGGCTCTTATCTTGTTAAGCAGCCTCAAATATGGCACTTTCTCAAAGGCCTTCTAAAAGTCCAAATAAACAATGTCTACAGACTCCTTTATCTATCCCGTCTGTTATTTCCAAAAACAATTCCAACTGATTTGTCTGGCAAGATTTCCCCTTAAGGAAGCCATCACTATCTCCTAGGGGATTCCTTTACCATAAACTCACTAATCAAGTCTAGTTCAGTACACAACGCCCAATCCAGAATTGCCCTTTCTCTAGTGGGCTCAACCACAAGGTGTTCTAAAAAGCCATCTCATAGTTATTCTGCAAATTCTTTCTCTTGGGATCCAGCACCAACCTGATTTTCTGAATCTACCCCCCATATTGAATTGCCTCATGACTATCGCATCATTGCCCTATTGACAAGACTTTTCTATCTTCTGTTGTAATTTGTACCCCACATCCTGGCTACAGTTCAGAGGCCTGAAGATAACTCCCATCAGGGTCTTTTTACCCTTGCAGTTTCTGACCTCTCCCACAAGGATTCTGTATCAACCGATCCATTATCACCTCTTTCTATGGATTTGATTTCATTTTTTATGAACAGAGCCACCCCACCCTTCTGTATACCTGCCTGTCCTTTCAACACAGTGTATATCCCTGAATATTTAGTTTCCAGCTATGACAACTCAGCAATGCCTACAACATCGTACCTGCCAGTCTCAAACTGCTCTACAAGATCATCTACCATATTCCGTATACTGGATGTGTTCAAATACAAAACCGTCAGTCCTGTATTCATCACTGTTTTAGGGAAATTTAAGAGACTCTTAGATAGGCATATGCATGAAAGAAAACTGAGGACCACGTAAGAGGGCAGGGTTAGATTAATCTTGGAGTAGGTTAAAACTTCAGCAAAATGCTGTTGGCCAAAAGGCCTGTCCTGTACTCTGTTGTATTGTTGTATGTTCTACGTTCAATTCTAAATCTGCCTCACCATTTTTAAATTAAAGAGAGCTTGTACAATGAGGCTGGTCAGAATTTAATAGCTTTCGCACAGGCTATCAATTATAGATTGTACCATCTTTGCAGTCACAGCAGTATTTGCAGAATACACTACAAAGAAAGCATTAACAGCAACAATTGGTGTTCTATGCCTGTGGCAATTTCCTATAATTATCCTGACATATTTCCAGCAGATCTTCAAAAATAAGATTCAGCCAATGAAACAAGGATTCATTTGAAATATTGCTAAATCTGTTTTTGAAAAGAGATGATGAGGGTCTATGGATAATAGGGAATATATTACAGAAAGCTCTGCGGTTATAGCTGATAATTTTTTAACAGAGTTCATCATGCAACTAATTAAAATCAATCTCAAAGAATACTAGATAATTCAGTGATTCTCGTTTTGACATTGGTTGATAAAAATGATAAATAGAACATGGATATGCTTCACAGTTAACTATTTCTGAGCTGAAGTCACCAAACCTAAAGTTATGATTCCCTCTATAGGGACTTTCTTTTGGACAAACTGGCTTCTCCTTGTCACTGTATCACCTGCAGGGCAAGGGATTCACACCAAGCATAAAATGTGCTTTAGAACAGCAAAGGAAATATTTCCAAATATGCTTTGTGACTTAAAATTCAGCACATGCAGTTTTAATGAGTTCTGCCACTATTTTTGTCATATATAAAATATTTTGTTATCTTTGTAAAAACACAGTATTCATAGTAGCATTTATTCATATGTTCATATGCTAAAGTCTTAGGCATACGTAAAAAATTCTGCAACATGAAGATAGTTTCAAAAATAATGAACTGAAAGTTTCTAAATATTGAAAAAAGTACTACAAAGAGCAATAACAAGTAGAAAACTGAATCAAATCAATATTGGTGTGACCACCCTCAGCCTTTGAAACTGCATCAAATCTCTTAGGTACACTGTCATGCAGTTTTATAAGAAAAGCAATTGGCAGGTTGTTCTTGGCTGTCTTGCCTGCTTCTGTCTCTCCAGGTAATCCTGGACAGCCTCGATGATGTTGAGATCAGGGCTCTGTGAAGGCCATACCATCTGAAACCATATAAAAAGTAGAGGGTGCATAAAACTTTTGTACAGTCCTGTAAATTGTTACTTCCTTTGGCAGGATATTGGATTGGGTGGAGACGCAGGGATTGGAGAACTGATGCTGGCAATGGAGTGGTACAGAAAACCTGGGGACCGTCATTCACTTTGTAAATGGTACATAATGTTTACTTCACCTCTTTACCTACTATTATCCTAATTATAGCTGTTCTTCAGACTTCAGAATACTTTCATCCATTTAACAAAGTACTCAGGAATAGAATTACTTTTCCAAAGAAAGTGTTGTTGTTACACACTCGATGTATTCTGTGCTGCATATAGCTGCTTAATCATCACAGACCTTTCATCTATCCTGCAGCTGCTCTATCAGCCTATAATCTACATTAACAATAAGATACATTAGCATTACTTTACATTCCTTTCTCAAGAGTGTGTGTAATTAAACTTTATTAGTAGAACTGAAATTAAATTATCTGAATAGTGGAGCGTGCCCTTCTTTGTCCTAATTCATACCATTCAAAAGCTTCACATGGAATAATACATTAAAAAGCATGAACAAGGGATATCGGTGATTAGTCCCATACTGAATGAAAATGTTTGCTTTCAAGTCCATACTTAATTCTGTTCAGGAGTTAGTTTTGGATCTGAAGCCATCAAAATTAATATCAGTCTAGTTTAATCCCAATTAACTTCCTTTGTAAGGATTTTTAAAAAGTGGAGTTAAGAGTCATTGTTGTACAGCATGAAAACAGGCCCTTCAGACCAACCTGTTTATGCTAAATACATTGCCTGACTGACCCAGTCCCATTAGATTGCATTTCCTGTATGCCTGTAAATCTTTTCTATCTATGTACTTGTCTAAACATTGTTTAACCATTGTTTGTGCCCACGGCATGTTCAACAAACCCAACATCCTCTCTGTGAATAAAGTTGTCTCTCAGGTTGCCTTTAAGTGGTTCCCCTCACGCAAATCTTTGCCTTCTAGTTTCAGACGTCCTTACCTTGGGAAAAAGGCAGCGACCATTCACCTTATCAATGTCCTTCGAGGCTCTATAAGGTTATGCTTCTGCCTCTTACCCTCCAGAAAAATGTCCCAGGCTATCCAGATTCTCCCTCTAATCAAGCCCTCCAATCCTGGTAATATCTTTGTGAATGTTTTCTGCACTCTTTCTAGTTTAAAAATCATCCTTTCTATCATACAGTGACCAGAACTGCACACAATATGGTTTTACCACTATGTTATACAGTTATAACTTGACGTCCCACTCTTGTACTCAATTTCCTGACTGATGAAGGTAAACATGTCAAATTACCTTCTTCACATCCTTGTCCACCTATGTCAATACTTTCAGAGAGCTATGTAGTTATACTCCTAGATCTTTGTGCTCTGCAGCAATTATAAATTCATTCACTGAAAGGGAAGAAAGTACTCAACCGACTGAATAAACCAATGTTCGTCTCAATAGCCAAAGAATATAAAAAATACTTTTACTTAACTTCAACACCCACCCTTCCCCCAACCACTACACCAACAAAAAAGATGTTTGGAATGGTGTACAGAGATGAGGTGTCAGGTAATCACAGGAAATAGAACAAATACCAGTGAGAGCCTTATCAGTTGATACTTTTCTCTGACATCTTAATAATTTAAAATGAAAACATTTATTTTCTAGAGGAAGATACATGCAGGGAATCGCTAGCTGATAAGGTTCTCAATTATATTTGTTCTATTTCCTGTACTTATACTGATTCCCTACCTCTGTATCACATTCAAGACAAGATTAATGTTCTGCCTGTCCTCTCTTGTAACCTCCCAGCCTTCATATACAAGGACCATGCTCTGTAATTTCTGCGATTTTCAATGAGCTGTTACCTCCCTTTTAGCATTCTGAGTGGATTAATGCATCCAGAATTGCTTGGTTCACTCTCCCATTTCACCAACTCCTGCTCCTTTTCTACAGATCCCTTTATCCATTTTCTTTTCATTATCCCAGGACCTAAACCCTTCTGAAGCAGGGATTGATGTGCACTTCTTTCATTTCAGTGCTATCCATTCATTGGATGTGATGTAGTCTCCTCCACATTGGAAAGACAAATTCAGATTGGAACTCTACTTTGCAGAGCATTGACATTCAGTCTGTAATATTGACACTAATCTCTTAGTTGTTTGGTAATTTGATTGTCCATCTCACTCTCAATCTGACCTCTCCACTTCTGTCCTTTTACATTGTTCCAATGCAGCCAAGTGTAAACTCAATTCAACAGCACCTAACATTCTGACTGGGCTCACAGGTCTTAATTCCAGCTTCTACAATTTCAGATAAACATAGTCCCACGGAACTCAGTACCAAATTCTGCACAACGCAGACACAAGAGATGCCAAATACAGTACTGTTATCTAGACCAAAATTCAAATGTTTCAGGAACTCAGTGAGTTGAGCAACATATGTGGAAGGCAATGAAAACATCGGCTGTCCATTTTCCACCACAGTTGCCACTGAACAGCTGAAGTTTCTCCAGCAGTCCATTTAGCTTTAAACTCTGCACAGCTCTGTTTCAGGATAGAAAGGACAGTTCCCATTATAACAGCTGAAAAAGAAGTTCACATTGGGCGATAACTAAGGGTGCTCTAATCTCCTCCTTAGGTACAGAGGTGAGTGTGCAATGACGGGGTGATTGTGGAAGTGCTTGGAGCCAGGAATCACATTGTACCTTGGTGCAGCAAAGTTGAAACAGAGGCAATACTGTTGGCCCACAATGTGAGGAAGGATAATAATAACGGGTAGACATATTCTGGACAAAATGGTCTGGAGAATCAGATACAGATTCATATATTCATCACATGTACATCAAAACATACAGTGAAATGTGTTAACAGCCAGCACAGTCTAAGGATATGCCCACAATGAGCTTGCTATAGGTTTCCTATAAATGGATGCTTGATGTTAGGTGTAAACTTAGTGAGTCAGAGGGTCTATTTCCATGTTGGATGACTCTAGGACTATGACTTATTGTTCATTATGTGATACTGTAACATAGCACCAGGAAGAGAGTGCAGCATGCAAAATGCTGATGAACATTTGTACATCAGAAAAGACAATCCACAAATCAAATTTTACATCAAGACCCTGCTTGACACTCAGGGAGCACTTCATGGGAAGGTCAACTTGGGGATGTACAGGGTACAAGGAATAGCAATAGCTGTTGGTAAATTATTGTATCAAATAATAATTAAATAATATATTACCTAGAAACTGAATTGCTGGCACTTCTGAGCTTTACGTTTTGGAATGCAGGCAAGTGGTGAAGGGTATGCGTTTTTCTGATCAGCCTCACGTTTATTCAGTCGGCATTATTTCTGCAGCCACTGGGGTCAGAGAGCTGCCACAAAGAGCAATCCAAATAGTGATAAACTTGACGTAAAAGCCAAGAAATGGATGTTAGACTCAGATTGCAGGGACAGGAATCCAGACCTACATCAAACAGTAAGCTATTCCCACCATCCCTCGATTACAGAAAAGCTGAGTTCTTTTAAAGCTGCCTCAAACTTTGAGGTCATCCCCGATTAGCTCCATCATGGGCCTTTGTAGTATCCAGGACATCTTTGAGGAGCAATGCCTCATAGCTTGTTCTCATTGCTACCATCAGGAAGGAAGTACAGACCCTGAAGACACACAATCAATGATTCAGGAACAGCTGCTTCTCTCTACCATCCAATTTCTGAATGGACATTGAACCCATGAACCCTACCTCACTACTTTTTTCATTTCTATTCTTGCACTATCTTATTTAATTTACTATATGCACACTTACTGTAGTTCAAAGTTCTTATATTATTATTTATTGCATTGTTCTGCTGCCGCAAAGACACAAGTTTCTTGACATGTGCTGGTGATATTAAACCTGATTCTGATTAGGTTACATGCTTGCTTATGCGAGCGTAATCTCATGAAATAGTCATCAAAATATACTTTTAAAGATGATCAATAGCTACTTAACATTCAATACTTCCTTGATATTTCATTTATTAAAAAGCCTGAATAATGTGCTTCAAGATCAAGCAAAAGGAGTCTGAGGAATACAGGCATTTTTCAGTTGTGCAGACTATAAAACTAACATGTTTATGTTAGATTCACTTATTTCTTCTATGGCCCTTGCTTTTTAGATTGTTTGTAATTGGGAGTCTGGAGAGAAGGCCGGCACCAGCATCTAGAAAGGCCCAGTACTGTGAGAAGCTTCTACCTCCACCTAATGGGAGATTGCACCTGGATGCACACTGGAAAAATCGTCAATCTGTTGGAACAACTCCGCAGGTCTGTGGGAGGAAACAAGCTGTCAAAATTTCAGGATCGGTAACAGAACAGACACTTCGGCCCACCTTGTCAGTCAAGGAACATGAAACCAGTCCAAGTTAATCCCATCTGCCTGCACACGGTGCCTCACCCTCCATTCTTTGTCTGTTCATGTGTCTTCTGAATACTTCATATCTATCTGCTGATTGCAACGCCTCCCTGGCAGTGAGTTCAAGCATTACTACACTGTGTGGAAAAAAAACACTTACCCTGTAACTCTCCATTAAATGTACCCCCTTGCACCTTAAGCTGTATCCTCCCTTATCTGAACTGTCCACAGACCATCAAGTATTCTGGAGGATGGGGCCTTATGATCTGCTGTTCTTTTTTTCTGGAGCATCAAAGGATCAGGGGGGACCTTAGAAAGGGATATAAAATTGTGAGGGGCAGAGATAAGGTGAATGATCATTGTCTTTTTTCCCAGGGTAGGAGAATCCAAAGCTTGAGAGCATAGATTTAAGATGAGATGGTTAATATTGAAAAGGAACTTGAAGAACAACATGAGCATACAGAATGTGATGAGTACTTGCAACAATCCGCCAAAAGAACTGGTTCAGGAGCCTGTCATTACAACATTTAACAGATATATGGACAGGTACATTGATGGGAAATGTTAATCATTGTACTGCGACCAATCAACGAGATGGAGAAAATAGAGCTACCTTTTCAAACAGGTCCACGGTCAAGATTTGAAAGGCAGAGCTACGCGGCAGTTTCTCCAAGTTTGGCTGCAACGAGTCAACGAGACGGAGTCATTAGAAAGAACCAATAAAAGTAGCACAAGTGCAAGCGGAGTGGACATTCTTTGAGCGGCCATTGTTGTGAGGGCACCAGTGTTTACAGTGGCTTTGGGTTGAGCGAGGTAAAGTATCAGAATCAGAATGGAATCAGATGGCAGAGGGGAAGAAATTGATCCGGAATCACTGAGTGTGTGCCTTCAGGCTTCTGTACCTCCTTCCTGGTGGTAACAATGAGAAGAGGGCATGCCCTGGGTGATAAGGATGCTTAATGATGGCGCCACCTTTCTGAGGCACCACTCCTTGAAACTGTCTTGGATACTACAGAGGCTAGTAGCCAGGATGGAGCTGACTAATTTTACAACTTTCTATAGCTTCTTTTGATCCTGTGCAGTAGCCACCCCACCCCTTATACCAGAGAGTTATGCAGCCTGTCAGAATGCTTTCCTCATACATCTGTAGAAATTTTTGAGTGTCTTAGGTGACAAACCAAATCTCCTCAAACACCTAATGAATTACAGCCACTGTGTTCTCTTCTTTATAACTACATCGATATGTTGGGACGAGGTTAGACCCTCAGAGATCTTGACACCCAGGAACTTGAAGCTGCTTACTCTCTCCACTTCTGATCTCTCTATGAGGACTGGATCATATTTCCTCACCCTCACTTTTCTGAAGTCCACAAGCAGCTCTGTCATCTTACTGACGTTGAGTGCCAGGTTGTTGCTATGACACCACTTAACTAGGTGGTATTTCTCATTATTGTGCTCCCTGTCGTCTCCATCTGAGATTCTACCAAGAATGGTTGAATCACCAGCAAGTTTATAGATGGTATTTGAGCTGTACCTACCCACACAGTCATGAGTATAGAGGGAGTAGAGCAGTGAGCTAAGCACACACCCCTGAGGTGTACCAGTGTTGATCGTCAGCAAGGAGGAGATATTATCACCAATCCACACAGATTGTGGTCTTCCGGTGAGGAAGTCAAGGATCCAATTGCAGTGGGAGGTACAGAGGCCCACGTTCCATAACTTATTGATCAGGACTGTGGGTCTGATGGTGTTAAACTCTCAGCTGTAGCCAATGAACAGCATCCTGATATGGATTTTTGTATTGTCCAGGTGGTCTAAGGCCGTGTGAAGAGCCATTGAGATTGCATCTACTGTTGACTTATAGTGATGATTGGATCCTCGTCTTTCTAACCAGAAGACCACAATCTGTGTGAGACAAGGTCCTTGCTGAGGAAGGAGTTGATTCTATCCATGACCAATCTCTCAAAACATTTCATCACCTTAGATGTGAGTGCTACTGGACGATAGTCATTGAGGCAGTTCACACTACTCTTCTTGGGCACTGGTATAATTGTTGCTCTTTTGAAGAAGGTGGGAACTTCTGACCGTAGCAGTGAGAAGTTACAAAATCTCCTTGAATACACCCACCAGTTGGTCACCACAAGTTTTCAGAGCCTTACCAGGTACTCCATCGAGACCTGCCACCTTGCAAGCGTTCACCCTCCTGAAAGACAGCCTGACATCGGCCTCTGAGATAGAGGTCACAAGCTCACTGGGTGCAGCAGGGACCTCCCTTTCAAAGTGGATATAAAGGACATTGAGCTTGTCTGGTAGTGAAGCATCACTGCCATTCAGGGTTTTGTTTTGTAGCAAGTAATGTCTTGCAACCTTGCCAGAGTTGATGTGCATCTCATGTTGCCTCAACCTCGCTCAGAACTGTTTCTTCACTCTTGAAATAGACCTCCGCAAGTCATATCTGGTTTTCTTAAATAGACATGGGGATCGCCAGACTTAAATGCTACAGATCTAGCCCTCAGCATGGTTCATCCATGGCTTTTGGTTTGGAAATGTACAGCAAGTTTTCATAGGCACACATTCATTCAAACTGGTTTAATGAAGTTGGTTACAACTGAGGCATACTCATCCAGATTTGAATATGAACCCCTGAATACGGTCCAGACCACCAATTCAAAGCAGTCCTATAAATGCTCCTGTGCTTCCATACAGTCTATACATTATCCATACCTTCTTGGTCCTCACTACTGCTGCTGCAGTCTTCAGTCTCTGCCTATGCTCGGGGAGTAGAAGTACAGCCAGGTGATCAGACCTTCTGAGGTGAGGGCGTGGAATAACACGGTAGGCATTCCTGATAGTGGTGTAACAATGGTCCAGTGTGTTGTTTCCTCTGGTACTACAAGTATCTGGTAAGTTTTTCTTTTTGTTCTTATTTGTTCATTCTTCATCTGTTAGGACATAGTAGTGTCGTAAGAATGGCTCCAGCGGGAATGGTTTTGTACCATGTGTGGAATGCGGGAAGTCCGGGAGATTGGAGGTCTCCTGGATAAACACACCTGCACCAGGTGCATGCACCTGCAGCTTCCGAGAGAACATCTTAAGGAACTGGAGATGCAGCTCAAAGACCATCGATTCATACGGGAGATTAAGGAGGTGATAGACAGGAGCTACTTGGAGGTAGTCACCCCGAGGTTGCAGGAGACTGGTAACTGGGTGACTGTCAAGAGAAGGCATGGAAATGCACAGCCAGTGCAGAGTGCACCTGTGGCCATTCCCCTCGATAATAAGTATATAATTTTAGATACTGTTGAGGGGGATGAGCTACCAATAGGGGGAGGCACAGTAATCGGTCTCTGGTCCTGTGATGGGAGAGCAGAAAGGTGAAGGGAACTGCAGTGTTGATGGGAGATTTCATAGTCAGAAGAACAGAGATGAGTTTCTGTAGGCACGATAGAGATACCTGGATGGTATGTTTCCTCCCTGGTGTAAGCATCAGGGATGTCTTGAATCAGGTCCATGGCACTCTTAAGAGAGAGGAGGAGCAGCCAGATGTCTTGGCGCATATTGGCACCAATGACATAGTGGGACATGGTGAGGAGGTCCTGAAGAGAGATTTTAGGGAGCCAGGTAGAAAACTGAAAAACAGTACCTCCTGTGTAGTAATCTCTGGGTTGCTCCCTTTGCCACGTGCCTGTGAGGGTAAGAAAGGGATGATCTGGCAGATGAATTTGTGGCTGAGGAACTGGTGCAGGGTTCAAATTTATGGATCACTGGGATCTCTTCAAGGGAAGATATGACCCGTACAAAAGGTATGGGTTACAACTAAACCTGAGGGGGTTAAATATCCTTGCGGTTAGGTTTGCTAGATTTGTTTGGCAGGGTTTAAAATAATGTGACAAGGGGTGGGACCCAGAGTGATAGTGCTGGTGATGGGGATTAGCTTATACTGACACTCCTGGCAAGGAGAAGCTGATAATGATCGTATTGACAAGCATGACCAATTCAGTTTGGCAACTTGTTTCCGTTAATAAACCATTGTTGTCTGGAGACGATCCAGGCCTAGCTCCACATTGATGAGATTAAATACTTTATCACTGCATATCGTTCCTTCACTGGGACTGGACAGAGGAATACATCAGTTCCCTAGTTCCAACAGGACCACCACAAAGGCAAGTGACAATGTAAACATGACCAGAATTACTGGGATATTGTAAGATCCTCCGTCTTGTTTAGACATGCTGCAGCAGTAAATGGAAAAGTTTTATTCAGTAAATGAGCTTTGCTAAGGCACAAGAAATGACCCAATTTTACCAGCAACAATTAGAACAAGCACTTTGTATGGAAAGACACCAACACATAGACATCCTTTATTTCAAGTGTCTCAGCTAGCTGTTGTTTATCACGTCTGGAAGTGACAAGCTTTTTAGAAATATAGAAAAACATAGAAAACCTACAGCACAATACAGGCCCTTCGGCCCACAAAGTTGTGCCAAACATGTCCCTACCTTAGAAATTACTAGGGTTACCTATAGCCCTCTATTTTTCTAAGCTCCATGTACCTATCCAAAAGTCTCTTAAAAGACCCTATTGTATCCGCCTCCAGCACTATTGCTGGCAACCCATTCCATGCACTCACCACTCTCTGAGTAAAAAAATTACCCCTGACATCTATAGGAAAGATATGAACAAAAGAGTGAGAGTACAGAGAAGATTTACTAGAACGTTACCTGGGTTTCAGCACCTAAGTTACAGAGAAAGGTTGAACAAGTTAGGTCTTTATTCTTTGGAGTGTAGAAAGTTGAGGGGGGACTTGATAGAGGTATTTAAAATTATGAGGGGGATAGATAGAGTTGACGTGGATAGGCTTTTTCCATTGAGAGTAGGGGAGATTCAAACAAGAGGACATGAGTTGAGAGTTAAGGGGAAAAGGTTTAGGGGTAACACGAGGGGGAACTTCTTTACTCAGAGAGTGGTAGCTGTGTGGAACGAGCTTCCGGTAGAAGTGGTAGTGTCAGGTTTGATTTTGTCATTTGAAAAAAAATTGGATAGGTATATGGACAGGAAAGGAATGGAGGTTTATGGACTGAGTGCAGGTAGGTGGGACTAGGTGAGAGAAGCGTTCGGCACGGACTAGAAGGGCCAAGATGGCCTGTTTCCCTGCTGTAATTGTTATATGGTTGTATGTTATATCTCTTCTGTACCTACACTCAAGCACCTCAAACCTGTGCCCTCTTGTGGCAACCATTTCAGCCCTGGGAAAAAGCCTCTGACTACCCACACGATCAATGCCTCTCATCATCTTATACACATCTTCAAGTCACAACGCTTAAAAAAACTATTTCTACAGAAGTATTATTTGAGTAATTAATTTAAAATAACAATTTCAGTAGAGAGGAGAAAGAGATTTGAGGGACGGGTTTTTTTCCCACACAGAGGACAGAGGATGATGATTTTGCAGAGAAGCTGTAGAGGTACAGTAACTACAGCTACAACATTGCACAAGGCATTTGGACCAGGTACTTGGACAGGGAAGTAGGAGAGGGATATGGCCTATTTGAGGCAAATGGAATTAGCACAGATTGGCATGAAAGAATTGTGTCAAAGATCCCATTTCTGTGTTGAGTAGCTATACGACTCCAAAGGATATGACAGCTTGATCTCAGTTCTGTGTTAATTTTGAGACTTTTATCCAATTTTGGAAGATGCACAATTTTAAGGAGAATAGACCAAAGTACTTGGCAAAAAATTAATCATAAAATGAAGAAATTTGCGTAGGTGGAAAGCAAGCATGAAAATGCTTTATTGGCCAACTAGAATTTATTAAAAGTTCTAGGCTGACAATTGTGATCAACACACACAATATGCTGAAGGAACTGTGCAGGTTTGGAGCATCTATAGAGAGAATTGAACAGTTGAAGTCTCTAGCCAAGAGCCTTTATCAGGACTGGAAAGGAAGGGGAAGAAGCCAGAATAAAAATCTTGGGAGGTGGAGGAGGAGCAGAAGCTAGCAAGAGATGACTCCATGTGAAGGGGAAGTGTATGGGAGAGATGGATCTGGAGGGGAATAATGTGAAAAGGGCTGAAGAAAAAGGGATTTGACAGGAGAGGACCATGGAATAAAGGGAAGGAATTAGGGCACAAGAGGGAGGCGATAGATAGGGCACAAGAGCAGAAGAGGAGAAGAAAAGAGCTGGGATCTTTTGCGTCTCTAGGCTGAGATTTGTGCTCGCTTTATACTGACTACTAACTGATTTCATTTTAAAGCAAAAACACATAAACTCACTTGGACCCTCACCCTTTTGAGCAAGTCTCCATTTCAAGTTATATATGATGAGCCAATCATAGATATTTCTCTCCAAGTTCACTGAGTGTTTTGTACTAATGTAACAGATTTTTGAAAAAGGCAGTATAAATTTAGTGAGTATCCAACATTAGCCAAAAATCTAGCTACTTTTAGTCATCAGCCTTCCAAATTTTTCATTAATTTGGAAATTTTTCATGACTGAAAAATACCTTGGACTAACACCTTGGTAATACCTCATCTACATTCTACTTTAAAGAGGAAACAGCGAACATTGTTTCGTAAATGATGTGAAGGTTGAGAGAGTTGTCATTGGTGTGGAAGGTAATCCGAGAATGAAGAGATATATTAATATGTTAGTGAAGAATGGCAGGTAGTGTCTAATACTGAAAAATGTGAGGTAACATACACAAAATGCTGAAGGAACTCAGCAGGCCAGGCAGGTTCTATCGAAAAAAAATTTTGTTCTATGTTTTGGGCCAAGATCCTTCAGCAGGACTCATTTGGTGAGGTAATGTGAGGTTTTTGAACACCAATAAGGCTAGAACATAAACACAAATGATAGGGTCTTAAGGAGTATTGAGGAACAGAGGTAGCTGGGAATACCTTAGATTCTTGAAAGTGGATAACATGATTAGGAAGGCATATAGGATACTGGACTTTATTATTTGAGCCATTTAATACAGAGATAGGGAGGTTATGTTTCAATTTTATAGAACTTCGGTCATACCTCAACTGGAATACCGCATACAGTTCAACTCACCATGCTTTAGGAAGGATGTCAGAGTGCTGAAGATGGTGTGAAGAAGATTCACCCAGAGGTTGCCTAGGATTTGAGTAGTTTGGTTATGAGTAGAGCTGGAGAAGCTCAAATTATTCTCCCTGAGTTTGTTCCTAACTCCCCTACAAGTGAAAGCATCTCAACTTCTCTTCTCTCGAACCCCTTTCAGATCATTCCTGTTTGCACAAGGTCCCCCCTCATTCTTCAAAACTCCAAGGAACACAGGTTCACACTATTTAGCCTCCCTTGATAAGACAACCTCCTCTTACCCAGATTTAGCCTAGTGGGTCACTTGTTACCCTATTATTTTTCAACTTTCTATAAATACTCTGCATATTGGCTCCCTTACATGCTGAAGCCTGTGAAGCTCCCTCCCATTTGTTTCTACACTCTGTATGTCCTCAATTGAAGAGCCTTCTTCATGATGTCTGCAATGGACTCTTTAATTGATTTTTGCAATGCCATGTCCCCTTTTACACTTCCCTCATCTATACACTGGAATGTCGAGTGGCTAGCCCTGCCCTTCTCTAATTCATAACTTTATATTGGCAACAGTACAAAATTCCCAGATGTTTTTCAGTTAGCTTCCTTTCTGGTCAGTCATGCATTAAAATGGATACAATTCAGCCTTGTATTCCTCTTTGTCTAGACCTGCACATTTGTATAGACTGCTATCACTGAGAACCCAACCCACATTGTCCACCCACACAAATGGGTTTCTAGCTTCAACCCTAAACAAGGCTCTGCACTTTAATATTCCTTTTATGTACTTAAAACATTCAAATGGTTCCATTTTAATCAGGGTATGTATTCAGTACACAGCATGAAATTCTTATTCTTCACAGACATCCACAAAAACAGAAACAAACAACAAAGAATGAACAGCAGCAAAATATTAGCCTCCCCCTCCTCCCTTACGCATTTCAGCAGGAAGTGTTAGAGTGCCCCATCCAGCAAGCAACAGCAAAGCCCCCAAAGCCCCCCATGATCTACAGTCAACAAAAACTATTGTTTAGATAGATAGATAGATAGATAGATAGATAGATACTTTATTCATCCCCATGGGGAAATTCAACATTTTTTCCAATGTCCCATACACTTGTTGTAGCAAAAACTCATTACATACAATACTTAACTCAGTAATAATATGATATGCATCTAAATCACTAACTCAAAAAGCATTAATAATAGCTTTAAAAAAAGTTCTTAAGTCCTGGCAGTTGAATTGTAAAGCCTAATGGCATTGGGGAGTATTGACCTCTTCATCCTGTCTGAGGAGCATTGCATCGACAGTAACCTGTCGCTGAAACTGCTTCTCTGTCTCTGGATGGTGCTATGTAGAGGATGTTCAGGGTTTTCCATAATTGACTGTAGCCTACTCAGCGCCCTTCGCTCAGCTACCGATGTTAAACTCTCCAGTACTTTGCCCACGACAGAGCCCGCCTTCCTTATCAGCTTATTAAGACGTGAGGCGTCCTTCTTCTTAATGCTTCCTCCCCAACACGCCACCACAAAGAAGAGGGCGCTCTCAACAACTGACCTATAGAACATCTTCAGCATCTCACTGCAGACATTGAATGACGCCAACCTTCTAAGGAAGTACAGTCGACTCTGTGCCTTCCTGCACAAGGCATCTGTGTTGGCAGTCCAGTCTAGCTTCTCGTCCAACTGTACTCCCAGATACTTGTAGGTCTTAACCTGCTCCACACATTCTCCATTAATGATCACTGGCTCCATATGAGGCCTAGATCTCCTAAAGTCCACCACCATCTCCTTGGTCTTGGTGACATTGAGACGCAGGTAGTTTGAGTTGCACCATATCACAAAGTCCTGTATCAGTTTCCTATACTCCTCCTCCTGTCCATTCCTGACACACCCCACTATTGCCGTGTCATCAGCGAACTTCTGCACATGGCAGGACTCCGAGTTATATTGGAAGTCAGATGTGTACAGGGTGAACAGGACCGGAGAGAGTACGGTTCCCTCTGGCGCTCCTGTGCTGCTGACCACTGTGTCAGACCTACAGTCTCCCAACCGCACATACTGAGGTCTATCTGTCAAGTAGTCCACTATCCAATCCACCATGTGAGAGTCTACTCCCATCTCCGTTAGTTTGTGCTCCGTTAGTTTACCGACAGTTCCACTTGCCACAGGCCCTCCCTCTCACTAACAAGGGGCAGAGAGATGTCACCAGTTTCCCGGTGAAAGGGGTGACCAACAAACAGTCGCCGTTATGATGTTACATTTTAATCTGCCACATCGCTTTTTATTCCAAGATTTTCCAGCTCAAGAATTGGCAGCAAACACACCCAACCATCGAGCGAAAGAGAGAAGGGGCGATCTCTTGAGTACAGAGGCCTCCATCAGCTGCATCCGGAGCCGTGAAATTCTGGTGTTACTTTTCCTGCGACACTGGCATGGAATTAGCTGTCCACTGGGCCGCGTATGGCTTCATTCTGGAGCCTCCTGCAGAATGTCAGAAAAAGCAGGTCAGATTTTCATGGGTTTTCTTTGGTCTTTAACTGAGTAGTTTTCAATGCTCTCACTTTGCTTTCCTACGCTCCCTTTTTATTTCACTCCTCCTGCACTACCGATATTTTCCTGGGCTCCTTGATGCATTAATTTTACTTTCTTATTTGTTCAGCAGGCTGCCAGGCCCGTCCAGCCCAATGAGCCCATATCACCCAATTACACAGATGAGGCCAATTAACCTATTCACCTGGATGTCCTTGAAATGTGGGAGGAGAGCCACACAGTCAGGGAGAGAATGTACAAACTCCTTAGAGATAGCAGTGGGTTCAAACCCAGATCATCGGCACTGGAACAGTGTAACACCAATCACTATGCTCCCATGCCGTCCTCAAAATTCTTGATATCTGACTAAAAATTTCCTTTTCCCTTCATACTACCCTGTATCAATCTTGATACTCAGATCACTCTACGTGGATAATTACATGCAACAGAAGTGGAATACATAAATGAGTAAAATTGGCCTTGACCCAATCTAGAATTTATGCTCTCTTACCAAGATTATGCTAAATCAAACAGATTTGTGATAACTGCCGTAGGAGAGTCACTCTCTCTCTGCTCCTTTTCCACTGTCAGCATCTTTCATGAATTACTCTTTCCTTGTTGAACTTGCTACAAGCTGGCTAAACAAAGATTCCATTAGAAATTCTGTTTTGTCTGCAACTTCAACATAAAGCTCTATTGCATTTAATTGTAACACGCTGTAAGGTTTCACTGCTAAAGCTAATGTAATGCTCCACTCTTCAGGTAATGGTTTCTCTGCAGCAGCGATGTTTGGGTTATGACCAGAGATGATGGGACTTTGGAATTCAGTGGCTATCCAATGGGAGAAATGTTGTTCTTTCTTGTCTGTCTGGGAGCCAGGTTTTTCACGGTCTCTTGTCGAGGAGAAATGAAGAGGGAGGATGTGTGTGGAGAGAGCTGGTAGACCACCGGAAGGAGTGGACCGGGATCTAAGGGTCCGAAGGTCGGCAACGCTCGGAGGAGACCGATGGTGGAAGAATGACTACTGAGTAAGCTCCAACGTAATTTTGACTTTGACTTGGGCCCTTCTGTGTTTTGTTTATTTTCATTACTAACCCTATATTCAGATTAAGATTCATAATTGTAGATGGTGTACTGCCTGGTATTTTGCGTTGCAGGTTTGTGACTGGGGGTACATTACACAGCATCCACACAAACGTGATTACCCAGTTTGGCTGGGCCAAAGGCAGTTTCCCCTAGACGAACACGAGCTGGACAGGCCTGAGGGTTACAGTTGTGTGGGCTACATCCTGGATTGATTCAGTTGGATGCTGTCTGACTGTGGTGAACTAGATATACCTGTCTGACTGCTCCTGTGGCTCCTCCCAAGACCCTGCTGACTGCCCCTGTGGCTCCTCCCACAGACCCCTGTATAAAGGCGACTGTGGCCTGCTGCTCTCCCTCATTTCCCAGGATGTAGTGTTGTTCTTCAGTCAATAAAAGCCGATATCTCACTTCCTAAGTCTCGGCGTGAGTTATTGATGGTGCATCAATTTTATTGACTGAAAGTTACAACATGGAAACCGCTTTACGCCCAGAACGCCTAGACTTGGACCCCCAAGACCCTGGAGCAGCTCTTGCCTTTGAACACTGGCTGGTGTGCTTCCAATCGTACTTAGAGGAGGTTCGTGCCACCGACTCGGCTGTTCGGCACAAACTTCTCTTCTCGAGGGTCGCCCCAAAAGTTTATTCGTTCATCAGGGACATATCCACCTACGAGGAGGCGCTTGCCGCCCTCCAAAGACAGTACCTGCGGCCAGTAAATCCAGTTTATGCACGGCACCGCTTGGCCACGCGAAAACAGCGGCCTACGGAGTCGACTGCTGAATTTCTCCGCGAACTACAGGCACTCGCGCGGGCATGTGACTGCCAAGCGCTCACAGCAGGGTCTTGGGAGGAGCCACAGGAGCAGTCAGACAGGTATATCTAGTTCACCACACTGACTGCCCTGTTTAAATCTGTGCTGGTATGGACACTGCTGGGGTGAAGCGCTGGTGTGCCTCTGTGGGATTGTCGGTAATTAATGCCTGCATGTTGAGTGAGGTGGATATTTGTACCCTGGATGAATTGTTCATTCGAATTTTGAGCATGGTTGAAGCTGTTGGCAAAGTTGAAATCGTAGCGCAAAGGTTTGATAAAATGGGGGGCTCAGACTGGCACTGACATAACGGCGGTGGGACAGCCAGCATTTTTCTGACCATATGGTCTGTCCATACTGTCAGGGAGGAGGAGAAAGGAGCCCACCCAGCTGGCTCACAGGCTGAGTTACCCACAGTTGGGGGCGGAGATTTCAGAGACAGGGTTCTATCGTTCCTGAGGAGTGAGGGGAAAGAGTTGTCGGATTTAGAAAGTTTAATTAGTCTCCATCCCCCAATGAAGAGTGAGGGTTCTGAGTTGGCATCAGCCCTTACCTCCCAGGCAAATAAGGCAGCGGGTCCCCGCCGGAAGCTAAGAATTTTCCCTGGAATAATGCCCACCCCGGGGGGGAAGAGGAGTATGAGACTTGGGCAGAGCAGACCTCTCAGTTGTTGGATGAGTGGCAATGCTCTGATGATGAAAAGCGACAGAGATTGGCTGAAAGTTTGAAGGGGTTGGTGGCTGGTGTAGAAAGCGGTGTGACAGTTAACCAACTTTCTGCTTCCCTTGCTGCGTATCTAGACACATTAGAGAGCGCTTTTGGTATGACAGGGAGCCCACTGGGGCTCCTGGGGGGGGGGATGTTCAAAATATGCGTCAGGAGAAGCTTTCCACATATCTTTTTCGTCTAGGGAGTCAGCTAAATTGTTTGTGGCGACGGGGGAGGGGGGGGGGGGGTCATTCGGGCGGCTGAGGTGGATCAGTTAAGAATGGACCAGATAGCCAAGGGCACCCAGTCCCAGGACATGATTGCTTGGGGTCTCCAACAGTCCCGTAAAATGCGCCCCCTCCCTCATTTGTTGAGCTGATCAGAGAGGTGCAGGAGGAGGAGAACGCGAGAGGACTCCATCAGCAGGGTACAGTCCTCGGTAGTAGCCCCTTGTGGTGAAGTGACCGCAGCCAGCCCAGCCCGGGGAATGGTAAAGGAGATGGTGGCAGAGCTGAGAACTGAGATGTCCCGGGCATTAACAGCGTATGTGGACCCTCTATATGATAGGACCGGTAGAGAGTGCCCCCCCCCCCACCAAGGGGACGGACTACACCGAGGGCTGTTGGTGGCCATGGTTCCGCGAGAAGAGGGGCGGCCAGTAGCGTCTGCTATAACTTTGGGGAAGAGGGACACTTTCGGCGGGAATGTGAGCGGCAGGAAGACCCTTGGAGAGTGAGCCCCCGGGTATCTAAGCAGGAAACTTAGATACCAGTGTTAGGAAACTTTCAATGTTAGGAAAGCGTCAGGAAACTTAGAGGAGACCCAGTGAGGAAACGACCTGGTGTCTCTGGGGGAACACATTCCCAGCAATGTACCAAGGAACTCCTGAAAGCAAAAGACCCTATTCCTGAAGGCTTGGTGGGACCACGCTGCAGTGTGTCACTACGGATAGAGGGAATATATGCTAAAGTGATACTCGACACCAGGTCGCAGGTCACGTTACTGTACCGTTCGTTTTACAACTGGAATCTGAAGCATTTACCCTCGACACCATTCAGTGCACTGGAGATTTGGGGTATCTGTGCTGGTGATTATCCATACGATGGTTATTTGTCAGTGAAACTGGAGTTCTCGGAGGCCGATGTGGGAGTGTCTGAGGTTCTTGATATAGTGGTGCTGGTTTGTCCGGACCCTGTTGAGACAGACGGCATTTCAATTCTGGTGGGGACCAACACCCCTCTTGTGAGGAGGCTCATGGGGGCTGCAAGGAGAGGGCAGGTGAGAGCTTTTTGGGGACATTGTCCGTGCACCCGGTGTTTCGAGCTGCTTTTGACGAAGTGTGTGGCTGCATTGGGTCAGACCGAATTTAAACAAGGGACTGTGTGATTCACCCAGTCAAAGCCAATGGTGGTACAGACCAGGGAAGTAGTGAGAGTGATAGGAACCCCCAAATTTCCCGGAGTGCCTGAGGGCAAAGCCCATTTTGTCAGCACTCCAGGAGGAGTCGAGATTTCTGGCTGGGGTACTGGTGAGGCCCGAATAGCAGAAGGGTTCGATTGTACAGGTGAGCAGGATGGCAGTGATCGTCAGGAACACTACAAAGAGGGAGGTCACCCTCAAGCAGGAGATGCCCCTGGCGCATTTGTTCCCGGTGACGGTAATGTCTAGTGTCCCTGTGAGGCACGTTGGGGAGAAACTATTGGAAAAGGGGGGAAGTTGACTGCTGAGTCATCCAACTTCGAGGACTCCCCGGTGCCGCCGGATTGGAAAAGGAGGCTGGTAGAGAAGGTACTGAAATTGGAAAGTGTCTTTTCCACTGATGAGTTTGATGTGGGTTGTTCCAAGAGCACTCGTCACACTATCCGGGTGACCGAGGATACCCCGTTCGGAGGAAGGTCATGGTGACTGGCCACTGCAGACATGGAAGACGTGCGGCAGCATTTGTGTAAGTTGAAGGAAGCTGGGATCATCATGGAGTCCTGAAGCCCCTATGCGTCTCCTATGGTAGTGGCCCGGAAGAAGAACGGGAAAGTACGGACGTGTGTGGACTATAGGACTCTGAACAGGTGCACAGTCCCTGGCCAGTATTTGGATCCACCTTGGAAGAACATGAAGCGAGGCTGCTGAAGGTGCTGGGCCGCCTGAAAGCTGAAGGGTTAAAACTTTCCCTGGACAAGTGCCAGTTTTGCAAAACATTTGCTAGCTATGTCAGACACATAATGTCACGGATTGGAGTAGCTACAGACCCGGCTAAGATAGAAACGGTGACTACTTGGCCAAGACCCCAGACTGTGAGCACTCTGCGTTCCTTCCTTGGGTTCTGTGGTTACTATTGGAGATTCGTGAAGGTGCCAAAGTGAGTCACCCCTTGAATCAGCTTCTGTGTGGTTACCCTCCCTTAGGGAAGAAAGGGAGGGAGAGAAAAGGACAGGAGGGTGGAGAATATCTTAGCCCATCTGAGCCTTTTGGACCGAGGTGGGATGTAAAATGTGAGGAGGCTTTTCAGTCGATGAATGAGTTGCTGAACCAGGTGCTGGTGCTGGCTTTTGCAGACCCCCGATTGCCGTATGTACTGCACACGGATGCCAGCTGACAGAGCTTAGCAGGCGTCCTGTATCAAGATCAGGGCACCGGGTTGAGGCCTGTGGCGTTTGACAACCAGAGTTTGTCGCCCTCTGAGAGAAATTATCCCACGCACTAGTTGGAAATCCTGGCGTTGAAATGGGTGTTGGTGGATAAGCTGAGTGACTATCTCTACAGGGCCAAGTTTGAGGTGAGGGTGGACAACAACCCCCTAACTTATATCCTGACCTCGGTGAAACTGGATGCCACAGGCCATCAGTGGTTGGCAGTGTTGTCCGCCTATGATTTCAGCCTGAAGTACCGGCCGGACAGCCGGAACATTGATGCGGATGCTTTGACCCGACAGGTGCATGAGGGACTGGGCAGAGATGAGGAGTGTGAGAGCATTCCTGCCCCGAGGGTGAAGGCCATGTTTCAGTTTGCCATGACTGTAGGGAAAGGAGGGGCAGGATCAAGTGGAGGATCAATTGGGTGCTTCTGATGATGCCATTCCCCAAGTTTACTGAACCTGACTGCTCTGAAGACAACTGCCGGAATTGAGTTCTGGGGAAGTGGCAGCTGCTCGGCGAGATGATCCGGGCATTGGCATTATTTGGTCAGTGGTTGAAACGGGAGACATGGCTCAGGTGGAGAAGACAAAACACGTGTTGGTGCCTCCATTACTGAAAGAATTACCTCAGTTGGAGTTGAAGAACCAGATCTTATACCGGGTCACGTCACCCTCAGACCAACCTCGCCGTTAGCAGCTGGTTCTGCCCAAGAAATATCAGAGGATTGCGTTGAAGTCACTTCATACTGATTCTGGACATTTGGGGGTGGAAAAGACCTATGGATTGCTCAGAAACTGGTTTTACTGGCCCCGGATGAAGTCGGAGGTTGAAGAGTACTGCAAGTCGTGCATTCGCTGCATATGGCGGAAGACACTGCCTACGCGGGCAGCTCCCCTGTCCCACTTGCAGAGTGCAGGGCCCCTGGACCTGGTGTGTATGGATTTCCTGTCAATAGAACCCGATGCCAGCAACACGGTGAATGTCTTAGACATCATAGACCACTACACCAGATACACTCAGGCTTTTCCTACCAAGGACCAGAGAGCGACTACAGTGGCAAAGGTGTTATGGGAGAAGTATTTCATTTATTATGACCTTCCCAGGTGGAAACATAGTGACCAGGGATGGGATTTCGAGAGCAAACTCATCCATGAGTTACTGGACATGTTTGGAGTTGAGAAGTCGAGGATCATGCCCTATCACCCGGAGGGCGATCCCCAGCCTGAGAGGTTTAATCGGACCTTGCTAAACATGCTCAGGACCCTGGAGATCAGCAAGAAGAGCCGGTGGAGTCAACATATTGGGCATCTGGTTCACTGTTACAACTGTACACAAAATGAAGCTACTGGGTACTCGCCATATTATCTGATGTTTGGGCGCGAGGCGAGGTTGCCCATTGACCTTTGTTTTGGGACTGACAAGGGTGACTTACCACCAAAGACTTACCTGAAGTACGTGTCTGATATGAGGAGAGAGTTGAAAAGTCATGAATTAGCTGGGGTCGCGGCCACCAAGCAGAATCGTGGAAATAAGAGGAGGTATGATCAGATGGTGAGGTTCTCCCAACTCCTGCCGGGAGACCGAGTCCTCAAAAGGAATTTGGAGCTACCTGAAAAGCACAAGCTGGCTGACCGCTGGGTGGCCACACCCCACGTGGTGCAGAGTCAGATGCCAAGCCTACCAGTTTTCCAGGTGAAACCAGAGGAAGGGAATGATTCTCCATCGGAACTACCTGCTGCGCCTGAGACAAGAGGTGCAGGGAAACCCAGAGCCCAACTTGGAGCCTACACCTAGTAAGAGGACTCTGAAAATGCGGAGCGACTGCAGGGCCCACTGTGGGCCGGGCCCCGCCCATGAAAGGGATACTGATTCGGAGGATGATGACCTGGATGTGTGGTGTATGCTGGCTTTTGCTAACTCCCCATTCATTGAGAAAGAGACTCCTGGCCCTTCTCCCTCAGAGTCAGGTGAGGTGGAGTGGGCTATCTGAGGGCAGGACCCTGAAGGAGAGGAATTGGGGCCTGGACAGGGGGCTCCGAGTTGCAGGGGGGCATAAGGGAGGATCAAGGGAGGATTCGCCAGGTAGACCCAAAGTATCCCTAGTAGCGTCTGAGCCTGAAGAGTTAGGTGAGAAGGTGTGGAGGTCTCAGAGAATTATGAGACCACTGGATAGGTTGGCCTATGTAGCTCCTGGGGAACAGGGTGTGATCTCTACTGTTTTGGAGAGCTGTGTCACTGCCTTTTGCACCTGGATTGGGCTTCGTGTTTTGCAGGAAGGGTTGGCGAATTATCTCAACGTCATGAGGACATGACTAAATCCCGTGGCGGGAGAGTGTAACACGCTGTAAGGATTCACTGCTAAGGATAATGTAATGCTCCACTGTTCAGGTAATGGTTTCTCTGCAGCAGCGATGTTTGGGTTATGACCGGAGATGATGGGACTTTGGAATTCAGTGGCTATCCAATGGGAGAAATGTTGTTCTTCCTTGTCTGTCTGGGAGCCGGGTTTTTCACAGTCTCTTGTTGAGGAGAAATGAAGAGGGAGGACGTGTGTGGAGAGAGCTGGTAGACCACCGGAAGGAGTGGACTGGGATCTGAGGGTCCGAAGATCGGCGACGGTCGGAGGAGACCGATGGTGGAAGAATGACTACTGAGTGAGCTCCAACGTAATTTTGACTTTGACTTGGGCCCTTCTGTATTTTGTTTATTTTCATTACTAACCTTATATTCAGATTAAGATTCATAAAGTCTATCATTTAATTGCATATGGGGTACTATCTGATATTTTGCATTGTGGGTTTGTGACTGGAGGTACGTTACACAGCATCCACACAAACGTGATTACCCAGTTTGGTGGGGCTGAAAGCTGATTCCCCTAGACGAACGTGAGCTGGACAAGCCTGAGGGTTACATAATATTTTAGAGAAATAAGATCTAGCACTATTATCATCCTAGTGTTTCAGAACTTGTCTGAAATTTGATCATTCAGATTCTACATTGCTGTTCAGTTTCTCTTGGATTCTTCGAAAGTCTATAAAAACTGGACTTTTGTCTTTGATTTACTCTGTTTTAGAGGTTGTTCTCAGACATCGGCCTACTCTTACAAGTGACAACCAATATTTGTGGCTTCTTCCACTTTAGCACCTCACCTGAAAGCCTCGAGCAATCACCTTCCAGTCCGTCCCCTCTTACTCTATGTTTAAACAATAGTTTGAATTGCATTTTTCATGACACAGATAAATTTGCATTGTAAAAACTGAAAACACTCCAAATCACCTTTTTGTTACAAGTACCCAAGATACAAACACCCTACATGCTACAAGCTCTCACAATATTATTAGATTCAAGTTTCCAGTCTACTGAATTGCTGCAACAGAGTCCCTCCCCCGCCCACTGCACACTTTTTTGTAATTGACCTTTCTTATAAGCCTATGTCATTTCTATGCATTTTGTCATGAAACTGAAGAGCTTTGGTTAACATAAAGTAATTTTTGTGCATTTTCGAATTTACAAACAAAACCAATATGGATATCTGTAAAAAGAGTGGAACCTATTCATTAGCTCAGTAGAGCTTGTATAAATTTTAGCTTGCTGAAATCTATATTCCATTCCTAACTAGTCACATTATGAAGAATGAAAATCTGTTTCTTTCATGAAATGGAATGTTACCAGTTTTACTTCAATAAACATCAGTCGATTACCATCGGTTTCTATAGTTATGAGTTTGGTAGCAGTTGAAAATCCTGCAACATTTGTTGCTCTGGTAGAATTGTCAGAAACATGTTTAACATCACTTGCATATGTCATGAAATTTGTTGTCTTTGCAGCAATATATAATAATAGAGGAAAAACTTGTGAATCACACTAAGTATATAAATTAAATAGTTAAATTAAATTAGTGCAAAAATAAAAATAAAAAATAGTGTTCATGGGTTCAATGTCCATTCAGAAATTGGATGACAGAGGGGAAGAAGCTGTTTCTGAATTGCTGAGTGTGTGCCTTCAGGCTTCTGTACCTCCTCCCTGATGGTAGCAATGAGAACAGGGCATGACGTGGGTGATGGAGGTCCTTAAAGAAGGACACTGCCTTTGAAGCACCTTGCCTTGCAGATATCCTGGATACTATGGAGGCTAGTGCCCATGATGGAGATGACTAAGTTTACATCTCTGTCCAACTTACTTTTATCCTGTGCAGTAAGCCCTCCCTCCACCCATAACAGACAGCGATGAAGCCAATTTAAATGTTCTCCTTTGTACATCTATAGAAGTTTACAAACATAATATAATATAACTGGAATATTATATGCCTTAGCAGCAAAACCTCAAAGTGTTCAACTTTTAAAGTGAATTAGGTCCTATAGTGCAGGAATGACCAGTGGAAACCGCCCCTGAAGGCTAACTGGAATATTCAGTAGTAAAGATTTATTTGAAGGGCAGCACATACATCATTGACATTCCAAAGCTTTTAGATAGCAGACTGAATATATGTGACAAACTAACATACCCGAGAAACAAGCACACCGCATAAATCCATGAACCTATAGAATCACACTAGATCATTAAAAATGCATGTAAAAAATCTTCTGAAAAAGATCTATTATTCTGAAGGTGACTTCAAAGAAGTGAAGCGAAGGTAAGTCTCAAATCAGATCAGTGCATTAGATTCTTTGACTAAAGTTTGACTGAGGCAATAGATTTTGACTTCAGGTTTTTATCTCTTCAATTTGCACAGCATGTGTTATGCACCTGCACAGCGAGGTCTCCATTCTGAGAGGACAACATTGAAATGGGGATTGAAGACAACAATTGGAGTGTTTAGATGAATGCGCAGAGAGTGAATGCAGCATTCTGCTTCAAGCATAAATACAATGGAATTGCAGCAGTTAGCGGCAATAGCACAAACGTTTCCACGGCAACAGGAAACTAGATGAACTAGAAGGTGTAGTTGGAGATGGCTGGGAGATGAGAACAAATCAGGAATAGCTGATTTACCAAATCAAGTGCTTTAAGATCCTTTAGAAAGGTAGAGACTGATTCGGAGGCATCGTGGTTTTGTACAGGGAAGATCATGTCTCACCAAACTGACTTTGAGATTTTGGATAAGGTAAAAACAAGTGATGAAAGTGAAATGATATTCAGACTTTGCAAAGGTCCCACATGGTATGCTGGGCTTGAAAGTCACAAGAGACCTGAGGGATGGTGGAAAACTGGATCCAAAATTAACTTGGTGATAGGGTAGTGCTGAGTGAGTGTTTTTGTAACTGGAAATCTGTAATAAATGGCGTATCTCAGGGACTGGTGCTGCAGCCTTATATATTTGATTTAGATAAGAATGTACGTGTTAAGATTAACAAGTTTGCAAATAACACAAAAGTTAATGGATTTGTAGACAGCAAAGAAAGTTAATTAAGGATATAGCAGAACATAAATCAGCTGGAAAACTGGATGAAACAGAGCCAGATACAATTTAATCATGGCAAGATTGAAGCAATGCACTATGGGAGGTCACACTCTGGAAGGACATCTGGAGTAAATGGCAGAGATCTTAGGAGTGTTGGAATGCAGAGATATTTTGCAATGCATATTCATAATTCCCAGAAAGTGATGACAAAGGTAGATTGGGTAGTGATAAAGGCATTTGGTATGCTTGCCTTCGAAGGGTGAGGCATTGAATTTAAGTGTTGACATGCCTTGCAGTGGCTGCGCAAAACCTTGGTTAAATTGCACCGAGTATTGCACACAGTTCTGACTGCCACACTGCAGGAAGGGTGCACTAGCAATACAAAGGATGCAGGAGAAGTTTCGCAGAATGTTGCCTGGAATGGGGATCTGTAGTTATAAGGAGTGGTTGAAATATAGGTTGCTAAGAGGTGACCTTATAGAGGTTTATAAGATTATGAGGGGCATAGATGGGAGAGTGATTCACAATCTTTTTGCCATGAACTAGGAAATCTAGAATGGGAGAAGACAGATTTAGGTTTAGAGTGGATAAATATAACAGATCTGAGGGGCAAGTTTTTCCCTTATACGCTTTGGTTATCCAGAACAAGCTGCTAGAGAAGGTGATAGATCCAAGTATCTGTCCAAACACCTTAATGTTGTGCTTGATACAATTTAAAAAGTGCTTGGAAGGGTATGTGGGGAGGCAATACGTCGATGAAAAGGGCCTAGTATGGGGAAATAGGATTAGTGTGGATAGACATCACAGTCAGTACAGACAAGGTGGGCCAATGGGGAATTCTAGTGCTGTACATTTCTGTGATTCTTTCAGTCCATCTAGTCCAACATTTTTCATCAGATCACTCCTTGTACTGGCTTGGATTACCCAGCCATTGTTGCTTAACTCATTCGCCCATGAACAGAAAATTCTGGAAACACTCAGCTGTTCAGGCAGCGTCAACTGTTTTCAGCTGGAGGAAAATCGGGGGAGAGATGAGTCAAATTGGCATAATGGCAGAAGCCGTCAGGACATAAAGCAAATTGATCTAAGATGTTGTTTAAGTCAGTACAAGGAGGAAGATGGTGGGAGGCTGGGCACATTCGAACAGGAGAAGAAAATCTAAGCAAACCCATGATAAATAAACAAAAAATGAAAAATGCTGAATAACAACTATTCAGGTCTATTAACATCTGTGGAAAGAGAAACAACTAATGTTTGAAATGAGGGATTCCTTATCATATCCCAAAAAACAGATAAATGAATTATTCTAGAAAGTAGCTAGCTAGACCTACCGACTGCTCTTGTTTCAGTTTTCCACATCTGCAGTTTTTTGTTCCCATATATCCATGCCCATTTTTATGGAAGGTTAATGTATCCAACTCATAAAAATTTTGCTGGATACATTGTTTCCATCACGTGAATGTCTGGTTATCGTTCCCTCACTGTCTGGTTCTGTTAACACTGCAGGAGCACACACAAAAGAGAGAGAGAAGACTGGCAGAATGTTGGATGCGGGAGGTTGAACTGAAGGCGAATGGCAGGTTAGCAATCCTCTCAATTCAATGGAGAAACATGGAGTTCACAAGGAGATAATCACAAAATTGGAAATCTCTGATACCCACAAGCAGACCTTGCTTCGTCAATGATTGAATGACAAGGAAATTGTGTGAGGCTTTCCAAGAGTGTGAAAACATATTCAGTGAATAAAATGTTGGATAAGAGAAGCAGCCATTCCCACTAGAAAAAGCATAACGCTATAACTGCTGAAAATCTGAAATGAAACAGAAAATGCCAGAAATACATAGCACGCCATGCTGCACAGAAGAAAGAGAAAGCAGTTACCATTTCAGAGCAGTGATCTTACTTCAGAAACAGATATTCCTTTCTTTAATCTGAATCTGCTAATCAAATTAAAATCACAGTTCCTCCACAGAACTTTACCAAATACCTGTACTGTGTCTTCTGATACCTTTATTTAATCACATGTTAATCATATAATCTCCAAAGGTGTAATGGTGTTAATGTTCTTGGCCTTTACAACGGAAGTACTGAGATAAAGATTCACTATCTTGGCTATTTTAGACGTGCCTAGAGTCAGATAGTTAAAGATTACAGTATTATGACAGCTTTCATAGCCAGATGTCACATTAAACAATTCCCTCCTGTGCATCTACCACTAGGATAGCCAAGATTTAGCAATTATCAAAGGGGATGCTGCAGCTTAAAATTTATTTTAAATCCACTAATTCTTCCCCTAGAGTTCTTGCCATATTGAAAGGAAAATGTAATGTGTTTGTTCTCATTGGATTCTGGTTTCTTCTGCATATTTCAAATTGCAATGACTACAAGGGCTTCAGTTAATACTTTTAATTAACATACACTACAATAGCAATATATATGTGCCAAACATATTTTCAGAAGGCATTTGATAAGGTCCCACATAGAAGATTGGTGGGTAAAATCAAAGCTCAGGGCATCGGGGGGAAGGCATTGACATGGATAGAAAACTGGTTGGCAGATAGAAAGCAAAGGGTAGCGGTGAATGGGTGTTTCTCGGAATGGCAGGTGGTGACTAGTGGGGTGCCACAGGGCTCGGTATTGGGACCACAGCTGTTTACCATTTACGTTAACGATTTGGATGAAGGCGTAGAAAATAACATCAACAAATTTGCTGATGATACTAAGCTGGGTGGCAGTGTGACATGTGATGAGGATGTTAGGAGAATTCAGGGTGACTTGGATAGGCTGGGTGAGTGGGCAGATACTTGGCAGATGACGTTTAATGTGAATAAGTGTGAGGTTATCCACTTTGGGAGTAAGAACAGGAAGGCAGATTATTATCTGAACGGTATAGAGTTGGGTAAGGGAGTAATACAAAGAGATCTCGGAGTCCTTGTTCATCAGTCACTGAAGGTGAATGAGCAAGTGCAGCAGGCAGTGAAGAAGGCTAATGGAATGTTGGCCTTTATTACAAAGGGAATTGAGTACAAGAGCAAGGAAATCCTCTTGCATTTGTACAGAGCCCTGGTGAGACCACACCTGGAGTATTGTGTACAGTTTTGGTCTCCAGGGTTAAGGAAGGACATCCTGGCTGTAGAGGAAGTGCAGCGTAGATTCACGAGGTTAATTCCTGGGATGTCTGGACTGTCTTATGCAGAGAGGTTAGAGAGACTGGGCTTGTACATGCTGGAATTAAGGAAATTGAGAGGGGATCTGATTGAAACATATAAAATTATTAAGGGACTGGACAAGATAGAGGCAGGAAATATGTTCCAGATGCTGGGAGAGTCCAGTACCAGAGGGCATGGTTTGAGAATAAGGGGTAGGTCATTTAGGACAGAGTTAAGGAAAAACTTCTTCTCCCAGAGAGTTGTGGGGGTCTGGAATGCACTGCCTCGGAAGGTAGTGGAGGCCAATTCTCTGGATGCTTTCAAGAAGGAGCTAGATAGGTATCTTGTGGATAGGGGAATCAAGGGATATGGGGACAAGGCAGGAACCGGGTATTGATAGGAATTGATCAGCTATGATCTCAAAATGGCGGTGCAGGCTCGATGGGCCGAATGGTCTACATCTGCACCTATTGTCTATTATCTAAACCAAATAGCCGAATCGAATTTCTTTATATTTTCCTTTGTTGAGTTTTTTTTAATGAAATCTTCCAGATACTGAGAGCTTAGTTGGTGAAGTTAATTGTGCTTGTTTGCCCGTATAAGCTATGGCAACAATCTTCTTTAACCTTTTGACTCAAGGCTGCCTTAGGTTACTTCTGTGTTGCCTTATCAGACGTCAATCAGAGGACATTCAAGAGGAGAAAATAAAGAAGGTTAAGTACAGGTGGACAGCATACTTCTCAGTCTTCCTATGAGTTATTAATGTGGTGTAGTTATTACAATGGTAAACTTGACCTGAACATCCAGTGCATTGATTTGAAATGTGCAAGTTGCCAGTAACATTTCATTATTACAATTATAACTGCTGAATAGCAAAATGCCAACAGTTGGATACTTAAGGGATTGGAAGAAGACGTTGATTCTTCTTTGGAATGTTTTGAACAGTGGTTAGTGCCAATATTATTGCATGAAAAAAAACCCAAATATAATCAAAACTATTTTGTGCATTACAGATTTGGACCTCTCAAAAATCTAGTTGTACAAAGAAAATTGGTGAATTTATCTTGCAGAAAAATTCCTCAAAAATTGAAAAACAAAAATTGCAAGCCCAAGCTAATTCTCATTGCAAAGTGTCTCAGATTTCATCAGCAGCACCAAAACAAAAGAGAAAATCTTGTTGACAAAAATCATTGCATTGGAGGGTCAGGAAAGCTCCTGTGATTTTGATGTATTCTTCGACAATTATCTCCAAGAGATGTTTGTTACCTCTGAGGAAGGGCATCACAAACATCTTTTATCACAGGAAGATGTGACTAAGCTCACCTGTGATATTGCACCGGCTTTGGCATTTGTTTGTAAGAATATCAAGGAATTAAGGCACCATTCTGAAGCAGCTGGAGGTATTGGTTCAAACAACCTATAAAAAACCTGGAGGTACCGTAAGTGCCAAAATGCAAAGAGGACCTTACTCATTTCATCAGCAAATGCAGGAGCTCAGAAACAGGCTGTGCAAACAGTTATCACATAAAGCAAAACCTGTTAACATTTTGCTGGAACCACCAACAAATTCCCAAGGTTTCGTCAAGAGAGATGGCACAATTGTGGAAATGTAGGTCACTTGCAAAGAGTATGCAAAGTGCAAAGTGCAATGTGCTTGCAAGTATAGCATCAGCAGAAAAGCAAACTGAGTTAGAAACCATTTACACAAGTCAAGAGAGCAGATTTAGAATTTACCTCAGGATGGACCTGGCAGAAAAATTAGTAAGGTAGACACTGGTGCCAGAGCATATATAGAGCATGACAAGATCGTGGCATGCCCCTTGAATGAACTCGCTTCTTGTTATATACAGGAGGCAGAAATTCCTGACATGAGAGGGAGAAACAAGTATCTTTAGTTTAGCACCTGACTGGTGCCAGAGCTTAGACAGTCCATGTCAGATAAATTATCCCCTGATCATCTCCCTCTGAGCAGGAGAACATTCCCCAGGTCTGTCCAAACTCAAAGTTTTCTTAAGTCAGAAATGCTGTTGGCTGATAAGAAATAAAGATATGAAAGAAAATAAATCAGATTTGAGCTGCTAATAATCGTTCTATTATAAACTTACTAGGTATTTGTTGGGGTTAACTAAGGATGCATCGAATTTCCAGTACCTGCTTATTTTCTCTTGTTTGTAGATGATAAGTTGATTGTCAAGTACTGATTTCTAATTTATAATATTGGAGCAAAGTTCATTAATTTCTTCTTGAAGCTCACTGAAAACGCAGGACACATCCTATACGGTATCCACAGCCTTGCTGCCATGTTAATTGAAAACATAGATAAAAATACAGAAAGGTAGTTATATTTCTAAAGTGATTAATGCTGCTCTTGTTCACAGGGACCCATGCATCCTTGTTTACAGATCTTTTAAAGTTCATATACAGTTACTGCAAGCAGCTAAGAAGGCAAATTACAAATTGGCCTTCACTGCAAGAGCATTTGAGTATAAGAGCAAAGTTATCTCACAAGCCTTTATGTTTATAAAAGCTTGTTGAAGCCAGATTCGGAACTTGTGTTAATTCTCTATCCAAGGATAAACAATAGAAGGAGAGCAGCTTCAGATCTAGTGACCAGAGTTTATTCCTAACCTGTGTTGCAGTCTATGTTAACCTGCATTTGTACATTCTCTGTGATTTGATGGGTTCTCCACCTAGTATATTCAGTTCTTCTTAAACCCAAAAAATGCACTGGTCAGGAGTTTAATTATGTACTGCAAATTGTTCTTAGTGTCGGAGAGTCAAGGGGGGGAGATAATGAATTTGAAGAGAGAATAAGATATTTGTAAAATAACTAGGAGAATGGGACTGACCTGAGCCAGCATAAATCTTCTATGCTAAGTAGCATTTTTTATTTGCAGGCAAATATATTCATTCTCATGTTCTCAAATGGTTCAACAACAATCATCTTTAGAGACTGGATAGATAAATAATGCTGACTTTTGAGAAACAGAAAGGTGGAATTTATGTCTCTAAATGCTTCATACACTGATCGAACTTTTAGCTAATATTAAACTCATGCAGGAATAGAGCATGAAGCCTTTACAGAAAATACATTTTAGTAATGTTCTAGCTGACCTATTATTTGACAAGTTCCTTCAATGGTAAGCTGGTATGGAGGTTTAAGTCACTTGGGATACACCGTGAATTGGAAATTGGATCCAAAATTGACATGGTCATATAAGAAAGATTGTAGCAGCAGAGGGGTGATTTTATCTGACTGGAAGTCTAAGACCATTGACTCAGATTTAACATTGATCTTTCTGAATGCTGGAACAGTCTTGCTGGCATCCCAAATTCACTGGAAGTTCTTCACCAAGGGTAGTGTTGGCCATTAAGAATTAAAATATGGAAGAAAACATCAAACTCAAAAGAGTCAGGGACAGAGGAAGTAAACAAACCAGTTGTTTCTGTTCTTGCCATGTGGTTAGAGGAATAATGGCTGCCATTTTGTGAAGCTGCTCTGTAACCTCCATTTTATCAGCTGTCTTGTGAGCTGCTGTTGTTCAGGAAGAGCTGAATCATAGTGCCTTAAAGTGGACACAATGACGCTCCTGACTATGAGATTGAACTAGAGATAATTTCTGGATAAGAAGGTATTTGTGAAGTGTTTATTTTGTTAAGATAGAACGAGCAGATTTATGAATAGAGGAGTCTGTGTCTGATCTGATTAACTCAAACCTAGCAATTCAAAACAAAGTGACATTAATTACAGGTTGTTACTTGTGAGAAAAGCAATGAAATGATACTGGCTTGGACCTGAGCCAATGGGAAGCTGACACATGTTCGTCAGATAGGCCAGTGCAAAAGAGATTGAATGGATAAGGGTAGATCAGGGGTCACCAAACTTTATTGCACCACAGACCGGTTTAATATTGACAATATTCTTGCGGACCGGCCGACGGGTTGAGGGGAGTATTGGTGTTAATCATGACCGGAATATAGGTGATAAGTCAAATATAAATCACTTCTAAATGGATAATACACTCAATTTTGTTTCTAAAAGGGTTTATCTAACTAATTTAATATTAAACACACAGTGCATATTTTCCTCGTATGAACATATAAAATCATTGCAACACACCAATATCGCTGAATCAGTGGGGCCCTGGGCTTGTTTCCCTGCAACAAGATGGTCCCATCGAGGGGTGATGGGAGACAGCGATACTCGAAGGGGGTTCCTTATCTCCAGTCTATTCCACAATTTAGTTTTCGTGGCTCTCAGCACTTGCTTCTGTCCCGCTTGCTCTCAATTTTTCCGCTCAAAAAACTCAACGGGTTTGTCTTTAAGTGCAGGGTGCTTGGACTCAAGGTGCCAAAGCAGTTTTGAGGGCTTCATTGCCTCATTAGACAGCCTCTGAGCCCAAACTCCAGCCTCCTGCCCGCCGCCAGATGCCTTTGCCAGGTGCAGCTGGTCGTGGGTGGGGTGAGAGGACAAGGTAAGGGCCGGAGGTCCCCGTACCAGGGCCGCGGCAATCGCAGTCTGTAGAGAGAGAGCGACCGACCGAGTGAGGAGTATGACAGGGCGTGTTCCCCCCCCCCCCGCCCCGTAGGTAGGTAGGATCTATTGGCCAACAAAAGTTTGGCTGGAGGGATGACTTTCATTAGATCACAGCGAGGTAGCTGCTCTGCTACTTATGAAACCCTGAGCCCGAATTAGATCGTCTGCGAATATTTTAGCACCGGCTTCCCCACAAATATTCGGTGTGCTAAACAGGTTTAGAGGCGGCGCCCATCTGTCCGCGCTCCAGGTGAGTAGCAACGGCACTGCGAGGCGGCCGGTTACCCGAGGCCAACCAGTGATCCCTGGCACGAGGGTATCACTGCGTTTAGGCGACTGATGACCTCGCATGCATTCAAGTTCAACAGTGGGCGTGACAGGGAATGAGGAGAGGTGCAGCTGACTCATATCGTATCACATCGCCAAATCATATCGTTTCCTCGCGGCCCAGTAGCACATGTTTTGCAGCCTGGTGGTTGGGAACCACTGGGATAGATTATAAGAATGAGGAGCTTCAAATGAAAAGCAGTGAGAACTCTGGAGACTAACTATTGTGAGGAAGACCCCCAACCCCCACCGTGCTAGGGGCTGGGAGAAGAAGGCCAAAGGGAGACATTGTATTTCAGTGTTATAAATTGGAAAAATGGTCTGAGGCAGTATCAGTACAGAGGGAACAGCAGAATTCATGTTTAAGCTGTAGTCCCAGAGTCAACATATTGGAATTTGTACAGAGACAACAAAGTGCTGTTACGTACCCCGTAACTGGGTCACTTACCAGCAAAAATAGAGAGGTCCGTTGAAGTCTGATGGTACTATTTTTAACAGTATTTATTGATAAAAATACACAAAAATAATATCAATGCAAACATACAGATAATATACGTCGTCAATACTAAATCTAAAAGCGCGGGTATAATAATAATCAATAAGAAATAACTCTATCGTTGTCTAGGGGATAATGTACTGTCCGATGGAAATATAAAAGTCACTTTAGTTCATTCAGGTGGCAGCTTTTGGTTGGAGAGAGAGACGGATTTTTAGAACTTGCCCGTTTTCCTTTCTATGATGTCGATCCTTCGAAATGTCGTTGGTGTCCTTTTCCTTTTAGCTAAGCCGTCTTCCGTGGTCAGTCCCACCAATTCCGAGGCAACTGGAAAAGGACGCACGTGGGCTTTCCACCGGCTTTCGCTATTAAACGCTGTCACGGGATTTCTATCGTTTCTCCTGGTGTGTCTGAAGGGGTTGTTCCCCAGACCCTCTTTTATCCTTACTCACAGGGTCTCAGATGTCAATCAGGTTGGGGAGGATGCCATCCCCCCAACCAGCCCACGTTGCTCATTCCTTGAGGGCGTCAATGAATAGCACAGTGCTCAATACACAATTCCGTCTCCAAGAGACAATGGTCGTTTCCCGTGGCTTTGTATCGTTGAGGGGCCAGGACATTCCAAACCCCCTGTGGATTCTGCGTCTCTCTCTCTCATTTCCTGGGTCTCCTGACCTGAATTAATAGCGGTCTTGCGATTCTCAAAAAGGAGGGGGCTACTTTGTACCCTTCGGCCCCTCAGAGTTGGGGCACAGGCGTAACAGTGCAAACTTTGGTTAATTAAGAGTTGCCTAGTAAATTGCCTAACCTAAATCAGTTGATGGTGGTCATCGTATTTTGGTGTCCCTTGGTTGACTCATGATGGAAAATAAAACAACTGGTTCCCTAGTTTTGACTCGAACCACCCACTAGTTTAGGGTATTAAAATGAGGAAAGGAAAGAACGACAAGAAGAACCTGGTGGGTTCGGAGGATTGGAGAGACCAGGTTCATGGTTACATACAAATAAGATGGCCTGACTCTGAAGTGGCCAGGAAAGTTTGATAGTAGAGGGTCAGGGACCCTGGGGAATGCATTGTGAAAAGAAACTAGTGAAAATAAATGAAAGAAATTACAAGGAATTAAGAAATCTACTAGAATGGGACGTATACTGGAAGATCTAATTGATGTGAAGAGAGAAAACAGAAACTGGCAGAAGAATTGTGTAAGTGTAGGGAAGAGTTAGAGAGAGAAAAGAACTGGAGAGAGAGGAAAGAAAATGAAACTCGGAGGTGTATTTGTTACATGAGTCAGTCTCAGTCTCAATGAGAACACATGACAACAGAAAAGGAGAAAAGTGAAGAGCAGTGTAAAAAGGCAAATACAGAAGTGGAGAAATGGAAAAGTCACCATCAGACTGCTATGAATATCGTACAGAGATCAGCAGCTGAGAAGAAAGGCAATGCTAATCACACCCAGTGTTAAAACAGATTAAAAAGCTGCAATTTCAATTCTCAGCCCAGAGAGAAGTAAAGTGTGCATTTGGGGTGAGGACTAACTATGAAGGTGATATAGGTTGGGGCAACTTAGCATATGAGACAACACACTCCAGTAGTGAGGATGATTGGAGAATCAATCTCTCTCTCTGATGCACCATCAATAACTCTCTCTGAGACGTGAAGGCGAGATATCGGCTGTGATTGCACAGGTACCAGTGGTGATTGCACCGGAGACGGAGGTTGTGCTGGTTCCGGCCTAACTGGAGGTGTCAGCCCACTAGGCATCAGTGATCCCTCATGCATGTGCGAGGCGCCCGGTATAGGAGTGTCGTGAGGAGTCTGTGTAGGGCTTGGTGTGCGCGGTGTCACCTTGGGTACAGGGTTCATAGTTACCGTGGAGTGTTCGGGGTAGTGGTCTGCTGCTCCTGCGGGCGCCAGGTCGCGGATGGAGACCGTGTCCTCCCGCCCATCAGGTAAGACCACGTAAGCATACTGGGGGTTCGCATGTAGAAGGTGAACCCTCTCGACCAGCGGGGAGTATTTATTGCTCCTCACATGTTTCCGGAGCAGCACTGGCCCTGGGGACGTCAGCCAAGCTGGTAGGGTGGTCCCAGTGGCAGACTTCCTGGGAAAAGAGAATAGGCGCTCGTGAGGGGTGGCATTGGTGGACGTACATAACAGGGAGTGGATAGAGTGGAGTGCCTCAGGGAGGACCTCCTGCCATCGAGAGACCAGCAACCCTTTTGACTTAAGGGCTAAAAGTGTGGCCTTCCACACTGTGGCATTCTCCCTCTCCACCTGTCCATTTCCCCGGGGATTATAACTCGTGGTCCTACTAGTAGCAATGCCCCTAGCCTGCAGGTACTGGCGCAGCTCGTCACTCATAAAGAAGGACCCTCTATCACTGTGGATATAGCAGGGATATCCGAACAGAGTGAAGAGCTGGCGCAGGGCTTTTATAACGGATGTGGTAGTGGTGTCGGGGCAGGGGATGGCAAAGGGGAACCGCAAGTACTCGTCGATAATGTTGAGAAAGTAGACATTGCGGTCGGTGGAGGGAAGGGGGCCCTTAAAGTCAACACTCAGTCGCTCAAAGGGGCAGGTGGCCTTGATAAGTTGCGCCTTTTCAGGACAGTAGAAGTGCGGTTTGCACTCAGCGCAGACTTGGCAGTCCCTGGTCATCGTCCTGATGTCCTCAAGGGAGTACGGCAGGTTCCGGGCTTTCACGAAATGGTAAAATCGAGTGACCCCCGGGTGGCAAAGATGTGCATGGAGGGCGTATATCTGGTCGAGCTGTGCGCTGGCACACGCTCCCCGGGATAGGGCATCAGGGGGCTCATTGAGCCTTCCAGGCCGGTACAGGATATCATAGTTGTAGGTGGAGAGTTCTATTCTCCACCGCAAAATTTTATCATTTTTGATTTTGCCCCGCTGTTGGTTGCTGAACATGAACGCAACTGAGCGCTGGTCGGTCAGCAAGGTGAACCTTTTGCCGGCGAGATAGTGCCTCCAGTGCCTAATAGCTTCCACTGTGGCCTGGGCTTCTTTCTCCACCGCGGAGTGCCGAAGTTCAGAGCCTTGAAGGGTACGAGAAAAGAATGCTACTGGTCTGCCTTCCTGATTGAGGGTAGCGGCAAGCGCGAAATCGGAGGCGTCACTCTCTACTTGGAAGGGAATAGTCTCGTCCACTGCACGCATCGTTGCTTTGATAATGTCCCCTTTAATGCAGCTGAAGGCCGCGCAGGCCTCGGCAGAGAGGGGAAAAGTGGTAGACTTGACCAGGGGGCGGGCCTTGTCTGCATAATGGGGGCCCCATTGGGCGTAATAGGAAAAGAAGCCCAGGCACCGTCTGAGGGCTTTGAGAGTGGTGGGAAGAGGGAGTTCTAACAGGGGGGGCTAACAGTCGGGATCAGGGCCAGTGACCCCGTTTTCCACGACATACCCAAGGATAGCGAGTCGGGTGGTTCCGAACACACACTTGTCCCTATTATAAGTAAGGTTCAGGGCTTTGGCCACTTGGAAAAATCATTGGAGGTTGGCGTTGTGATATGCGTAGCACTGGCTGCAGGTACTGTCTTTTGAGGGCGTCCAGTGCCCCTTGGTAGGTCGACAGGTCTCTGATAAGTGAGTAAACTTTTGGGGTGACCCTCGAGAGGAGAATTCGGTGCATAACAGCGGGGTCAGTTGCACTAACCTCCTCCAAGTATGAGTGGAAGCATGCAAGCCAGAGTTCAAAGGCCTCTGCACCTGTCCATTTCCCCGGGGATTATAACTCATGGTCCTACTAGTAGCAATGCCCCTAGCCAGCAGGTACTGGCGCAGCTCGTCACTCATAAAGGAGGACCCTCTATCACTGTGGATATAGCAGGGATATCCGAACAGAGTGAAGAGCTAATGTCCCCTTTAATGAGCAGTCAGTCATGTCCAGACAGGTATATGTAGTTTTTCTTTTCTCTCTCTCTCTCCCTCTCCCTCTCCCTCTCCCTCTCCCTCTCCCTCTCCCTCTCCCTCTCCCTCTCCCTCTCCCTCTCCCTCTCCCTCTCCCTCTCCCTCTCTCTCTCTCTCTCTCTCTCTCTCTCTCTCTCTCTCTCTCTCCTCCCCCACCCCCCCTAAAAGGGGATGGAACTTCAGCATCCCCTGCCCCAATGGCACCTGTAGTAACAGAGAGCATTCAGGAGACATCAAAGCTAGGGGACCAGCTATGCCACAGTATTCAACCCCTGCTGATATGGTCCGTTTGGGTGCTATAACTGTGAATATACCGAAGTGCAGGTTGGGAGACAATCCTTGAGAACTTTTCCAGCGCACACAGCAGAACAGGATAATTCATGGTTTCAAATGATGAAGCAGAGGAGTGGAAGTTAACCTTTCTGTGTCTAACTTCAGACAGCCCTGCCAGATGAACAGCCCTCCCATGTCGTCTTTTGAATTAGTTTTGTTTTGAAGTCACAAAACATAACACTGATGATGAGGTATTTTTAAAATAAACCCGAGATGCTACTGAACGGAACAGTTCAAGCGCAGCAGGACATTCAAGTTAAAAAAACTGGAGTGAGGAACGATGAACTAGAACAGCACGTGTTCTTCGGAATGGAAGACGTGATCATGTTTAAAAATTAAGGTAGTAAATGGAGTAATTCATGGGTTTGTAAAGACTGACTACGTGGTAATTATAATCATTCTAAAAAAGAGGCAGAAATGGCTGGCTATGTTGGAAAGATTGACACGTTTGATTACACAACAGATTATTGGATTTTACATAGTAAGCAAATTGAGCAATATTTTGAAGCAAATGAAATAGCCAATGAGAAACAAATACCTATATTGCTAAATGCGTTGGGTTTAAAAGCATACAAAATCAGAATCAGAATCAGGTTTATTGTCACCAGCATGTGTCGTAAAATTTCTTAACTTAGTAGCAGTGGTAAAATGCAATACATAGAAAAAATCAATTACAGCAAGTATACATGTGTATATTAAATAGTTAAATTAAAAATAATGCAAAGCAGAGATAATATAAAAAAGTGTGGTAGTGTTCATGGGTTCAATGCCCAGTTAGGAATCCAGTGGCAGAGGGGAAGTAGCTGTTCCTGAATCGCTGAGTGTGTGCTTCCAGGCTTCTGTACCTCCTGACTGACAGTAACAATGAGAAGAGGGCATGTGTCAAAGTTGAACTGCTCCAACCAAACCATCAGAAGTGACCTTTGCTGATATTATCAAAGTAGAGCAGGAACGTTTATAACTGCAACCATTGTTGATTGCAGAATGCTATAGATTTTATAAGCAGAAGTACAAAGAAGAGGACTGCATATGCAGCTGAATCGAAGAGGTTGTCTGAGCATTGTCAGCTCGGTAATGTGTTTAATTATACTCTGAGATACTGTTTAGTTTGTGGAATCTTAAAAGAAAACATTAGAACATGACTCCTAATGGCAGCACAACTCACATTTAAAAAAGCAATTGAAATTGCCATTTCAATGGAAACTACAGACAGAAATACGATTGAATTGCAGTCAGGAATGAAAGAAGCGTGAACAAAATTGCAGTGTCTAAACAGAAACCAGCCTGGGCAAACAAATTGTGCTACTATTGTGACAGGGTCTCACATACACAAAACAAATGCAGATTTAAAGATGAAACTTGCAGAAAGTGCACCAAAGTAGGACACATGCAAAGCACATGCTGGGCAGACAAAGCAAATGGACTGCTCAGAGAAAAGAAAAAGCTAAATGTCAAGTGCAGTTTCAAGAAGGATATGAATCTGCACGCTGTTCATGAAAAATCTGATAACCATGAGAGTGACACACGACTGTGTAGCCTTGAGATTTGGTGTGAAAATAACAACAGACAAGGAATATGGTTTACACCAGAAGTGAATAGCAAATTAATTAAAATGGAATTGGATAATGGCTCAGCTGTTTCAGTCATTCCATAAAGTGATTTTGAACAGCATTTCAAAGATACCAAACTGAAGCCTGCAGATATTCAGCTAAACTTGTACTGGAGAAAAGATAACTCCCGTGGGAATGACATTCATAACAGTGAAATACAACAACCAACAAACCACATTGAGCTTTATGTGGCAAAACCAGGAGAACCAGTATTGTAGGAGCGTGATTGGCTGAGACAACTACAACTTTATTGGAGATCCATCCACCATTTTCATGCCACATTCTCTGCAACAGAGTGAACTAAAAGCAAATTTAGCAAGGCACTAGATGATGCCACAGCTGTCTCCATATGGAACACCATGAACTGTTGCCCAACAGAGGACAAACAGTTGTTGATATCATCCTCTGTGCCTCTCGCTGGACCAAGGAAGGACCATGCTGCTCAGAGGAATTGCGAAAGTGACGAAAGCAGTGGTCCAGCTGCAACAGGTTTTGTAGGCAATTTACCTGAGAAAGCCTCTGATATGTTAATCAGGCAGTTACCTGCAAAATTGTGGTTTGGGTTGAAGCTCGAAGAGAGTTCAGGGAGCTTCAGGAAAGATGCAAGCATTCATCTTTTGTGAGTATGAACAACCAGAGCCCACTCTGGGTGCATTAGGGGTGTTGCATGACCTTCAAGTGGGAGACAAAAAACTGCTTGTAAAAGAATGTTATTCTGGAGTTTATTAGATGCTAACCTAGACGCTAATGGTTTACACATATTATCTACTTATAGTATTTACTTGCCAATCTTACAGAATACGCCTGCAGGGAAATTAACTAAGTTCTTATTTATATTTACTTGTGTGAATGGATAATTGAGGTAATTGTACTTTATTTTGTTACTTTTTAGTTTCATTCCGTATTCAGTATGTCATCCCATTGAGTCTGCAATAAAACCAACAAGCTAGAAGGCTACACACCCTGACTCTCATGTCATTTTCGAATGGAGTTTGGCTGACTGTGTGGTTGTTGTTACAATACTTCAGTGAGGACAATACAATCATGCACTTTGATAGAAGAAATAAAAGTGTAAAGGAAGAGAAAACTCAAAAATCTGAGGCGCAAAAGGATTTGCTAGTCCCTGTGCAGGATACCCTAAAGGTTTATTTGTAGGTTGTGTCAGTAGTAAGGAAGGCAAATGTGATGTTAGCATTCATTTCAAGAGGACTAGAATATAAAAGCAAGGATGTACTGTCGAGGCTTTATAAAGCACAGGTGAGGCCTCACTTGGAGTATTGTGAACAGTTTTCTTTTCTAAGAAAGGATATGCTGATATTGGAGAGGGCTCAAAGGAAGTTTATGAAAATGATTCTGGGATTGAAAGGCCTGCCTTATGAAGAATGTTTGATGGCTCTGGGCCTGTACTTACTGGAATGTATAATAATGAGGGGTGACCTAATTGAAACCTATCGACTGTTGAAAGACCTCGATAGAGTGGATGTGGAGATTTTTCCTATAGTAGGAGAGTCTAAGACCAGAGAACACAGTGTCAGAATAGAGGGGTGTGCTTTTGGAATGGAGATGAGAAAGAAATTATTTTGCCAGAGAGTAGTGAATCTGTGGAATTCGTTGCTACACATGGCTGTGGAGGACAAGCCATATGTATATTTAAGGCACAGATTGATAGATTTTTGATCAACCGGAGATGAAGGGATAAGTAAAGAAGGCAGGAGATTAGGTCTGAGAAAGAAAATGGATCAGTCATGAAGAAACGGTGGAGCAAACGCAGTGGGCCAAATTCTCCTGCTATGTCTTATGGTTTTATGGTATTATGATGTAGTGGATGAGGAAACCAAGAGCAGGGATCAGATCATGAAGGGAGCAATAGAAGGATTAATAAGAGAATACTCCAGTGAACTAAATGCATCTTCCCAAGATCACTATGCACAAATTTGAAGAAGAAAAACAAAGAAGAAGAAAGGTTGCTACTGTTGTCAGAACCACTTCCTGCAGTCTCAGAGCCAACTCCGATAACCAGCATGGAGGAAGCCCCAGAACCTGAGATTGTTTCACAGCCACAATCTCACCAGCCAAGCAGAGTGAAACCTCTTGTCAGGAAAGATGTTATCCCACAAGAGTAAGAAATCCTTGGTGATTATATCTTTAGGCCTGAATGGGACAATTTAAGAATTACTGTACCGTGGATATCTGTATGTGTGGAAGAAAATATCCAGAGCTGACACTGTATTGAGCAAGGAAGGGTTAACGATCTTTAAATGTAAAATCAAAGTCTACTGTGACTAATGTACTCTGTGCTGCTGACAATGTGCCTTTCAGTCAGGCTGATTAAAATAACTATGTTTGTATTTGTTGTTCAAAGAATCATCACATGTCTGATATAATCTTCTAGCCTGTCTGATGTACTCTTTTGAGAAATTCTGAGTAAATGCGTAACTACTCAGGGACATATCCTGCAACTTTGCTACTCAGCTGAACTGCCATTGAAGATCCTCCTTCTGATTATATGTTTTTCTCTCGTATGCTTGGGATATAAATAAGAGCGTGACCCATTGTCAGGCAGAGTCTCGGAACTCCGCTTTTAGAATGGGCTCTCCATGATATTGTGCTACAATAAAGGCGTTCAGAAGCGATCTCCCTCCATGTCCAAGTATTAGTTCCTTTTCTGCAACGACAGTATGTAGTAGTTGTATTATATAGTACCTTGTGTATATAGTTGAGATGTATTCTCTATTGAGTTGGAGTTTATAGCTAAGCAGGGAGGAGTGTTCTATATTTAATATTTCAGTAATCTTCAATCCATATCATTTGATTAATTATTCTTGTTCATTTAAATAATTAGTTATGGGTTATATGTTAAAAATACGTGAATTGCAAATGTCATCACACTACTACATAATATGTACATGCCTCTCTCCAAGTAAACTCAAAATTAGACCCGCATCTCCAGACTCCCATGTCTTCTTCTGAATTAGTGTAATGTTTTGAAGTTACAAAACAGAACACTGTTGGAAGCTACAATCGACGTGACCCAGTGGAGGCTCTGCATAAGTGTAGACTGTGGAAAGGCGAGCACCCTACTGCACTTGCAAAGAGGTCATAGCTGGTTTCCTCAAGTGCCTATGGGACCATTTTTGAAATTTGGAATTTGACTCAACAACAGCGTAATAACTGTACAAACAAGCTGGATGAACTCAGCAGGTTGGGCAGCATCCGTTGAAAGGAGCAGTCAATGTTTCGGGCTGAGACCCTTCGTCAAGCGTAATAACTGGCTTGGGAGCTTGAAACTGCATTGTACTGAGGAGAGCAGAAGAGTGTGTGACATGTTTAATCTCATGGATCTCACACACACTGGAGTATGGGAAAAGGAAGTAAGGGAGAGAGATACTAAACAGGGTAAGGGGAAATGGTGTTCTAAAATGGCCCCTGTAAGAGAACATGGTGTGAGGGGGCAGACGGTAGTGTAGTGGTTAGTTCAACGCTTTACCAAACAGTTGACCCAGGTTCAATTCCCACTGTTATCTGCAAGGAGTTTATACGTCCTCCCCACAACCACGTAGTTTCCTCCAGATGCTCAGGTTTCCTCCCACAGTCCAAGGAAGTAGCGGTTGGTAAGTTAATTGGTCATTGTAAATTACCTTCTAATCAAGCTAACAGTAAACTTGGGGAATTGTTGGCTGGAGTGGTTCAAAGGAGCCTACTCTGAGCTGTATCTCAATAAATATTATAGTGCGCCGTCATTGCACTCGACAGCACCACCTATTAGATAGAGTGGTTGAAGATGGGGTCAGAATGATTACCTTCCCTCTGCTGTGAATACCGGAAGCCTATGGAAGTGTTTTGATTGTGGACACAAATATCATTTTGTGAGGGATTGCCCACAACCCAGACAGGTTGGGAATGGTCAGGACGAAATAAAGGCGTCTTTGCCCCCGGAAGGTCCACAACGTTATTCAAAATATAAAATCCAGGGTGCAGAGAAGATGCCACAACTATGTCTGAAATTGTCTACGGAGATTTTAAGGACACAATGTCGGTGTCAGGCCTCAGTTATGAGGATGTGCACTACAAGGTGGAATGGTACAGGTAGACCTCCTGTAGAAGCTAGGGTAAGAGACCCCTCTGTGAAATTTCTTTGAGATACAGGAGGCTCTCGACCACTCTAAACACATCTACGTTCAAAGCACCAAGCTGGTAAAAGTTATTTTAACTGGATTGACTGGATCTTCACAAGTAAGAGAGTTGTAGGTGTGTAGGCCTCCGTTAGTCTAGTAGGAGAGTTAGCTACACCCCGAAGAGACAGTCGGGACAAATGAGTGTGCCCTACTCATCAACTTGCTAACTACTCAAGAACCTATTCTGGAAGGAAAGTGGGTTTCAATTTTGTTTGTATTAATTGTATGATTTGACAGTTTAATGTTGATAGAGGACAGGTCCCTACCGACATTCCAGAAGGACAATATGAGCACAGGTTATGTACAGTTGAGGAGCTATGGGTGAAGGCAAAAGATATGATGGAGGACTCAAAGACCAGACAAGTTATTTCAGATTGCCAGGCAGTAATTTGCTAAAAATAAACACCGATGTGGCAGGATGCCAGGAGAGGTGTGTATACGAGGTCCTGATCCAAAGGCAATACAGATTTCAGAAACAAGCGGTGGCAGATGTAAAGAAAATTATTCTGAGTGTGTTAACATAAGGAGTTCTGCAAGGAATAATATCAACAAATAATTCAGCCATATGGTCAGATCAAAACCCAATGGAAATTGGAGACTCTCCATACTTTACCAGGAATTGGATAAAATTACCCCTTTAACTGCTTCTACTGTAGTCACAAGTTCTGAAAAAAGATTACTGTAGCAAAGTGGTTCACAGTACTGGATATGAGTAATGGATGTTGGAAATTTTCATTGTAAAGAGAGTGTCAACATAAATTAGCTTTCCCGAGGAAGGGTCATAAGTATTCAAGGACAGTTTTGTTGCAAGAGTTCCATTTTCCATCAGTGGTTGGCAAATAGCCTGGAAGCCTTTTCAGATCAACATGTTTAATTCAATATGAAGATGATCTACTATTATCTACATAGACCTGAGAGGAGCATTATGAGTTACTTAGAGAGCTACTTCAAATGTCACAGAAGATGGGGTTGAAGGTAAACACTAAAGAGGGTCAAATCATGAGGCAGCCGGTTAGTTACTGTTATGTTTTGTAACTCCATAAACTAATCAAAAGAGAAACATGGGAGCCTGGAAATAAACATGTCTACTTTTTTTATTTTAGTGAAGCACATACATTTATGACATGGTGGTGTAATGATGTGTACCATTTACGTGCCTTTATATATATCCCATAATCCATAATACATTATGTAAACAATGAAGAATGCTTAGTACCAATCATACCAATCTTGAAACAAACTTTTTCTAGGTCCTCCTCTGTGGAGGTTGTAGGAGTTGACTCTGTCACTGCAGGGAGTGGTTCTGACAACTCTGGATACCTTTCTTCTCTAACGATTGACTCTGCTTTCCTCAACTGATCGATGTGTCACCTCCAGATGACATCAGATGCAATCTCCACTGTGTAGGAGAGTGGTCCAGTTCTGTCCTCAATCATTCCAGGTACCCACTTTTGATCACCTCAGTAGTTCCATGCCAGGTCCACGAGAAAAACATTGAACCTCCTTGTTTGAGGAGCCCTCAATTTGTCTCGGCTGTTTTTTCAGCATACTCTTTCAGAGATTGCATTTGAGCACAAGGGATGACCCAAGACTAACATAGCTGGTGAGTTGTTCGTTGTGGAATGTGGTTCATTGTCACTGACTAAGTGTTCTGTACACCAGTCCTTTAAGCGGCTTCTCAACACATAATGGTGTGTGAGGCTGTAGGGGAGGCTATTGGGAACACCTCTGGCCACTTTATAGCCACATCCACAACTACCAAAAAATTTGTGCCCATGATTGGTCTGGCAATTATTGTTTTTCCCTTTTCCTGCACAGTTCTTCTCACAAGTCATTAATTTGAGTGTGTTTTTGGTGACATACCAAATCTCCTCAAAATCCTAACGAAATATAGCTGTTGTCGTGCCTTCTTTATAGCTACATCAATAAGTTGGGTCTAGGTTAGATCCTCAGAGAACTTGAAATTCTTTCACTCTTTCTTCTTCTGATCCCTCTGGGGATTGGTTTGTATTCCCTTGTCTTACCTTTTCTGAAGTCTACAATCAGTTCTTTAGTCTTACTGATGTTAAGTGCAAGGCTGTTGCTGCGAGACCACTCAAACAACTGATATATCTTGCTCCTGGATGCCCTCTCATCACCATCTGAAATTCTGCCAACAATGGTTGCATGATCAGCAAATTTATAGATGACATTTGAGCTGTGCTTAGCCACAGAGTCATGAGTGTCGAGAGAGTAGACCAATGGGTTAAACACACATCCCTGAGGTGTGCCAGGATTGATTGGCAGAAAGGTGGAGATGTCATTTCAGTTCCACATAGATTGTACTCCCATGCGACCAGTAAAAGAGGAAACCCATCAGCAAGAAGGGGAATTCAGATGGTTCGATTCTCCCTGCAAGTATCATCCCCTAATTGTGTAATGGTCCCAGCTTCCTACTTGTTTTGGGGTCTCCGACCCATCAGCTTCAGGCATTTGACTCTATGGTAGCTATGGATCTCATGGATATCTCTCTGGCTCAAAGATGGAGGTTCTGACTCAGCAGTTGAGAGACAATATCGATGTCAAGGCTCTGTTTGGTCCGACTCTGTGCTCTGGCAAGATCTATCCTTCCACAGAACCCTTCCAACTTGTGCTCGAGGGCAACCAGAGGGAGCAGCTCTCTATCTATCATTTTGATTCAGCTGAATGGTTTATGGTACTTGGCTTTTTCTTGTTATCTCGATAAAACCCATGGATCGATTGGTCCCTAAAGGCACTCCAAGAGTGGGAGCTGGCATGCCTGTCTACCTAACTGGGAAAGCTCATATTCTGTCCTGTGCCAACTGCTAGTGCAAATCTGCCAGATCTGGCCACTACCCCTGCTGTTTTTCAAGCATTTTGCAACAATGTGCTCCAGGACTTGTTGAATCAGTTTGCTTTCATGTATTTGGATAAAATTCTGATCTACAAACGTTTGTAATTCTGCTCATGCCAGGAGCATAGTGCATCCAACTTCAGCTCAAGGAGTTGGAGATGGAGTTGGGATATGCTCCCGATCATCCTGGAGGGTGAAGAAATTATAGATACATAGAAACATAGAAAACCTACAGCACAATACAGGCCCTTCGGCCCACAAAGTTGTGCCGAACATGTCCCTACCCTAGAAATTACTAGGCTTACCCATAGTCCTCTATTTTACTTGTTACGTACCCCGTAACTGGGTCACTTACCAGCAAAGATAGAGAGGTCCGTTGAAGTCTGATGGTACTATTTTTAACAGTATTTATTGATAAAAATACACAAAAATAATATCAATGCAAACACACAGATAAGATACGTCATCAATACTAAATCTAAAAGCACGGGTATAATAATAATCAATAAGAAATAGCTCTATCGTTGTCTAGGGGATAATGTATTGTCCGATGGAAATATAAAAGTCACTTTAGTTCATTCCAGCTGCAGCCTTTGGTTGGAGAGAAAGACGGGTTAAAACTTGCCCATTCCTTTTATGATGTCAATCCTTCGAGAGTCGTTGGGAGTTGATTTCCCCGTTGTTAGCTAAAAACCGTTCTTCCGTGGTAAAGGCCACCGATTCCGGGGCAAATGGAAACGGACACACGTGGCCCTCCCACCGGCTTTCGCTAATATGGGATCGCTGGCGTTTCTTCTGGTGCGTCTGAGGGGCTGTTCCCACAGACCCTCTTTTTATCCTGACTCACAGGGTCTCAGGTGTCAATCAGGTTGGGATGATGCAATCCCTCCACCAACCTCCCCCTCGGTTCATTGCCTGGGGCTTCGATGCATAGTACAGGATGCAATACACAAGTCCGTCTCCAAGAGACAATAGCCAGTATCAATGGGTCCGCCTTTCGGAGGCCAGGACACATTCCAACTCTTTGTGGATTCTGCATGTCTTTCTCTCATTTCCTGGGTCTCCTGAACTGACTTAATAGTGATCTTGTGATTCTCACAAAGGAGGGGGGCTACCCCGCACCCTTCGGCCCCTCAGAGCTGTGGCACATTTGTAACGCCTCCTTTCTTCAAAGCGTTTTCACCAGTGGTGAAAACGAAGTAGTAGAGTCTTACAGGATTTTAGAATCTAATACAATACAAAAGCTTTTCCTTTTCACTACAGAGTAATACAACTCAGCATCTAGATGGTTACCGATTACAATTGTCACTTCCTTTAATATCTTAACATTTTGTACCCTACTAAAGTCTTGTAGCATCAGACTCCAATTTAGTAACCACCTATTTTTTCCTTCAGCAAACAAAACTAAAGAGTTGTGATCTTAAGCTTACATGTATACTACAAAAGTTCATGCAAATACTAATCGTTATGTTGCTTTCAAACTTAACAGGCAGGGTTCCATGGGGGTTGTCTTTTATTATACACAGGCTTTGTCGAAATCCCTTAAAACTGGTTTCTGCTATTTAAAAATGGTGTCCCCATTAACCCTCGCCTCTTTTCCGGTTAGTTCCCACGTGGGGAGCTGGCGTACCCTGGCGAAATAGGCTTTCGCCCGCTTCTTTCATAGGAGTTATTTTATCAACACTGTGTCCCAAACTTAGACCATCTTCTGAATTTCCACCCAATTCTTTAATTTTACGCGTTGCTAGCTTTCTCTTCAGGACCCTTCAGGCTATTAGTTTTCAGTTCGAACTCTTTGTTCAAGCAGCATTTGAAATTCTGCCTTTTCACACCACACTCTGGAATAACAATAGCATGGGGGGCCCCGTCATCTTCCAACTCAACCAGTAAGTGATCCGCAGGTTTTAAATTTTCTTCATTCGATTTGGGAACTACATATTTCCCGTTTCCTTCAATGATAATACTCATCTCCCCACTTTTGATCTCCACATTAACTTTTAACACACCTTCGAGCACCAACACCTGGGAACTCTCACTTCCCACTATTACCAAGGTTAACCCTTTCTTCGCTGAACCAAGTCTATCTGACCCACAAGGACTGCCTTCCTTGTCAACTGAATCAAATACCTCAGACTTTTTCTGAGCTTCATTACTAGGTTCAGTACCACATGCATCCACATCTTGGTCACACTCCAATGGGACATTTGCCTCTTCCAGGTTTTCAATACCCGTACCCGGTCCAAATTCTAAATTCCCCTGATTCTCCCAGCTACTCTCTGGGCAACTCCCTTCCGGAGTAAACTCAACCCCGCGGGCTGAAACAACCTCATCTGCCAACCCAGCAGACTTCTTCAAGGTAAGGGCACCCTTTTCATCTAGGACTGCCCTCATTTCATTATCGGGAACACCTTTAGAATTTTCAACTTCTTCAAACAGTTCTGCCAAACCAGACAGATCATCCATGTCCAACTCTGGACCTTTTAACAGCTATATCTGTTTCTCATCTTTATCTCCTGCCTCTAGAACTTTTCTCCTCGCTAAGGGCAGATCTACCTCCTCTCCCTTACTCTCTTTCACTTTACTACTCTTCGTTTTACCACCCTCTAAACCCTCATGGTACAGGGTCGGTAAAAACGTCTCGGCCAAATCGGCACTGGCCAGATTTAAACTGCTCTCGTTCTCAGCTGCCTTTCTCGACATGCTGCGAGTAACCGCGCATGCGGGATAGATCTTGGACGCTAGGGGCGGGGCTGCAACGCTCACCGGCCGGCTCGTCAGCGTCATTGCTGACCAAACTTTACCACCGGCTAAATCGTTACCCAGAAGGACGTCCGCGTCAGTTCTCGGGAATTCTGATCGCACCCCCATTTCAACTGGTCCAGAGACTAGCTCACAATTCATAATGATCCTATGCAAGGGCACCATTTCCGTCCCTTTTCCTATTCCTTTCACAGCTACCATTCCCGTCTTGCGACCAAAATCTAGTACCTTACTGCTAATCAATGACAGTTCAGCTCCCGTGTCTCTCCAGATTCGCACGGGAACTGGTGGGTCTCCCTCTTGCACAGACACAGTTCCGTTTGACATATAAGTCTCAGACCCTTCTTGTACCCTGTCTACCCGGGGCTCTCTTGTCGATTTACTGATTACCACGGCACATCCTATAGGGACTGCTGCTTTCCCTTTTCCTGTCTCCTTCCTCGGAGCAAAGCACCCGGATGCAATATGCCCCCCCTTTCCACAATTAAAACAGGTCAAGCCCGGAAATCTCTGGCCGTCTTGCCTCTCCTCCCCAATCTTACCACTAGCTCCCGGCGGGACCTCTGCCTCAGCCGGCGGGCTTTCTCTATTGTTCCCACAGTCTCTCTGGTAACTTTTATTCGAGGAAAACTTTGTTTTGTGGGTTAGGGCATATTCATCTGCGAACCTAGCAAATTCTGAGATGGACTTATTCGGTTTCTCATTCAAGTATATCTGGATATCCTCCGAAACACAACCTTTAAATTCCTCAATCAGAATTAACTCCCTGAGACGCCAATAATCCTCTTCCACTATCTCTGCTGTGCACCAACGGTCCAAGAGCACACCCTTCTCATAGGCAAACTCGGTATACGTCTGATTCCACCCTTTCTTTAGATTTCTGAACTTTTGTCTATACGCTTCAGGTACTAACTCCTAACTCCGGAGAATGGCCGCCTTTACTTTGTCATAACTCTTGTCCTCTTCCTCCTCCATGGACAACGCCGTATATGCCCGCTGTGCCTTCCCTTTTAACACACTTTGTAACAATGCCACCCACTGATTTCTGGGCCACTTCTGATTCACTGCCACCTTTTCAAAAAGCAAGAAATAACTATCAACATCCGTCTCCTCGAACGGAGGTACTAACCTCAACTCCCGACTAACATTAAACCGCTCCTCTCAGTCTGACCCCTGAACTCGTTGCTCTTGCCTTAACTTCTCCATCTCCAAGTCATGTTTCCTCTGCTTCTCTGCCTCCCTTTCCTTCTCAGCCCTTTCCTTTTCTTTCTCAGCTCTTTCCCTCTCTTTCTCTCTCTCTCTCTCGGCTCTTTCTTTCTCCTTCTCAGCTGCTTCCAGCTGTTTTAACTGAATTTCGTGCTCTCTTTGTTTCTCAGCTCTTTCCTGCTCCTGTTTCACCTCTAACTCCTTTAGCTGGAGCGCATGCTCCCTTTCTCTCTCGGCCCTTTCTTTCTCCTTCTCAGCTCTTTCCTGCTCCCGCTTTTTCATTGACAACCTCACCTCTGCGAGGTTTAACCCCTTCGCCAAACTTATCAAGTCTGATTTGGTGGCCGCCTCTAGCGCCTCCAGAGTCGGGTTTTCTATAAATTCACCCACGTCCATCTTTGCTGGTTTCCCGTCTGGCTATCCGTGTAACCAGATCCAAGTTTGGACTTACAAGCCCGATTCACTGGCCTCCCAATTTGGTGTCAAATCCTGAGACGAGAACCCCAAGTTGTTATAAACCCCGTAACTGGGTCACTTACCAGCAAAGATAGAGAGGTCTGTTGAAGTCTGATGGTACTATTTTTAACAGTATTTATTGATAAAAATACACAAAAATAATATCAATGCAAACACACAGATAAGATACGTCGTCAATACTAAATCTAAAAGCGCGGGTATAATAATAACCAATAAGAAATAGCTCTATCGTTGTCTAGGGGATAATGTATTGTCCGATGGAAATATAAAAGTCACTCAGTTCATTCAAGCTGCAGCTTTTGGGTTGGAGAGAGAGACGGGTTAAAACTTGCCCATTCCTTTTATGATGTCAATCCTTCGAGAGTCGTTGGGAGTTGATTTCCCCGTTGTTAGCTAAAAACCGTTCTTCCGTGGTAAAGGCCACCGATTCCGGGGCAAATGGAAACGGACGCACGTGGCCCTCCCACTGGCTTTCGCTATTACGGGATCGCTAGTGTTTCTTCTGGTGCGTCTGAGGGGCTGTTCCCACAGACCCTCTTTTTATCCTGACTCACAGGGTCTCAGGTGTCAATCAGGTTGGGATGATGCAATCCCTCCACCAACCTCCCCCTCGGTTCATTGCCTGGGGCTTCGATGCATAGTACAGGATGCAATACACAAGTCCGTCTCCAAGAGACAATAGCCAGTATCAATGGGTCCGCCTTTCGGAGGCCAGGACACATTCCAACTCTTTGTGGATTCTGCATGTCTTTCTCTCATTTCCTGGGTCTCCTGAACTGACTTAATAGTGATCTTGTGATTCTCACAAAGGAGGGGGGCTACCCCGCACCCTTCGGTCCCTCAGAGCTGTGGCACATTCGTAACATACTAAGCTCCATGTACCTATCCAAAAACCTCTTAAAAGACCCTATCGTATCCACCTCCACAACTGTTGCCGGCAGCCCATTCCACGCACTCACCACTCACTGAGTGAAAAACTTACCACTGACATCTCCTCTGTACCTACTCCCCAGCACCTTATCCTGTGTCCTCTTGTGATAATCATTTCAGCCCTGGGAAAAACCCTCTGACTATCCACATGATCAATACCTCTCATCATCTTATACACCTCTATCAGGTCACCTCTCATCGTCATTCCAAGGAGAAATGGCTAAGTTCACTCAACCTATTCTCATAAGGCATGCTCCCCAATCCAGGCAACATCCTTGTAAATCTCCTCTGCACCCTTTCTATGGTTTCCACATCCTTTCTGTAGTGAGGCACCCAGAACTGAGCACAGTACTCCAAGTGGGGTCTGACCAGGGTCCTATTTAGCTGCAACATTACCTCTTGGCTCCTAAATTCAATTTCACGATTGATGAAGGCCAATACACCGTATGCCTTCTTAACCACAGAGTCAACCTGTGCAGCTCCTTTGAGCGTCCTATGGACTCAAACCCCAAGATTCCTCTGATCCTCCACACTGCCAAGAGTCTTACCATTAATACTAGATTCTGCCATCATATTTGGCCTACCAAAATGAACCACTTCACACTAATCTGGGTTGAACTCCATCTGTCACTTCTCCGCCCAGTTTTGCATCCTATCAATGTCCCGCTGTAACCTCTCACAGCCCTCCACTCTATCCACAACACCTCCAACCTTTGTGTCATCAGCAAACTTACTAACTCATCCCTCCACTCCCTCATCCAGGTCATTTATAAAAATCACGAAGAGTAAGGGTCCCAGAACAGATCCCTGAGGCACTCCACCGGTGACCGACCTCCATGCAGAATATGACCTGTCTACAACCACTCTTTGCCTTCTGTGGGCAAGACAGTTCTTGGTCCACAAATTTAAATGAAACTTTTGAAGAGATGGTCACACCCTGAGTACAGACTTCAGATAGTAGATGGGTAACCACCAGGAGAGGTAAGGGGATTAAACAGTCTGTGTAGGGTTCCCCTGTGGCCATTCCCCCTCAGCAAAATGTATACCCCTCAGGATACTGCTGGGGGAGGGGGTTGACCTATCATGGCACAGCAGCCAATCTAGTGGCACAGTGGCTCTGCAGGGAAGGCTAAAAGATGGACAGTGTGGCAGCAGTAAGGGGCTCAATAGTTAGGAGAACAAACATGAGATTCTGTGTCTACAAAAGAGAGACTAGGATGGTGTGTTGCCTCCTGGGTGCCTGGATCCAGAATGCATCAGAGCGGCTGCAGGATATTCTCAGGAGAAGGGTGACCAGCCAGAGTTTGAGGTGCATATTGGTACAAGTGATATAGGTAAAACAGTAAAAAGGTCTGACAAAGCGAGTATATAGAGTTAGGAAAGAGGCCGAAGAAAAATTAGTAATCTCCAGATTACTCTCTGTGGCTGTGGCTAGCGCAGATAGGAATGGGACGATAGCACAGATGAATGAGTGGCTGAGGAGACCGTGCAGGTGGCAGGGTTTCAATCAGTGGAACCTTTTCTATGGAAGGGGTGACGTGTACAAGAGTGATGGGTTCCTCCTGAAGTGGAGGGGAACTAATATCCTGGCTGGAAGGGTTTAAACTAGCTTTAAAGGGGGTTGGGAACCAGAGAACCAGTAAGGTGTCAGAGAAAGTATTGAAAGTCAAAATCAAAATAACAGGCAAGATGGGTTGGATAGTTTGAAGTGTGTGTATTTTAATGCTAGGAGTATTATGGATAAGGGTAATGAACTTAGAGCATGGATCAGTACATGAAACTAAGATGTTGTGGCCACTAGAGACACTTGGTTGAGAGAGGGGGAGGAAGAGATAATTAATGTACCAGGTTTTCAAAGTTTTAGAAGAGATAGACAAGGAGGTAATAGATGTGGGTGTGAGTGTGGAGTTGCACTACTAATCGGACAATATTATAGCTGCATTCAGGGCAGTCCGTTTGGTTTAACTCAGGAATAGGAAGGGTGCAATCACGCTGATGGGATTTTAATACAGACCCTCAATAGCCACCAGGACATTGAGAAATAGATATGCCATTGGATTAAGGAAATGTGTAAAAACAATAGGGCTCTTGTCAAGTGGGATTTCAGCTTCCCTAATATAAACCAGGACACTCTTAGTGCAAGGGGTTTGGATGGGGCAGAATTTATTTAGTGTATCCAGGAAGGTTTTTTAAATAAACATGCTGAAGTTCCAACGAGAGGAGGGGCTGACCTGGTATTAAGTAACAAGCTTGGCCAGGTGAATGACCTTTCAGTGTGTGAGTAGTTCAGGGACAGTGACCACAACTCCTTAACTTTCAGGATAGCTATAGATAAGGATAGGTATGCTCCTTGTGGAGAATCTTAAATTGGAGTAGGGCAAATTATAAGGGCATTAGACAGGAACTAAAGAGTTAATTGGGAACATATTTTCTCTGGCAAATTCACAACAGAAATGTGGAGGGTGTTTAAAACTCAGTTGTACAGAGTACGGGAACGGTATGTTCCTGTTAGAAGAATGGACAGAGATGAAATGATAAGAGAACTTTGGATGACGAATTTAGTCAAGAAGATAAGGAAAAGTATGCAAAACTTCGGAAGTTAGGATCAAACAAAGCACATGAGGATTATAAAGAAGCTAGAAAAGTTACTAAAGAGAATTAGGAAAGACAGGAGAGGTCATGAAAATTCTTTGACAAGAAGGATTAAGGTAAATCCCAATACATTCGATACATACATCAAGAGCAAGAGGATAATTAGGGAGAGGATACGGATAAAGATGGAAACATTTGCGTGGATGTGGAGAATGTGAGTGAAGTACTCAATGAGTACTTTGCTTCAGCATTTACCAAGAAAAAGGACATGGAGAACCAGGAGATCAATGCTGAATGTATAAATACATTTGGGTATTTAGAGGCCAAGGAGACAGAAGTATTAGGTAGCTAATGAGCATTATGGTGGATAAGTCCTCCGGTCCTGATGGATTTACCTCAGGTTATTGAGGGAGGCGAGAGATGAGAAGATACTGGGCCTTGACCAGTATCTTCATGTCCTCTCTAGGCACAGGTGAGGTCCTGGAGGATTGGCGAGTGGCTAATGTTGTACCTCCATTCATGAAGGGAACAAGGGAAACTTCTGCAAACTAATGACTGATGTTTCATGTCAGTTGTGGGGAAATTACTGGAGGAAATTTTTAGGGATAGGACACATGAGCAATTGGAAACCCATGGCATAATTAGGGAGAGCCAACATGGATTTGTCTGGGGCAAGTCATGCCTTATCAACTTGATTGACATTTTTGACAAGGTGATGAGAGAGATTGATGAAAGTAGAGCAGTGGATGTTGTCTACATGGATTTTAGTAAGTTGTTTGACAAAGTCCCTCATGGGAGATTAATCCTGAAGATTAAGATGCAAGAATCACCTCTTGTAACAATGATCAGAGAGGCACTGTATTTGCTGTATTTGTATTTACCAACAAGTAACCTTTATTGTCTCAACTGAAAAGCACATGGGTTCACAGACTAACTAATAGTGTGCACACTCACTAGAAATCCCTGACCCTCCCTGAACAGCGAACAGTCAGGAAAGAGTCTATGCTGGCAAGGTGTTCCTCATGGTCCCAATCTCCACGTGTCCATGGGGTCCTCCACTTCCATGATGGTTGATCTCTGGACAGTTTTCACTGTTATGTATTTGTAGCTCCCAACTCTTATAGTGTTCCTCATCAGTTGAACTAATGATCTGTTTCCCATTGGCTCAAGGTTACCTGACCTACCTAAGTCAACTTCTTATTGGCTGTGGTCCAAGGCTATAACGAACATTGCTCTATTGTCTCTGCCCGTGCCTTTGTTCCTTTCAACTCTGACTGGTTCAAACCAGGAAAACCAAGTGACCTAGACAATGAATATAACAAGATCATAGGCTACATCCACACTAGACCAGATAATTTTGAAAACGCCAGTTTCGCGTAAAAACGATAGGCATCCACACTATGCATATTTAAAAATATCTCTATCCACATTGGAACAGAGATTTTGGAGAATCTCCTTCTACTGCACATGCGCAGAACACATCTACCGAAAACAAGCGACACGTTTGGTGTCGAATCTCGCCATAAAAGTGCACTTTTGTGTAGTTACAGACTAGAAAAACTTAAAACAACGGACAGCTGTTGGCTTTCACGCAGAAGAACTTAAAAGTAAAAAAAAACATACACTAGAGCATATGGAGGCAATCGACAGGGAGTTCATGGGCTGTATGACCCGGCTGACGACAAACATTGAAAAACTGACGAACTCTGTTCCATTAATAAAGCTCCTTGTTAAATGTGTAAAATATGTCTGCATCAGTATTATCTTGTATTTCCATACAATGTTTCATTAGGCTATTACATCTATTGTCAGAGATGTACTTGCATAAATAGATAAACCACTTTCATACGAGCAAGGACAGAAAACAGGGCAAAGTAATTATACTTATTTATTCAGTAAGTTATGGGTCAAAGTATTTGGTAAGTATATTTCTAAATCTTCTGGCTTCAGTCTTGTTGTCATCTGTTCTGAAATTGTTAGGTTGCGTTCAAGAAAACAATGAAATAGCACGCAGCCATCTGATAGAGTTTTCAGATTTCTCCAGTTACCCCGTCCACACTGATCTGTCGAATCGGCTTTTACAAAAATACCCACCCTAGAGAGCATTTCCGAAAAGCTCCGGTTTCGGGGGGCGAAAATGCTGTTTTAGTGTGGACCGGGGGGGGAGGGGGGAGGTAAAAACGAAGAGAAAAAGTTTCGGTTACAGATTTATCCGATGTAGTGTGGACGTAGCTATAGATTGCTTCTCCTCCAGCCTGCCACTTAACATAACAAATCACTGCTCATCTGAGAATGGTCTCAGTTTAGCATGTCATTAGCATTCAATTGCTCAGATTAGAGTATCCCAGAGCAAGAATCAGTTCAGATTTCACAAAATGGGGAAGAAGCAAGGACAGTCTACTTCCACTGTCCGTGATTCATCCTGATCCGCTGATTTGTAGACTATAGTTCTTTCTGGCCAACAGCAATGAATTTGCTGTTTGGATTCAGAACTTGCTTGCACACAGAAGACAGCTGGTAGTGGCTGGAAGGACTTATTTGAGCTGGAGGTCTGTAATCAGTGGTTTCCATAGGGAGCTGTGCTGAGACCTCTGCTGTTAGTGATAATATAAATGACCTGGATGAAAATGTAGATCGATCGGTTAGTAAGTTAGTGGATGATATTAAGATCAGTGGAGGTGTGGATAGCATAGAAGACTGGCAAAGAATACAGTGTGTTATAGATCAGTTGCAGATATGCGCGGAGAAATGGCAGATGGAGTTTAACCCAGATAAATGTGAGGTGTCCCAGCTCGATAGGGGAAATGCAGGGAGGCAGTACACTGTTAAGGGCAAGAACATTTGTTGCTGAGCAGAGAGATCTTAGGGTCCAAGTACATAACTCCTTGAAGGTGGCTACACAGGTGACAGGTTGGTTAAAGAGGCTTATAGGGTGCTTGCTTTTATTAGTTGAAGAATTGAGTTCAAAAGTCAGGAGGTTACGTTGCAACTTTATAAAATTCTGGTTAGGTCACATTGCACACATTTCTGGTCGTCCCACTGCAGGGAAAACGTTGAGGCTTTAGAGAGGGTGCAGAAGAGGTTCACCAGGATGCTGCCTGGTCTAGAGGGTGGGTGCTATCATGAGAGGCAGGACAAACTTGTGTTGTCTCCTTTGGAGCAGTGGAAGCTGAGGCTGGTAGAAGTTTATAAGATTATGAGAGGCATAGATAGTGTAGACAAGGAGTCTTTTTTTCCCCCTGGGTAGAAATATCTAATACCAGGGGGCATGCATTGGAATGTTAGAGGGGGTAATTTCAAAGGGGATGTGAGGGGTAAGTTTTTAGCTCAGAATGGTGGATGGCTGGAATGCACTGCCTGGTATGGTGGTAGAGGCAAATACATTAGAGGCTTTTAAGTGCTGTTTAGATAGGGACATGTATACGAGGAAGATGGAGGGATATGGATATCGTGTAGGGAGGATTAGTTAATTTTGGGGAGTTTTTAATTTACTTATTAGCTGGTTCAATAGAACATTGTGGACCGTTGTGCTTGTCTCTGTGCTGAACTCTTCTATGTTTTATTTTCGGGATTTGATTGAACAAGTGAAACAGATCGAGCATTCTCAGAAATAAAGTGAAGCTTCACCACTGCCCCAGTGCTGCAACACGCAGACCCATCCCAGCCACTCATCGTTGAGGTGAAGGTAGCAAACGCCGGCACTGGAGCTGACTCCCCAGCTGCATTTCTCTCCCATTATTTAACTATGGCCAAGTCTAGCTATGATGTTGGGAAGGAAGAACTTCCACTGTCAAGGAGGCCCTGGGAGCAAGGGAACAGAGGCTGGAAGGGGCAGAGCACCCCTTTTTGGTATGGACAAATCACACATACCTCTCATACATTCAGGACACTAAGAGACTCAACCCCTGTCAAGCCTGTTGCTCTCTCTTTTTCACCCAGTTTAATTTCATCCTCACCTACCATCCCGGCAGCAAGAATGACAATGCTCTCTACTGGCATTTCAACGTGTCTGAGAATAACTACAGACCAGAGCCCATCCTTCCTCGCTCGTGCATTGCTGCTCTAGTGATTTAGGGAACAGAAGTGAAGGTGAAGCCCATCTAGCTATTGGACCTAGGCCCAGGTGTGAGACCTCCCAACTAGCTATTTGAACCCGCCCCAGAGTGTTGGAATGGGTTGGACATCCAGAAATTCAACAGAGCCTGGAATTTTTCAAGAGACAATTTTGATTACCATCTATGTTCCAAGATATCCATGACTATCCCACTTGGGCCCAGAGCAACATGACATACCAACACCCTGTGGGTGTGCTAAGCCTGCTTCCTCTGCCTCTCTTCCCTTGGATCCACCTCCCAGTGGTTTCCATCGCAGGTTTGGCCCCGTCTGAAGGAAACACTACCATTCTGGTAGTGGTGGACCGATTCTCCAAGGCTCCCACCTCATTGCTCTCCCTATGTTCCCATCAGCCACGGCTTCCATCAGAACATAGTGCCTGATTGAGGACTACAGTTCACATCCCACTTCTGGAAGTCCTTCTGTCCTCTTGTGGGAGCCACAACCAGCCTCTCATCTGGTTTACATCCCCAATCTGCCATCAGACTGAGAAAGTAAATCAGGAGCTGGAGACAATCCTGCACTACCCTGCTTGCCTCACGCCTAAGTCCTGGAGCTCCCAGTTCCCAATTGGTTTGGCAGGAATTGCCCACGATAACCTCCAGTCATCATCTGCTGACATGTGCCCCTTTAAATGCCAGAAGGGATTCCAGTCACCGCACTGCCCTGAACTGGAAGCTGACGTGAGAGCTCCTGCTGCTGAACTGTTGGTCCAACACTACAAGCACTTGTGGAGATGGGGCAGGGCTTCAGAAATGACAGGACAACATGCGCCATTATCTTACCTGATGTCTGCTGGATTTACAGCTTTTAAGTTGATGACTGGGAGAGAAGTGGGAGGGTTAGAATTCCTGGTTGGGTTAGATTTATCAGACCCTGGGAATGATGATATTGTGAAGGACAAATTGGTACAGTCATCAATTGACACAATTATAGCAGATTTGTGTCTCTGTCCCTCTTGCTCCCTCCCTCTTCCTAGGATAATGGTGGGAAGTTTTGTATTTTTAGGTCCTGCTTCAGGAACATGAAGGCTTGTAACTCAAGTACATCTTCATTGTGAAAGTAACACTACTATTGGCATGAACACAAATCAGAACAAGATCATTGGTTTGCATGTGCCCCAGGCAACTCAGTGCCAGTTGCTCTAGAGGCTCGAGAGTTTCCAAACACACCTTATTCCATGTTAGACTGCAACTTCTGTAATGCCAAGTATGGCTGGTCCTATGTTGTATGATGAGGTTCAGATGGGTACAAAGGGATTAGGGCTTGTAACAAAAGAAACAAGAGAACAAATTCTAGTACATTGAACAAATTCAACTTGACATCACCCCAAGTTCCTAGCTGGTGTGGATTAATTCTCCATGAGATTTTCCAATATTTATTCACTGAACAGTTTACCATTCAGAATTTAAAACACGAGAGGTGAAAAGGGCGGTTTATTGAAATTAAGTGTTTACGATGCGCTGCTGGAGTTTTCATGCTAAAACTCCAGATCAGTGATTCTCAATGGGGGTGGTTACATGTCCTCAGGGGGCAATAAGGGAAATACAGGTCATCGGGGGGGGGGGGGGATCCAAGATTCTTGGGGGAGTCAGTAAGCAGCACCCTAACTTAACTCACGAGACCTGACTGACTATATCAATTTGCTGCTGTCATCACCATCCAATAAGCATTCCCAGTTTGTGTTAATTTTTATTCTCATTTAGCCCCATTAATGATGGATAAATGCATACTGTGTGATGTCTATGAGCTTTCACTATGAAAGCAGTGAAGCCCTGAAATTAAATTCTGCTAAGAAACAGAAACTATAGAAGTGTGTTGATACAATGTTACATACCTGGAGTATGGTTTTATTCTGTTCCCATGAGATCAGTGTCTTATTGCAATACTGTGCTGTCTAATGAAGCCATGAACCCACCAAGATTGCAGGAACACTTCTGTAAAAGACACCCTGAAAAGGCTACTTATGGTATGACTCTGTTTCAGAAGATGAAAGACGCATTTGAAAAGTGTTGCACATTCAAGTCATTTGACAGGAAAGCTAAGTATGTCCTTGATAGTGATCTCATTACTTCTTATAACGTTTCCAAAATGATAGCAAAGTGTGGAAAATCTCATACAAGTGGAGAAAGATTACTAATGCCTGCTGTATCAAAAGTGCTCACCACTTTTCACAAAATGGATGCCAGTATTTTAAAATCAATTCCTCGGAGTAATAAATCTGTAGCTTGCCTTATTGACGAGATTAGTGAAGACACTGAGCATCAACTATGCACAGAGCTACAAAAAACAGAATTTATGATACAACTGGATGAGTCAATTGTGTGCATGAATGAGCATTCCTAATGGCATATGTACAGTTTATCAAAAATGGAAAAGTTTATGAAGAGATTTTCTCTTGCAAAAAGTTAATAACAAATATCAAAGAGAATCAATCTACAACAAGCTCAAAATGCATATTGAGGATAAAAGTATTCCGATTAGGAACATGATTTCTTGTGCAACAGATGGAGCACCACATATTTCACCACACATTTTCAGAAGGCATTTGATAAGGTCCCACATAGGAGATTGATGGGTAAAATCAGAGCTCATGGCATCGGGGGGAAGATATTGACATGGATAGAAAACTGGTTGGCAGATAGAAAGCAAAGGGTAGCGGTGAATGGGTGTTTCTCGGAATGGCAGGTGGTGACTAGTGGGGTGCCACAAGGCTCAGTATTGGGACCACAGCTGTTTACGATTTACATCAATGATTTAGATGAAGGCATTGAGAATAACATCAGCAAGTTTGCTGATGATACTAAGCTGGGTGGCAGTGTGACATGTGATGAGGATGTTAGGAGAATTCAGGGTGATTTGGATAGGCTGGGTGAGTGGGCAGATACTTGGCAGATGACGTTTAATGTGAATAAGTGTGAGGTTATCCACTTTGGGAGTAAGAACAGGAAGGCAGATTATTATCTGAACGGTGTAGAGTTAGGTAAGGGAGAAATACAAAGAGGTCTAGGAGTCCTTGTTCATCAGTCACTGAAGGTGAATGAGCAAGTACAGCAGGCAGTGAAGAAGGCTAATGGAATGTTGGCCTTTATTACAAAGGGAATTGAGTACAAGAGCAAGGAAATCCTCTTGCATTTGTACAGAGCCCTGGTGAGACCACACCTGGAGTATTGTGTATAGTTTTGGTCTCCAGGGTTAAGGAAGGACATCCTGGCTGTAGAGTAAGTGCAGCATAGATTCACGAGGTTAATTCCTGGGATGTCTGGACTGTCTTACGCAGAGAGGTTAGAGAGACTGAGCTTGTACACACTGGAATTAAGGAGATTGAGAGGGGATCTGATTGCAATTTATAAGATTATTAAGGGATTGGACAAGATAGAGGCAGGAAATATGTTCCAGATGCTGGGAGAGTCCAGTACCAGAGGGCATGGTTTGAGAATAAGGGGTAGGTCATTTAGGACAGAGTTAAGGAAAAACTTCTTCTCCCAGAGAGTTGTGGGGGTCTGGGATGCACTGCCTCGGAAGGCAGTGGAGGCCAATTCTCTGGATGCTTTCAAGAAGGAGCTAGATAGGTATCTTATGGATAGGGGAATCAAGGGATATGGGGACAAGGCAGGAACCGGGTATTGATAGTAGATGATCAGCCATGATCTCAAAATGGCGGTGCAGGCTCGAAGGGCCGAATGGTCTACTTCTGCACCTATTGTCTATATGACAGATCAGCATGTTGGTTTAGTGGCATTAATGAAAAAAGAAATACCAATTCTGTTTGAAATCCATTGTGCAATTCATTGTCAGCGTTGCACAGCCAGTGACTTTTTTAAAGCATGACTCTTGTAGTTTCTTCTATCAACAAAATTAAAGCTCATCCATTAAATAGCAGAATATTTCATCAGTTAAGCCAAGATAACAATGAGGAGTTTGAATGCTTGCTTCTTCACACTGAAGTGTTTTGGCTGTCAAAGGCTGCTGCTTAAAACATTACTTTGATGTTTTTGCACTGTGGTTGAATTTTTGCTCAAAATCCACAAGAGCTTGTGGAAGCAAGATTGAACTTCTATGTGGAGATGTGGTATAGCTAGCATTTGCATGACAAAATGAACATTCTAAATATGAAACTGCAGGGTGAGAATTTCAATTTATTCCATGCAAAAAGTGCAGTGTCCACTTTTATTGGAAAATTGGAAATACATAAGCAAAACAATGGGAGAAGAATGGTCTCACAGATTCCCTGCATGGAGGGTATGGCACTTCCTTTCACAGACGCTGATTTGCAAAATACTGCTTACACCCAGAGTCACTGAAGAAGGATTTTCAGAATCATTCATGGATTTGAGCGATCTGGAAATTCCGAACTGGGTAATTAACCCATTTCTTTGCAAGGTGGAAGAATAAGAAGAGCGCTGGCAAGAAGAAATTATTAACATTCAGAATGATGAAGAAGCAAAAATGCTTTTTAAAAATGTCGGCTTTTGTGGTATGTGGCTACACTGTCATACGAAGTTTTCTGGTCTTTGTAGAAGAGCCAAACTACTCTTCATTACATTTCCATCCTCCTACTTTGTTAGAAGAGTCTTCAGTGTAGTGAACCACATACTCAGTAAAAGCAGAAAGCACTTACACATGGGGACGTAAGGCTTTTGCTGTCACAACTTGAACCAAATATCTCAATCATCAAGCTCAAGGATCACATTGATATCTAAGCAGCTGCACTGTGCACAGGACTGTGTAAGCTAGGTTTAAAGACAAATAAAAACTTAAAGCAAATTCATTTTTCTCATGTTAGCATATGGTGGAATGTTTTTACACCATGAGGGTGGCAGAAAATATGTTATGCCTTAGGGGGCATTGGCAAGTATGAATGTCCTTTAGGGGGGCATTGGGCTAAAAAAGTTGGGAAACTCTACACTGGATATTGTGAAGGTAAACGCGCATTTAAATTTTCTAAGGCAAAAGATGGAAGAAACTGTAAATCGAGATCACGATTATGAGAGGAGTTAGCACTTAACATAAGCAACAGGTAAATGTACTTTCAGAAATGCTCCATACTTACAACCCTCAGGAGACATAACAAATCGAATTATTGACAGAGTTAATATTGGAGCTATCACCATGCAAAGGACACTGTATGTACAGCATATACCTCATGGTTACCTTCTAATCAGAGTTACAATTAAAGAACTATTGGTCCTGATTGGATTTCAGATGAGCAGTTTTTAAAAATGGGTTGGTACTAACACCCCAGGGTGTCAACTCACCTTGACACATCACCTCCTTGGAAATTGTAAGAATGGTCTGGACTACTGTATGTTGGAGCTGTATTTCATAGTCCTTACCATACTGATACCAAACATACCCACTAAACAAAATTCAGAATGCTGGAAAATATCAAAAAGAGTTAAGATTTCAATTGAAATCCACCTCCTCCAGCTATTAAATGGCAAAGATCTACAAAGGGAGTAAAATAGGCTCCCTGTCATCAAAAAGGAGAATACTGGGTTGGTCCTGAGGCATTAGTCAAGAATGGGTTAACAGATTGTAGGGCTTGTTTCCTTTGATAATTGTTCTCTGTCTAGTATGCCTGTTAATAACAGGGCATTCCTAGAATTTGATTTGATGAATGATACTTATTACATTGCTATTCAAGCACACATTAGAATAATGAATCTTTAATTTTCAGTTTGATTAGCTGTAATGTTGCAGTTTCGAAAATTCGAGGAACTTAATTTTAGCTGGACTAGTGTTACCCAAACCTACTTATTCACCTAAATATACATATACTTACATTTGTACCTGCTGCTCTTCTACCTATCCCTCATTTTATTGCACAGTGGGATAGTTATTAACCATAATGAAGTTATTAGGCAGTGGGATAAATTATCCAAGACTATTAATAATCATGCAGATTTAGCTAATGATGTTTTGCAGAATCCACTCCTTTAGGAGTAAAGTTTGGAAATGGGGACTGAATGTTAATGCACATCCTTAAATTCATATTATTTTACATTATTATTGTTCTGCTCTTTGTTCTAATGATTATCCAATGTATTTTCCAAAGAGATTCTCAATGGAAATTTGTACAACATGTTTACATGCTAAAAGCCAGTCCAATTCTCTTTTTGGATATTTTGTCTGACTTCACATTGAGTTCTATGTACATTTACCACATTATATTTCATTGGTTGTTTAATGCCCCAGTGTTATGGTATGAATTTAAGTACATTTTGTCCTGTTTCTTTTATATGCTTTTGTACTGATATTATTTTAAAATATGCTGGCATTTAATATCTGTTTTATAGTCGATGGTAGTTTGTTAGTATCTTTATCAGTATGATTTGACATACTTATGAATGCCTATGTTCCTTTTTTGCAGTATTCACTGAGACACGTAAACAGTGGCGTGATCCCCAGAATTCCTGTGGATCAAAGGGAGGGGGAGACGTTTACCATGAAAAATTAAAATATAGAATCAAACTTGATTGGATCAAGGATAGTGAAAGTAGACAAAACAATTTGCTTTGATCTTGCCATGTGGATGATTTTGTGAAGCTGCTCTGTACCCCCCATTTTGTGAGCTGTCTTGTTGTTTCAATGAAGTTCCTGATAATTGCTGAACTACAGATAATTTTCGAATAAGAAGTTATTTGTGAGGTGTTCTTTGGTAAGATAGAACATGCAAGTTTGTGAATAGGAGAGTCTGTGTCTGGCCTGAGTAACCCAAGGCTAGCAATTGGCTAGTTGTTCTGATTCAGAACCAAGTGACATTCTTTGCAAGAAGAAAATAAAATGATGCTGGCTTGGATGAGAGCCAATGGGAAGCTGACACACCTTCCGGGGTGCCTAGGGGCGACTCGAGTAGCAGCAGTACTCCCAATGGACACAATTAAATATTCCCATTGCACCCTGTTACAGCTAAAAAGCATAACTGCTTTCAAGCTCAGTACAGTCAACAAAGATGTCTTAATGCATTTAAATGAACTATCGTTGCTTAAAACTGATGGAAATAACGACTGTGGATGGAAGCACCTACAGAGGAAGTGTGGCTAAAGATCGGGGTTACAATGGCATTTAAGGAAACGGGGTTTTAAACTCCCAGTACCGACTATCTTGCTGGCATTTGTGCAGTCTCTGGTGAATAAAATCGATGATCTCAGAGCTACAGTGATGAATCAGAGGGACATTAGGACTGCCTGTGTCCTTTGTTTCAAGGAATCCTGATTAACCCCTTCCATACTGGATGCAGCGATTCAGATCAACAGGTTTACTATACACCGTCAGGATAGATCTATACACTCTCTCAAAAGCAGAGGTGGAGGAGTATGCCTCATAATCAACTCTTCTTGGTGCACAAATATATCAGTGCTCACCAGACCTGGAACATCTAGCAGTTAATTGCCATCCTTTTTACCTACCACGGGAGTTCGCTGGGGTCATTTTGGTAGCAGTATACATTTCACCTCAGGCCTATGTCAATCAGGCTTTAGATGATCTGAGCAATGGGATCAACATGCATGAAACAGTGCATCCTAACGCCTTCACCAAGTTTTGGGAGATTTTAACCAGGCCAGTCTGAAAAAAACACTAAGTAATTACCATCAACAGATCACTTGCAATACCAGAGGAAACAACACACTGGACCATTGCTACACCACCATCAAGAATGCCTACTGTGTTATTCCACGCCCTAACTTCAGGAAGTCTGATCACCTGACTGTACTTCTACTTCCTGAGTATAGGCAGAGACTGAAGACTGCAGCACCAGCAGTGAGGACCAAGAAGGTTTGGACAAGGGAAGCACAGGAGCACCTACAGGACAGCTTTGAATCAGTAGACTGGACTGCATTCAGGGATTCATCTTCAAATCGGAATGAGTATGCTGCAGTTGTTACCGACTTCATTAAAGCCTGTGTGGATGAGTGTGTGCCTACAAAGACTTACTGTACATTCCCAAATCAAAAGCCATGGATGAACCAGGAGGCACATAATCTGTTGAAGGCTAGACCTGTGGCATTCAAGTCTGGCAATCCAGGCCTGTACCAGAAAACCTGGTATGATTTGAGGAGGGCTATTTCAAGGGCAAACAGACAATTTCAAATGAGATTGGAGGTAATATCGGATGCATAACAACTCTGGCAGGGACTGCAAGACATTACTTACTACAAAGTAAAACCCAATAGTATGAATGGCAACAATGCTTCACTACCAGATGAACTCAATGCCTTCTATGCCAGCTTTGAAAGATCCCCACTGCACCTGATGACCCTGTGATTGATGCACCATCAATAACTCTGAGACGTGGGTTAAGGTAGGCTTTTATTGGCTGGAAGAAAGCACAAGCAGCAAGTGACCATCACACAACATCCTGGAGACTGAGGAATGGTCTGTGGCTCCAATCGCCTTTATACCGGGGTCTGTGGGAGGAGCCACGGTAAGTGGGAGGAGCCACAGGAGCAGTCAGCAGGGGGGCGTGACCAGACAGGTATATGTAGTTCACCACATTCACCCCCCCCCGTTTTAAAAGAGAGTCCCCATGGGGCGAAGTTTCTTACAAGTATATTTACAGGTTAAGTCTATCAGGTGGTCGAATCTGTTGCTGCGATCTACGTAGCACCGGCTGTGATTGCACAGGTACCAGTGGTGATTGCACCGGAGACGGAGGTTGTGCTGGTTCCGGCCTAACTGGAGGTGTCAGCCCACTAGGCGTCAGTGATCCCTCATGCTTGTGCGAGGCGCCCGGTATAGGAGTGTCGTGAGGAGTCTGTGTGGGGCACGGAGTGCGCGGTGTCACCTTGGGTACAGGGTTCATAGTTACCGTGGAGTGTCCGGGGTAGTGGTCTGCTGCTCCTGCAGGCGCCAGGTCGCGGACAGAGACCGTGTCCTCCCACCCATCAGGTAAGACCACGTAGGCATACTGGGGGTTCGCATGAAGTAGGTGAACCCTCTCGACCAGTGGGGAGTATTTATTGCTCCTCGCATGTTTCCGGAGCAGCACTGGCCCTGGGGATGTCAGCCAAGCCGGTAGGGTGGTCCCAGTGGCAGACTTCCTGGGAAAAGAAAAGATGCGCTCGTGAGGGGTGGCATTGGTGGACGTACATAACAGGGAGCGGATAGAGTGGAGTGCCTCAGGGAGGACCTCCTGCCAGCGAGAGACCAGCAACCCCTTTGACAAGGGCTAAAAGTGTGGCCTTCCACACTGTGGCATTCTCCCTCTCCACCTGTCCATTCCCCCGGGGATTATAGCTCATGGTCCTACTAGTAGCAATGCCCCTAGCCAGCAGGTACTGGCGCAGCTCGTCACTCATAAAGGAGGACCCTCTATCACTGTGGATATAGCAGGGATATCCGAACAGAGTGAAGAGCTGGCGCAGGGCTTTTATGACGGATGTGGCAGTGGTGTCAGGGCAGGGGATGGCAAAGGGGAACCGCGAGTACTCGTCGATAATGTTGAGAAAGTAGGCATTGCGGTCGGTGGAGGGAAGGGGGCCCTTAAAGTCAACACTCAGTCGCTCAAAGGGGCAGGTGGCCTTGATAAGTTGTGCCTTTTCAGGACAGTAGAAGTGCGGTTTGCACTCAGCGCAGACTTGGCAGTCCCTGGTCATCGTCCTGATGTCCTCAAGGGAGTAAGGCAGGTTCCGGGCTTTCACGAAATGGTAAAATCAGGTGACCCCCGGGTGGCAAAGATCTGCATGGAGGGCGTATAGCCGGTCAAGCTGCGCGCTGGCACATGTTCCCTGGGATAGGGCATCAGGGGGCTCATTGAGCCTTCCAGGCCGGTACAGGATATCATAGTTGTAGGTGGAGAGTTCCATTCTCCACCGCAAAATTTTATCATTTTTGATTTTGCCCCGCTGTTGGTTACTGAACATGAACGTAACTGAGCGCTGGTCGGTCAGCAAGGTGAACCTTTTGCCGGCGAGATAGTGCCTCCAGTGCCTAATAGCTTCCACTATGGCCTGGGCTTCTTTCTCCACCGCGGAGTGCCAAATTTCAGAGCCTTGAAGGGTATGAGAAAAGAATGCTACTGGCCTGCCTGCCTGATTGAGGATAGCAGCAAGTGCGAAATCAGAGGCGTCACTCTCTACTTGGAAGAGAATGGTCTCGTCCACCGCATGCATCGTTGCTTTGGCAATGTCCCCTTTAATGCAGCTGAACGCCACGCAGGCCTCAGCAGAGAGGGGAAAAGTGGTAGACTTGACCAGGGGGCGGGCCTTGTCTGTGTAATGAGGGACCCATTGGGCGTAATAGGAAAAGAAGCCCAGGCACCGTCTGAGGGCTCTGAGGGTGGTGGGAAGAGGGAGTTCTAACAGGGGGCGCATACGGTTGGGATCAGGACCAATGACCCCGTTTTCCACGACATACCCAAGGATAACGAGTTGGGTGGTTCCGAACACACACTTGTCCCTGTTATAAGTAAGGTTCAGGGCTTTGGCCACTTGGAAAAATCGTTGGAGGTTGGTGTTGTGATCCGACCAGTCGTGACCACAGATGGTGATGTTATCCAGGTAGGGAAATGTGGCCTTCAGTTGGCACTGGTCCACCATCCGGTCCATTTCCCTCTGGAAGACAGAGACACCATTTGTGACACTGAAGGGGATGCGCAGGAAGTGATAGAGCCTGCCGCCCGCCTCGAAGGCGGTGTAGGGGCAGTCTTCTGGGCGGATGGAGAGCTGATGGTTAGCAGATTTCAGGTCTATGGTCGAGTACACCTTGTACTGAGCTATCTGGTTGACCATATCCGCGATGCGGGGTAGGGGGTACGCGTCAAGCTGCGTGAACCTATTGATGGTCTGGCTATAGTCTATGACCATTTTATCTTTCTGCCCGGTTTGAACAACAACCACCTGGGCCCTCCAAGGACTTGTGCTTGGCTCAATGATCCCCTCCCTGAGCAGCCGCTGCACCTCCGACTGAATGAAGGCCCTGTCCCCCACGCTGTACCTCCTGCTTTTAGTTGCCACAGGTTTGCAGTTGGGGGTCAGGTTGGCGAAAAGCGGTGGGGGAGGGATCTTGAGGGTGGAGAGGCTGCAAGTGGTGTCAGTAGCGCAGCTGTCGGCATGGTGCTGGGTGGGATGTGTGGGTCGGTGTGTGTGTGTGGTCAGTAGTAGGGTATATGACGAAGTCCCACAAAACTGAGGGTTCCTGACAGTGAGTGGTGGGAGGGGCCCGTCATATGCCATAGTCACACTTTCGAGGTGGCTCTGGAAGTCCAGCCCCAATAGCACAGGCGTGCACAGTTGAGGCATGACCAGTAGCGCAAAGTTCCGATATTCTGTGCCCTGCACCACCAATGTCGCTACACAACGCCCCCCCCCCCCCCCCCCCGGATGTCTGTGGAATGCGACCCAGAAGCCATGGTGACCCTTTGGCTTACCGGCCGTGTCACGAGTCCGCAGCGTTGCACCGTGTCTGGGTCAATAAAACTCTCAGTGCTGCCCATGTCAAACAGGCAGCTGGTCCTGTGCCCCTCCACCAGGATGTCCATCATTGACGTTGCAAGCTGGATGGGGCGCTTTGGTCGAGGGTTACAGAGGCCATAGTTGAACCGCCGTCTTGGTGTCCGGTAAACACCCATGGGTCGGAGGCGGGGTGAGGTGGTGCCGACAAAGATGGCTGCCCCCATGCCTCGCACGAGGCGGGCAGGCAAGATGGCGGCGACCAATATGGCCGCCCCCATGCCCCGCATGAGGCGGGCAGGCAAGATGGCGGTGACCATGATAGCGACCCCCATGCCTCGCACGCGGTGCTGCTCGACCCCGCTCGTGGTTCAGACTTACAGACCTTGGCGAATTGGCCCTTCTTTCCGCAGTTGGAACAGGTAGCTTCTCAGGCTGTGCAGCGTTTTCGGGGGTGCTTTTCGAGTCCTCAGAAGTAACACTGCGCGGACTTGCGACTGGCAGCAGCTGTGGTTGGTTTCGGGGAATTCGTGGACTCGTGACTGGCAGCAGCGGTGGTGGATTCACTCGCGGGTGGTGGGGTCTGCAGCGTCCACGGAACCGGCGGGGGATCGCATGGATGGACAGCGTCAGCGTTGTGCAGAGCAGCCTCCAGCGTGTCGGCCATCTCGATCGCTGAGCGTAAGGTAAGATCGGCATTTTCCAGCAGCCGCTGGCGCACATATACTGATCTGATCCTCATAACGAAGGCATCTCGTACTAGCAGCTCCGCATGCTGTTCTGCCGTCAGTCCCTTGCAGTCGCAGGCCCACACGAGTGTCTGTAGGGCTCGGAGAAACTCCCCGCTCGACTCACCGGTTCGCTGCCGCCGCGTTGCTAAGCGATGTCTTGCATAGACAGTGTTCACCGGCCGCAGGTACTGTCTTCTGAGGGCATCCAGTGCCCCTTGGTAGGTTGGCAGGTTCCCTGATAAGTGAGTAAACTTTGGGGCTGACCCTCGAAAGGAGGATTCTGTGCATAATAGCGGTCTCAGTCACATGAACCTCCTCCAAGTATGAGTGGAAGCATGCAAGCCAGAGTTCAAAGGCAAGAGCTGCTTCTGAGTCTTGAGGGTCAATGTCCAATTTTTCCGGACGTGAAATGCTTTCTTCCAGCCAATAAAATTGATGCACCATCAATAACTCTGAGACGTAGGTTAAGGTAGGCTTTTATTGGCTGGAAGAAAGCACAAGCAACAAGTGACCACCACACAACATCCTGGAGACTGAGGAAGGGTCTGTGGCTCCAATCGCCTTTATACAGGGGTCTGTGGGAGGAGCCACAGGAGCAGTCAGCGGGGGAGGGGGGGGGCGTGTCCAGACAGGTATATGTAGTTCACCACAGTGATCTCTGTCTCAGAGGCCAATGTTAGGCTGTCTTTAAAGAGAGTGAACCCTCACAATACAGAAGGTTGCGATGGAGTACCCGGTAAGGCTCTGAAAACCTGTGCCAGCCAACTAGCTGGAATATTCAAGGACATTTTCAACCTCTCACTGCTACGGATGGAAGTTCCCACTTTCTTGAAAAAGGCAACAATTATACCAGTTCCTAAGAAGAATAATGCAGCTGCCTTAATGACTATCGCCCAGTAGCACTCACATCGACAGTGATGAAATGCTTTGAGAGGTTGCTCATGACTAGACTGAACTCCTGCCTCAGCAAGGACCTGGATCCACTGCAATTTGCCTATTGCCTCAATAGGTTAACAGCAGACGCAATCTCAATGGCTCTCCACACGGCTTTAGACCACCTGGACAACACAAACACCTACGTCAGGATGCTGTTCATCGACTATAGCTCAGCATTTAATACCATCCTTCCCACAATCCTGATTGAGAAGTTGCAGAACCTGGGCCTCTGTACCTCCCTCTGCAATTGAATCCTCAACTTCCTAACCTGAAGACCACAGTCTGTGCAGATTGGTGATAACATATCCTTCTCCATGACGATCAATACTGATGTACCTCAGGGGTGTGTGCTTAGCCCACTGCTCTACTCTCTACATACACACGACTGTGTGGCTAGGCATATCTCAAATACCATCTACAAATCTGCGGATGATACAACCATTGTTGGTAGAATCTCAGGTGGTGACAAGAGGGTGTACAAGAGTGAGATGTGCCAACTAGTGAAGTAGTGCCACAGCAACAACCTGGCACTCAACATCAGTAAGATAAAAGAGCTGATTGTGGACTTCAGGAAGAGTAAGACAAAGGAACACATACCAATCCTCATAGAGGGATCAGAAGTGGAGAGAGTGAGCAGTTTCACGTTCCCGGGTGTCAAGATCTCTGAGGATCTAACCTGGTGTCCAACATATCGATGTAGATATAAAGAAGGCAAGACAGCTGCTATACTTTTTTTTAGGAATTTGAAGAGATTGGTATAACAACAAATTCACTCAAAAACTTCTATAGTTGTACCATGGAGAGCATTCTGACAGGCTGCATCACTGTCTGGTATGGAGGGTGCTGCTGCACAGGACCAAAAGAAGCTGCATAGGGTCGTAAATCTAGTCAGCTTTATACGAACCTACAAAGAACCCAGGACATCTTTAGGGAGCAGTGTCTCAGAAAGGCAGCATCCATTATTAAGGACCCCCAGCACCCAGGGCATGCCCTTTTCTCACTGTTACCATCAGGTAGGAGGTACAGAAGCCTGAAGACACACACTCAGTGATTCAGGAACAGCTTCTTCTCCTTTGCCATCTGATTCCTAAATGGACATTGAACCCTTGGACACTACCTCACTTTTTTTTAATATATAGTATTTCTGTTTTTTGCACGAATTTTAATTTATTCAATATACATATACTGTATAAAGTATACTGAGTGAGATCTACTTATTTATTTGTTATTATTATTTTTCTTCTTATTCTTCTGTATTCTGTATTGCATTGAACTGCTGCTGCTAAGTTAACAAATTTCACGTCACATGCCGGTGATAATAAACCTGATTCTGGTTCTGATTCACATTAGCCATATAGACCAGAGCCAACGAGATTGAAACACAACATTTGAACTGATGGATAGAGTATACGAATGAGGAGTTTTGTATGAAAAGCAGTGAGACTCTGGAAACTAACAATTACAAGGATGACCCCCATGCTAGGGGCTGGGAAAAGGAGGATCAATTGGAAGATCCCCTACTTTGACGTTAAAAATGGGAGAAATGATCTGAGTGAGTATTGGTACAGAGGGAACAGTAGAATTTATGTTTTAAATTGTTTGCCTGGGGTCAACTTTGTTACATTGATATTTGTGCAGAGACAATAATGTCCAAATCTTGATTAATTAAGAGTTGTATAGTGAATTTAACAGTACATATGGTTGCACACAGCATATAAACTTACAATAGCACATACAGTCACAAAATAATATTAACATAAGTCCCTGAGCAGTATGGCCTAAAGCTTGTTGGTGCATGGCATGTTGTCCTGTAGCCATGCTTCTGTAAAAACAAGCACACAGTAGTCCCTCATCTTGTGCTGGGTCAGTGGCAGATGAAGGCAATGCTGCTTGCCTTCTAGAGAGTGACCGCTGGAGAGCAGCACTAGCGAGAGAGCTGGCCAGCCCCCAGCCCAGCATAGATCACTGTACACCCACCTGCCTCTGTTTGCTCTCAAACCACATCCAGCACCTCTTGCTGGCTGCAAAAGACGATGCCACAGCATAAGGGCCTGGTCTGCACAACTAACAGAGGCCTCTTGTGTCTGTAATGCTGACTGTAGTTTCAGGTGTTCTGGAAACTGTCAGGGTAGGTGATGACATACTCATTATAGTCTCTTCTAAATGTGTATAGGTTGTGTTAAGCTTATCGGGAAGGCATGTGTTGTTGCTGGCGATTCTGCCGACTTCATTTTGTAACCGTTTACAGTACGTAAGCCCTGCCACCGCTGATGGCTGGACTGAAACTTGATTATGGACTGGTACTGTCTCTTAGCATCTCCGATGATTTTACAGAAGTCATATCTTGATTTCTTATAAAGGGCAGAGTCACCTGATTTGAATGCTGGAGACCTAGTCTTCAGAAGAGAATGGATTCCCCAGTCCATCCATGGTTTCCAGACTGGATACACCCAGATTGTCCTCTTTTGCACACAGACCTCAACACACTTGCTGTGATCATAAGACATAGGAACAGTAGAAGGCCATTGATCTAACGTGGTGTTGGTATGACAAACTCATCTAGACTGGCAACTGAGACGTTGAGCATGGACCAGCATGCTCGCTTGTAGACTATCAATAACAGTTTTCTTAACTTAATTTAAAAACAGGACAAATCAAGCACATTAGTTGGTGTCAGTAAAGATCGAAGTGTAACAGGACCTCAGAAAGAACAGATTTATTGGAAAGGTGTAATTTCTTCCATCTCTTTCCTTTTAAAGGTACTGCAAATCCAACAGGGGATTCAGGAGAAAAATTTTCACCAAGAATTCTCTTCTTCAAGAAATCTCAGGTGAGCATGATATTGAAGAAAAGGGCCTGTTATCCCTGATAGATATTTATCCCTCTATCAACATCCAGTATTTTGTATTGTTTTGAGAGCTTGCTATGCATAGATTGTCTGATGTATGCCCAATGTTACCACAGTAACTTTACTTCAAAGGTATTTAACTTTAGTTCATGAAAAGTCTGTTTAAGTGCAAGACTTCCAAAGTCAAATAATTGACACAAATTGCACTGATACAATAAGAGGTTAGAAAAGCAGAACTGGAAGCAGGGGCTGAAATTATTGGATGAAAAGGGGTCAGAATCTTACCGGGAATTTAACTATCATTGGGACCAAATTGCCTTTTTCAAATTATAAATTATATTCAAGTCTATGTAGTGTCAGAGTTGAAAATAGAATATCTTTCACATCAAAAGTCCGAAGGTTAAATTGTCTAGTAATAGACAACCTGCTGAAATTGCTTGGTCCAGACTTCCTGAGCCTGAGCAAGATGCATTTTGTATTCATACTCTTACCTTGCTTTTATGCAGCCAGCCAACCCTACAGCAGTCTGTATGAGTACATATCCAGAATCCAGTTGTCAGTCACAGGTACCAGTTGAGGCTGACTCTGACTGATTGAAGTCATGTCTGCATCTCCCTATTGGGAAGTGCAATTACTGGTGGGAATTACTACAGGGAAGGCTGGCAGGAAACATATTAGATATTGGAAGAGAGGAAGCATTCTGATTTTATCAACATGGGAATTGATCAGTGAGGTGCAATTACTTTCAGCAGCCCATTCTGGAGTAGCAGGAGAAAGTTGCACAAGTGGGGCATGAAGATGAGCTACTAAAGTTTTAGTAAAGCCATGCAATTGGCTAATGCCAGTGAAGATAATATCTCCCCTCTCCATAACTCCTACTAAAGCATACTTTTTACAAAACATTCAAAAAGGTCCCTCATAATAGGCTGGTCCAGAAGATTTAGTCCAGGGATCCACAGTGAATTGGTAAGTTGGATGAAAAGATGTTGATCATAGAGGACAGTGGATAAGGGTGTTATTCTAACTGGAGGTCTGTGACCTGTGCTGTTGCACGAGCATCAGTGTTAGGACCTCTGTCTGTATACACCATGTAGGTGGATTGATTAATAAATAAACAGACAACACAAAAATTAGCAGAGTTGTAGATAGTGAGTAAGTTTGGCAAATGATTCATCACCATACAGATTAGTTAAAACTTTGGGCAGAGAAGTGGCATTTAGAGTTTAATCCAGACAAGTGTAAGGTGCTACAATTGGGGGGATGGAGTCAAATACAGAGCATGTAAAATCACAGTGACCCTTAGAAATGCTGACATACAGACTGAACTTGCATTGAAAGCCAATAACTTCCTGAAATTGGCTATAGAAACGGATAGGGTGGTAAAGGTGGTGGTACGAACCTGTAGGTTTCGTTTAGTATGGATTGTCATTAAGAGTGCCTAAGTGAGGCGGGACTATGACATCAGGCACACGCTTCCCCGATCTGGGGGGGGGAGGAGGAGAGAGAGAGAGAGAGAGAGAGGGGGGGAGAGGGAGAGGGAGGGAGGGGAAGAGGAGGGAGAGGGAGAGGGGGGGAAGAGGAGGGAGAGGGAGAGGGAGGGGGGGGAAGAGGAGGGGGAGGGGGAGAGGGAGAGGGAGGGGGAGAGGGAGGGGGAGGGGGAGAGATGGAGAGGGAGGGGGGGGAGAGAGGGTGTGGCGAACTACATATACCTGTCTGGACACGCCCCCTGATGACTGCTCCTGTTGCTCCTCCCACAGACCCCTGTATAAAGGTGATGGGGGTCTGAGCCCGGCCTCTCAGTCTCCAGGATGTAGTATGGTGGTCAATCACTGCTCGTTCCTTCTTCCAGTCAATAAAAGCCGATACCTCGCTTTTACGTCTCAGAGTGAGTTATTGATGGTGCATCAGGGGGAGAGGGAGAGGGGGGGGAGAGAGAGAGGGGGGGGGGAGGGGGAGAGAGGGGAGGGGGGGGAGGGGGAGAGGGAGAGGGAGAGAGGGGGGGGAGGGAGAGGGGGAGAGGGAGAGAGGGGGGGAGGGAGAGGGGGGAGGGAGAGGGGGGAGGGAGAGGGGGAAGGGAGAGGGGGGAGGGAGAGGGGGGGAGGGAGATGGGGGGGAGAGAGAGAGGGGGAGGGGGAGAGAGGGGAGAGGGGGAGGGGGAGAGGGGGGAGAGAGAGGGGGAGAGGGAGAGGGAGAGAGGGGGAGAGGGAGAGAGGGGGAGAGGGAGAGAGGGGGGGAGGGAGGGGGGGAGAGGGGGAGAGAGAGAACTCTCGCAGTCTTCGCATGATTTGGAACTATGAACTGCCGGGGCAAGTTTGTGCCAGTATGGGTGTCTGTCACTTCGTATAATCCATAGAAGTGGATTTTGGGATACCCCGTGGGACTGCTTGTGTAGCCCTTACCTGGGTATGTTGTGTGGTAATCACTAGAAGATGATATCCCTGTGACAGGTCACTTTCGGTGATAATTTGCATGTGGATTTGGAACAATACGATGGACAAGATTCGGGACAAGAAGGCAGCGGGAGAGCACCTAAGGATTTCCAGCGGGAAGACATTTTGAGTTCTCGGGGGAAGGGAGAGGCCAGACTGCGCAGGTGCATGACGTCAGCCAGTTGAGCTCGAACGGTTTAAAAAGAAGGCAGTCATATCCAACGGGCAGCATTGGGAGCAGGCAGCAGAGTGAAAGGGCTTTGGCTCAACGGGCTTCGGCAGTAACTGGATGAGGCAAAGCAGTTATTGATTGCAAAAGGAAGTAGTATGTGTGTGAGGCCGGTTTTCTGTGGTCGGTGTCAGATGTGGGAGGTCCTGGAGTCTCCCGGCATCCCGGATGGCCACATCTGCACCCAGTCCATCAAATGCAACTCCTAAGGGACCATGTTCGGGAACTGGAGATGCAGCTTGATGACCGTCGTCTGGTCAAGGAGAGTGAGGAGGTGATAGAGAGGAGTTATAGGCAGGTGGTCACTCCGGGGCCATGGGGGACAGAGAAATGGGTCACAGTCAGGAGAGGGAAGGGGAAGAGTCAGGTACTAGAGAGTACCCCTGTGGCTGTACCCCTTGACAATAAGTACTCCTGTTTGAGTACTGCTGGGGGGACAGCTTACCTGGGGGAAGTGACAGTGGCCATGCCTCTGGCACAGAGTCTGGCCCTGTAGCTCAGAACAATAGGGAAAGGAAGAGGAAGGCAGTAGCGATAGGGGACTCTATAGTCAGGGGGTCAGACAAGTGATTCTGTGGACGCAGGAAAGAAACTCGGATGGTAGTTTGCCTCCCAGGTGCCAGGGTCTGGGACGTTTCTGATCGCGTCCAAGATATCCTGCAGTGGGAGGGAGAACAGCCAGCGGTCGTGGTATATATTGGTACCAATGACATAAGTAGGAAAAAGGAAGAGGTCCTGAAAGAAGACTACAGGGAGTTAGGAAGGAAGTTGAAAAGCAGGACCTCAAAGGTAGTAATTTCGAGATTACTGCCTGAGCCATGCGACAGTGAGAATAGGAATAGGATGAGGTGGAGGATAAATGCATGGCTGAGGGAATGGAGCAGGGGGCAGGGATTCAGATTTCTGGATCATTGGGACTTCTTTTGGGGCAGGTGTAACCTGTACAAAAAGGACGGGTTGCACTTGAATCCCAGGGGACCAATATCCTGGCGGGCAGGTTTGATAGAGCTGTTGAGGAGGGTTTAAACTAGTTTGGCAGGGGGGTGGGAATCAGAATGTGAGTGCAGGGAGTAAGGTAGAAGGACTGCTAAGAGTTCTGAGTTGATGAGGAAGGACAGGCAGGGGACAGAACATAATTGTAGCCAGTTAAAGGGGTTGAAATGTGTCTGTTTCAATGCTAGGAGTATTAGGAACAAGGAGGATGAACTTAGAGCATGGATTAGTACGTGGAACTATGATGTTGTGGCCGTTACTGAAATTTGGTTGGAGGAAGGGCAGGATTGGATGATGCAGGTCCCGGGGTTCAGGTGTTTTAAAAGGAATAGGATGGGAGGTAGAAAAGTGGGGGGGAGTGGTGTTGCTGGTCAGGGATAGTATCACGGCTATAGAGTGGGAGGACGCTGCAGAGGGAGTGTCCATTGAGTCAGTCTGGGTGGAGGTCAGAAATAGGAAGGGATCAATCACTGTGCTGGGAGTAGTCTATAGGCCCCCAAATAGACATCGGGACACCGAGGAGCAGATAAGCAGGCAGATTTTAGAATGTTCAGGAAATACAGGATAGTAGTCATGGGTGATTTCAACTTCCCTCATATTGACTGGCACCTCCTGAGTGCAAGGGGGATAGATGGGGCTGAATTTGTCAGGTATGTTCAAGAACGATACCTGACACAATATGTGGACCGGGTGATGAGAGGAGAGGCTATACTGGCTCTAGTTCTGGGTAATGAACCTGGTCAGGTGACAGATCTCTTGGTGGGGGAGCATTTTGGTGAGAATGACCACAACCCCCTTAGGTTCAGCATAGCTATGGAAAGGGATAAAATCAGATGAAATGGTAAAGTGCTTAACTGGGGAAGGGCTAACTTTGAAGGGATGAGGCAGGAACTAGCGAGAGTAAATTGGAAACAGATGTTCAAAGGGGAAAACACAGAAGTAATTTCAGAGAAGTTTCAGCTGGGTTCAAGATAGGTTTGTCCCACTGAGGCAAGGAAAAAATGGTAGGAAAGGGAACCGTGGCTGACGAAACACATGAGGCAACTTGTCAAGAGGAAAAAGGAAGCATATGTTAGATATAAGAAGCAGGAAGTAGGAGGGGCTCATGAGAAATATAGGGTAGCCAGGAAGGAGCTAAAGAAAGGACTTAGGAGAGCTCAAAGGGGGCATGAGAAGGCCTTGGCATGTTGGACTAAGGAGAACCCCAAGGCGTTCTATGCGTACATGAAGAACAGGAGGATGACAAGAACAAAGGTGGGACCGCTAAAGGATAAAGGGGGCAACATGTGCCTGGAGGCGGAAGAGGTTGGGGAGGTCCTAAATGAATACTTTGTTTCAGTATTCACAAGTGAAAAGGATCTTGATCAGGGTGAGGTCGAAATAGAGCAGGCCTGTGTGCTGGACAATGTGGAGATTACAGAAGAAGAGGTGCTGGATCTTCTTAAAAACATCAAGATTAATAAATCCCCAGGGCCGGATATGATACACCCCAGGTTGTTGTGGGAATTGAGAGAAGAGATCGCAGGAGCATTAGCTATGATCTTTGAATCCTCTTTGGCTGCAGGGGAAGTGCCGGAGGACTGGAGAATGGCAAATGTAGTTCCCTTGTTTAAAAAAGGTAATAGGGAGAAACCTGGGAACTATAGACCGGTGAGTCTTACGTTGGTGGTCTGCGAACTACTGGAAAGGATTCTTAAGGATAGGATCTACAAGCATTTGGAAAAGTACAGTCTACTCATGGATAGTCAACATGGCTTTGTGAAAGGAAGATCGTGCCTCACGAGCCTGATTGAGTTTTTTAAAGAGGTAACAAAAGAAATTGATGAGGGTAGGGCAATGGATGTGGTCTACATGGACTTTAGCAAAGCATTTGTCAAGGTCCCTCATGAGAAGCTCATCCAGAAACTCATGAGGCATGGGATAAGTGGAACCTTGGCTGTTTGGATAAAAAATTGGCTTAAAGGAAGAAAGCAGAGGGTAGTTGTGGAAGGGAAGTATTCTGCCTGGAGGTCGGTGACTAGTGGAGTGCCACAGGGACCTGTACCGGGACCCCTGCTATTTGTGATTTCTATAAATGACCTGGATGTAGAGGTGGAAGGATGGGTGAGTAAGTTTGCTGATGACACAAAGATTGGAGAAGTTGTGAATGGAGCTGTAGGTTGTCGAAGGTTACAAGAGGATATAGACAGGCTGCAGAGTTGGGCAGAAAAATGGCAGATGGAGTTCAATCCGGACAAGTGTGAGGTGATGCATTTTGGAAGCAGAAGACTGAGTACAGGATTAGTGGTCAGTTACTTAAGAGTGTGGATGAACAAAGGGACCTTGGGGTTCAAATCCATACATCCCTCAAGGTCACTGCGCAGGTTGATAGGGTAGTTAAGAAGGCCTATAGGATGCTAGGCTTCATTAACAGGGGGATTGAGTTCAAGAGTAGAGAGGTCATTTTACAACTCTACAAATCTCTGGTGAGACTGCACTTAGAGTATTGTGTTCAATTATGGTCACCTCATTATAGGAAGGATGTGGAAGCTATGGAGAGGGTGCAGAGGAGATTTACCAGGATGTTGCCTGGTTTGGAGAACAAGTCGTATGAAGCAAGGTTAGCAGAGCTGGGACTTTACTCTTTGGAGCGTAAAAGAATGAGAGGGGACTTGATAGAGGTCTACAAGATTATGAGAGGCATAGATAGGGTGGATAGTCAGTACCTGTTTCCCAGGGCACCAATAGCAAACACCAGAGGGCATATGTACAAAATTAAGGGACAGACGTTTAGGGGAGACATCAGGGGGAAATTTTTTACACAGAGGGTTGTGAGTGTCTGGAATGACTTGCCAGGGATGGTGGTGGAGGCTAAAACATTAGGGGTATTCAAGAGCCTCTTGGACAGGCACAGGGATGAAAGAAAAATAGAGGGTTATGGGGTAGTGTGGGTTTAGTACTTTTTTTTAAAGGATTATATGGGTCAGCACAACATGGAGGGCTGAAGGGCCTGTACTGTGCTGTAGTGCTCTATGGTTCTATAGTTCTATGCCTGGTGATTGTTATCTCGTTTCCAGCGTGGAACCTGTGGAATAGTACGTACTTACCTTTTCTCTCCATTACAACCTGGATTACAAATATCTCTCCCCCATCATTGATTATGTGGATTACTGAACTTTCCTGCTTTACCATTTCCAGACTCTAAACCTTGATCCCCCCGCCCCCCACCCCCCCAGCTCAATATAGTTTGGGAGCTATATTTACACATATATACACATAACACTGTTAACTTTTGTTTATCTTGATTTAAGTTACTATATTATAAGTAGTTACTAATAAAGATAGTGGTTTTATCATCAAAACCAGACTCATGTGTAGTCTATTGCTGCAGGTTCGTTTCTAAAACGTTACTGTTCGTAACAGTGGTTTATGGTACACTCGCCTTCATTGGTTCAGGTGCTGAGTATGAAGTCCAGGAAGTCATGTTGAAGCTGTATAAAACTACAGATACGTCATATTTGGAGCATTTTGTGCATTCTGGTCACCAGATTAAAGAAGGATCTGGAGGTTTTGGAGAGGGCACGGAAGAGGTCACCAGGGTGTTGCTTGGATTGGAGTGCACTAGCTGTAGGGAGATGTTTGAGAAATTTGGATAATTTTGCTGGAGTGTCAATGCTGAGAGTGACCTGATAGATATTTGCAAAATTATGAGAAACATCAATAATGCTGATAGAGCCTTTTTCTCCAGAGTAGAAATACTATAGGGCATAGCTTTAAGACAAGAAGGGGAAAATTTACAGGAGATGTGCGACACAGGTTTTTTTCAAAATATACATGGCGAATCCAGAACAAACTGCCAGGGGAGGTGGTAGACATAGGTAGGATAGCAATGTTTAAAATAGATTCCACTTTGAGATACAAACACATGAACAGACAGGTAATGGAGGGATATAAACCACTTTCAGGCCAAAGGGATTCATTAGATTGGCATCATAGCAAAAACGCAATTGTTTATTGCTGTGCTGCGCTGTGCTACGTTCCTATCACTAGCACTGCTCCAGTCTGTCACTTACCGAACAACAAGCTCCATTAATCAAGACACTGACGTAATATTCATGCCACTCATCACCTTCCCCCTACTTTGCTGCATATTAATTTGTAAACACTGTCAACTGTTCAACTGTGCAGGCTCGTCAGCCAAGAACAATGTAAACATTCAACCATTTTAACATGTCCCTCTCAAAGGAGAAGGTGGCGCAGTAGGATCAGACCAGTAAGGGGCATGTTTACTTCCATCGATTCAGGAGCAGTTGTCAAACCATTGATTCAAAGGCAATTGAGATTGTATTACACGGAATCCAGGTTCTCACGCCCTGGTTCCTAGTCATCGCCTCCAATGTAACACACAAATGGTGTAACTATGCACCTCTTACACTTTGAAACTTAGGCAGGACATAGATTCTTTCAGATACGAAAAATTCTCACTTGTCCAGGAAATAGTAAGACACTGACATTCGAAACTGCCACTTCGGATTCTGACATCATGTATATGTTAGAGAGTAGTTTAGTTAGAAATCACGTACTTTGAGTCAAAAGGCATGAAGCAGTTGACAGGCAGGGACTGAGAGTAACTGAAAATCAATAAACTGAAGAAGATAGAACCTACAGTAAATAAAAACAGAAAATGTCAGAGATTGTTAAAAAGAGACAGGCCAGGCCCTTCAGCCCACCATATGCATGCGAACCATCAAAATCCCATTTATATTAATCCCTCTTAGCAGCTCTTGGACTGTAGCCATCTATTCATGAGCAATCCAAGCGCTCTAAATATTTATTAAATATTGTGAGATTACTTGCCTCCTCCATCTGCTCAGGTAATGTCTTCCAGATCACCTAAAACTTCTTCGTGAAGAAAAATAACCTTGCTCAGAGTGATTACGAGCTTTTTTTCCCCTCACCTAAAACCCATGCTCCTCTAGTTTTGGACACTTTTGCTGAGGATAAGTTACACCCCACGTAATTTCATATCTCAGTCAAATTACCAGTCAGTCTACCCAAAATCTATCCCTATGCTGCATCATTTGTCACAACCGTCCAATCGCAACAACACTCCTCCACCATCACCCTCAGCCTCCTATTACCAAGTCAGTTTTCGATCCAATTTACTTTGAATCCCATGGGCATTAACCTTTTTGACCAATTTTCTAATGAGGCACTTTGTCGAAGATCATGTAGATTACATCAGCTCACTGTCCTCATCAATGTATTTTTTATCTCTTAAAATTCGTTCAGCTGGTTCAAACAGGATTTTCCCTAAACAAAGACTTGCTGATTATATTTGAGTTATCTACCTTTCCAAGTCTGGATTTTTCCTGTCTCTCAGCATTTTGTCTCAATAAATTCCCTCCCCTAACATTGGATTCGCAGGTTTGTAGTTATTATCTTATGCCTGCTGCATTTCCAGAATAAAAGTGCCACATTTACTTCCCCCTAGTCACCTAGCACTTCAGCTGTGGTGAACAAACATTTTTAAAATCTGCTGGAGCCCCAGGAGTTTTCAGTCTTGTATTTCATGGTAGCCCAAGTTACAACTCATCATGCCCCGGGAACTTATCTGCTTCTAAGCCTGCTAAAACAATTAATACTGTATATGGGGCACAGGAAAGATAAATGGACGCAGTCACTTGGCAAGTTTAAGGGAAGTCTAAAACTAGAGGGAATAGATGTAAAGTGAGAGGGGAATCTAGGATCATTTCTTTTCCCACACGGATGGTAGTGGAAGTATGGAATAACCTACTAGAGGAAGTTGTAGAAGCAAATGTGTTATGAAACATCACCATCTCACTAACTTCTTGATCCTGCAAATACAATATTGCTCTCCATGGTGAACGAAGATGAGAATATTTACTTAACATCTTGCCTATGTCCACTAAGTTTTCCCTTGGGCCCTGAATGACCCTAGTTTTCCCTGGGCACCATCATACCTTGAACATACAAGATGCTTTGGAATTTTCCTTGATCATGTTTGCCAGTGATATCTCTTTGCTCTTCTCTTTTTTTCTAAAGTCCTCCTGCACTTTTTCCAGTTCTGATGTGTTGTGTCAATGGCTGAACCACATGGAGACTGGAGCTGTAGATATAAAAGCTCTTTTTCAGCATGAGCAGACATTCAGGTAGAGATCTAGTGGAAGATTCTTTCTTTGGTTAAACTCAGTAAAATTGTAAATTGTCCCATGATTAGTCTAGGGTTAAATTGGCCGATTGCTGGGCTGCATGGCTCAAAGGACAGGAAGGACCTTTTCCACACTGTATCTCAATAAATAAATTAATTAATTAATTAAATTTTTTTTTAAAGATCCCTGAACTTGAGTTTTTATTCTCTGAAGATCAAATGTAACAGTGGGTGTTTGTATATACTGTAATTTAAATAGTTACCTTGGAGTAGTTGACTTCAATATTTTAGTGCCAACAATTGGTTCAGCTGAAAAACATATTTAAAGTAGAAATTCATTGTAACTGTCACATATCTTGTTGGGACAAAATAATTCACATCATGATCTTAAAGCTTCTGGGACAAAGAACTCAGGCATCCAAAACTGATATTATTAGGCATCACCTTTGGGTACATAAATATCATGATTATTAGTAGACAGAGTACGTATTTCCCATCCCCTGCCATATTAATTAAAACCCTCCCTAACGGCTCTATTGAATGTGCCCGCTAGAATATTGGACCCCTTTGAGTTTAGGTGCAACCCATCCTTTTTGTACAGGTCGTACCTCCCCCAGAAGAGGCCCCAATGATCCAGGAATCTGAAGCCCTGCCCCCTGCACCAGTCTCTCAGCCACACAGTAATACACCTGATCATGCTATTCTTGCACTTGCTAGCATGTGGCATAGGCAGCAATCCTGAGATTACTACCCTGGAGGTCCTGCTTTTCAGCTTCCTACCTAACTCTCTCTCTCTTCAGGACCTCCTCCCTTTTCTACCTATGTCATTGGTACCAACGTGTACCAAGACAGCTGGCTGTTCACCCTCTCCCTTCAGAATACACTGCACCCGATCCGAGACATCCCATACCCTGGCCCCTGGGAGGCAACACACCATGCAGGTATCTATATCAGGTTGACAGAAGGTTGTCTGTTCCCCTCACTATGAAATCCCCTATGACTACCGCATTCCTCATCTTCCTCTTTTCCTTCTGCCCATGGAACCAGACTCAGTGCCAGACACCCAATCGCCTTGGTCGTCCTCTGTCAGGTCATCCCCCTCAACTGCATCCAAAATGAGATAACAATTACTGATTACTGCTCTCTACTATCTAAGTTCTTCCCTTTGCTTCCCTGACCATCACCCACTTATCTAACTCCTACAGCCTCAGGGTGACTAACCCCCCGTAGCTTCTCTCTATCTCCTGTTCATTCTCACTAATAAGCTGCAGGCCATTGAGCCGCAGCTCCAGATCCTTAACAAGGTCTCTCAGGAGTTGCATCTCGGTGCATCTGGTGCAGACGTGGCCAACTGGGAGACTGGAAGATTCACAGGATTCCCACATCCGACAGCCAGAGCAAAATACTAACCCTACTGACATGCTCTCTATTCCTCAAAAAAAATGCAAAGAGAAACCAAAAACGAAGTCTACTTACCTCGTTGAAGCCTGCTTTCGCCGAAGCCTGAATGAACAAAAGCCAGTCGCTTCTACTCTCGCCACTGGCCTACTCCCAACAATGGCCACTCTGCTTATCCCTTCTGTACTTCTATTTAGTTCGTCAAGCTCAGCTGCTGCCGTGGACAGGCCCCACACAATGGACTAATGCCCACGAAGCTCTCGTTTTAAATAAGCGCCTCCGACCTGAGAGAGGCACTCCATCGTTGAGCTCAGTTCGGAGCTTGGAGGTATAGAGGTGAGATTCTGTGAGTGCAATAGAAACACCCAGATGGTATGTTGCCTCCAGGTGCCCGGGTCAGGAATGTCTTGGATTGGGTCCATGGCATTCTAAAGGGGGAGGGTGAGCAGCCAGAAATCTTGGTACATATTGGCACCAATGACGTAGGCGGGAAAGGTGAGGATGTCCTGAAGAGAGGTTTTAAGGAGCTAGGTAGAAAGCTGAAAAGCAGGACCTCCAAGGTGGTAATCTCTGGATTGCTGCCTGTGCTATGTGCCAACGAGGGTAAGAATAGGAAGATTTGGCAAGTGAATACCTGGCTGAAGAACTGATGCGGGGGAAGGGCTTCAGACGGCTGGATCATTGGGATCTCTTCTAGGGAAGGCATGACCTATACAAAAGGGATGAGTTACACCTGAGCCCAAGGACCAATATCCTTGTTGGCAGATTTGCCAGAGCTGTTCAAGAGGGTTTCAATTAACTTTTGACAAGGGGTGGGAACCAGAAGATGGGGTAGCTGGTTTACATTATATGTCAATGATTTGAATCACAAAATTGTTGGCTTTGTGGCCAAGTTTGCAGCTGGTATGAAGATAGGTGGAGGGACAGGTAGTTCTGAGTTCTGAGGAAGTAGAGAGGCTACAGAAGGACATAGACAAATTAGGAGAATGGGCAAAGAAGTGGCAAATGAAATACAGTGTCGGGAAATGTATGATCATGCACATTGGTAGAAGAAATAAAAGCATAGACTATTTGCTAAATGGAAGGAAAATTAAAAATCGGAGGTCCAAAAGGACTTGGGAGTCCTCGTTTAAGATTCCCTAAAGGTTAATTTGCAGCTTGAGTTAGTGGTGAGGAAGGCAAATGTGATGTTAACACTCATTTTGCAAGGACTAGAAAATAAAAGCAAGGATGTAATGTTGAGGTTTTATAAAGCACCGGTGAAGCCTCGCTTGGAATATTGTGAACAGTTTTAGGTCCTTTATCTAAGAAGGAACTGGAGAGGGTTCAAAGGAGTTTCACGAAAATGATTCTGGGATCGAAAAGCTTATCATATGAAGAGCATTTGATGGCTCTGGGTCTGAACTCAATGGAATTCAGAAGAATGAGGGGGAATCTCATTGAAACCTATCAAACCTTGAAAGACCTCAATAGAGTGGATGTGGAGATGATTTTTCCTAGGACCAGAGGGCACAGCCTCAGAATAGAGGGACATCCATTTAGAACAGAGGTGAGGAGGAATTCCTTTAGCCAGAGAGTAGTGAATCTGTGGAATTTGTTGCCACATACGGCTGTGGAGGCCGGGTTATTGGGTATGCTTAAGGCAGAGAGCTCGATTGATTCTTGAGTAGTCAAGGCATAAAGGGTTATAGGGAGAAGGCAGGAGATTGGGACTGAGTGAGATGGTGAACTTTATGGGCCAAATGACTTAATTCTGCTCCTATATTTTACTGCCTTATAATTTTAAATAAGTGACAATAACATCCCTTATCTCCTCATTGCTCTTTTTTTCCACTTTCACTACCTTGGTTTCTGGAGCCGTGCCCGATACTTCTGGTGTGTACTCTGTTCAATGGTCAGCTATTGGAAGTGACTACAAACACCGTCAACACCCAGCTGTAAGCAGGGCAGACTAGTTTAAATAAGCCAGTAACTGCATCTGGACCCTTAATGATCCATCAGTCGCTCGACAGTTTGCTTTGTGCTCGATGCTTGTAACAATCATGATAATCAACAGCCAGCATGATCACACTGCACTGCACTGATCACACACTTGTGGTGTCGAACAAGATTAATTCCCTCACTGCACAGATTAAATCAACATTTTTTCCAGAAAAAGAAATATATTCCATCAGTACATGAAAGCCAAACCCGCAGAGCTTGTCGGCATGTTCAAACCATGGTAATTATTAATTGCCTCAAATTTATTCCTACTCAGCATCTAGATTTACCATTAGTATAATTAATTCCTTTAACACATAAATGTAAGATACTAATATCTGAAAACCCAAAGTATGGTCTTCATTCTAAAATATTAACTGTTTCCCTTTTCACAGACAATACCATATCTGCTTAGCATTTCCAATATTTCCTACATTTATTTCATACTGGCACCCAGAATGGGCAGGGTGCCTAGCGAGGAAGGGTTGGACCGACTTGAGTTGTATCCACTGGAGCTTAGAAGAATGTGAGAGGAGTTAATTGAAGCATATAAAATCCTGAGGGATTTTGACAAACTCTTGTAAAAAAAACAGTAAAAGTGTGGCCAATTGTTTAAGAATAAGGATTTAAGATATAGATGAGGCATTTTCTTTCTCTCAGAAGGCCATGGATCTTTAGAACTTTTTCTCAAAGAGCATTAGAAGCAGAGTCTGATCCCTGACAAGTAAAGCAATAAAATGCATTCAGGTAATTGAAGTTGTAATCAAATCAGCCATGATCTTATTGATTGGCACAGCAGACTCAAGTCAAACTAATTGATGTTTCTATGTAAAACAGCAGCTAAGTTTCAAAGATATATCATTGATGGAAAATGACTCTGAGATGGCACAAGACTGAGTAAGTCCTATGGAAAACCCAGCGGTCTTTCTCTTCCTTCCAACATTGAAAATTCTGCATGAGTCTTTTAAATAAGTACTTCATAATTTGAAGAAAAGATGTAGACATATTAGATGGATTTAATTTAAATCACCTTTGGTCTGACAAAGTTATTGCTTTCTGAATTCTTCACCAAGAACAAAAGGACAAATTGGACTCAGCAAAACCATTAGAGGAAAATTATATCATATTTAATTCAGGCTATCATATGATTTTATGATGAGACAGGGACTGTGTAATCAATGCCACTACAGCCTTGAACATCGCAGATCAAAGGTTTAATGAATTCACCTAAAGACAATGGATTGGGTCACAAAGCTGGGAACAAGATAATCGAAAAAAAAGTGAAGGCAGAAGTGGGAAGAAATGGCTGGAAGGGGTTGTTGGACAGATGAACAGGAGAGGATGTAACAGCTGAGCTGGCATTACTCCAATAATGTGGAAAGATATTGTAAAAGGCCTTTCAAATGAGGTCATGTCGATAGTGATCAGGAACAAAAGAGGGAAATCCCCAGAACTGGAAGAGTTGTATCCTAGCCTGCTATAGGAGAAAAGAGAAGTGATTGTTGGGCTCCTAACAGGGAGTTTTTGCATTGCTATCCACAGGTGAGGTGCCAAAAGGAAGGAAGATATCAAATCAGAATCAGGTTTATTATCACCAGCATGTGTCGTGAAATTTGTTAACTTAGCAACAGCAGTTCAATGCAATCCATAATATACATAATATAGAAGGAAAATAAAAATAATAAATAAATTTACAGTATACTTGTATTGAGTAGATTAAAATCATGAAATAAACAGAAATAATGTATATTATTTTAAAAAGCATGTATTAAAAAGCAAATGTAGCATCTATATTTAAGAAGGGCCATGGAGATAAATCAGGTAATCACAGGTCTGTGTGAGGAAAGTATTAGAAAAGGATTCCCTGCTTTCACTTCAAAATACAAAGATAAATCACAGATTGGCAGCATGGCTTTGCGAGGGGGGAAATCCTGTCTGATCTGACCTGCTCAATGGAATATTTTTTGAATAGATAATAAGTATATTAACAATGTAATGATCTACATAGACTTCATGGCCTTTGACAAGCTCCTTCATAACAGGATGGTCCAAAGCATTAGATCCCGTGGGATTCAGGGCAGGTAGAGCAAATGGATACAAATTAGTTTGGTAGTAGGAAGTAGAGATTAATGGTGGAGGTTGTTTCTGTGATAGGTAGGCTGTAACCAGTAAAGTACTGCAGGGATTAGGATGGGGACACATACTACTTGTTTTGTATATAAATGTAGGAAGTATGATTACTAAGGTTGCAAATTATATAACAACTGGTGATGTGATTTTTTTGACAAAACAAAAGTCGTGGAACTCCAATTCTGGTCCAAAGTAAAGATGAACTATATTTTCATTGCTGTGCTCAACTGGAGAAGAATTAATTTATTTCTATAAATGGGTGGCATTTTTAAAGTTTGTTTAATTCTATTTGTAAATGTAGTTGCAAATTAAATCCTATTTTTTTCTCTCTTCCATTTCTATTGCAATGCTATTGATTCTTTCCCCGGGGCAAGAGCTCCACATATATTAGTCACTTCCAGTGTCTCAACCAGTTGGATAACACTGGTAGTCTATTAATTTTCTGCTATTGCTTGGCAATAGACACAACTCAGTCAGCTCCTTTCCTGGTTGTCATTTACAAGCATATGTGTGAGAACTATACAAGACCATGGGGCAAATGTACTACTGTAACACACCTCAGCAGATTCAGCAAGGGCACCAGGCAGAGGAAATTGGACGATTTCTCTATAGCCGTATGTTGAGTTCTCCAGTTTACTCCAATGTTTCAATGATATGCTTTAAAGTTAACTGGATAATGTAGTTTATACCAGTTGTTGGTGGGCGGTAGATGAATCAGTATGGGATTTATGGGAATAATGGGAGAGTTGGTTATAGAGAAATAAATAGGAAAATGATTTTGATGGGATTTCTCAGAGAATTGGCATAGGCTCGTAAGAACATAAGAACATAAGCACTTACATGGAACACTTGTGTTCAATGAATACCACTGATTCCACTTCATTCAACAAGAGCTGAGTGCTTTTCACTACCTCTTGGTAAATATCAACAGACTAAGAGTGATGCAAGTTTTGCAGTTCACCCATAGTACAAGATGAAATCGATTGTAAACATATTTCTTTGTGGGCACTGTATGTGAACTATATCCTATACCAGAACTGAAATAGTCAGAATCAGATTTAATATCACTGGCATATGTTGTGAAATTTGTTGTTTTGCAGCAGCAACACATTGCACTGTCTGTCTATCTAGGTACCATATCCCATGCGGACGTTGGTGGCCATGGTTTTCCATACAGATCTATCCCTTGTTCTTTGGATGACTTCCATTTCCTCAATGTGTAGCCACCAGGCTAGGCTTCTGATGCACATAAGCCGAGGTCATCCTCTCAGTTTGCTCCCCTCGATCTTTCCAGAGAGTGTGAGTTTTTCCAGTTCATCTTTCCGCATGATGTGTCCAGGAATCTGCGTTGTCTTTCTCTTACTGTTGGTATGAGTGATCTAACTGCTTGGGCTCTTCTGAGAACTTCTTCATTTGATGTGTGTGTGGTCCATGATATTTTTAACATTCTCCTGTAGAACCATAATTCAGCTACTTCCTGTCTCTTTTCCATTGCTGGGGTAATAGTCCAGCGTTCACTTCCATAAGTCAGGATAGAATAAATGTAGCACTGCTGTATTCTGTTTTTAGTGTACATGCTCATCTTTCTGTCTGTTAATATGGTCTTCATTTTCTGGAAAGCTTCTTTCCCCATTGCTATTCTGTATTTGATATCTGTGTCGCACCTGCCATCACTTGTAATTTGGCTGCCGAGATATCTGAATTTGTTGACTTGTTTGATGTTTGCATTTCCGATCTTGATCACACATTGTGGGATGTTTGTCTTTTTGGAGATGACCATGCTTTCTGTCTTCTTGGTGTTGATTGAGAGGCCTCTGTGATTACTTTCTGCTGCCACTATAGTGAGTAGTTCTTGAAGTTTTGTTTCTGAGTCAGCTATCAGTACGATGTCATCAGCATAGCTGATGTTATTTACATTATGACCTCCAATTGTGAGTCCTTTAAAGTATTTGATACTTCTCAGGATATTTTCACTATACAGTTTGAATAAGTCAGGTGAAAAGACACAACCTTGCCTGACTCCTCTCATGATATTCACATACTCACTCACTCCTCCTATTCTGATGGATGTCGTCTGGTCCCAGTATAAATTACTTATGAAATGTATATCTCCCATCTATACCAAGATCTTGAAGCATTTCCAGGAGATCTTGGTGTCTGACAGTGTCGAAAGCTTTTGTATAGTCAATGAAACATAGGCAGATGTCTTTTTTGTACCTGGATGGCTCGTTCACAGATCATCCATAGCATGAAAATTGCATTTCTGGTTCCAGTATTTTCCACAAAGCCACATTGTTCTTTGCTGATTTCTGGTTTTATACAGTGTCTTGCTCTCATCATGATTACTCTGAGAATAATTTTTACCATATGGCTCATCAGGCTTATTGTACGATGTAACTCACATTCTGTTGCTCCCTCTTTCTTTGGAAGTCTGATAAACACTGATTTACTTAAATCATCAGGTATCTCCCCAGGATCATAGATTTCATTTACTATTTCTGTTATTTTCTCTATTCCAAAATCTTCTAAGGCCAGTATCATTTCAACTGCGATGTTGTCTGGACCGGTTGCTCTGTTATGTTTTGTTTTATTTATGTATATATAAAAAAATAAATTGAATAAGTAGTGCTGAAAGAGGAGGAAGAAATAGTGAGGTGGTATTGGGTTCATTGTCCATTCCAATGATGGAGGGGAAGAAGCTGTCCCTGAAACATTGAGTGTGTGTCTTCGGGCTCCTGCATCTCCTCCTTGATGGTAGCAATGAGAAGTGAGCATGTCCTGGGTGATGGGTGTCCTTAGTGATGGATGTCACCTTTCTGATGCACCACTCCTTGAAGATGTCTTGGTTACTATGGAGGCTAGCACCCAAGATGGAGCTGACTAATTTCACAACTTTTCGTAGCTTCTTTTGATCCCAAAGCTCCACCCCACCCACCAGACAGTAATGCAGCCTGTTAGAATACGTAATATGGTCCAGCTAGAGAAATTTGTGAATGTCTTTGGTGACATAACAAATTTCCTCAAATTTCTAATGAAGTATAACTGTTGATGAGGCTTCTTTATAATTACATCAATACATTGGGCCCTGGGGTAGATCCTCAGAGATGTTGACACCCAGGAACTTGAAACTGCTCACCCTTTCCACTGCTGTTGATCTCTTGATGAAGACTGGAATTTGCACTTTCTAAACGTTGAACACAAACGTTGAAACATTGAACACAAACGTTGAAACGTTGAAGCGTTGAACACTTCCTGATGTTGAACACAAACATTGAAATGTTGAAACGTTGAACAATTCCTGATGTTGAACACAAGGTTGTTGCTGTGACACCACTCAACCAATCTTGTTCTTGTGCTCCTCCTTGTCACCATCTGAAATTTTTCCAACAATAATAGTGTCATCTGCAAATTTATAGATATTGTTTGAGCTGTGCCTAGCCATGCAGTTGTGGACGTAGAGAAAGTGGGCAGTGGGCTAAGCAAGCATCCTTGAGGTATGCCAGTGTTGATTGTCAGCAAAGAGATGTTAATTCTGATATGCACACACTGTGGTCTCCTAGTAAGCAAATCAAGGATCCAATTGCAGAGGGACATACAGAAGCTCAGGTTTTGGAGTATGTTGATTAGAACTGAGGGCATGTTTGTGTCGAATGCTGAGCTGTAGTCAATAAACAGCAGCCTAACATAGGTATTGCTAATGCCAAGTGGAGACCCAGTGAAATTACATTTGCTGTAGACTGATTGTGGTGATAGGCAACTTGCAGTAGGTGCAGGTCCTTGCTTAGGCAGGGGTTGATTCTAGGCAAGACCAACCTCACAATCCATAGGTGAATCATGTAACTGTGATGCACAATGTGCATGAGGACGCCCAATATCCTGATAATCATGATGCATTCAATCCATGGGAATTGGTGTGCCAATTGCATTTGTGCCAATGTGGCTGTAAACAGACAAGGTCTGTCTGCTGACAACATGGCTCAAGACTCCAAAACATGGGAAAGTCAATTTTCATGTTTCTTTTTAACTGAAAAAGGAATTTCTCACTGACAATGCTAAATATGGTTCTGAGGTATTTTACCTTTTTTCTACACATTTTATGATGCAGAGTAAAGGCTGTATCCAGAGTTCTCTGGCCTCAATTCAACACCAGTCAGTGTGCTATAGCCAACAGTGACTTCAGCATTGTTATCAAGGTCGAGTGGAATTAGCAATGCCAGTCTGCTACCTTGAGAGCGTTCCAGATTAGGCTCATTTTTAACAGTTCAATATTGGAGACTGATTCTTCATCACTCACTTAGTCCTGAATTCTTTCAACTTGGAGCTCTTCCCAAAACCATCAAAAACTGCAAGTATACTATGCTTTGCTGATAAATTGCAACAATGATTTGTTGTGAGTATGACAAACACCTGTTTGCACTCAATTTATTCAGAACATTAGAACTTGAAACAGGCAATATTAATAAATGATGACTGTGCACATCTAAAATTAGACATTAAGGTAATAGCTAGCTGCTAAACTATTTTAGAATTGGGGAATAATGATATCTAAAAAATGCCATTATCAATATCACATTCACTTTATAGATAGTGCAATAGATGAAAAAATCAAATAGTGCAGATATATTAAGCAGAAAGAAATGAACAGGTCAATATATACATACAGACATAATAATAGTTCAATTTAACTTATATGAATGTTCTTTGCTGTACTTTAGGCAGAAGCAATGCAAAAATAAAACAGGTTTCTCCCTTATTTTATGCCTCTGGGCTTTTTGAAACCTAGATGATTGAAGGAATTGAGGTGATGGAAATTGGCTTTGCCACCAAGATATATAGCTTCCCACTGTGGACAGATAGTATATTACTGAAGCTTCACTGGCACAGATTCAAGATCTCTGAACTTACTTACTGAAGGTGTGAAAACATCTTAACACACCAACTCAAGAAGGTAGCTCACCACAGCAGACTTACAGAATAGTACAGCGCAGGAAATGATCTTTAGCCCACAATGTTGTGCTGAGCCAATTAAATTAGTAATCAAATGGTTAATTAAATTAATCCCTTCTGCTACACAAAGACCATATCCTTCCATTTTCCTCACATTCACGTGCCCTTAAAAGCCTGTAATATTTCTGTTTCTATCATCACTCCAGGTAGCGCATTCCCGGTACCCACAGCTCTCTGTGTAAAATCTCGCCCCTCACATCTCCTTTGGAAGTTACTTCCCTCACTTAACCCAAGCCCACTGGTATAAGGCATTTCAATCCTTGGAAAAAGCTATTGTCTGTCTACTCTATCTGTGTCTCTCATAATCTTATAAATCTCAATCAGATCGCTTCCCAGCCTCCGCCGCTCAAGAGTTAACAGTCCAAGTTTGTCCAACCTCCTGTTATAGCACATGCCCTCTAATCTAGGCAATGTCCTGATAAACCTTCTTACACCCTCTCCAAAGCCTCGGCATCCATCCTATAATGGGACAACCAGACTGAACTCCAGATGCAGCTTAGCTAGAGTTTTATAAAGCTGAAACATAACTTCCTGACTTTTGAACTTAATGTCTCAACTAGTAAAGGCAAGCATGCCATGTGCCATCTTAACCACCCTATCAATCTGTGTAGCCACTTTCAAGGAACTATGAATTTAGACCCCAAGAGCCCTCTACTCCTCAACACTTGCTCTTCACAGTGTACTGTCTCTTGCATTTGACCTATCAAAGTGCAACACTTCACATTTGACTGGGTTAAACTCCATCTGCCATTTCTCCGCCCATATCTGCAACTGATCTATATTCCATTATACCCTTTGCCAGTCTTCTACACTATCCACAACATCACTAATCTTTGTATTGCTAACCCGCCCATCTACATTTTCACCCAGGTCATTTATACCCATCACAACCAGCAGAGATCCCAGCACATGATCCCTGCAGAACACCACTAATGACAGAGCTCCAGCCCGAATAAACCCCTTACACCACCACCCTCTGTCTTCTGTGGGCAAGCCATCTCTGCCTCCAAACACTCAATTTGTGGTGTTCACTATTGAGGGAGAGTGCAGAGTGCGTCAGGATGCCAGCGTGCAGGACATTCAACCGAACTTTATTGATAACCCTGCTTGTACAGTCTGTGAACTCCTCCCAGGTGAGAGTGGCTAACTGGAATAACACCACTAACTATCATTACATCACCCTTTCTTGAAAAAAAGCCTAGTTACCACGTAACGTAGAACGTAGAAGAGTACAGCATAGGAACAGGCCATTTGGCCCACAATGTTGTGCCAAACCAGCTAAAAACAAATCAGAAACACCCAAACACTGATCCCTCCTGCCTACATCATGTCCACATCCCTCCATCTTCCTCACATCCATAGCCTCAAATGTATTTGCCTCTACCACCATACCAGGCAGTGAATTCCAGGCATCCACGGCTTTCTAGGTTAAAATAAAACTTCACCGCTCACATTTCCCTTGAACCTACCCCCTCTTGCCTTCAATGTATGCCTCTGGTATTATACATTTCAACCATGGGAAAAAGATGCTCTCTCAAAATGCTGGGGGATCTCAGCATCTATGGGAAAGAGCACAGCTGACAATTTTGACTCTGTCTCTCTGCCTTTGCCTGTCACTCTGTTTTCCTCCTTTTTTTCACCAATTCCCTTTTTTAGAACAGTCTCAATTTGTGAGATGTTGTCAATATTTGAACTCCATTAAAAACTCTAAATCTGCTGGTCTGCTGAAAGGTCTCATCCCGACTATACTCTTTCCATAGATGCTGCCTGGCCTGCTGAGTTCCTTCAGCATTTTGTGTGTGTTGCTTGGATTTCCAGCATCTGCAGATATTCTCTTGTTACAGATAGTCTCTGTCCACTCTATCTATGCCTCCTAATCTCATAATCTTGTAAACCTCTATCAGATCAGAACTGCATTGAAATTATTGTTACTGAGATTGAGTGATGCAGCTCACTTTACCCATAGCATGTAACTTATTCTCCTTACATAAACATAAAAAATAATTGCCAACATTGTCTCTGTGTGTCTCTGTCTGTCTGTTTTCCACCTTTTTTTTTTACCAATTCCTTTTTATAGAACAGTCTCATTTTGTGCGAAGTTGTCAATATTAAAACTCTATTTAAAATCTAAATCTAATTGAGGTCTGGGTGAGAGGATTATTCTGCCTCTTTAACCACTTGCCCCAAGCTATTAGGCTATGGAGTACATCTCTGTGGCGGGACAGATAAATGACCAATCTGGTATAGGTTCCTGGAAGTGTTGGAGTGGATGGAGATTTTTGAACAGGTGCATCCACTTCAAGTAAGTGGTCCTCGTCATAAGGATCAGGCCACTCTATTCTTTTCTCTATCTTTTGTGGACTTTGAAGGAACACGGACACATGCCTGTTCAGCCTGATTTCACCTTGTGCTATTCTGATCACAAACTATTGTGGTGAATACTGCCGGGCCATTGTTCCTTTGGTGAGCTGGTCTGAAAGCCAAACAGCTTCACCGCTCCTGAGCGGCAACAAAGTTTTTCCTCCGTGTCTGAGATCGCGCATGCTCTTCATTTTTTCACGCAGTTGTCTCAAAATTTCCCACTTTGTCCAAGTCTGGTAAGTGATGTTGGAGAAGGAAAGGAAGGACGGGCAGGCTTGTTCACAGTTTCCAGCCCATTGACAGCTCTGATGGACTGTAGTCATTCACAAGAGGTGTGGAGCGATAAGCTCGCAGTGCTTTGTAGGGCTCTTTTGCCTTCAGTAGGAGACTCTTTACAGCTTGCACTGCTCTTTCTGCTTCTTCATTTGCCTGTGGGTACCGTGGACTGCTTATCTGGTGTTTCAACTCAGTCCCTAGCAAAGGCTTTAAATTCTGAGCAGCTGAATTGTGGATCGCTGTCTGACACAAATGCCTCTGGTATTCCATGGTGAGTGAATACAGCTTTCAGGTGCTGCATAACTGCTGCTGAGGATGTAGGGGACAGCTCGGGCACCTCAAAACATTCCATGGGTAGTAATCTAGTGAAAAGATATCTGTCTCTCGCCATCTCAAAAAAGTATAAATATACAAATTACCATGGAAAGTCTGGGAACTATGTGGGACAGAGATGTTCAGTATAATTTTGGGGTAGTTTTCTGAATGCTTCACAAGGCTGTACATGATCTCCCAACTGTGTGCTCAGACCAGGCCATCCAATGTATTGCTTTGCTCTTGGGTGACATCTTTCAATGCCTTAATGTCCATGATGGATTTGACTGATGATTTTGGCATGTATAGAAGCAGGACTGACAAGTCTAGAGCCCTTTAGCAGCAAACCATTAAGAATGAGTGTGTGTCTCCTTCAAGCAAGTAAGATCTGAGTTTGTGAGCTCCTTCTGGAGCAGCAAATCATCCATGCTTACAGTATTGCATGAACTTACTGCAGATTTGGTCCTTCTTCAGCTCAGGGTGAATTGTGTCCAGTTTACTCTGTGATGCAGGAAAGCCTTCATGCACCTGAGCTAAGTAGACGTTGTTATCTTCCATGAGGGTGGAGTCAGCTTCTGTCCACTCACTTAGGGCAAAAGCATGGCACCCTTGACAGAGTGCCTGGTGTTGTGAAGGATTTGCCAAGGACATGTTCAATGTCACAACAGTACTGCATAAGCCTCATTCTGAATCTTTGCAGACGTGGAGGTAAGTCATCCAAGAGTTTCGAGCTGAGGAGGCTGACAAGTGGCTGTGGTCTGTTTCAAGTAGGAATTTTGTGTTTTTCAGGTAGCAGCTGAACCGTTCACAAGCCCACATGAGAGACAGCGTCTCCTTTTTGATCCGGACGTAACACTGTTCAACTGGAGTCAGATGTCACCGATTTCCATACACCACTGCAGTATCGCATCAGCGCTCCCCTAGGCTAATGGAAGAGGCAGCTGCTGTGACCTTTGTTGCTTTATTCAGTTCAAAGAACACCACTGTTGGTGGAGAGATAAGCTCTGCTTTAAGTGATGTGGATGACTTCTCCTGCAGCATGTCCCAGTTCCAAACATTTCTCTGAGTGGATTTGATTTCTCTGCCAAATCTGGATGAACTTTTCCAGCTGGTTAACCATGCCAAGGAACCAGCAAATCAGGAACAGCTTCTTCCCTTTGCCATCCGATTCCTAAATGGACAATGAACCCATGAACACTACCTCATTTTTTGATATATTATTTCTGTTTTTGCATAATTTTTAATCTATTCAAAATATATATACTGTAATTGAGTTACTTGTTTATGTATTTATTTATTTATTTATTCCCTTCTATATTATGTATAGCACTGAACTGCTGCCTTTAAGTTAACAAATTTCATGACACATGCCGGTGATAATAAACCTGATACGTTCGTTGGTTGTTCCATATTCCGAACTCCTGCCAGTTTCTCTAAATCTGGTTACGGTCCCTCTAAGGATATTTGGTGGCCAAAGAACGTCACCTCCAACTTCACAAATTCTCATTTCTTTTTGTTCAGGGTGTTTCCAGCCCATTTGAGTTTCTCTGAAGCAGCTTCCACTCTTTTGTAATGCTGTGATAAAGTCACTTGAACCTCCATTTGACAGACATCTCCTTCCAGTCCCTCCAAAATTTGGTTCATCCATCTGAAAGAGTTCAGGAGCTGATGAGATGCCAAAAGAGAATCCCTTGAAGGCATGGTGTCCATATGGTGTGTTAAATTTTGTGAGCTTCTGTGACTCAGGAGCAAAACCGATCTGCCAGAACCCTGAGTTTGCATCTAGTTTGGTGAAGATCTTTGCTCCTCCCAGCATACCCAATGTGTGCTCAACAAGAGCAGAATAAACTTTTCCCATCCCATTGCATTATTCAATTTTGTTAGATCAATACAGATCCTCACTGTGCCATCTGACTTGGGAACAAGGACAATGCCCACACATCAGTCAGTAGGTTCACTCACTCTGGTTATGATGTCAAGTGCCTCCATTCTCAAGCTCAGCTTTGACTTTGTTTATCTCAATGTTGTCAGAGAGTAGGGTTTTATTGCTGGCCTCACTTTCTTCAGTACCCCAGTCCAGGAAACAACTTCGGGTACCTGTCCTGCATTGAACATTGTTTCGTGAATCCAAAGCTTGCAATGAGGTTCAGATTCTTGATGGCATGATGTCCCAGTAGTGGTGAGAAGAGATTCTGAACAACATAGACATCCTCCTTTCACTGTTTCTCATTTTTACAGTGGAAGTAGTAAGCATTCCTTTCACACTGAGCTTATGTTTCCCTGGCCCCGTGAGCACTTACTTTGTTGGGTTTAGCATAATGCCTGTTTGCTTCACCACTTTTGTGAATAGTCATTTAGGGATGGTTGTGACATCTGCCGCAGTCTCCATTCTGGACATCACTGCCTCATTTTGCAACTGAACCATAGTACAGCAGTTTTGTCTATTTGAATCTAAAGTCCCAAGGAAAGCTCTCTCTTCATCTGAATCATGGTCTTCTTTGACCTTCTGAAGAACTGTTTTGAGTGACACTGGCATTTATAAAGGCCAGCTCTATTGTATTGGTGTCATTTCACTTCTCTTGCTGGACAGTACTCTTTGCTGTGGAATAGAGACTTGCCGCATCTCCTGCATTAGGACATTTTACCTGCTCTTTGTTTCACTTGTCTGTTTTCTTTGATCTGAGCTCTACTGTCACTTCTTTCTGTAGTTTTTCTGACTGCACTTTGTTTGTACCCTTCTTTGTGTATGGCTTCTAGTTTTACCTCAGCATCATTTTCATGCCTGAGCTGACGAACATTCTCACTCTGCCTGACCATAATAATAGCTCTCTTTAGTGTGAGTTCTACCTGCAACTGATGTCTCTCTGACTATTTGGTGCCTATTAGCCTGACAACAATCCTGTCTCTAATGAGCTTATCTCTCAGGTTTCCATATGCACAATTGTATGACAGGGCATACAATGCTGTGATGAAGTCATTTACATTTTCATCTGGATCCTGTTTCCTGGAGTTGAACTTTGTCCTCTCATATATCACATTTTGCTCTGAAATATTTTCTGAATTTTTCCTGCACTGTGTTGTACTTTTTCTGAGCACCCATGATAGCTTTGTCACCCATTCAGTTTATCAGTGTGATTACTTGGTGCTCTTCTGAAGCCTGAGTGAGGTTCCTTCTCTCTCTGAGTATCTGAACCATCTCTAAGTCTCCTGGCTTGGAGGTATTTATTAGGTAAGTAGATGTCTGCACTGCAGGTATTTGCTCCACTTTCCTGTTTGCTTATTTATTATTTTATTTATTTGCACTACAGAAGTCTTCTTTTCTCTCCTTGAGAGTTTGACTGACTTCTCTGCTGTGCCTGTGCCTCTATGCACTTCCCCAGGCTAGTTACCCACAGATTATTACAATGTATCCACTTTTAGGGGGTAGCTTGAAGGCATTACTTAGCAACCCTGGCACTTTCTCAGCTCATGCCTCATAGTTAGCAAACTAGCATAAGCAGTTTACGTTGATAAGTCTATGGATATTTTTCATAGGTACTTGCAAACAAGAACAGTCTACCGTAAATTCTTTCTTGCCAGGAACCTCACTTGATCTGTAGCACCAAAGCATTGATGATCAATCGTTTCTGACACCATGTTGTGTTTGTTATTGAGTGAGAGTGCAGAGCACACCAGGCTGCCAACACTGCAGGATACTCAGCTGAACGTTATTGATAACCCTGCTTGTACAGTATGTGAGCTCCTCCCATGTGGGAATGGCTAATTGAGGGGCATAGGAATAAGACTATTAACTACCAGTACATAATTCACCATGGATCCCATCTTAATTTGCTGGTAGAGCGTCCCATGAGGGACCTTGTCAAATAGACCTTACTAAAATCCAGGTAGACAACATCTACAGCTCTAATTTCAGCAATCATCCTCATTACCTCATCAAAAAACTCATTAAAGTTAGTAAGACGTGACCTGCCCCATGCAAAGCTCCCTAGTTAAACCAAGGTTTTCTAAATAATCATAAATCCGAACCCCTAAGAATTCTCTCCAGTAACTTCCCCACCACTGACATGAGGCTCACCAGTCTATAATTTCCTTCTTGAACAGTGGAACAACATCAGCTACTCACCAGTCCTCCGGGACCTTGCCTGTGGATAGAGAGGGTATGAAGATATTGATCATGGCCCCAAAATCCTCTTTGCTTGCCTCACTCAATAACCTCTTTAAAAAGCAAGTCAGGACTTGTCTGTGGAGCAGGAGATCAAAGAGTAAAGTGGAAACACTTCCATGCGGGCTTTATGTGCCAGATTTAAAAAGTGAGCAGGTCCTGTCCTGTCAGGAATTGTCTGCAGAGTGGGAGATTGCTTGGGTTAATAATAACTAGTGTTAATTGGACAGGGTTTGAGTGGACAAGAGACAGGAGATTCTGTGGACGTGAACGGGACATGTGGATGGTATGTTGCCTCCCAGGTGCCAGGTCAGGGATATCTCAGATCATGCCCACAACGTATTGGAGAGGGAGGGGGAGCAGCCAGATGTCTTGGTACATATTGGTACCAATGGCATAGGAAGGAAAAGCAATGAGGTCCTGAAAAGAGAATTTAGAGAGCTAGGCAGAAAGCTCAGAAGCAGGACCTCCCAGGTAGTAATTTCTGGATTACTGCCTGTGCAAAGCATGAAAAGCATGAAACATGGTAAAGCCACTGGACCAGATGAAATTTCAGTGGAAATGATACAAGCCCTAGAAGATCTGGACATAGATATTCTTTTTGAACTGTTTAATGGCATATATGAGTCTGGTGTATTGCCTGATGATCTCTTGAAATCAGTATTTATAACTCTGCCAAAAATTCCAGGAACTATTGACTGCGAAAATTATAGAACAATCACTCTTATGAGTCACATAATAAAGATTTTGTTCATAATTGTTCTAAGTCGAATTAAAAACAAATTAAGGCCAGAAATTTCTAAACTGCAATAGAAGAACTAGGAACACAATTTTCATACTACAAATGCTTTCAGAAAGGGCAATTAAATATCAAAATGATGTCTTTTTTTGTTCTATTGATTTCACTAAAGCATTCAGCGAAGTGCATCATGAAAAATTATTTCAAATTCTTGCTAAACTAAACATTGATGAAAGTGACCAACAACTGCTTCAAAATTTATATTGGAATCAAACGGCAGCGGTAAAAATTAATGATAATATAAGCAGTTGGACTAAAATTCAAAGAGGAGTTAGACCGGGATGTGATGCCTCACCGGAATTATTTAATATCTATAGTGAAATGATTCTCAGAGAAATAGAAGACCTGGATGGAATGAAAATTGGAGGTGTTAACATCAACTATATAAGATATGCAGACGATACCACCCTAACAGCAAGTGCTGAAGAAAACCTACATGTCCTCCTAGACAAAGTAGTACAAACAAGTGCAGATTTTGGTCTAACCATCAACTGTAAAAAAAATCCAAATGTATGGTAATATCAAAACAGCAGCCACCTGCCAATTGTACATCGGTAACCAAGAGATTGAACAAAAGACCAGTTTTAATTGCCTTTGTAGCTTTATATCACAAGATGCTAGAAGTAAAGTAGAAATAAAGAGAATTGCCATTGCCAAAACCAACTTTCAAAAAAACAAAACCCATTTTTACCAACAGACACATTTCTATGACAACAAGGCTTAGGCTACTAAAATGTTACACCTGGTCAATCTTGCTGTATGCTTCTGAAACATGGACTATAACTCCAGAACTCCAAAAAAACTTTGAAGCATCAGAAATGGGGTTTCTTAGAAGAATGCTGAAAATATCATATAGAGATAGAGTAACTAATGAGACAGTACTCCAATGTGCCCATACAAAAAGATCTTCAATGAGAACATTAAATGAGAAGAAACTTAATTTCCTGGGCCATGTCAGCAGAAAGGGAGAAATAGAATGCCTTACATTACAAGGCCATATGCCTGGGAAACGCAGAAGAGGAAGGCAAAGAAGAAAATATATGGACACTGTGAAAGAACTAACAGATGTAAATGTGCGAGATATCATTGACGCTGCGAAGGATCGTCCGATGTGGAGAGCCATGTTCGCCCGAGTGTGTAACACACAAGGCACATGAAGAAGACGAAGAAGCTGCCTGTGCACGTACTAGTGAGGGTAGAAGCAGGAGGATTTGGTTGATCAATGCGTGACTGAGAAGCTGGTACAGGAGGCAGCGCTTCAGGCTTTTGGATCATTGGGATCTCTTCTGGGGGAGCTATGACCTGTTCAAAAGTGGTGGGTTGCACCTGAACTCGAGGGGGACCAATATTCTCACAGGCAGATTTGCTAGAGCTGTTGGGGAGGGTTTAAGCTAACGGCAGGATGGTGGGAACTGGAGTCAAGGGACTCTGGAAAGGACGGATCATAAAAAAGTAAAGATAGAGTATAGTCAGATTGTCTGGAAGGGCAGGCAGGTGATGGGAATTAGTGGCAGCCAACAGGCTGAGTATCAAATCATTAGGAATGTAGAATCAGAATGGATAGCAAATATGTTACTCAAGGTGTTGTAACTAAATGCACGTAGTATAAGATATAAGCTGGATGATCTTGTTACAATATTACAGATTGCAAGTATGATGTTGTGGCCATAACTGAATTGCTGCTGAAGGATGGTTGTAGTTGGGAGCTGAATGTCCAAGGTTACACATTCTATCAGAGGGATAGGAAGGTAGGCAGAGGGGGTGGCGTGGCTCTACTGGTAAAGAATGGCATCAAATCAGTAGAAAGATGAGACCTAGGATTGGAAGATGTTGAATCCTTGTGGGTTGAGTTAAGAAACTGCAAGGGTAAAAGGACATTGATGGCAGTTATATGCAGGCCTCCTAACAGTGGCTGGGAGGTGGACCACAGATTACAACAGGAAATAGAAAAGGAGAGTCAAAAGGGCAATGTCATGGTAGTCATGGGTGATTTTATCATGCAGGTCGATTAGGAAAATCAGGTTGGTAATGGATCTCAAGAGAATGAGTTTGTTGAATGCTTAAGAGATAAATTTCAGAGCAGTTAGTCGTTGAGCCTACTAGGGGATCAGCTATACTGGATTGGGTGTTTTGTAATAAACCAGAGTCGATTAGGGACCTTAAGGTAAAAGAACCCTTAGAGCCAGAGATCACAATATGATTGTGTTCAACTTGAAATTTGATAGGGAGAAAGTAAAGTCTGATGTAGCAGTATTTCAGTGGAGTGATATGAGAGAGGAGTTGGCCAAAGTAAATTGGAAGGAGCTGTTGGCAGGGATGTCAGCAGTGCAGCAATGGCGTGAGTTTCTGGGAAAAATGAGGAAGGTGCAGGACATGTGTATTCCAAAAATGCTCAAATGGTAAAATAATACAACTGTGGTTGACAAGGGAAGTCAAAGCTATTGTAAAAGCAAAAGAAAGGGCATACAACAAAGCAAAAATTCATGGGAAGTTTTTAAAAACCTACAGAGAGGAACTAAAAAAAAAATCATCAGAAGGGAAAAGATTAAATATGAAAGCAAACTAGCAAATAATATCAAAGTGGATAGTAAAAGTTTTTCAAGTATGTTAAAAATAAAAGAGAAATGAGAGTGGATATAGGACTGCTAGAAAATGTAACAGGAGAAATAATTATGGGGACAAGGAGATGGTTGATGAACTAAATGAGTACTTAGCATCAGCCTTCACTGTGGAAGACCCTAGCAGTATGCCTGATGTTGTAGTGTGTGAAGGAAGAGAAGTGGATGCAGTTACTGTTACAAGAGAGAAGGTGCTCAAAAAGCTGAAAGACCTAAAGGTACATAAGTCACCAGACCAGAGGAACTGCATCCTAGGGTTCTGAAAGAGGAGATGTTAGAGATTGTGGTGGCATTAGAGATGATCTTTCAAAAATCATTGGACGCAGGCATGGTGCCAAAGGACTGGAAAATTGCAAATGTTACTCCACTCTTTAAGAAAGGAGGAAGGCAGCAGAAAGGAAACTATAGACCAGTTAGCCTGACCTCAGCGGCTGGGAAGATGTTGGAGTCAATTGCTAAGGATGAGGTCATAGAGTACTTGGTGACACAGAACAAGATAGGACAATTTTCCTTCAGGGAAAATCCTGCCTCAACCCTGTTGGAATTCTTTGAGAAGATTATAAGTAGGATTGATAAAGGGGATGCAGTAGATGCTGTATATTTAGACTTTCAGAAGGCCTTTGACAAGGTGCCATACATGAGGCTGCTTACCAAGTTAAGAACCCATGGCATTACAGGAAAGTTACTAACATGGTTGGAGCATTGGTTGATTGGTAGGAGGCAGCGAGTGGGAATAAAAGGAACAAAAGTGTTGGGGAAACAGGAAGGCTGCAGAAGGACTTGGACAGATTAGGAGAATGGGCAAGAAAGTGGGAAATGAAATACAATATTGGAAAAGGCATGGTCATGCACTTTGGTAGTAGAAATAAATGTGTGGACTATTTTCTAAACGGGGAGAAAATCCCGGAATCTGAGATGCAGGGGGACTTGGGAGCCCTTATGCAGAACACCCTGAAGGTTAACTTGCAGGTTGAGTTGGTGGTGAAGAAGGCAAATGCTATGTTAGCATTCATTTCAAGAGGTCTAGAATACAAGAGCCATAAAAGGATCAGCCATAATTGAATGACGGAGCAGACTTGATGGGCCAGATGGCCTAATTCTGCTCCTATATTTTATGGTCTTATGGGAGTGGAATGACCATTGTATGGGTCGGCAGTATAGAGTAGTCAGACTTTGGCTCAACAAGCTTCAGTGAAAACAGGTGCAGGCTAGAACTTTAGTTCGAGAAATTAGAGACATAATGAGTGTAGACAGAGGAAAAAAGATGTGGGATTTTGGGATACTGAATGGTCTCCCAGATGAGACGTATGCAGATGTATCTGCACAAAGTGCATCCAACTTCCATTCTTGACTGATAAGGTCAAGGAGCCGGAGTTGGAACTGAATGCACTCAGCACCATCTGGGAGGCTGGAAACTTCATAGAGGAGTCTTTTAATGAGGTGGTCACACCCAGAGTGCAAGTTTCAGATAGTAGATGGGTGACCACCAGGAGAAGTAAGTGGGGTAAGCAGACAGTGCAGGGATCCCCGGTGGCCTTTCCCCTCAGCAATAAGTGTACTCATCTGGATGTTTCTGGGAGAGATGACCTATCAGGCACTATGGCTGGCTCTGAGGCTCAGCAAGGAAGAGTAAAGTCGAGCAGAGCATTAGTGATAGGAGACTCAATAGCCAGGGGTCAGACAGGAGATTCTGTTGAGAGAAGCCAGGATGGTGTGTTGCCTCCCAGGTGCTGGGTCCAGGATGTCTCTGAGCAGCTGCAGAAGATTCTCAGAAGAGAAGGTGAGCAGCCAGAGGTCATCGTGAACATTGAAACCAACTCCATAGGTCGAACAGAAGAAGAGATCTTGCACAGAGAGTATAGGGAGTTAGGGAAAAGGCTGAAGGAAAGAACCTCCAGAATTTATGGATTACTTCCAGTGCCATGTGCTAGTCAGGGCAGGGAAATATGATAGTACAGATGAATAAGTGGCTGAGGGAGTGGTGCAGGGGGACAGGGTTTCATATTTCCTCAATCATTAGGATCCCTTCTGGGGCAAGTGTAATAAAAGGGACAGGTTAGACCTGAACCCAAGAGGGAACAACACCCTTGCAGACAGATTTGGTAAAACTGTTGGGGAAGGTTTAAACTAAATTAGCAGGGAATGAGAACTGGAGTGATAGGTCTAAGGATGCAGCAGGTGGTATGCAAATTGATGCAGTGTAGAGTAAAACTGTGAGGATGGACAGGCAGGTGTTTTTAGGCAAAGTTGTAGTCAGTGGGATGAGGGAAATGTAACATAGGGGTAAAATCTAAAAGGGTGAATATAGGACTGGAGGTGTTATATTTGAATGTGCTCAGTATATAGAATAAAGTAGATGATCATGTAGTGTAGTTAGAGATTGATGGGTGTCATGTTGTGAGTATCACTTAGTACTGGCTGAAAGAAGATCATAGTTGGGAGATTAATATCCAAGGAGCCATGTTGTTTCGAAATGATAGGCAAGTAGGCAAGGGGGTGGGGTGGCTCTATTGGTAAAAAAAAATGAAATCAAACCTTACGAAGAGGTGACATAGGATTGGAAGACAGAGATCCCTATGGGAAGTGTTAAGAAACTGCAAGGTTAAAACAAACTAGATGGGAGTTATGAACAGGCCAGGATGTGGGATATAAATTTCAGTGGGGTAAAAAGTTCAAAGGGAAATAGAAAAGATTCAAAGATTCAATCTACATTTATAATCAAAGAATGTATAAATTATACAACTTTGAGATTCGTTTGCTTATAGGTAGCCACAAAGCAGGAAATACGAAAAAAGACCAATGCTCAATGCGCACGAGAAAGAAAATAAACACAAATCGTGCAAACAATTGAGGTGAACGGCAACATTCCGAACCAAATTGAGTCCTCAGATCGGAACCCCAGAGTTGGCCCAAAGCCTGGCTTATCAGTTCATCATAATAGCGGGCATGAAGCACAGCAGCCAGGGTAGTTTTCATACCCTGAGCACCATGGAGAGAGGAATGACCATCTCAGAGAGTGAGCAAAATTGGCTCTCGTCTAGGATCCTAACACCCTGTCTTTTCTGGGCCAGCATTTAAATTGACCAAACAACAGATTGTACAGATCATACAGGTTGTTCCAGGAACCATTGCAGCAAAAGGCTCCAGTGCCCTGGAGAGAGGACTGAACATCACGGAGAGCGAGCAAAATCAGTCTCACCTCTGACCTGGGCCACTGTTTAAATCGTCTAAACAGCAAATCGTACCTCGCCTTAGGATCTGGCTACTGCGAAGGGCTCAGGGCTTAGACCAGGCCACCCAGCAACTCGCTCCAAGCCCAGATTGCACCACCCAGCACAAAGCTGTTCACAAGCTTTTCAAATCAGGTTGGTGCCCAGAGTGATCCAACCTCGCATTCGGGCCAGTTGTACATGCTTCAGACATCCACTGCCCCAACTTCTCCTCTCCGAACACCTCACTCCATCTGCATCGATCCTGCAACACACCATCTCCGTTCAGGCCACTGAACTTGCCTTGCCATTGCTTGCCCCCTCATTGTTTGTGGCAATGATCTAAAACAACTTACCTCAGAAAATGTGTTTTTAGTGATGTTTTAAGTCAAATTTTTTGCCTTTCTAACTACTAGTGAGCTGCTGCACATGTTTGGTAGTGTCATCTTATCCAGAAAGGATGTTATATGGGCAATGCTACGCAGGTTGATTGGGAAAATTAGATTGGTGCTGAATCCCAAAAGAGGGAATTTGTAGAATGCCTATCAAATGGCTTTTTAGAGCAACTTGTGGTCGAGCCTACCAGGAGAGAGGCAACTCTGGATTGGATGTTGTGTAATGAACTAGATTTGATTAGGGAGCTTAAGGTAAAGGAACCCTTGGGAGACAGTGATTATAATAGAATTCACTCTGAAGTTTGCAAGGGAGAATACAAAGTCAGATGTATCAATATTACAATGGAGTACAGGGCATGAGAGAGGAGCTGGATGAAGTTGATTAGAAGGGGACATTTGCAGGGATAATGGCAGAACGGTAACGGCTGGAGTTTCTGTGGGCAATTATGAAGGTGCAGGACAGATACGTCCCAAAGGTGAAGAAGTGTTCTAAAAGGGAGGATAAGCCAATGGCAGCTGACAAGGGAAGTCAAAGACAGCACAAAAGGAAAAGGGAGGGCATATATTACAGCAAAAGTTAGTGCTAAGTTAGAGGATTGTGAATCTTTTAAAAACCACAAGAAGGCAACTAAATAAAACATAAGGAGTATGTTTTGAAGTATTGAGTATAAGAGTTGGAATGTTATGGTGAGGTTGGTGAGGTTGTACTGGTGAGGCTGTACTGATGAGGCTGAATTTGGAGTATTGTGTGCAGTTTTGGTCACTGAATTACAGGAAGGATATTAATAAAGTTGAAAGAGTGCAGAGAAGGTTTACAAGGATGTTGCCGGGACTTGAGAAACTGAGTTACTGAGAAAGGTTGAATAGGTTAGGACTTTATTCTCTGGAGCGTAGAAGAATGAGGGGAGACTTGATAGAGGTATATAAAATTATGATGGGTATGGAGAAAAAAACAGGACATGGGTTAAGGGGAAGAGTTTAAAGGGAACATTGGGGGGGACTTCTTCACACAGAGAGTGATGGGAGTGTGGAATGAGCTGCCAGATGAAGTGGTAAATGCGGGCTCACTTTTAACACTTAAGAAAAACTTGGACAGGTACATGGATGAGAGGTGTATGGAGGGATATGGTCCAGGTGCAGGTCAGTGGGACTAGGCAGAGAAATGGTTCGGCAGAGCCAAAAAGGGCCAAAAGGCCTGTTTCTGTGCTGTAATGTTCTATGGTTCTATGAAGGTAAGGTGGTTAATAATATAAAAGAAGATACCATTTTTTTCAGATACATAAAGAATAAAATAAAGGTGAGAGTGAATATTGGATTGCTGAAAAAGGACCCTGGAGAGGTTGTAATGAGGGACAAAGAAATAGTGGACAGACTTACTAAGCATTTTGTGTGTCTTCACTGTGGATGACATTTGCAGTATGCCAAAAATTGGAGACCGTCGAGGGGCAGAAGTAAGTGTAGTTGCTATTACTAAGGAGAAGGTGCTTGCTAACTGAAAGGTCTGAAGGTAGTTAAGTCACCTGGACCAGAGAGAGTACACTCCAGGGTTCTGAAAGGGATAGCTGAAGAGATTGTGTCGGCATTACTAATAACCTTTAAAGAATCATTAGATTGAAGAATGGTTGTGGAGAATTGGAAAATTCCAAAAGTCACTCCACTCTTTAAGAAAGAACGGAAGCAAAGGAAAGGAACTTATAGGCCAGTTATCCTGACTTCAGTGTTTGGGAAGATCCTGCCTCTCCTAATTCACTTGAGTTTATTTTCTGGCTTCCTTATAATAAAGGCTTCTGTTTGATTCTAGCGTCCTAAGTTTTACATACTTTTCCTTTATCTTTTTGACTTAATTCATCACCTCCCTCAACATCCAAGGTTCACTTACCTTGCCATCCTTGTCCTTCCTTCTGACTGGAAGTCTGTGCAGTTGAACTTTAAATTCCCTCACATATCAGATGTGGATTTGCCCAAAAACAGCTTTCCCCAATTAATTTGCCCTAGATTCTACCTAATGCTCTTGTAATCTGCTCTGTTCCAATTTAATACTCTCCTGCAAGGTCAATACTTATCTGTAGCTACCTTAAAACTTAAGAATCTGTGGTCATTGTCCCTTTACTGTTTTCCCACTGAAAGGTCAGTCATCTGGCTAGGCTCATTACCCAACACAGGTCTAGTACAGCGTCCTCCTCTTATTAGACCATCTACATATTGGTTTAAAAAACCCTCCTGGATGCACCTGACAAATTCTGCCCCATCTAAACCACCTAGACTCAAAGTCCAAAGTACATTTATTACCAAAGCATTTATACTATATACAATCTTCAGATGTGTCTCCTTACAGGCAGCCACAAAACAAAGAAACCCAAAAGAGTCTTTATAAACAAAAGACCATCAAATACCCAATGTGCAGAGAGAAAAAAACAAATTGTACAAACAATAAAAGCAAGCAAATTACACTTGGACCAAAAGTGAGTCGATAGACATGATGCCCCGAGCAGCAGATGCAGAGCCAAGTAAATGTCGCAGAGCCCTCTGCCACAAAGGCTGAAGCAGCCAGAGCAGGCCTCAGCCTCAGCCTCAGTTCAGAGCAGAGCCAAGTAAACATCAAGGATCAGCACGCAGAGCTGTCCCAACCCTCGCCTCTTGTTTGTCCCTACATCCTGCCTTTTGAATCCATCTGGGCTGGCTTTTAAGTCATCCAAACATCAGTTCTTCGCACTAGGACCTGGGCCCTGTTGCATCAATATGCTCTGGGCCTGGACCACGTTTCAGGCCGTACCCAAGCTTTCCAAGTCAGCCTGGTGCTTAGATCGATCAAACCTCACTCTCAGTTTAGGTGGACAGCCTCAAGTCTGCCTCTTCTCTGCTCTGTTCACCATGCCTTTACCTCAAGTGTACCTCATCCCTCAACTCAGCTTCGCCTTCTCTCATCTCTCCGTTGTTTGCAGTGATCGTTACCACAAGTTTTACAAGAAAAAGTATTATTAATAAATAATTTAGTTTATTTGGGAAGTCAGGAAGTCAAAGCCCCCCATGATAACAATGCTCTTGTTTTTATGCCTTTCTTTAATCTGCCTACAAATCTGTCCTCATTGTCCGGTGGCTATTAGAGTGAGGTGGTGGTGGTGGTGGTGGGGGGGGGGGGGGGGGAGTCTGTCAGCAGCTGCAGTTAGAGATGCTGTCATTATGATATCTCTACTAATCATGATTTCATGAATTGCTATTCATGTGAAATTTTCCCTGTGCAAATCTTTAGTTACCTCCCATGCTCCAATATAATGCTGTTAGGATAAATCACTTCTGTTAGTAGCCCCAGTGTAGGTATTGGTGGAAAAATCAGGCCAAGTTAATGGTAAGGAAGAAAAGATCACAAATAAATAATTATGGGAATGAGACTATTGGGAATGTTTTGAGAGCCACCATTGATTCAATGGGCCAAATGGCTTCTTATGCAGTAAGGGTGAACTGATCCTGCTGGAATTCTGTACTCTGTAATATTTGATAAATTGTACCTGAATACCAACTACTCATGAATTTACAAAATGCAGTTACTTGATAAATTTATGGTTTACCATCATTATTTTCAATGAACTTTGTTATTCACCTTTTTAACACATCAATGTGTGCAGGATTTTTATAGAACAAACAGCAAGCTTTTGGATTTGAGTTTGTGCCTTAAAAATAGATGTGACATGTTCAGTTTGATAGAGGAATGAGCTAACACTGAATCGCAGGATCAGTTAATGGATTCACTAATTGCCCAACTTCCATGAAAAAATGGCAAAAGAAACTGTCAAGGCAGAGATTGAAAGATTTTTGATTGTTCAGAAGGTTAAGGGTTACAAGGATAACATGGGCAAAAGGTGGTGGAAAAATAACCAGTAATGGTCAGAGGTGCAGTGACGTCCACACCAGACTTTGAGGCGAGTGGTCCCAGGTTCGAATCCGGCTGGCTCCTTTCACGCTTTCCATTCATGCTGGGTTGAACATCGAGTAGCAAGTCGGCCTCCTAAAGAGCAGATAAAAATACTAAAGAAATGGCAAGGTTGCTGCCCGCTGCACCACGAGGCACAGAAAGGACTAACAGCAACAACAACGATTGGATCGTAGAGCAGACTTAATGGGCTGAATGACCTAATTCTGAATTATTAATCCAGGAATGGGAGTTTGAATCTCACAGAGTCCTGGGAATGTAAACACAGAGAATTAAATTGATGTGATTAAGTTCTCAATTAAACCCTCTGCTTCACTTTCTGCTTTTCACAGAGTCCTTTCACTTCACAAGTCCCTGGACCTTTCCTTCTCAGCACCACCAACCCACAGCATCTTCCCATGGAACTAGAGAAGATGCACTTGTCTATTCACTTCTCCCCTTCCCAGCCCAACCCACCATTCCAGGTGAAGTGGTGGATCCACTTGAACTTGCAATCTAATGTGTAGCATTCAATATTCACCATGTGGCTTCCCCCTCACTGGAGAAGACAAACCATGGACAGTGTGACTGCTTTGCTGAGCACCAGCATGCAGTCCACAGGGGCGATTTGAGCTTCCTGCTACATGTCACTTTAATTCACAACCCCACTCCCTATCTGACCCATGTGTCTATGGCCTCTTCCACTGCCATAGTGAAACCCAACATAAACTTGGGGGACAGCATTTTGAGAACAGTGTTCAGAAGTTTTTTTTGTGATCATTATGGATAAGAATAAGTCTGAATCTCAAGGGAAGGTGCTAAACTGGAGAAAGGCTACCTACAACAATATTAGGAAGGAGTTGAGGAGAATAGATTGAGAGAGGCTATCATTAGGCAAGCCCATAGCTGACATGTGGGAATCTTTTAAAGGCCAGAATTCAGAACTGGTGTGTTCCTGTGAGATCTATTACACTTTAAAACTCTTGAAAAAGACAATCAACAAACTTTCTCTTCCCTTTCCCATCCAGCCAATTATTTCAATCCAATCTGATAACCAGCTATTTTTAGGAATGTTAAAAATTGTACAGCCCATCTTGATACAATTGTAAATTACAGTCTAATTGAAATAGCAAAAGTTACCAGGTGCTGATTTCAAGAATCAGTGAAAAAGAAATTCAAAGAATTCAATTACTTTGATGGTGCAGGCAGTGTAAATTCAACTGGAGATGAATGCACTCTTCTGTCAAGAGTTGATGCATCTCCCAAATAGAGTCAGGAGAGAGATACAGTGTTGAACACTGGTGAATGCGTCTCTGTGTGAAGGGAACTAATACACTCAGTGGCCACTTCATTAGGAATATCTGTACACCTGTGGTTAATGCAAATATCTAATCAGCCAATCGTGAGGCTGCAACTCAATGCATAAAGGTGTGCAGACATGGTCAAGAGGTTCAGCTGTTATTCATACGAAACATCAGAATGGGGAAGAAGCGTGATCTAAGTGACTTTGTGGAATGACTGCTCGTGCCAGATGGGGTGGTTCGAGCAACTCAGAAACGCAGGTCTCTTGGGATTCTCACACACAGCAGTTTCTAGCATCTAGAGAATGGTGTGAAAAATCAAAAGCAACCAGTGAGCTACAGTTCTGTGGGAGGCAATGCCTTGTTAACGAGAGAGGTCAGAGAACTGCCAGAATGATGCAAGCTGGCAGAAAGGTGGCAGTAACTCAAATAACCACACATTACAACAGTGATGTGCAGTACTGCATTGTAAGAGGTACCTAATATAGTGATCGCTGAGTGGATATCCTATCAAGGTGCATTCAAAGTAAATCCATCGTAGCAACCTCCATCTCCTCATCTTCCTCTTAGAAGGGCAAGGATTTCCATTGGGAAACTTGGGTTAGCAATCCAGAAACGGATTGAGCTGACATAGATGACATGCTAAACAGCTCACTCAAAGTTTTAAATAGGTTAAATATTGTCTGCAAAGTGATGCTAGCCTTCTGCTATAGAAAAAAAAGGTGTTTCTCCATCCCTGGATGCCTTATTCATGAGGTTAATAATGTGGAACAGATGAGGGGAAAATGATACAGGGTAGTTTACCACATAAGCATTTCAGTGTGGAAATAAAAGCAACTGATATTAGGATTATTTGGATAAAAATGATACTGCACTTACAAATATTGCTGGAGGAAGCTGGCTGCCTCCCTCACCTGCAGCAATTTTCCATTCATAAAGGAAGAATCCTCCCATGCCTTCACTCCAGACATTAGGCTTTTTAACAGTAATCAGGTTGTCTATAAATTGTTTGAATGATATCAGTTTAATTTTTATAAGTTTCAAACTTCTCAAATCCTTATAATTAGAGAAAGTTGTCTACTTCTTCCTCCATGCAACAGTGTTGCAACCAAAAGTAGACTGCTGGGGAGTGATTGGTAATTCAGACTGATAGATAAATAAGAGATCTATATTTGGAGTGACAGTAATAGGGTTCAGCATATATTGACGGGATGGGATCTCAACAGTTTAGGCATTCAACAGTTAGGGATCAATACTCAGGGACCTTTGGTAGTGAAGCTGATTGATAGTTGGGAGTGAATGTGACTTCAAGCAGAGTCCATAGTCTAAGAGCTTGAGGTGGTGGTAATGGTCAAGCTATGGTCAGTAGCTTTAAGAAGGTGCTTATCATGACAAAAACAGGCTGTGGAGCCCCAAGTGGTACTCAGAAGGCGTATCACTGAAAAGGAAACATCATCTCATGCACTCAGAACAATGTGGGCAGCAGATTTAAACCTGGACTCACAAGTGTAATAAAGTTAGTTTGCACATGAGTGATTTGCACCACCTACAGGCCAATGATACATCAACAAAAGCCACACATCTTGTGAATAGGTGTGATATAAACCAGTGACCTCCCCTAAACACTTCTTAACTACACTGTGCATTTACATGGAAGATCTGAAATAACATCACAGAATTTGTGAACTTTACATTTAAATGAAAATTCTTGTTTAACTTTAATGTTTCATTGAAACTGATTCCTATTGCAGGGAAAAATGTGACTACACAATCTAGTTTCTAAGCGACAATCATAAAGAAAAAAGATCAAACATTCTGGAGTAAAAATAGCTCAGTATTATTGAAATGGAGGAAGGTTTATAAAACAATTCCTTTGTTTCTCACATAACTTGGTACTTCCTACCGTTCTGTACAATCCCTTCATAATTTGAGGACAGGAAGACAAATCTTCTTATCTTCTTTAGTGAATAATCAAGAAGAGATTTAATCACAGTTAAATCTCTATTTAGAGATTAATTTAAGGACTTTGACCCTAATCTTATCCAATGCTATTTTCCAAACTAACTGAGCAATATTGAAATGTAAAAGAGAAATCAAATTATTGGTTCCTTAACTTTGCTATCATTTCTAAAGGTTATGTTTCTTAAACTGCAGTTAACATGTCCCAGTGAGTGACATTGACACTGGAAATGAGATGTAAAAGACTCTTCTACAATTTTACTTTTATTCAAAATTAAAGGGAAATATCTTTCAAATTTAATCTGCTTCTTTGACTTTGAATATTAGATTTGCAACTCATACATATTTTCTAAACATTAATTACCTGCAAAGTTAATTAAATAATCTCCATTCTTTCATTTGTTTTCTAAGTGGCAAGTGAAACTCAACGCTGCTCATTGAACTTGGCTCAGAAGGAAGTCCGGTTCGCCATCGTTTAGTACCTTACACACTCATTATCACCTCAGCCATTTTTCATTGAGATCAACATATTTTGGGAAATCAAAAAAAAAGTAACTTACAATGCTAATTGGTCCTGGCAAATCTGAAAGTAGACAACCGTACATCGGTTACTGAGGAGTAAGTGAATGTTGACAGCACTGTCAGCAACAGTTATTATCATTTCGTTGATGACTGAGAGCTGACAGATTAGGTGAAAATTTGACATATTGAAATTTTCCTGCCTAATGAGACCATAAGGTATAGGAACAGAATCAGGCCATTTGGCCCATCAAATCTGATCTGCCCCTTCAAGCCCATTTGCTTGCTTTCTCCTTGTAACTTTTGTCGCCCTTAAGATTGACAAAGATAAGGTGAAGATGAAGATCTACCATCGAATCTATCTATTCTTAATTGTCAACAGTGGCAGAGGATCTTTGTAGTCTGATATTGACAGATTAATAGGACCTATCCTTCATATTGTCAGGTAAATGTCATACTGTAGTGGTACTGGTACCTGCTAGAGGCCCAGGTAATTCTAGAGCACAGGCTTTCATATTGCAACTGGGCCAATGTCCGTCCCAGACCCTTTTCTGTATCCAATACTCTTTGGCATTTTTTTCTTTTAATATGGGATGAATCAAGCTGATTGAAAACTGGTTTTTATGATGCTGGGAATCTCAGCAGGAAGCTGAGATGAATCACCCACTTGATATTCTGGATAAAAAAAGGTTCTCAATGCTTCTCCCTTGACTTTAACACTCATATGTCAAGCCTTGTCATTAAAGACCATAATGTTCTTGGAATTATCTCTTCCTATTGGCTGATTCTTTAGAAGTGATATTTATTTGAATAAATGACTTATTTCTTACAACAAAGAATACTTACCAAGTTTCCACACACAATATGTAGTTGAGAACCCCTTAACTGAAAATCCAAAATCCAGAAACCTCTAAACTATGAACAAGAGAATATCTGCAGATACTGGAAATCCGAGCAACACAGATAAGGTGTTGGAGGAACTCATCAAGCCAGGCATCAAGAGAACAGTCAGCAGTTCAGGCCGAGACCTTTCAGCAGGACTCACGATGGAGGGTCTCGGTCTGAAAAGCCAACTGTTAACTCTTTTCCATAGATGCTGCCTGACCTGCTGAGTTCCTCCAGCATTTTGTGTCTGAAATATGAAATTTTTTGAGCACTGACATGTCGCCACAAATGGAAAATTCCACAAGGCGCTGGGAAGATCCTAGGCGATGTGCAGGTCTTACCCACCACAGACAGTTCAGAGGTCACCTCATATATGTAATGCAGAGAAATTAATGAAAAACAGAAAAACACTACATAAAGGGAAAGATAAAGATCTTGATTGTATCTTGAAAGAGCAGATTCGTCAGCATCACAGTGAACATACGCCATTTAATGGTATGCAAAGATCTAACATGATGAACAAGCAAAGATTGATCACGATTAACTGAAAATTGAAGGTAATCGTGAATTTTCAGCAGGCTGGTTGCAGAAATTTAAAAACAGGAACGGCATTACTTTTTTTAAAAGATTTGTGGTGATAAAGTGTCAGCAGCAGAGAAATTTAGTGATGAGTTTGCCAAGATTGTCCCTGGTGAAAATCTAACAGAGCAAGTCTACAAGACTGATTGCTTTTACACCCTACATAAAACCAGGAAATACAAACGCAGAGTACTGTAACCTTTTAATCAAAACGCAGCCTCGTGGGTGGAAACTGAAAGCCTGCTGTTACTTGTTGCTGATTCAGGTATTCTCCCAATGCTACTGTGCTGCTTTTATCACCCTGCACACATTATGTTAAGAACATTTTTGTGATGAACAAGTGTAAGACAAAGATTACTTACTGGTACCACATAAATTCAGAGTCACAAATGATGGTGCTCCCAAGCTCTCATTATAAATTCCAAAATCCAAAACACTTCTGGCCCCAAGCATTGCAGGTAAGGGGTACACAGCCTGTATTAGCTTCAACAAGAAGGTGAAATCCTCCTTTAAACCCTTTAATTGAGCTATCCAGTCTATCTACTCTCAAATGTCAGCAGTGACAGAAGATCTTTGTTTCCTGCCAAAACACTTAAAAGAAACTGGGAACACGGAGAAGTGCCAATTGATATTGGCAGGTGAAGATTGACAAGGGTTCATAGAGATACACTGTATGGAAACAGATCCTTTGGCCCATCTCATCCATGCCAGCAAGTCACTTAACTAAGTTAGTCCAATTTGCCTGCCTTTGGTTCATAACCTGTACCTCTAAACCTTTCATATCCATGTGCATGTCTAAATGCCTTTTAAATGCTTCTACCACTTCATTCAGCAGCCCTGTCCACATAACTCACACATCCTCCGTGTGAAAAAGTCACCCATCATGTCCCTTTCAAATTTTTCTCCTCTTACCTTAAACTTACAACCCCTAGTTTTTGATTCTCCTATCCTGGGTATAATACTGTGCCAATTCACCTATTCTGTTCCCCAATGATTAGTTACCTTTGTAGGCTTAGAGATGGATAAGCTTCCTTTAACTCTCTCCTCTTGCCTTATATCCCACAGATTTATACTTCTCTACACTGGGAACAAAGACTGTGATCATCCACCTTACCTCTGCCCTTTATGATTTTATAAGCCTCTATAAGTTTCCTATGCTCCAGGGGAAAAAAGTCTCATTCTATTCAGTCTCACTGTGTAGTTCAAATCCCCCATTTCCAACAACATCCTTCTGAATTTTTTCTGTACACTCTGCAGCCGAATGACACCCTTTCTATAGCTAAGCAATATCCTTACACAATATTCCAAACATGGAATCTCCAGTGTCATAAATAGTTGTAAGAGGACATCCTATCTCCTCTGCTCATTGACCTGACCGATAATAGCAAACATTCTGATGCCTTCTTCACAGCCTTATCTACCTACTACACCACCTCCGACAATCAAAATGCATCACAAGACTCCATTTCTTTTGTCATCTCTGGAAACAACTAGCAGTTAGTGCAGTCAATGACAAAGTCCAGCACCTTAGCAGTATTCCACTATCCATTCAAGATCAAGTTTTCAAACTTGCCTGCAAGCTCAGGTTATATGGTCATTTGCTCAAGAGGAGAATATTAACGCAAAATATTTTTTGTGAACAAGTGTGTAATGTTCCTGCTTTCCCAGATCATACAAGAATGAAAGCTAACATGGACTAGGTAACTATGTGAGCATCAGCCTTGTGTGACTATGATCTTCAGTTAACCCAATAGCTTCCCTATCCTGCGTCTTGCTTAGCAGTTTTTATAAGAACACTGCTACCTATTTTAATTGTCCCATTCTATTTTTCTTGCTGAGTCAGAATAACAATGTTCAGCTTACTGTTCAGCCTTTCACTTTAATCTAGCTGTCACTTTGACCTGGTAGTCTGTGGCTCTTTGCTCTGTTACACGGCTGAATGGAAGCTTGAGGGACAACATCTCATCATCTGCCTGGATATGTTACAGGCTCCCAGATTCAGCACTGAATTCTACAACATCAGATAGAGTAATGTCCAAAAAACAAAATAGCTGGTAAGTGGATTACAGGAAGAACAGAGACAGGCTCGTCCGAATCAACATCAATGGGACAACAGTTGAGAGGGTGAGTAGTTTCCTCAGTATACACATCACCAACAATATCACCTGGACTGTACACACTGGCTGTGTGGCAAAAAAAGCACAACAGTGTCCTTTCCACCTCAGATGACCGAAGAGGTTCGGCATGAGCCCCAAATCCTCAAGACATTCTACAGGGGCACCATTGAGAGCATCCTGACTGGCTGTATCACTGCCTGGTACGGGAACCGCACTAACCTTAATCACTGGGCTGCATACCATCGCAGACTTCAAAGCCTAACATAGTGGTGCCGCCAACATTGTGGCCTCTCTCCCAGATGAGCTCAATCGCTTTTACGCACGGTTTGATATCGCTAACTCAGAGCCTCCGAGGAAAGCCACTGCTACAACCTGCAACCTGGTCATCTCTGAGGCTGAGGTACGCAGATGTTTCCAACAAGTGGATAGTTGTAAGGCTACAGGACCAGACGGCATCCCAGGGCGAGTACTGAGGATGTGCGCAGCACAATTGGCAGGTGTGTTTACAGACATTTTTCATCTCTCCCTCTCCCAGTGTAAAGTGCCTTCCTGCTTCAAAGCATCCACCATTGTCCCTGTACCAAAAAAGACCAAGGTTACATGCCTGAACGACTGGCAACCTGTCGCACTCACCTCAATAATAAGCAAATGCTTTGAGTTGCTGGTCAAGGACTACATCTGCAGCATGCTACCACCCAAACTGGACCCCCTACAATTTGCCTGCTAACACAACTGATCAACAGATGACGCAATAGCCACTGCTCTATGTACTGTCCTCACACATCTGGAGAAGGATACTTATGTGAGAATGCTGTTCTTGGACTAGAGTTCAGCATTCAACACCATAGTTCCCTCCAGGCTTGACACGAAGCTCAGAGACCTCGGCCTTGACCCTGCCTTGTGCAGCTGGATCCTAGACTCCCTGTCAAATTGTCAGCAGCTTGTAAGAATGGGCTCCCTTACCTCCAAACCTCTGACTCTCAATACAGGAGCCCCTCAAGGCTGCCTACTGAGACCCCTCCTTTACTCCCTGTATACCCATGACTCTATCACCACCCACAACTCCAATCTGCTATTTAAATTTGCTAATGACACTACATTGATTGGCCTTATCTCAAACAATAATGAAGTGGCCAAAGAGGAAGTTATCTCTGACACAGTGGTGTCAAGAAAACAACCTCTCCCTCAATGTCGCAAAAACAAAGGAGCTGGTTGTGGACTACAGGAGGAATGGAGATGGACTAACCCCTATTGACAACAATGGATCTGGGGTTGAGAGGGTAAACAACTTTAAGTTCCTCGGCATCCACTTCACCGAGGACCTCATGCGGTCTGTACACACCAGCTGTGTGGTGAAAAAGGCACAACAGCACTTCTTTCACCTCAGATGGTTGAGCAAGTTTGCTATGGGCCCACAGATCCTAAGAACTTTCTACAGGGGCACAATTGAGAGCATCCTGACTGGCTGCATCACTGACTGGTATGGGAACTGTGCCTCTCTTTATCGCAGGACTCTGCAGAGAGTAGTGTGGACAGCCCAGTGCATCTGCAGTCCGGGACTTTCCATGATTCAGGACCTTTACAAGGACAGGTGTGAGAAAAGGGCCCATAGGATCGCTGGGGATCCGAGTCACCCCAACCACAATCTATTCCAGCTACTAACATCCGGAAAGTGGTACCACAGAATAAAAGCCAGGACCAACAGGCTCCGGGGACAGCTTCTTCCACCAGGCCATCAGACTGATTAACTCACGCTGACTTGAGTGTACTCTATATTACATTGGGATGTGAGAAATAAAGTCAATTCAATTCAATCCAGAGAATGGTACAGACAGCCCAGCACATTTGCGGATGTGAACATCCCTCCATTGAGGATATTTACAGCAGCAGGTGCATAAAGAAGACCTGAAAGTTCATCTGGGACTCCAGTCACCCCAACCATAAACTGTTTCAGGACTCTGCTTCTGTCAGGCAAATGGTAATGCAGCATTAAACCCAGAACCAACAGGCTATGGGACAGCTTCTTTCTACAAGCCATCAGACTTATCAATTCACCTGTCTGTACATTGCAACAGAGTCATAACATAAAGATTTTCACTCCCTCACGTTGTGGAACGATTGTAAGATTTAAATAAATTCAAATTCTAATTTAGTAACTCATTACCTCTGTCAGTAACAGAACAGACCTAACAAAAATTCTTTCACCAAAAGCTGGACGGGGGGGAGGGGGGGGGGGAGTGGAGTCCTGAACCAGTGGAATTCTCCACCTCAGAAGACTGTGGAGGCCAAAACAGTAAGTATATTCTTGAAAAAGATCACTTTTTAGGCATCAAGGGCATCAAAAGGCAGAGAGTGGGTATAGAGTATTAAGATAAAGAATTAATTATGAATATATTGAATAGTGTAGCAGCCTAGAAACATTGAATGGCTGAATCCTGCTGCAATTTTCTAGGATTGCAAATGGCAGGACCTATTTTGATGGGGAACTACAGTGGGTTAAAGTCTGGGAGGCTGGAATTCCAGCTAATGAACTCCTGTATGACTAAGATTGAGACCATCTGCTTCACTCCAGTTCTATCTTTTGAATGGAAAATAAACACAAAAGATTCATTAAAATCACTCTCATAAATTAAATTGTAAGGAAAGGATTGACAAGTCATGTATTTTTCCCTAGAAATGGAGTGAACGGTCAAGGATTTCCTGACAAAGGGTCTCGACCCGAAACGTTGACTGCTTCTTTCAACGGATGCTGCCCAACCTGCTGAGTTCATCCAGCTTGTTTGTACGTAAGGATTTCCCCAAACAGCTCTTGAACCATGATCTTGGATCAGCTCTGATCCACCATCATGAAATGTTTCAAGAGATGGTCCCAGCCTCCTAGACAATTCAGACCACTGCATTTCACTTGACTTCAAAATATTTCTACAGCAGATGCCTTCTCTGTAAGACCACAAGACCTAGAAGCAGAATTAGGCTATCATGGCTGATCCATATTTCTCTAAACCCCACTCCCCTGCCTTCTTTTTGTAACCTTACATGTTCCGACTATCAAGAACCGATAAAACTTCCACTTTTAATATACCCAATGACTTGGCCTCCACAGCTGCCTGTGGCAACAGACTTTATCCTCTGGCTGCCCTCTGGCTAAACAAATTCTTCCTCATCTCTGTTCCAAATGGATGTCCCTCTCTTCTGAGACTGTATCCTCTGGTCCGAGACTCCCACACCATAGGAAATACCCTTTCCATATCCATTCCATCCAGGCCTTTCAATATTTGACAGGTTTCAATGAGAGTCCCTTTACTCTTCTATATCCCAGTGAGTAAAGGCTCACAGCCATCAATTGCTCCTCACAAGATAAGCCTTTGATTCCCAGAATCATTCTTGTGAAAATCCTCTGAACCTTCTCCAATGTCAGCACATTCTTTCTTAAATAAGGGGCCCAAATCTGCTCACAATACTCCAAGTGAAGCCTAACCAGTGTCATAAGTAACCTCAGTATTACATCCTTACTTCCATATCCCAGGCCTCTTGAAATGAAGCCCAATATTGCATTTGCCTTTCTCATCACCAACTCAACCTGCAAGTTAACCTTTAGGGAATCCTGCACAAGGACTCTCAAGTCCCTTTGCACCTCAGATTTTTGAATTTTCTACCCATTTAGAAAATAGTCTATGCTTATGTTCCTTGTACTAAAGTGCATGACCATATACTTCCTAACACTGTATTCCAGCCTGCCACTTATTTGCCCATTCTCCTAATCTGTCAATATCCTTCTGCAGTCTCCCTGCTTCCTCAACACTACCTGCCCCTCCACCTATCATTGTATTGTCTGTAAACTTGGCAACAAAAGCATAAATTCCATCACCCAAGTCATTGACATATAATGTAAGAAGAAGCAGTCCCAACACCGAACCCTGTAAAACACCACTAGTCACTGGCAGCCAATCAGAAAAGGCTCCCTTTATTCTCAATCTTTGTCTCCTGCCAGTCAGCTAATGTTATATCCATTCTAGTATCTTTCCTGTAATACCACGAGCTCACAGCTGGTTAAGCAACCTCATGGGCAGCACCTTGTCAAAGGCCTTCTGAAAATCCAAGTAGAGAACATCCACCAATTCTTCTTTGTCCATCCTAGAATCATAGTCATAGAAAACTACAGCAGAAGAACAGGCCTATCAACTCATCCAGACTATGCCAAAACATTTAAACTGCCTAGTCCCATTGAATTACACCCGGATCATAGCCCTCCATACTCCTCCCATCAATGTACCTATCCAAACTTCTCTTAAACTTTGAAATCAAAATTGCATCCACCACTTGTGCTAGCAGCCCATTCCACACTCTCACCACCCTCTGAGTGAAAATATTTCCCCTCATGTTCCCCTCAAACATTTCATCTTTCACCTTAACATGTGACCTCTAGTTGTAGTCTCATTCAACCTCATTGGAAAATACATGCTTGCATTTACCCTGTCTGTTCCTCTCATAATTTATATACCTCTGTCAAATCTCTCCTCACCCTTGTTCATTCTAGGGAATAAAGTGCTAACCTATTCAAGCTTTCCTTATAACTCAGATCTTACAGTCCCAGCAATATCCTTATAAATTTTTCCTGTAGACTTTCAAATCTTTTTTACACCTTTTCTGTAGGTAGGTGTTCAAAAATGAGGCATCACCAATATCTTACACAACTTCAACATACTCATCCCAACTTCTGCACTCAATACATTGATCTGTGAAGGCCAATGTTCTTTGTGACCCGATCTACCTGTGATGCCATTTGTAATGAATTAAGGACCTGGATTCCCAGATCCCTTGCTTCTTCTACACTGTGTGTCCTAAAGGCTCACTTTGTAAGACCTACTCTGGTTGGTCCTTCCAAAGAGCAACACCTCATATTTTCCTGCATTAAATTAAACCTACCATTTCTTTGCCCATATTTCCTGGCGATACAGATCCTGTTCCAAGCTTTGATAATCTTCGTCATTATCCACTACACCCCCAATCTTGGTGTCTTCTGCAAGTTTGCTGATCCAGCTAACAACAACATGATCTAGCTCGCTGATAGAAAAGACAAACATCGGACCAGCACTGATCCCTGTGACGCTCCACTAGTCACAGGCCTACAGTCAGAGAGGCAACCATCTATTCCCACTCTCTAGCTTCTCCTGCAAAGTCAATGTCTGATCCAATTTACTACCTCTTCTTGAATGCCAAGCGACCGAACTTCCTTGACCAACCTCCCCTGCAGGACCTTGTCAAATGACTTGCTGAAGTCCGTGTAGACAACATGCACTGCCTTGCCTTCCACAAAAACTCTATAAAATTGGTTCGACATGATTTTCCATGCTGACCATCCCTAATCAATCCATCTCTCCAAATACTCATATATCCGACCTCTTAGGATACCTTCCAATAATTTTCCCACTACTGATGTCAGGCTCACCCACCTATAATTTCCTGGTTTATTCTTAGAGCCTTTCAGAAACAGTGGAACAACATTATAAATTTATGCACTTGCCTCCCTCAGGCCCTAGATACTTGTCCACCCTGATTTGCTTCAAGACAGCAAACAACTCCTCGTCTGTTATCTGATTATGGTCCATGGCCTCACTGCTGCATTGCCTCACTTCTACAAACTCTGTGCCATCTTCCAAGTAAATACAGATACAAAAAAATTAATTTAAGGTCTCCACCATTTCTTTAGGTTTGATGCATAGATTACCAATGCGAGCCAGTTTTTTCCCTTGCAATCCTTTTGCTCTTAACATACCTGTAGAATCCATTAGGAATCCCTTAGGATTCTCCTTCGCCTTGTCTGCTCTATCAACCTCATGCCTTATTTTAGCCCTCCTGATTTCTTTCTTATTCTCTTGCATTTCTTAGTCTCCATAGGCACTTCATTTGGTCCTACCTGTCTATACCTGCTATACACCTTTTTTTTCTTAACTAGGGCCTCGATAGCTGTTGATAACCAACGTTCCCAAAACCTGAAACACGAGGAAATCTGCAGATGCTGGAAATTCAAGCAACACACACAAAATGCTGGTGGAACGCAGCAGGCCAGGCAGGACACTGTCCTGATGAAGGGTCTTGGCCCGAAACATTGACTGTACTTCTTCCTATAGATGCTGCCTGGCCTGCTGCATTCCACCAGCATTATGAGTGTGGTGTTTGAGTTCCCTAAACCTGTTACTTTAACTTTTATTCTGATAGGCACATACAAGCATTGTACTCCCAAAATTTCTCTTTCGAAGGCCTCCCTCTTACCAAGTACACCTTTGCCAGAAAGCAGCCTGTCCCAATCCACACTCACCAGATTTTTTTCTGGTACCATCAAAGCTGACCTTAGTCGAATTTAGAATCTCAACTCAAGGACCAGAACTATACATTACCATAATTCGCTTGAAACTAATGGCATTATGTTCACTAGATGCAAAATGTTCCCTTTTGCAAACTTCTGTCACCTAGCCTGTCTCATTCCCTAATAGGAGATCAAGTATTGCACACTCTCTTGGGGATTTCTATGTTAAGATTAAAGAAACTTTACTGAACACATAGGACAATCTCTATCCAATTTAGTCCTTTTACAGTATGTGAGTCCCAGTCAATATGTGGAAAGCTAAAATATCCTACTATAACAACCTTATGTTTCTTGCAAGAGTCTCTCTACAAATTTATTCCTCTAAGTATAATTTTTGCTCCATTATATGCCCTCTTTTTGGCTTTTATGTTGGCTTTGACTTCTCTTATCAGCCACAGTTATATCACCCTGCCTTTAGAATTCTTTTACCTCTTTGGGATGAATTCTGAATTGCTCCCAGAAATTCCACCCATTGCTACTCATTCATCATCCTTGCCAGTGTTTTTTCCCAATCAATTTAGGCCACCTCCTCTCTCATGCCTCAGTAATTTCCTTTACTCCACTGTAATGCTGATAGGTCTGACTTTAGTTTCTCCTTCTCAAGTTGCAGAGTGAATTCTATCATTTTCCCTAAGGGTTCCTTTACCTTAAGCTCTCTAATCAATTCCAGTTCATTGCACAACACCCAATCCAGAATAGTTGATTCCCTAGTGGACTCAAACACAAGCTGTTCTAAAAAGCCGTCTTGTAGTCATTCAAGAAATTCCCCCTTTTAAGATCCAGCACCAAACTGATTTTCCCAATTTACCTGCATATTGAAACCCCCATGATTATTGTAACATTGCCCTTTTGGGAATATTTTGTATCTCCCATTGTAATTTGTAAGCAGCATCTTTACTACTTTTTGAGGGTCTGTATATAACTCCAATCAGGGTCTTTTTACCCTTGCAGTTCCTCAGCTCTACCCAAAATGATTCAATACCTTATGGCCTAACGTCACCATTTTCTAATGATTTGATTTCATTTTCTACCTACAAAGACCAGAAGACCATAAAACATAGGAGCAGAATTAGGCCATTTAGTCCATCAAGCCTGCTCTACCATTCCATTATGGCTGATCCCGGATCCCACTCCACCCCATACACCTGTCTTCTTGCCATATCCTTTGACTTCCGAACAATTAGGAAACTATCAACTTCCACCTTAAGTATACTCATGGACTTGGCCTCCACCGCAGTCTGTGGCAAGAGCATTCCAAAGATTCACTATTCTCCGGCTAAAAAAATTACTCCTTACCTCGGTTTTAAAAGGTCACCCCTCAAATTTGAAGCCGTGCCCTCTAGTTCTGGATATCCCCGCCAGAGGAAACATCCTCTCAACAACCACCCTATCTAGTCCTTTCAACTTTCGGTGGGTTTCAATGAGATCCTCCCACATTCTTTTAAATTCCAGTAAGTACACACCCAAAGCTGCCAAACACTCCTCATATGCTAACCCCTTCTTTCTAGGAATCATCCTTGTGAACCTCCTCTGGACTCCCTCTAATGACAACATATCATTCCTGAGATATGGGGCCCAAAACTGTTGAAAATACTGCAAGTGTGGCCTGACGAGTGTTTTATAAAGGCTCAGCATTATCTCCTTGCTTTTATATTCTAATTCCCATTGAAATGAATGCCAATATTGCAATTGCCTTCTTTACCACAGACTCAATCTGTAAATTAACCTGCTGGGAGTCTTGCATGAGAACTCCTAAGTCACTCTGCACCTGTGATGTTTGAACCTTCCTCCCATTGAGATAATAGTCTGCACTATTATTCCTTTTCCCAAAATACATTATCATACATTTCCCATCACAATATTCCATTTGCCACTTTTTTGCCCATTCTTCTAGTTTCCTTAAGGTAAAATCTTGCCTGACATGTTTTGGAACTCTTTGAGGAAATAACAAGCAGGATAGACAAAGGAGAAACTGTACATGTTGTTTACTTGGATTTTCAGAAGGCCTTTGACAAGGTGTTGCTCATGAGGGTCTTAATACTATAAGAGCCCATGGTATTACAGGAATGACACTACCATGGATAAAGTAATGGCTGATTGGCAGGAGGCAAAGCGTGAGAAAAAGGGAGCCTTTTCTGATTGGCTCCTGCTGGCCAGTGGTGTTCCATAGGTTTTGGTGTTGAGACAGCTTCTTTTTACGTCATATGTCGATGATTTACATGATGGAATTGATGTCCTACTGGCAAAGTTTGTGGACGATACAAAAAGAATTGGAGGGGCAGGTAGTTCTGAGGAAGCAGAGAGGCTGCAGAAGGACTGAAACAGATTTGTAGAATGGGCAAAGAAGAGGCAAATGTAATACATTGTCAAAAAGTGTATGGTGACGCACTTTGGTAGAAGGAAAAAAGGCATAGGCTACTTTCTAAACCGAGAGAACATTCAAAATTCTGAGGTGCAAAGGGTGCCCTTGTGCAGGATTCCTTAAAGTTCATTTGAAGGTTGAGTCGGTGGTAGTGATGAAGGCAAATACAATATTAGCATTCATTTCAAGAGGTAAAGAATATAAAAGTAAGGGTGTAATGCTGAGGCTTTTTAAGGCACTGGTGAAGCCTCATTTGGAATACTGTGAGCAGTTTTGGGCCCCTTATTAAAGAAAGAATGTGTTGATTTAGAGTGAGTTCAGAGGAAGTTCACAAGAATGATTCCAGGAATGAAGGTTTATCATATGAGGAGCGATTGATAGATCTGGGTCTTTCCTCACTGGAATTTAGAAGAATGAGGAAGGGATCTCATTGAAATCTATCAAAAGTTGAAAGGACTGGATACAGTAGATGTGGAGAGTCTAGGACCAGAGAGCACAGACTCAGAATAGAGGGACGTCCATTTAGAATGGAGATGAGGAGGTATTTCTTTAGCCAGAGGGTGGTGAATCTGTGGAATTTGTTGCCAAAGTCAGCAGTGAAGGGTGTATTTAAGGCGACAGTTGATAGATTCTTGATTAGTCAGGGCAGGGAAGAAAGGAGGCAAGAGAATAGGGTTGAGAGGGAAATGGATCAGCCAATTTCCATTGTTATTCTGCATTATTCTATTGTTTATTAACTACACCTCTCATTTTCAATTCTATATTTACAAGCAAATTCATCTTCAAACTTCGTTCCATCTGGGTAGCCACCAACCTGATGGCATGAACATCAATATCTAAAACATTCGGTAATTCCCCCCCACCACATCACTATTCCCCATCCCTTTTTCCTTCTCTCAGTTTATCTCCCTGATTGTCCATCACCTCCCTCTGGTACTCTTCCCTGCTTTTCTTTCTTCCATGGCCTTCTGTCCTCTCCTATTAGACTCCCTCTTTTCCAGCCCTGTATCTCATTCATCAATCAACTTCTCTCCTTTCCCTCCTGGTTTCACCTGTCACCTTGTGTTTCTGTCTTCCCTCCTCCCCCACCTTTTAAATCTACTCCTCATCTTTTTTCTCCGGTCCTGCTGAATGGTCTAGGCCCAAAACATTGACTGTACTCTTTTCCATAGATGCTGCCTGGTCTGCTGAGTTCTTCCAGCATTTTGTGTGTGTTCCAAACTCCTAGAACTGGGATTCAGAAACTCTTTGTGCAATTGGATTCTACTTCTTAACCAACAGATTGCAGTCACTAGGAATAGGCAACAAAACCTCCACCATGACTACCCTCAACATTGCTGCTTCACAAGGCTGCATCCTCAGCCCCAAGCATTACCCCCTCTGTTGGCCATGGAGGAATTAAAATATGGAAGGAAACATTGAACTTGAATGGGTCAAGGACAGTGGAAGTAAACAAACCAATTGTTTTTGTTCTTACCATATGGTTGAAGGAATGGAGACTGCCATTTTGTGAAGCTGCTCTGTAACTTCCATCAAACAGAATCAATTCTGTTTGAGAATTGATTCTTGCTCTGCGGTAATCTAACCAGAACAATTGAAGCGGACTCAAGGGGTTTCTGCTATTGACCTGCTAAACCAGAGATCATTCTCAGATAAACTGTACAATGGCAGGTTTGCCAAAGTAGTCTCATTATCTTGGCCCAGTGCCTGAGTGATCTGGTTTGATTGGTTTGAACCAGAGCCAAATAAATAAAATAAGTCACCTAAGGCATGAAGTTGTGTAACTCTTCGACTATATCCAGTGGGAGGTGTTATAGGTGAGTCAGATGACCTCAGGCCAACAAGAATGAAGTGGATAATTTGAACTGATAAGAAGCATTTAAAAGAAGCAGCTTCAAATGCAAAGGCATTTGAAAGATTAACCATCACAAGGAAGAAGCCCCAAGCCAGGGTCTGGGAGAAGAAAGGCTCAATCATTTGACCCACAGGCCCTGTTAAGACCCTGTTTTAATGTTATAAATTGGGAAAGCAGTCCGAGTGAGTATTGGTACAATGGGAACAGGAGAATTCATGTCTTAAGTTGTTTGCCTGTGGTCAACATTGTTGTGTGTGCGGACACAATAAAATGTGAGTTTTGATTAATTAAGAGTTGCATAGTGAGTTTCCTAACCTAGTTCTGTCGATGAATAGTCAACATATTTTGGTGTCCCTGAGTTAGCTCATAGTTAAAAGAATAGAGGTCAGGGACCCTAGTTTCGAGCTGAGCCACCTATTAGATTAGGATATTAAAATGGGAAAAGGGAAGGACAAGAAGAACACAGGAAGTTCAGAGGGGATCGGAGAGAATACCTTCTTAGTTATATATTAAGAAAATGGCCCGACTATGAGGAGTTGAGAGTGAAGGGCCAGGGATGCATTGTGAAAAGCAGTTAATGAAAAGGAATCAAAGAAAATATGAGAGATTTTAAAAGGTGCTATGATGGGATTTGTACTGGACGATCTAATTGAAGGGAAGAGAGAAAAACAGTAGTGTAAAATGTAGGGAAGAGTTATAGAGAGAGAGGGGGGAAAGTAAATGAAATTCTGAGGGAGCAGGGTTATGCAAATTTGATACACGAATCATCTTCAGGCTTAGTGTGAACATTTGAAAACAGAAAAGGAGAAAAATAAAGAGGGGTGTAAAAAGGCGAATACAGAAGTGGAGAAATGAAAAAGTCAGCATCGGGATTTACGGACTGCTATGAATATCGTACAGAATCAGCAGCTGAGAAGAAAGGCAGCGCCAATCACACCCAGTGTTTAAAACAGATCAAAGAGCTGCAAAGTTAACTCTCAACTCAGAGAGAGGTAAAATGTGAATTTGGGGTGAGGACTAACGACGATGGTGATATAGGTTGGGGTAACTTAGCATATGAGGCAATGAACTATAATATAGAGGATGACTGGGGAAGTGGCCCGCCTCCCTATGGATCTTTTCAAGAGGGGGTGAAACCTTCAACACCCACTGCCCCAATGGCACCTGTGATAAGTTCTGGAGACACCAGATCCCGGAGAACCAGTTGTAACAAGGTGTTCTGCCCTTTTTGACAGGGTTCATTGAGTGCTATAGCCCGGCACTGCAGGGTTGGAATGCAGTTGTAAAAGGTATTACAGTTTCTACCTTCCTTGCAGATAATTCTCATTGTACTGGAGAACCACAGGGGTGTCAGGATATGATAACAAATGATCCCAAGGGACTATTTGTATTAAAATATTAATGGGGGAGGAGGTAAGAGATCAGAAATCAGTACCCAAGAACACAGACACAAACAAAGGAAACCCTTTTTCTTTTGTATAAGGTTGTTCCCCTGTACAGGGTGATGAGAGGACAGCCAACTGTGGGATATATGTGAGGATAAAAGAACACAGCCATCAAGGTGGAAACTCACACCAAGCATCCCAGAGGGAATAATGGTCAGTATTTCGGTCCAGTTACTGCGCAGCCCTCAGGTAAGATTACGGTTCTGTGGGATCACACTCATGTGAATGCGAGTGGGGCAGTGACTCACTCGAGATAGATCTATTCGGGTGGTTACAGCCAAGTATTTTCCAAAGGATGCTTCGTTCTTTATTAACTGTACACAGGAGAACAGGGGATAGGGGATAGCAGAGATAAAAGGTTCACAATGTGAGCAAATATCATGAGTATACCTGGAGATTCTTAAGTAATGCACCAACATAGGCTATTGTTATGGATGGTACTAGGAAAGGGATGGGACTATCAAGATGCCATCAACAGGGAGACCAGCAGTCTTGCCCAGAAGAAATGACAAAGCAGAAACTTGCACATTGTGGTTTTAGCATTTATGAATATTGTTTGTTGGCTATTTCACCTGTGAATAATCAGTCTCTCTTAGAACATGCATCGGTGGGACAGACATGTTATATAGCAATAGCAGACAAGTTATACCAAGGGATAGAAACAATGCCCTTTGGAAAGTCACAATTTCACAATGAGGAACTTGACGTTGGATCTGGCTACTGGAGGACAAACATTGTCTGAGCTGGCAGTAAATATGGTAACAAAGGAGAACCTCACAATCTAATGTAGTGATACAGATCAATATTTGTGGGACTATGTTGTTACTGAGTTGCCACTGAATCCTCATTTGACTGCAGAATGAACATGTGTCATGAAGGAGGCAAGGCAGATGAGACTATCTAGATTATAATCTATCAGTGGACTAAACATATTAAAGTAATTAAAACACACACTGGTTGTTTCTGGTTTAAGATGGTGCAACTGAAGATATGCGACAGTTTACTGGTACATCATAAGGCAATAAGAATCGACTAAAAACGTTACTTATAACATCTTTCATCTTTCAATTGTGGTGAACCATCGCCACACACAGAGAGGAAGCAACCAGTGTTGAGGCTGGTTTGAAAGATGAGCCTTTCTGAGGCATTGCGATACGCAAAGTGTTCGAGCTGCCAGGTTCACAGATGGAGTTGGTATCACTGTCAGAGATGGAGTGAGCAGTTTGGAGGGGGTCAATGTGGCAGAGTTTCAATGCCCATCCACCTAACCCAGATATGAGGTCGGATCGCTCCAAGTGCCGAGCCGATTTGGTGAGTTCGAGATGGCTTCAGGCAGGGCAGCCCAGGCGTATTGGGCACTGGGATCAAGGTCCTAGAATGTAGAACTACTCAGTGCTTGGACAATGTGAACGATGACACAGGTAGACTGGGACCCCAAGTGTTGAGTACAGAGGTAGATAGAAACATAGATACTTCATTGATTCCAAAGGGAATTAGTGCCACAGCAGCATTACGAGTGCACAGATATACAAATATTAGAGAGAACTAAGAAAGAACAAAAAAATAAGTTACCCCAAACAGTCTATAAGAAGGAGGTCATCACCTCCCTGGCTATAGACTGACTAATTATAGAGCTTAAAATCCGAGGGTAAGAATGAGCTGATATAGTGCTCTTTGGAACAGCGCGGTTGTCTTAGTCTGTTACTGAAATTGTTCCTCTGTTCAGCCAAGGTGGCATGCAGAGGGTGAGAAACATTGTCCAGAATTGCCAGGAATTTCTGTTGGGTCCTTTGTTCTGTCACAGCCTCCAGTGTGTCCAGTTTGACTCCTATAACAGAGCCAGCCTTTCTAATCAGATTATTGAGCCTGTTGGCATCACCCATGTTGATGCCATTGCCCCAGCACACCACTGCATAGAAGATTGTACTGGTGACAGACTGGCAGAACACGTGAAGAAAAGATCAAGGTGAGGCAGATTTTGATCGCTCTCCCGCAGATGTTCATTCCTTTCTCCACAGCGCCAAGACTATGATCTGGCTGCTGAGCATTTCTGTCCCACTGGTGTGAAAACCAGGGACTGAGGCTTGATTTCGGCCTACTCCAGCTGCTCTGGGAGCAGATCTGGGACTCGGTCTGGCTCGGGATGCTGTAGGCTCGCTTCTATTGTATGCACAGTGCGTTTTTTCTCTCTCTCTTTCTCTCCACAATGATTTTTTTTTAATTGGGTTAGACAAGTTTCTTGCCTATAAGCAGACAAATTTCAAGGTGTATAATTTATATAATCCTTGATAATAAATGTGCTTTGAATCTTTGGTGTTTGAAATGATTGCTGTTGGAATACAACTGCTAAGTGGCCTCTTAATGGTTGATGGCTCTGTTGAAGGTTACATGTTCTACAATGAAGTCTGTTATTGGCCAATTGAAGATTCATCTGAACAGATACAAGGTATGAAGATTAGGTTGGCGATGAATAGACTATTCACAATATTTGTTCAATTTCATCAGACGCCACGGCAGTAGGCTATGTGGATGAGAAAGGTGAAATAGTAGTACGCATTTTTATTATTATTCAAAATCAGTGGGGACTAGCCTCTTCTGGCCCTTTGAGCCACTGCACCCAGCAACCCCCCAATTTAATCCTAGCCTAATCACAGAACAATTTGCACTACCAACTGGAATGTCTTTGGACTGTGGGGGAAACCAGGGCATCCAGAGAGAGAATGTACAAACCCCATTCCGGCAGCAGTGAGAATTGAACCCGGGTCGCTGGTACTGTAAATGTTGTGCTAACCCCTACACCACTGTGCCGTACTGGAGTTATGAAGAACTGATACGGGTTCTGTAAAGGAAATGAGGCCAATGTTTGTTGATAATCGTGTTTGAATAATGATAATACGGGAAAATGATGGGAGAATTAGGATAATGATAAAAAGTCCTGTTTTTTTGGGGGGTGCTGCTTTAGAAAGAAAGGACTTAGAACCCAAGTACGACTTCACTGTGAACGTAATGGTAATACTGACATGGACACAAATCAGAAATGAGATCATGGGTTAGCAGGTACGACAGGTAACTCAATCCCTGTTGCTTGGAAGCCTCAAGATCTTCTGCATATACCTTACCCCTTGATGTAGTCAACAACTGATACCACAACCACTGCAGTGCCAACTGGTACTGGTCCTTTGTTGTGAGATGAGGTTCAGACAAATACAAAGGGAGTAGGATTTGTTTTAGAAGAAACAGAAAAACAAATTATTCTAGTACCGGGATAGAGACCTACTGATGCACCATCAATAACTCTCCAAGACATGAGGTGAGTATTGGCTTTTATTGACTGAAAGAAAGAACAAGCAGTAATTGACCACCATACTACATCCTGGAGACTGAGGGCAGGGCTCAGGCCTCAATCGCCTTTATACCGGGGTCTGTGGGGGGGAGCCACAGTCAGTGGGAGGAGCCACAGGAGCAGTCAGCGGGGGGGGGGGGGACATGTCCAGACAGGTATATGTAGTTCACCACACCTACACATGTGTTTTTCAACTTAACGACACTCCAAGTTCCTAGCTGGTGTGGAATAAGCCACCAGAGCTTTTCCAATATTTATTAATTGAACAGTTGGGTTCATAGTGTTGGAAAATATCAAAAGGAGATTGGAGGTGAGGCAGAGACTGGGGGAGGTGAAAGTAACTAGTAAACAATAATATCAGTGGTTCATTGATCTTGGATGATGCAGAATGTAAATATCAAGTGTATGAGTATTCAGAGTTGGATAATCCAGGGAGGGATGATTCAGTCTTCCTGAAAATGCTGAAGGTGGGCCTGACATCAAAGGAGATAATTTGCTAGAGCTGCAGCTTCCCAGGCCATGATTGGAACTAGTGTCCTGAAAAGAGGGGTAAGTGTGAAAATCACTCACCAAAGCAGGCAGAATCCAGCAGCGCCCTCTCTTTCCCAGTTGACTGCTGACCAGACTAAAGAGCTGGTGAGGTTAGCCAAATGGCTGACAGCAGCCTCTGATGGTCATCCACGGAGGTACACAAGAGGTTTATTACCGGACCGGCAATGTGAAATGCTAGTGGACAAAGGGTCATCAGTATTGATAACTGACCTATCCTTGCCCACGACTGGAGAGACGATTTACATTACCAGTGCAGGAGATGAAACAACGAGGGTGGAGGGAAGTCAGCCCCGGGTACCTGAGATTGAGGGAGTGCAGATTCCTGTAGATTTTTGGGTGTGCCCAAACAATGAAGATGCTATCCTGGGAATAGACATACTGAGAAAGACAGGACTGATAACAGACTCAGGAAAAGGAGAAATAACTTGGACAAGACAGGGACAGCGAACATGTGTGAGCCGCAAAGCAGCTAACATGGCCCACAGAGAGACAACAGCCCCAAGCAGGGAGGAGAGACAAGGTGATGTGTGGGAATCATGTCAGGAGGTCCCAGGGGTTGGGCCAGGTACAGTCAGGAGCTGCTGGAAGTAGTGGACCTGCCTGAGATTAAAGTAAAGGCTCACCAGAAAGGGGACAGTAAAAAGCAGAAAGAGAACAAGTGGGCAAACACCAGTGTGAGGAGAACAGTGGAAGGATGTATGAATGCCAAATCGGTAGGATTACATGGAGATGTGAAGGACCACTATAACCATGGTAACACATTGAGGGATCGAGCAAACAGCAGTGACATATTGCAGATCAAAGAGAGCCAGAGAGAGAGAAGGTAGTCCTCCCACAGCCAGGAGACCAAGTCACGGTAAGGGAGCCGGCTGAAAAGACAGGTTTCACTCGCAGGTGGATGGAACCACAGGAGGTGCTCCGGACGAACGACGCCCGTGTGGGTGAGCAGTCCCAGCAAGGCAGCCAGTGGAAACACTGGACTCCGGTTAAACCGAATGACCCACGTTCTTGTCGCCCTCACAGGCGGAGCAAGAGATCGAGTGTTCCCGGTAACAGTGTCATTGCAGAGAGCCAAGTGATGACCACCAGCCGACTGCGTGAGACCTGACCAGAGCTGATAGACACAGACCCAAAGCAAACACAAAAGTAGATCTCACCAAGAGAGCTCAACAGCAAGCTGTGAACGCCATGTTAAAGTATAACAGTATCTGTACACTGTAATGAAGGCTGCGTGCTGAAGACAGATGATTAGTTGTCTAGAAAAACAGATGGGACGGCATCCGAGTTACAGCAGAGACATCAAGTGCCACAATTGCAATGGCGTGGCAGACCGAAATTACACACATCGGGCCAGTAACCAACTGAGCAGTCCTGAAGGGTTTGCCACCGGGGTGAGGAATTGCAGTCATTCAAATAGAGACCACCCCAGCCCCTCCAGTACACCGATGAGAGGGTCTGAGAGACTAGTTGTCAAGATTCTGACCAGCATTTGTCATAACAATATTCTGGAGTTAGGGCATATAAAAATATGAAGTTCAACAGCAGCCATTCTTCAGACATGAACATGGACTGTAGATTAAGTTTAAAATGCATCCCTGAACAAGTTTCCTGGAGCTGTGAACACCAGTTGATTGAAAACCAAACAATGCTGATGAACATTCATCATGGGTGTCTGGAGTGTGGGTGCAGAGGAGGGGTGTGAATATTCAAAGGAAGCATTGTGCATACATTGTAACTATTGAGTTGTCCTGTTGTTACCTTTGATCTTCAGCATATAAAATGTCATGTAATATTGGATCAGGCAGGTCTCTTCCTCCAAGAGTGTCTCAATATGATACCTGCTTCACGTTTTTGTTGAATAAAACACTTCCGTATCCACTAACTTCAGTGTCTCTCCGGTAACTTTGTTCATGTTGCAACACCTTATTATTGATTGTCACTCTGCAACACTTTGATAAGAATATAACTTAATTAGTTTTTACAAAGTGACAAGCAGAAAAACGCACAGAATTTTGGGCCACTGTTTGAAAGGCAGAGCATAGGTTCAGTTCTCCTGCTGGAGTTGTGTTGCAGCTCAGCCTTTCCTCACAGTTCCTGGGTGTAAGATATCAGGGCTCTATGCTTTAAGCTTTTGGAGATTCTAGGCAATTTCACTTTAAATAATCACTTCCATTAACAGGTTTACACCCACCACTACCGGTTAATCTATCCAACTGTCCACCTACTCTGTGAAAACCATATTTTATAGAACTTGTGTTTATGCATGTGCTTCCTTGTCAGTCATATCTGATTCAACGTTAATGCAAATTCACACTTAAAAAAGACCTTCTTAACAAAAATAAGAACATAAAGTACGGAGACACAGAGTCTGTGGGCTCTGAATTCACCATCCTATAAATAAATCCAGGGATCTGGTATCAGGTTTCTTCTGCTCCATGAGTTTGAAGTGTCTGTTGAGACCTTGAGGCAAGTGTAGGCTTCTCAGAATATCTTTGAATCATTTCCTCTGACCACCTGTTCTCTTGACTGTGTCCAGAATAATGTGTGTTGAGTGCAGGGCATGTGAACAACGTGGCTCACTCAACGTAACAGACTGAGTATAACTAGGGCCTCACTGGTGGGCTCTGGGAGAGGCCACTTATCCTTCCAGTGGAAATGGTGGATTTCCCAGAGGTAACCTTCTAGTTTCTCTCCAGTGCCTTGAGGTCCCTCATAAGTCCCAGAAGCATATAAGAGGGAAGGGATCGACCCTACCCAATTGACCATGGGTTGTATAGCAAGTTTGAGACCTGTTATTCTTTCTCTTCCTCTGTCAGCTATAAATTAGAACACAGAACAGTACAACACGGGAACAGACCCTTCAGACAACAATACTGTACCAAACCAATTAAATTAGTAATCAAGAGGACAATTAAACTAATCCCTTCTGCCAGCACAATGTCCATATCCTTCCTTTTCCCTCGCATTCATTTCCCTATCCGGTTATGCTTACTCTGTGACGCACAAAGACAAGTATCACTGGCAAACTGCAGTTCCACTGAGACTGGTCCCAGTTAGGTGCCATAAAATGAACGGTTCCTAAATGGTGCTGCATATTAATTGCGCTCCAGCAGAACAATGCTTGGACTATTACCACAACAGCAGTAGCAAATTGTATGAAGCCATCCATTATTTACTTAGCATCACAAACCTACTACATCTTGCCCTTTTAACAATAAAACTCAGTGAATAAGTGAAACCAGTAAAAGTAAGGACAAGATCAAATATAGCTTAACTGCCATCTGTAACAGGGCTCTCTCACAAAATAAAAAAAAAGCAGCTCTGTCTTGGATACCAATAATTTATTGGCATGTAAAATAATATTATAGAGGGAGATAACAAGTTATTTATAACTAGGAAAAAGAATTGATTAACCACATAAATTATTTTGTTCCTATTATCACAAATAATAGAATGGAAATTAAAACAGAATATTGATAGTGGTCTATACTGTGTGAAATTGAAGTCATTGTAATTACTAATCCCATTGTGACTTGCTTATTAAAGTTCAGATTCAGATTTGTTTACTTATCAGATGCACATTGAAACAGCTAAACGTGTTGTTTGTGCTAACGACCAATACAACCCAAGGATGTGCTGGGGACAGCCCGCAAATGTCCCCATACATTCCTGCGCCAATATAGCATGCCTACAATGTTCAGCAGAATAACACAAGCACCTACAATGTATCAGATGTAATTTCTATACTTGCGCAAGTATATTTGGATAAACAAGGCACAGATGGATAAGGTTCCAATGCAGGCAAATGGGTTTAGTGTTGATGGACAAAAAGATCAGCATGGATGTAGTGGGCTAAAGGTTCTACTTCTGTGCTGACTTGGGATCTTAGTGATGCTGGAATAGTGGATTTTCCAGACGGGTACTGAATGAAATTTCTTTTAACTCTTAGATGTTATATGGGATGAAGATAAACCTTCCAATGAACCAGGGGGATTGAAGGTGAGTGCAGAATTCAGTTTACCTAGTGAGTGGAAAGAAAACACGGTAACTGGAGCCCCAAGGAATAGAAAGGATCACGGAAAATCGGACCCTGGTGAATGAGAAGAGAACAAATGAAGCAGGGTGTTGGTAACTGGATAGGGTGCATGGGGAAACTGTGTCCCTGTGAACAGGAAGGGAGTTCTGCAAAGATTACCAGGTAAACTTGAAGCTGAATCATCAGGGATTCTCTAGTAATTAAATAGCAGATTATTGTAAATTATTATATGAGTAAATGTACCCAATAAGCAGTCTGCAGAATATATCATTTTAGGTATTAAAATCCTCGAAAATAAGAAGAGGCTTGTTGTTAGGAGGACAAGAAATGCACTGCAGACTGCAGAGTTTTACTGATGCTAAGTAAACAAAAGAAGATTTAATCTGGTTTAATGCTGTTTAGCCTGGAGATTGTATCCTGGTTTTAATTCTGAGAAAGTGAACTGAGAGATTGTACAAACTGTGTCTCCGATATTTTACCTCTGTATTTTTGTTAAGAATGCTATTGCTTTTTAATTTGTGAAATCTTACATTAAACACTTAATTTTAAGTGTAACTGACAAAAAGGACATTATTAAATAAAAGTTCCATAAAATATAGTTTTCGCAGAGTGGGTGGATAGATTAACCAGCAAAAGTGGGTGTAGAACTGTTAATGGAGATGATATTTAACAAGAAACTGTCAAAAAGCTCCTCAGACTTCAGGAATTCAAATCACAGAGCACTGGTAACTTCTACCTGGAATTGTGAAGAAGACCAAAAAGACCTAAGTGAGGTATGAGAACTAATTCAATGCTCTAGTCAAAAAAGGATTCTGGGGGCTTATGTTGTTCATCATTTTGGATTTACAAATTAAGTGGTAAGCAAACAACAGTTTCTCCAAATCTGTCAGGATTTTAGAGTAGTTCAAGATGTACTTCAAAAAGATCTCTCCTTTTGTAAACATGAGGAAATCTGCAGATGCTGGAAATTCAAGCAACACACACAAAATGCTGGTGGAACACAGCAGGCCAGGCAGCATCTATAGGGAGAAGCACTGTCGACGTTTGGGGCCAAGACCCTTCCTCAGGACTAACTGAAAGGAAAGATAGTAAGAGATTTGAAAGTAGGAGGGGAAAGGGGGAAATGCAAAATGATAGGAGAAGACCGGAGGGGGTGGAGTGAAGCTAAGAGTTGGAAAAGTGATTGCAAAAGGGATACAGAGCTAGAGAAGGGAAAGGATCATGGGACGGGAGGCCTAGGGAGAAAGAAAGGGGGAGGGAAGCACCAGAGGGAGATGGAGAACAGGCAGAGTGATGGGCAGAGAGAGAACAAAAAGGGGAGGGGGCATAAATAAATAAATCAGGGATGGGGTAAGAAGGGGAGGAGGGGCATTAACAGAAGTTAGAGATGTCAATGTTCATGTCATCAGGCTGGAGGCTACCCAGTGGAACAAGTGCTACACCTGCCCTTACACTTCCTCCCTCACCACCATTCAGGGCCCCAGACAGTCCTTCCAGGTGAGGCGACACTTCACCTGTGAGTCGGCTGGTGCGGTATACTGCGTCTGGTGCTCCCGGTGTGGCCTTTTATATATTGGTGAGACCTGATGCAGACTGGGAGACAGTTTTGCTGAACACCTACGCTTGGTCCGCCAGAGAGAGCAGGATCTCCCAGTGGCCACACATTTTAATTCCACGTCCCATTCCCATTCTGATATGTCTATCCATGGCCTCCTCTACTGTCAAGATGAAGCCACACTCAGGTTGGAGGAACAACACCTTATATGCCGGCTGGGTAGCCTCCAACCTGATGGCATGAACATTGACTTCTCTAACTTCCATTAATGCCCCTCCTCCCCTTCTTACCCCATCCCTGATTTATTTATTTTTCCCCCTCCCTTTTTTGTTCTGTCTCTGCCCATCACTCTACCTGTTCTCCATCTCCCTCTGGTGCTCCCCTCCCACTTTCTTTCCCCCTAGGCCTCCCATCCCATGATCCTTTCCCTTCTCCAGCTCTGTATCCCTTTTTCCAATCACCTTTCCAACTCTTAGCTTCACCCCACCCCCTCCGGTCTTCTGCTATCATTTCACATTTCCCCCTCCCCCTCCTACTTTCAAACCTCTTACTATCTTTCCTTTCAGTTAGTCCTGACAAAGGGTCTCAGCCAGAAACATCCACATTGCTTCTCCTTATAGATGCTGCTTGGCCTGCTGCGTTCCACCAGCATTTTGTGTGTGTTGCTCAATATAATTTATTCTGGAGACAATAAAGGGTGAGTTTTGAATCAATTAAGATTCCACCAATTTTACATTAATAAATGCAATTCTGGGACTGGAAATAGAAGTCCTCAGTAAGACCTTTATTCCCACACAAAAACAGAGTTCTGTGCTGCTACTGGGTACACCCTACCCTCGTTATATGCGTCTTCAGACTATGCGGATTCACAGTTTGGCGAGGGGCCGATTTCTACCTATGTCTCTTTATATGCGTCCAAAATTCACAGTTATGCGAGGAGCCCCGCTTTCCCGCCAATACAATTCAGGTGTGCGCGCCTCACAGTCTCACTCCCGCCAGTCTCGCATTGGTTTTGGCAACGTGTGGATGCGCGATCTTGCGCTCTTAAACTTTTGTTGGTTTTACCTAGGGCGCAGTGATTTTGTGCTTGAAATATTTAACTATGCCCCCTAAGCATCCGATGTCATGTCCTGGGCCATCAGCTGAGCGGCAGAAAACCGCTTTAAGATTTGATAAAAAGTTGGAAATTATAAACAGTGCGGCATCAGCTGAAAGTAACACAGCTCTGGGACGCTACTACCGGGAACAGAATCTTGCCTTTAAAGTTCTTTTGTTGCTTGACAATGCGCCAGCCCATCCTAAACATTTGGACAGCATTCATCCTGACATAACAATGCGTTTCCTGCCGCCTAACACAACATCGCCGATTCAGCCACTCGACTAAGGTGTGATGCACATTCAAGGCGTTTTTTTTTACGGCGAACTATCTCTCAGATGCTGCAAGCAACAGAAGATTTTGAAAATCCCGGGAGTTTACCAACGGTGAGAGAATGGTGGAAGTTGGAACACTTGGCACAAATGGACATGGACCCAAGTTTAGAACGGAGTCAGCATTTCCGTTGTTCCCTGCCATCAACCCTTCTTCCCTACAAGCAAATTTATGCTGAAAAACAAAATGCTGCCAAACAAGCAATCCTCACCACTTTCTTCAAACCGGTGCCGGCAGTTCTAAGAGCTCTATGAGTCTTCCTTCACCCCTTGCTATGCTTGATATGATCCTGACGACCACAACCATTGAATGCATCTTATCCACGTAAAGCTGCCCGACACAACACCCACCCATCTCCCTGAGTGCACACACCTGCCACTGTTGGTGAGTACTGTACATCCTAGTACGTTAACTTTCTATGATTTATTACATTGAATATTACTTTAAATTGATGATATCTAATACGAATGTGCCTTGTGGTACTGCTTTTGTGTCGTATTGGTATGAAAATGTGAATATATTACAGATAAAACATTTAGGAAGCCCTCTGGATCGCATCCCTATTTTCTCCATTTAAATAATTATTCACATTATGCGTCGACTGCGAGGAATGTATCCCCGCATATAACGAGGATAGGGTGTATTACCTCCCAAGATGAATTTCACTACTAATGTGGTCAATGTTTGAACAATGTTGCCTTAACCTCTGCTTCCTTAAAGCTATTCTGGCTAACTGCCTACAAGCTAGCAAATAGCTAGTTTCCACAAAGTATATGTGGCGTGGTGAAGTGTGTGAGGAGCACGGAAGACTGTTGTTAAACCATGCCAAGAACAACTGGCAAGGAGTTTCTCACTGCACAGTCTTATTATGAAATAACTTTCACTACACAACAGCTGCAAACAATTTATTATGATAAAGTTACCGTACTTCCTGCTGTTAATTTTCAAGCAAAATAACTGGAATATTTTACAGGCTATTCAACTGATCAATGACCATGCCCAATTTCTGATACTCTCCATTTATCCCCCTCCCCCTTCCTCAGTCGTATATTATTCTTTCTCTTCTATCAACTGTTTTTAAATGTCTTTATTCTCCTCCTGTGAGATGTGGGATTTCAAGGTACCAGACGATCTCCCTGATGACTACACCTACAGGAAATGCATCCACCTGTCGCTCCTGACTGACAAGGTCAGGGAACTGGAGCTGGAGCTGGAGCTGCGTGCACTCGGGACTGTCCAGGAGGCAGTGAACCTCATCGATGAGACTTTTACTGAGGTGGTTACACCCAGAGTGCAGGTTTCAAAATAGCAGGTGGGTGACAATCAGAAGGGTGTAAATAGGCAGAGCAGGGTTCCCTGTGGCAAGTATGCTCCTTTGAATACTGCTGGGGGTTGATCTTTCAGGGTATGGCACCAGCAGCCAGGCCAGTGGCATTGTATCCATCTCTGAGGCTCGGCAGGGAAGGGTAAAGTCAGGCAAAGCTGTAGTGATAGGAAACTTGATAGTTAAGAGGATGGACAGGAGATTCTGTAGCTGCGAAAAAGACACCAGGATGGTGTGTTGCCTCTCAGGTCCTAGGGTCCAGGATGTCTTAGATCTGCTGCAGAAAATTCTCAAGGGGGAGGGTAAGCAGTCAGAGGTCGTTGTGCACATTGGCACCAATGACATAAGAAGGAAGGGAGTTAGAGGTCCTGGGCAGTTGTTATAGGGAGTTGGGGAACAGGCTGAAGAACAGGACCACCAAAGTAGCAACCTCTGGATTACTTCCAGTATGTGCTGGTCAGTACAGGAATAGGATGCTAGTACAGAGGAATGAGTGGCTGAGGAAATGGTACAGGGGGCAGGGTTTCAGATATATGGATCACTGGGATCTCCACTGAGGAAGTTATGATAAATAGGATGGTTTGCACTTGAACCTGAGGGAGAACAGTATCCTTGCTGGAAGGTTTGTTAGACCTGTTGGGAGGGTTTAAACTAATTTGGCAGGAGGATGGAAACCAGAGTGATAGGGCTGAGGATGGGGCAGTTGCCATACAAGTAGATTCATTCTATACTGAGACTGTGAGGCAGATGGTATAGCAAAACTGCAATTAGCGGGTGAGCTGAAATGCAACATGCGGGAAAAATTGAAAAGGATGACAAATATAGGATGGAAAGTGTTAAATCTGAATGACCTCAGTATACCGAATAAGGCACATGATCTTGTAGCACCATTAGTGATTGGCAGATATGATGATTGGTAGGTGTTACCAAGTCATGCAGAAAGAAGATCATAGTTGGGAGCTTAACATCCAAGGATACACATTGTATTGAAAGGATAGGCAGAGAGGGTCTGTGGCTCTGTTGGAAAGAAAATGAAATCAAATCCTTAGGAAGAGGTGACATACGATTCAAAAATGTAGAATCCTTGTCAGTGGAGTTAAGAAACTGAAAGGGGAAAGAGACCCTGATGGAAGTTATATATAGGCCTCCAAACAGTAGCCAGGATGTGGGATATAAATTACAATTGGCGATAGAAAAGGCATGTAATAACGACAATGTTACAACAGTCAAGAGGAATTTCAATATGTAGGTAGATTGAGAAAATCAGGTTGGTGCTGGATCCCGCAAGGGAATTTGTAGAATGCCTACGAGATGACTCTTGGAGCAGCTTGTGAATGAGCCCATTAGTGGTAAGGCAATTTTGTATTAGATGTTGTGTGATGAACCAGATTTGATTTAGGAGTTTAAGAGAAAGGAACCCTTAAAAACTGTGATCATAATATGAAAGAATTTACCCTGCACTTTGAGAGGGAGAAGATAAAGTAAGATGGATCAGTATTACAATGGAGTAAAGCAAATTACAGAGGTATGAAAGAGGGGCTGGAAGGGATTGGATTATTGGAAAGTTGATTGGAAGGGATACTAGCAGGGATGTGGGCAGAACAGTAATGGCTGAAGTTTCTGGTGGCAATTATGAAGGTGGAAGATAGATACATCTCAAAAATGAACAAGTATTCTAAAAAGAGGATAAGGCATTCATGGCTGACAAGGGAAGTCAAAGACAGCATAAAAGCAAAAGTGAAGACATATAATATAGCAAAAATTAGTTGGAAGTTAGGGAAACTTTTAAAAACCAATCTACAATGGAAATCCAATTCTTACCTACAGCGAGATCTTTGTCTTTGTTAGAATTCTTTTCCTCCAGTTTTAGAAGGAAGCCATTGAAATAAAACTAAGGGAAAAGAATTTAACAAAGACGAGGATCTCACCCTAAGTAAGAACTGGAACTTGATTATAAACAAGGTGGGACAGCAGAAACCTGATTGGATGAGGACTAACCAATCAGGAGGGAAAGACAATGGGGGTGTAAGTACCATCAGACTACACATGCCCTAGCATCATCCTTGATGAAGGTGGCAGAGCTTATCATCAAAATGTCAGTTATGATTGATACCTGTACCCAGCTGGAAGCCCAAGCAGAGTTTATTTGTCATTGGGTGTTGTTTACTTGGATTTTCGAAAGGCCTTTGACAAGGTGTCACACATGAGGCTGCTTAACAAGAGCCCATGGTATAACAGAAAAGATACTAACATGGATAGAAGATTGGCGGACTGGCAGGAAGCAAAGAGTAGAATAAAGGGCGCCTAATCTGAGTGGCTGCCTATGATTAGTGGTGTTCGGCTGGGGTCGGTGTTGGGATTGCTTTTTTTCACATTATGTATTAACGAGTTTGATGACAGAATTTAGGCTTTGCTGTCAAGTTTGTGTGGACAATAGGAAGGTAGGGAGAGGGGCAGATGGTATTGAGGAAGCAGAAAGTTTGCAGAAGGACAAATTGTGAGAATAGGTAAAGAAATGACAGATGGAATATAATGTAGGGAAGTGTACGGTCATGCACTTTGGTAGAAGAAAGAAAGAAGACTATTTTCTATACAGGGAGCAAATTCAAATATCAGAGGTGCTAAGTGATTTGGGAGTACTTGTGTATGAATCTCTAAAGGTTAATTTGCAGTTTGAATCAAATACAGATGGCAAATGCAATATTATCTTTCATTTATAGGTAGAATTTAGCAGCAAGAATGTAATGCTGAGGCTTTATTGGACATTGATCAGGCTGCATTTGGAGCATTGTGAAGACTTTTGGACCCCTTATCCAAGAAAGGTTGTGCTAGCATTGGAGGAGGTTCATAATGCTTCCGGGATTGAAAGTATTAATGTATAAGGAGCATTTGATGGCTCTGGGCCTATACCTGCTTGAGTTAAGAAGGTGGTTGGGGTGGGGGGGGGGGGGGGAAGTTTGGGAAATCACATTGAGACCTATATAATATTGAAAGGCCTAGACAGAGAGGGTATGGGGAGGATATTTCTATAGTGGGTGAGTCTAGGGCCAAAAGGCACAGCCTCAGAATGGAGGGAAATCCATTTAGAACAGATGAGAAGCAATATCTTTAGCCAGAGGGTGGCGAACCTAAGGAATTCATTGTCATGGATGACTGTGGAGGCCAAGACATTGAGTATATTTAAAGTGGAGGTTGATAACTTCTTGATCAGTTACAGGGAAAAGACAGGAGGATGTGGTTCAGTGGGATAATAAATCAGCCAATATGGAATATCAAAGCAAACTCGATGGGCCTAATGTCCTAATTCTGCTCCTATGCCTTAAGGTCTTATTCACTGTATTTCTCTTCTATTGGAGCACATGTTTAAAAAGAATCTGACCCTCCCCTTGTCCTTCCTCCTTTTATAATCTTAGAAACATAGAAAAACTTACAGCACAATACAGACCCTTCGGCCCACAATGCTAAGCTGAACATGTACTTACTTTAGAAATTACCTAGGGTTACACATAGCCCTCTATTTTTCTAAGCTCCATGTACCTATCCAGGAGTCTTTTAAAAGATCCTTTCATTTCCACCTCCACCACTTTTGCCGGCAGCCTATTCCACACATTCACAACACTCTGCGTAAAAAACAAAAACTTACCCGACATCTCCTCTGTACCAACTCCCAAGCACCTTAAAACTGTGTCCTCTTGTTGCAACAATTTCAGCCCGGGGAAAAAGCCTTTGACTGTCCACACGATCAATGCCTCTCATCATCTTGTACACATCTATCAGGTCACCTCTCATCCTCTGTCATTCCAAGGAGAAAAGGCCTAGTTTACTCAACCTATTCTCATAAGGCATGCTCCCCAATCCAGGCAACATCTTTGTAATTTACCAACCACTGCAGTAAGACTCACGGGTCGATAATTTCCTGGGCTATCTCTACTCCCTTTCTTGAATAATGGAACAACATCCGTAACCCTCCAATCATTACCAGAGGCTCATCAATCTCTTCCCTCACCTCTCACTGTAGCCTGGGGTACATCTCGTCCGGTCCTGGTGACTTATCCAACTTGATGCTTTCCAAAAGCTCCAGCATATCCTCTTTCTTAATGTCTATATGCTGAAGCTTTTCAGTCTGCTGTAAGTCTTCACTACAACTGCCAAGATCCTTTCCCCTAGTGAATACTGAAGCAAAGTATTCATTAAGTACCTCTGCTTTCTCCTCCAGTTCCATACACTCGTTTCCACTGTCACACTTGATTGGTCCTATTCTCTCACGTCTTATCCTCTTGCTCTTCACATACTATAGAATGCCTTGGGATTTTCCTTAATCCTGCTTGCCAGGGCTTTCTCATGGCCCCTTCTGGCTCTCCGAATTTCATTCTTAAGCTCCGTCCTGCTAGCCTTATCTTCTAGATCTCTATCAATACCCAGTTTTTTTTAACCTTTCGTAAGCTTTTCTTTTCTTCTTGACTAGATTTTCAACAGCTGTTGTACACCATGGTTCCTGTACTCTACCATCCTTTCCGTCTCATTAGAATGTACCTATGCAGAATGCCATGCAAATATCCCCTCAACATTTGCCACATTTCTACCATATACTTTCCAGAGAACATCTGTCCCCAATTTATTCTTCCAAGTTCCTGCCTGATAGCTTCATATTTCTCCTTACTCCAATTAAACACTTTCCTAACTTGTCTGTTCCTATCCCTCTCCAATGCTATGGTAAAGGAAATAGAATTATGATCACTATCTCCAAAATGCTTTCCCAAAGAGATCTGACCAGGTTCAGTTCCCAATACCAGATCAAGCACAGCCTCTCCTCTTGTGGGCTTATCTACATACTGTGTTAGGAAACCTTTCTGAAACACACCTAACAAACTCCACTCCATCTAAACCCCTTGCTCTCAGAAACTGCCAATCAATATTTGGGAAATTAAAATCTCCCACACCGACTCGTTATTATTACACCTTCCCAGAATCTGTCTCTCTATCCGCTCCTTGATATCCGTTACTATTGGGTGGTCTATAAAAAAAAATACCCAGTGGAGTTATTGACCCCTTCCTGTTCCAAACTTCCACCCACATTATCTTAAACATATACCTTTATTAACTCTCTATCCAGGAGGAACAGCTATTCCACATTAATACAAAAGAAAAACTTTAACAGAGCTCACCTTTGTCTGCTGTTCTGAAAAGGGCCGATTTTTATTTCCAAACCGATTTTCATCCTTGAAGCACTGTCAGTCAATCTCTTCCATCTTTTCCCAGTGGCTTTGACTTCCTCCCTGAAGCAGGGTTTTAACAACTATTCTGTCAACATTTTAAATTAAAGCTTTGCAAAATGGAAGGGTTCCTCTCCTCAAGGTATTTGAACTGTTCCAGTCAGGTAAATGATATAAACAGAGATGAAGCCTTTCATATATTTGGTTTGATGTGGTCAGGACAAATATCACTTGTTTCCAAGAGCATAATTGGCTTCACTCAAGCATACTAATCAAAGTCATGTTCAAGGAAGCTATCAGATTACATACAGCAATCAATCATCATATTTAAACAGCTTGGCAAGAAAATGCTTTACATATATTATATCAGCAACTGCATTTCAATTATCTCATCTGCTTAAGCAGTTCCTCAGCATCAATGATAACTTGCTTCCACTACAGATCTGAGAAGCAGAAGACACCTATGTATGAATACTTCTCATGTGAATTTGCTGTTGCACTCACCAGTTATCAGACTCCAAAGACAATGGGAGATGAGCTCTTTTCTATCTGCTTTCCTCCCTCTAACATTCTTCTTCTCCTAATCAATGTGAGGAGTTGCGTTTTGAGAGGTCAAATGCTAAAAGTATATTGGAAATGGCAATTCCACTAAGGAGGATTGATGTTGAGGAATCTTGGAAGTCCACAGCTCCCTGAAAGTGGCTGCGGTGCGGAGGTAAAGGTGGTGTATGGTAAGTTTGCATTAATTGTTAAGGACAAAGAATGTTGTAATTGTATGGTCTCATTTAGGCCACACTTGGCAGTCATGTTTGCAATTCTGATCACCACACTGTAGGAAGGATGTCAAGGCTTTGGAAGTGATTCCAAAGAGGTTCTCATAAGACATTTCCTGGGTTGGGAAGTTATTAGCCCTGAAGAGACACTGGGCAAATCATATATATGATAATGGGTCTTGGCCCAAAACATCAACTCTTTATTCCTTTTCATAGCTACTGCTGGACTCGCTGAGTTCATCCAGTATTTTGTGTGTATTATGAGAGATGGAACAAACTTGGACTGTTTTCTTTGGATTATTGGATGGTAAGAGACAACCTTTAGAAGTATAGAAAATTATGTGAGACATAAGAATCTATCCCAGAGTTGAAATGTCAAATACTAGAAAGAAAAATGTTCAGGTGCAAAAGGGAATATTTAAAAAAATACTTGATTTTTTTTTACAGAGGGTAGTAGGTATCTAAAACCTGCTGCCAGATGAAGTGGTGAAAGTAGATACAATAACAGCTGAGGAAAGTTTAGGCGAGATGTCAAAGGTACATGTTTTTTTAACACAGTGGCAAATGCCTGGTATGTACTGCTGGGTTGGTGATAGAGGCTTTAGGAAAATGTTAGATTGATCATGGAGTAGGTTAAAGGGCCTGTACTGTTCAACAAGAAGCCATTCAAATCTACCATTTTAAAGGCTTTAAAATTGCATTCAAGTACTGATAAATTATAAAATAATAGTGACTAGGAAAGTTACTAGTTACCCCACGAGAAGGTGGGGGTTTGGAAGATCGATTCGGGGGAATCGATCAGAGGCTCACAGTGTGTGAAAGCAGACCGGTGGGGGTGTGTGTGTGTGTCCACCCTCGCCTGAGTGACAAGCTCACCACTGAAGAACGGTCTGGCCTGGTACAGAGGAGTCACAGTCGGTGACCACAACAGTACAAGACAATGGAAGGTTTGCCTGCAACTGCATCACCTCTCGCTCTCTCTCCCTCCCCAATGGTACAACAGCAACTACCTCGACTTAAACAAAACTGAACTGAACTCTGCACCATCATAAGACTATTCATTTACCCCTAGACTTCGATAGAGTTTGGTTTTGATTCCAATGTCCACACTTCTGTATATATCGTTGCTAACCTGTTATATATATATATATTTGCATTTTATAGTACTGTATTACTTAGTTTATTAATAAACACTTTTAGTTACAGTACCACCAGACTCCCAACGTATTATTCCATTTCTGCTGGTTTGGTAACCCGGTCATGGGGTACGTGACACAGAGTAAAATAGAGCTTTGAATATCTATAAAAATGAAATACTTGTTCAGCTTTTTACTCACAGCTGTTTTCAATCTATAGCACCGTGACTGTTAGAGATTTTATGCCGAAGGCCACAATCACAAATGCAAATCCCAAAATCTTACTTTGATACTTAAATTATCACTTTAAATCTCAAAATGCATGCAAGAAAAAAATCAAATTAGGGTGAAATATGTCATGAGCATACCACCAAACACCAGAGATTATAGGCTTCTACTGTTATTACCAGAAGTTGCTTATGCTTCTGGGTAAGAAAGATGAATTGCTCTCGGAGCAAACTATCTAGCTACATAAATATAAATATTTGTCTAATACTTTTAATTCCAAGATCAGAAATTTCTGATTATACACCAGAGTTCATGTTATTCTCATCTTTATGCACCCTTTCAAAATGATAAAATATTGAGATTTGTGTTAGATTGGCATACTTTCATCTCACACAATTAGTGCATTCAAATTTAATAAACATAGGTTACTGAATATTCAATAGGGAAAACAACTTTTAAAAATAAATGGCAACCTTGATTAAGTTAAGCAATCTTCAGAATTCATTGTTTTCTGTATTAAATGAAAAGAATGACCATTTTTTCTAATTATTTTCATTAAATTTTGCAGTTTCAATAAAAACTCTATGAGTACCATTGCAAACACAGACCCCGGTTGAACTTAAAAATAAATTAAAGTTCAAATGATATTTACATTTCATTCTGAGCTGGCATTTTCATTTTTCACATACACCATCACAAATGCATAGTTTTCATTAAATGAAAGACACAGTTCAGTGAGAATCTGAACAGACATCAAAACAGAAAAGCCTTGAAAAGTCTGCATCGTGAAAATGCTCCACCCAGAAAGGAAAACTTACACTAATTTAAAACTTTGAAATTAAAAAAATGCAATTACTATTCAATATCTACGGAAAGAGAGACAGAATTAGACTTTCAGGATGAAGACACTTCATTAGAGAGAGGAAGACAGAAAACAAGTTAGTTTTAAAGAGCAGAGAGGGTCAGACCAGCGTTGTACTTAAAACTAGCTTGTTTTCACTGTTCTCTAGCTCTGACAAAGGGTGCTTTACCTGAAATGTTAATTCTTTTCTATTTCTGCAAATCCCGCCTAACCTTCGCCTTTCTCAATATTTTCTTTAATTTTTTTTCTCAATTTCCAGCATTTACAGGTTTTTTAAAAAATCATTTAGGACTTTTTTGCAGCAGCATAGGGAGCTGTAATTACACTTATAATTACACCACATGGCACTAAGCTTTATATTGCTCATGTTGTCTTTATTTGAATTTTCCATAAAGTTTGATAATACAATGGACTTAAAGTGAGCCACATGGCCATTGCTCCATATCATCTGATACTTTACCAAACAGAAATCAATGGATTGCAGTCTTCAAATTTCTCAAAATTCTTGCTTCCTCAATCTTCCATATTTGTGCTAAGTGGGAATTCTTTGGGCCAGTGTTTTATTTGTTTAAAATAAACAGGAGCGGCATAATGGAAGAGCATTTTTAAAAAGAGAAACTAAATTACATGCAATGTACACATTTGTGTAATGAACTTACTAAGTTAACATATTATTTGTTCTGTATCATTGAAGGTACTAAAATTATTTATTGATAAAATTTACAAAATTACAAAAATTGCTGATATAATTAACTGTGCAAGCTGACGGAACATAGTTACCCGATACATATCAGCAGTAAGCAAGCCATAAAAATGACCCATTTACATCTTCGATGGAAGAACAAAAAGCAATCTAAAAAGCACAGAAAATAGCATAATTACTGTTTCTGTAAATGCAAATCTTATGCTCAGTGGAGGACACCTTAAAATACATTTTTCAGGACTAGCATTACTCTGGCAAGGACAGCATTTATTGCCTATTCCTATGTGCCCTTCAACTAAGGGGTTTGCTAGGTTCTTATATGAGATTTGAGTCACATAAAGGCCCCATCAGATAAGGGGCAAGTTTTTTTCCATGTATTTCTGATTATTAATTAAAATTAAATTCCACAGCTGCCACAGAGAGATTTGATTGTAGATCACAGGGATTGCTGAAACTAGATCTCTAGATTGCTAGTCGAATAATTTCACTATTGTACTTTGACTCTTGCATGACCAACAGATGAAGGAATTAAAAGACAGAAAATACTGTTTGTTAACAATTTAACAAAAGCTCTCAACATTTACACGACATTCCGTATTTTAATGTAGATGTTAAAATTTTACACATTTCATTGGAAGAAGCCAATTGACACACTGCACTATGACCATGTACACCAAAGAAAAATAGCCTTTGTGCTAAGCAAGTTAAGATGTTTCATGTAGAGTACATTGCTCTGAATCATCCAATGTCAACAAACTGGCATGATAGATTTTCATAAGTTAATATAGCCTGGAAAAGGCAATAATGAGTGTTGCTTCTTCTAAACATACCTTTTTTTCCCCTTCAAGCAAATAAATAACTCCAGGTTGCTATCCACATTCATTTTATTAAGCAAACATTTCAAAAAACATAAGCATATGAAAAATAAATAGCTGTTTAACAACTGTCCCCTTAAAGCATCCACTTTCGAGGCTGGAGTATTGTGATTAGATTGGGAGCTGGAAATTCACATTGACTTGTGCTTCTTTAGCCAGTGAAACAATTTCTGAAAGTTTTACAACCTGTTCAGAAAGGAAAAATAGAAGTGAAAAAAGAGAGGGCACATAATATCTGCAACAACAGATCAAAAACATTAGTAATTCAGTTTGTTTTTACTCTTTAAAATTGGTGTTCAGAATATAATTCATGATGACAGTTACTCTTTGAAGCATTATTTGTTCTTTTTCAAAGCAAATAAACTACACAATCCCATTACAAATCATTATCCAGTGTTCTATTTAATAATCATGCCAGTTCTTCAGTAATCTGATTGAAGCTTTACCTAAGTATTTATCTGATTGTTTCTGAATGTTAACACTGGATGCCACATCCATATTGTCCCTTTAACCATTCCACATAAGTAAAGATCGTCACCCCCGATAACACTCCAGGAACTGTTCTCCTTGCCTTCTGCTAGGGCTCCACATTCATTCAGTGTGGACCTTGAACTGAATACAATACCCTCACCGATGCATAGGAAATGTTTCATAGCTAACAGCGTTCTTCTTGACATTGTAATATTGTTCTTTTATTAGTAAAGTCAAGGATACATATGGTATCTTAAGCTTATTCCCAATTGGGCCTGATGACTTTATTAAATGTACAGTATGTGTACCTGATTTACCCTACCCTTTGTGTCACTCTTTATACTAAAATGTTTAACTTCTGCTCTTGCCATTCTCCCAGTCTATTCTGTGGATATTTAAGCCTTGTTGACAGAAAAACACAAAATAAAAGACAAGTGGTCTAATAAAGATTTCTGGGGAATAATATCCTACTTCCTTGGGGCTGGTAGAAACTGAACAAAAATCCTCCCTCCATTCTGAACAGTCAATTTTATACTTATGATGTTACTGTTTCTTTAATCCATTTGGCATTAATTTTGCAAGTATGCTTATGATATGGCTCTTTGTCAAACTCTTTAAAAGAATTTGGCAACAAAATTAAAGATGCCTATCTCTGATAATATTCTGGTCATTGTTTTATCCATCCTTTGAAGTAACTTGGCATCCTCATTAAAGTGTTCCTTCTGAACAGAATACAATACTCCAGCTAAAAACAATCTGCCAGAGGATCTCAGCAGGTCGAAAGTATCTATAGTGGGGGAAGGAATTGCTGATATTTCAGATCAAGACCCTACATCAGGAGAGGGAAGGTAGATGGTTTAAAACAAGAGAGGGGAAGTGGTTACATTATGCTCTCCCACTGTCTTCCACGGATATCACAAGACAGATTCTGCAAACAGGATCTCGACCAGAACCATCGGCAATTCCTGCCCCCACCCCCCCAAACCCCACCACAGATGGGGCTTGACCCTTTTGAGTGCTTTTGTTCCAGATCCCCACAATTGCAGTCAGAATCAGAATTAGGTTTAATATCACTGGCATATATCGTGAAATCCACCCCCCACCCGATCTCAGCTCTAATCCTTGCCATAAAACATCGACTGTTTATTCATTTTCACAGACGCTGCCTGATATACCAAGTTACTTCAGCATTTTGTGTGTGTTACCATGCAATTTGTTGTTTTGCAGCTGTAGTACATTTCAATATATGATTTAAAAACTGTAAGTTACAATAAAATTGTATATTACACACACACACAGTAAATATAATAATCAATTATTTAACTAGTGCAAAAAGAGAAAGAATTAGTGAGGTAGTGTACATGGGTTCATATTCCATTCAGAAACTTGATGGTAGAGAGGAAGAAGCTGTTCATGAAACACTGAGTGCCTCTCTTCAGGTTCTGTACCTCCTCCCTGGTGGTAGCAATGGGAAGAGTGCATGTCCCAGGTGACGGGGTCCTTAATGATGGCCACCACCCTTTTGAGGCATCGCCTTTTGAAGGTGTCCTTGATACTGGGGACGATAGTGCCTATGATGAAGCTGGCTGAGTTTACAACTTAAGGCAGCTTTTTCCAATCCTTGATAAAACCAGTAGATGGCACTTTATAAAGTCCAAATGTACTAGAGCAGTTGTATTTCTTTCATCTATGTTCTTTGTAACATCAATAAGCTTCAGATACTATATTTTTTTTTAACCCATCTCTTCATCCACATTTGTTAAAAGTGATTTTGTCTCCAATCCCCCTTTTTAGAACTTACCATACTTCTGAAGTTAAACTTTAGTTATTACAGTTTATCTCTACACCCTTTGTGAACGAGGTCACCATCCATATATCAAGAGATAAATATAAGTGTATAGAAGGTAATGATGGAAATATTCTAACAACATTCTAAGATTCCTAACAACAGCTGCATCTGTAACTCAGTCTTGGCATTGTTTATTTCTCACTGCCCTGCTCTAATTGATCCCCATCATCCAGACAGAACAGTTGCTATAAACTATTTCCTGTCAATTGTCATCCAGTTTCTCTTGGGCTTTGACTAGTTACAAACATATCTTTTCTTCTCTTCACCTAGTCCCATCTCTGTAATTTATAATTTTCACAGACCAATGAAAGGTAATTGACCTAAACATCTTGACCTACCAGCCCTTGCCTCACCTCTCTCTTACCTCTATAGTCTTTTATATTTTGGATACTTTATATCAATTGATATTGTCAGAATCAAGGGTCTGAGTCAACTGCAAGATCATGGTACACAATAGCTTGTGGAAATCTTCTTCTACCTGTAAGCTACATCTAGGTCTTTCTGCAGGCTCCCTGATTCCTCAGTAAAACCTGCCTCTCCATCTATCTTTGTATCACCTGCAAAATTAGTCACAAAGCCATCAATTCAATCATCCAAATTGTTTACATATCTTGTGAAAAGAAGCTGTCCCAATACTGACCCCTGTATAACATCACTAGTCACTGGCAGCCAACCATAAAAGGCCCCTTTATTCCCACTCATTGCTTCCAACCAGTCAGCCAATTTTCTATCCATGTTAGTATCTCCCCTGTTATACAATGGACTCTTGAGCAGACTCGTGCATCATCTTGTTGTCAAAGGCCTTCTGAAAATCTAAGCAAACATCCACTGACTCTCCTTTGTTTATCCTGCCTGTCATTTCCTCGAGGAATTCCGACAGATTTGTCAAGCAACATTTGCCTTTAAGAAAACCATGTTGACTTTGGCCTCCAAGTACACCAAAACCTCATCCTTAATAATGGACTCCAACATCTTCCCAATCACTGAACTCAGGCTAACTAGTCTATAACTTCCTTTCTTCTCCCTCCCTCCAGTCTTACAGAGCGCAGTGACATTGCAATTTTCCAGTCCTCTGGAACCATTCCAGAATCTAGTGATTCTTAAAAGGTCATTACTAATTCCTCTACAGTCTCCTCAGCTACCTCTTTCAGAACCCAGGGGTGTAGTCGATCTGGTCCAGGTGACTTTCTACCTTCAAATTTTTCAGCTTCCTAAGCACCTTCTCCTTAATAGTAGGGACTACACTCACTTCTGCCCCCTGACACTCTCAAATATCTGGCATACTGCTAGTGTCTTCCATTTCATTGTCCCCCATCACAGCCTCCCCAGTGTCATTTTCCAGTGGTCAGATATCTAGCCTCGCTTTTCTTTTATACTGGTAAAACTTTTGACATCTTTTATTTTATTGGCTAGATTTCCCTGAAAATGGTTAGCTTTTAAAAGCCACCCAATTCTCTTAACTTCTAATTTTTGCAATATTATATGTTCTCTCTTTTCCTTTTATGCTCTCTTTGACTCCCCTTGACAGCCATGGACACCTCACCCTCCTTTTAGAATATTATGTGGCGACCCACTTTCTGCGCAGGCGAACCGGCTCACAAATAGCCAGTGCGTGGGGAGAGACTTTGGTAATGCACTCTAATGTCATTTCCACCCGGAGAGGGCGGACGCTAGGGATTAAATGCCAGCACCGCAAAGTTTGAATAAACTAGTCTCGAAACGACTTACCGACTGCGTGTCGTTGTCTCTAGCTCTGTAGGTAGTACATCGCTATATTGGTGACCCCGACGGTCCAAACGGGATTTGGACCAAAGATGACCGACTCTTCATCTGTTCACGCAGTTTCGCTAAAACTGCCGACTTTCTGGACGCTGTGACCACGTGCGTGGTTTAGCCAAGCAGAAGCCCAGTTCCAGATTCAGCAGATATTTTCTGATTCCACACTTTACTATCACGTGGTGAGCGCCCTTGACCAGGAGATGGCCGCCCAGGTTGCGGATTTCATACAGTCGCCCCCGGAAGAAGGCAAATATGAAGCATTCAAAGCGCTGCTCACTGGGACCTTTGGCATCTCACGGAGTGAGCGGGGTGCCTGCCTGCTTCACCTGGACGGTTTGGGAGACAGACTGCCATCAGCATTGATGAACGAGATGCTGGCCTTGGCTGACGGACACAAGCCCTGCCTCATGTTCAAGCAAGTGTTCCTAGAGCAACTACCCGAGGACATACATCTGCTGCTGGCCGACACAGATTTCAGCGACCCCCGGAAGGTGGCGGCCCGGGCAGACGTGCTGTGGAAAGCCAAGAGGGAGAGCGTGGCATCCGTCGGTCAGATTACCGAGCCACGCGCCCCAACGGCAGACCAGACCAGGCCCGGCAGGGGGGCACACACAACACAGAGGCAGGAGTGAGGAGGACAGTGAACAGTGGTGTTTCTACCACCAGTGGTGGGGCACAGAAGCCTGCCATTGTTGCCTGCCCTGCAATGGCCAGGGCCAGCTGCCGCTAATGACTATGGCGGCTGGCCACCAGGACAGCCTCTTGTACGTCTGGGACAAACAGTCGGGACGCCACTTCTTGGTCGACACCGGAGCAGAAATCAGCATCTTGCCCCCAACGGGGTACGACACCCGCAACAGGAAGCCAGGACCCACCCTGAGGGCCGCAAACGGCAGCATGATACGGACCTACGGCACCCGCACAGTGCAGCTGCAGTTCGGCGCCAGCCGGTTCACGTGGGACTTCACGTTGGCCACGGTGGCCCAACCACTCCTGGGGGCGGACTTCTTGCGAGCTCACAGCCTGCTGGTCGATTGCAAGGGAAAAGACTGGTACATGCCGAGACTTCCCAGATGTTCTCCCTGGGTGAAGCCAAGCTGACGGCCCCACACCTGGACTCCATCACGCTGTCCGACAACGAATTCACCAGAATCCTGGCAGACTTTCCATCGATTCTGGCACCGCAGTTCACGGCAGCCATGTCCAGACACAGGGTACAGCACCACATCCCAACCCAGGGACCACCCCTCCACGCCCGTGCATGAAGGCTCCCCCCGGAAAAGCTCCGCCTGTTGAAGGAAGAGTTCAAGAGGATGGAGGAATTGGGGATCGTACGGAGATCCGACAGCCCATGGGCCTCCCCCCTGCACATGGTGCCCAAAGCAGCCAGGGGTTGGAGACCATGCGGCGACTACCGCAGACTGAACGAGGCTACAACTCCAGGCCGCTACCCCGCAGGACTTTGCAGCAAACTTGCATGGGGCAAGAATCTTTTCCAAAGTAGACCTCGTCCGGGGATACCATCAAATCCCGGTGCACCCTGAAGACATCCCCAAAACAGCACTCATCACCCCGTTCAGCCTGTTTGAGTTCCTCCGAATGCCGTTCGGCCTGAAGAATGCCGCACAGACGTTTCAGCGGCTAATGGATGCGGTGGGACACGACCTGGTGGGACTTTGCGTTCATCTATTTGGACGATATCCTTGTAGCCAGCAGTTGTCGCCAGGAGCATCTGTCCCACCTCCGCCAGCTCTACTCCCGCCAGAGTGATTTCAGCCTCATGATCAACCCGGCCAAATGCCAGTTCGGTCCCAATACCATCGACTTACTGGGCCATAGGATTACCAAAGGCGGGGCAACACTTCTGCCTGCCAAGGTAGACGCGATCCGCCACTTTGCCTGGCCCAACACGGTCAAAGGCCTGCAGGAGTTCGTTGGTATGGTGAACTTCTACCACCGTTTCCTCCCCTCAGCAGCCCGTATCATGCGCCCTTTGTACACCCTGATGTTGGGTAAAAGCAAAGACATTACTTGGGACGAGGAGGCCGCGGCCGCTTTTGTTAAAGCCAAGGATGCCGCAATGCTGGTGCACCCCAGAACGAATGTTCCGACCGCCCTCACAGTGGACGCATCCAACACAGCAGTCGGTGGGGTGCTGGAGCAAATTATCGAGGGGCGCTGACAACCACTGGCGTTCTTCAGCAAGCACCCACGACCACCCGAATTCAAGTACAGTGCCTTCGACCAGGAGCTGTTGGCACTGTATCTGGCAATCCGGCATTTCAGGTACTTCTTAGAAGGCAGGCCGTTCACCGTGTTCACGGACCACAAACCATTGACCTTCGCGTTCACGAAGGTGTCCGATCCCTGATCGGCTCGCCAGCAGCGACATCTGTCCTACATCTCCGAGTACACGACGGACATCCAGCATGTCTCGGGAAAGGACAACGTCGTGGAGAACGCACTCTCCAGGCCAGCTATCCAGGCCCTGTCCCTGGGGGTGGACTATGCAGCACTGGCGGAGGCGCAGCAGGCAGACGACGAGATGCCCAGCTACAGGACCGCAGTCTCGGGTTTGCAGCTGCAAGACTTTCTCGTAGGCCCAGGTGATAGGACCCTCCTGCGCAGCGTAGCTACCGGCCAACCTCACCCCATCGACCCGGCAGCCTGGAGGCGGCGAGTTTTCGACTCCATACACGGTTTGGCGCACCCATCTATCAGGACAACTGTCCGGCTGGTCTCCAGCAAGTTCGCGTGGCATGGATTTCACAAGCAGGTCAGTGAATGGGCCAGAACGTGCGCACAGTGCCAAACAGCGAAGGTGCAGCGGCACACTAAAGCCCCGCCACAGCAGTTCGAACCCACCTATCGGAGGTTCGACCACATTCATGTGGATATGGTGGGCCCCCTACCAGTGTCCCGAGGAGCGCGGTACCTCCTAACTACGGTAGACCGGTTCACGAGGTGGCCAGAGGCGGTCCCGTTCATCAACACATCTGCCGATTCCTGCGCCAGAGCATTGATCGCAACCTGGGTAGCACGCTTCGGGGTACCAGCCCACATTACCTCCGACAGAGGCGCCCAGTTCATTTTCAGCCTGTGGTCGGGTGTGGCCAGCCTGTTGGGAACGCAGCTACACCACACAACTGCCTACCACCCACAGTCCAACGGAACTGAAGTCGGCTCTCATGGCCCGCCTGAGAGGACTTAACTGGGTGGACGAGCTTCCCTGGGTCCTGCTTGGAATTCGTACAGCGCCCAAAGAGGATCTGCATGCCTCGTCGGCTGAGTTGGTGTACGGCGCACCTCTGGCCGTCCCAGGAGAGTTCATACCAGCCCCAAGGGGGCAAGAGGAAGAACCTGCAGCAGTCCTGGACAGACTATGCGAAAGGCTCGGCAACCTGGCCCCCGTACTGACTTCACAGCACGGACGGACCCCGACCCATGTACCCAAAGACCTGCAGAACTCTAAGTTTGTGTTTGTATGAAGGGGCGGACACCGGGCACCGCTACAGTGGCCGTACGAGGGGCCGTTCAAGGTGATCAACAACAACGGGTCCACGTACGTTCTGGACATTGGGGGGAGAGAGGAGGTTTTCACGGTGGACCGACTCAAACCAGCCCATGTGGACTTGGCGCAGCCGGTCACGGTTCAGGCACCACGGCGCAGAGGCAGACCTCCCAAACAGAGGCTGATCCAGACTGTGGACATTGGGGGGGTGTATTGCCGATTCTGGGGGTGGTGGGGGGGATTTATGTGGCGACCCACTTTCTGTGCAGGCGAACCGGCGCACAAATAGCCAGTGCGCAGGGAGAGACTTTGGTAATGCACCTCTGATGTTATTTCCGCCCGGAGAGGGCGGGCACTAGGGATTAAATGCCAGCGCCGCGAAGTTTGAATAAAACTAGTCTCAAAACGACTTACCGACTGCGTGTCATTGTCTCTAGCTCTATATGTAGTACATCGCTACAACTACATCTTTGTGATGCATCTATGCTGAACTGCCCCCAGAAACTCTAGCCATTGCTGTTCTGCTGCCATTCCTGCTAGTGTCTCCTTCCAATCAACTCTGGCCAGCTCCTCTCTCGTGCCTCTGTAATTCCCTTTACCCCCACTGAAATATTGATACATTTGACTTTATCTTCTCCCTCTCAAACTGCAAGGTGAATTTTATCATGTTACGATCACTGCCTCAGAAAGGTTCCTTTAAGCTTCCTAATCAAATCTGGTTCATTAGACAACCCCCAATCCAGGATTGCCTTTCCTCTATTGGGCTCAACCACAAGATGCTCTAGAAAGCTATCTATTGGCTGATTAATTAATCTGGAAACATTTACACCGAAGTTCATCCTTTGTAATAAACCCTAGTTATAATACAAATAAGAAAATGACTCATTCTTGTACCAGGTGGGACACTCAACGACGGTCTCCACTGAGAGTGGAGGAGAGGAGTGGCATACACATGCAGGCTTTCAGCTGTTTTCTGTTTGTTGCAGTTAATTGCAAAATTTAAACTTTTAAATATTTTTACATAAACTCCTGATTGCAGAATGTATATTACCATTCGTGCAGCATCATCCAGATCATCACAGGCAAGAATTTTCAAGCTGCTTGCTGCTATTAATGCTTTTGCATCATCAACACGTGTACCTAAAATAAGACAGAAACCAACAAATTTGAAACACTGCAACACTACCATCAAAAATCAGTACAACTGTGGAAGAAAATCCAACAATTCATGCTGGTTATTTGTCTCCTGACCGTGTAACACTTTGCAAGAACATGTGGTGGAGCAGTATCACTGGAGGCTAACATTTATCAGCCCCACCCAAAACCTGGACTGGCCAAATTACTGATCAATTAATAACTATAATTATAATCGTGATATTACGGACTCCTTCCATTGTTTGCTCAAGTTCATTGCAGACTCCAATCTACACTCAAGGTGCTTAGCAACTTCTTAGATACACTTTTTACATTGAAATTAATCACCAAGAATACAGATAATGGATTTCCCCCAAATAGGCCTGACATCATCCTTAAAACTCTTTGGCTATACTGGAAACCATTTATGTGATGAGCTCCAAAGACAGGTGTCGATGCAGCAGAAAACAAAAATCTGGATGAACTCCAAGGGTCGAGCAACATCTGTAGTGGTGGGGATTGGGAAAAGACGGCAGACATTTTGGGTTGAGACACTGCCCAAAATATATACATATTATCCTCCCCTCCAGCCAACAGATGTCCTTCAGCAATCTGATTTATTTTGCTGAAGATTGCAGCATCTACATTCTCTTGTCTCCGGGGGCCAGTATTGTTTGAGGAAATGTGGGAACAACAGCCTTGGTTGGAAAAAGAACCCAGAAAAATGATCCCAGGTAAATCAAAGGAACGTAGGAACAAATTCCATTTAATAAAAGGAGCACATGAGCAAAGTCTTAAGAGATTAAATGGAGAACAGAAAACAATCCCTGCTGAATAAAACTAAGGAGAAAAACAGATCCACAATGAGTAAAGGGAGAGTGTAAGACAGTGTTGCAGCAATAACTGGAATTCAGGAGATGGGCTCCAAGTGCATACAAGAACCTCCAGGGCATACAAGAAATGGGGAGGTGGGAATGTATCACCCCAGGTGGACATATTAGTTGCAAAAAGTATTACGGTTTTGAAAAATTAATTAACACTACCAAATGTATTGACCATATCACACTGGAAGAGATTGTAAAAGAACTGAGGAACAGTAAGGGCAAAAGGACCCAAATGGGTGTTGTCTACAGGCCACCAAACAGTAGCATGGATATTGGGTGCAAGTTGAATAGGGAGTTAACATTGGCATGTGGCAAAGGTAATGTCGCAGTAGTTATGGGGGATTTCAACATGCAGGTGAACTGGGAGAATCAGGTTGGTGCTGGACCACAGGATAGGGAGTTTGTAGAGTGCCTACGGGATGCATTCTTGGAACAGCTTGTACGAGAGCCGACCAGGGACAAGACTATTCTGGATTTAGTGTTTTGTAATGAACAGGATTTGATAAGTGGTCTTGCAGTAAAGGAGCCATTAGGAGGTAGTGATCATAATATGATAAGTTTTTATCTGCAATTGAGAAGGATAAGGGCAGCTTGGAGGTGTGAGTGTTGCAGTTAAACAGGGGAAACTATGGAGCCATGAGGGAGGAGCTGCCCAAAGTTGACTGGATGGATAGCCTAGCAGAAAAGACAGTGGAACAGCAATGGCAGGTATTCTTGGGAATAATGCACAAGGTGCAAAATCAGTTCATCCCCCAGAGAAGGAAGGATTCAAAGGGGGGAAAGGGGCCACAGTGGTTGACAAAGGAAGTCAGAGATTGCATAGCATTAAAAAAAAGGAAGTATGACAGAGCTAAGGTGAGTGGGAGGACAGATGATTGGGAAGTTTTTAAGGAACAACAGAACTTAACTAAAAAGACAATACAGGGAGAAAAAAATGAGGTACGAACGCAAGCTAGCCAGGAATATAAAGGAAGATAGCAAAAGCTTTTTTAGGTAGGTGAAGAGAAAGAAGATAGTTAAGAACAATGTTGGGCCCTTGAAGAATGAATTGGGTGAAATTGTTATGGGAAACAGAGAAATGGCAGAAGAATTTCATGAGTACTTTAGATCTGTTTTCACTAAGGAAGACACAAGCAATCTCCCAGATGTATGGATGGGTCAAGGACATAGGGTAACAGAGGAAATGAAACAGATTGACATTAGGAAGGAAACAGTAATGAGAAGACTGATGGGACTGAAGGCTGACAAATCCCCAGGTCCAGATGGTCTGCATCCTAGGGTACTAAAGGAGGTGGCCCTGGAAATTGCGGATGCATTGGTAATCATTTTCCAATGTTCCTTAGATTCAGGATCAGTTCCTGAGGATTGGAGAATGGCTAATGTTATCCCACTTTTTAAGAAAGGAGGGAGGGAGAAAACAGAGCACTATCGACCTGTCAGCCTGACATCGGTGGTGGGGAAGATGCTAGAGTCCATTATTAAGGATGAAATAGTGGCATATCTAGATAGCAGTGATAGGATTGGGCCGAGCCAGCATGGATTTACCAAGGGTAAATCATGCTTGACTAATCTGTTGGAGTTTTTCGAGGATGTAACCAGAAGTTAGACGGGGGAGATCCAGTGGATGTAGTGTACCTCGATTTTCAGAAGGCATTTGATAAGGTCCCACATAGGAGATTGGTGGGTAAAATCAAAGCTCATGGCATTGGGGGGGAAGACATTGACATGGATAGAAAACTGGTTGGCAGATAGAAAGCAAAGGGTAGCGGTGAATGGGTGTTTCTCGGAATGGCAGGTGGTGACCAGTGGGGTGCCACAGGGCTCGGTATTGGGACCACAGCTGTTTACAATTTACATCAACGATTTGGATGAAGGCATTGAAAATAACATCAGCAAATTTGCTGATGATAATAAACTGGGTGGCAGTGTGACATGTGATGAGGATGTTAGGAGAATTCAGGGTGACTTGGATAGGCTGGGTGAGTGGGCAGATACTTGGACGATGACGTTTAATGTGAATAAGTGTGAGATTATCCACTTTGGGAGTAAGAACAGAAAGGCAGATTATTATCTGAATGGTGTAGAGTTAGGTAAGGGAGAAATACAAAGAGATCTAGGAGTCCTTGTTCATCAGTCACTGAAGGTGAATGAGCAAGTGCAGCAGGCAGTGAAGAAGGCTAATGGAATGTTGGCCTTTATTACAAAGGGAATTGAGTACAAGAGCAAGGAAATCCTCTTGCATTTGTACAGAGCCCTAGTGAGACCACACCTGGAGTATTGTGTACAGTTTTGGTCTCCAGGGTTAAGGAAGGACATCCTGGCTGTAGAGGAAGTGCAGCGTAGATTCACGAGGTTAATTCCTGGGATGTCTGGACTGTCTTACGCAGAGAGGTTAGAGAGACTGGGCTTGTACAAGCTGGAATTAAGGAGATTGAGAGGGGATCTGATTGAAACATATAAGATTATTAAGGGATTGGTCAAGATAGAGGCAGGAAATATGTTCCAGATGCTGGGAGAGTCCAGTACCAGAGGGCATGGTTTGAGAATAAGGGGTAGGTCATTTAGGACAGAATTAAGGAAGAACTTCTTCTCCCAGAGAGTTGTGGGGGTCTGGAATGCACTGCCTCAGAAGATAGTGGAGGCCAATTCTCTGGATGCTTTCAAGAAGGAGCTAGATAGGTATCTTATGGATAGGGGAATCAAGGGATATGGGGACAAGGCAGGAACCGGGTATTGATAGTAGTTGATCAGCCATGATCTCAAAATGGCGGTGCAGGCTCGAGGGGCCGAATGGTCTACTTCTGCACCTATTGTCTATTTATATTTTGTACATATATTTTTATTATGAATGAAGTTTATTTTTGAAATAAAAACCAGTGAGTAAAAGCTGTCCAGGGTACAGAGCATTACTGAGTAAAACAGCCAAAAACAGATGGCCATTTAGTAAAAACAGCCATAAAAACAGTAATAAATAAGAGGAGCACAGGGAACAGATTCTTGATGGGCCAGAGTCCTGGTTGGGTTCGGTGAGTTAAAAAGAGTATGGGTGATTAGAGACTGATTGGGGTTTAAAGGCAACACTGCCTAAAAGGAACAGGAACAAGTTTCCAGCAGAAAGAAAAAGAACACAGATCCCTGTTATGTTTAAGGAGTACAGTGTTACTGAGTAACAAAACAGTAACAGGATTCCAGTGTGGTTAAAAGCAACATGGTAAGCTTGGTCTAGGTGATTAATGGTACTGCAAAGTGAAATGACCTGATGAAACTAAATCTCTGTGAGCAACAGGAGTGGAGGAGAATGTGTCCAGTCAGCAACAGGACTGTAGGATACAAGATCCAATTACTTTAAAAGGAACATGGACAAAAGGGCCACAGTGGGTTAAGGGAACAGGTACAGTATCTGGGTAGAGAGTAAAGAAGCAGCTCAGTATCAAAATGGACCCAGCATTGTGAATAAAAGGCGTATGGGACATAAAAAGTCTGAATAAAAGGAGTGCTTTGCATTTTCAGAATCTCCAATGACACCAAATCTGGAGGCACAGTGAACTGTGAGGAGAATAGCAAAAGGCTGATAGAATGAGTAGATAAATGGCAGACTGTAAGAAGAGTGAGAAAAGGCAATAGAAACTCAAGTATACAATTCTAAAAGAGAGATAAGAACAAAATATTGAGGTATATTTTGTTAATTGAGAATGATAGGGTAGATAAAGAAAATGCTAATGAAGCAACTGGAGATATAAAATACAAGACCAGAGATATGATGATGAATTTTTATGAATAACTGGTTTGGCCATAACTGGAATATTGTATTTGATTCTGGACATCAATTTTTAAGAAAGATCCCAAATCTTTTTACAAAAGAAATTTGTCAAAATAATTACAGAGAAGACAGACCTCAGTGGGGAGAGTGAAGATGCTGACACTGATTTTCCTTGCAACTGAGAGATTGTCAGATGATCTAATATAGAAAGTCAAATTAATTTAGTTTAGAGTAGCTGGACAGAATCAGTTCTCACAATCTGAAGGAGCAAAACCCAGAGGATGTGGAATGAGAGACAATGGAACAACCAACTGGACATGAAAAAAATCTTTTCAGAGTGAGTGGGTCTCAAATACAATGGCAGAAGTTGTGGAAGCTGACTCAATTAAATACTTCAAAAGATAGTGGGATCAGAATAAAATAACTTGTAGGCTATGGAATGAGGTTGTGAAGTTAGCTAGATTGTTCTTAGATACAACTGATTGAGACTTAATGGGACAATTGACTACTTTCCATATCAAGAGTATTCGGTAAATATGTGATTTATGCTTGTTTTATTTGCTGCATTATCACACTGAAAGATTATTGCACTATCTCAGTTTTCAGTCAGATTGCTGGACAAACCTGCAAACAAATTAATTTTATTTACCCAATAAAGACATAATAACCTTGAAATAATGAAAACTTATTCTACTTTTCAAACATATTTAGTTGTTCATAAGAGTTTGAATTTTAGGACTGACTTGCGGAGGACTAGGTAACAGCATAATGTTTCATCCTGCAGGTTATCAGAGTTGATCACTTGAAACAAAATGTATTTTCAACAGTGCATTGCAGATGCTTAAAATTAACACAAGAACTTTGGAATTGTTTTGTTAAACGACAAACACCTCTTCATTCTTCTGCTTATTGGATACGACAATAATTAATCACTGACTATTAAATGAAATGGAAAGCAGGGATATCGACCTTGTGCAGACAGATGGGATTAGAACATAGATCATTAGAGCACAGCACAATATTGTGCCAGCTTTTAACCTAGTCTAAGATCGATCAAACCTTCCTTCTACGTAGCTTCCATTTTTTCTATCATCCATGAGCTTATCTAAAAGTTTCTTAAATGTTCCTAACATATCTGTCTCAATCATGAACCCTGGCAGGGTGTTCTATTCACCCACACTCTCTGTAAAAGATTTACCTCCGACATCCCTCCTATATATTTAAAATAGAACTGATTAGCACAGACATAGTGAGCTGAAGGCCCTGTTCCTGTGCTATACTGTTCTATGTTCAATCAATCTTTATTGATTAGAGTACATCAACAAGCTAAGGAAAATACCAAGTTTTAGAAAGCTTTAAGAGAAGTAGGTCTAAAGTCACCCAATCTCCTAAATATTCTACACTGAACATATCACCTCTCAACTTGTTTACATACTGTATAATTACTGAGCAATCTAATTTGCATTTAGATTATTCAACACCAACTGCTTTCACAATTTCCACTGGGAACTTATACTGCAAATGTGCTAATCCATCTTCATTTTGAGGCTATGCCCTAGTAATCTGGGCAAGATTGAAAAATCTTTTGATGTCAGAAGTAATTGCAGTTATATTATTTCTCAATTTTTCCTCTTCCACTAAGTTAATTAATTTAAATCACAGCTGCATTTGATCCATTCCTTTCTCCCATGGCCCACTCTCCTCTCCAATCAGATTCCTTCTTCTCCAGCGCTTTGCCTTTTCCACCTATGACCTCCCAGCATCTTGCTTCTTTCCCCTCCCCCACACATCTAGCTTTACCTCTCACCTTCTGGATCATCCTCCTTACCCTCCCCACAACACTTATTCTGGCATCTTCCCGCTTCCTTTCCAGTCCTGATGAAGGGTCTTGGCCAGAACAGCGAGACCAGGGATTACAAATATATATTCCTGAAAGTGGTGACTCAAGTAGAGAAATTGGTGGTGATAACCCTTGCTATGCTTGCCTTTATCTGTCAGGGCATTAAGTACAAGAGTCTGGATATCATTTCACAGTTTTGCAAGTCATAGGTGAGATCTCACCTGTGGTTTATTGCTATTGCCCATCAATAGGAAACATATCATCAAGCTAGTGAAAATGTAGAAAAATATCAGAAGAATGATGCTGAGAATGGAGGACTTAAAATACAAAGAGATACCAGTAGGCTGGGGCTGTTTTCTCTTCAGCGAAGGAGACCTTATGTAAAATCTTGTGGGGCATGGATAAGGTGAATTGACTCAGACTTTTTCCTAGGGTAGGGGAATCAAAAACTATAAAGCATAGGCTTAATGTTACAGTGCTAGGATTTAAAGGGGATCTTAGGAGCAATATGTTCCACACAGAGGCTGATGGGTATACTGAACAAACTTCTACACCCTAGTTCACAATTGTCCAGAGTAGCAAATATATGGTGAGAATGCACGAGTAAATATACTAATTATTTAGAACAGCAATGGTTGATTTATGTATAAAAGTTTAGTGGTTATTCTCTACATTCATTTATGTAGAGGCTTGAAAAATGTGTATATAACTTTTAAGTGCTCTCACCTTGCAATCGAACAACAATGGGAATTTTTAAGTGCAAATCTGAAACAGCAGTAATGATTCCTTGAGCAATTATGTCACAACGCATAATTCCACCAAATATATTCACCAGAATTGCCTGAACCTATAAAGCAAACAAATATAGTGATATTATCTATAAGTGTTTTCCAGCAACAGATCATTGAAAATCTGAGTTATGATGCTAAATAAAACAATTTCATAATACAATCTACAGATGAAAACAAGAAAGGAGCTTCCTCATTAATGGAAGGCATGAATATATCTCACCAACATTATATTATAATGATATTCTACATGTCTTTTTAGACTAAAACATTATTTTAAGTAAAACTGTGAATTTGCTGGTACAACATAGCAACCCAAAATTGGTCATTAACAAAAATTCTTGCTTTTTTGGCTTTATATGCACTCCCATTGAATTATTCAAGAAAACAAACTAAAACAATTAAAAAACTTCAGTACAACAGAAAAAAAACCATAGAACAGTACTGTGCAGCACAGAATAGGTCCTTCAGCCAACTACGTCTGCACCAAAGTTCAAATTTAACTAATCCCATCTGCCTGCACATAGTCTGACTCTCCCCCTAGCCATCTACATGCCTCTTAAATATCATCATATCTGCTTTTATGATCTCCCATTGAGGGGTATTCCAGCCACCTAACACTTGCTGTGTGAATAAACTTATTTTGCACATCTTCTTCAGACTTGCCCCCTCTTAATTTGAACCTCTGCCCTCCGATATTTGAAATTTCCAACCTGAGAAAAAGACTAACGAGAAAACTAATTGTCCAAATACCTCTTACAGCTAATACTCTCTAATTAATGTTCCCTCTAAGGTGTGTGATTGCGCACAGCTTTTGCTACTAGTGCACAAAATAATTTAAATTACGCTCAAAAGGTTGTCACCCTTTAACTCATCGGCATGTTAAGTATATTTCACAATCATACATAATCACATTTCCGTTTCTGGTTTCTGATGCGGACAACATGGTGTTTGCGATGATTTGTCTGCAGATTTTGAAACTGGCTTATTTATACTATTTTCATCAAAGAAATTATTGATTCACTATGTCGAATTCCGAAGAAGCAAAGGATATAAAGTGCATAAGAACTGCTAGTTGATTTGAATCAGAATGGCTTATGAAACAGTAGATACTATTAGACCAAAGCTCATGAGGTCAGGAATGAGCAGCCATGAGACATATTAATGTTTAATACAGAAATTGATGTTATTTGAATGTATTGTTGTGATGCAAAAGTGCTGGAGAATTTGCAAGTGGGAAGAGGTGGAGTGATATTTGGAAACTTGATTTTTTAAAATGTCATTTATTTTGCAAATCATAGCTGGACGGTGTGCAAAAGTTCCAGCGAGAAAATTCTTCATTACCTTCTATATATGTTCTGGGAGAGTGCACATGAATGAGAGTGAAAACAATCAAACCCAGGGAAGATCAAAGTTCTTATCGTCAGTGTTTTGCTAGCTGTTAAAATGAATATCTCTATATATAAAATTCAGTGCACACGTTGTTGTCACTACACAAAAAAATTGCACAAGGTTTTTGTGCACCCTGGTCATTACAAATTAGAGGGAACATTGTCTCTAATCCAGGCAACATACTATTCTGCACCCTCTCCAAAGCCTCCACATCCTTAATATAGATAGCAAGGTGACCAAAACAGTACACCACACTTCAAAAGTGAACTAAACTGAAGTTTTATACAACTGCAATGTCACTTCCCAATTTTTATATTATCAATAACCCATAACAGTAAGCATGACAATTTTATCTGTTTGTGTTCCTACTTTCAGGGAACTATAGAGTTGCAACAAAATGTCCCTCTGTACACCCAATGCTCACAGGGGTTCTGCCAAGTAATATATTCTCGTATTTGGTCTCTGAAATGCAACACCACAGATTTCTCCAGATTGAACTCCATTCATCATTTCTCTACTCATTTCCACTTGACTCAAATCTGCAACATCTTTTGACAACTTTTCTTACTATCTACACTCAAAAGGCTACTTTATTAGGTACCCCATATCTAATAAAATGGCCACTGACTGGATGTTTGTTGTCATTTGCAGCTGTAGCCAGCCTATTTCACAGTTCATTGTGTTTTGTGTTCAGAGGTGCTCTTCTGCACACCTCCGTTGTAACTCATGGTAATTTGACTTATTGTCGCCTTGGTGTCAGCTTCAGTCAGTCTGACCATTCTCTTCTGTCCTCTCTCATTAAAAAGGCATTTTCGCTGACAGTACTGCTGCTCACTGGATGTTTTTTTGATTTTCGCATCATCCTCTGTAAACTCTATAGACCGGTATGCATGAAAATCCAAGGAGATTAGCAGTTTCTGAGATACTCAAACCACCCCTTCTGGCACCAACAATTATTCCAAGGTCAGTCACTTCGATCACATTTGTTCCCCATTCTGAAGTTTGGTCTGAACAACAACTGAACCTCTTGACCATCTCTGCATGCTTTTATGCATTGAATTGCAGCCACATGATTGGCTAATTAGATATTTGCATTAATGAGGTTATAGGTGTATCTAATAAAATAGCCACTGAGTGTATGACTCTTACCAGCTTATTAATCAATCCATTTACATTTTCATGCATTGGACATCCAAGTAATTATCCTTGCAGAACAGCATTGATCACAGACTTCCAATCAGAATAACATCTTCCCTCCACTACCTATCTTTTATTTCAAAGTCAATGTTGTATCCTATTTAATTAACCTACTCCTCTGGGCCACCATGTACACGACATCCACTGCCTTATCCTCAATTATCTTCACCACCTCCTCAACTCAAATTTGTGAGACAGAACTTTCCTTGTGCACAGTTTATCCCTGATGAGTCCATACTTTTCCAAATGCAAGTAAATCCTATCCTAAGAGTCTTCTTCAATAATTTCCATACCATTGGTGCAAGGTTCACCAGCAATTTCCTGGATTTTTCCTGTTACCCTCCTTAAATAATGAACAACACTGGCTATTCTTCAGTCTGCCGGGATCTCACCTGTGGCTATAAAGGATATAATGATCTCAGTCAAGGCCACAGCACTCTCCTCCCTTAGTATCCTGGGAGATTCCATCAGGCCTGGAGGTTTATCCACTCTAAGCGTTTTTCAAAATACAGTCGGCCCTCCTTATCCGTGGGGGATTGGTTCCGGGACCCCTCGCGGATGCTCAAGTCCCTTATTCAACTTGTCTCAATCCAGAAGACCTTAGGACCCAGCAGAACCCCAGACCTTATTTAACCTGTCTCAGTGCAATGGACATTAGGACCCAGCGCCAGGGCTCTGAATGCGCAGTGTTTCTGTTCACAAAAATAATCACGATTATGATTGAAATAAAGCGATCGGAACAGTTTTAAAGGATAAAGTGAGAAAGGCTCCGTCCCGATGAAAGCTACAATTATTACTAAGCAACGCAGTGGTTTAATTATTGGGTTTTTGATCCTCCACGTCAACCTGGCACGTTGGAGAGCGCACTCCATAGCGATCTGTCACTAGATCGAACTCGGGAACTTCCCAAGCCTGGTGCTGAAACATACGTTCTTAAGTATTTTATATGCATAGAAAGGTAAAATATATACTATATACCAAGACAAACGTTTGACTAACTGACGCTAAATAATACTGGATGTACCTGTTCCAACTTACTTAGTAAGAGAACTTCTGATTTTTTTTTATCCCAATGCACGATAACCCACGCACATCCTCCCGTATACTTTAAATAATCTCTAGATTACTTATAATAGCTAATACAATGTAAATGCTATGTTAAATGATTGTTATACTGCATTGTTTAGGGAATAATGACAAGAAATAAAAGTCTGTACATGCTCGAACAAGAAGAGCACTTCCGGGTTTTCGCGATTTGCGGTTGGTTGAATTCGTGCATGCGGAATCTGCAGATAAGGAGGGCTGACTGTACACAACACTTCATCCTTCTCAATACTGACTTGCCCTAGAATATCAACATGCTCTTGCCCTGACCTCACCTTCATCTATTTGTTCTCTTTGGTGATGTTGGAAAGCACTGACTTTTTAATATTATTTTTCATAAGCTGTGTATTTTTTAAACAATCTCATGTATTTTTCACAGTATGTGGTTATTCATCCCCAATCACTGGCTGAAAGCAGTACAGAATCTAAACTAACAGTTTATCACCTTTATCATCTTTCATTGGCTAAGTAGTAGCACATAACCTACATGATGTAATTGTTTTAATTATGTAGTCTATTAGCTAGTTTACTCTTAATAAGGAATTTTTCTTTCGTTATTGATGCACCATCAATAACTCTCCCACAAGAGCAGTCAGCAGGGGGGGCGTGTCCAGACAGGTATATGTAGTTCACCAGTTATCTATAAAAGTAATGGCTTTTTCAGAGGTGCCATCTTCACTTCTTTATTCTCTTGTCTTTGCAATCACCTCTTAGCATCGTTTCTCAGCTCTTTATTTTATTTGCTTATTATTTGTACACTTGTTTGTACTCTAAAATAAACTGAAATATTGGAATTAAGACTGCTCACCATTCCTGACTCCCAGAGGATCAGAAAACAGAGATCCAACAGTGAATACTAATGTGAGTAACTCATTTAGCCCTCATACACTTCTTCTGACTCAAGAAATAAATTCCTTCCTTTGACCTGAAATAGCTTTCCTCATTCCCTAGTTATCATCTTGCTTTTAATATATGCATAAATTATCTTGAAATTTGCCTTAATCCAACTTAGCAAGGGCATTTCATGTGACCTTAGGCCTATTTCCTGCTTCTTTTACATTTTCTGGTCCTTGCCTGATTTCATACGTGTTCTGCCTTTTTCTTTTGGGTACATTTGCAACATTTCTTGTCATCCAAGATTCCTGAACCTTGCTATCCTTATCTTTCATTGTCACACGAACATGCTGGTCATGACCCCAATGCAGCTGGCCTTTAAAGTTCGATGTGGACTTATCTCTGGACTATTCTTTCCAGTTCCTGACTAATAATGTTGTAATTAGTATTTTTCCAATTTAACACTTTCATACGGAACTATCATATCCTAAGCCATCTTAAAACTTTCAGATTTATGATCACTGTCCCTAAAATGCTCCTCCAATATAACTTCAATAACCTGGCCAGACAGATTCCCCTGTATAAGGTTTAATAAAACCCCCTTTCTAGTTGGTCTATCTACATATTTCAAGAAATTTTACCCCATCTAAGGCCTTGGCACCAAGAGAGTCCCAAACAATACTGGGAGAATTAAAGTCACCCAATACAACTACCCAGTTGCTATTACATTTATCCACACTCTGCCAACACCTCAACAGCATGAATGCTAAATTTTCCAATTTCAGGCAACCAATTCCATCCATGTTTTCTTCCAATACACACTCATTTTCCCACGTGTTTCCTCCTTCCTTTGTCCACCTTTCCCATACTCTCCCAGTTCCATTTGCCCATTATCACCCTTCTTTACCTTACTGCCTCTGTCACACTCCTTCCTTGTACTGCTACATAACTGGCAATCTTTACTCTTCTTGGTCCTGATGAAAACTTGATGTATATGCTTTGCCTCCAGAGATGCTGTCTGACCCAATGGCTTCCTTCAGCATTCTGTTTTTTGCTCAAGTAGAAGTTATCCATGTCTCCACAAGAGTATCAAGGAAGACAACCTTCAGAGTTGACTATTCCCACATTTCACTCCACCCTGAGGTCTTCTAAGCTTAGCTGTCCATCTTCTCAATTGTATTATATATTAGCCGCTCATCAACTCCGTCAGTGAACTCAAAATTGGTTATCCCTGTTTTCAAATTTTTAACCTTTTTCCTCCAAGACCTTACCCCTTCTTATTTTAATCTTTTCCAGCCACACAACCTATGAAAACTGCCTTCCTCCAATGATAAGTAGCGAGTTTCAACCTTGCTCATTCTCCCATGGTTACACCTTTAGTATCTATGTATTAAGTGACCAAGGCCTTGTGATCTGGAATTTTCTTCTCTAATTTCTCCTCTCGCTCCTTATTTAAGGTGACCCTTAAAGCGTTCTTTCGTCAAGCTGCCCCGATATCTTGTTATGTGGTTTGTTTGATGAGCTCTAATGAAATGCCTTTTGTTACATTAATTGTTCCATATTACCACGTTGCTGTTGTTGTGAAATGATTTCTATATGGATTGTTACTTCTGATTCTTCTACCCTTTGTTCAGTCCTGTTGCTAGCTTATACCATCTTTTATAAAAGGCTGCACTGAATAGTCAAGATGCCTTTTCAGATCAGTTATATTTTTATTTCATGAAATTTTTGTTACCTTTACTATGCTTAAGGGTTAACAATTTGCCCTTATGCAATGTCTTTACAGTCTTATAAATAGTGTCTGTGTGTGGAGAAAAAAACATAGTCTAGCAATAAATTGATAAGGTATACATCATTTCAAGAGGGCAGAGAGTTATTCAGATTACAACTAACCATCAGTAATATAATATTATTCACCTGGTCATCATGGCCTTTAAAGAGAAAATTCAATTTAACAATATCAGTTGAGAACCATCATTGCCCTTCTAGTCTTGGTAATTTAAGCTTGAGGAGGGTCGCATCACTAAACCGATAAAAGTTTAACTAAAATTCTGATTTTTTTCCAGTACTTTAGCATTTTTCCAGCTCCTCTAGGTTTGACTTTCATCTCCACAATTTTTTTAAAATGATACTTGAACTTTGCACTAAATGGTCACAAGATATTTTCAAGACAGTCTATAAGTAACTTTCCTTCTGCACAATCATGGAACAGATCACCCCTTAAAAGATTTTCAGAACCACTGGTAAACCTTAAATTCATTCAAAGCCCAAATAAATCATTAGTTTCCAATGAATTTCTTGTTCTTATCAGCAGGCTCGCCGTGGGAAATAAAGCTGATCAAATTTAATTTCAGGGTTATTATTAGGAACTCTGGTATTATGAATATGAATGAAAGCAGCCAAGTAGAACAATCACCCTGCAGGTTGTTCATGGAACAAAAATACCAAGAAATAAAGTTTCACCAATTTATCTTTGCTCTTACTTAAAAGTTAAGAAACTCAAACAGAAGTAAGCCATTTGAGACCATCACTCCTATTCAGAATTAAATTGGAGCATGGCCAACCTGAAGCTTAACTCTATTGGAACTCCATGTGAAATTGGTGTCTGGTGTGGCAGTGAGTTCCAGATAATAACCACTTTTTATATTGAGGGTTTTACAATCGGTCCTTGAACTAATAGTTCATAGGAACAGTTTTTACACTAGTTTTCTGCCTAAAAAAACCTCATCTTAAATATACACTGAAATTACACTGGAAAGTGTTGAAGTTCCCGATTATAAATTCAACCTACTGAGATAATTTATAATGAGTTACTAATTATAATCTGGTAAATGAGAAGAATCATGACTCATTAATTGCAGTAAGTGTTGGTGTTGAGGTTACATTGCAACTGCTGAGGACAGAGTGAGCTGTTGAAGATGATCCAGCTTTGGAGGGCAGGTCAGTGTATGTAAATTGCCATAGACCTGGATTCACATCCAGACAAGTGGGAAGAGTTCTTCACCTGAAAGGCATTAGTAAAATGGTTGGGTTTATATGAACACCCCGGTGATTTTATTGTAATCCTGACTGAGGTTGTGCTTTTCTTAAATTCCAACATTTAACTAACAGAGTTCAATTTCCATCACAAGATTTGAACTCAAATCTCCAAATCATTTGTCCAGGCTTCAGATTAATTGCATCATATCCCTGCTCAGGAGAGCCAGTGAAATTGCTTCTGCTGTAGACCTATTATGACAATGGGTAAATTGCAGCAGGTGAAGGTCCTTGCTTAGGCAGGAGTTGATTCTAGTCATGATCAAAGTTCTTCGTCACAGAAAGATATAAGTGCCACTGGGCGACAGTCATTGAGACAGTTCATCCTGATCTTCGTGGGCACTGGTATGATTGTTGCCCTTTTGAAGCAGGTGGAAACCTCCGACTGCAGCAGTGAGAGATTGAACACTTGGCACAGATTGTCAGAGCCCTACCAGGTATGCCAGCAGGGCCCCGACACCCTACAAGGGTTCATTCACCCTTTTGAAAGATGAACTGACATCAGCCTCCAAGACAGAGATTACAGGGTCAGGAGATACCAAAGAGATTCGCATAAAATGCATTGAGCTCATCTGGGAGCGAAGCATCACTGCCATTCATGATGTTAGGTTTTGCTTTGGCGGAAGTAATGGCCTGCAAACCCTGCCAGAGCTGACATGCATCCAATTCCATCTCTAACCTAAATTGGAATTGTTTTTTCACTCTTAAAATAGCCTTCCAAAGGTTGTACCTGGACTTCTTGTGCAGTTCTGGATTACTGGTCTTGAATGCCACAGATCTAGCCCTCAGCAGACTATGAATCTCCTGGTTCATCCACAGCTTTTGATTTACATGTCTGGTATGATCTTGCAGGCACACACTCATCCACATAAGTCTTGATGAAATCGGTGGCAACAATTGCATATTCATTCGGATTTGAAGGTGAATTCTTAAATACTGTCCAGTCCACCAACTCAAAACAGTCCTATAAGCGTTCCCCTGCCTCCCTTGGCCATACCTTGTTGGTCCTCACTACTGATGCTACGGTCTTTAGTCTCTGCCTATACTGGGAGAAGAAGTACAGCCAGGTGATCGGACTTTCCAAAGTGTAAGTGTGGGACGGCACGGTAAGTCTTCTTGATGGTGGTATAACAGTGGTCAAATGTGCTGGCTCCTCTGGTTCCACAGGCGATATGTTAGTGCTAGTTGTTCAGAGACTATGTCAAGCTGGCCTAGTTGAAATCCCCTGCAATGATGTGGAAGGCATCAGGGTGCGCAGTTTCATGCCTGCTGATTATGTTGCTCAGATCCTCCAGTGTCTGCCTGATGCTGGCCTGAGATAAAGTGTTCACTGCTACCAGGATGATGGCGGAAAACTCCCTCAGCAGATAAAATGGACAGCATTTAGCCACTAGGTGATCCAGGTCAGATGAGCAGGACTGAAGCAGAACCGCCATGTCTGTGCACCAGAATGAATTAATCAAAAAGCATACAGTTCTCCACCTTCTCTGCCTTTAAGACTGAGCTGTTCTACCTTTATGGAGAATGGCGAAGCCATCGAGCTTTATGTTTCATGTTTCCGTGAAGCAGAGTACACAGCAGTCCCTGATGTCCCTCTGGTACAGCAATCTTGCTCTGAGGTCTTGAATTTTATTTTCCAGAGACTGTACAGCAGTCGGGAGACAGGATCATCGGGAGTGGAGGTCTAACACCTCTGCATTTCAAGCTAAACTGGTTTGGCTTCCCTGCTTCTGCTTTCTTAAAAGGGAACTGCACTCGCGGCCTGATTCTGCCGTCCCAAGTTCATCGATTTTCCACATCAATAGATTTTTTAAAATGTTTTAAAGCAATGCTGCTTACTGAAGTACCCATGGCTGAGACTGCGAATTTCAGCTATAGTAGCCTTAAACTGTAATATTTCATGGTTCCCATCAGAGCTGCAAGCAAATAGTCACCACTTAATGTTGCCACATAGTAAGCTAGTGTGATGCCAAACACAGTTAAATACATTACCCAGAGGCATATTCAATTATGATGTTACAATTCAGCATGAGTCATCAACTTCAAATTTCAAGTCCATGTTTAATTTTTTTTATGCCTACCTTTTTGTCTGAAGTAATTAGCTTAAAGGCTTGTGTAACTTGTTGGGCAGTTGCTCCACCTCCCACATCTAGAAAGTTAGCTGGAGTACCACCATGAAGTTTTATAATATCCATTGTTGCCATAGCCAGTCCTGCACCATTCACTGCAATGACAGAAACCAATTAAAGCACTCAACAACCTGCACAAGTATTTGGGCACAATAATAGAAAAGTAATTTTGATTTTCAAAATCACATTGGGAATGAAAAAGATTCAAGTTTTGCAAAATTCACAAAAGGCACCAGACATTTTGTGTAGAGAAATGTTACAAATGCTGTTTAGAGGGTAAATGATAAAATTTTCACAAAATAATGTGAAAATTATTGTGATCAACAAACTGCTGGAGTGATACTAAGATTTTTTTAAAAGAAAAAATATGCTTGAAAATTTAAAAATAGCACTTACTACGTGCCAAAAATAAGTTAGGTCAGAATGCAAATAGATAGTAGGAGAGGGTAAAAAGCTGAACTAGGCTGAGAGTTTACATATGGTTTCCAGCCATTTGTTAGGTTATATGAAACTATTGCATGATTGAAATAAAAATATCCAGTAGTGTCAATGGCCTGAGTACTAAAGGCCATGGACAGCAGCTATCCCATGCAAAACTTATGCTCAGTGTTGAACAGTTTGTTTCGGCCAGTTTAGAACTCCACTGTCACTCTTCAATGCCACTGGCATTACAGGTTCAAATAAGGCATACAGTGATAGGAGATAAAGCCAGCCAAATGCCCCATTCTAGAACAGTATACGGCCATACTTTGGAAAACTTTGTGACATAGGATAAGAAAAGATGAGACTCTGCAATGTAGACAAAACAATTAAATAGTGTCTATAAATAATAGGCTTGCCTTACACATTACAATTTGTTAAGTTACTGGATACCTTTATAAGTTATCTTTCAATGAGTGGCATATTTAAAAATTACTGAAAGAGAGGAGAAGGAATGATAAAAAGAAAACAAGTGGAAGCAAGCATACATAAGCTGATATAATCTCTTAATTATCTGAATCACTTTTTTTTCTAACCACATTCTTTCCTACCCAAACAGCCAATGTTGCCATCTAGTCCAATGTAGTTCAGGTCTGACTTCGCTGCTTCCTGGTCTCTTTCATCTTCTTGGCTCCAGTCTTGCAACTCAAAAATTTGTTTTTGGCGATATGCAGCATTAGAATCAAAAGTGATTTTTGCATCCATGCACATGACTGAAAAACAGACCAAAAAATTTACTAATCGAAAAATAAAATATACATGCTGAAGGCTTGTAATAAATCAGAAAAGGCAGCAAATATTCAAGTCAGAATAAGTACAGAGAGGAACAAAGTTCAGTGGGAGACAAGCTGGATTGCCTTGATCTGCATTGCATGATATGAGGAACCTCTGTGCCTGTTCTTGCAGAAAGTGGCTCAGGATAACATCTATGCACCATCAATCTACAGGCCAGGACACTCTATATTATTACTTCTTAATTTTGTTTTTTGTAACTGTATTTTTTTTCTGTTATAATTATTTGTGCTAAATGTGCTGTGTTATGTATTTGGCACCATGGCCCCATAGGAACGCTGTTTCATTTGGCTGTACTCATGTATGTGGTTGAATGACATTCAAACTTGAACTTGAATTAAAGTTTCATGTCAATGATCATGTCAGAACTGAGAAAAGGTTCGGGTAAATAAGCTTATGAAGATCAGAAAAACTGGAGACAACATTAAGTCTCTGACAAGATGGCAGGCAGGAGAGATTACCTGTCAAAGGTATTAATGGAACTAAGTGAAATCAGATGATAAAGCATTAGTGAATAACAAACTGGAGTTGACGTGTTGTTTCAAGAAGATGAAGCTGGGAAAAACCTGTACTCGAAGTGTAAGGTATAAAGATAAAACTTGCTGAATTCCAGGCTGAAGCATCAAATTAGCAGCAAAGAACCCCTGGAGGCCGTACCTGTACTACCATTCAGTGATCTGACTAACCTCAAATCTGCCTATTTCCAATAATCTTTCACCTCCTCATTTTTCAAGGATCTATTTACATCTGCCTTAAAAGTATTCGATTTTTAGCTTCCTCTATCCTACTATGTAAAGTTCCAAAGCATCATGGCACCTCAAAATAAAACCTGATCTATTTCAACTGGATGACCTCTTATTTTTAACCACAGACCCCTAGTATAAAATTCTCCCACAAGGAGAAACATTCTCAAAAGTGGCCACTCAATTTGCATTGATTGTGTGAGCTACAAATGTAGAACAATAAACTAGCAGTGACACTAAACGGCAGCTTCATCTGAATGGTGACAAGGGTGGCTGGAGGATAACGAGCAGGTCTAGTCCTTCCTTAAGTTGCCTAGTAAAATGCCAAGAGAACGGATGTGGATTTTATCAATGATGGAACTAAAAACCAGATCACTCCTCATGGATCAGCCCCTTTGGAATTTAGACATCTCAGTTGCTGAATGGTTGTTACAATTGAATCTTTAGGGCATGTGTTCTCAATTTCCAGAGCTTTTTGTGCTGTAACAGCTAAACGAAAAGCAGCAAATGAAATCCCAAGCAGGTTCCTATGCATCAATAAAAATTGCTCGCCAAGCCAAGCATAGAATAGGTGATGGTTTGTGGAGATTTGTGCACTGTGTGGTATGACCAGAAGTCCCAATTGTATGGCATGTCAACTGCCCTTCCCAAACCGGCCTATCCATCCATGACCTTCTCCGTTGACAGGGTGAAGAAACAGGAACGACAACAATAATACCTCAAAATTTGGCTGGGTAGTCTATAAACCTATGGTATTTTCCAAACGTAAGCAATGCATACTCTATGTTCTTTTCTCACTCCTTCTGATTGACCCAGGTTCTCTCCTGTTCTTTTTCCAATAATCCCACTCCAGTCATCGAACCAGTTCTGTTTGTCTGTCACCCATACACTTAATCCACTGGGTCACCTATTTCCTATACCCTCCCTCAAATGAATCTCACCACCTGGGTCCATCTGCAGACTTCCTGCATCAGTTTACTTTTTTGTTCAAGGATGAGCAGTCAGAAAAGATATAACAGAATCTGTGGGAACTGAATACAGCACTTACAGGAAATAGGGTGGGAAGAAACGTGATCAAGTAGCTGTGGTAGCTTGTGAGCTTGTTGTAAAAGGATGTTCGCCTGAGATATCAATTTATTCTCTCTATTCAGATCCTGTCTGTGCTGCTGGGTGTAAGCAGCATTTTAAGCTTACTAACCCCTAAGTTCAAAGAAAATTTAAAAGCAATGATGATTAAGTTAAAACATAAAGATTAGAAAATGGACAAAAATACATGAAATTTGCAAATTCTCAACCCATAGTCAGATGACCAAGATCAGAAAACTTTTATTCCAATCAATGGGATTGTAACAAGAAACAGAATATATTGAGGAATAAACAAGAGAAAATTTGCAGATACTGGAAATCCAAGCAACCACACAAAATGCTGGAGGAACTCAGCAGGCCAGGCAGCATGTACAAAAAAGAGTGATCAGTCGACATTTCAGGCCGAGACCCTTCATCAGGACTGCTGAAGGGTATCGGCACGATACTTCAACTGTTTACTCTTTTCCACTGATGCTGCCTGGCCTGCAGAGTTCCTCTGGCATTTTGTGTGTGTTGCTATTGAGGAATGAATCCGTGATTTGCATATTAAAGTTCTACAACACTCAGTGGCAGATGGGACAGTTAATTGCGCAGGTCTTTCAAGAATGCCACTCTAGAAAAAATATTGCTACTTCTCCAGCAGGAGTCCCATCAGTCTCTTTTGCCTTCTTCACTCTCAGTTGTTCCTGCTTTCAATTTTCTTTGATAAGGTGTTGACCAAAAGTCGCACAATGGCAGCCCTTACCTAAAATACTTTTGTCCGACCCACTTCTCTCCATCCCTTCAGGAACCTAAAGCCAATTTTTTCCCCCAATTCTAATGAGAGGTCTTCACCCTAAAACATTAACCATTTCTCTTTCCACATATTTATGCTATTTAAACTGCTGAATGTGAACACCATTTCTGTTCTGTTTTATTTCAGTTTATTGCTATACAGATGTCATTTAGACATGGACTTAATACATCTGCAATGAGTGTAGGATTTTGTAACAATGGATCTTGCTATAAGTGACTTTTTTTAAGAAAGTTACCTAGTAGAGATTAGTAACTTTACAATAGATTACCATTTAAGTTGAGATAGTAAAAAAAGTACAATCTCATTTGAAGATGGATATAAACAATAATCCTGCATGATACATAGTGTTCATTATTCCAAAATGTTTAACTGAAGACCAACTTCGTTCGTTATCTTTCTATCACTTTGGCTAATTTATTAATCACTTCTTTACTAAATTATGCTTTCTATTCTACCAAAATCCTTACATAAAATCTGAAAACAGAGTTAGAATTAAATAATCAGCTAATAAATTAAATGTAGAATTCTGTTTTACTTAACAATTAAATAATTCCAAAAAAATTGAAGCAGAAATTTAACTCTTAACAGTTCAATTACTTTTACGAATCTGCTTTTTTAGTAAGCACTTTTAAAGTACTTTAATGTGAGTGAATTCCAGAAGACAGAATGTTAAGAGTTACCTTACCCATGCCCGATGAGTCTTCCACCATTGGGTTTATTTCAATTAAAGTAGCATCATATTTCAAAAACAGTTCATACAAACGTACAATAATGTCAGCAGCGTCGTCTATTAGTGCAGCTGGGAAATCCATTTGCTGAGCAACCTATTATAAAATGAAATTTTAAAAAATCAGCTGTGGCTACAATATTAAAAAAAAGAACTCCTTCAACAACATTGAACATTCAAGGCCTATAAACTGATTAAGGAGGTATTTTAAAGCATAAGGATTTAAATATTACAAGTACTTTGTAATAATTTGGCTGGAGTTGACCTATAAAAAACAAATTAAAAATAAGATTATTTTTAATTATCCTGAATAATAGGAACCAAATGAAATAATTAAACTCCCAGAGCAAGTAAAAGTATTGCTAGTCTACCACAAACCCAGTGGTATATTGCTGTGGCATGACTTGATTTTACAAATGGGCCCAGAGGAACATAAAGGATGATGATTTTATATTAGATTTTCCAAAGTAACTTGATGGTAATCATGCATACAATCAAAACTTACTGCTTCGCAAAGGAAGTTTTAAGGTGCATTTTCTTTTAGGTCTATTTTGCAGCAAACACAATTCTCTTTCAGTTAATGCTCTGTTTACAAATTGTTTACAGTATGGCAGGAGCCCATTTAGCTAATCTAGTCACTGATTCTATGCAACAGCAACTTGGCTCATTCCACTCTCCTGTTCTGTACTTATAACCCTGTAATTTTCTTTTCCCTTTCAGATACTGACCTAGCTCCCATTTGAAAACTACAATTGAATTTGTTTTCTCCTCCACCAATGGAAGAGCAAACCATTTCTTAACCATTTGGTGTGAGATTGGAGATGATGCGAGGAATGGAGGCGTCAAGGTGGCTGCTATCACATTGGCAACCGGAAAATAAGATTTCAAGAGAGGGTAAAAGGCCAGAAAGAGGTGTCCAAGAGGGAGAGCATCACAAGCTTAGCTGGTAGAGCCTTTATTTCCAACTCAAATTGCCTATTCTCGAACCCTTTTCTAAATTACTCTCAATACATTAACATACTTTCCTAAATAAGGAGACTAGTACTATACACAGAATTGTAGCTGTCTCACCAATAAAGTTTCCACTGAATTCTCCTAGCCACAAACAGTAAGATTCTACTATCTGTCCTAATTACTTGCTGTACTTGCATGCTAGCTCTTTCCAAATTGTCCCTTTGGATACTTCACATAACTCTGCAACTTAGACACAACTTTGCAATCTCTTGCCACTTACATTAAGCTGTTTTTGTAATTATCTTGCCAAAATAAACAGCTTTCCCACAATGTAAGTAAGAATGATTCCAGGAAGGAGAGTGTTACCATATGAGGAATGCTCTTGGCAGCTCCTGGGCTGTATTCCCTGTAGTTCAGGAAACTGAGGGGGGATCTCACAGAAACATTCCAAATGTTAAAAGGCCTGAACAGATTAGACATGGCAAAGTTATTTCCCATGGTAAGGGATTCTAGGACAAGAGGGCACAACTTCAGGATTGAAGGACATCCTTTTAGAACTGAGATGTGGAGAAATTACTTAGAGGGTGGTAAGTCTGTGGAATTTGTTGCCACAAGTGGCTGTGGAGGCCAAGTCATTAGGTGTATTTGAGGCAGAGATAGATAGGTTCTTGATTAGCCAGGGCATCAAAGGGTATGGGGTGAAGGCAGGGGAGTGGGGATGACTGGATGAAATAGATCAGCTCATGATTGAATCACAGAGCAGACTTAATGGGCTGAATGGCCTACTTCTGCTCCTAAATCTTATGGTCTTATGATCTAATATGCTAGGATTTTTGCCATCACCCTTTTCTTGCTTTCAGTTTATCTATATTTGTGTCCTTACCATATTTATCAACTATACCTAGTGCCTTTGTCCAGACAATTTATATGATGTAAAAAGTTTAGATGCCAGATCCAATTCCTGCAACAAAGCATTCATTACATCATACCAACTAGTAAAGAGCTTGTTGGTAGTCAACCTTCTACACAAAGTGCTACCTCCTAAACCATGCGATTCTAAGTTTTATGAGAACCTTTGATGCAGCACCTTATCAAAATGACTTCTGATACTGTACAAATGTCATTCTCATTTATCTACAATACTTCAAAGAATTCCAATTAATTAGTCAAACATTTCTAATCACAAAACTATGTTGACTTAGCCTCATTACATTCTACAACACATTTAATGATGCTTTCTCATGATGGATAGTAAGCTGACTGGCCTCCAGTTTCCTGCTTTGTTTTCCCTCTCTGTCCTATCTGAATAAATGAAATTTGTTACTTGCCACTCTGATGGACCCTTTCCCAATCCTAAGGAATTCTGGAAAATTAAAGCAACCATCAGGCACCAGACATTGCTTGTACAACTCTGGCATTAAATTCATTAGTACCTAGAGGCACAACAATTTGCTCAAGAATCCTTTTTTGTTACTTACAGTTTTCCCATGGAAGCCATTGTCTCATGACACCATTTTCAATCCCAACCTCTGTGTGGTTTACATGTTGGTGGTAACCGTGGGGATTTCTTTTGGTACTTCAGATTTCTCCCACTTGTTCTTCCAGCTCTCACACCTCCTATGTCTCCACTTATTATCCTCAGCCTCAATCTCTCCCTTTGCCTACCCCTCCCACCTGGATGTTTCTGCTTCCATTTTACGTTTGCTGTCACCTTTGGTCATGTTCACTCCTGTCTCTCATACTTTATTATTACTTTAAACATGTATAAGCAACCTGGTTCACATCTCTATAAACTCGGCATCTGTCATATGTTCTCGTGTAATTCCACTATTTCATCCTCTACCTTTATGATCTTGTTCTGGTTTTAATTCTGTTGTGGAAATGTGCATACAGTACAGCTGAACTTTAAAGTTTTACTTTTCCCTGCCAAGCTTTAATTCAATTTATCCAGGCCAGATCTATCACTCACATCCAAATGTAAGTGGCTCTTTTCTAGTTGGAGTGTACTGCATTCTTTTCCACTGCTATTTTGAACTTTATATAGGTTGATCACTGTTCCCTGGATGCTCACCACTGACATTTCCTCCATTTGACCTGACCTATTTCCCACAACCAAGACCTACTGATCAAGAGCATTCTCGTGAATACACTTAAGAAGCAACTTCCTTTTCTGGCCCTTTATTGCTATCAAAGTCCATATTTGGGGAATAGAAATCTCCCATTATCATTATGTATTTTGCACACTGTGCAATTTTCCTGAAAATCCATTCCTCAACATCTTTTACACTAGATGGTGGCCAATAATAAAATGTTATCACACCTCTACTGTACCTTAATTTTACAGAAACAGAAATATTCTGTCATTCAAAGATATCTTCTCTGTCTTGCACTGAAATATTGTCTATAATCAATATTCATTTCTTTCCTTCTCAATATCCCCGGAATACCTTGTATGTGGGAATATTTTAGAACCTATTCCTGCCTTTTTTTTGAAAACCAGGTCTTTGTTGTTGCCATGATCCATAATTCTATTTGGTTAACTGTATGTGCACCTGACCAACCAATACATTTCTCCCTTTATCTACATGCACGATAAACCTTTAAAACTTTGCACTCTCTGAGACTCTAATTCAAGGACGGTATAAGTAGTGCCATGATAAGGTGCTGCTGGCTCTTGCTGACACACTACAGCGAGAGAGATGCAAGAAGAGGACGGCTGGCACAGATTTGAGGAAGACCATCACCTTCATCAAAGAGGGAGCAAGGCCTTTCGTAACCAAACAACCAAAGCCAAATCTGCTGCTAACGGCCAGGTCCTGGGAGATGAGGGTCGATGTGGGAAGGAGGCTGCAGTTCCCAAAGGTGGTGCACACAAACCTCCGCCCAGACATTGTATTGTGGTCAACTGAAGACCGGAAAATAACTCTGGTTGAGCTGACGGTGTTGTGGGAGGAGGGATGGGAAGAGGCCCACGAGAGAAAGGCCTTGAAGTACCAGCCCTTAGTGCAGGAGTGCAAAGACAAGGGATGGCAGGCATGGTTGTTCCCTGTGGAGATCGGCTGCAGAGGTTTCCCAGCCAAATCAGCATGGCGGTTGTTGTCAGCTCTGGGTCTGGACGAAAGGATCAAAAAATAAGCAGCTCGTAGGATGGGGAAGAGGCAGAACGAGCCTCGTGTTGGATTTGGAGTAGGTGAGAGGAGGGAAGCTGGAAGCCAGGAGCAGATGGGCAGTGATTTGGCCACCACTGCCGGCCCACCAGCTGGACAGTATTGTGGTTAAGGGTCGAAACACTCTGTGAAGGTTGGGAACCACGGGATGACATCTGCTCCTGGCTGAAGGCTATGGTTACCTCATAAGGTATCTGGAGAATGCACCCTAACAGGTGTATGTAACAAGCAAATAAATTCTATTTCATGTTCATGATATTTATCATCTCCCAATATCATTACCCAGAACTAACACAGTTTTAAATAGGAAAGCTTCAATTTGACTACTAAGTCAGATTGTGATCCAAGTTTCTAATCTTTTGACATTGGAACTATTTTATAAATTAAATCAAGCGCAGCCTTCTCAAATACCCAGATCTAATTAGAAATCCGCAATTTTTTTCTGATTCCTATATAATTTTCCTACATAAATTTCAGAACATCATTTTTGACTTTTCTGTTAATCTAATTTAGCTGTATACTGAATTGACTGCAAGGAGGTTAAACAAATGGATAAAGGAATTACTTTACTTGAATAAATGAGCTTTATACATTGTTGTTGATTCATCTATTGGAAACATGTTAATCAACAATTTGGTTATTTGCAAAATAGTACTATGTTGAAAATCTCGAGAATGGAAGGGGTTGTTTCAGTTACATGATAATTGTCTGCTAATGTGTGCTTATCTTGATCATATGCTAAAAAACTAAATAGTGAACTAGCTGGATTTTGCAAGATCTACCTTTGTGGTGCCTTTCATACCTGCAACAAGAATAACACCAAACCTCTATATAAAAATAATACCATTTATCACAAATGCACAATTTTGTCATACTCCTAGCAAACCATTCACCGTCTTACTTTTGATGTCAAGACTGAACTGCATATACTATATTTTGGTTGTATTTGCTGCTTATTTACAAAGTATATCAGTTAACTGTTCTGTCCATAACTTTATAGAAGTCCTAAAACAGGAGAACATTACCTGAACTATTCAAGTTCTTTAATAGCACCCATCAGTAGACAGCAATTAAATCATCAGAATTATGCACCACCCCCCTCAAAACCCACACTAATCTTCACACCCATGTGTAACTGTTTTGTCCACACCAGTTTTTCAAACTCTACACTGTAATTAGTAAAGGAACTGGTACTAAACAAAATGCTTCAGCCTGTCTCACCTGATCTGAGTCTAAATAGAAGACCTGTCAGGCATTAGGGAAATAATATTTAAGCCAACATAGTGGCAGTAAACAAAAGTCAAATAAAACTGCAGATACTGGATAACAAATAAATGCTCAGCAAGTCAGACAGCAACTGTTAAAAAAGAAACAGCTGACATTTCAGGCCCAGGACCCTCATCAGAACTAAGAGAAAAACAAGTTAACTTCCAGTCACTAAGAAAGTGAGGGGAGGGTGGATAGAAGAAAAGAGGATATTTCTGACAGAATGAGACAAAATGAGCAAATGTAGCAACAGGAGTAGTAGTTAGGATACTCTTCCACTTTGTGGTTTGTGTTGCTAATTGCCCAGCAGGTCACACTACCTAAGACAGAAAAAGAAAAACTGAGCTAAGTTGATGTTAGGCACAAGTGACCAGGTCTGATACATTAATGATTTGAATGATAATGTAGTTGGCACAATTAAAAATCTGCAGAAGACACCAAAATTGGAGGTATAGTGGACAGTGCAAGTTATTTAAGATTACATATTGATCTAGATCAATTGGGAAAATAGGCTGCGTCGCCTTTTGGAGAGTTCAGCCAGGGAAGGAATTCACAGTAAATGACAGGGCTGTAGAACAGAGACCTAGGGTTACAAATGCATAGTTCCCTGGAAGTAGTGACACAGGTAAACAAGGTGATGAAAAAGTCATTTGGCATGCTTGCCCTGAGGGCAAGAGTTGGGACACGATGTTGTAGAAAACATCGTTGAGATGATGCCTGGCATACTGTGTGCAGTTATGGTCACCAAACTAAAGGAAGGATGTCCTTAAACAGAAAAGGCTCCAGAAAAGATTTGAAAGAACTGGGGGGGGGGGGGGGGGGGCAACATTTTTCACTGGAGTGTAGGAAATCTGAGGTATTACATTACAGATATATAAAAGGGGCAGAAATAAGGTGAATGGTTAGTCTTTTTCCCAGGGTAGCAGAGACTGAAATTAGGTGAGTGTATGAGATGAGCTGCCAAAGGAAGTGGTACAGCAGATAAAATTACAATGTTTAAGACATTTAGGCAAATTCAAGATTCAAGATTGTTTAATGTCATTTCCTGTACAGAAGTGTAAGGAGAACGAAATAATTGTTATCCGGATCCAATGCAGCAGAAAACAAAAACACAGAAGATAAAGAACAAAATAAATATAAATACTCAAGACAGTTTATAGAGCATCGAAAACCTACAGCACAATACAGGCCCTTTGGCCCACAAAGCTGTGTCAAACATGTCCTTACCTTAGAAATTACCTAGGGTTACCCATCACCCTCTATTTTTCTGAAATCCATGTACCTATCCAGGAGACCCTATCATATCTGCCTCCACCACCATTGCTGGCAGCCCATTCCACACACTCACCACTATCTGTGTAAAAAAACTTACCCCTGACAGCTCCTCTGTACCTACTTCCAAGCACCTTAAAACTGTGCCCTCTCATGCTAGCCATTTCAGCCTTAAGAAAAAGCCTCTGACTATCCACATGATCAATGCCTGGTCATCATCTTATATAGCTCTATCAGGTCAGCTCTCATCCTCCATCGCTCCAAGGAGAAAAGGCTGAGTTCACTCAACCTATTCTCATAAGGCATGCTCCCCAATCCAGGCAACATCCTTGTAAATCTCCTCTACACCCTTTCTATGGCTTCCACATCTTTCCTGTAATGAGGCAAATAGAACTGAGCACAGTACTCCAAGTGGGGTCTGACCAGGGTCCTATATAGCTGCAACATTACCTCTCCGCTCCTAAACTCAATCCCACGACTGGTGAAGGCCAATGCACCCTATGCTTTCTTATATATATAGATTGATTGTATGCTCATTAAGTGACACACACTGTACATAAGGTGACTGATGGGAAATAATAACGTAGTTAGTTGGTGGAGGAGTTGATCAGCATTACTCCTTGAGAATAATAACTGTCTTTGAGCCTGATGGTCCTGATGTGGATGCTACGTAACCTCCTCCAGGAGGGGAGTGAGCAGGGAGCGAGTCCATGAGCAGGGTGTGTGGGATCGTTCATGATTTTAGTGCCCTCTTCTGACATCTAGTGTAGTGGTCAGCAAATCACTATTACAGAATTCAATTCCAGCACCGTTCTGTAGGCTTCGGAATGTCCTCTTTGTGGAGTATGTTTTCCCTGGGTGCTCCAGTTTCCTTCCACAGCCCAAATATGTACTGGGTAGGTTAAATGGTCATTGTAAAAGGTAGTGTTAATCGGGGTTGTGGGGCTGCTGTGACTGAGTGGGTTGAAGGGCTGGAAGTGCCTACTTCGCACTATATTGCTAAATATGTGTCTTCGGTGACATGGAGACTGGTTCCAGTAACGTGTTGAGTAGTTTTGACTACCCGTTACAGAGCCTTCCTATCACCGCAGTGCAATTTTCATACTAAGCAGTGATGCAGTTTGTTACGATTCTTTCTACTGTACATTTGTAGACTGACCCAAGTATAAATGTTCCAGCATCTGCACGTTTTCTTGTTTGTGTCTGGATGTGCACAGTTCAGCTCTCTTCCACCTCCTCAGAAAGTAGAGGCATTGATGAGCTTTCTTGACAGTGTAGGGTGTGTTCCTGGACCAGAAGAGGTTTTGTGATCTGCACCACCAGGGGTTTGAAACATTTTGCAGTTTCCACTGCTGTGCCGCTGATGTAAAGAGGGCTGTGCGTAATGCGAGTTCTCCTTAAGTCGATAACCACCTTCATTGTCTTGTTGACATTAAGGAAGAGGCTATTTGTCTGACAGCAGGCCTTGAGCTCTTCCACCTCCTCTCTGCAGGCTGTCTCATCGTTGTTGGTGATGAGCCCCACCATTTTCATGTCATCAGCAAGTTTGACAATGTGATTGATCGGGTGTATGGCTGTACAGTCAGATGTGCGAGCAGAGTGTACAACAATGGGCTTAGCAATGGGTTGAGGATGATGGGTAAGGAGGAGTAGGCGTGACTCCTGACTATCTGAGGTTTGTTTGTTAGGAGGTCCAACACCTGGTTGCATAGTGGTGCATTTGCCACTATGCAACCATTATTTCCCACCCCCCCCCCCCCCACTCCTTTACAATTCCCCATTCCTATTTCTCTCTCACACCTCATCTTACCTGTCCTCCTCTCTCTGGTATCCTCCTCTTTCCCTTTCTTTCATGGTCTTCAATCCTTTATCACATTCCCTCTTCTCTCACCCTTTATCTCTTTCACCAAACAACTTCCCAGCTCTTTACTTCACTCCTTCCCCTCTTCCATTTTCACCTATCACCTGCCACCTGTACTTCTTCCTTCCTTCCCCCCACCTTCTCATTCTCCCTTCCTTTCTGGTCCTGATAAAGAGTCTTGGCCTGAAACATCAAATGTTTACTGTTTTACATAGATGCTGGCTGAACTGCTGAGTTCCTCCAGCATTTTGTGTGTATTGCTTTGGATTTCCAGCATCTGCAGATTTTCTCGTGTTTGCGAATTCTATCATATTATGATCACTGTCTCCAAAGGATTCCCCTTTACCTTAAGCTCCCTAGTCAAATCCAGTTCATTACACACACCCAATCCACAATAGCTGATCCCCTAGTGCACTCAACGACAAGCTGCTCTTTAAAACCATCTTGCAGGTATTCTATAAATTCCTTCTCTGGATCCAGCACCAATCTGATTCTCCCAGTATATCACCATATTGAAATCCACCATAACTATCATAACACTGCCCTTTTGACATGCCTTTTCTATCTCCCATTGTAATTTGTAGCCCACATCCTGTCTACTGTTCGGAGGCCTGTATACATCCATCAGAGTCCTTTTACCTTGCAGTTTCTTAATCCTAACCATAGAGAATCCACATCTTCCGATCCTATGTCACCTTTTTCTAAGGATTTGATTTCATTTTTTTATCAACAGTGCCATTCCTCTCCCTCTGCCTATCCTTTCATTACAACGTGTATCCTTGGATGTTAAGCTCCCAACTATAAACTTCTTTTGGCCATGATTCACTAAAGCCCAGAACATCATACATGCCAATCTCTAACTGTGCTACAAGATCATCAACCTTATTCCAGACACTGTGTCTACTCCTTCTGTAGAGCCCTCCTTGAACATCTGCCAGTTGGTCCGTACAAACCAGTCCTGTAGCATAAAGATTGCCTCAGTAGGCCATCCAGTGATGGTCCTCTTGACTGGTTTCTCCATTTTCAGCAGTGGATTAACATTATGGAGATGTGCTCAGAGGCCAGGATGATGGTATGGGATGGCTTTGCAGGTACCACGTCTGTATAAACATGGTCCAGTCTATTTGTTCCCCTAATGGCCATGGTGATGCTTTGGTGGAATTTGGGTAAAACGTCCTGGAGGTTAACATGATTGAAGTCTCCTGCAATTATAAAGAGACCATCTGGATGTTTGTTTTGTAGAGAGTTGATGATACTGTGAAGCTCACCCAGTGTGTCCTTGGTGACTGCGTTTGGAAGGATGTGACAAATACAACAGTAAACTCACTGAGCAGGTAATGTGGCTGGCTTTTAATTGTAAGTTGCTCAATACTAGTAACAACGGATAAGCTTGTGCACCAACCTTTGTTAATGTACACACAGATTCTTCTTCTTTTGGATCTCCCGTACAGGGAATTCCTGTCTGTGCTGAAATGAGTCATCTTGACAAGTCGAAACGCCTAGTCAGGTATGTTGTTGTTTAACCACATTTTGATGAAAAGCAGATTATTGGCCGAGTGGATATTGGCCGGAAAATGTGCGGGTACCGCTGATCTTATCAGGTTAGCTCTCAGTTTACTAGTGCCCCAGCTCTCTTGCCATGTTTCTGCTTCCTCTTGCACAGCCTGCACCTGCCGCTTCCTCCGCTGAGCTGCTTAGACCGGCCACTGTCACCAGACCTGGCGTCTCTAGAATCTGTGGTCTATTGAGCATCGCTATTAACTCTGCTGCTGGCGGATTAAAAGTAAGTTTGCTTAAGAGCTCAGTGATGCTGCATTCGCTGACCTTTGGTCGACTGATATTCCTGGCTAAAATCTTTGAAATGCTATCTAAAACTTTAAAGCTAGCACCATCATTGGGAACTAGAGTCCCTGTGTGTCACCATGAACACAAGTGATTCTATAGATGATGGAAATCTTGAGCAACACACACAAAATGCTGGAAAAACTTAGGAGGCCAGGCAGAAAATGTGGAGGGAATAAACAGTTGACAATTCGGGATGAAACCTTCAATCAGGAGAAGGACAGAGTGACAGGGATATTGGTAGAACGTGGAACTTAGTCAGCATGTACAAATTGGGCCGAAGGGCCTTTTGCTGAGTTGTACAACTCTATGACAGAACCAGAAAGAGCAAGTTTTCTGAAGTTGGAGAATTCATTTCAAATCTGGAAGGCTCAGATAGAAGAATATGGCAAATGGAAGCTAGGGTCACTTGAAGATCAAATGCAGATATGCTGCAAAGTGATCACGTAATATGTGCTTGGTTTCTTCAATATGGAGGAAACATCTCATTGTAAACACTGAGTGGATGAAGTGCTGTTTCACCTGAGTAAGCTATTTGCTTCCCTAGATTCAGGGAAGGGAAGAGTGAAAGGACAGGTATATCATCTGTAGTTCCATAGCAAAGGAAGAGGTAGGTGGGAATGGAAGAACTAATCATGGAGTTATGAAGTGAAGAAGCCCTTTGAAATGGGTAGGTTACCTTGCATCTCTTAGAAGGGTGTGAAGAAATACTTTGCAAATACTGAGACAATATATCAAATTTATTTTACCACACAGTGTTAGTTAAACATCCATTACATGAATTATTTACATCAACACAACTAGATAAATTTCTAGTAGTTGGGAGTCTAGGCAAATTATAGATTTAACATTGGTAGGCAATTAACATAGAAGGATTTCCATTAACTCTTTATCCATTTTACTTAAAATAGAAGAAACAAAACAAGAGAATCAGAAATAGAAAATAATGTAAATACTTAAGTCAAGCTCATCTTTGGAGAGAGAAACAAGGGTTTCTGTCCAAAGAAGCTGCCTGATTTGCTGAGTATTTGCAGCAGTTTTTGTTTTCAACCTCTCACTGCTACGGGCGGAAGTTCTCACTTGTTTCAAAATGGCAACAATTACACCAGTGCCAAAGAAGAATAATGTGGGCTGCCTTAATGACTGTTGCCTGGTAGCACTCACATCGACAGTGATGAAATGCTTTGCGAGGTTGGTTATGACCAGACTGAACTCCTGCCTCAAAAAGGACCTGGACACATTGCATTTTGCCTATTGCCACAATAGTTCAATGGCTCTCCACAGGGCTTTAGACTACCTGAACAACACAAACACCTTCATCTGGTTGCTGTTCATTGACTATAGCTCAGCATTTAATACCATTATTCCCATAACCCTGATTGAGAAGTTGCAGAACCTGGGCCTCTGTACTTCCCTCTGCAATTAGATCCTCGACTTCCTAATCGCAAGACCACAATCTGTGTGGATCGGTGATAACATGTCCTCCTCACTGATAATCAACACTGGCGCATGTCAGGGCTGTGTGCTTCGCCCACTGCTCTACTCTCTACATACACATGACTGTGTGGCTAGGCATAGCTCAAATTCCATCTATAAATTTGCTGATGATACAACCATTGTTGGTAGGATCTCAGGTGGTGACAAGAGGGTGTACAGGAGTGAGATATGCCAACGAGTGGAGTGGTGTCGCAGTAACAACCTGGCACTCAACGTCAGTAAGACGAAAGAGCTGACTGTGGACTTCGGGAAGGGTAAGACAAAGGAACACATACCAATCCTTAGGGGGGTCAGAAGTAGAGAGAGTGAGCAGATTCAAGTTCCTGGATGTCAAGATCTCTGAGGATCTAACCTGGTCCCAACATATTGATGTAGTTATAAAGAATGCAAGACAGCAGCTATATTTTATTAGGAGTTTGAAGAGATTTGGCATGTCAACAAATGCACTCAAAAACTTCTATAGTTGTACCATGGAGAGCATTCTGACAGGCTGCATCACTGTCTGGTATGGAGGGGCTACTGCACAGGACCGAAAGAAGCTGCAGAGGGTTGTAAATCTAGTCAGCTCCATTGTGGGTACTAGCCTACAAAGTACCCAGGACATCTTCAGGGAGCAGTGTCTCAGAAAGGCAGCATCCATTATTAAGGACCTCCAGCACCCAGGTCATGCCCTTTTCTCACTGTTACCATCAGGTAGGAGGTACGGAAGCCTGAAGGCACACACTCAGTGATTCAGGAACAGTTTCTTCCCCTCTGCCATCTGATTCCTAAATGGACATTGAATCTTTGGACACTACCTCACTTTTTTTTAATATACAGTATTTCTGTTTTTGCATATTTTTCAAATCTATTCAATATATGTAATTGACTTACTTGTTTATTTATTATTATTTTTATGTTATTTATTATTATTAGTGCTTTTTTTTCTCTGCTAGGTTATATATTGCATTGAACTACTGCTGCTAAGTTAACAAATTTCATGTCACATGCTGGTGATAATAAACCTGATTCTGATTTTCTTTCAACTGCCATTTGCATTTTTGCTCTTCAATGAACTTGAATAGACATTTTTTAATCTAAAATAGCACCCCTTAAGTTTTTTTCTATAATATAAAGTTACATAATTAAGGTGCTATAGGAAATGGGCTGTAATGAACTGGACAAGATTGTTTCATTTCTGCAGATCTGAGGTTAAACAAAGCCTTAATAAATCTTGCAGCCAGGAAGCTCTTCACCTTACGTGAAAGGAGTGTGAGAAGATCAATGTTATAAAACATCACTCCAACCACAATAGACAATGACATTAAGAGGCCTAACCTGCTGAGTATCTTCAGCATTTTGTGTGTGTTGCACAAGGTCAAATGATTACTTTGGCAACAAATGCCTAAATATCCTGCTGGATTCCAAAATATATTCTGGCATCACAGCTGCATCTAAAGTACAGATTCATCACTGCTCCTGATTGTTAGGCTTCATTCTCAGTGGTTCATTCTCTGAAGATTGATTAAAGTGAAAGCTGCACAGTCAGCAACCAAAGCCATGTGTTCACTGTAAAATAAAATTAGTCACGTGGCATTCTCTGGAATCAAAATCATACAAAGCTATGCCAAGAATGCTTTCTACAATTTCTCTTTGTTAAATAGTGAATTAACAATACCTTGGCAGCCTGCTCTCCTTTGATGCCCTCCATAATATCCACTGGTTCTTTGATAATTGCATCTGGTGTCTCAGCTGCCACATCTTCAATGTTCACCCCTCCGTGACTGCTACCAATGAGAACTGGCCCCTTCAAGCAAAAACACGTAGAAATTGTTTTAAAGTTCCCATGAACTCTACTACTGCTTCCTCTTTTCATGCATTATACCAGATGAGACCACGCCATTTCAACTGAAAATGTTTTTAGTTCAGAGTATGGGAAAAGGAGGTGGGGGGGGGGGGGACATCTTTTGCCAATCTTATTAAAGGAGCACATACCTAGAGTAATATTTACAGGTTTCCTGATGATACAAAGCTAGGTGGCATTGTGGGCTGTGAGAAAAATGCAAGGGTATTGGGGAATATAAGTGGGTTAATACACACTTGCTTCTGGTCAAGATGCAGTTCCCATCGGAGTCATAACTCAGACTTAGTTGTTTTATAGGTTCATAGAGGTGGTTCAGAGGACAGCACAAGGAGCTAGGGGTTAGATCAGGGTTTAGGGAAAGTGAGGTAAAGCAGAATCAGGGCAGGAGCCAGTGATCAACTCCAAGTTAGAATGCACCATAGTCAAAGGTCAACAATCCCTGTGGGCAGATGCCGGGTCAGCGGGCTCTGAGGACAAAGCCCACAATCCCCATGGTCAATGACGGAGGTTGGTGAGCCCCATGGATGAGGCTGATAAATCCTGAGGTCAGAGGTCCGTGTGAGTCTGGAATTTGAGGCCCAGAATTCAAAAGTCTGATCAGCAAAACCTGGGTTGATACTGGACAGCAAAGCACAAAATCTGAAGTCCAAAGTCGGCAAGCCCGAAGGTAAAAATTCCTGAGTTGGAATGCCTGGAAGTCAGAGGCCCAGTCTGCAAGTGTGGCACAGGGGTGGTCTGTCCCGAGGTTGGAGGCCTGTGTGAGTGGAAGGAGGGAGGAAAGGGGCTTGTACTGCTGTTGTTTTGTTTCTAAAGGGAAAGGTTCTTAGGAAACTGAAAGGTCTGGAGGAAGGTAAGTCCCCTGGACCAGATGATACACACCCCAGAGTTTTGAAAGGACTGGTTTACAAGATTACGGACGCATTAGTAATGATCTTTCAAGAATCACTAGATATTGGAACAGTTCCGGATGACTGGTATATTGTAAATATTACTCCACTCTTCAAGAAGGGAGAGAGGCAGAAGAAAGGAAACTATAGACTAGTTAGTTTGAACTCAGTGGTTGGGAAGATGTTGGAGCCAATTCTTAAGGATGTGGTTTCAGGCCACTTGGAGGCACAAGATAAAATAGTTCATAGTCAGCATGGATTCCTCAAGGGAATATCTTACCTGACAAATCTGTTGGAATTCTTTGAAGAAATAACAAGCAGGATAGACAAAGGACAAATAGTTGATGCTGCGTATTTGGATTTTCAGGCCTTTGACAAGGTGCCACATGAGGCTGCTTAACAAGCTACAAGCCCATAGTATTACACAAAAGATTCCAGCTGATTGACAGGAAGCAAAGAATGGGAATAAAGGGAGCCTTTTCTGCTGGTGACTAGTGGTGTTCCACAGGGGTCTGTGTTGGGACCAATTCTTTTTTAAGTTATATGTCAATGATTTGGATGATGGAATTGATGGCTCTGTTGCAAAGTTTGCAGACAATATGAAGACAGGTGAGGGGTAGTTAGTTTTGAGGAAGTAGAGAGACTACAGAAGGATTCTTGGTAGTGTGGAGGAGCAGAGGGATCTGGGGGTACATGTCCACAGATCCCTGAAAGTTGCCTCACAGTTAGATAGGGTAGTTAAGAAAGCTTATGGGGTGTTAACTTTCATAAGTCGAAGGATAGAGTTTGAGTCGCGAGGTAATGATGCAGCTCCATAAAACTCTGGTTAGGCCACACTTGGAGTACTGTGTCCAGTTCTGGTCGCCTCACTATAGAAAGGATGTGGAAGCTTTGGAAAGGATACAGAGGAGATTTACCAGGATGCTGCCTAATTTAGAGAGTATGCATTATGATCAGAGATTAAGGGAGCTAGGGCTTTACTTTTTGGAGAGGAGGATGAGAGGAGACATGATAGAGGTATACAAGATATTAAGAGCAATAGATAGAGAGGACAGCCAGCGCCTCTTCCCCAGGGCACCACTGCTCAATATAAGAGGACATGGCTTTAAGGTAAAGGGTGGGAAGTTCAAGGGGGATATTAGAGGAAGGCTTTTTACTCAAAGCGTAGTTGGTGCGTGGAATGCACTGCCTGAGTCAGTGGTGGAGGCAGATACACCAGTGAAATTTAAGAGACTACTAGACAGGTATATGGAAAGACTTAAGGTGGGGGTTATATGGGAGGCAGGGTTTAAAGGTTGGCACAACATTGTGGGCCGAAGGGCCTGTAATGTGCTGTACTATTCTATGTTCTAGAACTCACTGCCAGTGAACATGTATGTATGTTATGTAAGCAATTAGGAAGGCAAATACTACACTGGCCTTCACATCAAGAAGAAACACAGTAGTAAAAACATATTATCATGCTCACATAGATCAATTGTAGAGCGTACACATGGAATATTGCTTGCATTTCTGATTCCCCGAATCATGGTAGACAGAGAGTAAAGAGTTACCAGATTAATTCCTGGAATTTGGTGGGAGGCAACTGGAATTTGTCTTGTGAAGAGAGATTAATCAGACAGGGCCTACACTCTCCAGCACTTAGAAAAACAAAAAGGGGATCTCATTCAGATACATCAAATTCTTTAAGAGCTTGACAGGCTCGATGTGGAAATGTTGTTTTCCCTGGCTGACCAATATAAAGAGGTCAACTATTCATGACTGAGATGAAAAGAAATTTCTTCACCTAGAGGTAGTGAATATTCTGAACACTCTACCCAAGATGGTTGTGGAGACTCAGTTAAGGCCAACATTCAAAACAAGTACAGCTAGATTTTGTTTTGGCTCTAAAAAAAACCATGTGATATGTGCAGAGAAGTGATGCTCAGAAGAAGATCAATGATGGCCTTATGAAACAATAGAATAAATGGACCTCTCCTCCTACTTCTGCTGTTATGTTCACCATACCCCCTAACCGCTCCTCTAAAAGCAAACAGGATCACCTTTAGCTTCCCCATTGGCTTAGCTGATAAGGCACCAGTAGGTCGGTACTAAGCCTAATATGCCAGAAGATTGGAATTTTGGTTCAACAATTTATTCTGAAGAATCATAGGAATAGCTGGTTTATAAACAGAGGCAATGTGTAGTCAGGAAAGGCTGATGATAGGGCAAAATTGCAGTCAACAGAATGAACTGCAACATAAAAATCAAACAAAATCAAGAAAGGTGAATACAGAACTGAATGTGTGCAGAATGCGGGATAATGCAGATGAACTTGCAGCGCAGTTGCAGATTGTCAGGTATGATGTTGTGGGCATCACTAAGTCATGGCTGAAAGAATATTTTAGCTGTAATGTCCAAGGATACACATTATATTGAAGGACAGGCAGGAAGGCCGTTGCTCTGTTGTTAAAAAAAAATCAAATAATTAGAAAGAGGTGACATAGAGTCAGAAGGTATTTAATCATTATGGATAGAGCTAAGGAACTTCAAAGGGGAAAAGACCCTGATAGGAGTTGTATACAGACCCCCAAACAATAGTAAGGATATGGCCTACAAATTACAATGGGACATTGAAAATGCATGCCAAAAGGGCAATGTTACAATAGTCATGGGGGATTTCAAAATCCAGAAAGATTGGGAAAATCAGTTTGATTCTGGATTACAGGAGGAGGAATTTCTAGAGAGCCAACGAGATGGCTTCTTAGAGCAGCTCGTGGTTGAGCCCACTAGAATTGATTAGAGATCATAAGGTAAAAGAACCCTTAGGTGCAAGTGATTATAATATGAACAAATTCACCAAGAAATTTGAGAAGAAGCTAAAGCCAGATACATCAGAATTACAGTGGAGTAAAGGGAATTACAAAGGCATGAGCGAGGAGTTGGCCAGGACTGATTGGAAAAGAACACTAGCAGGGATGACAGTAGGGCAGCAATGGCTGGAATTTCCGGAAACAATTTGGAAGGCACAAGATATGTACATCCCAAAGTGGAAGAAGTATTCTAAATGAAAGATGAATCAACTGTGGCTAACAAGAGAAGTCAAAGCCAACTGATATAATGGGAATGTGAGTTGAGGTGGTATGCAACCGGTTAGTTTGGATGGGCATTTTGTACAGGTGCTTTTTAACCCTTTCTCTTACATGAGCAAAGATGAAAAACTGTGAACCTTCCATCCTCTCATTAAACTGCCAATCTGGAAGTATGTTAAACCAAATCCTGTGTTACATCTCTAACAACATGAGCATTTTCACTTCCTATTTCTCCTCTAATTTCTACAATCTTTCTTTGTAAAATCTGATACAAAGGAGTCAATTAATATTATGCCATTCCTTTAACCAGTGTTAAAACATTTCTGTTTACTTCCAAATCAGCTCAATCATATCCCAATGAGTTAACTTATTCTGTATACAAACCTTGATTTTTGCCGCATACTGTACATAACCTGGGAGACTTCTTCACTCTCTTACAATACTTCTTTTTGCCCTTATATACTTTTATATTAGTTATAACTGTCAAATTAAATAGATTTAAGCCTCATTTTAACCTAAATTTCTTCACATAAAATTTCATTAATCGTTACACATTCTGCAGAAATCCATGATTTCATTTTAAGACTCTCTCCAATTAATTTAAGTTAGACAGTCTTAAAAAAAGAGATAATATCCGCTTTCAAATTAATTTGGTTATCTTGGATTGAGCAAAAATTTCAGCTTAGTGGTGCATACAGGTACTCGATGGGTATGCAGTCAGTGGCTAAAGGACCTATCAACCTATTTACAGTCTGTATGGCAATACAACAAGTTAACAACAACTTGCCATGGTTGTCAAAAAATTCTAAGATGCAAGTTTAGTTCCAATGCAGGATTAGTCAACTTCAATCAATATGGCGATTGGAAAATTACAGCTTGAATCTTTCTCAAAGGATATGGAAAAGACAAGAATTACAATAATTCTATTCATGATCCAAATGCTGCAAAGCTTACTTGAGCCAAGGTTAGATAGGAACTAGTTTGGTGATACTTATTGTAACATCTCACACAAAAATTTCAATATGATGTAAACTCGAGTAATGTTAATACCCTTCAAACAAAGCATTAACTAATTCTCTGCAATTCCCTGTTCCAAAAGAATTGCTATATTTAAATATTGTAGCCATAAACTAACATGAATAAAATAAAAAAATGCTGGAAACATTCCAGATATTAGACAGTATTTGTCGTTTGAGATAAACATTTCAGATCAATGATCATTCACCAAGCTAAACATAAAAACTTCTATTTCAGAATTTCAGCATCTTCATTCTTCAAACCAAAAAGATCAACTGTTTCTCTATCCCACAGATACTGCCCAAAAAGTTGAATGTTTCCAATAATTCTTGCTTTTCATCCTTAGTATTTGACTAATGAAGTTATGAACAACATTAATTATTCACCTGAAAAGATCTGTCCATTGTGATAGCAAAATAGTACTCTCTTCTTGGATACCTGCGTTCACAGATAAACACCTTGTTGCATATCCTTCCTTTCTTCCCAGTTTGTTTAGTGATTAGTTTTCTTCCAATCATCCTTGAAGCAATATCTCGGACTTCTTCTGGGCTGCAAGGGGATCAATACTTTACTGAACATAATCAGCAAAATACATAAATTGACAGTTTTTAAATACAAGAAATTTTTAAATGTTTTTGAAACTCTCATCTAACTGATCAACATGTGCAAACTTGAAATAAACAGACAAACCAAGTCAAATCAAAGACCAAAACTGTAATTTTTCCAACGTAACCATGAATTTAGAGAAAAAATAATTCAAGCAACAAATCTTTCCCCTGAAGGTGCCTTTTTTGTGGAGCTGTTTTGGATTAGACATTTAATTGTTTTCTTCTCATTCTTCAAAAATGACATGAAAAACCAGGAATCATCTAAAAATTGAATAGACAAAAATACTGCAGGAACTCAGCATGCCAGGCAACATCAATGGAAAAAAGTAAACAGTCAAAGTTTCAGGTCAAAATCCTTCATGCGGACTGGATCTCTTGTTTGTAAAATTAAAGTGTCAACTTTGTCACAGACACTGCACAAAAATCTTAAGTTCTTTTACACAATTGAGTCACTATGGAAGAGTGCTATTCACCTCCATTCGGAGCAAATGTGCAAGGAAATGGAAGTGCATGTTGTTCAGAACAATTGGTCCCCTCACAATTAAAAAAAAAAGAGAATAGAATGGAATTATCCCAAACCAAAAAATTCAATTTCCACCCGGATAACTCAATAATTCTGGGCAATAAACACATATATTAATATCACCCAAGGGAGTAACATGGCATCCCAACTTAGCCTATCCCACATATTATTAACTTAATCCTTTGTAAGACTGTCTGATAAGCCATATAGTCAGACATCTGATCATTTTGACATTTAGCAATCACATAACCTGATGGGTCTTTCATTAATGACCTAACCATGGAACACAGTAATACTATCAACTCAGTTTGGTCAACTTAGTGTAGCTTTCCGACTAGGTCCAAGTGGAGAGCAACAGCTGACACTGGCACATCTTGGTAACCCTGCCCCTCTCACACTTCCCATTTTCAAATCAATAATTAATACTCTACTTGTTCCAAAAGTGAAACAAAGATATTTTTGTTTAATCACACATCAAGTAATTAGGATTTCTGATGTATACCATACTAAACTTGAGAATTCAAAAGGAGACCTGAGCAAGTCTATGAAAGAAAAGAATGTGTAGGGCTATGGAGAGAAGGACAAGTATAAAAACAAGGGTATTTACAGTATACAGAGCTGGAACAAACATGATAGTCCAAAGGGCAATACTGTGACCTAACTGAAGGAAGAATCTAATAAACATTCATTGCTGGACTGACTTTAAGCAAGTAGCTGGGGAAATAAGATAGGCTGCAAGGCATCCTTAACACTAGATTTAACTTTCTTTGAAACAGAATTCAGAAATATAGTCAAAGAATCACATTAATTACAGTAGAGCAGACAATTGACACAAGTCTGTGATTCATATTTAATTAGATTTTAAATTACAGTTAGGTTTATCTTATTCAAGGAGATCCATCATATGCTCACAACTGGGACTTCGAAAGGTTTTTTCCTCAGTAATTTCAATATACTTACTAAACAGTATGACATTTACTTAACAATGGCAGTACCTGACTTAAGAGAAGTGATAGATAGATAGATACTTTATTCATCCCCATGGGGAAATTCAACATTTTTTCCAATGTCCCATACACTTATTGTAGCAAAACTAATTACATACAATACTTAACTCAGTAAAAATATGATATGCATCTAAAATCACCCTCTCAAAAAGCATTAATAATAGCTTTTAAAAAGTTCTTAAGTAGTTTACTTAAATACATTGAGTCCTAACCCCAGCACTTTAACATATCTTATTCCTGGCGGTTGAATTGTAAAGCCGAATGGCATTGGGGAGTATTGATCTCTTCATCCTGTCTGAGGAGCATTGCATCGATAGCAACCTGTCGCTGAAACTGCTTGTCTGTCTCTGGATGGTGCTATGTAGAGGATGTTCAGGGTTTTCCATAATTGACCATAGCCTACTCAGCGCCCTTCGCTCTGCTACCGATGTTATACTCTCCAGTAATTTGCCCACGACAGAGCCCGCCTTCCTTACCAGCTTATTAAGACGTGAGGCGTCCCTCTTCTTAATGCTGCCTCCCCAACACACCACCACAAAGAAGAGGGCGCTCTCCACAACTGACCTATAGAACATCTACAGCATCTCACTACAAACATTGAATGACGCCAACCTTCTAAGGAAGTACAGTCGACTCTGTGCCTTCCTGCACAAGGCATCTGTGTTGGCAGTCCAGTCTAGCTTCTCGTCTAACTGTACTCCCAGATACTTGTAGGTCTTAACCTGCTCCACACATTCTCCATTAATGATCAATGGCTCCATATGAGGCCTAGATCTCCTAAAGTCCACCACCATCTCCTTGGTCTTGGTGATATTGAGAGGCAGGTAGTTTGAGTTGCACCATATCACAAAGTCCTGTATCAGTTTCCTATACTCTTCCTCCTGTCCATTCCTGACACACCCCACTATGGCCGCGTCATCAGCGAACTTCTGCACATGGCAGGACTCCGAGTTATATTGGAAGTCTGATGTGTACAGGGTGAACAGGACCGGAGAGAGCACGGTCCCCTGCAGTGCTCCTGTGCTGCTGACCACCGTGTCAGACCTACAGTCTCCCAACCGCACATACTGAGGTCTATCTGTCAAGTAGTCCACTATCCAATCCACCATGTGAGAGTCTACTCCATCTCCGTTAGTTTGTGCCTTAAGATCTTGGGCTGGATGGTGTTAAAGGCACTAGAGAAGTCCAGGAATGTAATCCTCACAGCACCACTGACCCCATCCAGGTGAGAGAGGGATTTGTGTAGCAAATACGTGATAGCATCCTCCACTCCCACCTTCTCCTTATACGCAAACTGAAGAGGATCCCGGGCGTGCCTGGTTTGTGGCCTCAGATTCTGTATTATCAGCCGCTCCATGGTCTTCATCACGTGCGACGTCAAGGCAACAGGTCTGAAGTCATTCAACTCCTTTGGTTGTGGTTTCTTCGGTACCGGGACAATACAGGATGTTTTCCACTGTCTGGGTACTCTTCTCTGCTCCAGGCTCATGTTGAAGATGCACTGTAGTGGTTCTCCCAGCTCAGTCGCACAGGCCCTCAGTAATCGTGGGGATACTCCATCCGGTCCAGCCGCCTTGCTGGTACAGATCTTCCTCAGTTGACCTTCCACCTGTGCAGCCGTAATCCTGGGCGTGGGCAAGGTCTCCTGTGAGTGGCTATTTTCATGTGAGGGAAGTAAGAGGGAGGACGATTAGAAAGACAAGCCTGGTGTGGAGTTCTGCGGTGAGGATGAGATTGTGCTGTCGAACCTATTGAAGAAGTTGTACAGGCAGTCCCCGGGTTACAAACGAGTTCCATTCCTGAGTCCGTCTTTAAGTTGGATTTGTATGTAAGTCGGAACAGGTATTTAGCGTCAGTTAGTCAAACATTTGTCTCAGTATATAGTATATATTTTACATTTCTATGCATATAAAACACTTAAGAAACGTATTATTTCAATAATTAAATCAGTGCGTTGCTTAGTAATAATCGTAGCTTTCATCAGGGCAAGGCCTTTCACATGCTCCATTATTCTCACTTTATCCTTTAAAATTGTTCTGATCATTGACCGGCTGTAGCTTAATGCTTTTCCAATGACCGATAGCGTTTCACCTCTTTCCGATCACTTTATTATTTCCACTTTATTTCAATCGTGATCGTTTTCCGTCAACTGCGGATTCAGCAGCAGCTGCGGACGACGGGTCCTGACCTGAGCTCCCCCAGGTCCTAAAGTCCACCCGCACTGGGGGCAGTGCTGACTGGAAAAGTGGGGGGGGGGGGGTCAGGGCGAATCTTGCTAAGAAAAATTTAAGCTAAATACAAAGTAACACACTCAACACAGCATTAACGGCAACAAATTAAAATGGCAGAAGACGCTGTGATCTGACTTAAAATGGCGGATGGTGTTCTCCTTCTTCCGTTCGTAAGTTGAACGTTCATAACTCGGGGACTGCCTGTATTCCAAAGCTTTAAATTGAACATCAAAAAAGTTGAAAGTAAATAGTCTCCAAGTAATAAGTAAATTGGTTCGTTATAGCTAAGGAAGGAACAGGCTCCTCAGCAACTACAGGAAGTCATGAAATCAGGAGATAGGAATCAGATCTTAAATTAATACTCTGCATTTGTAGTCTCCAGGGAGAAGGACACGGAAGCGGGAGGTTTAAGGGAGAGGTACATGGGGATATTCTACAGCATATTGTATTAGAAAAGTGGAAGAGCTAAAATTATTGGAGCACTTTAAAACAAATAAAACCCCAGAGCTGATAGTATAAGAACATAAGAATTAAGAGCAGGAGTAGGACATCCACCATTCAATAAGATCATGGCTGATTTGGTCGTCGACTCATCTCCACCTACCTACCCATAACCCTTAATTCCCCTACTATGTAAAAATCTATCCAACGTTGCCTTAAATATATTTACTGAGGTTGCCTTCACTGCTTCATTGGGCAGAGAATTCCACAGATTCACCACCCTCTGGGAAAAGCAGTTCCTCCTCATCTCCCTCCTAAATCTATTCCCCTGAATCTTGAGGCTATGTGCCCTAGTTCTAGTCTCACCTACCACTGAAAACAACTTTCCTGCTTCCATCTTTATCTATCCCTTTCATAATTTTATATGTTTCTATAAGATCTCCTCTCATTCTTCTGAATTCCAACGAGTACCGTCCCAGGCAACTTAATCTCTCCTCATATCTAACCCCCTCATCTCTAGAATCAACCTGGTGAACCACCTCCAAAGCCAGTATATCCTTCCTCAAGTAAGGAGACCAGAACTGCACATTGTTTTCCAGGTTGCAGCCTCACCAGTACCCTGTACAGATGCTGCATAATCTCCCTGTTCTTCTAGCAATGAAGGCCAACATCCCATTTGCCTTCTTGATAGCCTGCTGCACCTGCAAACCAACCTTTTGTGATTCATGCACAAGCACTCCCAAATCCCTCTGCAGCATGCTGCAATATTTTATCAGTTAAATAATAATCTGTTCTTTCATTTTTCCTTCCAAAGTGGATAACCTCACATTTACCAACATTGTATTCCATTTACCAGAACCTTGCCCACTCATTTAACCTATCTATATCTCTCTGCAGACTCTCCTTATCTTCTGCACAATTTGCTTTTCCACTCAATTTAGTATCATCAACAAACACTACACTCGGTCCTCTCTTCCAGATCGTTAATGTATATCGTGAACAGTTGCAGGCCTAGCACTGAGCCCTGCAGCACAACGCTCACCACTGATTGCCAACCAGAGTAACATCCATGTATCCCAAACTCTCTGCTTTCTATTAGTTAACCAATCCTCTATCCATGCTAATACATCGCCCCCAACTCCATTCATCCTATCTATCCCAGGAAGCTGTAGGAAGAAAGGGAGGGAATTGCTAGAGTGCTAAGAAAGATTTTTGCATCTTCATTAGCTACAGGTGGTTTATTATCGTCACATATACTAGGATAATGAGACGTTTTCATCTGCATGCAATTCAGACATTTAAGGAGTACAAAAGGAATTAAATGATTAACCGCAGAATATAGTATCACAGTTACAGAAAAAGTGCAGTGCAGGTGGACAAATTAGGTACAAGGGCCGTGATAAGGTAGATTTAGAGATCAAGAGTTCATTTTTATCACAGAAAGTCCATTCAAGTGTCTTACAACTGTGGGATAGAATTTATTCTTGAGCCCAGTGGTACATGTTCTCAAGCTTTTAACCATGTCCCTCTTAACCTTCTCTGCTCCAGGGAAATAGACCCAGCCTCACTTCATAGTTGAAATGCTCCACACCAGGCAACATCCTGGTGAATCATTTCTGCAACCTTTCCATCACTACCACTCCCTTCTACAATGTGGTGACCAGAACTGCATGGAGTACTCCAGCTGTGGTTTGACAAATGTTAAGTCTCCCACTTATAAAACTGCATTGCCCTCAACAACTCATTTTGCCATTAAAAGTTCAACAGGATTGACCAGACACGATCTGCCCTTGTCAAAGCAGTGCTAGCCATCTCTGATGTAAATCTGTTGTCACTGAGTCAATTCAGCTCTTGTACAAAGTTTGCTTGCAGATGGTAGCTTTGTGCTGCAAATAATCTGTTAGGAGCAAACTGCGATCCTATTGTAGTAAGTAAGTATGAGACAATTTCTGCCTGTAGCTCAATAAAACCAAAAGCCAGCAGCAAAATATCAAAACGCAGCACAGGAAGAGGCCCATTGGCACACAATATTTGCGTTGACCATGATGCCAAATTAATCTGCCTGCATGTGATCTATGTCCCTCCGTTCCCTGTATGTTCACATGGAATGTCCAAATGCCTGTAAAATGCTACCATTGTCTCTGCCTCCACCACCCAACCTGGCAGTATTTTCTAGACACCTACCGCTCTCTGTACATAAAACTTACCATGCACATCTGTCCCTCTCTTACATTAAAGCTATCCATTGTAGCATTAGCATTCTACACTGGGGAAAAGACTCTGATTACTGACCCTATCTATCCCTGTCATTATTTTAAAACCCTCTACTATGTCTCCCTTTAGTCTCTGAAGCTCTAGGGAAAACAACTGAAATTTGCCCAACCTTTCCTTATAGTTCCTACTGTCTAATCCAGGCAGCATCCTAATAAACCTCTTCTGTAGCTTCTTCCACAGTCTCCTCATTCTTCCTGGAATAGGGTGACCAGAACTGCACACTAACTCCAAGTGTGGTCTGACTACAGTTTTAAATAGCTGCAGCATAACTTCCTTACTCTTCTACTCATCACCTCCACATATGAAGATAAACATTCCATACACCATCTTTGCCACCTTAACCACCTGCAATGACATTTTTAATGAACTATTGATTTGGGCCCCAAGACCCTTCTGTACCTCAATGTATAGAACATAACAGCCAGGTACAGGCCCTTAAGCTTTCCCAACCTTCCAATCAAATCTAAAAATCAGTCTAAACCATTCCCTCCTAAACAGCACTCTACATTTCCATTCACCCATCTACTATTAACTTTAGGAGTTTATTGTTAACTGTATACTTTTTTTCCCCCCATTTGACCTCCTGAAGTACAACACCTCACACATGCCCAGGTTAGACTCCATCTGCTACTTCTCTTTCCATATCTGGAATTGATCCATGTTCCACTGTATTCTGTCATAGTCCTTCACACTGTCCACAACCCAAGTAATCTTGGCATATCAGTAAACTTCCTAATCCACTCAAATCATGATTACATATCACAGGTAACAAATAAGAGATCATTAAAGAACACCACCGATCACAGATCTCCAGTTGGATTACATCGTTCCACTCCAGAAGACTGTCTGTCTTCTATGGGCAAGCCAGTTCTGAGATCATGCTAGCGATGTATTCTGGATCACCTACATTTTATCTTCTGAATCAACCTAATACAAGAGAACTTAGCAAATGCCTTGCTAGAGTCCATGCAGGTAATGTCCATAACCTACCTCATCAAGCAGCTTTGTCACTTCCTCAAAAATTGTAAATTTATAAGGTGTGACCAGCCCTGTACAGTCAAGCTAACTGTTGACAAGCAGGCCAAGCTTTTCCAAATGTCCATAAATCCTATTTCATAGCAATCCCTCCAATAGCTTCCCCAGTACTAATATGACGTTCACTGACTATAATTGTCTGGATTATCCTCATTTCCCTTCTTGAACAAAGAAACGTTTGCTACTCTCCAGTCCTTCAGGACCACGTCTATTACTAACTATAAAACTCCAGCAATCTCTTCACTTGCTTTTTTTCTGTATTCTGGGATATATGCCATCAGGCCCTAGGGAATCCAAGACCACAAGACATATGAGCACAATTTGGCCATTTAGCCTACTGAGACTTCTCAGCCATTCAATCATAACTGTTTTATTTCCCCTCTCAAACCAACCCTCCAGTCTTTACTCTGTAACCTTTTGACACCCTTACTAATCAAAAAAACATCAACCTCTGCTTTAAATATACTCAACAATTTGGCCTCCACAGATGTCTGTGACAATGAATTCTACAGATTCACCACTCTCTGGCTAAAGATATTCCTCTTCTCTGTCCTATTCTGAGACTCTGCTGCTATTGGAAATATACTCTGCACTCTATCTGGGCCATTCAATATTCCACAACTTTCAGTGAAAACACCCCCTTCATTCTTCTAAACTCCAGCAAGTACAGGACCAGGGCCCAATGAACGCTCCTTATACATGAACCTTTTCATTACTGGAATCATTCTCATAAATCTTCCCTACTACATCCTTTCTTAGATATGAGGCCCAAAACTGCTCAGAATACTCAAAGATCTGACTACTGTTTTATAAAGCCTCAGCATTGTTTTTATATTCTAGTCCTCTCAAAATGAATGCTAACACTGCATTTGCACATCAATCAGCAAGTGACCTTCAGTGAATCTTGCACGAGAACTCCCAAGTACCTTTGCACCTCTGATTTCTGAATTTGCTCCCCATTTGGAAATAGTCTATGCCCTTATTTCTTCTACCAAAGTGCATGACCTTATACTTCGCTACACTTACTCCATCTGCCAATTTCTTGTGCATTCACCGAATCTGTCCAAATCCTTCTGTCGACTTCCTGCTTCCTCAACACTATTCACCCCTCCACTTTGTATCATTTGCAAACCTCACCACAGAGCCATCAATTACATGTAAAATAGCAGAATTAACACTGCCTCTTGCAGAACAATACCTGTCACCAGCAGACAAACCAGGAAAGTCCCACACTTTGCCTTCTTCCAGTCAGTCACTCTTCTGTCTAATCTATGGTCTTTCCTGTAATACTACATTTATCTTATCTACCAGCCTTATGTGTGGTACCTTGTTAAAGTCCTTTTGAAAATTCATCTAAACATAATCCACTGACACTCCATTGTCTATGTTGCCTGTTACTTCCTCAAAGAATTCCAACAGCTAAGATTTCCCCTTAAAGAAACCAAGCTGAAATCGGCTTATTTTATCATGTGCCTCTAAATAACCCCAAACCTTCCCCCTAATAATGGACTCTAACATCTTACCACACAATTACATCACCTACAATTTTAAACACGAGAAAGTCAGCAGATGTTGGAAATCCAAAGCACACACAATATACTGGGGGAAATCAGCAGGTCAAGTAGCACCTATCAAATTGAACAGCAGTCGACATTTCGGGCTGAGACCCTTCTCCAGGACTGAAAAGGAAGGGGGCAATGCTGGAATAAAAAGGTGGGGTGAGAGGAAGAAGGTTAGCTAGAGGTGATAGGTGAAGCCAGGTGAGTGGGAAAGGTAAAAAGCTGGAGAAAGAATATGATAAGAGAGGAAAGACGACTATAGGAGAAAGGAAAGGAGGAGGCGACCCAGGAGAAAGTGATAGTCCAGAGAGAAGAGGTAAAAATTCTTTCAACTATTGATATATTGGACACTTTCCACAATTTTAAATTCCAAAAAAGTTTGAAACTACTTAAGCTGCATGAAGCAACATAACTTTGGCAACATGACAAAATGTTCATTCTTGATTATTCTTGAATAAAATCATATTTTCACTGCCATAGTCAAGAGAGAACTCACTGAGTACTGCTCAGCATACAATTTCAACAGTCTGAATGCTGGGGCAGGAGAACCTACTGTAGAAGCAGTACATTTAATTACAGTACACTGAATTGTAATCTCCAGACTTACGAGTATACAATTTTCACTCCTCCCTTCAGACCACCTTCAAATTCTCCTTTCCCACGACCACCAGCAAGCACTTGAGCTTTCACCACCACATCTTTTGACCCTGTTAGAGCAAGAAGGATTCATTAATCCTATGAGCACAAACATTTGACATTCTTCTATGAAGGACTGGGGGGGGGGGGGGGATGCCAAAGAGGGAAGGGAGACAAATGAGTCCACCCACAATCAGGAATCGTTCACTTTTGGATGACAATATGTATCAGCTGATGTATAGCCAACAATAAAACAACAAAAGTGAATCTGCAGATGCTGGAAATAAATAAAAACACAAAATGCTGGCAGAACTCCGCAGGCCAGACAGCATCTACGGGAGGAGATAGTGACGACACTTCGGGCCGAAACGTCATCACTACCTCCTCCCATAGATGCTGTCTGGCCTGCTGAGTTCTGCCAGCATTTTGTGTTTTTAACAAAACAACATACTTCTATTCAGAGATCCTCGCAGACTACTGTCAATGAACTGTATCTGAAATGTAGCTACTGTTGTATTGAAGAAAATATGGCAGCTAATTTCCAAACTACACATGTCACAGAGGTGAAAGACATGACCCTTAATACAGGTAAGGAATGAATACTGGATTTTCTATATGGTAGAAACAGGACTGTGTGGAGCAAAGCATATACAAAAGGCTAAAGATGCTAAGTGAACAAGAAAGTACCAAATTGTAAATGATATGTAATGAGGAAATATTATATTTTTGATTTTGGTAGGTACGTATTGTTATGACCCCAGCCCCCTCCTTTGTGAGATTCGCAAGAGCCCTAGACAAGGGGGGGTCAAATGACCCAAGAGAGAGAGGGAGACGTGCTGAAGACCACGTTCCCCCGGGAAGCAGAATAAAGCGACTCTTTGACTATTGTCTCATGAAAACCACGTGTAAAGCCCTCGGGCAAAGTGGGCTGATCGCTCAACAAGACAAAAACCTCGGACATAGCCATCGTCTTGGGAGACACCTTTGTGAGATAAGGAACTGGCCTACGTGCAAAATCTCAGGGCAATGTGAGATGGGTGATGGGGGGGAAGGATTGCCTCGCCCCCCCCCCCCCCCCACCCTGATGGACATCTACAACCCTGCCAGTCCAGATAAAAGGTGAGCTGCCGAGGCGGGGCGCCAGACGCACCAGAAGATACGCGAGAATTCCTGCGACTGCGTTTAGAGAGCGACAGCCGGTGGTGGTGTGTGCGTCCTTCCCTTGCCTGGGATTGGCGACATCACCACGGAAGAACGGCCTAGCTACAGGGGAAGCCACAGATGAGAGTCCATACCCCAACGAGACTTCCGACTACCTCCTACAGGTTGGAAAAACTGTCAGGTAAATGTTTCATTCTCTCTCTCTCTTTCTAACCAAAGTGCACCAACGTGACATCACGACAACGGCAGCGGGTGGAACTGCAGTGACCACAAAAAGACTTTTGAATATCCAGTAAACAATATATATCTACATTACCCCTAGACATCTGTAGAGCTTATTTCTGATTGATTATTACTATACCTGTGCTTTAGATTGAGTTGTGACGACGTATATGATCTGAATGTTTTGTATTAACCATACGTTTGTGCCCCTTTATAAATAAAAACATTTGAAAATAGTAGCATCAGGCTTCGGTGGCTCCATCTATCTCTGCTGGAAAACTACCCGGTTACTGGGGAACGTAACAGTATACAAATACAGAATAATGCTTAAAAGACATAAATCTTGGAAACGTTGATTTATATAGAGAGCTGGGCATACTGGTGCAGAAAATATTATAGAACAATCAATCATAAAGACTGAGTGTCATAACAAGACTGTTGAACTATAAGGGCAGGTAAATCTTGCCACATCTTGTAGGTTGTTTTGACAACTGCTTACAATATGTAAAAATATATTTGTCTTGCAGGTACTGAAGTTAATTCAGATGCAATGTTACTTGACTTACGATGGTTTGTGAAAGGAGGGTGGGTCTTTTGAGGAGAAAACAAGAATATAATTATACTCATTGAAATTTTACACAGTTGAAAAGACAAACACTATCTAGTTCAAGATCAGTTTATTGTCATTCAACCATACCGTTTGTACTGCCAAACAAAATAACGTTCTTCCTGACAAGGTACACTACATAGTACATATAACTCACACACTTAACACATTAAGTGATATTACCACAAATAAAATAACTAATAAGGTACATATACGTTACAAGTTAAAAAGGAAACCGTATAATGCTATTGATGCTTCATACGTGATGAGACCCAAATGGCGGCATGGAGTTCGGTAATCTTATGACCTGAGGGTAGAAGCTGTTTCTCATCCTAACAGTTCTTGTCCTAATGCTACAGTACCTCGTGCCTGATGGTAGGGGTCAAACACATTGTTGGATGGATGGGAGGGATCACTGACATTGCATACACAGGTGCCTTACAATTCCCATACCAGACAGTGATTCTGCTGGTCAGGATACTCAATGATGCACTAGTAAAAGTGGGTTAAAATGGGGAGGGAGGGGGTGTGGAGAGAGAGTCTCACTCGCCTTAATCTCCTCAGGAAGTGGAGATGCTGCTGCGCTTTCTTGACCAAAGAGGTAATGTTGAGGGACCAGGTAAGATTGTCTGTCATGTACGCTCCTGGAAATCTGGTGTTCCTAACTCTCTCCACAGAGGTTCAGTGAGGAGAGGTCAGCCTGCACCTTCCTAGAGTCCACAATCATTTCTTTGGTTCAAAGTTTATTATCAGAATACATACACATCACCACATACAACCCTGAGATTCTTTTTCTGCGGGCATACTTAGCAAATCTATAGAGTAGTAACTGTAAACTATAAACATCAGGAACTGTAAACTAAACAAACTGTGGAAATGCAGATAATAAATAAACAACAATAAGTAATGGACATGAAATAACTAGATAAAAGAGTCCTTAAATGAGTATAGTTAACCCCTCTTGTTCATGAGCCCGATGGTTGAGGAGTCTTGACCACCTTGTGCTCACACAATTTTAACAGCTGCTCTACCTCCTCTCTGAATGCCATCTCATCTTTGTTGCTGAAGAGGCCAACCACTGTTGTGTCATCAGCAAACTTAATGATTCAGTTTGGACTACATCTAGCAATGCAGTCATGCACCAGCAACATAAACAGCAGCAGGGTAACCACATAGTCATGGAGTGCACTGGTGCTCAGTATGATGGAGGTAGAGATGTTTCTGCCAACACAGCTAACTGTGGCCTTTCTGTCAAGAAGTACAGGATCCAGTTACAGAGAGAAGATGTGGACAGTTTACCCACCAGTTTCTGAGGTTTGATCATAATAAACACCAAGCTGAAGTCAAGATACAGCAACCCGGCATACAAAGTACCATTTTCTAGCTAGGACAGGACGGAGTGGAGTGCAGGGGCTTGGCATCATTAGTAGACTGACTAGAGCAATAAGCAAACTGTAAAAGGGTCCAATGTACAAGGAAGATGGGATTTAATGTGATCCATAACCAGCCACTTCATCATTGTTGAGGTCTGTGCCATTGGATGGTGGTCACACATCAATGGAGGCAAGGGATAGGAACGGGCAGAACCACTGCCGGGCAGCGGCAGGTCGGCCGGATCCGCCCGACGGAGGCAAGGGGTAGGAACAGGCATAGGTCCAGGGTGACCAACACAACAGTCATGATAACGGGAAAATCAGAAACGGCCGGCAGACAGCGCGACCGCACAAACAAAACAAACGAGTGGAGAAGCGGGACCAGCGCATGGGAAGAAAGGTGGGGGAGTGTACCAACCTGGCAGTACTGGTACGGGCAGAGAAGCATGATAAAGAATAGATCTGAGCCCGGGCGGGATAACAGAATGCAGAGAAGAGTTCGGAGCAGGCGGAGAAACAGGAAACAGAACAAAACAACCATCCACCTGGTCCCAGTCCCAAGGCCCCTTATAAACACCTGCAGCTCAATGAGTTACAGGTGTGCCTCCTTGAACCAGGGGGGTCCCAACTAGTTCACGGGTGACGGGAGGGACAACTGCAGTACCCGGAGTCCGGAGCCCTCGGACCGGATCAAAACCCGGAACGCGGTTCCAGACCGGACCGACAGACGGTGGCTGCCTTGAAGCCTGAGGGAACAGCGGACTGTTCCAGAGAGATGCTGAAAATGTCTCTTGGAACTTCAATTAACTGAGCTGCAGTGGTCCATATGGAAGCATTAGCTTAACAGATAAGTTTCAGAGAATCCAATCCAAAGGGAAGCAGCTTCGTTTGCACCAGAGATGTTGGTATAAACCAGGTCTAATGTGTCTTCATCCAGGTAGCAAAGTCAACAAGTTGATAGAATTTAGGCAGGACTTTTTTTAAGTTAGCATGGTTGAAGTTGCCAGTAACAACAAAGAAACCGTCGGGGTATGTGGTTCGCAAGTCACTCATGGCACCATAGAGCTCACAGAGTGCTTCCCCAGCAACAGCACAAGTGGGTGGGGGAGAATGTAAACAGCAACAATCACAGTAACAGTGAACTCCCTTGGTATATAGAAGGGCCTGCACTTCACTATTAAGAACTCTACCATAGGTGAACAGTGAGTCACTACCAAAGTGTTGGTCAGAAGTTTTATCAGAAGTTTGATCACATTTCATTCCACTAAATTACACTTAGTGCAGTATAACTTACCTGCTCCTCACAAGACAAACTCCTCATTTCCGAGAATCCAATGGTTGGGTACAGTATAAGTAAAAGTTTTACCGTTTGACTCGGTGAAAAGTGCACCAAATTTTGTTTTTAAAGACTAGATATGTGGCCAATATCCTCTTTTTCTCATGCTTGCGCTATGTGCAATTTCTCTTCAATAAAATACAATTTGTAGGCACATATATAAATGAAAGCATGTAATGGATCTTGAAGAGCCATGAGGTAGCTGACAACAACCAGAGTGCATGCTTTGTCTGAATGAGGACAAAAGGACAGTGTCCAGATACGGTATAAACTCATCACAAGATAATTCATTCACAATTAGATGTAGAAGAGCTCACCTGAGACATACACAGGCGCTTCAAAAGGAAATTATGCTGCACTCTAGCATTTAGGTGATAGTATGTGTCAATATTTAGAATATTTGCTAGACAAGATTAAAAAATGTAGGAAAAATCTTTGCAGAAGGCAAGTAGCCTGCTCTCATCCCTGATATTTTTTCTATACATTATACTAGTGACTCATACCACCCAGTGATCAAAGATAGGTACTACTCGCATTAGCATTGCTTTATATACATACTTTTAATTCAACCTCCTGGCAAAAGCCAATTACCTGAAATCCAGAAATAACATTGAAATTCTCTAAATGCTTCCTTCAGAAAAACCAAAATAATGAATGGATATTTTAATTGCCCTTCTTTGGTTCTCAATCTCATCTTTTTTTAAATACAAACATTACATCAAAACGAGTAGGATATTTAAATCGCCATAACAGGTTAACTTGCATGCACAGACATACCTATTGCTTTGGCAGCCTTGAAGGCCTCATCAGCAGAGCTGGCAACTTGTCCTTTAGGGACCCTTACGCCTGCATCTTTCAGTAAATCCATGCTGAGGTACTCATGAAGGGAAAGACTTCTTTTGTCTTGTTGTTGAGCTTCATTTCCAACCAGATTTAGGGGCCCACCAAAAATCTAAATGGAAAAAGATGTTTAAAAAATAAGATCCAGGGGTTAAGTGCCATAGAAGGCAAAGAGCTTGACGTTGTAGCTCCAGAATAATAGGAATTTGTTACCTAAAGAATTGTAAAGCAATGGAATTAGAAAAATTTCTAAAGTAATATTTTTGAGAATATTTGAACATTTTATGTACTTCTGTTAGCTAAAACAAGAAAATGCGATGTTCAGCAAACACTGAATTGAATGCCAGCTAATGCATATTTTAAAGCATTACTGCCCTCTTCAGATGCCACAGCAAATTTCACTTAACAGCACAGCAACTTCTAGGTAAACATGCGCCTCAGTCCAATAGGTTTGTGTAAATCAAACTGAATATAAGATAAGTAGGGCATTGTTACAAAGGGAGATTGATATCAGTAAGTCAGGGCTCTCTTAAATTCCATAGTTAAATTGATATGAGCAAAGAGGAATCAGCAAAATCCCAGTAAAGGCAAAACTTTAAGATTCTGTACCTTTTGTGTTTTGAAACTCAGTGCTACTTTTAAATAAAATGGAAAGACTGTGGACTATAGTAAGAGGTCGATGAATAGCCTGGTAGAAAACAATCTCACAAAGGCATGCTTCTTTGCTAATGCCCCCATGATGACCTTGCGACTGATGCAAGGTCTTGTTCTGAAAGATCAACCATTCTTTAGCCTCTGCAGATATCATTCCTACAAAAAAAACTCAGTGGCTTTTCAATTCTGGGACAAAGCTTCCAAAACAGCCAAGAGCAATCAGCAAATCTCCTCTGACACTTAGCTGCAAGGGTGGGCAACCTCAGTCAAGTCAGTGGTTATCAACTATGTAGAACTGAAGGATCAAGTTTCCACTTTAACTGAAGAGAAATGCCAGATAGATGATGTGAGGAACAGAAACATGTCATGCCACTACTCTAGATTATGAATGATTCCTGAAGGAGCGCAATTCATCACAGTTACTGAAATTAACATGTTCCTATTTCAAAATGGGTTAATTCCTTCCACAAAAAAAATTAAGTATAAATTTAAATAGAAATTTTTGTTTCAGAACTCAAAAATATCATTACCACAAAATAATTTTGTATTTTAAACAAAAGATTCTGCAGATGCTGGAAATCTTAAGCAATATAGACAAAATGCTGAAGGAACTCAGCAAGTCAGGTAGCATCTACCGAAGGGGAATAAACAGTCAATGCTTCGGGGCGAAACCCTTCATCAGGACTGGAAATAAAGAGAACAGAAGCCAGAATAATAAGGTGGGGGAGGGAAACAAGTACAAGCTGGTAAGTGATAGGTGAGACCAGGCGAGAGGAAAGGTGTGTGAGTGGGGCAGGCTATGAAGAAGTTGAAAGGGGATAGGCAGAAGAAGTGAAGGGCTGAAAAAGGAGGAATCTTATAGGAGAGAATAGTGGACCATTGCAGAAAGGGAAGGAGGGAAACCAGAAGAAGGTGATGGGCAGGTGAGAAGAAGTTAAGGGGTGAGAGTGTAACCAAAATAAGGTATGGAAAAAGAGTGTGGAGAGAGGGGGAGAAATTACTCAGGAGAAATCAATGTTTATTCCATCAGGTTGCCATCCCAGATGGAATATAAGGTGTTACTCCTTCAACCTGAGACACACAGACAGACATGTCAGAAAGGGAATGGGAAGTAAAACCGAAATGAGTAGCCACAGGGAGATTTTGCCATTTGCAGTGGACAATGTGAAGGTGTTTTGTAATTTTAAAACAATTCTGTGGTGATTTTGCTATACAACTGACCATAGGGTTTGTGTGCAAAATCTTAGAACATGATATTGCCAAGATCCCCTATCAGTTACACAGCTGAGTACATTAGAAATATTTTGCCATTTTTTCATCATTGCAGGGTCAAAAACTACATTTGGATAACTTCTTTAACTTAGCTAATATTCAAAGCACTTAAGAGGAATATAATACAGTCACCAACTGCCAGATTAGTCACATAAACAAAACCCAAATATGAAAGATCAAGACCTTTAGCTGACCAGCATCAGGTTTCAAAAAGAATGGTCCAGCTTTCAACTGGAGACCTCTGCATCGTACCTCAGGTAGGATACACTGGCTTTGGGGGGGAACAGTGAATTTCACAGAAACATATGAGTTTCTGTATGTTATTAAGACTTATTCTATATGATAGAGAGAAGCTACTTTTGTTTGCTGGGAACAAAAAGACATTGTATAAGCATCAATATGTAAATTGTTTGATGAGGAAAGGAGTTTTAATAGGTAATCCAAATTTCAGCAGGGAGCACATTGGGAACAGTCAACAGTCATCAGAACAATCACCTAGACTGTCAGAGGCGGTTTCAGGTTAAATCCACCTCTAATATGTGAGAATCTTTTATAAGCCAGCTGGTCAAAGTACAGGACCAGCATGTTCCTGTGAACACAAGGAAATCTGCAGATGCTGTAAATTCAAACAACACACACAAAATGCTGGTGAAACACAGCAGGCCAGGCAGCATCTATAGGGAAAAGCACTGTCGACGTTTCGGGCCGAGACCCTTCGTCAGGACTAATCCTGTGAACCTTGGATGACAAGATATTCTAAGTTTAGTCAAGCAGAAGCCAAAATCAGAAAAGGCTCTTGAAGAACAGAAAGGACAAACAACAAAGAAAGAACTGAAGAGGCCATCAAATGTCATTGGCAAGTAGAATTAAAGATAATATTAAGGCATTTTACATGCAGAAATGGAGGGGAAGGGGAGATCCACTCAAGAACAAACAGGGAATTAATGTATAGAGCCAAAGGAAGTAGTTCCGGACTGGTGAGGTCACAGAAGACTGGAGAACAACCAGAGTTGTTCCTTTGTTTAAGGGCAGCAGGGATAATCCTGGAAATTACAGACTGATGCATTTTACCAGACTGGCAAGGAAATTATGGGAGAAGATTCTGAACTACTGTATTTACCTGAAAAATCGTGAACACTTTAGGGATGGTCGGCAAGGCTTTGTGCAGAGAAGGTACTACTTCACAAATATGACAGGATTTTTAAGAAGATTGACAGGGATAGGGAAATTAATGGACTTTAGTACACCATTTGACATTTAGTAAGTTCCCACTTAGGGTGGCCCAGTAGATTAAATTACACGAGATCCACGGGAGTTAGCAGGAGTAATAGAGTTACATAACATGGAAGAAGGTCCCTCAGCACAATTCATCCCTGTAAACCTAAGCTAGTGCTATTTGTCTGAATTTAGCCCATATCCCCAAACCTTTCCTATCCATGTACCTGTCCAAATGTCTTTTAAATGCTGTAATTATTCCTGCCTCCATCATTTCATAAGATCATGAGACCACAAGACAAAGGAGCAGAATTAGGCCAATGGTCCATCGAGTCAACTCCACCATTCAATCATGGCTGATCCTTTTTCCCCTCTTTAGCCCCACTCCCTGGTCTTCTCCCTGTAACCTTTGATGCGCAACCAATCAAAATCCTATCAATGCACCCAATGACCAGGCCTTCGCAGCTGCCTGTGGTAACAAATTCCATAAATCCACCACCCGGTAAACATATTTCTTCACATCTGTTTTAAATGGATGCCCCTCTATCTTGAGGCAGTGCCCTCTTGTCCTAGACTCCCACACCACAAGAAACATCATTTCACATCTCTGTCTAGGCCTTTCAACATTTGAAAGGTTTCAATGAGATCATCCTTCTAAATTCCAGCGAGTACAGACTCAGAGGCATCACACGTTCCTCGTACCCTTCAATTCCCAGAATCATCTTTGTGAACTTCCTTTGAACTTTCTCCAACGCCAGCACGTTTTCTTAGATGAGGAGCCCAGAACAGTTCACAGTACTCAAAGTGAGACCTCACTAGTGCCTTATAAAGCCTCAGCTCTTGTATTCCAGACCTCTTGAAATGAATGCTAACATTGCATTTGCCTTCCTCACCACTGACTCTACCTGTAAGTTAACCTTCAGGGTGTTCTGCACTAGGACTCCCAAGTCTCTTTGCGTCTCAGATTTTTGGATTTTCTCCCTGTTTAGAAAGTAATCTGCACATCTATTTCTACGTCCTCCTAGTACGTCTAAATCCTTCGGCAGCTTTCCTGTTTCCTCAACACTACCTGCCCCTACAGCAATATCATATCACCTGCAAACTTGCAACAATGCCATCCATTGCATCATCTAAATCACTGAAATACAGCATAAAAAGAAGCAATCCCAACACCAACCCCTGCAGAACACCACTAGTCACTGGCAGCCAAACAGAAAAGGATTCTTTTATTCACACTCGCTACCTCACTAATCAACCAATGCTCTAAACATGCCAGTAATTTTCCTGTAATACCATGGGACTCTTAACTTGGTAAGCAGCCTCAGGTGTGGCACCCTGTCAAAGGTCTTCTGAAAGTCCAAATGTACAACATTCCCTTTAACTATCCTACATGTAATCTCCTCAAAGAATTCCAACAGCTTTTTATGGGAAGATTTTCCCTTAAGGACACCGTGCTGCCTTTGTCCTTTTTTGACCTGTGTCACCAAGTACACCATAACCTCATCCTTAACAATTGACTCCAACATCTTCCCAACCACTGAAGTCAGGCTAACTGGTCTATTGATTCATTTTTGCTGCCTTCCTCTGTTCTTACAAAGAGTGACATTTATAATTTTTCAATCCTCTGGCACCATGCCAAAGTCCAATGATTTTTGAAAGATCATTACTAATGCCTCCACAATCTCTACCAGTACTTCTTTCAGAACCCTAGGGTGCAGTTTATCTGGTCTGGGTGACTTAAGTACTCTTATGTCTTTCAGCTTTTTGAGCACTTTCTCCGTTGTAATAATAACTGCACCCACCTCTCTTCCCTCACACCCTTCAGTATCTGGTACACTGCTAGTGTCTTCCACAGTGTTGGCGTGTTGCCAAGTAGTTAAAAGTGTTCGTTTAGTGATCTGAAGGTCGCTAGTTCGAGCCTTGGCTGAGACTGCGTGTGTGTTCTTGAGAAAAGCACTTAACCACACATTGCTCTGCGACGACACTGGTGCCAAGTTGTATGGGTCCTAATGCCCTTCCCTTGGACAACATTGGTGGCGTGGAGAGGGGAGACTTGCAGCTTGGGCAACTGCCGGTCTTCCATTAAAAAAAACCTTGCCCAGGCTTGCACCTTGGAAACTCCAAGGCGCAAATCCATAGTCTATTGAGACTAATAGAGGCCTACAAAGTGTCTTCCACAGTGAACACTGATGATGCAAGTTACTCATTTAATTCATCTGCTATCTCCTTGTCCCATATTATTATTCCTCCAGACTCATTTTCTAGTGGTCCTATATCCACTCTCATTTCTCTTTGATTTTTTATAGACTTGAAGAAGCTTTTACTATCCACTTTGATATTATTTGCTAGGTTGGTTTCCTATTTCATCTTTTTTCTGCCTAATGATTCTTTTAGTTGCACTCTGTAGCATTTGAAAAGCTTCCCAATCTTCCTTCACAATTTTACTGCTAGTTTTTGCTTTGTTATAGGCCTCTATTTTGCTTTTACATTAGCATTGACTTCCCTTGTCAGCCAGTTACACAATTTTGCCATTTGAGTATTTCTTCATTTCTAGAATACATCTATCCTGAATCTTCCTAATTTTTCCCAAAAACGTACTGCATTGCTGCCCTGCTGTCATCCCTGCCAGCATCTCCTTCCAATTTACTTTGGTTAACTCCTCTCTCATACCACCGTAATTTTCTTTACTCCACTGAAATATTGCTATGTCAGATTTTACTTTCTCCCTATCAAATTGCAAGTTGAACTCAATCATACTATGATGACTGCCTCCTAAGGGTTCTTTTACCTTAAGCTTTGGTTCGTTAGATAACACCCAATCCAGTATAGCTCGTCTGCTAGTAAGATCAATAACAAACTGCTCTAAAAAGCCGTCTCGTAGATCATCAAACTCACTCTCTTGAGATCCATTACTAAACTGATTTTTCCAATCAGTCTGCATGCTAAAATCTCCCTGAACTATCATAACATTGCCCTTTTGACACACCTATTTCCCGTTGTAATCTGTAGTCCACATCTCAGCAACTACTGGGAGGCCTTTATATCAGGGTCCTTTTACCCTTGCAGTTTCTCATCTCAACTGCAAGGATTCAACATCTTCTGATCCTATGTCACATCTTTCCACGGAGTTCCTGCCATTCTTTACCAGCAGAGCCAAGCCACCCTCTCTGCCTACCTTCCTATCCCTCCAATACAACATGTAACCTTGGACATTCAGCTCCCAACTACAACCATTCTTCAGCCATGATTCACTGGTGGCTACATCATCATACCTGCCCGACCTATAATAGTGCAACAAGATCATGCACCTTATTTTTATACTCCATGCATTGAGATATAACACTTTGAATACAATATTTGATTCTGCATCCCTAATGCAATGATACTCACCCAGCTGACTGCAACATTGTCCTATCACCTACCTGCCCTTCCTGACAGTCTGACTGCACGCTATCTTTTTTTTTAAACATCTATCCTATTCTGAGTCTTTTCCCTCCGGTTCCCACTACCCTGCTAAATTAGTTTAAACCATCCCCAACAGCTCTAACAAATCTGCCCACAAGAATATTGATCTTCCTCGGACCAGTTTCCTCAGGAAGCTCATTCCATTCACCATCTGTGTGAAAAACTTAACTCTGAGATCTTAAAAGTTTCCCACTTCACCTTATACCTATGCCCTTTAGCTTTCAACCTCACCGACCTGGGAAAAAGATTATGATCATCCACCTGTCTTATACAGCTCATGATTTTATGAACCTCTGTAAGCTCATCTATAACCTTTATGTACACGCTGGTTTTAGAAGAGGCAAGAGGCACCAGAGACCAAATTGCTAACCTATGCTGGATAATGGAGAAATCGAAGGAATTCTAGAAAAGTATTTATCTTTGTTTTAATAACTACTCTAAAGCCTTCAACAGTGTGGACTATAATAAACTATGGCAAATCCTGAAAGAAATGGGGATACCCGGACATCTGATCTGCCTTACGAGAAACTTTTACGAAGATCAAGAAGCAACAGTTAGAAATGAACACGGAACAAAAAAACTGGTCAAGATTGGGAAAGGAGTACGACAAAGCTGAATACTGTCACCCCACTTATTTAATTTATATGCTGAACTCATCATCAGGAATGCTGGTCTAGAGGACTCAAATTTTCCAATCAAAATTGCCGGACGAAATATTAACAACCTCAGATATGTGGATGATACTAGTTTAATGGCTGAATGTGAGGAGGATCTGAGGAAGCTTCTAATCAAAGTGAAAGAAGAAAGTGCAAATGTTGGCTTGTTGCTCAATTTTAAGAAAACCAAGATTATATTGACCGGCCCTATTAACTCAGTGGTAATAAATGGAAACGAAGTGGAAGCAGTGACAAATTTTGTCTTCCTCGGTTCAAAGATTTCTAGACATGGTAACTGCAGCCACAAAATTAAAGAACGCTTACTTCTGGGGAGGGCAGCAATGGCAAATTTCGATAAAATACTGAAGAGCAGAGACATAACATTGTCTACAAAGATCCGTATAGTCAAGTCTATGGTATTTCCAGTTGTGATGTATGGCTGTGAGAGCTCGATTATTAGTAAGGCTGAATACAAAAGAATCGATGCCTTTGAACTTGGATGCTGGAGGAAAGTGTTAAGAGTTTGTTGGACAGCAAGAAGATCCAATAAGTCAATACTGAAGAAATACAGCCAGACTAGGAGGCTCGATTATGAGACAAAAGCTCAAATATTTTGACCACATCATGAGAAGACAGGATTCCTTGGAGAAGACTCTAATGTTAGGTAAAAGGAGAGGATGAGAGACTACGATGGATAGATAATATTACTCAGACAATGCGTATGATCCTTGGCGGATCTTAGAGAGGCAGCTTCCAACAAGAAGGCTTGATGTGCAGGAGTCCATGAGGTCATAAAGAGTCGGACTCGACTTAAAGACTGAACAAAAACAAATGAAGTCATTTCCTCACCCTTCCTTGCTATTGGTAAAACAGTACCAAGCTTATTAGTCTTTGCTTATAACTCAAGTCCTCCAGTTCCATCAACATCCTTTTCAATCTGCTCTGCACCCTCTCCAACTTAGTCACATCTTTCCTATAGAATGGCAAACAAAAGTACACAATACTCCAAGCAATCTTACCAACTTCATGCATAGCTATAACATCGTGTCCCAACTCATGTGCTTCATCCTGACCAGCAAAGGGAAGCATGCCATATGCTTTCTTCATCCCCCTATTTAACTATGTTATTACCTTCAAGGAATAATGTAAGTGTACCTCAGGTCTCACTGTTTTACAACACTTCCCAGGGCCATGTCAATCACTCGGTATTTCAAGCTCTGGTTTAACTTACCAAAATGCATTATTTCGCACTTGTCTGAGTTTGCTCTCTTTCGCAATTGATCTAGATACTCTTATAAACTGAGGTAACCTGCTTCATTAGCCGCTATTATCAATTATGGTGTTATCCGCAAATTTACAGTACTGTGCAGAAGTCTTAGGCACATACAGTGGCATGTAAAAGTTTGGGCACTCCTGGGCAAAATTTCTGTTACTGTAAATAGTTAAACGAGTAGAAGACGAACTGATCTCCAAGTCATAAAGTTACAGATGAAACATTCTTTTCAACATTTTAAGCAAGATGAGCGTACTATTTTTGTTTTGTACAATTTTAGTGTGAAAAAAAAGGAAAGGAGCACCATGCAAAAGTTTGGGCACCCCAAGAGATTTGAGCTCTCAGATAACTTTTACCAAGGTCTCAGACCTTAATTAGCTTGTTAGGACTATGGTTTGTTCACACTCATCATTAGGAAAGACCAGGCGATGCAAATTTCAAAGCTTTATAAATACACTGACTCCTCAAACCTTGTCCCAACAATCAGCAGCCATGGGCTCCTCTAAGCAGCTGCCTAGCACTATGAAAATTAAAATAAATGATACCCACAAAGCAGGAGAAGGCTATAAGAAGATAACAAAGTGTTTTCAGGTAGCTGCTTCCTCAGTTTGTAATGTAATTAAGAAATGGCAATTAACAGGAATGGTGGAGGTCAAGTTGAGGTCTGGAAGACCAAGAAAACTTTCCAAGAGAACTGCTCGTACGATTGCTAGAAAAGCAAATCAAAACCTCCGTTTGACTGCAAAAGACCTTCAGGAAGATTTAGCAGACTCTGGAGTGGTGGTGCACTGTTCTACTGTGCAGCGACACCTGCACAAATATGACCTTCGTGGAAGAGTCATCAGAAGAAAACCTTTCCTGCGTCCTCACCACAAAATTCAGCGTCAGAAGTTTGCAAAGGAACTAAACAAGCCTGATGCATTTTGGAAACAAGTCCTGTGGACTGATGAAGTTAAAATAGAAATTCTTGGCCGCAATGAGCAAAGGTATGTTTGGAGAAAAAAGGGTGCAAAACTTCATGAAAAGAACACCTCTCCAACTGTTAAGCATGGGGGTGGATCGATCATGCTTTGGGGCTTGTGTTGCAGCCAGTGGAACGGGGAACATTTCACTGGTAGAGGGAAGAATGAATTCAATCAAATACCAACAAATTCTGGAAGCAAGCATCACACCGTCCGTAAAAAAGCTGAAGATGAAAAGAGGATAATTATCCTAAACACACCTCAAAATCCACAATGGACTGCCTCAAGAGGCGCAAGCCGAAGGTTTTGCCATGGCCCTCACAGTCCCCTGACCTAAACATCATCGAAAATCTGTGATAGACTTCAAAAGAGCAGTGCATGCAAGACGGCCCAAGAATCTCACAGAACTGGAAGCCTTTTGCAAGGAAGAATTGGCGAAAATCCCCCAAACAAGAATTGAAGGATTCTTAACTGGCTACAGAAAGCGTTTACAAGCTGTGATACTTGCCAAAGGGGGTGTTACTAAGTACTGACCATGCAAGGTGTCCAAACTTTTGCTTCTGCCCTTTTCCTTTTTAGTTATTTTGAAACTGTAAAAGATGGAAGTAAAAAAGTAATCTTGCTTTAACTATTAAAGAAATGCTTCATCTTTAACTTTATGCCTTTTAGAAATCATGTCATCTTTTACTTGCTTAGCTATTCACAGTAACAGAAATTTTGACCAGGGGTGCCCAAACTTTTGCATGCCACTGTACATATAGCTAGGGTGCTTAAGACTTTTGTACAGTATTCTACTTGTTAACATAGAGTGGAGAGCAAGTCTGTAGACCTGGCGAGAGCAGAGGACACTGGGAAATACGAGGATAGAGCGTTGCAGGAGGGCTGTGGGACAGGTAGCAGAGAAGGAGTGCCAGGGTGGGTGAGGGACTTAGATCAATCAAACACAAAGTTTGACTCATTTAAGCACCAGGCCAAATAGAAAAGATCAGATATGGGTCAAAACAAGGCAGTGGGGCTTGAGTCTGAGAACGCAGAACGATTTAATCAGTAAACCAGACTGAAATGGTCAAGGTGTTGGGGCCAGAGGCAAGGGATGAGCAGGTTCATCTGGCTGCTCCACAAGGTTTGAGACTTATGCAGAGTCTCATCATACAACCTAATTCCCATCCAAAGTATTAACATTTATAGTCAGTGGCCACTTTACTAAGTAACAGAGTAGAACCTGGTGTGGCCTTCTGCTATCATAGCCCATCTCAAGGTTCAACGTGTTGTGCATTCAGAGCTGTTCTTCTGCACACCACTGCTGCAAAGCATGGAATTGAGTTCCTGTCAGTTTGAACCTATCCAGTCATTTTCCTCTGACCTCTCTAATTAACAAAGGAGTTTTTGCCCACAGAACTGCCACTCACTGGATGTTTTTTTGTTTTTCACACCGTTCTCGGTAAACTCTAGATAGAGACTATTACGTGTGAAAATCCCAGATCAGCAGTTTCTGAGATACTCAAACCACCGTGTCTGGCACTAATAATCATTACACGGCCAAAGTCATTTAGATTATATTTCTTTCCCATTCTGAACTTTGGTCTAAACAACAAATTAAACTCCTATGTGTTGAGTTGCTGCCACATGATTGGCTGATAGGATATTTTCATTAACGAGGTATAACAGTGTACCTACTAAAGTAGCCAATGAGTGTACATACAGTTGCAAGAAAATGTGTGAACCCTTCGCAATTACTTGGTTTACTGTATGAATTCCTCATAAAATGTGGTCTGACCTTCATATAAGTCACAATAATAGACAGACAAACACAATCTGCCTAAACTAGTATCACACAAGCAATTCTACTTTTTCATGTCTTTATTAAACACATAGTTTAATCATTCAGTCCAGTGTGGAAAAAGTATGTGAACCCTTATATTTAATAACTGGTAGAACCTCCTTTAGCAGCAATAACCTCTACCAAACATTTCCTGTAGCTGATGATCAAACTTGCACAATGGCAAGGAAGAATTTTGTACCACTCCTCCATACAAAACTGTGTCAGTTCATCCATTATTTCTGGGATACCAGGCATGAACAGCCTTCTTTAGGTCATGGCACAGCATCACAATTGGGTTAAGACCTGGACTCTGATTTGGCCACTCCAAAACACAGACTTTCTTCTTTTTAAACCATTCTGTTGTTGATTTACTCATGTGTTTTGGATCACTGCCTTGTCGCATCATCCAACTTCTACTAAGCTTCAGGTGGCGGACTACTACCCTGACATTCTCCTGTAAAATGTCTTGATACAACTTTGAATTAATTGCAAGCTGCCCAGGCCCTGAGAAAGCAAAGTAGCCCCAAACCATGATGTTCCTTCCACCATGCTCCACAGTTGGGATGATGTTTGGGTGTTGGTGTACTATGCCCTTTTCCTGCCAAATATAGAGGTGTATACTTCTGTTTAAAAGTTCAACTTTTGTTTCATCTGTACACAGAACACTGCCCTAGAAGTGTTGTGGCACATTCAGGTGGTCATTTGCAAACTTGAGACATGCAGCGCTGTTCTGGAGAGCAGTGGTTTCCTCTATGATGTCCCTCTATGAACACCACTCATGTTCAGTGTTTTCTTACAGTGGATACATGAACAGAGACTTTAGCATGTTCTAGAGACGTCAGCAGGTCTTTTGCTGTTACTCTTGGGTTCAGTTTCTCCTCCTTCAGCATTGCATGTTGCATTCTTGGTGTGATCTTTGCAGGACGTCCACTCCTAGAAAGAGTAGCAACAGTACTAAATTGCCTCCGTTTGTGGACAGTTTCTCTTATTGTGGACTTATGAACACTCAAGTATTTAGGAATGCTTCTGTAGCCTTTTTCAGCTTCAAACATCTCTACAATTCTTCTTTTAAGGTCCTCGGAAAGCTGTTTTGATCAAGGCATGGTGCACATAAACAGATGTTTCCTGAGAAGAGCAGGCTCTGTCAGTAACCTGACTTTCTCTGTCTTTTTTACAGGGCAGGCCATCTATACATCCACACCTCCAATCTGCTTTCATTGATTGGAACACCCAACGCCAAATAGCATTTTTGGAACACACTACCCCAAACGTTCGTGTACTTTGAATCTAGACCAGTGGTTCCCAACCTTTTTTTGGCCATGCCCCACCTAATCACCTCTAAAATCCTGATGCCCCCTGTGGTGATATATAATTCTTATTATTCAAAAAGTGAACTCCTATTCATCTGGAGGAAGCCTAAAAGACTATTAACTTGGTTTAAACAAGCTTCCAAAGAACATGGCATTCATGAAAGAGAAAAATAAAAGAACCAAAGGACTGTTAAAGTTCTCAGGAAGAAATTACTAAGAAATTGTAAAAAAAAAGAACATTAAGTGATATTAAAATAATAATAATAAATAAATAAAACAATGCTGATTCATTTCTACAGCATACAAAGACAGATACACCGTTTAAAAGAGATGACGCAATGTACACACCTTCACACCACCAAGAACCGAAAGCTACTGCAAAAAGCAGCATTGGCGCGACCTCGTACGAGTTTCTTACGCATTTGGACTTGTTCATTCGTTCCTTCCTACATCAGTCAATTCATTAATTTAATTATGAAAGCCATTTGATGGTTGTAATGATGGTGATACACTATATATACAGTACATACGCAATTACACATGTACATACACACAAGTATTTTTATGTATGCATACTGTATATACACATATGTATTAACTCGCACACACACTCATACTCACACAGACTTACTAGAAAAAATTCACTGTTAATAACTCATTCTCGAATTGCCCCCCTTAAAAATCAAATTACCCCCGTGGGGCGTACGCCCCACGTTGGGAACCACTGATCTAGACTGTTGTTGTTTAAATGGTATATTCAAGATTGACGAAAAGAAATTCAGTTGTTTATGCGTTATTAGTTTAGGCAGATTGTTGTTGTCTATTATTGTGACTTCAATTTTATGAGTAGTTAAAGCAGAAAACCAGGTAATTGCAAAGGGTTCACAAATTGTTTCTTACAACAGTGGGCCCTGCACCAATCCATACAGAAAAGCACTAGTCACAGGGTTCCAATCTGAAAAACAAAACTCCAATACCATGTTCTGCCTCTTTACACCAAGCCAACTCTGTATCTGGGTAACTCATGGTGGACCTGATGGATGTCACGTTCCAGACCAGCATACGAAGTGGGACTTTGTAGACGTCTGCTACTCTGCCCTTGTAAATTCTTGAGGTACCTCTTCATAAAACTCAATCAAATTTATAATACATGATTTTCCACACACAAAGCCTCACTGAATATCCAGTTTACTGTTTGTTCGGTCATAGAAGACAGGGAGTAGTGAAGGATGGGTGTTTCTTTGACTAGAGGTCAAACTCTAGTGCATATATGTCAAACTCAAGGCCCGCGGGCCAAATCCGGCCCGTGGGCCAAATCCGGCCCGTGGTGGAATTATCTTTGGCCCGCGAGATAATATCTAATTACTATTAAAGCTGGCCCCAGTAATCGAAGCGCCTATGGCGTATGATATGGCTAATGCTGAGTTTATTCAGGTACCAGGTTTTCAGGGTTTTTAGTGTTTATTCGGCAGTCTTCTTCATAAGAAACGGAATTTGTAAAGTGAAACACTTTGTAGTTATAGCAGAGACTGAGACACATGAGAGCAGGCTGAAAAAACTGAGGCAACGAAAGCTGCGTTTGCACGCGTCCGACTGATCCGGCCCGCATGAAGCTGCATTTTGCTCAATCCGGCCCGTGACCTAAAATGAGTTTGACACCCCTGCTCTAGTGTATCCAGTGATTTTCCACAAGGATACATGCTGGGACATCTGTTGTTTGTTATAATATATAAATGATTTAGGCAAAAATTGATGGGAGTTCTGGACAGGGAGGAAGGCTGTCAAGGATTGAGTAGGAGGTGGACAAGTTGAGTATTTGGGTAATTAAATGGCAAATTGAGATAAATCTGGACAAGCATGAGATGAAATATTTCAGGGTGTCAAATGAAAGAGGAACATGCAGTTTACAGTAAATAGTAGGACCCTTAGGAACATTAACATACAGAGGAATTGTGGCATACAAATTCACTCCTACCTGTAAATGGCAACACAACTGGAGGGTGGTTAAAAAAAAGCATAAGACAATGCTTGCCTTCATCGATCTGAGCACTGAGTATAAATACTGGTAAGTTGTAATGTTGGTGAATAAATATTTGGTTACATATTTAGGGCATTGCGTGCGGTTCTGTTTACTGCTCTATAGAAAGGACATAGAGGCTTTGGACAGGGTGCCAAAGAAGTTCCTGCATATGATGAAGTATATTATATGCATAATGGAGTATACAAACTTGTATTGTTTTCTCCAGAGCTTCAGTGATCTGATAGAAGAATATAAAATTATGAGATGCATGAGATAGATGAGTTGGCTTTCCCCCAAAGTGGAAAGGTCATCAAATTAAAGTGAGAGGGGCAAACTTAAAGGAGATGTGAATGGGGAGTGTTCTCCCTCATCACAAAGTGGTAGGTCCTCAGACAGTCAGGGTTGCTGGCAGAAGCAGATGGAACAGCAACATTTAAGCGGTATTTAGGTATACAAAAACTGACAGGAAATAGAAGGAAATGGACCATGTACAGACAGATGGAATTAGTTTAGATTGGCCTGCTTCCAAAGCTGTGTCTCTTTACGCTTACTGGAAACTGGAATTAGCGGAGATAGGTACTTGACAGCTGAAACCAATGTAGGTTTAAATGAATCAATTACTCAGAAAAGATGGAACCTGTTATAAATGGTGCTTTCAAGTGGCACATATAGACCAATAACCAAATTACTGATGTCCAGTTTGGGTTTTACCAAGACCGCATCACAGATCTCACCACAGCCTTAAGACGAACATGGACAAAGAACTAAATATCAGAGATTAGGTGAGAATGTCTATTCTTGACCTCACGGCATCCTGGTAAAACTGTAGTCAACATACATCAAAGGGGAAAACATTTCATGGAGTCACGCACTGAACAAAGAAAGATAGGTGTAGGTGGCATAGGTCATTCATCTCAGCCCAAGACACCACTGTAGGAATACATCAGGGCAGTCTTAGATGTACATCTTCAGTTGTTTAATCAATAACTTTCTTTCCACCGTAATGTCAGAAGTAGAAAACGTTTACTGATAATTGAGAATAGAATTTCTTTCTCAATTCCTCAGCAAATGAAGCTGCTCATGTCTGCATGCAGCAAGACCTAAACTAGTGGTTGTCAATCCGTCGATCGCGATCGACCGGTCGATCTTTGAGACTTTCCCAGTAGATCCCGAAAGAAATGAAAAATAAATACACAAATGCTGTTGTAATGTGAGCATTATAAAACTAAGTAATACTATTTAGGATAACGGTAATATAGAAATACAACCGCTACTGAAAGCTGTTTGTAAAGAGAGATTGTTTCCAGATTGTGGAGTTTTCGTTCCGTTCTTTCTGCCCAGTGTGCATGTGTGTAGCTCCCCTGCCATGCACCGCAGTAGAAAAGACATGAAGTAAAACCCCGCAACCCGGAAGCAACCTCTCTTTACAAACAGCTTTCCGTAGCGGGGGTTATTGCTATATTATCATTATCCTAATTTGTATTAACATATCTTTATAATGCTCACATTAGAACACTTCTCCCCATTTAAATTCCAACATTCCCCAAATGTAAATAACTGGGAAACAAAAAAACAGTCGTGTCATTATCTTGTGTACCTCTGAAACTTATACTAGTGTCTCAGTAACAGTTTACCAATACAAAAAACCTGAAAAACATGGCAGATTCAACATTCAGTCTAACAAAGGAAACTGTTCATTCAAATATTCAGTCTGTCAGGAGGTTTGCGAGGGTGCTCTGCTGCAACAGATGAAAATTATTAAATCTAAGTACAGGAGCTGTCTTACTGACAGACACCTCACAGACTGTCACAGTCTGGCTGTCTGTAGTTATGAGCCAACTTTCTCACTCCCAGATAAGGGACAAAAGTAGCAGTCAAATACGGGACACATGTGCTTACCCCAAGAAAGACTACCATGACTATGAAGCCCTGCGCTGGCTCATGTGTGCACATGCGTGTACATGCCTAATTTTTTCTACAAATCGGTTTTGGCTTAATCTTCCCGATTCTGTTAAATGAAACTACACAGTGTACATACATTATTTCCACTTCCAGATTGCGGGGTTTTACTTCCGGTCTTTTCTCCCTGGTGCGCATGCGAGTGACTAACCGATTTAGTAGGTCGATCTTGCCTTTCACTAAGGCCGTGGTAGGGGATCTTGCTCTTAGAAAGGTTGGTTACCACTACCCTAAACAATATTCAGTTGCAGGTTGATGGTAGCAAGCAACATTTGCACCACAAAAGTAGTGGGCAACGATAACCTCCATCATGAAAGAATCTAATCACTTACCCTAGACATTCAATGAAAAACAAATAATGTTGTTCAAAATTGCACCTTTAAACAAACGTAGAGCAATTGAGAGGGAAAGAAGATAGGGTAGCTTTGTTTAACAAGAAAGGAATAAATACAGTATTGAGTATCAATAGAATGCAGTGAATGAGTTGGAACAATTTGGGTGAAAATAAGAAATAGCGCAGAAATAGAGAGGAGGGAGAAATTTACAAAGAACAAGGTGTTGTTTCTCGTAATTCCAATTGAGCATTAATTGGAAAATATCAAGGATATACAAGGAATTATTGTTGGTGTTTTCCATTGGCATTTTGATTGGATTGGTTAAACACACAGGGGTTTCATGGAAGAATTTGTAGAGTGCATCAGGAATTGTTGCTTAGAGTAAAAGAAGAAAGACCCTACCAGATAACAGGCTCTTTAGATTTGGTCATGAGTAAGAAAGAAAATTATTGTTTAAGGATCCCCTAGCAAGCAACATATCAACATAGAGGAATTCTGGATGCACTTCAAGGGTAAATGCCAGAGGTTCATAAGCAACATCTTCCATATAAATAAGGGCAATTATAATGGTATAAAAGGTGGAGTATTTAGAGTGGATTGGATAAAAAAAGGCTAAGGAATAGATCGTCGATTTCATTAACTTTGCCTCCAACTTTCACCCTGCCCTCAAATTTACCTGGTCCATTTCCGACACCTCCCTCCCCTTTCTTGATCTTTCTGTCTCCATCTCTGGAGACGGCCTATCTACTGATATCTACTATAAGCCTACAGACTCTCACAGCTACCAGGGCTATTCCTCTTCCCACCCTGTCTCTTGCAAAAAGGCTATCCCCTTCTCACAATTCCTCCATCTCCGCCGCATCTGCTCTCAAGATGAGGCTTTTCATTCCAGGACGAAGGAGATGTCTTCCTTTTTTAAACAAAGGGGCTTCCCTTCATCCACCATCAACTCTGCTCTCAAACGCATCTCTCCCATTTCCTGCACATCTGCCCTCACCCCATCCACCCGCCACCCCACGCGGGATAGGGTTCCCCTTGTCCTTACCTACCACCCCACCAGCCTCCAGGTCTAACGTATAATTCTCCGTAACTTCCGCCACCTCCAACGGGATCTCACTACTAAACACATTTTTCCCTCTCCCACTCTTTCTGCTTTTCGCAGGGATCGCTCCCCACCCGACTCCCTTGTCCACTCGTCCCCCCCATCCCTTCCCATCGATCTCCCTCCTGGCACTTATCCTTGTAAACGGAACAAATGCTACACCTGCCCTTACACTTCCTCCCTCACCACCATTCAGGGCCCCAGTCCTTCCAGGTGAGGCGACACTTCACCTGTGAGTCGGCTGGTGTGGTATACTGCGTCCGGTGCTCCCGGTGTGGCCTTTTATATATTGGTGAGACCCGACGCAGACTGGGAGACCGTTTCGCTGAGCACCTACGCTCGGTCCGCCAGAAAAAGCAGGATCTCCCAGTGGCCACACATTTTAATTCCACGTCCCATTCCCATTTTGATATGTCTATCCATGGCCTCCTCTACTGTCAAAATGAATCCAAACTCAGGTTGGAGGAACAACACCTTATACACCAGTTGGGTAGCCTCCAACCTGATGGCATGAACATTGACTTCTCTAACTTCCGTTAATGCCCTTCCTCCCCTTCTTACCCCATCCCTGACATATTTAGTTGTTTGCCTGATCTCCATCTCCCTCTGGTGCTCCCCCCCCCCCTTCTTTCTCCTGAGGCCTCCTGTCCCATGATCCTTTCCCTTCTCCAGCTCTGTATCACTTTCGCCAATCACCTTTCCAGCTCTTAGCTTCATCTCACCCCCTCCAGTCTTCTCCTATCATTTCGCATTTCCCCTCCCCCCACTACTTTCAAATCTCTTACTATCTTTCCTTTCGGTTAGTCCTGATGAAGGGTCTCGGCCCGAAACGTCAACAGCGCTTCTCCCTATAGATGCTGCCTGGCCTGCTGTGTTCCACCAGCATTTTGGTGTGTTGTTGCTAAGGAATAGGTCAATGGATGAGCTGTGGCAAGTATTTAAACAGATGGTTCATACAGAAAATGATCCCAATTAAAGAGATCCAGGAGCAAGATTGTAGTTAACACAGTGAGTCAAGAAAAGCATTAAATTAAAAATTCAAGCTTACAAAAACAGCAAAGTGGCTTGTGGCAGGCAAGAGGACCAGGAAGTTTACAAGCAACAGGGAAAGACCAAAAAGCTAAAAAGGGAGAAACATAATGAGAGAAAACTGGCAATTAATAGCAAAATAAACAGTAAGAGCTTCTACTGAAATATAAAAAAGGGGGGAGAAGAGAGGCAGGGAGAGATTAACTAGAAACAAAGAAATGCTAGCTAAATCAAATCAATACTTTGCATCAGTCTTTAAGGTGAAGGATATCACAAATATCCCACAAAGATACTTGATTCTCTAGTTTCACACAGAATGGAAGGACACGCTACAAGTATCATAATGGACAATGTACTGGGAAAAACTAATGGGACTAAAGACAGACAAGTAAGATGGTTTTAAAAGAAGTTACCTCAGAAACAGTAGAACCATTTTTTAAAACACAGCTAGTTCCTAGAACATACTAGTGGATTGGAAAACCATAAATGGGACTCAAACATAAAGGCATTTTTGTATGCTTGAGTTTTTGATTTTAATGTTTTTCTTGACCTACTGTGTTAAGTGTTAGCTTAATCTCCTTTGTTGGCAAGACACTGATCTCTAAAATCAAGGAAGAAATAGCTGCTCATTTAGGAAGCTTAACACAATCAAACTAAGTTAACATGATCTTATGATTGGTAACTGTGTTTGACAAACTTGCTAGCAATCTTCATGGATGAAACAAAGAGAGTCAGAGAAACCTGCTGATATACAGCATTTAGATTTTCAAAAGCATTTGACAAGTGCCACATAAAAAGCTGGTGCAAAAGGTAGGAGCTTATGGTGTTGGGGAGGTATGCCAGCATGGTTTGAACGTCTTATAAGCACAGTTAGAATAAACAAGCCCTTCTTTAGGCTGACAGCAGTACACCCTATCCTCGTTATATGTGTCTTCAGATTATGCAGATTCACACTTATGCAAGGAACCTATTTCTACCAATGTCGCTTTATATGCATCCAAAACTCACAGTTATGCGAGGAGCACTGCTTTCCCACCAATACAAGTCGCATGTGCACGTCTCAGTCTTACTCCTGCCAGTCTCGTATTGGTTTTGGCAACGTATGGATGTGCGATCTTGCGCTCTTAAACTTTTGTTGTTTTTACCTATGCTGCAGTGATTTTGTGCTTGAAATATTTAACTATGCCTCCTAAGTGTCCAATGTCAAGTCCTAGTCCATCAGCCAAGCGGCAGAAAACTGCTTTAACACGTGAAAAAAGTTGGAAATTATAAGCAGGGTGGTGTCAGACGAGACCAGGCTTTTTTGGAAGCGTATGCCGAAACGTACTTACCTAAGTAAGGATGAAAAAACTGCGGCAGGTTTCAAGGCAGCAAAGGACAGATTGACTTTGCTTAAGTGTTCCAATGCTGAAGGAGACTGTAAGATGAAGCCTCTCTTAGTTTACCATTCACTAAACCCCCATGCTCTTAAGGGTCTGAGTAAGAATATGCTTCCTGTGCTCTGGGCAGCTAACAAGCCCACTGGGTCACTGGTCAAATCTTTGAAGATGGGTTTGCTAATCATTTTGCTGCTGAGGCTAAACACTACTACCGGGAACAGAATCTTGCCTTTAAAGTTCTTTTGTTGCTTGACAATGCGCCAGTCAATCCTAAACATTTGGACAGCATTCATCTTAACATAACAGTGCGTTTCCTGCCGCCTAACACAACATCGCTGATTTAACCACTCGACCAAGGTGTGATGTCCAAATTCAAGGCATTTTTTTAACAGCGGACTATCTCTCAGATGCTGCAAGCAACAGACGATTTTGAAACTCCCGGGAGTTTACCAACGGTGAGGGAATAGTGGAAGTCCTTCAACATCAGACATGCCATCAACAACATTGATGAATCTTGGAAAGAGGTCAGGTGAGTCTTCCTTTACCCCTTGCTGTCCTTGATGATCCTGACAACACACAACCATCCACCTCATCCATGTAAAGCTGCCATACACAACAACCACTCATCTCCTGGAGCCAACACACCTGCCATTGTTAGTGAGTACTGTACACCATAGTATGTTAACTTTCTATGATTTATTACATTGAATAATACCTTAAATTGATGAAATATAATATGAATGTTGCCTTGTGGTACTGCCTTTGTGTCGTATCGGTATGAAAATGTAAATAAATTACAGATAAAACATATTTAGGAAGCCCTCCAGAACGCATCCCTGTTTTCTCCATTTAAATAATTATTCACGGAATGTATCCCCCGCATATATCGAGGATAGGCTGTAATTGGTTAATTATCTACAATTGTTATTAATGATCTGAATCAGGTGGCAGAGTGCAAGCTATCTAAGGTGATGCTAACAAAAATTAAGTGGAAGGACATACTGCTATGAGGATACCTGGACTCTGCAGATCAGTTGCAAATGGAGTTTAATGTGGGAAATTGTGAGGTCATCCATTTTGCTAAGTCAAATCTAAAGGCAGGCTGTTATCTAACCAGAAAGATTGCATATGAACAAAGTACAAAGGGAACTAGGTGTTCCTGTATATGAATCACAAAATGTTAGCAGGTGGAGAGTGCAGCAAGTGGTTAGGGTGGCAAATGTGATTTTGTAATTGGACATCTGTGTTTAGTGCTCCACAAAGATCAGTGCTGTTTGTGATGTGTACACAATGTTTTGTATGTTAGTGCAGGTGGCAACTTCAAAGAGTTTGCTGCTGTCATTAAGATTGTGTGATGCTGAAATGCCACAGACAGTGCAGCACTGGAAATGCCTGTGCTAAATTAAACTAACTCCATGTACCTGCAGGTAATCCATTTCCCATCAACCCTTGCAGTTCATGTGCTTGACTGATCGTTCTTAAGTATCTCTGTTGTATCTTACACCCCCACAACTACCCCTCTCCCCACACCCAACCCAGCTGTGTGTTCCAGACAGCTAACACTGTAAAACAAATTTGTCTCACTCATTTCTTTTAAATGTTTACCCTCTCACCTTCAAGCTATGCCCTCTAGTATTTGAGGTTGTGGTGTTGATGGTTGAAGACACAGCCAGCAAGAGATGACTGAAAAGTCAGAATTGAAGAACAACAAGAACCTCAGGATAATTGATGCTGACAGTAATCCAAGATGGGGAGGAGTCCACAAAGTAAATTGAGAGCAAGTAATTTCAAATAATTCCTGGATTAAAGAAGAATTGATTACAGAAACATGCAGCAGTGATTTAAAAAAAAACTTAGAGTAAGTGATTCAAAGCAAATATTTTGAACTAGTCAGTTCATGAGGAAAGAGACAAATGAAAATTTCAACATAGACAACAGAGTAAGTTTTAAATTCAAATTATTGATGATAGAGTAAACCAAGAGAACCAAGATGCTTAAATCTAGAGCAAAAAAACTGCTGGAGGATAAGGAATAAAAGACAAGTGGCACTGGTGAATTGGGAAGTGAGTATGCAGGGGAAGTATCTGCAGTATCTGACAGAAAAAAGGAAGCAGAAGAAATGACACAACCCAGCAACACAAAGAAGTTACAAATAACAAGAGTGGAAAGGACACCAGCAATATACCAAATTGCAAATGAACGTGGGTTAAAGTAATTGAAAAAAAGAACAGCATGGTTATCTGGTAGGATGAGAGGCACACATCCCAGAGACAGATGAACAAGAAACAAAGGGTTTAAGAAAGCACGCAACATTGAAACATGGATACACAAAGGAATGAAAGCAGGTACAGAGCAGCAATGTAATTGAGGAGAGCAAGAGGGAGAGAAAAGAGCAGGCACTGTCAAAGATAGCAAGGCATGGAGGATGGATGGATGGAGGGCAGAAAAAACACTCATGTACAGGAGAATGCACAGGCAAGAACAGAAGGTAAAGAGGGGCCAGGAACAACAAAATAAGAGGAAAGAACACGTTAGTCTGGAGGGATGAGGAAAGAGGAAAAAGACACTGGTGGTCAGAGGACTTGGGGAGAGGTCAGAAGGAATTCCTATTACTTCTTTACCCAACTATAATGGCAAGGAGTAGGAAGACTGGTTTGAAGGGTGAGGATGGGGAGGGGTGAGGGGGAGAGGAAGAATGAGGGCGAGAGGAGGGGTGATGGGGAGGGGAGGAGTGAGGATGGGGAGGGGTTGGCTAGGGGAGGGGAAGGGATGGGGAGGGGAGAGGATGGGGCGGGGAGCGGATGAGGTGGGGAGTGGAGTGGATGGGGAGGGGAGGGAGGGAGGGATAGGATAGAACAGGCGGGGATTGGGGAGTCGGCAAGTTGAGTGGTAGGAAAGGCTGGCGGGGAGGAAGCGTGAGCTGGGGGGTTGGAGGGACTGGCAAAGGGAAGGGTGAAGGTCGAGAGCGTTGGGCATGGGGAGGGTTAATCTGCACCGCAAATTCTGCACGGTCGCCTTTAGGCCTGCGATCGCAGTGTCGTGCGGCTGCTAGCACACCAACTTCTCCGCACCCAAACCCCGTGCTCAGCAGCCCCTCTCTTTATCGGCACTCACCCTGGAGAAGCGACAAGCCACGGATCTTCCATTTGACCCGAGCCAGAGCCGGGAAAGGACACAGACCGCCATTTAAGTCTGAATCGGGTGTACTGCGCTTGCGCGGCCGGCTGCGACTGCTGGGTAATCCGGTGCCGCTGCTGGCTGTTGTGCGCGGCATTGCGACTGCTGCAGGATGCAGTGGCGGTTCTGTACCTGTACCGTCCAACCCAGACCAGCGCTACAGTACCTGCTTTGTGTAAAACTGTTCACAATAGTTATTAATTATGGAGCAAACCATAGCGTGGTGTCAATACTGTTTGAATGGGAAGCTCAATATAATACTTTTAATCCCAGCATTCTTCACATAAAACCTGTTGTAATTTTCCAGCGGCTGATTAACATAAGTGGGGGAAAAAACTAAGATGTGAAATTTAAAACCAACACCTTGTAGAACTCACAAACGAAAATAATTTCTGCTAAAAGACGCGAGGCTGCAGATGCTGGAGCAACAAAACGTGGGTTCGAGCAGTGTCTGTGAGAAAAAGGAAATGCCAATGCTTCAAGTTGCAACCATTCATATGGACTAAGAGTTACCATTATAAGGAGAACGGTGAATGGTAGACTGAAAGTGTAAATGACGGTGGCAGGTTGCGCCAGGTAAGGGAAGAGAGGCGGGATGGATATGAGACACAGTGGCAGGTGGATAACAGATGGAGGCAGACAATGAGGGGAAAAAAAATGAAAGGCAGGTGGAATGGGGTTGGGGAGGAAGGGGGGTGTGAGCGTTGGAACAGTTGCTTGCGGGAGATATGAGAACACAAATGGTTACCGCGGCTGGAAACTAAAAAGTTTAAAAAAATGGAAACCATTGGGAAAGAGTGAATGTCTGAGTTGTTTTAAGTTGGTTAAAACAATTAAGTTTATCTCTCAAAGCTACCTTTGAATATGATTAGTTCCCCAAGAACGATAATTAATTTCACAAGGGAATACAACATAAGTTCAAATCAGCTCAGATTCAGATTTATTTATTACACGTACATGGAAACATGCAGTGAAATGAGGCATTTGTGTGCTCCAACCTACCCAAGGATATACTGGGGCAACTAATTGTCTTTGGTGTTACTGTAAGTACAATCAGTCAGACTGGCCTTTAACAGAATATCTTTTATTGAGAACAAGACATCAAGAAGCTTGGTACAACAATATTAAAATTGTTTATCTCAGTAAATATATTTAAGACAAGGTTGCATAGATTTTGCATAGTAGGGGAATTAAGGGTTATGGGGAAAACACAGGTAGGTGGAGATAAGCCCATGGCCAAATCAGCCATGATCTTACTGAATGGCGGAGCAAGCTCAACGGGCCAGATGGCCTACTCCTGCTCTTATTTCTTATGTTCACACTAAAGACATTCACAGTCATGCGCATGCACATACATCATTTCAGATCAGATCAGAATCAGGTTCAGTATCACTGGCATATGTCTTGAAATCTGTTGTTTTGTGGCAGCAGCACAATGTATAACATAGTAATTTTAAAAACACATTAAAATAAGGAACATTTTTAAAAATAGTGCGAGAGCAAGAGAAACCAAAAAAATATTGAGGTAGTGTACAGAAACTGTTCCTAAAACATTAAGAATGTGCCTTTAGGTCCCTGTATCTCCTCCTTGAAGGTACCAATGACAAGAGGGCAGGTATTGGGTGATGGGGGCCCTAACTGATGGATGCTGCGTCTTTGAGACATCATCTTTTTAATATGTTCTGGATGCTGGGGAGGCTAGCGCTCATGATGGAGCTGGCTGTTTGCAACTTTCCACAGCTTTTTCCAATCCTGTGTAGTTGCTCTTCCACTTTAGACAGCGATGCAACCAGTTAAAATGCTCTGCACAATACATCTGTAGAAATTTGAGACAATAGGTCTCCTCAAACGCCTGATGAAATATAAGAGATGTTGATACCCAGGAACTTGAAATTGCTCACCCTTTCTACTACCGATCCCTCGATGAGGGGACTAGTGTGTGTTCCCTCAAATTCCCCTTTCTGAAAGCCGCAATTAATTCCTTGGTCTTACTGGCATTGAGTGAAGGTTGTTGCTACACCACCACCCTCAACCAGCTATTACACTCCTATATGCCTCTTTGTCACAATCTGAAATTCCGCCAATAAGAGTTGTGTTGCCGGTAAATTTATAGATTGTGTTTGAGCTGTCCCTAGCAACACCATCATGGGTGTAGAGAGAAGACATCAGTGAGCTGAGTACACATCTTTGAGGTGTGCCAGTGTTGACTGTCAACGAGATGTTATTTCCGATTCGCAGTGACTATGGTCTCCTGCTGACCGGTTGCAAAGTGAGGTACAGAGACCCAGATTTTGGAGTTTGTTGATTAGTACTGAGGGTATGATGGTATTTAATGCTGAGCTGTAACCAACAAACAGCATGCTGACATAGGTATCCCTATTGTCCAGGTGAACCAAGTGAAGAACCAGTGAGATGGCATCTGCTGTAGATCTATTTGGTGACAGGCAAATTCCAGCGGGTCCCAGTCCTTGCTTAGGTAGGACTTGACTGTGGTCATGACAACTTCTCAAAGCATTTAATCACAGATGTGAGTGCAGCTTATTAATCATTGAGGCAGCTCACCCTGCTCTCTTAGGTACTGGTATGATCATTGCCTTTTTGAAGCAGGTGGAAAACTTTGCCTGCGGCAATAAAAGATTGAGGATGTCCTCGAACACTTCTGCCAGTTGGCTGGCACAGGTTTTCAGGTACACCATCAGGGCCTGACACCTTGCAAGGTCACCCCCTCGAAAGATGTTCTGTTATCGGCAGAGATCACAGGGTCAACAGATACTGCAGGGATTCAAATGTGTAGTTTTGTTCTCCCTTTCAAAACACATGTATAGAAGGTATTGAACTCACCTGGGAGTGAAGCATCACTGCCATTCAGTGTTAAATTGTGCTTTGAGAGTAGTAATAGCCTGCAAACCCTGCCAGAACTGGCATGCATCCAATTACATTTCTATCTTCAATTGTAATTGTCTTTTCACTCTTAAAATAGCCTTCCGTAGGTTGTACCTGGACTTCTTATATAGTTCTGGATCACCAGTCTTGAATGCCACATATCTAGTGCTCAGTAGACTATCAATCTCATGATTCATCCAGTTTTTGGTTTGAGCATGTCTGGTATGTTCTTAAAGGCATGCATTCATCCACACAGTCCTGATAAACTCAAAGACAAGTGTGAAGCATTTATTCAGATTACGAAGGTTTCAAAGGTGCATTTAATGTCAGAGAAATGTATACAATTTACTTCTTGAAATGCTTTTCCTTCACAACCATCCAGGAAAACAAAGGAGTGCCCCAAAGAATGAATGACAGTTAAATGTTAGAACCCCAAAGTTCCCACCAGCTCCCTCCTCCCTCCCACACATAAGCAGCAGCAAACAACAATCCCCCCCTGCCCTCACCGGCAAAAAAAAACATCGGCACCCACTACTGAGCACTGAAGCGTGAGCAAAGCAACAGCAAAGACACAGATTTGCAGTTACCCCAAAGACTTCGCATTTCACCCGCTATTCAACATCCCACAAGCTCTCTCTCCCTCCCTAATAAGGGAGAAAGAGGTGGCTCCGTTTTCACAGCAAGCAGAGAGACATAACGAACAACTCATTAGTTTACCATGTTAAAAGTCTGTTACGTTGCTTTTTTTGAACTCTGTGCCCAAAGATCTGGTCACACATCCATTGATATTCTGACTCACCCGACGACACACAGGTCTCCTGCCCAGACACCGACCTTCGATCCGGCCGTCTCCAGAGCCGAGCCGGACTCTTTAGGCCGAGCCCTTGGCATGCCAAACAACGGCCAGTTGTGAAACCCCAAGAGCCTGTCCCATTCCTGCAAAGAACTGAAGTCAGCGTGTAACTCCAGGTCAGGGTCTTCAAAAGAACCCTGAAAGGGAAAAATAAAGATATTGAAGATGGAAATAGAGCTGGTTCCAAAGTTGCAAGCAAAGGAGTTGCCGTTTAGCGCCATCTTCACTCCGCTCTGCCTCCAATTATCCCTGAATAAGTCCCTGACTACTGTCCAGACCACCGACTCAAAGCAGTCCTGTAAGCACTCCTCCACCTCTCTGGACATCACCACTGGTGCTGCGGTCTTTAATTACTGCCTGTACACTACGAGCAGATGTACAGCCAGGTGTTCAGACTCTCCAAAGAGTGGTGTGGTAATGGCACGGTAAGCATTCTTGATGGTGGTACAACAATGGTCAGGTGTGTTGGCTTCTCTGGTTCCACAGGTGATATATTGGAAGTAGTTGTTCAGAGACTTCTTCAAGCTGGCCTGGTTGAAATTTCACTCAATGATAGGGTGTGTTGATTCATGTCTGCTGATCACGGTGCTCAGCTCTTCCAGTGGTGCCTGACATTGGCCAGAGGAGGAATGTACACCACTACCACGATTAACAATGAAAAAGCCCCCTTGGCAGATAAAATGAATGACACTTGACTGCTAGATGTTTCAAGGCAGGTGAGCAGGACTGAGACAGAACTGCCACATCTGTGTACCACAATGAGTTAACCATAAACTATACTCCTCAGATGTCCCATCTTTTCAAGTCCTCGGGCTGCAGTGCTGCGTCTGAAATGGTAGGGGTAAGCCATGTTTCTGTGAAGCAAAGATTTCCAGCAGCTTAAGATTTTAGCTTTTAGAAACTATTACCACTGAGATCATAATAATGTGCAAAATAAATTTTGTAACTGTTTGTTAAAATTATTAAATTGTATTTTTACTCTTTTGAGATTTTGTAATGTCAACACATATTAAGTTACCTACATCTGCAATTATACAATTATTTACAAAGGAGAATGCAGTTATAAAGTTAACCCAAATGCACCTTTTTCTCCATCATATACACTAAAATCTTCTAGTATGTTTACAGCTGTTGCATTCTATCGATACCTTGAAAACTTTGTGCATCGAGAAAACATATTACATCTCATCTCACTTCAACCAGTGCCTTTATCAATGCCACTTAATGACATGGCAACCTGGGTTCAATTCCTGCCGCTGCCTGTGAGGAGCTTGTACGTTCTCCCTGACTGCATGGGTTTTCTCCGGGTGCTCCAGTTTCCTCCCACATTCCAAAGACGTACCAGTTGGTAGGTCATCGTAAATTGCCCCATTAGGGTTAACTCGGGAGTTGCTGGAGGGTGCGGATCAAAGGGCTGGAAGGGCCTATTCCGTGCTGTATCTCAATAAATAATAATCACTTGTAAGGGTTGTAAACTACATTATAAACATCAAATTGAGAGGCAAGTTCTAAACTCATGTTTATATGTCATTGACTTTGAATGTACTGTCCCAAAGATGGACAACTATAAACTAAACCTGCACTTCCACACCTTGGCTCCATTCTTGTAATGATGTTGCAAGCAACTCTTTCTTATTTTCTATAGTAAATGCTATATGTGAAGATTACCCAGGACAAGTTAACAGTTAGCACTGAGTTCCATATCCTATTACATCTTGTTGAAAAAATAATGCTCATCTTCCTCTCATCCTATTTGCTTTAACTATCTCCTGATTTCTCACTAAGAGAAATGACTCCTTCCTATTTACCCAGGCCTTTCATAAATACTTTAATTAAGAATCCCCTCAAGACTCCAAAAATCAAGAAAACCACCTTAGCCTCATAGATACAATCTTTTAGCTATGACATCCTAAATCTATTGCAAAAATCTTGAGGTCTCTAGTTCTAGTTTCACTTACCAGTGGAGAAATAACTTCTCTGCCTCAATCTTATCTATCCCTTTCATAATTTTACATATTTTTATAAGATCCTCTCTCAGTCTTCAGAATTCCAGTGAGTATAGTCCAAGACAATTCTGTCTCTCTTCACAGGTTAACTTTCTCTTCTCCAGAGTTGACCTGATGAACCTCCTCTGCACTGCCCCCAAAGCCAGTATAACTTTCCTCAGGGAAGGAAACCAGAATTGCGTGCAGTCTTACCAATACCCAATACAGTTGCAGCATAACAACTCTGCTCTTATTCAATCCTCTAGCAACAAAACCCAATTTTCATTTGCCTCTTTGATAACGTATTGCACCTTTATATATACTGGCATAACCTCCCTATGCTTATATTTTGTGCCAATGATGATAAAGGGAAGCATGCTACAATGTCCCTTTTACCTTAATTAAAATTTAATTAAGCATTAATTAAGCTTTGATAAGATAATTAAGACACATAAAGATGTTGACTGACAGTTTTGGTTCACTGTTTCAAGCACTGGGATGTACTTCATTCTGCCTTTAGCTTTGCTTCATACTGAAGACTAGTAACCAAAGGAGAAATATTGTCAAATCTTTGAGCATCTTTTAGCAATAGGATGGTAAAGAGAATATGAAAATATTATTAATAATTAACTTACGATTGGTCATTCCAAAGGATTTCCAGATTTAGAATATCTTAATAATAGAACAATTTTGCTTTAAGATTTAAAATTTTTATCCAGAGTTAAATCTCAATGCAAATCAGAACAGTCATTGTAAAGTATGCTTCAAATTAGTAAGAAACTTGTATTACTGTTAAGAACGAGTTCCTTGTTATATAAAAAAGGCAATGAACTGTAATCTAGCCTCGAAAAGAAATCCAAAAATAATTCCAGTGTTACAAGAAACTAAGTTAAGTAATGAAACATGACATTGGATTGATACTGAAATTTACTTTACTAAGTAGAGATAACAAACCAAAAGGTTATTTCACAAAAGACTGATTCATTATACAATAGCATTGTATCATAATACAACTGGAACAAGTGAATAAAGTAGCAGAAAATGTATACTTTACAAAATAAACAGATGTGAATTTGATACCAGCAATAAAACCAATTTCTTAAGCCATTTAGATACAGGGATACCGACAACAATTTGCTCAAATAAAAGGAAAATGAAAAATCAACATAATCCAGATTCAGCGCTCAGAAATGATTACGGTAATTGTGGAAATGGTTCTCACGTTAAAAGTAATTTACATACAGAAAATGAGAACAAACATAAAATAATTTAGAAATAAGCCGATGGCAAGGAGTGACCCAAGGCTTCTGTTGCTCATGGTTTGAACAGTTCTTCACTGGCATTTTAATTTAAACGGAAAAGCAGCCTTACCATATTCTAAGTGTTGCACTGGCATAACAAAACTGAATTGGTTTGACATTATTGAATGCATCCTCAGCCCATCCAAACTGATGACCTGCAAACAACCTCAAACTGAAGTCTGTAGAGAATTTTGGGCACCTGAGAGTCTTAAAATATTTGCTTTACTTTGAAAGTAACTTAGCAAGGTTGGTTATATCCATTTTTTAGGAAGCATCGTAGTCATCATCATCTTCGTGTTTCCGTTTCAATGGGTTTAACTCAGTGGTGCTACTTGAGTTTGAGACCATGTTCGTTGTGATAAGAATATTTTTTGAGCCAATCAGAGATGGATTTATCAGTACATTTTGGACTGAAGTTGTTGAGATTCCTGTGGCTGCAAGATAAAAGTGTGCAACATTTAGAGAATCAATCTTTAAAAAAAAAAATCACATTTACAAAAAGCAAAGTAATTCAAATAAAACAAAAGCAGCAATGGAATTATATAGTTATTAGTAGATTTAAATTTATTTTTTGACCCAGACAGAAATCTTACTGCAAAAGAACAAGACATCTTCATTTTAGTTCTTGTATCAGTTGATGCAGCAGTCTTGAAAGATATACTCGAGAAAATACATGCAAATCACATTCATGACTTAAATTCTCTGCTGACCTAATCGACTGATAGTCTAAACTGGTTGCTGACAAAGAATAGATAATTGCTCCAAAAAAAACTAAATTCAGTTAGACTAGAAGAACAAGATTGCCTATCAACTCTATCCTGATTCCCCTCTGACCTACCTTCACTAGAGATAATCTACAGTAACCAATTACTCTAACAGAAACCAAAGTATGCTGGGTAAGGCAAAATGGTCACAAGGAGAATGTAGAATCGCTACATAAAGATCATCTGATGCCAATCTGTTCAAGGTCTTCTGCTCCTATGTCATATGGTCTAAATACAAGGAAATAATTCTCCGTATTTGAAACATAGAAAACCTACAGCACAATACAAGCCCTTTGGGCTACAATGCTATGTCGAACATGTACTTACTTTAGAAATTACCTAGGGTTACCCACAGCCCTCTATTTTTCTAAGCTCCATGTACCTTCCAGGAGTCTCTTAAAAGACCCTATCGTATCCACCTCCACCACTGTCGCTGGCAGCCCGTTCCATGCATTCACCACTCTGCGTAAAAAACTTACCCCTGACATCTCCTCTGTACCAACTTCCAAGCACCTTAAACCTGTGCCCTCTAATGTTAGCCATTTCAGATTTGAGGGGGGGGGGGGGGGGGGGGGGGGAGAGCCTCTGACTATCCACACGATCAATGTCTCTCATCATCTTATACACCTCTATCAGGTCACCTCTCATCTTATTTGATTATACTATGGGAGGCCATTCAGCCCATCAAGTCTAAGCTGGCCACAGTGTTTCCATCAATCCTGCCCCCCGACCCCCAACTTATTTGCCTGTAACTTATCTTCTCAGAGGCCCATCAACTCCAACAATTCTCCTCATAGGAGCCAATTAACCTACCACCATGCCTTTGATTACCAGAGGAAACAACAGCAAATGGAGGAAATTCAAGTAGGCATAGGGAGAACATGCAATTGAGATCAGTAATAGGTCACTGGTGCTGTGTAACAGCAGCATGAATATACCAGATTGATGCATTGTATCTAGTGCCACTGCCTGTTATGAATTGCCAATTCCATTCTTCTAATTCACAAATTTCAACTTTACCTGGTTTAACTGTAGCTTGTGAAGAAGGGATCTGTACTGTAAATCTCTGTCCAGCTAATGATGCAGGAGTTCCAACTTTTGCAGTTACTGCCACTGTTTGTGATGGAGTACCTACAAAATCAAATTTAATTAATCCCAAATATGTAGAAATACATTCAACTTCTCTGAAAGTTGTATGAAAACATTCACATCTTATATCAAGCAGTAGTAAAACAAAGCAATTGGACCTGCTGTGTTGTCTAGGAGCTGTTTCGCCACTCATCCCAGAGGCTTCCTCAGTTCTAATGCAAGGTGGGTAGTTTTGCAGTTTATAAACTCTGAGTAGTTTAAAGGTATAGCTATCACATGAGGGTCGTTAGAGAGTCGTAGAGGTAATGTGCAAGTCATTAGTCTTACCTTTGCATGAATACAAATGTGAACTGTCATGGAGACACTGGGATAGAGATGTTAGAACTGCATTGTAAGTAGCTGATAAGGCAGTGCCATACACTTACGATGTTTAACAACCCTCATGTGATTGCTATACAACACAGAGTTTATAAGCCAGAAAACTACCCACCATGGATTCGAACTGAAGAAGCCTCTCAGGCTACGTCCACACTAGACCGGATAAATCTGTAACCGAAAAAGCTTCGTCCACCCTAAAACGGCGTTATCATCCCCCGAAACCGGAGCTTTTCAGAAACGCTTTCCAGGGTGGGTATTTTTGAAAACACTGCTCGGGCAGATCAGGGTGGATGGGGTAACTGGAGAAATCTGAAACGCTGTCAGACGACAGCACGTTATTTCATTGTTTTCTTAAACGCAACCTAACAATTTCAGAACAGACGGCAACAAAACTGACGCCAGAAGAGTTAGAAATGTATTCACCAAATACTTTGACCCATGACTTACTGAATAAATAAGTATACTCACTTTGCCCTGTTTTCTGTCCTTGCTTGTAAGAAGGTGGTTTACCTATTTATGCAAGTACTTCTCTGACAATAGATATATAACAGCCTAATGTAACATTGTACGGAAATACAAGATAATACTGATGCAGATATGTTTTACACATTTAACAAGGTGCTTTATTAATGCAACAGAGTTCGTCAGTTTTTCAATGTTCATCATCAGCCAGGTCAATCTGTCCGTGAACTCCCTGTCGGTTGCCTCCGTACGCTCCAGTATTTGTTTTTTTTTACTTTTAAGTTCTCCTGCGTGGAAGCCAACAGCTGTCCGTCGTTTTAAGTTTTTCTACTCTGTAACTCCACAAACACGCACTTTTACGGCGAGATTCGACACCAAACATGACGCTTGTTTTCGGTAGATGTGTCCTGTACATGTGCAGGAGGAGGAGATTCACCAAAATCTCCGTTTCAATGTGGATACAGATATTTTTAAAAACGCATAGTGTGGACGTAGCCTCAGACGAGTGGCGAAACATCTTCTAGGCAACACATCAAGTACAGTTGCCATGATTTACTACTGCTTGATATACAATGACCTAGACATATTCACATCTTATATTCACTGAAACATTCTATTAAGTCAACAGTATAATCAAAAAGGAAAAAGCCAAAAACTGTTGAAAGTTGAATCTGTAATGAGACGCCTCTATTTATATTTGAGGTAAACAATTGGTCACCTTATTTATTTTCCCTCCCATATACAATATGTTGCTAGTTGGTCACTACCTGTCCATCTTACCAAATGATAAATGACAAATGAAATACCTAAAAGAGATAAAGCAACATTTCGGTAGCATTTAACACATGTTCCAAATTGCGTAATAAATCACTTTCTTTGCTACAAATAATCAAGGATACAGTTGATGCTACATAGATAATTCCAGGATTTTGACCCAGTGATGATATGTTTCCAAGCAGTTCACAAAAACTTCAGCAAGGATAAACAAGATATCTTAATGAATTGTTGGCCATTTTGACTTGTATTGGTGGATACCTGTCATCCATGCACATCATTTTAAACTTATTAGAAATAAATTCTGTAGAAAGACTATTGTATTTCTGTTGAAATACAATTCTGTACACCACTACACTTGCAATTTTAAGGGATATTAAGATTAATAAATATAGCTGAGGGCTATGAAAACACTCCGCAAGGACACACCAGTCTCATGGGAAATTAATGGTTAATCATATAACAAAAAATAAAGCAAGTATCTACAATATGAGAACTAACCCATAAATATAACCATATAACAATTAGAGCACGGAAACAGGCCATCTCGGCCCTTCTAGTCCGTGCCAAACACTTACTCTCACCTAGCCCCACCTACCCACACTCAGCCCATAACCCTCCATTCCTTTCCTGTCCATATACCCATCCAATTTTTTTTTAAATGACAATATCGAACCTGCCTCTACCACTTCTACTGGAAGCTCATTCCACACAGCTACTACTTTCTGAGTAAAGAAGTTCCCCCTCGTGTTACCCCTAAACTATTGCCCCCTAACTCTCAACTCATGTCCTGTTTGAATCTCCCCTACTCTCAATGGAAAAGGCATATCCATGTCAACTCTATTTATCCCCCTCATAATTTTAAATACCTCTATCAAGTCCTCCCTCAACCTTCTACACTCCAAAGAATAAGACCTAACTCGTTCAACCTTTCTCTGTAACTTAGGTGCTGAAACCCAGGTAACATTCTAGTAAATCTCTTCTGTACTCTCTCTATTTTGTTGACATCTTTCCCATAATTCGGTGACCAGAACTATACACAATACTCCAAATTTGGCCTCACCAATGCCTCGTATAATTTTAACATTACATCCCAACTCCTATACTCAATGCTCTGATTTATAAAGGCCAGCATACCAAAAGCTTTCTTCACCACCCTATCCACATGAGATTCCACCTTCAGGGAACAATGCACCATTATTCCTAGATCACTCTGTTCTACTGCATTCTTCAATGCCCTACCATGTACCATGTATAGATTATTCCTACCAAAATGTAGCACCTCACACTTATCAGCATTAAATTCCATCTGCCATCTTTCAGCCCACTCTTCTAACTGGTCTAAATCTCTCTGCAAGCTTTGAAAACCTACTTCATTATCCACAATGCCACCTATCTTAGTATCATCTGCATACTTACTAATCCAATTTACCACCCCATCACCCAGATCATTAATGTATATGACAAACAACACTGGACCCAGTACAGATCCCTGAGGCACACCACTAGTCACCGGCCTCCAACCTGACAAACAGTTATCCACCACTACTCTCTGGCATCTCCCATCCAGCCACTGTTGAATCAAGTTTTCTACTTCAACGTTAATACCTAACGATTGAACCTTCCTAACTAGCCTTCCATGTGGAACCTTGTCAAAGGCCTTACTGAAGTCCATATAGACAACATTCACTGCTTTACTCTCGTCAACTTTCCTAGTAACCTCTTCAAAAAGTTCAATAAGATTTGTCAAACATGACCTTCCACGCACAAATCCATGTTGACTGTTCCTAATCAGACCCTGTCTATCCAGATAATTATATATACCATCTCTAAGAATACTTTCCATTAATTTACCCACCACTGACGTCAAACTTACTGGCCGATAATTGCTAGGTTTACTCTTAGAACCCTTTTTAAGCAACAGAACCACATGAGCAATATGCCAATCCTCCGGCACCATCCCCGTTTTTAATGACATTTGAAATATTTCTGTCAGAGCCCCTGCTATTTCTTCACTAACTTCCCTCAAGGTCCTAGGGAATATCCTGTCAGGACCCGGAGATTTATCCACTTTTATATTCCTTAAAAGCACCAGTACTTCCTCCTCTTTAATCGTCATAGTTTCCATAACTTCCGTACTTGTTTCCCTTACTTTACACAATTCAATATCCTTCTCTTTAGTGAAAACCAAAGAAAAGAAATCTCCCCCATCTCTTTCAGCTCTACACATAGCTGTCCACTCTGATTCTCTAAGGGACCAATTTTATCCCTCACTATCCTTTTGCTATTAATATGACTGCAGAAACCCTTTGGATTTATTTTCACCTTACTTGCCAAAGCAACCTCATATCTTCTTTTAGCTTTTCTAATTTCTTTCTTAAGATTCTTTTCACATTCTTTAAATTCCTCGAGCACCTCATTTACTCCATGCTGCCTATATTTATTGTAGATCTCTCTCTTTTTCCGAACCAAGTTTCCAATATTCCTTGAAAACCATGGCCCTCTCAAACTTTTAACCTTTCCTTTCAACCTAACAGGAACATAAAGATTCTGTACCCTCAAAATTTCAGCTTTAAATGACCTCCATTTCTCTATTACATCCTTCCCATAAAACAAATTGTCCCAATACACTCCTTCTAAATCCTTTCGCATCTCCTCAAAGTTAGCATTTCTCCAATCAAAAATCTCAACCCTAGATCCAGACCTATCCTTCCCCATAATTATATTGAAACTAACGGCATTGTGATCACTGGACCTGAAGTGCTCCCCAACACATACCTCCGTCATCTGACCTATCTCATTCCCTAACAGGAGATCCAACACTGCCCCTTCTCTTGTTCTTACCTCTATGTATTGCTGCAAAAAACTATCCTGCTCACATTTTACAAACTCCAAACCATCCAGTCCTTTTACAGAATGGGCTTCCCAGTCTATGTGTGGAAAATTTAAATCTCCCACAATCACAACCTTGGGCTTACTACAAATATCTGCTATCTCCCGTACTTTCACATTACCATCACCTGAAGAGTCTTGCACTTAAAATGTTAACTATTTCTCTTTCCATAGAAGCTGCTTGACCTGCTGAATTTTCAGTATTTTATGTTTCTATTTCTAATTTCTAGTGTCTGTAGTTTTTCCCCATTATAAATACTAATATTGTTTAAGAACACGTACTAATCAAGTTATTCAACTCCTAAACAAGTGTAGGATTAGAGTATATAATTGTTATTTTCATGTAATTTATTTTTTTCTAATGCTGCTTATATTTTTATATAATCACTTATGTGTAGTTTTTTCAGTAATGCTAGTAAAGCTGATTCTGTTTTCGAGAAACTTCTCACTTTCTGCAGCAGATGTCACACCACTTGAACCTAGCTATTTTATAGGTTATTTGTCAATGGAATGTTCTTTATCTCTACTCAGAGTATGAGACGACCATAATTTCTGTTTCTTTGTCTCTTTTTTTTTGTTTATTGTTTGTTCTTGTAACACTTAATTAAAAGACCACAATCACCGTTTTGCCTCATTCTTGCCTCTGAAGAACTTCCGAATCTGTATCACCAGATCGAACACAGGCCATTCAGCCAACTGAGTTCATACCATCCACTGAAAACATTTTTCCCCCTCTCACATCCCCATCAATTCCTCCACCCAATTTCCCTTTTTAGAAACACAGGGAACAATTTGGAGTAGCCATTTAACCAACCAACCAGCATGTATTTGGCACACGGGAGGAAATCAGAATGCCAAAGGGAAATCTGCACGGTCACATGGACTATGTGCTTAACGCAGTATAGTCATACAAAATGTTGGAGGAACTCAGCATCTCCAGGTTTTCTTGTTTGCAACATAGTCATAGACTGTTAATACACACATTTTTTCCCCTTAAAGTAAGGCCAAATGGATTGCACCATTCATGAAATAACCAATTTCAATTAACACATTAATACTTTCGTGTAGAAGGAACGCCAGAATTAGAACTTGACACTGATAATCCACAATGCTACTGTGATACAGGGAATTCCATTCTTCTTCTGCTATATTTTAAATATGGCAATGATTCGTTTAAGTTCAGATAGCAGATAGATACATTTAATAATAGATCGCTTATGCTGCAAGAATGTAACTTACCCAGTGTTGGTGTACTGGGTCGACTGGTGACACAAGCTCCGACACTTAGTCTAGGTACCGTTATTCTTCCAGCAGATGATGTTACCTTCAATGTTGGGGAATAAAAAATTAGTTCAGATATGCAAAGTTGTATCAGTATCAACTCCAAGAGGTACCATACCCATTCATACCTTTTTGTGCAATGACTTAAGTTTGTAGTTTGGAGCTGTTAGACAGTATCTGTCCGGTGGTAGCCTAGGCCCAGCATATGGTTTTATCAATGGTAGTGGGTTTTGATTCTTCTGTCGAGCAATCTCTAGCAGAAACTAAAGAGGTAATGAAAATTTAAAATGTTACTTAAATTTTGTTCTACTTATTACAATGAACTAAATCCTTTGACTGATCAATACTTACATCTCGAGGAGGAGGGGATGTAAACGAATGGTCCATTCGACACTGAATAGCCAGCCTTACATCATCTGCATCAACACTTGCCTTTTTCGCATGACTAGAATAAATTTTAGCATCTTCCAATATTGTAGTAACATATCCTGAAAGGTACAAAAACATGAAATGACTTCTTCCCATCTTATGTCATAGTCATCTCACTGCCTCTCTCTACAAATTCCTGGGGTGAGGAGACGGTGAGAGGACAGAGGGATTAAAATAAGGGGAGACAGGAGACTTCTGGTTTTAATAAAGGTGGTTTGGTAAATTGATGATCCTTACAAAAACTGGGTGGAACTAAAAATCTTTTAAGACACTTCTGTTTTAACTTAAGAGTAAAAGAAAGATTATAATAAATACAGTTTGAAAGGCTAGATTCCTCAGAAAAGAGCCTCTGCTATGGAATTAGAAAGCTTACTGTTCCCATATCATTGAACCATCCTCTAGATGTCTGAATCCTGCAAACTCTCCAAGTACCATCTAACACCCTGCCACATTCAATTTATTGCCATGATGTCAGAGTCCCCCATAATCTCAACGATCCAGTTAGTCCGTCATGTCAAGTGATATTAAATTACCTGCAACTGTCCCAACTCTATATACCCATTGCAACCTGCTCGTCAGTCAAGCTAACCATTTGCCAGGAAGCCTGTTGAAACATTTCAACTCAGTAAGACCTCCAAAACTCCATTCACACTTCTTACGCAAGTTCCCCCACCCTTGTGCTTCTTCAGATTCTGAGTTTATAAGTCTTGCATATTTACTTACGATAAGTAAATTCCAGCATTTGATTAATAACTCTTGGTTCATATTCAGTGATACCCATATCCTTTAGAATTTGAGCCATAACCTACAGAAAATATGAAACAGAAATAAGAGCTTCCCTTAGATTATAGAAGTTAACTTTGTATGTAATTCTTTTTGGTACCCTGAAGTACACCAAATGGTATTGTTAAATCCTAAATTATTAATAAGCCCAGTGAATTCAACATATTGGAATAATAAAACTAAAATCCTCAAAAACAATTCTGCTCAGTTTGCTAGCACAAACACCAGAAAATTGATTTGTTATGCAGAAAAACAGTGCCAACATAAGCAATAAATTCTCTATGGGTGGTTGATATCAGTGCAGACTCAGTAGGCAGTAGGACTTGTTTCCGTGCTGAAATTGTTTGATTCTGGATGGTCACAGCTCTGGCAATCTGAGCTCAATCGTGGCTCCAACATCTTCTGTGTGGAGTTTGCCTGTTCTCGTTATGACAGCATGAGTTTCCTTTGAATATTCTGGTTTCATACACATCCCAAAAAACATGCTGGCTGTAGGTTAAATGACACACTAAATTGCCCACAGCATGTAGGTGAGTAGCGGAATCTAAAGAAAATTTATGAGAATATGGAGAGAATTACCGAGGAAACAAGTAGGGAATGAGTTTGCTCTGCAAATGAATATTGTCGGGTAAAGTGCCAGGATTTAAACCCAGCAAGTATGTAGGGTAGATACGAAAGATACAAGTTGAGTAGTCTTCAATGAGGAGAGAAATCTAATACTCCATGCACCAGGACTTCTTGTCCTTCTTGGTAGTACTGCTGTGAGAATAGGACAACCATGTCAGCTGTTTTTGATTAGCTTGGGCAACAACATTCTCTAGTCAGACACCCCCAGATATTTTGGCAAGGTCAGTTGGGATGGACTGGACTGGGATTTTATGGTGCCTGAATTCAGTATCCACAGGATTTGTCTGCCTTCTGTTACAATAAAATGGTTATGAAATAGTTATGGTACAACTAAGGCCATAAGACCTAGATGCCGAACTATGCCATTTAGCCCATCCTGTCTTCTCTCCATAACCTTTGACATCCTTTCTAATCAAGAACCTATCTACCTTTGCTTTAAATATGCTCAAGTACACGTGTCCGCAGCAATGAATTCCACCAATACACCACCATCAGGTTAAAGATGTTCCTGATCATCTCTGTTCTAAAGGGATGTTCTTCTATTCTGAGTCTATGCCCTCTGGTCCTAGACTCTTCCACTACTGGAAGCATCCTCTCCACGTTCACTCAATCTACATTTTTCAATACTTGGAATGCTTGTGTGATTAGCAACCACCGCCCCCCCCCCACCCCCCCGGCCATCCTTCTAAACTGCAGTGAGTGTGGGCCCAGACCCATCAAACGCTGCTCATATGTTAACCCTTTCATTCTCCGGAATCATTCTCATAAACCTCCTCTGGACCCTCTCTAATACCAGCACATCATTTCTTAGATATGGGACCCTAAACTACCTTATAAAGCCTCAGAGTAACATTCTTGCTGTTATATTCTAGTCCTCTCAAAATGAATGCTAACATTACATTTGCCTTTCTTACCACTGACGTAACCTGCAATTTAACCTTTAGGACTCCTGCACTTGGATGCCCAAGCCCCTTAGCAGCTCTGATTTCTGAATTAGCTCCTCTTTAGAAAATAGGCTATGCCTTTATTCCCTCCACAAAAGGGCATGAACATACACTTCCCTATAGTATATTCCATCTACCACCTCTTTGACCATTCTCCTAATCTCTCCAAATCCAAATGCAGACTCCCTGGTTCCACAACACTACCTGCCCCACCACCTATCTGAGTGGCCTGCTAGACTAATGCAGAAGGCAGTTAAGAGATCAGTATTTTACCTAGATTGAGGGGGAGGAAGAGGAAGGGAGTGGAGAGAGGAACTGGATTCGTAGAAAATGCCCATATCATTATTTTCCCTAATGTGAAGCCATATCACCTGGGTACACGACAAGAATCATGAGTCAGAAAATAATTTTATGTATACTAATTATATTAATTTTGTGAAAACAATTTTTATCCCATATGTCAGATTTTTGGGTAGTAATTTGTGAACTTTGTTAGGGCAATTTTTCCATAACAACAGTGGCCGTGGTGATGCAGGTGTTGCCTATACTGGCTGGACCAAGTGAGGATCACAGATTTTGTCCCTTTGTATACTGATGGATTTTCTACAGCAAAACAATATCATGGTCTATTATTAATTAGTACTCTTTCAGAATAAGCAAATTTAAAGACCAAGTTTGCTTACTAGAGTCACATTCCAGCTGGTTAGTTTATAACACAACAGCATGAGCAATGAATTATCCAAATTCTGGTAAATATCACTCCCTCTATTCTCTCCTGATTACCCAAATAATTCTAAACTCATCCAGCCTCCATCATCCTGTTTCTTTCCCCTCCTCACCTTCCTCATTTGACTCCGTGCCCCGCCTTCCTCTTGACAGATTCCAGCATCTTCGGCCCTTTGTCACTTCCACCCATCACCTGCCAGTTTCTGTCACTATTTCAATTCTCTCTTTCTCCATCAACCCACCACCACTCATCACCTGGATACACCTTAAGCTTGGTCCAAACTTTTCCTCACATTTTTAAAAGATTGGCTATCTTCCCTCTATCTTTTAGTCCAGGTGCAAGGTCCTGACCCATAATGTTGACTGTCCCATTTCCCTCTGCAGATGCAACCTAACCCACTGAGTTCCTCCAGCATCGTTTTACGCTTCAAATTCTAGCATCTTCAGTCTTGTGTTTTTAAGGTCAGCACACCTCTTGAAGGTAAACCAATGGACACTAATCCAATATCTGGTTATTTGTTTTTAATTTGATTCATCAACGAACCAATCAAATATGTGGAGGGCTGTCAGAGGTTACAGTGGGACATTGACAGGATGCAAAACTGGACTGAGAAGTGGCAAATGGCATTCAACGCAGATAAGTGTGAGGTGGCTCATTTTGGTAAGTCAAATATGATGGCAGAGTATAGTATTAATGGTAAGACTCTTGGTAGTGTGGAGGATCAGAGAGACCTTGGGGTCCATGTCCAAAGGATATTCAAAGCTACTGACCATGCAGGGTACCCAAACTTTTGCTTTGGGCCCTTTTCCTTTTTTGTTATTTTGAAACTGTAAAAGATGGAAATAAAGTAATCTTGCTTAAAATATTAAAGAAATGTGTCATCTTTAACTTTATGCCTTTTGGAAATCAGGTCATCTTTTACTCGCTTAGCTATTCACAGTAACAAAAATTTTGACCAGAGGTGCCCAAACTTTTGCATGCCTCTGTAAGACTCTTGGCAGTGTGGACGATCAGAGGGATCTTGGGGTCTGAGTCCATAGGACACTCAAAGCTACTGCACAAGTTGACTCTGTGGTTAAGACAGCATATGGTGAGCTTAGGAGCCGAGAGGTAATGTTGCAGCTATATAGGACCCTGGTCAGACCCCACTTGGAGTACTATGCTCAGTTCTGGTCGCCTCACTAAAGGAAGGACGTGGAAACCATAAAAAGAGTGCAAAGGAGATTTACAAGGATGTTGCCTGGATTGGGGAACATGTCTTCTGAAAACAGGTTGAGTAAACTCGGCCTTTTCTCCTTGGAGCAACGAAGGATGAGAGGTGACCTGATAGAGGTGTATAAAATAATGAGAGGCATTGGTCGTGTGGATAGTCAGAGGCTTTTCCCCCAGGGTGGAAGTGGCTAGCACGAGAGGGCACAGTTTTAAGGTGCTTGGAAGTAGGTACAGAGGAGATATCAGGGGTAAGTGGACGACCATTCCTACTGACGTGACTAGGACTCATATTAGTTAAAAAGGGATGCAGCATACTTTGACTCTACAACGAAGATGATCCATCAGCCTTAATTTTATCATTCAAAGTCAAAAGATAAAGTCGAGTTTATTGCACACAAGTACTCTTATACATAGGACACTTGTTTGCAGGAGTAGCATCAGATAAGGCAACATTCACAAGTATAAATTAAACATAAATTGTCGCTCAAGTCAGCAACTTCGGTGGTCTGAGGCCTCATGTCAAAGTGCTGCCACGATCTGGGAGTAACCAAGTAACTACTGTACCGCGCTGTCAGACCGTGTGGACCCGGGCTTGCAACCACGGAACAGGCGCCCAGCCGGGAACAACGCCGCGACCAGAATCCCCGTTTTTGCGCGCGTTTTCTACAAGCACCGATCCTCCTCGCTGCTGAGCAAGGAATACACCTCACCGAGCGGCCTACAGCGTGTTCCGAACCGGCAACTCGCCGCGGTGGAGGTTTACGGTGTCGCGAACACTCCGGGAATCAAATCCCTACCTGCGCATCCCGCGGAACGCTCTTGGGCGCCGCCATCGTCGTCCAGCAACTCGCTTCCGTCAGCGCTGCGTGTGACGTCTTCACGTACCAGTCAAAGGTTGCCGAGGGCGGGGTCAGTGGCTAGAGTACCGGCTGTCGGGCGCAAAACACGCTCCGGATGCTGGAGGAGGTCAGCAGGTCAGGGAGCATCTATGGAGGAGAATAAATAGTCAACGATTCGGGCCGAGGCCCTTCTCCAAGGGCAGAAGCCAGAATAAGGAGGAGGGAGGGAGGGGAAAGGAATACAAATCTGCAGATGAGGGGGGGAGGGGATCAAGGAAGTCAAGTCACTTTTTATTGTCATTTCCACCATAACTGCTGGTACAGTACACAGTAAAAACGAGACAACGTTTTTCAGGACCATGGTGCGACATAAGCAGTACAAAAACTACATTGAACTACGTAAAAACAACACAAAACTATACTAGACTACAGACCTACGCAGGACTGCAAAAGTGCACAAAGCAGTACAGGCATTACAATAAATAATAAGACACAAAGTCCTGATGAAGGATCTCGACCCAAAACATTGACTGCTCATTTCAACGGATGCTGCCCGACCTGCTGAGTTCATCCAGCTTGTTTGTACGTGTGGTGTAAATGTCCGTGATGGCAGGAAGAGAGACCCCGATGATCTTCTCAGCTGACCTCACTATCCACTGCAGGGTCTTGCGATCCGAGATGGTGCAATTCCCAAACCGGGCAGTGATGCAGCTGCTCAGGATGCTCCTGATACATCCTCTGTAGAATGTGGTGAGGATGGGGGGGGGGGGTGGGAGATGGGACTTTTCTCAGCCTTTGCAGAAAGCAGAGACACTGCTGGGCTTTCCTTGCTATGGAGCTGGTGTTGAGGGGCCAGGTGAGATTCTCCACCAGGTGAACACCAAGAAATTTGGTGCTCTTAACAATCTCTATACAGGAGTCATCAATGTTCAGCGGAGAGTGGTCGCTCTGTGCCCTCCTGAAGTCAAGAAGCTGGGAGTGAGGTAAAGGGCTGAAAAAAAGTAATCTGATAGAAGAGGACAGTGGTGAAAGAGAGGTAACCAATGTAGGGAATGGTAAAAAGTGAGAAGGAAACAGAGGGAAGTAGTTATCAGAAGTTTGAGAAATCAGTGTTCATACCAACGGGGAATATGAAGTGTTGCTTCTCTACCCTAGTTCAGCCTCATCTTGACAGAAGCAAGGGCTGTAGGAACTATCGGTTTAAGATGGTGTTACGAACCCCGTAACTGGGTTACTTACCAGCAAAGATAGAGATGTCTGTTGGAGTCTGATGATACTATTTTTAACAGTATTTATTAGCAAAAATACACCAAAATAATATCAATGCATATATACAGATAATATATGTCGTCAATACTAAACCTAAAAGTGCGGGTATAATAATAATAAGAAACAAGCTCTATCATTGTCTAGGGGATAATGAATTGTCCGATGGAAATCTAAAGGTCATTTCAGTTCATACAGGCTGCAGCCGTTTGTTCGTCGCTGTGTTGTAATTGTTGGAGAGAGAGAGAGAAAGAGAAAACTTGCCGACTTTCCTTGGTACGGTCTTGATCCGTATCCGTCCTTTAGATAAACTGTTCCGTGATGAGCCCGCCACCCAGGCAAGGGAGGACGCACATGAGCTCCCACCGGCTTTCGCTATAAAATGCTGTCACTGGATTTCTAGCGTTTCTCCTGGTGTGTCTAAGGGCTGTTCCCCAGACCCGTCTTTTATCCTCACTCCCGGGGTCTCAGATGTCAATCAGGTTGGGATGATGCAATCCCTCAACCAGACCACTCTGGTTGTCCCCTGAGGGGTTTCAATGAATAGTACAGTACTCAATACAAATTCCTTCTCCAAGAGACAATAGTAGTGATCAGTGGTTCCGTTCCGCTTATGTCAGGAGACATTCCAAACCTTGTGTATTCTGTCACTCCCTCACTCATTATTGACATGATGTGTATCTCTCTCATTTCCTGGGTCTCAGACCCGAAATAATAGCGATCTTGCGATTCTCAAAATGGAGGGGGCCGAAGATGTGTAACAGCTTACTTGTGATTTGAAAGCAAAGTAATTTGAATAAAATCATTTTTGAAGTAAATTGTGGTAAACTATCACAAATAACAAAGAGGTGAGGACAGAAGGAACTTGAGAGATGTGCGCTGCCATTCAGCTGCAAAATCAAGGCGCTTGCAGTTGGAGCCATGCTGGTTGGAGGGAGAAGACGGGAGGGAGGAGTTCTAATGCCCATCTAACTTACCCGGGTGCGAAGGTAGATCACTCTGAGCACCGAGCTGATCTGGTGAGTTCGAGAACAGCTTCTCCAGCAGCGAAAACAAGGCCTGGGGCGATTTGCCACGCCGGAGCCTGGATCCTAGTGTGAGATTCTGACTTCAAACGCCAATCCAAGTTATATAGGGGCTCCTCTCTCTGCATTGCTAAGGCTGTGAGACTGCCCCCAGCCGCTGTAGTTCGTGTCTGTGAACTATGAGGTGACTTGTCGCATTAACATGATGAACTGAATACTGAGACTTTGGGCCTATTCCAAGCTGCTCCGGGGCATTTAGATCTAAGGACTCAATTTGGTTTGGAATGCTGTTCTCGTTGCTTACTTCTATTGTTTGCTGTACCTCTGCGCTGTACAGTAGCTTCGATATCAATGTGATCCTTGAGCTTGATAGTTTTTAGCAAGAGTTGAAGTATCTGGTTCATGTTGTAACAGCAAAAGCCTTAAGTCCCCATGTTTAACAATGTCCAAGCTGTTTCTGGTCTTTGTGAGGATGGAAATGCAGCGAAGAATGGTTTGGCTCTTCTCCAAAGACCAGGAAACTTTCTATGACGGTATAGTCATGTACTACAAAAGTCAACCTTTTGAAAAACTTTTTGTTACTTCATCATTCTGTGTTTCGATAATTTCTTCTTGCATGCTCTCTTCTTGTTCTTCCACGTTGCAAAGAAATGGATTAATTACCCACTCCAGAATTTCCAGATCATTCAAATCATTGAATCGATTCTGAAAATCCTTTAGTGACTGTAGGTGTAAGCAATATTCTTGTAAATCACCATCTCTGAAAGAGAGTGCTGTACTTTCCATGCAGGAAAACTGTGAGAACATTCTTCTCCCAATGTTTTGCGTTTATATTTCAAATTTTCCGATAAAAGTGAACACCACACTTTTTGCCTGGATTAAATTGAAGTTCTCACCCTGCAGTTTCACATTTAGAATGTTTATTTTGTCATACAGATGGGCTAGGTATACAACATCTCCATGTAGAGGGTCAATCGTTTCCCAAGTTATTATTGATTTTGAGCAAAAGTTCAACCACAGTGTCAAAAAGATCAAATAAACGTTTTATGCAACAGCCTTTCAATAGCCAATGCACTTCAGTGTGAATAAGCAAGCGTTCAAACTCTTCATCGTTATCTTGGCATAACTGGCAGAATAGTCTGCTATTTAAGGGATGTGCTTTAGTTTTATAGATAACAGGTGTTACGAGTCATGCTTGAAAAACGGCGCTGACTGAGGTTTTCAGCTGTGAGATGTTGATGATGAATTACACAACGGATTGCAAACAGAGTTGGAATCTCTTTTCATAAATACCACTAAACCAACATGGTGACCTGTCATATGTGGTGCTCCATCTGTTGCACAAGAAATCATGTTCCTAATTGGAATACTTTTATCCTCAATATACATTTTGAGCTCATCGTAGATTAATTCCCTGTTTATATTTGTTTTTAACTTTTTCCAAAAGAGAATCTCTTCATAAACTTTTCCATTTTGGATAAACTGTACATATGCCATTAGTAATGCCTCATTGTCTCGCACAGATGACTCATCCAGTTGTATCCTAAATCCTGTTTTTTGTAGCTCTGTGCATAGTTGATACTCAACATCTTCACTCATTTCGTCAATACAATGAGCTACAGCTATTACTCGGAGGAATTAATTTTAAAATACTGGTTCATCCTGAGATGTGTTGACACACTCATGGATATATTGTGACACCAGGGACATGGTAGAGTAATCCTCCAAATCTTGGTGGGCTGTTTAAGGCAATCTGCCAAAATACATTCTGGTTTACCCCTCTTATCTATGATAAAAGTCATATCTCCCCTTTCCAAAACACGGAACAGGATGTCATAAGGGGTGTAAGGCGGGTGAAAACAAACGGGCAGAATGTAGGTCAATAGGAACCTGAGAGTGCAGTATGCCATGATGGGAGGTAGGGTGGCTGAAAAGGAATTGAATTTACTGAGTAGATTGGAATGCTGTTGGGAGGCCGACCAGGTGGTTGTAAGGCTGCCTATATTCCAACTCAGCCATGGACGACTGCAGGTCCTCTTTTGGAACTGTTCTGAGCCCCAGCAGGACCCATGGGAGACGATCATGCCAACACACATCAGTCAGGGAAGCCCTCAGAGCAGCCTTTAAGGAGCAGGGAAACCACTTGCATAATGTATAAGCCATTGGACTGCCGGTGATACGCAGTGGTGGGATGGAGCCTAGTGCTGTGTTTCTTGGCCATTGCGGCCCAGTCTCAAATGAATTGGGGACAGTGGTCAGTGGAAATATAAGATTGGATGCCAAACTGAGCAACCCAGGCGCTGGTGAACTCCCGAGCCACATCTGAGGCCGTAATGGATGCTGGGGGGATGACCTCTGGCCACCTGGTGATGCAGTCCAGCACGGTAAGGAAATGTGTGGAATTTTGTGAGGGATGAAGAGGACCAACAAGTACACATTGACATGGTCAAACTCGCTTAGGGACTTCAGAAGGTGCCATTGGCGCTCCACACAGGCTGTACTCCAATCATGCCTGTCCTTTCTATGGCCGTGCCACACAAACTTTAGTGCAATCAGTTTCTGTGAGTCCTTCCAGCCTGGATGCGTGAGGCCACGTATGGAGTCAGCTCCAGTTTGCAGGCACGATGGGGCAAATGCAACCAGTTGAAACATCGCACAGGAGAGAAACCCCAGCTTCCCCAATGTCAGCCAATCGCAGGTCTGTGACTGCTGTTCGGAAAGCCTGGACCTCTGGGTCAGGAGCTTGGTGGCTGCTATGCTGGCACAGTCAACCCTATGTGTACGGCCTCAACAGCAGGCCATGAGAGGCAATCAGCCAGGGCATTATTTTCCCCTTGATATGTTGTATATCAGTTATGAACTCCGCTGCGTTGGCTAGGTGGTTTTGCTGCCGTGCAGACCAAGTGTCAGATATTTTTGGCCATGGCATGCACAAGGGGTTTGTGGTCAACAAATGCTGTGAAATGGTGACCCTCTAGAAGAGAACGAAATTGGCGGACAGCCAGATAGAGACCGAGAAGCTCACAGTCAAATATGCTGTACTTCCTTTCAGGGGAACGGAGCTGCCGGCTGAAGAAGACGAGCGGCTGCCACATAGCTCCGACCAACTGTTTGTGCACAGCACCCACAGCATAGTCTGAGGCATCAGTAGTAATGGCTATAGGTGCATTGGGGAGTGGGTGCACCAGTAGGGTCATGTTAGAAAGAGCTTTCTTTAAATCATCAAATGCCCTGGTCATGTCAGGCGCTTGATGGGGCGATTGCCTTTTGCCCTTAAGTGCACTATACAGGGGGAACATCTGGTCAGCAGCTTGCGAAATGAAGCACTATTAGAAATTAACCATTCCTAAAAACTCCTGTGGTTTTTTAGTAGTGCAGGGCGGTGGGAAGTTGATAATGGCAACTACATCTGATGGGAGGGGTTTGATGGGAGTGTGTGGAGAGGGGTTAAGTATCGGATTTGCATGTACTGGCAGCAAGTATATCATCCAGGCAAACAGAAGGAAAATCTAAATCTTCTGATACAGAGTCTATTAGGCTTTGGAAAGACTGTGCTGCATTTTTCAGCCCAAACGGCATGCGCAGAAACTCAAAGGGGCCAAATGGGGTTATCACAGCCATTTTGGAAATGTCCTCTGAGCACACAGTCACCCAATGGTAGTCCCTAACTAATTCAACCTTGGAAAGGAATTAATTTTCTGGCTAAATGTGCCAAAAATTCTTGGATGTGTGGGACCGGGTAACAATCGGGGTGGTGACCTCGTTACAGTTTTCGTAATTGCCACATGGACGGCAACCACTATTGGACTTGGGGACTGTATAGATGGGCGAAAACCAGAGGGCTATTCAGTCGGCATACAATGCCAGGTTCTTCCATGTTGGCAAACTCAGCCTTCGAGATTGCCAGCTTTTCTGAGTTCAGTCTCTGCCTGTGGGCAAGGACTAGTGGGCTGGTTGTGGCAATGTGGTGCTCCGACCCCATGCTTTGTGACTGCAGTGGAGAATGTGGGCTTGGTGAGGTTTAGGAATTCGCCCAGCAATCGAGTAAACTGGTGCATGTGCTTGACAGAGTTGTTATGGGAAACTTACTGGGGGAACAGGTTAATGACCCAAAGTCCTTGACATCCGCAAGCCAACAGTTCTTAAGATTGACTAACAGTTCTTGGGCACACTGAGCCCAATCTGCACTGAGCAGAGGTCTAGCATCACGGTCACTAATGTAGGTTTTCACAAGTGAAATGACATGAGGTTTTTATGTTTAATAAAAACCATAACATACCAAATCCTGAACACAAAGCGCGCTGAAAGACCTTTACGTAATTATATCATCACATCAGACCCAGCCTCTTAAGGTGAAACCCCAACTCAATGTCAGTAGTTGTGAATTATGTACATTTCCGCAAATTACATTATTCTACACTTGGAACGCCAAAGAGTGCACATTACTGCCAAGCTGAAGACTTAATTGGAGAGTTCATGCATTTATTTTATTTGGTGTGAAGAACATCAAATGCTGTAAACCCAGCAGGTTCCTCCATCTGATTGTTGTTTTGAATATCCAATGTAAGTTCAAGGAACACCTTAGTAATGAAGTCAAAAGGAATGCAAATGCTGGACATATGAAATAAAAACAGAAAATGGTGGATGAGATCAATGGGTTGGTCAGCATCTGTGGAAAAAGAAACTGGATTAACATTTTATGCCAAAGACCCTTTATGAGATCTCACAGCCAAGGAACCATTTTCAGTAAATACTGATACCCACCACTCACCAAATACTTGTCTGTTACAATTTATTTCTTTCTCCCTGTCTCAAACTGCAGCTTTTTAATCAAATTTTAATTTTGACAAAGGAGTGATGCATTTATGGAATGGTCTGCCAGAGAAAGTAGTTGAAGCACTTAAAATAATGATATTTAAAATAGATTTTGTTAAGTATAAAGACATGAAAGGTTTAACGGGACATGGGACTAGCTTAGGCAGGCACGTTGGTTGGCATGGATGGGTTGGGTTCATGTTTCCATGCTGTATTATGCTGTGACTTTATTCTTGCTACCCAAAAGACCATAAGATATGCGAGCAGAATTAGGCCATTTGGCCCATTGAGTCTGCTCTGCCATTTAATCATGGCTGATTTAATTTTCCTCTCAGTCCCAATCTCCTGCCTTCTCCCCATATCCCTTTATGCCATGACCAATCAAGAATCTGTCAACCTCTGCCTTAAATATACATAAAGTCTTGGCCTCCACAGCTGCCTGTGGCAAAGAATTCCACAGATTCACCACTCTCTGGTTAAAGAAATTCCTCCTCATTTCCTATATAAGAGGATGCCCCTTTATTCATAGGCTATATCCTCTGGTCTTAGACTCTTCTACCATAGGAAACATCCTCTCCATGTCCTCTCAATCAAGGCCTTTCACCATTTGATAGGTTTCAATGAGGTCAGCCCTCATTCTTCTGAATACTACAGGCCCTGAGCCATCAAACACTCTCAGCTGACAAACTATTCAATCCTGGAATCATTTTCATGAACCTCCTTTGAACCCTCTCCAGTTTCAGCACATTTTTTCTAAGATAAGGGTTCCAAATCTGCTCACAATACTCCAAGTAAGGTCTCACCAATGCTTTATAAAGTTTCAATAATACTTCCTTGCTTTTATATTTTAGTTCTCTTGAAATGAATGCTAATGTTGCATTTGCCTTCCTCACCACAGACTCAACCTGCAAATTAACCTTTAGGGAATCCTGCACAAGGACCCCAAGTCCCTTTGCACCTCAGTTTTTTGAATTTTCTTTTCATTTATAAAAGTCATCTCTTTCATTTCTTTTGCTAATGTGCATTATCATACACTTCCCAACTCTGTATTCCATCTGCCATTTCTTTGCCCATTCTCCTAATTTGTCTAAGTCCTTTTGTAGCTTCTCTACTTTCTCTAAATTACCTGTCTCTCCACCTATCTTCATATTGTCTGCAAACTTGGCAACAATGTCATCCCAATCATTGACATATAACATAAAAATAATCGGTCCCAACACAGACCCCTGTGGGATACCACTAGTCACTGGCAGCCAGTCAGAAAAGGCTCCTTTTATTCCAACTCTTTACCTCCTGCCAATCAGCCATTGCTTTATACATCCCTCTATCTTTTCTGTAATATCATGGGCTCGTAGTTTGTTAGCAGCATCATGTGTGGCACCTTATCAAAAGCATTCTGAAAATCCAAGAACACAATATCAACCAATTTCCCGTTGTCTATCCTGCTTGTTAGTTCTTCAAAGAATTCCAACAGATTTGTCAGGCAAGATATTCCCTTGAGGAAACCATGCTAACTACGGCCTATTTTATCATGTGCCTTGAAATACCCTGAGACCTCATCCTTAATAATTGACTCCAACATCTTCCCAACCACTGAGGTCAAACTAACTAGCCTATAGTTTCCTTTCTTCTGCCTCTCTCCCTTCTGAAAGAGTGGAGTGACATTTGCAATTTTCCAGCCATCCGGAACCATTCCAGAATCTAGTGATTCTTGAAAGATCATTACTAATGTCTCCACAATCTCTCAGCCACCTCTTTCTGAACTCTGAGGTGTACACAATATGGTTCTGGTAACTTATCTACCTTCAGAACTTCCAGTTTCCCAAGAACCTTCTCTCCAGTTATGGTAACAATACATACTTCATGACCCCTGACACCTGTAACTTCCACTATACTGCTAGTGTATTCCACTGTGAAGACTGATGCAAAACAATTATTCAGTTTGTTCGCTATTTCATTGTCCCCCATTACTACCTCTCCAGCATTGTTTTTCAGGGGACCGATATCCACACTCGCCTCTCTGTTACACTTTATGTATCTTTTGGTATCCTCTTTAATATTATTGGCTAACTTACTTTTCTCTGTCTTTCTGCAACTTAAAATGTGCTTCAATTGTACTCTCTCTTTTCCAGTTCTTTAACCAGATTTATTGATTTCCTTTTCTCTTCGCATTAATTTTAAATTCATCAGTTGTCTTGTTGCAGTTTGATACAGATGTACAGCATATAGCTAGCATTATTGGTCCTACCTCAAAGGAAGAGAAAAACACAGGCATAGACCACCCAGCTGTGCAGGTTGTGCTGATTTTCTTCCTCAGCAGCACTTTCCCATACTATCCCCACTATTCCCATACTATCTTTTCCTTGATATCCAGAAATCTATTAATCTCTAAAGGAAAACAATGACTAAGCCTCTAAAACTCTCAGCAGCAGAGAATTCCCCAGATCCATCACCCACTGACTGATGGATTAAACAGCACAACTTTTTTGCTGGGACAGTGACTCCTGTGACTCCCCCGGCATGGGAAAATCCTTACTGCCTTACACCTCCAGCATTCCAGCTCCAATCCCAAACTACAGCTGTCGTCTGTGTGGAGTTTGCACGTGCTCTCTGACTACAGAGGTTTCCTTCTGGAGTTCTGATTTCTCACTCATTTCTCTAAGACTCGCAGGTTGTAGGTAGGTTAATTGGTTGCTGTGAACTGCCTCTAACGCAGGGGTTCCTATTGTTTTCTTAATTCCATAGACCCCTTTGGCAATCCAATGAAGCCTATGGATCCTTCTCAGAATAATGTATTTAAATATGTAGCAGCCAATTCTAACTGAAGCAATTGGCTTTGATGCCACCCAAGGATTTGTTATACTTGCACAACATGCCCTCAGCTCCAATAATGATTGTTTTAAAATGGCAGATATGTATTCGATCCTTTATTAGCAATTAGCTATCATGCAATCTTGAAGTGATGAAACTAAGTGAAATTGAATAGCCAGCAAAAGATACACCATCCCAGCCACAAACAAAGCACAAATACGTAACTTATTCCCTTCACTTTTATCATGCCCCCCCCCACTATTGTTACTAATTACCATAATAAACATGTAACACAAAATGCAGGGCAGATAGAGAACAGATACATATGTTCCAGCCCCCCCCCCCCCAATTATTATACTATAATAATTACAGCTACATGCTACCAAGACACCGGGACATGAAATATTCACATTTACACAAAATCCTCTCTCTGGTAAGCAGACTATCCTGGATTGTGATTTTCTCTCTTTCAAAACCAGTCTTTTCCTCTTGATTACATTCATGAAAACCTGACTTGAATTGCTGCTGCTAAAGCTCATCCCAGTGCAATAGTGAAGTCCCGTTAGCATAGTTTCTTCTACCACCATGGTTTCCTTTCATGTGGTCCATTAACACTGTGGACCACTTGCAATGGCTCCAATCCCTTAGGCACGTTCACCCTTATCAGCAGCTCAATTTCTGAACCAATTTCCAGCAAATTAATATGCTTCAGGTGAGACCATTGCTGAAGATCTCTCTGATGGGGAATGTTCCCCTTGTGAACAGGCATACATTTGTGCATATAGACGGTAGACAGCTCACAATAGTTTTCACTATCTAACGCAGCCACTTCCAATCCTGAAATGGCATAGCTACTCACAATCTTCTCTTGACCTATGGTGTGTAAGAGAATGCATGTTCTTTTCCTGTCGGGTTGAGCTTGTTCACAAAGCCACTGTGCAGAACACTGCTGTACTTCCTTGATCTCAGAAAGCATAAATAACCACTGTCTTGTTACTCTTCTTAGACTTCACCTCAACTGGAATTACAGGAAGTTTACAATCATGGTCACCAGCCCTCATAAAGTCATTAGATACCAGGGCATTACTCGCTGCGGTGTTTAATTCATTCATGGCTTGTTTAGAATCTATACCCTTTTTTTCAGAGTGAATATGTATGAAAGGCACTTACTGCAATCCTTGCAGGAGTGTCCTATACATAGTCAACCAAATTAGACACCATTTTCATTTAGGATGACAGTCTTCTTGTTATGAACCTTTTATGACTCCTAGCCATAGGAGTGGCAAAGCTTCTTCCTTTAGACTTCGAATGAATTTGTGATCCAGTTTTATTCACACTTTTACTTGGTGTAGCATTGTAAACATTTCCAAACACTGGGTGTATAGCAATCTTTACTCGCCTTTCAATAAAATCAACCATGCCAGTGAAAGTAACCTTATGGTTGTGCCTTTCTTGAAGTTTATAAACCACCGATCTCCATTTTTCCTTAAGTTTGTTGGGCAAGTTATTTATGACAGTCCTCATATTAGCAGGCATGTCCATCTCACGCATATCCTGCCCGTCTTTAATATTGCAACAATCTGTAACAAAAAGTCTTTGAAGAGCTTTCACGACCTCTGATTTGATATGCGGCCGAGAAAGAGCCTTTTCCATGTAGGCCTCAGCAATTTTGTGCTCATCACCAAAATGTTCATGCAGTAAAGCTTTGGCTTTAGAGATCCTTGCTCCAGGATGACTCGCTGACAAGTTTTGATAAACTCTCTAGGGTAACCTCCAGTGAATTGTTCAAGAAAATAAAGACAGTCACCATAATAACCAGTCTTGCCTTCAGTGCTGTTCCTGAAAGCTCTCATAAATGAATGAGACTGCAATGGATCTCCATTGAAGATTTGAATCCCTCTTTTAGGCAGAGATGCCTTGCTTTGTTGTTGCATCACTAGACTTGTTATTTATGTTTGCACCTTTATAGCCTCCAGTGCAGTACTTAGACCTTTATCATCTGAAACTCGAGCATCACCATACCGTAAATCAATGTCCTCAGAAGCACTTTGTGCTATTGGATATGCCAGAGGTTCAGAATGCCTCCTTGGTTTAGGCTGCGAGTGAACATCCTGAAATATCCTTGGGGTTCAATCTCCTCGCTCATAGACATTTGAAGAACAAATATGTCCATATTGACATCGAGTATGTTGGACTTTCTCTGTGCCACATTAACATTGGAACTCTCATGACAGAACTATCCTGTTGAACCACATTTAGCACCTACAGCACTTAGCACGTTAACTCTGGCCATGTTGGCTGCAATTTCTTCTTGCAAATTAAGCGGCTTCCTCTTGAGGAGCAGTGCATGTTTATCCCTAAATATTTGTTTTCTTGCACATAGCTCAGTTGAATCAGCCTGTGCTTTAATGCATACCAAGGAGGAATTGGACGCATGGGATGATGTGCTTGCAATAGAACCTGCTGCACGCACATTAGATCCACTGATTTCAGGCTGTACATCATCTTGAATGTCATCAGTTTTAAATGTAGTCACAGCATGTTCAGTGGCCTTATAAATATTTTCAGTTTCTCCAGCATCTTGACTTTCAACCACATGTTTGTTTCAACCATTGTTCAGCCTTTGCTGTGACAGTAGTAATAAATGTATCATTGCTCACAATGATTCTGGGCTGTTTATCTTGCTCAGAGACGGACATTAAAAACAATAACAAGTTATGTTGCTTAGCAACATTTTCACGAAGAATTATTAAATCATCCAAATGAGATTGTTCTTGTGAAATATTTTGTTGCTTTTCTTGTAAAAAAAAGGCTTCTAATTAATGATATTAAATCTTTAATCCTTTTAAAATTTTATTATAGTCCTTTTGAAAGTTGTTGATTCTAGCCACCAAAGCTTTCCTAGCAAGTTTAATTTTTCTCTTGGTGTTGACTTCAAGATCACTGCTTCCAGGTGACTCATGTTGTTTTCTAAGTTCGCAAAGCAGACAGAACAGCCACAATTCATTTTAGCAGTCAACAGTCAAAGTAGTTAACATTTCAACAAAACCAAGCACAATTATACAGCTTACAGTCCCCAATTGGAAAAGCAGTGCTGATCATTCAAAACTGTGTTTCAAACCCAAACACAGCACGAATCAACCAAAGGCCATCACTTGCCACAAGCTGATCCACACTGCAGTGTTTCTAATTTCATGGATCCATCCAAATGCTGATGGTTATTTTGTATAACTGTCAAAAACTTTTGCTGACGGAATGTAGTGGCTAATTCTAACCAAAACAATTGCTGGCGACCCCTTAATTTGCCGTCATGGTATGACATGCTCTCAGTTCCAATAATGATTGTTCAAAAGTAAAAGATATATATTCAATCCTTTTTTTTAAAGCAATTAGCAACTAGAATCTCAAAGTGATGAAACTAAGTGAAATTGAATGTAATTGAGCAGTCAGCTAAAAATACGATGTCCGTCAGTCCCCAGCCCGAAACTGCCATGAACAAAGCATAAATACGTGGCTTATTCCCTTCACTTTTATCACACTCGCCGCTATTGTGACTAGTTACCACAATAGATGTGCAACACAGAATACAATGCAGATAGAGAACGGATGTGTGGCTCCTACAAAATCCATAATATAAATACATAGGATTATGAACAAAACCAATTATTTTTAAATAGTTATCAAAATATAAAAAATCAAATGTGATTCTTTATTAACACATTAAATAACAAGACTATACATTTAAAATATAAGCATGTTAAAATTATATATTATTTTTTAAAGACATCAGTGCGAAGACTGTTGTTCCTTAGCTTGAATAAGGCCATTACACTGTGGAATGGTCTTTGACAGAGTAACACAGATATCATGTTGGGCATCCAACTGATTTTGATTTGTAGTTTTAATGGTTACAAGTGTTGAAAATCCTGATTTGCAAAGATATGTTGTTGTTCAGTCAGAGCTTGTCCAGCTTGGCCTCCTCCCGGAGTCCCCAGCATCCCAGATGTTAGTAAGCAGCCAATCTGATCCACTCCACATGATATCAAGAAATGACTGAACGCACTGTATACTGCAAAGTCTATGGGCCCAGACAAAATTCTGAAGACTAGTGCTCCAGAACTCGCTGAGCCACTAGCCAAGCTGTTTCCTACAGCTACAACACTGACATCTACCCAGCAATGTGCAAAATTGCCCTGGTATGTCCTGTACACGAGAAACAGGACAAGTCCAACCTAGTCAAGTACCTGTACTGCCCTATCAGCCTAGTTTCAATCATCAGCTAAATGACGGAAGGGGTGATCAACAGTGCTATCATGCAGCACCTGCTCATCGATAACCTGCATATGGATGCCCAGTTTGGGTTCCTTCAGAGCCACTCTGCTTTTGACCTCATCACCTCCTTTGTCCAAACATGGACCAAAAAGCTAAATACCAGAGACGATGTGAGAGTGATAGCCCTCGACATCAAGGCAGTATTTGACTGTGTATGGCATCAAGGTGTCCTAGCCAAAATGGAGTCAATAGGAATTAGGGGGAAAAACCTCTGCTGGTTGGAGTCATGCCTGACACAAAGGAAGATGGTTGTGGCGGCTGGAGGTCAATCAGCTCATCCTCAGGACATCACTGCAAGAGTTCCTCAGGGAAGTGCCCTAGGCCCAACCAGCTGCTTCATTAATGACCTTCCCTCCATCATAAGGTCAGAAGTGGGGATGTTCACAAATGACTGCCCAATGTTCTGCACCATTTGTGACTCCTCAGATAGTGAAGCAGTTCATACCCAAATGCAGCAGGACCTGGACAATATCCAGACATGGGCTGACAAGTGGCAAGTAATATTTGAGCTATACAAGTGCCAGGCAATGATCATCTCCAATAAGAAAGGCTCTAACTATCGTCCTTTGACATTCAGTGACATCACCATCACTGAATCCCCTACTATCAACATCCTGGGGGTTACCCTTAAAAGGAAACTGAACTGGTCTAGCCATATAAACACTGTGGCTACCAGAGCAGGTTAAAGGCTAGGAATCCTGTGGCGTGTAACTCACTTCCGGACTCCCCAAAGCCTGTCCACCATCTACAAGGCTCAGATCAGAAGTATATGGAATACTCGCCACTTGCCTGGATGAGTGCAGCTCCATCAACACTCAAGAAGCTTGACATCATCCAATCCAAGGCAGCCCAATTGACAGGTACCCCTTCCACAAGCAACCAATCCCTCCACTATCGTCGAACAGTTGCAGCAGTGTGTACTATCTACAAGACCCTCTGCAACAACACACCAAAGTTCCTAAGGCAGCACCTTCCAGATCCCTGGGAACACTACCACTTGGAAATCCCCTTCAAGTCACCCACCATCCTGACTTGGAAACATATCGCCATCCCTTCGTTGTTGCTGGGTCAAAATCATGGAATTCCCTCCCTAACAGCACTGTGGGTGTACCTGCACCTCAGGGGCTGCAATGGTTCAAAAAGGCAGTTCAATACTACTTTCTCAAGGGCAAACTAGGGATGGGCAAGAAATGCTGGCTCAGCTGGTGACGCCCACATCCCGTAAATAAATACATACTTTAAAAAGGAAACCAAAGCTTCCATTGCTCACTTTACAAGGACAGTCTCTCAAGGAACACCAGAAGGATTGGAGGATAGGTAATGTTGATCAGCTGTTCAAGAAAGTCTCTAAAAATAAACCACAAAATTATAGGCTGGGGAGTCTGACGTCAGTAGTGGGAAAGTTATTGGAAGGTATTCTTACAAACTGGATATATGAGTATTTGGATAGACAGGGACTGATTAGGGATAGTCAGCATGGCTTTGTGTGTGGTACGTCATGTCTAACCAATTCCATATAGTTTTTTTGAGAAAGTTACCGGGAAAGTGGATGAAGGAAGGCAGTGGATATTGTCTACATGAACTTTAGCAAGGCATTTGACAAAGTCTTGCATGGGAGGTTGGGCAAGGGGGGTTCAGTCGCTGTGGTAAGATGAGGTAATATATTGGATTAGATTGGCTTTGTGGGAATAGTCAGAGAGAGGTGGTACATGGTTGCCTCTCTGGCTGGAAGCCTGTAACTACTGGAGTGTGCCAGGGAACGGTGCTGGGTCCGTTGTCATCTGTATCAATGATCTGGATGATGATATGGTTGACTGGATCAGCATATTTGTGGACGGCTCCAAGATGGGGCTGCAGTGGACAGCAAGGAAAACAATCAGGACTTGTAGCGAATCAGGACCAACTGGAAACATGGGCTGAAAAATGGCAGATGGAATTCAATGCAGACAAGAGTGAGATGTTGCACTTTGGTAGAACCAACCAGGATAGGTCTTACACTGTGAACGTTAGGACACTGAAGAGCATGTTATTACAAGATCTGGGAATGCAGGTCCAATGTTTAATAGCAGTTAAGATAGGTACACGGACAGCTATGGTCCAGAGCAAATCAAAGGGACTAGGCAGTTTAAATGGTTCAGTATAGACTAGATGGGCCAAAGGGCCTGTGTTGTACATTTCTACTATGTAGCCAGTGGAGATTTTTTTTGTTTCTTTTTGACTTCACACCAAGTCAAATGACAGTAAACATGCCTTTGGAACACAGTTCTTCTGCCAATATTTTCAGTGGGTGTCCTGGTGTAACCCAGACTAGACCAGTTGGAGCAGAATAATGGTAAGTGTAGATTGGAAGGGCTGTTAATGACCCTTTAAATCATCTTGATGTTTCAGCATGGGTTACTTGGATGAGTCTTTGTTGGATTTGATCTGTTTCGCTTGCTTGGAGAGGTTACCTCGGGGAACTTTCTGCATTTTATGTGTGGAGATGCGTGTTGTAACTACACTAGAACAGCATTGTATACCATGACACTCTTTAGCTCTCCTGGCCCATCTGTAGAAGGGGCAGCACTGTCCTCAGTACCCACAATGTAAGTAAGCTTCCTGATTCTGAGGGATCTGCTTAAAAAGATAGCTGATTCTGACGTGCAGATCTTCGGCACCATAAGCTGTGAATTGCCTAGTCCCATAGCCCTTGCTATATTTAGTGCTATCAACTAGAATGAATGAAAACTGTCTCCTGTGAAAATGAAGAATCTGCATACCTGGGAAACTTCAATAATTTACCTACAATAGGTTGCAGATAATGTCTATATCTTCAGGTTCACACAAGGTTGATTAAAAAGCTACAGTAGATGTCAAGTAGCAGACACTGAGAGTGTGGTGTGGAAGGGAAAAAAAAACAATGACTACAGCCTCATCCTCTCGGATCACCTCCAACATCCAGGATTTATTTGCATTTGGAAGGCAAGGACTGATTGGGGTGCTCAGCATAGCTTTATTCATTGCATTTTACTTAGAAACAAAGCATATAAAATTCTAATACATGTTCAGCAATTTGAAACAAAACGACTTAATCTCATCTGAAAACAAATAATTTCCAAGACCTCCATTTCCATTTAGAGATTTAAAATCCCAACAGGAAATTATAAACTCTGCTCCAATATTCCATTTGTTTCATTTTCCTTTGAAAAATATATAAGAACTTAAGATTTTTGCCAGATGCATGAATTAAGATTCATTGTAGTTATTTATCCTAACCCAAAGAGTAGACAACTTCCTTCCAAAGAGCCAAATTATTTAAGTACAGTAGTTTATAAATATCTGTGGTTTCCTGCTTGTAAATTCTGTAAACTATCCTACACATTACAGATAAACACTGTATGCAAAACATGAATGTTTTTCATATACCTAATTATATCAAAGATATTTTTGAATATACTATATATAATTATTTTTCATTTCATTAAGTAAATTAGATCATGTTCATTCTAAACTATATTTAAGAACAATTTCTTAAAAGGGCTTTGATGTATTATAAAAAAATAAATAGATCTACTCTTATTGAAAGCCCAATTTGGTTTCAAGTGTACTTTTACAAGAGAATATCAACACCTATAGCTAAACACTTGCCTGTGCCTGAAATGAAATATACATGTACAAACTTCTTAAATTTTATGGAATTAATTTACATTTTATTAGCAGTTATTAAATATATTATCTATTTGATAGTTACAGTTTAGTTATACATAGGAATGACGACTTTCATATGAACCTGCGAATGATTCCATTTAATACAATACAAAGTTAAAAGCAGTATTTAGTACATTAATGCAATCCAAGTTATATTTGGAATGTACATTTCATATTAAAAACTATGCAACAAATTCTACTAAACCTGTACAATATATTGTAGTGAGTAAACCATCTCACTGTTACTTTTTAAGTATTTATACAACACCTACTTATTATACCTAATATCCATATTCGGGCACCATATGTTTCATGAAAATACTCCAGTTTACAAAGCCCAAGTCTAGAAAAGATTACCACTATAAATCAGCCTATTACCGCCATAGTGACTTAAATTTGTTGAAATTTAAAAAAAACTTTGGCAAAAATTCAACAAAATATTCTATTGCTGATATTTAGTTTAACTGCATGCTGAAGTTCTTTTAGGGAATTTAAAAAACTGGAACCGAAAACAAAAGTTGATCTTGGAATGCCATGCAAACTGTTCCTTGGGGTAATTAAGACTTAAACATGTCATTTCAATGTCATCTTAATATGGAAATATTTTCATTAACAGGGAAAATGCACAACCTCCACTATATTAAAAACTCAAGTTAATATGATAAACAATACATTCAGTGAATTTCCTGGACTTTTAATTACAATAAATAAAATATAAACTGGAAGATATACATATATATTCAGAGAGTAAATTCCAGAATTGCACAATAAATGAAATCCCTGGGACACGTCACTTTGAGCACAGAATGACTTTTCATGAAGTACTATGTTCATTGAAAATAAAAATTTAAAAACAGATCTCTTCCAAATGCATAGCATTAAAAACCAAATGGTGCCATCTCTGATGGAAAAGTAATGGAATGTAATCATGTCATTCTGAAGATAACTAAATACAGTGGAGTCCAATTAATTGGGCCATTGTTTAATTGGGACTGCTGCTTATTTGGGACAACTCTTAAAAAACAAAATCAAGAAAGATTCCCTTTGTTTATTTGGGACACTATGCCACTTAATTGGTACAGGAGACTGTTGCCGAACAGCTTCTAACCAGCGTCAGTCATGTGCACGTCGTGTGGTTGTTAGACTCTACACTGTGCTTAGTGCAAAGACTTTTGAAAAATCCTGTGTGTTTATGTCCAAAAAGTACTGAGTTTTGTTAGTTAGTTGGCGAGTAATAAGCAGTAAGACAACTCAGTACTGCCTTTCTCACTGCATTCCAAGCATTCAGGCTTACAGATGCCAGAAATGGCCTGGAGTGAAAATGAAACTAGTTCACTACTTCAACAAGTCAGGAACTACGAAGCGTTTGAAGGTGTTGACAATTATCTTTAATGTGGCAGTGAAAATCAAGATTTGGAAGATGCAACTGTCTAAAGCATTGTTTGAAAGCAGTCTGATTATTGCTGATAATTATTAGGAATTAATACAGAGTTTTATAGAATTGCACTAGATTAGGTAGTGTTCTAATTTATTCTGTATTTCATTTAAATACATTAATTGTTACTCAGTTAAACGGTAGCTTGTCATTAAACTATATCCATGAAATTTTGGCTAATTGGGACAGCCATTTAGTTGGGCCAAAATGTACTGGTCTCTATGTGTCCAAATTAACTGGAATCCACTGTATATGAAAATGGATAAAGAAATACTTTGAACATTAAGTTCAGCAAAATATTGTAATTATAAAAACAATATTATAAGTTTTGAGATTCACAATTCTCAAGGCCTTACTTCTCTCCTTGTCTCTCTTAAGGGGGAATCCGCCATTTTCAATTTGCCATATGAATGCACTTTGCTGGAAACACAGTGGTACTCATTACCTTCATGGACTGAGAGAAAAAATATAAATCTGGGGTTTCAATCTGGAGGTCATGCAATTCAAGGAGCCTTTTTTTTCCCCCAAAATGAAATGTAATCAGAAGTTTTTCTCCAAATTTTTGTTTGAATATACATTTTATTTACAACCAGTGGTTATGCTTTATTTCTTTGCAATGAAATCTGCCACTAAACTAGTTTGTGGGGCACCTGAAGTCAAGATTAATACATCTCTGTTCAGACTGTACATTAATTGTCTTAATACATGTCTGCTATGTTTGTATCTACCACAACAGCCTTCAGAAAGGCCTTTATTCAAAACATTTGTCCTTAACTCCACTGGCGTGATGGAATAAAATGCTAAGAGGACAACTATTGCTGAATTTTGAAGCTTCGGAAGGGCCTCTTTATGGGAATTATAGCTTTGTGTGTACTGAAGAGTTCGGTTAATACAAACTCAAGATTTTGTCAGCAGCAGTAGTTACTGTTTTCCATCTAAAAATCATTCCCATCTATCATTTCAACAATGAACTAAGAGAAGAAAGCCGGAGTCATTGATCTAAAATGAGCCAATCACAGCCATTTGTGTCTTTTTCAATTGCTACTTAATTACAAAGTACTGAATGATGAAAGCAAACAAAATGGAAAGTATTGCAAATACTATAACAATCAGGGCAGCAAAATGTTCATCACTTAGCATTTTCTTGTGAAGCTTTGTAAGCTCAGTCGTAGTTTCAGATTGATTTGAGGTTGGTTCTTCTTTCTGAGATGAGAATGATACAGTAGGACTGTAAGGCCCACATAGCTCTTGTGTTCCAATGGCATCTTGATACTGGCGACCAGCACAGACCCTGAGCTTGTATTCACAGTTTGTCTGAACATTGGCAAGGCAAAATGAAGTCATGGGACCCTTGTACACCTAAATTTAAATGCAGAAAGCAGGACAAATAATTATCTCCCAATCAATAAAACCCTATATGATCATATCCATACATATACTAGTTTGAATTTTTCAAAGCACTATGACTACTTGAGGCAGGTAATGATATGGAGGAAAACTGATTGAATCAAAGTGCTTTCAAGAAATAGTCAATAATAACCTTAGCACTGAATTCCACTGAGTGACTTCAAATATCAAGGTTACTAAAGTAACACACATATATCACAATAAGTGACAAATGTACTGTTAGGAACACATGTATGTTGCTAGATCTTTTTCCAGGGCTGTCTATAGTAAATGTTTACCTCCTCATTCTTTATTCTCCGCTGTCTGCTTCTCTGTGTACTGATATTTCACCGCCTCACATAGCTTATTGCACAATAACTTTATTCATTCGTTTGTGTTTGCTGCTTCTTCAATTAAATGTGTGATACCCATAATTCCATAGCGATTCCTTATGCCTGCTCCCCCATTTGAAATCAGACAGAGCAGAAACAGACCCTTCTAGCCTGCCATTCTGCTCACTGTGTTGTCCATCCACACTGATTTACTTCATTGGATTAGGCCTGAATCTCTACATGCCTGCACTATCTTAGTACCCATCCAAATTTTTTTCTTCTTAAATTTTAACTGTATCTGCCTCTACCACCTCCTCTGGCAGCTCATTCCAGATAGTTTCTGCTCTCTGAGTAAAACGTTTAACCCTTAGATAATTACATTCCTTCATATTGAACTGAATATATGAAGTTTAAATTTCACATTAAATTGGGATCAAGCCAGTTTTTATTCCCAAAGGCAGGCCAACTATCCTGTCAATGCCCCTCATAATTTTAAAACTTTCTATATGGTCACTGCTCAGCCTCTTATGTTTCAGTGAAAATAAATCATGCCTGTCAAATCCAGGTAACTTCTGGTGAATCACTCTGTGCTCTACCACTCCTCCCTGCAGTATGGCAATCAGAACTGTAGTCCAAGTTTGATTTAACCAATGGTTTTTACAATTTCAACAAGATGTCCTTACAGCCAATGCCACCGCTTATGAAGGCAAGCGTACCAAATGCCACCTTCATTACCCTACTCACCAGTGTTACCACTTTCATAGAGCTATGTACTTCCATCCCAAAGGTCTCGTTTGTCAACACTCCTAAGGTTCCTGATATTCACTCAACTTGTCTCACCAGATCTAGATGTCCCAAAATATATTTCTACACATGTATGTGGATTAAATTTCATCTGTCACCGCTCCACATAACATTCAAGGTCATATGTTCCTCTGTATTGTTAGACAACCTTTATTGCCATCTAGGACTCCACCAACTTTTGTGTCATTTGCAAACTTATTAATTAGACCACAGACATTCTCATCTATGACAAACAATGGTCCCAGCACTGATTCCTGTGGCTCACCACTTGGCACACGCTTCTCATCAAAAAACAAACTCATTCACCAATGTGATCCAACTTCTAGTAAGAAGCGAATTTGGGATCCAGTTTCCCACATACCTCTTCTGGAAAAGTCTATCGTGTGAATCTTTGTAAAGAGCCTTTCTGAAGACCATGAAAACCCCACCTACTGTTTTTCTTTTTATCAATTTTCTAAGTTTCTTTCTCAAAAATTTCAATTGTACTTGTGAGATATGATCTCCCCTACAGAAAACTGATGACCCCCCTCAACCCAAACCAGTTCCTCTCTCTCCAAGTGAACAGGGATCTTGTCCGTCAAAATAGCCTTTTGATCATGATGTTCATGAGGACCATGGTACGAATTTCAACCAATCCCACCTGCCATCACATGGTCTATATCCCCCCCCCACCCCCCCGATTCCATGACTGTTAGTGTGCCTGTCTAAATGCCTCTTATGCAGTATGTTGCCACTCTATATGCTTCCTCCACCAACAATCCTGGAGGAAGTAATACGTAGGTGAGAGAAGACAAAAGGTCAGAGTCGGTAATGGGGGGGGGGGGGAAATTTGTTTACCGGAAGGAGAAACCGATATTCATGCCATCAAGTTGGAGGCTACCCAAACGGAATACAAGGTGTTGCTCCTCTACCCTGAGGCTGTGGCCTCATCTTGGCACATAAAGAGGCCATGGACTGGAACGTTAGAATGGGAATGGGAATCTAAACTAAAATTTTTGGCCTTCAGGAAGTCCCGCTTGTGGCAGATGGAGTGGAGTTGCTTGGCGAAGGGCCTCACCAATGTAGAGAAGGCCGCATCAGGAACACTGGACACAACAGACAACTCCAGCAGATTTGATGGTGAAGTGTTGCCTCACCTGGAAGGACCACCTGGGGTCTTGAATGGAGGTGAGGGTGAAGGTGTATGGGCAGGTGTAGCACTTAGGTGACTTGTAAGGATAAGTGCTGGGTGGGAGATAGTGGCATACACGTCTTCATCAATTGGAACACTGGACTGTAGAAGTTGGTAAGTCAAGTTGCAGCTGCACAGTACTTTGGTGACATTGCATCTGGAGTATTGTGTACAGTTCTCATCACTGTATAACAGGAAGGATAACATTCACCTTCATTGCAAGAGGTACCGACTGTAAAATTAGGGAGGTTTTAATGCAGCTTTACAGGTTACTGCTCGGACTACACTCAGAGTACCAGTACACTTTTGGTCTGCAAATTTAAGGAAGGATATACTTGCACTGGAGATGCAGGAAAGATTCAGCATATTTAAAGTCCTGAAATAAAGGGACATACCCATGAAGAAAGGTGAAGCAGATTGGGTCCACACTTTATATGAAGAGTTTGAAAGAATGAGAGGATGGATACTGAGAGAAATGTTTCACGTAGTGGAGTTATCTACAAGCATTTGGGTGCATGCACTTCACAGAGACAAGAATTTCTTCTTTCAGAAGATAGAGTACCTTTGGAATTCTTGTAATTATTGAAAATATTCAAGGCACACCTTGACAAGAGATTTAAACTACAAAGGAGATTGAATAAAAATATTTTCCCTTCACCAAATGGAAGTTTGAGAACACTGCAAAATTTACTCTATTTCTGAATAAATATGATCTAAAATGTGATCATATCTGCACGCAAGTCCTAAAACTAGAGAACCAATTAAATAAATAGCAAAAAAACATTATACGTGCTCATTTATCCATTGAGAAAAATGATCCAATATTACATGTATTTGTTAGAAAAAGTATATGAACCACTGGGGTAATGCCTTCTACAAAAGCTATTTGGAGTCTGGTGTTCCAATCAATGATGAGATTGGAGTTGTGGGTTGTAGAGGTGCCCTGCCCTATATTAAAAAAAAAGCATAAAGTCAGGTTACTGATAGAGCTTGGTCTTCTCAAAAAAGATCTGTTTATGTGCACCATGCCTTGACCAAAACAACTTTCATAGGACCTTAGAAGAATTGTGGAGATGCATGAAGTTGGAAAGGGCTTCAAAACTATTTCTAAAGATCTGAGTGTTCATCAGTCCTCAGTAAGAGAAATTGTCTATAAATGGAGGAAACTCAGTACTGTTGCTACTCTCCCTAGGAGTGGGCATCCTGCAAAGATCACACCAATAGCACAACGGGCAAAGCTGAAGGAGGTGAAAAAGAGCCCAGGGGTAACAGCAAAAGACCTGCTGAAATCTCTAGAACTTGCTAAAGTCTCTGTTCATGTGTCCACTATAAGAAAAGCACTGAACAACAATGGTGCTCATGGAAGGGCACCATGGAGGAAACCACTGCTCTCTTTAAAAAAAAACCATTGCTGAACGTCTCAAGTTTGCAAAAGACCACCTGCATTTTCTACAACACTTTGGGGACAATGTTCTGTGGACAGACAAGATAAAAGTTGAACTTTTTGGCAGAAATGCACATTGCCATGTTGGAGGAAACAGGGGCACTGTACACCAACACCAAAACCTCATCCCAACTGTGGAGCATGGTGGAAGGAGCATCATGGTTTGGGGCTGCTTTGCTGCCTCAGGGCCTGGACAGATTGCAATTGTTGAGGGAACAATGAATTCAAAATTGTATCAAGACATTTTACAGGAAAATGTCAGGTTAGCAATCTGTCACCTGAAGCTTAATATAAGTTGGATAATGAAGCAAGACAATCTGAAAGTCAAGAGTAAATCAACAACAGAATGGTTTAAAAAGAAGAAACTTCACATTTTGGAATGGCCAAATCAAAGTTCTGACCTTAATGCTATAGAAATGTTGTGGAAAGACCTGAAGAAGCAGTTCATGCAAGGAATCCCACCAACATCCCAGAGATGAAGCAGTTTAGTAAGGAGCAATGGCCTAAAATTCCTCCAAGCCGACGTGCAGGACTGATCAACAGTTACCGGAAATGTTTGGTTGAAGTTATTGCTGTTCAAGCTGGTCACACCAGTTAGTGAAAGCAAAGGCTCACATACATTTTTCAACAAATACATGTAATATTGGGTCATTTTTCTTAATTAGTAAATGAACAACAAGTATAATGTTTTTTGTGTTATTTATTTAATTGGGTTCTCTTTATCTAATTTTAGGTTTTGTGTGAAGATCTGATCACATTTTAGGTCATATTTATGCAGAAATAGAGAAAATTCTACAGGGTTCACAAACTTTATAGCACCACTGTATTACAGCAGAAATTATTCATTCCATTTTGAAAAGTACTCAATTGTGTGCAAAAACAAAAGTAAACTGCCAGAAGAACTCAGTGAGCTAAGACAGCACCTGTGGAGCAAAGAGATGATCAACGCTTTAGGCTGAAATCCTGCACCAGGATTCATTTGTATACTTGAAGAAAACAGAACCTGCAAGCTGCAGATCTAGTGCTGGAAGGTGGGATTAGGCTGGGTAGTTCGTTCTGTGGTAAGTTTTTCTTCATTTTAAGCTTTACACACATTAAGGGTTGCACTTACAAATTGTGTTAGTATGTCCTTGACACATTATAGATGCAGGAAAGAAATTTAATTACCTGCTCAGTATCTCTCCCAGTAATAAGTTGAAGAGTATAAATAATTGCATCCCCTTTTATTGGTTGTAGTGCTTCCCATGTTATTTCACAAGTATGCTCTTCCACTATTTGTACCTTGGGAGCTGAAAAGAACATACATGGAGCCGTTTATTATGCAAAGTGGTTTGGTAATGAAAGAAAATGCACATGAAAATTATCTCTGCTGTAACATGTCATAATGATAGACTACTCTTTCTCTTACATGCTGATATGCAAGGAAATGACATAACAAAGTGAGTACAAAAACTCAGTTTTCAATGAGTGAAGATGTTTTCTCTGATTGTTACTTCATTCAAAGAAACCACAATGGCTTCAAAAACCCAAAATGCATTTTATAAAACATTGGGTCTACCTTTAAGTACAGGAGGAGGACATCTGGTTGTGACAAAAGTGTACACTTCAGAAAATGGACCTTCTCCACCATCATTAATTGCTTGAATTTTGAAGTTGTAAGCTGATGATTCATTCAATCTTTGGATTTTATATGTATGACAAGGTCCACTATAGATAGAAATGAACCTGAAGGACATACAAAGGGTAAAGTATTTTCCAACAATTGTAAAGGGCAGACCATACATTAATCATAAAGAGTAAACTGTATCACGTCAATACCAAATTAAATAACTAGCTGTACATTCAATACAGCATTCATGTTACACAATGAAATAAAGTGTCACATTGTTCGTCCCTATAAATCATAATCACAGTATAAATGAAAACCACAATCAAATTTTCATATTGATACAAGATTGATGCTAGGAAACTGTAGCCCCCTGGCATGCCTTAGGCTCGCTCATAGCGAGCCCTCACCACCAATGGTAGTGGTGACTGGGGAAGAGTGTGGGTGGGGGGGGGGGCAGTAGTAAAAACTGGCCTAGACTGTGAATTGTTAGTGGAATAAGGAGAGTAGAAGTAAATTCGTTTTTGAATCGGGAGTCTAAGATGTGTCATGTACCACAGCTGGAGCTCAGTTGTTCACAGTCTAGATCAATGATGTGAGTGAGAGTGTCACGTGTGCCTATACACATATTTATTGGTGAGAAAAAGCTACGTGGGAGTGTGGGCTGTGAGGAGAGTGCTAACAGGCCTCAGGGGATTTAGAGAGGCTGAATGGATGGGAAAGGACGTGAAGAACATGTTGTATGGTATGCAGATTTCTTGGCTGACAGACAAAAAAATAGAAAAGCATATTAAACGGTAAGAAAGTGAAAGCTATAAACATTCAGGGTGACCTGAACTTCCTTGAACACTAGGAGTCAACATAAATGTTGGCCAATAAATTAACAAGGCAAATAGTATGCTAGCCTTTACTGCAAGACAACTTGAGTACAACATGGATGTCTTGCTCCAATTATAATCGAGCCGTGGTGAGACTGTATTTGAATACAGTGAATAACCTGGTCTCGCGATGCAAGGAATAATATGATAGAGAGAAAGGGTCACTGGATTAATACCTGGGATAAGAGATCAGTTCAGTGATGAGGGATACACACAATGGGCACATTTTCTAGAGTTTAAAAGAAAAAGTGATCTGCTTGAAACCTAAAAGAACTTAACAAGGTTGGTCCTGACTGAATATTTTTACACTAGGGCAACTGGAACTAGAGTCTGAGTCTGAACTAAACCATTCAGGACTGAAATAAGGAGGAATTTCTTCACCTGGTGAAGTGAATCAGTGACATTCTCTACCGAAGAGCACTATGGCAAATCAATCATGGAGTATATTTAATATATCAAAGATTGATAGAGATTTTTAGATATTAAGGGGACCAAAGGAAATGGAGCTAAGATAAAAGATTCATATTGATCTTTTTAAATTTAGCATGCGGGACCAAACAGACTCTAATGTCTGGTTCCAGCTGTAGCCATGGACCTGCCTCCACTGCGTTCCATAGGAGTGACATTAGCTGCAAGCTTCATGGGGTGAACAGGCATCCAAGTTCTGTTGTAAAGCCATTTTGTATTCTGATATGCACTATCATTATAAAATTGTGTTTGTTCCACAATCCACAAAATAGGCTGATGTCCAAACTGTTATGAGGAAGCAAGTTCACAGGTTTTGGTAAGTGAGACAGAGACGCTGATTACGAATAAGTACAATAATCATTTATTTACAGACAAACAGTAAAACACTCGACCAAACATTCTAAGCCATCCTACAATACTAAACATTCAGCAACACTTCAATCTTGATTGAATCAATATTAACCAGTAACATCACACATGGTTTGGAGCAATGAACACCATCAACCTCACACACTCAACAGAATTATCAGAATAAGTAGCAAAATCATTGGCCAGGAACAAGAATCACTCAATAGCATCCATAAGAAATGGACAATAAAGAAAGCTCAACACACAGTAGAGGACATTACACGTACTACGCTCTCTCTCTACGCTATCTGGACACCACTACAGGTCCCTGCCCATCAGCACCACAACAGTCTATCCAGTTTTTGGAGGTTTTCTCCATTTGCCTCCTCAACACCCAATTTTGAATACGTAGTACGCATAGCAACTTCGACAGAAAAAACAGTTTTACTATGAGTATTTGTATTTTAAATTGCATGCATTCATTTTTAGTATTTATTATCTATTGTGAGTATTTTATATTATGTTTAATTATATGTGGTGTGATATTGTGTGACGTTGGCTTCACCACTGCACAAATGAAGTTCCTCACGGAAAATAACGTGAATTGAATTGAAACTCAACAGGTGCTTCATTATGTCTCTCCAAGTTACACGACTGCAAAACTAAACATCCAACAGATACTTAGCTCAGTGTGAACATGGGCCCTACTATATCTGCAGCACTTTCCCAACGGTTCTTCAGCACTGGTCATGAAGATGAGCTCTTGGAGACAAAGGAAAGCCCCCGAGGCACCGGAAATCAGACACTGGTGCTGTGGCACACACAGCAGCCAATGGGAAAGAGCTGCTGCATCCTTTACATGGGCCAATCGATGACCAGCGGGGTAGAAGCAGCTTTTGACTGACAAATAAACTAACCCTTCACATTAAATAAGACTGCTTTCAGGCTTTTTCTTAGCCATAAACTCTTATCAAAAATGAAAATAGACTTTGAGTAGCAAACCCCACCTACCTTCCAAGTTTGTCCTCCATTTGCAAGGTGTATTGTGTTGGTTCAGTGGTCAAAGCTTTGTTGAGCCCATCTCCCCACTTTAGTTTAAGGCTCTGGTGGCTGAATACAGTACACTCGAGGCGAGGTGGGTCAGGAGGTAATGGTTTTGTTTTGGTTTTAATGGAATGACTGAAAGGGCCTGCTCCAATACTATTGATAGCCTGCACACGGACCCTAAAAACATTGGGAGCACATTATTGACTTTGGCATCATGCAGTTTCTGATAAATGTAATTACTTATTCACAGTACATAATGGAAGGCAAACTCTAACCAAGTACCTGTAGGTTGTATCTGGTTGAAGATCTTCAATAATGGCACTTGTGGTTGTGCTAACAGCTATGATCTGTTTACCTCCATATTCTAGGTTGTAACCAGTGATTTCCGATCCATGGCAGCATGGTTCTTCCCACTGAATTGCAAGGCAAGTGGATGGTGACTGAGGGGCAATTTCAAGCTGGTCCAGATCAATCACTTGCAGTACACTCACTGCAGCCGGTACTGAGGCAGGTGTCATGCATATGATGGTGTCACTGTAGTACCCAGCGCCTGCAGCATTCACAGCCTGAATAAAATAAAGTGATAGCAGAAGAGTTACACAAATGTAATTCAAGAAAATTGTTATAATTCTGACATTCAAATGCCAGATAAAGTAATTTTTCATACCTGAACCCTGCAGTAGTATGCTGTAGCAGGTTTAAGACCTTTCACTTCATAACTTTGTGCAGGACCACTGTAAATAACCTGCATGCAGCCTTCCACACCTCCAAACTCTAACCTGAACTCTGTGACTTCAGAGCCGTTGGAGGGAGGGCACTGAGGAGGAAGAAGAACATGAACAGCTGCTCAGTTACTCTGCAAGTGAATCCCTGCCCACTGTTTCATCAATGAGTCAGCTTTACATGATAAAAACTCTTTAAACCTTGATAATAAATCAGTTCACCAGTTTACCCTTTCTATCTTTAAACTAGCCCGAAGAAATTTGTATTTAGATGTCTACAAAAGATAGCAGTGTGCCAGTCATAATGCTCGCATAAATGATTAAAAGCAGCAATATTTATAGAGTGGTCATAGAGAGAACATGGTGTTAAAGAAATAATTATAGCTTTGTGTTTAGCTTGGATAAACACTATAAGATTTAGATCTCTCTTTCAGTAAATAAAAAGATGTAGTATTGCAGTTGGGGGTATGCATGACAGTAATCAGTTTCTACGTACATTATACTTCACTTTACTGCTCATGGGTAGGCAGGGTTGCTGACAGACATATCAACATTATGATAAATTCCTTCACATCATGTCGTACAGTATGAACTGATGAGATAAGAGCAAAACTGCAACTTTTTATACCTAAAAATATATATTTAATGAATAACGTAATTGAATTTAGTGTTGTTCCTCTCTGTGCCTCGTGGCAGCAACCTTGCCGTTTCTTTAGCATTTGTCTGTGTTTTTTTAAAAATGAGGCTGAGTTGCTAGCTCAACGTTCAGCCCAGCACAGATGGAAGGCGTGCAAGGAGCCTGCCGGATTTGAACCTGGACCATTCACTTCATAGTCTGGAGCGGATGCCACTACACCACCGGCTGGCTAGAAATTAATTCAATTTAAAAATAAATTGATTCAAGTTAACAAAGGCAGGACAGGAGGCGTAGGGGATAACGGAACCCACAGAGCGCCACATGAGCGCATCTGCAGCTCAAGGAATTCTGTTGTGTTGCTGAGCTGTGATGCAACAGGGAGGAGGAGATTTCCAGAGCTCATTGTGATGGAGTGATAGGCAGCAGCATAATCAGCAGAGTAAAACTATTGAGACTTGGGTACAAATACTGTAGGTTGTGTAATGTCCGGATTTCAGGAGTATCTTCAGGGTTCGAGAGGAACTGGGAGAGTGGAAAGACTAAGGACCAGTGGCTATCATCTTTGTATAAACCAACGACATAAAGAGAACTAAAACAAATTTTCCACTGAAGCACTGTCAACAAGGAGGATTCAAGTTAAAAAGCAGTACTACAAAACTAATACCTAGATTATTACAGGAGCCATCTGCAAATTACATGGGATTAATTAAAACAGGAAGTTGAATGTGTGGGAGAAAATAATAGGGATGAAAAGGATTTCAGTTCATGGGGAACCGGTGCCAGTAATGGGGGGAGAAGAGCTGTTTCTTTGGAATAAACTTTACCTGAGTTGGGTGGATCCAGTGTCCTAATTAACCAAACACCTAAAGCTGTAACTAAAGCTTTAACCTACAATGGCAGGCAGTCAGGAATAAAGATTTGATGAAGGAAAATAAAGAAAGTTTGAGAAGGGATAAGGCTGTTGTGCAGTAAAGTAAGAAATGATAATCAGAGTTAGTAAGGGGCACAGCCTACAAACAAGTAAACCAATTGTATGTCAGAGCAGAGAAAATGGTAAAAAATAATAACTGAAGGCTCTATCTACTTGCATGCAGCTTTCAAAACAAGAGAAGTGAAATATTGGTGTAATGGTAGTAATCTGTCTCTATGTATACTATACATACTTCACATATACTTAAGGAAGAAGACATGAGAAAACTCTGGAATTATGTTAAACATTACAGTTAGCCTAACATCAGCTGTAAAGTAAGTGATAACATCTATTAGCATAGGAGGGCTCTTAAAATTGTAATAGGATTTTGACAGAGTCAGTTTGGACTCAAAATGGGAATTCAGGTTGTCCAATACATTTTAAATGTTGTTACCAGCAAAATAGATAAAAGAAAAACAGAAGATGTTGTGCATTGGTCTTTCCAGAAGATTCTAAATCAGGTGTCACACAAGAAGTTATTGAACACAATTAGAATTGAATTGTTGTTTTTCTGACATTGTATGAGGATTGATTAACAAAAATAAAACAAAGAATTCCAAGGACCTGACAGATGGAATATAGTGTAAAAATATATCTGAACATGCACACTGATAGGACAAAAAGATGGGCAGAGTGTTCTTTTAAATAGTGAGACAGTGAAAGTTGTTAATGTTCCGAGGAATCTGGGTTTCCTTGAAAAAGGATCGATGAAAGTTAACATGCTAATTCACCAAGGAATTAAAAAGCTGACCGTAATTTGGCTTTTATTAGAAGAGGACATGATTGCAAGAATAACCTTGTCCCATTGTTTGAGAAGAGTAGTGAGAGGCACAGATCATATGGACAGTAACCGTCTTTGCTCCATGGTTAAGGAAGTCCAAAACTATGAGGCATGGATTTAGGGTAAGAGGAGAAAGATTCTAAAATAAACTGAGGGAACTTCTTCAGGCAATGGATGGTGAATATTTGGAATCAGCTGCCCGAGGAAGCACTTGGATAGGTACATGGAGGGGAGAGCCCAAAGGGATATCGAGCAAACATGGAGTTATTGGATGAGGGGTCTGCCTCCATGCTCAATTATATAGAACCCTGCTGAGCCTGTATCTGGAAAACCATCTGCCTAGGTAAAGATATATTTGTGATAAACAGGGTGCAACGAAGTTTACCAATTGATTCCCAAGACGTACCATGAGGTGAAATTAAGCAGATTCTTTAGTGTTTACGAGAGACTACCTCACCAAAACCTGTGAAATGTTGTTTCCTTTGAGCAAGAGGGTCATGGTTTCAAAATAAATTCCTGACCGTTCAGAATGAGGTGAGAAGGAACTTCTTCACCACAGTGAACCATGTTTGTGCACGTGGTAATAAACTCAACTCGACTTGGTTTTTTAAAATTCTTTACCCAAGGCGGCTGAGAGGATTCCAGTCACTGCGTTTCGAGATACAGGTCAACTTTTTCGAGATATTAATGGGAGGATGAGATAATGCAGTTAGTAGAAGAAAGTAGAGCTGAGGTAGAAGATGAACCTTCACAGTGAATGGCTGAGTGGCAGTGAGAGGGGCTGAATGGCCACACTCCTGCTTCTACTCCTTATTCTCTTACCTCCCAATTCACTTGCACACAGGTGGCTGTTTTACACACGGCCATAGGTATGCTGCATTGATCAGGCGGGGCTGTTGCTGTGGAGATATCAGTCCTCTCTGAATATGGACCATACTATAGAAGGAAATAGATCACATCCAGCTTACTTTAAAATCAATTAATTATAGTTAACAGCAATCTGAAGTCCTTTAAATAGTCCTCAAATAGATATTTTCCATTTTTGACACTACAAAAAGCATGTTTCCCATAATATTCTATGTCTTAATTACAAATAAGACTACACAAACTTGATAATTATAAAATCAACACAGCTGACAAAGAACTATTCACAAATGTGTGCATTAGCTATCGAGCTCCTTTTGTTAAATTCCTTAATTACAGTTTACAGCAGAGTACAAATTAGCATTCTGGAATATTTATTCTAAGCCACCTTGAGATGAGTTTTAATGAGGTGACTCGAGTAGAATTTACAAGAACAACATTATACTGCATTACGATTTTCAACTTCATTTTTTTCTTTTGCCAATCACACAATCTTTCCACTGTTACCATACGCAGAATAATATAATTTGACATCATACAATCCTATCACCTTACCCCAACTTTGTTTGCAGCCTTCACCCAAAAACTGTACATCTTTCCTGGCAGAAGACCACCTACTGTACACTCCAGTTCTGCACCGTGGTAGACAGATCTCCGATCACTTGATCCCAGCTCTCCAATTTCCACAGTATATTCTGTGACTGCAGAGCCACCATTAACAGAAGGTGGCACTGCAAAAAAAAACGAGATTAAGATGTAAGTGGTGCACTGAACACTTAACATTGAACAGTATAGTTCCTTCCACCCGCAATGTAATGCCAAGATAATAAACAATCAACCTAACCCTTCCCTCCCACACAGCCCCAAACCCTCATTTTTCTTACACCCACGAGTCTAAGAGTCTTTTAAATGCCTCAATGGACTCAGGCCCAAGCTGCAAGGTCACTTGCTTTTCAGCCGCTGGAAGTCAGCTCTACCAGGGGCGGCATAGTGGTTGGGGCGATGGAAGTTTCAAATGGACTGAGAGATCTGGACTATACACATATATATTTGCCTGGTTGTTTCTTTACTAATAATCTATATGTCCTTGTATATGAGAGGACTGGGCCTCAAAGCCATGGTGTTGTCTAGGAGATGCCAGGGGTCAGTCAACAGATGGTATCAGGGGTTGGGGGAGGGGTCTGGACTGTATATATAGAGATACATTCTGCATCACTGTATTTTTACTGATATTCTATATGGGTTTGTTGGCCTGTATGTATCAAGCCGTGGCATCATGGTGGGCGGTGGGGGGGGGGGGGTGGATTACAAGACTTTTGGTGATGTGGCTTTGCACCTTGACCCAGTAGTAACGCTGTCTCGTTTGTTCACAAGTACTTGTGTATGGTTTAATGAAAATTAAACTTGAATTGAATTATTGTTCAGTCCCTATCGCCGACCTGGCAGTGTGTCCCAGGCACGTACCACTCTCTGTGTAACAAAAAAAAAACCCACCTCGGACATCTCCCCTCACCTTAAACAAATGCCCTCTGGTACTGGCCACTGCCACCCTGGGAAACATCTGCTACCTATGCCTTGTGATATTTTACACCTCTATCAAGATGCCTCTCATCCTTCGGTGCTCTAAAGAGAAAAGCCCTCGCTCGCTCAACCTTTCCTCATAAGATACGTTCTCTAATCCAGGCAGGATCCTGGTAAATGCCCTCTGCACTGACTTTAAAGCTTCCACATCTTTCCTAAAGTGAGGCAGCCAGAAGTGAACAGAGTAATCCAAGTGTGGTCTATCCCGAGTTATATAGAGCTGCAACGTTACCTCACAGCTCGCGATCCCTTTCCCCTGACTAATGAAGACTAACGTAACTACCCTATCTTAACTACCCTATCAACTTGCACAGCAGCTCAACAGAAAGGAATATACATCCTTACCCCATCGTATAGACACTTCTTTTGCTTTAGATTTACCAGACTGCTGAACACTGCTACAGGGTCCAGGAGGAACTGCAGCAGATTGCACAGTCAATATGTCGGATGCCTGTAATTTAGGGGAAAAGGGATACATTTCAAAGGTTATGAACCATGAATTATTCAATCAGGTTAGCTTTGTTAGTGTGCAACTGTACATAAAACATATTTCTAATATTAAATTTCATGGTGCACTTCTCATGTGGACATTTGGGAATTTTCAGCTATACATGATGCTCTCTATATCATTTATAAAAGATTTATACCAAGGTTGGCTTAGGACGCAAGACAAACACTAATGGGGAACACAAGGTATCGGACTACAGGCAGCACTGAATCACACCTGGGCATTCTTCAGCAAAATATCTAACTCCTCAGAAAACTTACACAAAGGGGAAAGCTCATGAGAAATGCTTGAGTTTTTCTTGTTTTTAAAAATCATTTTGACAAAGAAGTCTGACTCTATGTAAAACAAGAAAACAGTGCCAATTTTGTTACTACAAAATGCCTGTTTAATTAGCATACACTGAGACACTAATGAGGATCATTCAATGGCTTTCACAACTCATTTGAAAATGGGGGATAGCTTTTAATCTGCTGGAAAGGCAATCCCGAGGGACTTCATTGTTTCTAAGTAACTCCAGGAAGCAAAAGTCTTCAAACAAGTTGGCAGAAAAGCAGGGTCAATGGTGTATGCCTCTCTGTAGTTAGGGAATTTGGGGAGAAGTCAAACTTGGGGAGAAGCCAATGCATAGGAAGCTGCCTTGTAAGCTTTGCATAGAGAGAAAATGCTGGAAATACTCAAAAAGGGCGTGTAGTCTTGAGGGGGGATATTTTAGAAAGCTTTCCAAATTAAGCCAAGTGGATAGAGCTTCGAAATAAAACAAAAAGTGCTCACTTTGCTAAGATTATATTACAGGCTAAAACACACAAAATGCTGGAGAATCTCAGCAGACCAGACAGCATCAATGGAAAAGAGTAAACAGTTGATATTTCATGCCAAGACCTTTCACCAGGACTCAGTCCTGATAGGGTTGAAGGAGCAGGAAAGTCCCTCAGTGTGTAAAGGTTAAACAAACTGAATTTTATTTATTTATTTATTTTAAAGAACTTCTTATGCTACTACATTCTGTAGATAACTTCTACCAGGAAGGGGGCAGTTCAAAGTTCAGCTCTAGGGATGAAATCAGGGAATCTTTAGAGTTGTAATCTCAGGATAACTCTTTGGGTCACATGTTAGTGAGGCAAGAAATAGGAAAAGAATACAGTTCAACACATGGCTAAGAAGCTGATGCAGGAGGAAGAGTATGGGCTATGGATCACTGGGTTCTCTTTCAGGGCAGGTAGGAATGAACAAGATAAACCGGAGGTAGACTAATACCCTCATTAATACCCAGTCCTCATTGGGAGGGTTTAAGTTGGTATTGCAGGTGGATGGGAGCCATAACAGTAGGTCTGCTCGTGGAGGAATTGAGGGGATGGTAGACTTTGGCCAAGTATCTCTGAACAGAAGGACAAGAAAGGCCAAGTTAATGAACACAGTGAGTCTGTGGACTGGTGTATTTATTACAACGCAACGAATATTATGAACTTAGAACCTAGATTGGTGTATGAAATTATGATGTTGTAGCTATATTAGATACTTGGTTGAAGTGAGGACAGAACTGGATGCTCAGCGTTCCAAGATTTGGATGTTTCAGACATGACAGAGGTGGGTGGGGGTGGGGGAGTCGCACAGTCAGGGAGAATATCACAGCAGCATTTAAAGGGTGGAGTTCACGAATAAGAAAGGGGTAATGGGTGTGGTGGGGTTAGGCAAGAGGTCTCCAAATACAGGAAAGGTGTGTTGACTGGGACTTCCTTTGTGTTGAAAGATTAGACGGGGCAGAGTTTGTAGGTGCACCCAGGAATGTTTCTTCATACAATACACAGCTGTACTGGACCTTGTATTGGGAAATGAGCATAGCCAGGTGATTGGTGTACCAGTGGAAGAGTGTTTGTTAACAGTGATCAGAACTCTTAAGTTTTCTGAGAGTTATTAGATAGATTGGACCACAGGGGGAGTGCTAAACTATAGAAGACCGATTACAACAACGTTAGGCAGGAACTCTTTTGACTAAATTGGGAATGGCTATAATTGAACAAGTCCATATCTGGAACTTGGAGTCGTTTAAAGGAAAGTTGACTGGAATTCAGTACCAAGAAGCGTCTGTGAAGAAGATAAAGATGGAAAGGTTCAGAAACCTTGGATGTCGTGAGATGTTGCAAATTTAGTCAAAACATCAAAGAAAGGGAAGTTAAGCCTGAAGCCAGGAGAAGTGGTTGTGGGTACTATACAAGTATTTTTTTCCATATTCACTAAGAAGGATGTAGAAGATAGTGAGATCAGGAAGAGATATGCTGATATTGTAGGGACTGTTACTCTCAAGGAGGCACTGGGGCTGTTGAAGAAGATTAAGGTGGATAACTCCCTACGGCCTGATGAGTGTATCCCAGGTTATTGAGGATGTTGTCTTGTATCTTCTTTAGCCCTAGGGGAGATCTCAGAGGACTGGATAGAAGCCAATATTGTTCCTCTGTTTAAGGAGGGCAATGGGGACAAACCAGGAAATTATAGGCCTTACATCAGTAGTTGAGAAATTACTGGAGAAGATTTTAAGAGGCAGGATCGACTCACATTTAAAAAAGCATTATCCAGAGGAGCTCATCTCTTAAGTATTTTTTTAAAAAAGAGGTGACAAAGATGATAGATGAGGGTTGGGCAGTGGCTGTTATTAACAATACATGGACTTTCTGCTTTTGAGGAAGTTTCAAGGCTGACCCAGAAGATTGACTTTATGATTGATTTACCTGGCTTTGTCCTCCAGCATTAATGCAGTAAACCCTTACTTTGTATTGTACCCCTGGATTTAGATGGTCACAGACATGCTCTCTGATTGCTCCACTGTATACCATATCCCATTCATTTTCTGAAAAATACAAATAAATATCATCAGTATATATGCAGATAATGTTTTTAAACAGCTAGCCATTTTCAATTTTGCCAAATATTATTAAATGAAGGCTGTGGCTCACTGTTCCTTTGATCAAAGATGGTACATGCTGCGAAAAGTTGCAAAAACTGTGGTGACACAGCACTCTTCCTCTGGGAATAGGAATTACACAATAAGCAGTACAGCCTATTTTTCATCCTGAACAGAAGCATTTCTTTCCTCAATGTTGAAAAGACCAGTTGTTTCATTCACATCTTCAACCAATTTCAAATTCATACAAAACACATCAAGGCTGTCCAAAGCAAAATGTGCTTTGCATCATGCATATAAACTTGCAACTCAAAACTTCTGATTTTACTTTCCTCATTTGGGGAAGCCAGACAAGAAAATGGTGCTGGAGTATTTAAACTCTGCAGTAAACAATAGACAATCCTAAAAGTGAGAATAAAAAAAACACTGCAAATTTTTGTCAAAAGCTGAAAATGCTGGAAATGTGACGATGAACAAATTAATTCAGCATACCATTCAGTCCAGAGAGCTCCAGTACATAATTAGTGATTTCTGACCCTCCGTTATCTTTTGGTGGGTCTGCAAAAGAAAAACAAAATTTGGTAACAAATATTGCTAATACTTCAGTTCTTTCACAGAAACAGAACATTGCAAAAGATATATTGAATCCAATTCTTCTATTGCATTGCTCAAAAAAGCCAGCAGTCCAAGATTTTGCATGGACTGCTTTTTTTTTTAAACTAAGTAATCGCTTCTTGGATTTTTTAAACCATCAGTTTAAATCATGAATGATACTTGTTTCATAAATGAAAAATAAACTTCATAGGAAATCAAGACATAAAGGTCAAAAGAATTTATGTGTACCCACGTACATCACATGAAAATAATACTAATTCTGACATATTTTATTTTAGTTCAGACAAGCACTGACGTAACAGCAGTGAAACCGCCTGGTAGTAGCGGGGCCCCAGGAAGTGGGGGGGGGGCCGTGGATTGTCCATACTTTCTGGGAGGAGGAGAGTGTGGGTGAGTGGGCTGAATTGCAAGTCAAGTCTCCCATAGCTGGGGGCGGTGACTTCACAGACAGGGTCCTCTCGTTTCTGCTTACCATGGGGGAGGAGTAGGAATTCTGAGTTAGTATCCACCTTTACCTCTCTGGTGAATAAATGGAAAAATGCCCAAGCTATCGTAAGCTCCGCCTGTTCTCAGGAACGAAGCCCATTCCTAAAGGGGAAGAGGAGTATGAGACTTGGGCAGAGCAAACCTCTCAGTTGTTAGATGAGTGGCAGTGCTCTGATGATGTACAACAACAGCGATTGGTTGAAAGTTTGAGTGGGCGGGCTACTGACATAGAGAGAGCCGTAACGGCACAGAACCCCCTTGCCATTTCTGTGGCCTACATGCAAGCACTAGAGAAGGTGTTCGGTGTGATGGGAAGCCCAATGGATCTCATGACGGGGTTTAAGAACATTAGTCAGGAGAAGGTGGGGGGGAGAAGAGAAGCTTTCTGCCTACATCTCTCGGCTAGAGAGGAAGCTAAATTGCTTGCAGCACAGAGGGGCCATTCAGAAGGCTGAGTTGGATCAGCTAAAGATGGACCAAACAGTGAAAGGCACCCAGTCCCAGAACCTGATCGCTTGGGGTCCCTGACTGTCTCACAAGACGCACTCCTCTCATTTGTGGAGCTGATCAGAGAAGTACGAGAGGAGGAGAATGCATCGGAGGCACAGGCAGCCTCTGTCAGCAGGGTACAGTCCTCAGTAGTGGTCCCCTGCGCTGAAGTGACCACGGACAGGCTTTCCCGGGGAGTGGTAGAGGAGATTGTGGCAGAGTTGAGAATGTGAATGTCAGCGGGTGTGGCCCCCCCAATACAATGGAGCTGATGGGGAGGTGGATCCTTTAAGGGGACAGACTATGAGGAGGGCTGCTAGCAGCTGGTGTCACACAACGCAAGAAAGGGAGTGGCCGGTATTGTCTGTTATAACTGTGGTGAAGAGGGACGCTTCAGGCGGGAATGTGAATGACGGGAAACCCCTCGGAGAGCGAGCCCCCGGGCACCTAAGCAGTGAGGGGGTGGCCTGGTGTATCGGGGGGAGGGATGTGGGAAGAGACACATTCCCAGCAATATATCAAGGAACACCCTAAAGCAAATAACATTTTCCTGAAGGCTTCATGGGGCCAATTTCCAGTGTATCACTACAGATAGATGGTATTTATGCTCAAGCCATACTTAACACAGGGTCACAAGTCACTTTGCTGTACCGTTCATTTTACAACAGTATTTGACTCATTTACCATTGACACCATTCAGTGCTCTAGAGATCTGGGGTGATTATCCGTATGAGGGTTATTTGTCAGTGAAGTTGCAGTTTTTGGAGGCTGATGCCCTTGATATATTAGCGCTAGTTTGTCCGGACCCCGTTGAGAAGGGGGAGTTTCAATTTTTGAGGGGACCAACACTCCTATTGTGAGGAGGCTCATGGAAGCCTGCAAGGAGAAAGCTGGAGAGAGCTTTCTGAGAATACTGTCCATTCACCCGGTGTTTCGAGCTGCTTTTGAGGAAGTGTGTGGCTGCATTGGGTCAGATAACGAGCTTAGACAAGGGACTGTGTAGTTCACCTGGTCCAAGCTAATCGTGTTATGGCCTGAGGAAGTAGTGAGAGTAATGGGAAACCCCAAACTTCCCGGAATGCCTGAGGGTGAGATCCTCTCAGTGGATGCTCCGGAAGACCATGAAGAGGACCTGGGGGTGCCTGCTGGGGTACTGGTGAGGCCCAAACTGCAGAAGCCCTCAGTTGTTCAGGTGAGCAGGATGGCAGTGATCGTCAGAAACGCTATGAAGACCGAGGTCTCCTTCAGGCGGGGGAGGCCCCTGGTGCACCTTTTCCGGGAGACAGTAATGTGAGACAAGCTGGGGAGCAACTATCTGAAAAAGGCGGAAAGCTGACCACAGTTATTCAATTTTGGAGGCTCTCCGGTACTTGCAGGTTGGAAGAGGAGGTTGGTAGAGAAGATGTTGAAACTGGAAGGTGTCTTTTCTACTGACGAGTTTGATGTGGGTTGCCTTTTGGAGTGAGGTGGGATGCGAAATGTGAAGAGGCCTGGATGACAGAAAGGAGGACGACAAAAGGAGAGGAGAGTAAAGAGTATCTTAACCCTTCGGAGCCTTTTGGAGTGAGATGGGATGCAAAATGTGAAGAGGCCTTTTAATCGCTGAAGGAGCTGCTGACACAGGTGCCTGTGCTGGCTTTTGTAGACCCCCGATTGCCGTATGTATTGCACACGGATGCTAGCAGAGAGGACTTAGGGAGTGTCCTGTATCAGGATCAGGGCACTGGGTTGAGACCTATTACGTTTGTCAGCCGGAGTCAGTTGCCCTCTGAGAAAAACTATCCCATGCACAGGTTGGGAGTTGCTGGCGTTGAAGTGGGCTGTGGTGGATAAGTTGAGTGACTGCTTCTGTGGTGCCAAGTTTGAGGTGGGGATGGACAACAATCCCCTAACTTATACCTTGATCTCGGCGAAACTGGATGCCATAGGCCATATATGTCAAACTCAAGGCCCACGGGCCAAATCCGGCCCGCGGTGGAATTATCTTTGGCCCACGAGATAATATCTAATTACTATTAAAGCTGGCCCCAGTAATCGAAGCGCCTATGGCGTATGATATGGCTAATGCTGAGTTTATTCAGGTATCAGGTTTTCAGGGTTTTTAGTGTTTATTCGGCAGTCTTGCTCGGCAGCCTTCTTCATAAGAAACAGAATTTGTAAAGTGAAACACTTTGTAGTTATAGCAGAGACGGAGACACATGAGAGCAGGCTGAAAAAACGGAGGCAACGAAAGCTGCGTTCGCACATGTCCGACTGATCCGGTCCGCATGAAGCTGCATTTTGCTCAATCCGGCCCGTGACCTAAAATGAGTTTGACACCCCTGCCATAGGCCATCGGTAGTTGGTGGCATTGCCTGCCTATGATTTCAGCCTGAAGTACTGGCCGGGAAGTCAGAACATTGATGCTGATGCCTCGTCCCGAGGTGTGCATGAAGGACTGGAGAGGGATGAAGAGTGGGAGAGCATTCCTGACCCTGGGCTGAAGGCCATGTGCCAGTTTGCCATCACAGTGAAGGCAGAGTGAAGGCAAGGGCCGGATCGAGCAGCGGATCAATTGGGAGCTTCTGATATCGCCATTCCACAAGTTTACTGTAACCTGACTGCTCTGAAGACAAACCAGTTACCAGAATTGAGTTCTGGAGAAGTGGCAGCTGCTCAGCAAGATGACCCGTGCATCGGTATCATTTGGTCAGCAGTCGAAAAGGCAGACATGGCCCAAGCAGAGAAGATGAAACACGCTGTGGTGCCTCCAATACTGAGAGAATGGCCCAGACTGGAGTTGAGGAACCAGATCTTATACCGGCTCACGTCGCCTCTGGACTGACCTCGGCGTTCCCAGCTGGTTCTGCCCGAGAAGTATCGGAGGATTGCGTTGATGTCACCATGATGATTCTGGACATTTGGGGGTTGAATTGCTCAGAGACCGGTTTTACTGGCCACGAATGAAATCAGAAGTCGAAGAATACTGCAAATCATACATTCGATGCATATGCCGAAAGACGCTGTCTACGCAGGCAGCTCCTTTGTCCCACTTGCAGACTGCGGGGCCTCTGGACCTGGTGTGTATGGATTTCCTGTCAATAGAACCCGATGCCAGCAACACGGCGAATGTCTTAGTCATCACGGACCACTACATAAGATATGCACAAACTTTTCCCTACCAAAGATCAGAGGGCATCCATGCTGGTCAAAGTGTTAGGGGAGAAGTATTTATTATGGCCTTCCCAGGCAGGTACGTAGTGATCAGAGACGGGATTTCGAGAGAAGGCTCATACAGGAGCTAATGAGCGTGCTTGGAGTCAAGAAGTCGAGGACTACTCCTCATCACCCGCAGGGAGATCTCCAGTCAGAGAAGTTTAATCGGACCTTGCTAGACATACTTGGAACCTTGGAGATCAGCAAGAAGAGCAGGTGGAGTCAACTTATTGTACATCTGGTCCACTGCTACAACTGTACACAAAATTAAGTTACCGGGTACTCGCCATATTATCTGATGTTTGGGCGCAAGGTGAGAATGCCCGTTTGTCTTGGGACTGGCGAGGAAGACCTACCACCGAAGATTTATCTGAAGTATGTGTCTGATATGAGAAGAGAGCTGAAAAAGGCTTATGAATTAGCTAAGGTCATGGCTGCCAAGCAGAATCAAGGGAAAAAGAGGAGGCATGACCAAAAGGTTAGGTTCTCCCAACCCATGCCGGGAGACTGAGTCCTCTCATAAGGTATTCGGGGCTACCCGGGGAGCACAAGTTGGCTGACCGCTGGGCGGCCACATTCTATGTAGAGGAGTCAGATGCCAAATGTACCAGTTTTCTGGGTGAAACCACAGGACAGGAATGGGCCTGTCAAGAACCATCTTTTGGTTCTGGGACAAGAGGTGCAGGTTGACCCAGAGCCCGATCTGGAGCCTACACCTAGTGAGAGGACTGTGTGGTGACGCGGGGTGACTGAAGGACCAACAGCAGGAGAGATTAGACCTGCCCCCACCCCTGAAAGGGATACTGATTCAGAGGATGAGGAAATGGGGGAGGGGTGGTTATGCTGCCTTTCACTAACACCCCACTGATTGAGGAAGAGACTCCCAATCCCAACCCTTCTCATGCTGAGTCAGGTGAAATCCAGGGGGGTGGGGGGTACTATCTGTGGACAGACTGGGTTACAGCAGGACCCTGAAAGGGATGAAGCAGGGCTCAGCCTAGATACAGAGGGGTCTGAGTTGTGGGAGGGCACAAGTGATAGACAGGGGTAGGGCTCGCTATGTAGACCAGATGTATCCTAATTTGCATCAGAACCTTAAGTAGATGAGGGGGCATGGAGTTCTCAAAGGATCAGCAGACCACTGGATAGGCTGACCTATGTAGCACCGGGGGAACAGAGTGTGGCCCCTACCGCTCTGGGGACTTAAGTCATTACCTTTTGCACCTGGGTTGGACTTTGTGCTTTGCAGGAAGGGTTGGCAAATTATCTAAATGTCATGAGGACATGACTAAATTTGGTGGTGGGGGCGAGAGTGTAACAACCTGGGAAAGGTTTCACTGCTAATGTAATAGTTTTTCTATAGCAGCAGCATTTGGGTTATGGTTAGAGATAATGGGGCCTTTGAAATTTGCAACGTCCAATGGAGGGAGTGTTTTTTTTTGTTGTGTGCCTGAGACCGATGTGATCTGGGTCCTTTGTTCAGCAAGAGATGAAGAGAGAAGATGCCAGAAAGTAGAGGTTGTAGACAGCAGGAGGGAGTGGACTTGGAGTGGGGCCAGGAGTTGACGAAGCCCGGGGAAATCGATGGAGGACTAACGCAGGGGAAACCGTGAGCTCCAACTTGTGCATGTTAGACTGTTTCATTAAAATGGGCCCTTTTCTCTTTGCTTTACTTACTAACCCTTTGATCAAATTAAGAATGATAAAGCTAAATTGTTTAATTGCATATGGCGAACTGTCTGTTATTTCGTGGCACTGATTTGTAACAGGTGAACAGATCACGCACCATCCACACAAACAAAGGTTCTGCACCTCAGATTTTACACGTTTTGCGGGGTCAGAGACCGTCTTCCCTAGACTAACGCAGCCGGCTGAACCTGAGGGTTTCACTTCTGTCGCTGAAAAGCTGAATCAAACCTACTATTGCTTTGTCTGTCTTGTGCACTCGGAAGACAAAATTATTTCAGCTAGAAGCAGAGACCTTGAAGCTGAGAGAGCAAATACACAGACGTACCATATAGAACATCAATTCCATGGCGAAGATGAAAATATTTATGAAGTCAAAGGACAAGCTGTGACAACTGATAAAGGGGACATACATGCTGGAGACACCGTGCCTAACGGAGCATGTTCTGTTGCTAGCAGCAAGACAATCTCACTTTGGTACACAATAAAATGGAGGCTGAAATAACAGTTATACTCAGGATAACAGATGTTGAGGGATATGCACGCCTTGGAGGAAAAGGCGGAACAGCTTCGGGGAGACCTAAAAACAACTAATGGAACAGCTTTGGAGGAATCAAAAAGAATAGGCAGAGCAACTTTGAAGACAGATGGAGGAGCCCAAGTTGTGGGAACAAATTGCAGCCAAGACGGCCAGAATTAAAGTGCTACGGACTGCAAGTGCTGTGTTTGCTAAGTGTGCTCTGGCGGAACAGTTCTCTGGTGAGAGTTCCTATGTTGGCATGGGACAGAGAAAATCCAGCACACTCAGTGTCAAGGTGGATAATCAAAGGTCTATGTACCACGAGTGTGAAAGCTTTGGTGTTGAGCAGATAATTGCTGAGGCCTACATGGGAAAAGTCTCTTCATGGCCGCGTATTAAATCGTTAGACGCCAAAGCCCTTCAGGACTTTGGTCTTTTTCTTTAAAGTGTGCAATGCTACAGAAGACATGCAGAGCATGCACGAGTTGAAAGTGCCTGCTAATACGGACCAGTAAAAGAAGACCATGATGGTGGAAGAGAGTATGCTCGGCCAAAGCTGACAGTTAATGGGACTCCAGTTTTGCTCTTGGATGAGGTTTGGCAGCAGCCATTCAAGGCAGATTTTCATGAATGCATTCGAGAGAAACAATCTGGTTTAGCAGAAGAAGATCACAATCCAGGATAGACTGCTTACCAAAAGAGGACATTGGTGTAAATGTTGAGATTTCAGGCCTCCTGTATCTCAGTAGCATGTAGTTGTAATTATTATAGTGTAATAAGTAGGGGTCGTGGAATATAGGAGCCATGTATTCTGCAAATGCCACGTTAGCATTCATTTCAAAAGGTCTAAAATACACGAGCAGGGATATGATGCTGAGGCTTTATAAGGCACTGGTGAGGCCTCACCTTGTCAGCAGTTGTGGGCATTGGAGAGGTTTCAGAGGAGGTTAAACAAGGGTGCTTCCAAGAATGAAAGGAACGTTTGACAGCTCTGAGTGTACTTGCTGGAATCTAGAAGGGTGAGAGGGGAATCTCTTTGAAACCTTTCGAATGTTGAAAGGCCCAGACTGAGTATATGTGGAAAGGATGTTTCCCATGGTGGGGGAGTCTAAGACAAGGCGGCCCAGCCTCAGGACGGAGGGGTGTCCACTTAAACCAGAAATGCAGAGAAATCTCTTTAGTCAGAGGGTGGCAAATTTGTGGAATGTTTTATCACAGGCAGCTGTAGAGGCCAGGTCACTGGGTGTGTTTAAGGCAGTGCTTGATAGGTTCATGATTGGCCACGGCATCAAAGGTTACAGGGAGAAGGCTGGGGAGGGGGGAAAAAAGTATCAGCCATGATTGAATGTGTTGGCATGTGGCCAAGTGGTTAAGGCCTTGGGTTGGCGATCTTAAGGTCTTTAGTTTGAGCCTCAGCCGAAGCAGCGTGTCCCCTTGAGCAAAGCACTTAACCACACACTGCTCCTGCACGTTTATAGCCCAGTGGCAGCGGCTGGTGCAGTATGGACAAGTCAAGACAAGAACGGGCCAATTGGCCTAATTCTGCTCCTATGTCTTATGGTCTTATGTATTCTGTGCTGCATGTTTATTATGGTAACTAGTCACATAAGTTGGGACGTAATAAAAGCAGAGAAAATAAATTCCATATTCATAATTATTTCATGGTAGTTTATAGCTTGGGACCGCAGAGGTCACATCTTTGCTGACTGCTGGGATAATGCCCAATAATGCTTAAATGTACATTCGCCAATTGCTAATAAAGGACCAAAACAGGGAATTTGACTCTCTGGAGCAATCGTTGAAGCTGGGGGTGTGTCACCCAAGTATAAGAACTCTGTGGCTGGTGGTAATTGTTTTGTTTTGATTTTGGATTAATTTGTGTGACTACTGGTCTGTTGCCCAGAAAGCCCCGAGGGCTTCTTGACGGGGGATTTAAGTGTATAGAGACAGGATGCCCATGGTGAAAACGAGGCAGTCAGAGCCAAAAAACAAAGTTGCTGAAGTGCTGATGTGCGGTAGAAGCGGGAGCTTACTACACCTGGATCCTGCTCAACCAGAGTTCTAGTAAGGCACCAAACAGAGTCCTGACTAAGGGTCTCAGCCTGAAATGTCGACCGTTTACTCATTCCCATGGATGCTGCCTGATCTGCTGACTCCCTCCAGCTTTTTGTTTGTGTTGCTTTGGATTTCCAGCATCTGCAGACTTCACTGTGTTTATAAATAGAGAGAATAGTTCAGGCCAAGGGATCAAAAGTTGCAAAGATGCGATAATTTGAAGAATTGAGATATACTGTAGCTGAGAGAGAAAAATCTTGATAAGAGAATGTCAAAAGAAATAATAAACAGAACAAACTTCAGAATTAATCTAGATATTAAGGTTAGAATAATAAGACTTAAAACTAAAAGCTCTGTATCTGAATGCACTTAGATAAACGAACAGAGAGTGTGCATATAAATACAAAGGTATGACCAGCTTTCATTACTGAGTCCTGACTGCAAAATGACCTGAATATTTAAAGGTACTTTATGCATTACAAGGACAGGAAACTAACAGTAGTTGGAATAGCAAAAGAAAGACTCAGCTAAGTTCAGGAAGCCAGTATGCAGTATTGTGGTTGACAATTTTAGTAAAGAGCAAGTTAGGTGCACAGGGCCCCTAAATACAAGCATAAAATCAGACAGAATATAGCGGTGCACCTAGCAGAGCTGCTCAATCACAGCTCAACAATCTGGGTTCAATCATGACCTTCAATGCTTTTTGTGGAGTTTCTAAGTTCTCGCTGTAACTACCCAGCTTTGGGTAAATAACTCCAAAGCCTGGTGGGCAGCCTTGGGAGAAGCTGCAGCTATGGGAGGTAAACTTAGACAGAAAATCCGGAATGGAGCCCTTAAGGTGACTGGACATCACTGAACATCCTTCTGGCAACTCCTGCAGCCAGGCTGGTGTCAAATGTATTGGTTCACTTTCCTTTGGACTACACTAGTGAGGCTGAGAGGGGGATCTTGATAACTGGGCATCCCAGGATCTCCATATCCTCCACCCAGGCTTGTGCCCTGGAGAGTTCACTCCAGTGCCACTATTCTTCGAGACAGATGGATGCCATCATCTGTAACTACACAGATTTACTCCAAATACTTGGGGTTCCTCCCACATCGAGGATATGTGAGCTGGCTGGTTAATCTGTCACTGTAAATTATTGTGCAGATGAATGGCAGAAGCTTGGGGGGGGGAGCTCAGGGAAATAGAGCAGAATAAATTGGAACTGGTACAGAGTTGGTGTAAAGTGATTTCTTGGTGGTTGACATGGATGCACAGGATTGAAGGGAATATTGTGATATAATAAGAGCTTGTCAGAAAGGCAAAAGGATCAACGTGTAAACAATAAAAAAAAACAGGTTGGGAAACCCGCCCCGAGATGATTGAAGGAGGTAAGAATGGAAGACAAGACTAGGATTTTAACCAAAATAAGGGCAATTATGAGGGTATGATAACACAGTTAGGTAAAGTGAAATTGGTTAATTGACATGTAACTTGCATCACAAGAAAGGAAAATTCCAAAAAGTAGCCCTGTGATCCACATTTTATTAAAAAAAGTTAAATATGAAAGATAAAGAAGCTGCATATAATTGCACAAAGATTTCTGGCAGCTTAGAAGAGAGAGAATATGAAAAGTAAAGAAAGTGAAAGATTAACAAAAAAAAGTACAAAATAAAGCTAGCCAGCAATGCTCGAACAAATTTTAAGTTTCGCTCTATACAAGAAAGTGAATATTGCGACTACAGAAGGCAAGTCTGAGAGTTAATAATGGAAAAGGAATGGCAGATAAATAGGTATTTTGCATCATTATATACTATAGAAAATGCAAATAACATCCTAGAAATAGATAGATACTTCATTGATCCCAGAGGAAATTATAGTGTCACAGTAGCATTATAAGTGCACAGATATACAATAAGAGAACAATAAAAAATAAGTAACCTCAAACAGTCTAATAGGAGGGGGTCATCACTTCCCCTGGCTATAGGTTGACTCATTACAGAGCCTAATGGCCGAGGGTAAGAATGACCTCATATAGCGCTCTTTGGAGCAGCACAGTTGTCTTTGGTCTATGACTGAAAGTGCTCCTCTGTTCAGCCAAGGTGTCATGCAGAGGGTGAGAAATATTGCCCAGAATTGCCAGGATTTCCTGTAGGGTCTTTTGTTCTACCACAGACTCCAGTGTGTCCAGTTTGACTCCTATAATAGAGCCAGCCTTTCCAATCAGTTTATTGAGCCTGTCGGCATCACCTGTGTTGATACCATTGCCCCAGCACATCACCACATAGAAGACTGTACCGGTGACAACAGACTAGCAGAACGTGAAGGAGAGGCCTGCATACTCCAAAGGGCCTCCGTCTCCTCAGGAAGTAGAGGCGACTCTGGCCCTCCTTATACACAGTCTCTGTGTTGGTGCCCCACTCAAGACCGTCATCCAGTTACACCCCTGGTACTTGTAGGTCCTCACCACATCCACGTCCTACCCATCAATAGTCACAGTGAGCAGTGCAGGCTTAGTCTTCCTGAAGTCCATCACCATTTCCTTTGCTTTAATGATGTTGAGCTGCACAGCTAAATAGCTATATTGCTAAAAAGCTAAATAGTTTTAAAATCATAAATTGGGAGGAAGGGAGAAACTTACAATCAGCAGTAAAATGGCACTGAGGAAATGGTTGGACCCTGAGCTGACAATTCCTTGGGTCTCAGTCAGCTAGTGAGATAGCTAATGCATTGGTTCTAATATTCCAAAATACCCCATATTCAGGAAAAGGTCTGCCAGATTGGAAAATAGCAAATTTTACTCCTGTATTCGTAATGTACATGAACACAAGAAACTGCAGGCCAGTTGGTTTGACATTCGTCATAGCAAACTTATTATAAGATAATATTGAAGATACTGCAGCAAGGTACTTAGAAACATTCATGTCATTTCAACAAAGTCAGTAGGAGCTTCTGAAAATAAATCATGTTAAGACTAATTTATTGGAGTTCTTTGAAAAAGTAATATGTCATGTATAAAAGGGAGTCATCTCTGATACTTGTATTTACATAAATCTAGATGAAAGTGTAGGTTCATGATAAGTAAGGCATGATTTATGGTACAGTTGTGGATAGTCTGGAGCAGCCTGATAGGAATATATAAATTTATGAGATGCACAGATAGGGTAAATAGACAATATAACTCACACAAAATGCTGGAGGAACTCAGAAGGCCAGGCAGCATCTATGAAAAAGAGTAAACAGTGGACGTTTAAGGCTGAAGCCCTTCATCAGGACTGGTAAATAGATAATAGTCGCAAAAAACTAGATGGAAAGTTTGGTGGCGAAATGACAGATGGGGTTTACCTCCAGACAAATGTGAGGTGTTGCATTTTGGAGGTCAAATGTAAGGAGGAAAATGCAAAATGGCAGGTAACTTAGGAGCAAGGATATACAGAGGGGATGTGCGCAGGGATTTTGCGGTGAAAGTTCATAGTTCCCTGAGAGTTGGCAACACAAGCAGATCAAATGGTAAGGAATGTGTACGGCATGCTTGCTTTCAATGGTCAGGATAAGAGTAAAAATACAACTTTTGTTAAGTCACATTTGGTTATGCCATTACAGGCAGGATAAGGATGCAGAAGAATTTCAAAGTACAAAGTAAATCTATTATCAAAGTACATACATGTCACCATATACAACTTATTATTTTCTTGGGGGTATTCACAGTAAATGCAAGAAATACAATAAAATCAATGAAGGACCACACCCAACAGGGCAGACAGCAATCAATATCCAAAATAAAATATTGTAAATACAAAAAAGTGAAAAAAAAAGGAAAGAATAATAATAATAAATAAGCAATAAATATTGAGAACATGTAGATGAAGAATCCTTGAAAGGAAGTCTGCTTCATTTGGAACAGTTCAATGATGGGACAGGGTGGGTAAAGTTATCTCCTCTGGTTCAAGAGCCTATGGATAAGGGATAGTAACTGTTTCTGAACCTGGTGGCATAGGTTCTCAGGCTTCTATAACTTCTTCCTGATTACAACAGTGAGAAGAGAGCCTGGCCTGAATGGTGGGGGTCCCTGATGATGGATGCTGCTTTCCTGTGACATCACTCTGTAGATATACACAATGATTGGGAGGGCTTTACCCATGATGGACTGAGCTGTATCCACTACCTTTTGTAGGCTTTTCTGTACAAGGACATTGGTGTTTCTCTACCAGGCTGTGATGCAATCAGCCAGTAAACTCTCCACTAGGCATCTATAGAAGTTTGTCACAGTTTTAGATGATGTGCTGAATTTTCTCAAACTTCTAAGAAACCAGAGGTACTGCAATGTTTCCTTCGTGACGGTATTTACGTACTGGACCCAGGAAAGATCTTCTGAAATGATGACACAAAGGAATTAACAGTTGTTGACACTCTCCATCCCCTGATCCCCCAATGAGAACTGGCTCATGGACCACTGGTTTCTTCCACCTAAAGTCAATAATCATCTCCTTGGTTTTGCTGACATTAACTAAGAGTTTGTTGTTGTGGCACCACTCAGCCAGATTTTCAATCTCCCTCCTATATGCTTATTCGTCACTGCCCTTGATTCAGCCAATGTCAGTGGTGTCGTTGGCAAAATTAGATACGGTACTGGAGCCATGAATCACAAGTGTAAAAGCGAATAGAGGACAGGGTAGAAAGAGGATTGTCAAGATTGCTGTGGGAAATCGAGAGGTTTATAAAAGATGTTGTATTAGAGAGTATTAGTTATAAGGAAAGGTTGAATAATACAGGAAGATGTGATAAATTGATAAAAGTATTGAAATTTAATGAGAGGCATAGATAGGGTCAGTAGTCAGATTGTTTCTCCCAGGGTGCAAATGTCAAATACTATAGGGCATATCTTCAAGAACGATTTAAAAGGAAATTTACAAGGCAAGTTTTGTTTTCATACAAAATTGGTAGTTGCCTGTAACATGCTGCCAGGAAGTTGATGGAAGCAGATACGACAACGACATTCAAGGAGATATTTGAACAGGCAGGGATTGAGAGATGTGCAGGCCACGTGCCGGCAGATACGATTTGTTAGATAGGCATCATGGTCGATGCAGACACTTTGGGCTAAAGTGCCTATTCTTACAAAGTACATTGTTCCATGAATGCACTATATTTATATTTTCATTTGCATCTGATCAAAGATTATTACAGAAAACAACTCCTTACAGCATAGGTGGTAATATTTTGGCATGGGTAAAAGATTGGCTTAAATGATTTGGATAAAAGTCCAAATGTATAATTGGTCATCTATAAATTAGTACAAGAGTAAATCATGAAGATGATTTAAGGAGGCTACATGGAGATAGAGTGGCTAAATGAATGGTTAAAAAAAAAATCAGGAAAATGGAGTTGTGCAGAAAGAAATACAGTCTTCAAATCAGTGAATTTGAATGCATCAAGGAGAGCGGAAGTAGGCAACTAGGTAGTCTTTGTCCTTGTCGTGAGGTCAGAGGAATCGGGGGTGCGGTGGGAGGGTGCCATTTTGTGAAGCTGCTCTGCATCATCCATTTTGTGAACTGGTTTTGCTCAGCTGAATCAGTGTTTTAAAAGAAGAGGCAATGATGCTCCAGGAAATCTGCTGAACTAGAGATCATTCCCAGATAAGTTATTTGTGAGGTGTTCTTTGGTATGATATAACATGCTGGTTTGTGATTAGTGTGGTCAGTGCCTGCCTCAAGTGATGCGAGCTGTTCACTGGTTTGGTAACTAACTTAGAATAAGGTGTTATAAATTACCAGTTGTCACTTCCTGGAAGAGGCCAATAAGTGGTGCCGACTTGCACCAGAGCCAATAAGAAGGTGACATAGGTTAATCAGATGACACACAGCCAATGAGACTGAAATGTGACATTTGAACTGGTAAGGAATATAAAAGCCAAGGCTTCAAATGCAAAGCAACAACAACTCCCCAGTGACCAATCATTGTGGATGTGGTGTACCACGAGGACACGTGGAGATTAGATCAGGACCACAAGGAACACGTGGCCAGTGTAGACACCTTTTCCATTATTTGACTGTTCATGGAGGTTCTGGAAAACTATGGAGGTGTGCACACAGGTACTAGGTTATGTAAACCCATGCGCTTGTGAACTGAGCCCATAAAGGTACTTGTCAGTGATTCTCTGTGCCCCTCTGATATCCTTGGAACAGAGCATGATTTGGGAGAATGTGAAATTGTTCATTTTGATAAAAAGAAGAACATGAGAGATTTCAGTATTCTAGAGGTGCAAAGGTGTGATTCTACACTTTTACTCCCACAGAGCTGCATCCAAACTGATTTTGCTACTTGATTTTCTGATTTAAGATTCTAACTCCATAGCTTTTACTCTTTAAAGTCAAAGCTAACTTACCTCCTTTTTCATTTTGCCCCTAACTTCTAATGGTTAAATAGATTAGAATAACTAATGCCTTTGATCACATTGCAACCACTTTATTTATACCTTCTCATTTGTCCAAACTGCATCAGTTATAGGTCCTTTATTCTATAATCAAAGAATTTCTGTCAGATAACAGTTTATTTTTCTGATTTGAAGCATTTGGTAAAATAGACATTCACATCCTAACTACTACCAATTCAGATTGTCTGCAAGTAGACTATTTGGAAAAAATACATTTGCATCAGATCATTGTTTGAAATTTCATTAACAATGAACTTCCTAAGGTATCAAGTGTGACTTACCCCATACAACCTTGAAACTGTGTGCATGAACTTTTCCCTTTACACTTGGTTTACTGGGTGGTCCAGGTCTATTGGGGCACGTGCAATATTTGACAACTTCACTTGGGTTACTTTTGCCTTCACGATTACAGGCAAAGATCTAAATATTAACAGAAATCCAGACTGAAAGCACGAAAGACATTCAAGAATACAAAATTAAACTTCAGCTCACTTGCTGTATATTGTGAATTCTCACAAGTGGGTCCCACCACCTATATATCCATGAACCATATTTACTGTATATAACCCATGTACCTTATTTATATATACCCCATCTATGTATCCAACCAAATGTCTTTTATGCATTGCAATTACACCCACCACAACAGCTTCCTTCGTTAGCTTGTTTCATATACCCATCACCCTGTTTGTGAAAACATTGTCCCTCATAGGTCCTACTTAAAATCGGAGCAGGAACAGAATCTAACAGCAATTGCTTAATACAATGCAAAAGAATCCCATTAAGACTAGGATTTAACACTGGATTTTGTTGGTGGCTATCATTACATTTCAACTTCAACTGCAGGAAGCGTAACTTCTAGGCGTGATTTAGTACCAATTCAGAGCTTACTGTTCAATGGGATAGAACTCATTAGGAGTCCAAGTTGATTTTTTTTTTAAAGAATTTTCTTATTTGGGAATTGTAGTTTCTTATGATTTGGAATTGACAAACTAATTTGGAGAAATGGTGAGAAAAGTAATAACAGATGAACATGCAGACATACTTACTTACCCTGCAATTGTAGGAGGTATTCCGTTTAAGATATTTTAAAGTGCAAGCAAGCTCATCTCCATTGTACTTTACCATATATCCATAACCCTGTAATATTAAAAAAAAATTGAAGTTATAGACAGGCTTACAGATTCAGCTAATAGTTCTCTCAGCAGTAAACTGCAAAAATGTTTTTTTTTCCGGCAGCAAACTCTCAATTTGTTCTCTTCTACCAATTTGGCTTGTAACGAATGTTCAGAATATCCAGCCAAAAATAATGATGATTTAACAAAATTAAAATGATCAGTTTCTCCACTGGAGGTGACTTCTGTTTAGGAGTAAATTTACAAAAAAAAGCTTTCTTCCTGAGAAATTACAGCTATTAAATTTAGCTCACTCTTGCAGCTGGACAAAAAACACCTATTATCAGTTGTGAAAGAAGCAACTGATAACGTTATAAAAATTTGAAGAAACATAAGAAATAAAGAATTTAATCTCAAATCTTTTAGGTCACCTCACTTCCATAAAATCTTATCTTTATTCTAAACAATTGACCTAGGAGTCAAGGCATTTGTCTTAGTGGGGGAAGTAGGCAGAGGGCAAGGAGCTAACAATTTATGACTCCCATTACCCTTTGTGTGCAGAAAGGGTCACATTACCCCGCGACTCTTAAACCCTATCCCTCGACTTAAGAAAGCGAACACTCCATAAGCTTCTTAACTACCTTATCTACCTGTGAGGCAACTTTCAGGGATCTGTGGACATGTATCCCCAGGTCCCTCTGCTCCTCCACACTACCAAGTATCCTGCCAATTGCTTTGTACTCTGCCTTGGAGTTTGTCCTTCCAAAGTGTACCACCTCACACTTCTCCGGGTTGAACTCCATCTGCCACTTCTCAGCCCACTTCTGCATCCTATCAATGTCTCTCTGCAATCTTCGACAATCCTCAACACTATCCACAACACCACCAACCTTGGTGTCGACTGCAAACTTGCCAACCAACCCTTTTACCCCCACATCCAGGACGTTAATAAAAATCACTAAAAGTAGAGGTCCCAGAACTGATCCTTGTGGGTCACCACTAGTCACAACCCCCCAATCTGAATGTACACCCTCCACCACGATCCTCTGCTTTCTGCAGGCAAGTCAATTCTGAATTCACCTGGCCAAACTTCCCTGGATCCCATGCCTTCTGACTTTCTGAATAAGCTTGTGGAACTTTGTCAAATGCCTTACTAAAATCCATGTAGATCATATCCACTGCACTACCCTCATCTATATGCCTGATCACCTCCTCAAATAACTCTATCAGGCTTGTTAGACACAATCTGCCCTTCACAAAGCCATGCTGACTGTCCCTGATCAGATCATGATTCTCTAAATGCCTACAGATCCTATCTCTAAGAATCTTTTCCAACAGCTTTCCCACCACAGACGCAAGGCTCACTGGTCTATAATTACCTGGACTATCCCTACTACCTTTTTTGAACAAGGGGACAACATTCGCCTCCCTCCAATCCTCCGGTACCATTCCCGTGGACAATGAGGACATAAAGATCCTAGCCAGAGGCTCAGCAATCTCTTCCCTCACCTCGTGGGAACATCGATGTTGAACATCCTGTAGCTTACTTTTCGAGGAAATTTAATGAACATCAAAGGAATTATTCCACTACAGAGAAAGAGTTGTTGATATTAAACAATCTTGAATCTGGTTGAATTCAGGCCAAACTGGACAAGAAACATATGTGAGAACTATGTTCACATTTAACAAGTTCACACAGACAAAACATCGAAAATGCTTCTTACTGAACTTTCATCTTCCATCTCCAGGATATATGTAACAGATTCATCATCTGAAACACCACCAGGTCGACTCCATTCCAGTGACATCCAAGTGACACCTGCCTGAATAAGCCGAGGAGAAGCTGGGGCAGCAGGAACACTTCCCACTGTGTAATATCGTACTGTTTCACTGAATTCACTGGTGAAAGAAAGAACAAACAATTTAAATGTAATGCAAAAAATTATTCATTACTGCATTTACCAAGGTAGTTGAAACAGTCAAAAAGGTTTGGCCATTGCATAAAAAGGTTCTGAGAATTATAATTACTGCACATTGAATTTTTCATAACATTGATACTAAATTCTCCAACTGGAGGTACCTTGCTCCTTCTTTCAGTTTCTATTTTTAAAAAAAGGTCATTTCTGCAGGTACCATTTCACTCTCTGTCAGTATTGTTTTGTCTGCTGGGCGTGTCACACAGCCTTTCAATCATCTTATCTATTTACTCCAAATTGAGACACTTTCAGATGTAGAATTAATGATTTCCAGGGAATTCCTACTGCCACTCACTCTTTCCTACAGGTCTGGAAAAAAATAATATTTCCATAATAATATAGACCCACTTATCAATAATTCTGATCAAAAGCAATACAAGAATAATTCCCAAGGTATGGAAGGTAGGCTTGTTGAAGTGAATGGGCACTTTGTCAAAAAGGTAGATTTTAATAAATTTAGAGCTCTTAATAATAGAGAGGAAGAAGAGAAAAAAAACTAAAGACATTTAGTCTCCTCAGGTTTAGATTACACATGTTACTCGTAGTCTGTTTAATACGCTAACCGTTATTAATGTAATTCCGATTTTTTTTTTAATCACCATCACTGTTATGTTTATCTATTTGAAACTTAATAAAAAAGATTGATAAATAAAGAAAGACATTTAGCCTCACTATTATCTCAAACCTGAGCACCACAGGACAGAGGATGACTGGGTTGATCCAATGCATAAACTTGTTCTTTCTTTCCTTACTCTGATCCGTTACTCTGTTTCTATTGCACCTTCTCTACTTCTCTTCTAATTGTCACTTGTTTTTTTCAGCTAAAACAGAGAAATTTCATATTCTGTTGCACTAACACAATGACACACAAGGTACGGCACCAGTGGTACAGGTCATCTTGCAATATTATAGAATTCAGCTTTTTCTTTCCAGTATTTGACTTTCAAACAACAGCTAACTGGACGGATTTTCTTTATCCAAATAAAATGAATTAATTTACATATATTAAAATTGATATTACCTACCTTAATCCAATATCATTTTTAGCAGCAAGTCTGAAAGTATATCCCACAGATGGTGACAATTTAGTCAGCTTGTACAGCTTCTGAGGTCCATGGTAACATTCCTTAAAAAAGTTATGCATTCCCTACATAGACAAAATTAATCAGTTAATTCTATTTGGCTACTAAAGAAATTTACTCTTATTTACATTATTACACTCTAAAGGTGAACTTTTAGAAGAATGCAAAATCATACCTCATCCCATTCCAATAAGTAATTGGAGATTTTAGAACCTCCATCATTGGGCGCCTGAAACAAAAAAAAACTAGACATTGTTAGATTTGGAACAACTGAATTCATTACCATATTAATAAATATGGCCAAATGGCCAACATTGGCCTCTTGTTTGTTGACCTCTCTACCATGGGAAAATAGTTCTGACCATCTACCCCTGTGCATGCCTTTCATAATCTTATATCAGATAACACTTCACATTCTTGCAATTCAGGGAAAAGAGCTTATCCAAATCTCTCCACTTAACTAGTCTTTCAATCCACTGATATGTATGTTTATTTTGTTATGTATAACTATTAACAAGAGAAAGGCTGAAATACATTTTTGAAATACAGCTTTTACTGTAATACAGTCTACACAAGAACACAATAAAATAGGAGGAGCTCAAGCCTGTGTTTCATTCAGTATGATCATGGCTGATCTTTTCTTTGGCTTCAATTCCTTTTGGAGTCATGGATTCATACAACACAGCAAAAGGTCCCAAGGCCCACCTCATCCATGCTGATCTTTAAGCTCCTCCACACTAATCCAGCTGTCCACATGCTCCTCCACATGTCTAACTACATATCTCATTACCGACTGCATCTGACACCACCACGTTCTCTGACAGTGAGTTCCACATATCAACCACTTTTCAAAAATAATACCTCTGCTCGAACCCTCTTTAAAACCCTGTTGTCTCACATTAAACCTCTTGCTTGTGACATCTCTATCATGGGAAAATAGTTCTGACCATCTACCCCTATGCATGCCTCTCATAACCTTATATCAGATAACACTTCACATTCTTGCAATTCAAGAAAAGACCTTATCCAATCTCTCCACTTAACTAAAGTCTTCCAATCCAACAATATCCTGGTGAATCTCCTCAGTACTCTATTGCATCGTTCCTAATTTTGCAGCGACCAGAATTGCACACATTACTCCAAGTGCAGTCTAATTAGAGTTCTGTAAATTTGCAAAGTAACATTCCAATTTTTATATTCTGTGCTCCAACCTATGGAGGTCAGTAAGCTACTGTATGTGTCTACTTGACTATCATATCTAGCTGTAATGCTGCTTTCAGGGAACAATGCTTGTGAACACCAAGATCTCTTTTGTTTATTAATATTTCTGACTGCCCTGCCATTTATTGTAATGTCCTGTCTCCATTTGTAACAATGCATCACCTTGCACTTGTTGCAATTAAATTTCTTCTCCCAATACTCCAACTAACTTTCCATCTGACTGATACCCTGCTGCAGGCTTGGATAACCTCCTTAACCACAAAACCACTAACTTTCAAGAAATTAACTTTGTCACATGTACATCTAAACATCAAAACACAAGCAAAATGCATCATTTGCATCAACAACCAACACTGTCAGAGGACGTGCTCGGGGCAGCCCACAAGTCTTACCGTGGTTCCATCACCAACACAGCATGCTCACGACTCACCAACTCCAACTTGTATGTCTTTAGAATGGGGGAGGATACCAGAGAACCTGGAGGAAACTCACAAGGACATGAGGAGAGCGTACAACCTCCTCACAAACAGCAACAGCAATCGCTGGCACAGTACAGCACACTTAGCTTTCATTTCACCCACAAACATACTAACCATAACTCTCTTCCAAAGCAGATGAAACCTGTACAAAAAAGACAGGTTACACCTAAATGGGAAGGTCAACAATGTCCTTGAAGGAAAATTTGCTAGTGCAACTCCCATTTCTATACACAGCCTGTCATTCTTTTTTTTTTTTAATTGATTTTTTTATATGAGTTTCTACAACTACTTCAAAACATCAACAAAAATGGAGATTTATACAGTGCAAAACAAACATGTCTAATATATAATTCATAACAATAAGGAAAAAGCACCCAAAATAAAATCATATATAGTATCCCACTACAAAACTCCAGGCCAACCATTTCAATGTGTAAAAGGAAAATTAATCGAAGAGTTTGACCCCACAGAACTGTAAATATATATAGAAAAGAAAATATAATGCCTACTACCAAAACTATAATGCAATTCATATCAAATGAAAACCATAAAATTTACAGGAAAAAAAGCTGAAAGTAAGGGATTATAGTACAAAAAAAAGAACAAACTTATTCTAAAGAGCAGTTATGAAAGTATTCAAGAAAAGGTCCCCACACCTTATGAAACTTAATGTCCGAATTGAGAAGTGAATGATAAATCTTTTCAAGGTCTAAACAGGACATAATATCACTAAGCCATTGAGCAACATCTCTCCAACTGAGAAGGACTAAGTGTCCAGCCAAAAGAGAGGCAAAAGATAATGTTTGACATTTAGTCGGACTCAAATGCATGTCTACTTATTTCAGTTTTTACTAATTTTTATTTCTAAAGCTTTTTTTGATTCAGTAGATTCTATTATTTCATCCTATTTATGGAAGGGCAAATGTTCCAGACTTAATAAAGCTCACCTTCAAAAATCTAAAATGGAAGGTGGTATGGCCTTGCCTAATTTTTGTTTATATTACTGGGCGGCCGATATTCATTGTCTTACTTTTTGGTCCTTCTTTCATAATCAGTTTGACCACCAAAAATGGGTGGCAATGGAGTTGAACACTATTCAGGATTTCTCCATTTCTGCACTTCTTGGATCCGCACTTCCTTGTCACTTGCCTAGACTAATTGTTAATCCTCTTGTTAGACAGACTCTGAGAATATGGGCTCAGTTTAGAAAATATAATCACCTTCATGGTTTCTCTCTCTCTAGTCCTATTTTACACAATCAGCTTTTCCTACCTTCTACGCAAGACTCAACATTTCATGATTGGTACAGAAAGGGCATTAGGCGTTTTGAAGATCTTTTCATTGATAATCGTTTTGCAACTTTTCAATAACTATCTGTAAAGTTTAACTTACCTAATACTAATTTCTTTAGATACCTTCAAATTAGACATTTCATTAAGCCTTTAATATCAAATTTTCCTGAGATGCCCAGTTTCTTTGTGGACTTGTTTCTTTGTATTAACCCATTGCATAAAGGTTTAATATCTACTATTCATAAGTTAGTGATCTTGAGGCGTGCCCCCTTTGGTAAAATTAGAACTGCCTGGGAGCATGATTTAAATATTTCTTTATCTGATGTGGTCTGGGATTCAATTCTTAAGTCAGTTAATTCAACCTCTTTATGTGCTCACCACTGCCTTTTGCAGTTTAAGGTTGTACATAGGGCTCATATGTCTAAAACTAAATTATCACGGTTTTACCCTGACATTAGTCCCATTTGTGACAAGTGTAAAGGGGGTGAGGCTTCTTTTATTCATATGTACTGGGCTTGTCCTAGTCTAGAGAAATTCTGGAGAGAAGTTTCTTTATCTTTATCCCATATTTTTAATTGCCACTTAGAACCTAACCCTCTGATTGCTCTTTTTGGCAGCCCATTATTCTTTTGTGACACTGTCCCCTTGTCCTATAAGCCTCAGTTTTAAATGATTGCCCCCTTGCTCTGTAATCCCTAAAATCTTAATTGTATTCCAAATACAGATCGAACTTCTTTAGCCACTTGTGATAACAGCAACCATCCCAGCTATTAGTTAAGTGAACTTCATTTGGACAGATACCAATACCAGTATATCCTTTATTAATTAAAGGAACTACAATTCAGTACTTCAGATCTAGTATCACTAGCATCCTGCAAAATTGTAACAATACTTCTCGATTTCTAAACTCTCATACCCTTGCAATAAGTGCCACTATGACATCTGCTTTCTTAAGACCTTGCTACTGACTGTGAGATTCATGCACAAGAACATCTAGATCCCACTATTTTCTACCTATTTGCAGTCTCTCTCCATTTAGTTAACAATCTAACTTTTCACTCCAACTTAAGGACACGATGTCTACATTAAACTCTGTCAAGTATTTGCTCACCCAATTAACCAAGCTATATCACCGTTACAGAACTCAAATATCATAGGTTGCTGTCAAAGTCATTCACAAACTTGGATACTTCAGTTCACCCCTTCCAGGTTATTGCTGAAAATTGATCCTTTGGGAACTCCCACCCACTGCATCCTCTAGCATGAAATAAAACTTAGTGTTTAAGTCTCTTTGCCAACAGAAAATAATGAAAATTCCTACCTTCCATTGCAAGCTCAGACTATTTTTGGTTCTACTAGTTAGTTTTGGTGGAGCTGGACAATCGGGTTCAATGATTGCAGTGGTAAAGCTTGTTGGTTCTGAAGCAGATCCTTTTACTGAGTTACACATTGCTGAAATTCTGTATCAGAGGAAAAAAAGCCATTTAATGAACAATTCTACAACAGCATATGTGACAGAGAATTTACTTCTATGTTTCTAGAATTAATTTGTCAGAAATACAAAAACCTTTACTACCACTGAACTATACCAAGTAGTATGACAGCTTATATGACCTTTGATGATATGCTAGCAATAAACATGCAAATTTATAAATCGAATTTCACACATTTAGTCTGGGATAGTTGAAAACAGGGATTATGTTCACCTATTGTTCACCTTTTTCTTTATGGTCATGCTTGTGATAGGTGAACTGGTAGCCTAACCTCTTTCTGATCAAAGTGACCAAAAAATAAAACAGGAAAACCTGCAGATGCTGGAAAACACACACACACACACACACACACACACACACACACACACACACACACACACACACACACACACACACACACACACACACACACACACACACACACACACACACACACACACACACACACACACACACACACACACACACACACACACACACACACACACACACACACAGTGTCGACTGTTTACGCTTTTCCATAGATGCTGCGTGGCCTGCTGAGTTCCTCCAACATCTTGTGTGTGTTGTCCTGATCAAAGTGAAACTGCTTCAGGCACAGGTGAATGCACTGTTTGTCTTAAAATGATACCCATATTATATTGGGGCAGAGATACATCTCTACTAAAGATGGTGTAAGGCAGTCCATCCTTCCCCTACCCTGCAGGTCACCCTTGGGCAAGGTGTAGCACCTGCTTAGCACAATCCCCCACTGGATCAGGGTCACGTGATGCCATCGAAGCAGGTGATCAGTGACTGTTTTGAAGACAGTGGCCAGTTGAATGCAATGGCAAACCATTAATGTAGAAAAATTTGGCAAGAACAATCATAGTCAATAGGCCATGATCACTCACATCATATGAGGAGGCACAAAATGATGACAATGACGATGACCCATTTGTCTGATGGTCAGAAGTTGCTTTGTCGCGATTGGTTAGTTTAGGAACTGCAGCTGCTTTTCCCATTGGTTAACCGCCTGATGTCCAGTTTCAAATATCCTGGGTATATGGAGAGCATGTGTGGGAGGTCCTTTCTCTCTCTCCCTTTGTTTAAGGCAAGGGGTGCACATGCCACTGGGAAGGTATGCTCTGTACACGCTTTTAGCTGAGTATGTTTGTTGAATATTCAGCTTTATAATTTCTGTAACTTAGGGAGCACGAATGTTCGGTCGAATTTTTACCGCTTATAAATAAATCATTAATACACATTTTTGCAGTCAGTGTTTTCTGTCTCACTTGCCAGATCCACAAACCTGATTCAACATTACACCATCACATAACTCAGCACATTGTTTACCCATAAAAAGATCAAGTACAGGAAGGAGTCATTGCTATTAGTAATAAAATATTACTTTGAGTGCTGCTTAAGAACTGGAAGTGTGTCAAGTTTAACTGATGTAGAGAGTAAGGAAACAGCCTTTTCAACTTCTTTTAATATACTAAATGCACTGGGTAATAAAGTGATTGAATATAAATGGGTAAAACTGCACTGGAATCAGAAGTACACCTGAACACTTGAATTAACTCACAAAACTTAATCCTCTTAAGATTTAAATGATCTTTGTATACCTGATCTTATTAATATGGACCACATTTAATTCCACAAATAAGCCTGCTTGAGCACCAGAACTCAATCCACATCAGATCACCAGTCAGCTGGGTGAAACACTAGCTCTATTTTGCCCTCCACTAACACAGCCTGAGCTGTTCAGCATCTCTAGCATCTTCTTTTTATTTCAGATTTCCAATATCTGCAGGCTTTTGCTTTTAGCTAACAGATTGTAATATAGAACAGTTGATGCACAAGGAAATTCAATTGCAGAACAAACTAAATATGTATAAATATGGCCATTGTTCAGTGGATTAATGATTAATCTGGTACTAAAAAAAAAGAATGCCTCAGATTAACTTACAATTTTTACAGATTCACTTGCTGAAGTTCTGATACCAGCACAGCAATAGGACTGCTGCAATTAGTCTCAGTTCGAAATACAAATCAACCAACATTCTCATTGCAAGATGAAGTTCACTGAATGCACTTGAATGGTGGGCAATGACAAAGTTGGGATAATCTTTTGGGATGACTAAAACATTTGAGAAATTGTTTGTACCTGGAATAATTAGTGGTGAAAATGTGAAGAAAATGCAAGAGGAATGTTTGTAATAAATGGTTTTAAGGTGAATCTAGGAATCAATCTCAAAAAGGTTGAATATCACAACAACCAAACAGGTCACATTTTTACTTGGTGATCACAAACTGGCCTAGCTACCGAAGTCTTTACATACCTCATTCCTTCCTCCCACTTCTTTAAGCAAGTTTCTAAATCAAACACTCTCTACTATCAATACAAATCAATCTAAATTTCATTATTTAAATGAGCCATGTGTAAAAGGGAGCACACAAATTATACACACAAAATAAGCTTGTACCTAACATGATATTCTGTGGCAGGTCGCAGTTCGGATATTGTGACTGTTGTTTCTTCGCCACTGAAAATTAAAGAAAAGACTTTAACTGAAAAAAGTAATTTTCATTTGTCATATAACACCTATATGTCTCTTCATGTCTATTATTATACCAAAGACCAAGTCATTTAATATAATACGGTCTTGGTTTTGACAACCTGGGGATCTTCACTGTACCCTTCCTTCCAGCAATTCCATACAACCTTTTGTTTCCTGGGAATAAATCAGTTTTCTATCAAGCTGCTACATACAGCCTTCTTTATTCCATGAATTTCAATCTTGATGATGAACTGTAAAACTCCAATAATCCATTGTTCAACTATAGGATATCTTAAAGATTCAACTTCTGGGGCACCCTTTCAACCCACTGCAGCCTCTTCCCATGCATTCCCTCCTAGCTCACAGTAGGGCCCCAGTTAACCATTTCCCATGTTTCTACCTTAGAGGGTTCCAGAAAAAGCGAATTAAAAGTACCTTGTGGTACTACAGGAAAAACCTATTTATTCAGAGACCATCAGTCCTGTGCCACAGAAGTCCTGAGTGAGTCAGATTATTGGAGTCTTACATATAACAGTACTTGTATACTTCCCTCATTAACCCTGAATATTCTTGAGTTAGACAAAAACTGCCTTCAAACAATCTATGCTGCCTTTCTCTAATCAATGTACACTCATCCCAATATACACTAATTTTGTTTTTGATTTATTGTTTCTCAATCTTTTCCCCACCACTGAGATTAAACTAAAACTAACTGAAAAAGGATCTAGGGCTTTCCCAGCGTATATGATGAATAACCTTCTCTCAGGCTTCCAGCTTGGTACAAGTATTGATCACAACCACGTTTCATGATGGAAATGTCAGTTATAATCGATATCTGTATGTGCCTGGAAGCCCGAGGATAGTTTATTCCTTAAAACTAACTGGTCTGCAGGCACAGGTTATATACTCTCATTCATTATTGAACAAGTGCATAGCATTTGCAATTTTCCACTCCTCCAGTATCATCCACACCGTTAATATATTTAGGATTATGGCCAGAGCCCCTGTAAATTCCTCTCTTATTGATTCCCCTGTCCACCCAAGATGCCTGCTGTCTACCCCAGTTTATTCATTCACTTTGCCCACACCAGGTTTTTTTCCATACATCCTTGTATTAGCCCATCCAGAATCTCAGCCACATTTTCTTCACCAGGCTGCAGAAGCACCTCCTTCCTCGGTAAAAGCTGACGTAATTTCAGTCATCGCCTCAGCTCCATGAAGAAAGTAATACAGGCAAAGAGCAACCAAAGGGCTAAAGACAAACGTTGAGTTGTATACACCAGTGAGAAGAAGGTTTTACTACAAAAGAATCAAAGTGAAAATGAAGACTAAAATAAAAAAGGTAAAGGTTAGCTGCCAGCATAAATGGGAATCCAGAACTGTTATATAACACACACATTATGGAGATTCATAGTTATACAGCAGGGAAACAGGCCTGTTAGCCCAATTCTTCCATGGTGACCAAAATGCCTACCTGAACTAGTCCCACTTACCTACATTTGGCCCACATCCCTCTACACCTTTCTTATCCATGAACCTATCCAAATGTCTTTTAAATATTGTAATTGTTCCACCTATACTACTTCCTCTGGCAACTCATTCCATATTCCCACCACCTCTGTGTGGGAAAAGGTGCCTTTCAGATCCTTTTCAAATCTTTCCCCTCCCACTTTAAATCTGTTTCCTCTAGTTTTAGACTCACCTATTCTGGGAGAAGACTGAGATTCTCTACTCTATCTATGCCCCTTGTGGCTAAAGGGATCAGGGGGTATGGAGAGAAAGCAGGTACAGGGTTCTGAGTTGGATGATCAGCCATGATCATACTGAATGGCGGTGCAGACTCGAAGGCCTGAATGGCCTACTCCTGCACCCATTTTCTATGTTTCTATGTATGTCTATCCAATCACACCTCAATCTCCTTTGCTTCAGGAAAAGCAGTCCCATCCTATCCAATCCTTCCTTTAACTCAAGTTCTCCAATCCAATGTATTGTAAAAGGGTAGCACACGGAGAAAAGGGGCGTTCAGGGACAATAATGCAACCTTGCAACTGGTTACGCAAGACTCAATGGAGTACTTTACATCTCTCTTTACCTGAGAAGGTGCTTCCAAAGTAACAGTCAAGGAAGAGATAGCTGAGACACCAGATCAGCTAAAAACTAAGGGTACTAAAAACTAAAGCAGCTTTGAATAGGTTAGTATTTGGAATCAGATGCATGCACTCTCTAATTTTGATAGAGGTACAAAGGAAATTGCAGTGGTATGGTAGATCTCGATAGCTAGTTGCTATTATTGGTAAGGGTGAAAACTGGAGGAAGTCTGTATTGCAGCCTTCATGATACAACTGGAAAGATATATGATAAGGAAGAATTTAGGAGATGAAAAGAAGGAGCTAAGGTGAAGAAATTGTGAATTGCTCTGGTAGAGATCTGGCAGATATGACGTGCCAAATAGTCTTCTTTGTTGCAACCTTCTACAATTCCATGAATAAATTCCCATCTCAAGTCCCTAATAACCTCTCCCATCACACACCCTTTACCTGCTACATCCCTATAGAACATTTTTACTTTCTTTTTCACATGACCCAACTCACCAAGACTCTTCTGTCAATCAATATTTTATAGTTTCTCACTGCTTAATAAGCATTGTTTTCTATTCTTTCTAACAAAGTAAATAACCTCGCAGTCATCTCCTATTATACTCTATCCGCTACCTCCTGCTCTCTCATTTCTCAGCGCTTCTTCTTCACCTGTCATCAACTTTTTAAATGTTATCAGATACAAAAATGTTTACAAACAGAGCTAGCTGTTCTCTTCAACAGTCATATGGTGGCCTGAGCAACTGTGCTCTAGGTATTAACTTTTGGTGATTCACATCAGCTATCATAATGTCATACAATATGGAAACAGGCTCTTTGGCCCAACTGGGGCAAATCCAACTGGTAAAACTAATGGCTCTATACTGTATGTTCCCATGACTTTAACTATATGCATCAAATGTTTAGGCTATGGAGAAACTGATCTTATGAATAACATGCTGGGATTAAAATGAAGTTCAACCTGCAACATTAGAGAATGCCCCAAAGACAGTCCTAGAATGCTAAAAGTAAAACCTTAAAAAGGTCACAATAAAATTAAAATCAAACCTGTACACTTACATATAAATCACTTTGAATTTCTCACTTGTGCCAGTGTTTGATATTGAAACTTCATATGTGCAATCTACTTGTAACTGATCAACATTATCATCCAAATCCACTGAACTGGAGGGTGGAGTCCAAGACAAGACAACTGATTTTCCTTTAATTTCAGATACCTAAAATCAGGATTGTAATGAAACAAAGACACATAATGTTACCAGGATGGTAAAGACTGAACCTTTAAATGTGGAAAAGTGTTCCAAGACAAAAATCAAACAAACGGATGCACAATCAAAAGGTACTGTTAATCAGGTGACTGAAAGTCATCAACAGAAAGGAGGTTCTGAGAGAGGGTTAGGAACAAAATTCTGGATAGAGAACATTTTTAGTACAGTTAAAAAGATCTATTTTTCCAAGACCTAAAGTATGTTATATTGCAACAAGGGAATTAATCACAGGATATGACATTTAAGTGAGGCGTTGAGATAAAATTTCAGCTGCAATTGAGCTGAGGCTTTGGAACTGCCATTTGGTATCCCCTCTCCAGCACACAATAAAACAAGAAAGATCGAGCGAGAAACGCAGAATACAAAAACTGTAAGACTGAAAAAAGTCCAGAATATTATTGTGTTCATGTTATTTTATGTGCTGTATATAATATACAGTATGCACAGTGTGTGATTTCTGGTTGGCTGCCGGTGTCTAGTGGTGTTCCAGAGGAGTTCGTAGCAGTTCCACGACGTTTCACATTTTAATAACCTGAATGATGAAATTGATGACATTGAGGTCAAATTTCCTGATGATACAAAGATAGTTTGAATAGCAGGTAGTTTTCATGAAGCAGAAAGTCTGCAGAAGGACTTGGACAAATTAGTAGAATGAGCAAAGAAGTGGTACATTGGATACAATGTAGGAAAGTGTATGGTCATGCAGTTTGATAGAAGGAATAAAGGCATAGGCTATTTTATAAATGGTGAGCAAATTCAGAAATCAGAGATGCAAAGGGACTTGGTAGTTCCAATGCAGGAATCCTTAAAGATTAGGTTGCAAGTTGAGTCAGCAGTAAGGAAAGCAAATGCAATGTTAGCATTCATTGCAAGAGGTCTAGAATATAAAAGCAAGAATTTAAATCTGTGGCGATGTAAGGCACTGGTCAGACCACACTTGGATCTCTATGAGTAGTTTAGGGCCCCACATCTAAGAAAGTGTGGGCTGGCATTGGAGAAGATCCGGGGAGGCTTACGATAATGATCCTGGGAATGAAAGAGTTAACCTATGAGGACCATTTCATGGCTCTGGAGTACTTGTTGGAGTTTAGAAGAATGAGGGGACTTCATTTGAACCTACCAAATATTGAAAGCTGTAGATAGAATGGATGAGGAAAGGATGTTTCCAGTAGCAGAGGGCACGCCTCAGAAAAGGATGTTGATTTAGAAGAGGAATAAAGAGAAATTTCTTCAGAGGATGGAGAATCTGTGGAATTCGTCGCCGCGGACGGCTGTAGAGGCACAGTCATTAGGTATATTTAAAGCAAATGTTGATAGGTTCTTGTTTAGTAAGGGTGTCAACGGTTATCGGGAGCAGTTAGGAGAATAGGGTTGAGGGGGAAAATATATCAGCCATGATCAAATAGCAAAGCAGACTCAATGGGATGAAAAATACAATTCAGCTCCCATGTGTTATGGTCTTATATTCTATTTATTGGCATGTTTCATCTATGGAGGGGAATAAACAGTTGACACTTTGGGCTAAATCCTTCACAAGTCCTGATGAAAGACCAATATGTCAAAAGTTTATTCACATCACATAGATGCTGTCTGAATTACTGAGCTCCTCCTGCAAGTTTCCAGCATCTGCAGTATCTCTTGTATTTAGTACCAGCACGCTTGCCTTCATTGTCAGGCATTGAGTACAGGAGTTGGGAGGCCATATTACAACTGCTCAAGATGTTAGTAAGACCACATTTGGAGTACTGTGTTGAGTTCTGTTTGCTCTGCTATAGGAAGGGTGCCATTAAACAGGAAAAGCATTAAAAGGATTTAACTAGGGCTGGGGTTCACTTATGGGGGGATGCTAGATAGGCCAAGGCATTCTTGCCTGGAGTGAAGACCTTAAAGGTTTATAAAGTCATGTGGGCTATCGACACACAGTCTTTTCCTCAAGGTATGGAAATTCAAAACTAGTGGTTTAAAGTGAGAGGGGAAAGATTTAAAAGGGACCATATGGCAGCAAATATGTTGAATGAACTGCCAAAACAAGTAGTAGACACGTACAATTATAACATTTATTTCACATCTGGACAGGTATATGGATATGTAGGGTTTGGATAAGGGTCAAATGCAGGCAATTGGGACTAGCTCAGTCAGACAATTTGATCAGTATGGACAATGGCTTGTTTCCATGTTCTCTAATCTCTCTTAACATATTCCTTTACATTTAAGGATCAGTAAGAAACATTCACAGCACCTTGGTTCCCCTGGACTTCTTAATATCATCCCATTTCATCATTATCAAACATACAACGAACCTTTGTATTACCTTTAAGCTTCTTTCTCATGCTCCCAGCAGTTAAACTCACATTATTAATATGCCAATTATCTACACCAAAACAGTTTCGATTCAAAGCAACTAACCTGAAACATCAACTCTGTTTCTCTCTCCAAAGATGCAGCCTTCATCTGCAGAGCATCTCGGCACTTTTGGCTTTTAAATTAATATATACACACACACATCCAGTAGCTCATTAATGCAAATATCTAACCAGTCAATCATGTGGCAGCAATTCAATGCACAAAAGCATGTAGACGTGGTCAAGAGGTTGCTCACAACAGAATTGGGAAGAAATGTACTGTAAGTGACTTTGTCCGTGGAATGATTGTTGGTGACAGATGGGATGGTTTGAATATCACAGAAACTGCTAATCACCTGAGAATTTCACGGAAACAGTCTTTAGAGTTTACTGAGAATGGTGTGAGAAACAAAAAGACATCAGTAAGCAGCAGCTCTGCTGGCAAAAACATCTTGTTAATGAGAGAAGTTAAAGACGAAAGGCCATTCTGGTTCAAGCTGACAGGAAGGCAACAGTAACTGAAATAAACACACTACAACAGTGGTGTGCAGATGAACATCTCTGAATGTACAATACGTTGAACTTTGAAGTGGATGGGCTACAGCAGCAGAAGACCATGCCGGCAACCATCCCCGTACTCAATAAAGTGGCCACTGAATGTACTGTGTCTTATCCAAAAATGGATGCAGAACTAACAGTCTCACAGCAAGACTGCTTAAAACATTAAGAGGCAGAACCAGGTATCGTAAACGAACATTCAGGAGATAATTCAAAAGATCTTCAGATACTTTGCCAGAAAAATCACATTAATGAGGAAAAGGGAGAGGTAAAGAATAGTTTTTGAAGGAGCCAGAAGTTCAAGCAGTATGGATAGGATGAGAAATTATTGTTACAGATGTGCTATCTATTATTAATTTGGTATGTAAGAAATAAATTATGGATAACTACAATGAGGTGAACAAAGAGAAACAGACCTCTCCAAAGGTGGCAGGAAACTATTCTACATCACACATACAAAGGATGTAATTCTGATTCAGACTGTTTCACAACAGAAAACTGAAAATTTAAATAGTTGTGACGGGGGCAGGTAGGTATTCCCAACACGTTCAATGATACAAGTCCAAGGATGAGGAGGGATTATACAAGAACAGAGAGATCAACTGTGTTTTTGAGGACCAGTGTAAAAACAAGTGCTTGATGGGTCAGTGGAGATTAATTGGGCTAAAGGACCTGTTAGTCTGCTGTACATTTCTTTGACTGAAAGTATCTGCATATTTTCTGTTTTAAAAAGAGAGCAAGGGACAGTGGTTGAATATTGAAAGCTAAACAAATGACTCAATTCAGGTCTTTCAATGACACTGACATGTGGTGGCATTCTTCTGTCCTTTCTTGGAAAGAAGAGTTTAATTTCTTTTTTGATAGTCTGGATTGGTTCCCAACCATTAGAAAACAGATTGGATACCAAGTAACTCTTAACATGTAATTGATAAGCAAAGGATTATTTCTTTTTGCACTCTACCTTTCAATCAGCAGCATAGCGGTTAATGCAATCCTTTACAGTATCAGTGATCATGGCTGGGGTTCAATTCCTGTTGCTGTCTACAAGGAGCTTGTATGTCAACAACAGAATCAAATTTAATATCACCGGCATACGTCGTGAAATTTGTTGACTTTGTGGCAGCAGTACAATGCAACAGGGGAAAAATGTGAATTACAACAAGTGTAGATATATAGTTAATTAAGTAAATAGTGCAAAAATAGAAATAAGAAAGTAGTGAGGAGGTGTTCATGGGTTCAATGAACATTAATTGGATGGCAGAAGGGAAGAAGCTGTTCCTGAATCATTGAGTGCGTGCTTCAGGATTCTGTACCTCCTTTTTGAGAAGAAGGCACATCCTGGGTGATGGGGGTCCTTAATGATGGACGCCATCTTTCTGAGGAATTACTCCTTGAAGATGTCCGAGATACTTCAGAGGTGAGTGCCCATGATAGAGCTGACCAAGTTTACAACTCTCTGCAGCTTACTTTGATTCTGCGCAGTGCCCCCCCTTACCCAATGGTGACGCAGTCTGATAGAATGCTCTCCATTGTACGTCTGTAGAAATTTTAGTGTTTTTTTAGAGGCATACCAAATCCTCTCAAACACCTAATGAAATATAGCCGCTGGCTTGCCTTCTTTGTAGCTGCTTCGAGATGTTGGGTCCAGGTTAAATCTTCAGAGATCTTGACACCCAGGAATTTGAAATTGCTTACTCACTCTACTTCTGATCCCTCTGTGAGGATTGGTGTGCATTCCCTCATCTCACCCTTTCTCAAATCGACAATCAGTTCTTTGGTCTTACTAACATTCAGTGCAAGGTTGCTGCTACAACACCACTCAACTAGCTGACATATCTCACTCCTGTATGCCCTCTTGTCACCACCTGAAATTCTGCCAATAATGGCTGTAACATCAGCCAATTAATGATTGGGACTTGAGCTGTGCCTAGCCACACAGTCATTGGGGTAGAGGAGTGGCTAAGCATACATCCCTGAGGTGCGCCAGTGTTGATCGTCAGCGAGGTAAAGATGTTTCCGATCCACTCAGATTGTGGTCTACTGGCTGGGAAGGAGGGGGTCCAGTTGCAGAGGGAGGTACAGAGGACCAGGTTCTGGAGCTTTTCAATCACAACTGTAGGAATGATGGAGTTAAATGCTGAACTGTAGTCGATACACAGCATCCTTACATAGGTATTTGTATTGTCCAGGTGATTCAAGGCAGTGTAAAGAGCCAATGAGATCATGTCCACTGCAGACCTACTGTGGCAACAGGCAAATTGAAGTGGGTCCAGGTCCTTGCTTAGGTGGGAGTTAATTCTAGCCATAACCAACCTCTCAAAAGTACTTCATCACAGTAGATGTAAATACTACTGGACAATAGTCATTAAGCAGCTCACCCTTTCGAAGTGAGCGTAAAAGCCATTGAGCTTGTCTGGTAGTGAAGCATCACTGCCATTCATGATGTTGGGTTTCGCTTTGTAAGTAGTAATGGCCTGCAAACCCTGCTAGAATTGTCATGCATCTGATTTCGCCTCCAACCTCATTCGGAATTGTTCCTTAGCTTTTGAAATACCCTCCACAAAACATATCTGGTTTGCTTGTACAGACCTGGATCACCAGACTTGAATGCCACAGATCTGGCCATCAGCTGACTACGAACCTCCTGGCTCATTCACAGCTTTTGATTTGGGTATGTGCAGCAAGTTCTTGTAGGCACACACTCATCCAGACAGGATGATTACATGCCCACGTGGTCATGCTCTCCCTATTACCATGTGATTTTCCTCTAGGTGCTCCGGTCTCCTCCCACATTATAGAGTCATAGTAAAGTACAGCATAGAAACAGACCCTTCAGCCCATCTAGCACATGCCAAATCATTTAAACTGCCCACCCCCATCAACCTGCACCTGGACCACAGCTCTTCATAGCCCTACCATCCATGTAACTAGCTAAAAACTTCTCTTAAGCGTTGAAATTGAGCTTGCATGCAACACTTGTGCTGGCAGCTCATTCCACACTCTCACGACCCTCTGAGTGAAGAAGTTTCCCCTCATGTTTCCCTTACACATCACCTTTCACCCTTAACTGACAACCTCCAGCTATATTCCCACCCAACCTCAATGTAAAAGTTAGGGTTAGTAAGCTGTGGGCGTGCTATGTTGAAGCTACAGACATGGCCACACTTGCATCCTTGTACTGTGGTGTTTGTTGACAAAAGCAACACATTTCATTGTAAATTTCAATGTCTTGATGCACAAAGGAGAAATAAAGCTAATTTTTAACTTTTGAAAGACATTGTGAAAATCATTATTACCTTCATGAAGCAATAGTCAGATCAAAACTAAAACAGTTATTTATTCTGGCACTATGTGGTTTGCGTGCCTCAACATTCTTCTTCCAGAAGAGTACTGAGGAAGAGACAGAAGAGACTATTCATCTGGAGACCCAAGATCAGATTCCAGCATGGGTGCTGGGGAACTTGAATTAAACTAAATAAATGAACGTGGAGTAAAATACATCATTTTGCACCAAGAAAATCTACCATCCTTTCCCTGACTTTTCTGTATGTGACCTTAGACTGAGAACAATATGATCAACTCAGCACTGCACTCTGAAAGCACCTGGGATAGTCATGGACAAACCTCAATACCCACATTCTGTGAACGACAAAAAAAAAATTTACAAGGCTTACTCTGATCAAAGGTTACTTACCACAGGGCTAGCAATATTGGAAAGAAGATCTTGTATAAACTTTGATTCCGAATCCAAATCTGAGGATCAAAAAAATAGAGAGGTTTCAAAATAAAGTCAAATGTTGTGAAAAAATATTATGAATAGAATAGCTTTACTGACTATCGTGAATCTCAATTATATTTAAGGGCTTTGTAAGAGCCATTGTTTTATTAATGCTATTCCACCACAATATGTTTTGGAAACTTTGCAGAATATGTTTAACATGTTTACTCTTTAAAAAGATATTTTTGTTCAGTTTGATATTTTTGATATGAATATCAAGAAGTATAATATTTGTTTTGTTGAGGAACGGTTTCTATCAGGTTTCTATCCACTGCCTATGAAGATAAGATGATAAGACCATAAGACATAGGAGCAGAATTAGGCCGTCTGGCCCATCAAGTCTGCTCTGCCGCTCAATCATGGCTGATCCTTTTCCTCCCCTCCTCAGCCCCAGTTGCCAACCTTCTCCCCGTAACCTTTGATGCAATGTCCAATCAAGTCCTTTATCTTGGACCACTGACTATGTGGTTAATGGTAAGATTCCATAGCATAAAAACAGTTGGGAATCCCTGTTTTTGGTGAATATGGATGGCTTCACACAAGAATTATATATTCAACCCCTATGGGGATCCATTCTTTCCTTGGCTACCTTGTTACTCCTGATGTAGAATGTCTTGAGATTCTGAGTTTCCAAGAATATTTCATGACTTATTTTTGCCCTAATTTTTTCCTGTTCTCTCCTAAACTTCCCATATTCCTCAAGAGATTCCTCAATTTCCAATTATCTATACCTGCCGTATGATCCTTCTTTTTTTCTTGGTCATACTTTCAATATTCTTTGTCATCCATGACTCTGTAATCTTGCTACTTTTGCCTTTCACCCTTACCAGGACATGCTAGCACTGAACCCTCATCAACTAGATTTACATCTGTCAACTGTCACTTTAACCATAAACATCTGCTCCCAATTTGCTTTCTTACACTATTGAAATGAGCCTTCCCCAATCCCCCAATTTAGGACTCATCTTATCCCTCTCCTCTGCTCTTCTATCCATCCACCATTTGATGGCTCTGAGCCTCTATTTAGTGGAATTCATAAGAATGAGGGGAGATCTCATTAAAACCTATCGAATGTTGAAAGGCCTCAACAGAGGGAACAGTGGAGAGGATGTTTCCTATGGTGGGAGAGACCAAGACCAGAAGACACAGCCTCTGAATGGGGGAAGAATTTCTTTAATCAGAGAGTGGTGAATCTTTGGAATTCGTTAGCACAGATGGCTCTGGAGGCCAAGTCACCGAACGTATTTAAGGCAGAGGTTGATAGATTCTTGATTAGTCAGAGCATGAAGGAATGCGGGAAAAAGACAGGAGATTGGGGCTGAGAGGCAAAATGGGTCAGCCATGATGAAATGGCAGGGCAGACTCGATGGGCCAAATGAACTAATTCTACTCCTGTATCTTATGGCCTGACCACAACTACCTGAAACTTACAAGATTTGTGTTTCTTTCCACTTTTCCAATGCCTACCCAGTTTCATTTCCTAAGACAAAGTCAAGTACTGCCTCATTACCCTAGTACTGACTGAAACAGCTACACAATTCTTGGCTGTGATGTTGAAGCAATCAACCTATCAACTGGAATCATTTGAAGAATGATGCATTCAGGTGGTCAAGTCTCTGCTACCTTGGACCAGAAACTAGTTTACAGCTTCTTTTTACAGGTGCTCTCCAGCTTATGATCGCCCAACTTAACACAGTTGGTATTTATGGGGAGCATTTGGCAGAAGAGCTGGTTGGATTTGACGAATGCTGCAGGGCTTCAGGTATCTTCTGAGTGGAAAGTCAGTTTGTAACTGCAATTCCAACACCCGAACGGTTCACAGGAATAGAAGCCTGCCGTAATCGAGGGAACGGCTGCATGTTCTTAGGAAATGTGAAATAATAAATTATTATTTCATACTTAATATTTTTCTACAACAGAGAGGAGGACATTTGGCCCATCTATGAGGTTTTCCTTAAATAACTGCCACAATTTTGAAAATTAATCTAAATGGTTAAATAGCCGAACAAGCGGCATGCCTTCACTATACCAAGTTGAAAACAGTTTTAAATGTTTCACGTAGTGTATTTCCATTAATTAAGACTAACTGATTCTACTTGATTTTCTGGATACACACAATTACAATTTCAATTACCAAATGTTATTGCATTTATCCACGGATGACTCCAGAAATTCACAGGCACCAACTTCAGATAAACAAAGCTGTCTTTTCAGTGACAAGAAAAAGACCTCTATGCTATTCCACAAATACACTTTTGAAAGATATTGTTATTTTTAAAAATGGGAAATTTATTGAATATGTGAACATTATTTTCAGGTTGGCATTTAACACCATCACCTCCTCAAAACTAAATCAGTGAACTCTGGGACCTGGGGTTTCAATACTCGCTTGTGCAACTGGATCCTGGATTTCCTCACTTGCAGACGCCAGTCAAACTGGATTGGCGAAAACATCTCCTCCACAATCTCCAGCAGCACTACCGTACTCCTGTGATATGTGCTTAGCCCCCTTCTCTATTCACTTTACACCTATGACTATGTAGCCAAGTACAGCTCCAACACCATATACAAGCTTGCTGATGATGCCACTGTTGTGGGCTGTATCAAAAGGGGTGATGAGTCAGCATACAGGAAGGAGATTGAAAATTTGACTGTGTGGTGTAATAAATACAACCTCTCACTCTATGTCAATAAGGAACTGATTGTTGACTTCATAGGGAAACCAGAGGTCCATGAGCCAGTAATCATTGGAGGATCAGAGCTGGAGAGGGTCAGTAACTTATATTCCTGGGTGTCACTATTTCAGAGGACCCGTTCTGCACCCAACATATAAATATTATTGCGAACAAAGCACGACAGCACCACTGCTTCCTCAGGAGCTGCGGAGGTTCGGTATGTCATCGCAAACCTTTGCAAGCTTCCATAGACGCATGGTGGAAAGTGTGTTGACTGGCTGCATTCCAGCCTAGCATGGGGACACCAATGCTTTTGAGAAGAAAAAGCTACAAAATGGTAGTGGACTCTGCCTACTACATCACAGGTAAAACCCTCCCAACCATTGAGCACATCTACATGAAACATTGCTGTAGAAAAGCAGCTTCCATCAAAGGTCTTCACCACCCAGGCATTGCTCTTTTCACGCTGCTGCCATCAGAGACAAGGTACAGATGCCTCAGGACTCGCACCACCAGGTTCAAGAACAGTTACTACCCTCACCCATTAGACCCTTGAACAAAAGGAGATAACTATACTCACTTAAGGACTCTGTTACATTGTTATTTTATGCTTGCTATTTACTTATATCATCATTTGCACAGTTTATTTACAGTTAACAGTTCCTAATGTTTACAGTTACTGTTCTATAGATTTGCTAAGTATGCCCACAGAAAAAGAGTCTCTGGGTTGTATATGGTGACATGTATGTACTCTGATAATAAATCTTCTTCTGAGCTATTTAAAAGTATAATGCATATTGCCACAGTGCTTAAAATGGCAAACATTAAAAAAATAAGCGTACTCCAAAAACATTTTCTCTTAACTAATGAAAAGCTGATTGGAAGAGATTTTAATATACTGAAGACATTTCCTCAGAGGGTATTTATGCTATTGAAATAACTACTGTCCCCAACAGATCCATCCCCTAACAAGTAGTCACCAAACTTTTTAAGCCCAAGATCCCCTACCTCGGCCTTAGTGAAAGGCAAGTTCGATCCCAAATCGATTAGTTACACGCATGCACACGGGGCAGAAAAGACCGGAAGTAAAACCCCGCAACCCAGAAGTAGAAATAATGTATTTTGCACCACGGACCAGTTTAATATTGACGGTATTCTTGCGGACCAGCCGACTGTGGGGGGGGGGGGGGGGGGGGGTGTGAGGGTGTTAAAGACGACCGGAATATAGCGATACTCGAAGCAGGTTCCTTATGTCCAGTCTATTCCGCAATTTAGCTTTCATGGCTCGCAGCACTTAGCTGCTGTTCCGCTTGCTCACGTTTTTTCCACTGAAAAAAAACTCATCTGGTTTGTCTTTAAGTGCAGGGTGCTTGGACTCAAAGCAGTTTTGAGAGCTTTATTGCCTCATTAGACAGTCTCCGGGCCCGAACTCCAGCCTCCCGCCTGCCTGCTTCCAGATGCCTTGGCCAGGTGCGGCTGTTCCCGTGGCGGTCGCAGTCCGGAGAGAGCGACTGACCGAGCGAGGAGTGCGACAGGGCGTGTGTCCGCCCCCTCTTGTAGGATCTATCGGCTGACAAAAGTTTGTCTCAAGGGATGACTTTCATTAGATCACAGCGAGGTAGCTGCTCTGATACTTACAAAACCCTGAGCCCGAATTAGGTTGTCTGAGAATATTTTAGCACCGGGTTCCCCACGAACATTCGGTGTGATAAACAGGTTTAGAGGCAGTGCCCATCTGTCCGCGCTCCAGGCCAGTACCAACGGCACTTCCCGCCGGCCGCGCGAGGCCAACCAGTGATCTCTGATGCGAAGGTATCACTGTGTTTAGGTGACCAATGACCTCGCATGCATTCAAGTTCAACAGTGGACGTGACAGGGAATGAGGAAAGGTGCAGCTGACTCAAATCGTTTCATATCGATAAATCATATTGTTTCCTTGCAGCCCAGTGGTTGGGGACCACTGTAGTGCGTGGCGGGGGAGCTACACGCATGCGCACTGGGCAGAAAGAACAGAAATAAAACTCCGCAACCCGGAAACAATCTCTCAACAGTGTATTTATTTTTCTTTCTTTCTTTCTTTTTTTTGGGGGATCTACTGGGAAAGTCTCAAAGATCGACCAGTCAATCGCGATCGACGGATTGGCGACTACTACCCTAACAGCATCAGATTAAGGAAAGCCACCTCCTTAACAATCTACTGATGAAACTTTTAAAGGATGTACCAAATTGTCTTTCTGCAAATAGCAATTAACAGCCAACAATGGAAATAAACACAGAAAATCACCTGGGCCTGTTAGTCTGCAGCCCAAAAGACATGGCTCTCTAAAAGACACGGCTGTAAAGAAAGGAGCTGCAGCAGTGATGGTCTTTTAAAATTCGCTAACTTTTGGAACACACCTAGCAGATTAGAAGGTAGTGAATGTAATACCACTATTGAGGAAGAGAATAGAGAGCAATAGGCTGTTAGCAAAATGCTACAATCTACACTTAACATTGCAGTAAAAGAACATCAGAAAAATTAAAAATCAGAGAAAAATCATGTTCATCAAATCCAAAAAATCTTTCTGAGAATATAACTAGCAGGGTAGATAAATGGAAGTACCTCCAGATTTTAAAAAGGATAGTGAGATTCTAAGTAAAGATTATTATACAGGGGTTCATGTTGCTAGAGACAGCATTAAAAAAGGAATGGATAAAATACAGAATTTAGATTAGATAGAATGGGTTATTGTTTTAACTTTTAAGGCAGATAAAATGGTGGCATCACAGAAATCAGCATCAGGCACTCAGCTATTTATAAATTAAATTCGTGAAAAAAAGATGTAACATATCTAGTTTACTTATGATAGAAAATTAATTAAGAAAATTTGTTGTGAAAAGGTTGGGCTCATCAAATGGTAAGAAAGTGTTAAGATAACATTGTGGTAAAATTTGAGGTTGTTTACTCTGACATACAGCTGCCAAACACACAGAGTGTAGCTGGCTTATGAGATGCAAAAATATCAAGCAGTTATGAAGACAAATAGTTTGTTGGGATTCATTGCATGATGGAAGCTGGAATATAAATGTAACAAAGTTTTGCTAATGATGTACAGTGCCTTGGTACAATCACGTGGAATACTGAAAAAAGTTTTGATTGCTGTACCAAAGGATCATGTTTTAGGATTGATTCATTACTTAATAGATTCTCCCTTGAGCAGAAATTGGGTGATTGGTTGACGCCCAAGGGTTTGAAATATACAAGATTCAGAGAAGGGTTAGCAAGTTAGATAAGAGAGGCCAGTCCGTTCATGCCAGATTAGAATTAAGGAGTGAAAGAAGGAAAAATGTATTTAAGCAGGATGTTGGAAATTTTTGGAACTTCCTTTAGAATATCATTGAAGGCAGTGAAAGCTTAGTCAATCCAGTATTGTCACAGCACAGAAAGGCAAGATTATTGCACATAAAGAAAATAGAAATCATACAGGGAAGTGATCAAGGCACCCAACAACCACAGCGCTGGTGAAGGGAGAAGCAGACTCAGGCTAAAAAGTCTACTTTTGCTTCTGTTTAGCTTCAAACCTCAAGGAACTGCATTAAATATTTAACCACCAATGGCTTTGTAACTGCATATTTGTCTCACAGTAGTTCTCTCACTAATGTTTGAACTGTCACAGAAGTACTGCCTTACTGAATCATATATTCCTGTTTATGGTGCACAGTTAAATATATATGCAATAAACATACACTTTTTGCAAAGCAATACATTAAATTTGCTCGAGTGTAAATCAACCATCTGCTACTAGGTTTTATTTCCACAAAACGGATTTCCTCCACACTCACAAAAATGCCACAGACGCATCAAATATTAGCTTAAACATTTCACTGTGCAGGTTGTAGAGGTACAGGAAGCCCTCTAAATAAATTCTTCCCTAAACTGTGCAACTATGATTTAAACTTACTGAATTTTGCACCTTAAATTTTAAACTTTATTATAGATACTCACATTGTCCAAATGTTTGCATTCATTATTATTAGGAACAACCTATTGAATTCAAGTTGTCTGTATATTTTAAAACTATATGTACACATTAGTTTTTTAAATGAGTAGAAATGTATGGTGAGAGGGAAAAAAAATTAAATGCGCACATTGTGAAACAACTTCCTACTAAGGGGCAAAAATGTCAATCCTTATGAAAAGGATGTCCATTATGACGAAATACATTTGAACAAAGCATTGGAAAGATAAATTACTAAAATTAAAAGTGTGTTGGAGAAATGACATCTCAGTACGTACCGTTTCCAGTTTTTCCGGAGGGGAATTTGCATTTCTTTAATTTTCACAGGACTTGCAATTCCTAAAGGGCACAAATTGTACTGCCAAGTCCCTGATCTCCTCCAAAAATGCTGAACTGGGCAAACATCGTATTCCTTCATTAACCATCATAGGAACGCAGGCCAGAATGAATACACACAATACAAACTGGGAATGGGGAAGCCATTTGGTCCCTCACACCTGATCTGCCATTCCCAGATAAGATCTGACTGAAAACTAAGAGGAACAGCCTCGATAAAACTTAGCCACAGTCAGTAGCAGTGCTATGGAATGACAGATTTGTAGATCATTTCCCATATTAATAGCATGCTCTCCAACATTGCATCTATCTATTGATTAACACCATATTCACAACTTTATTTGTTGCTCACTCTAGTTAGTTCCAAATATTCTCTAGATCCCTGGTTCTGCAGCCTGCTGGAACACTAGTCCCAGCACAGACTGCTGTAGACATCCAATTTCCCATTCGCCCGCCACCCCCAGTACGAGCACCAAGGCACACAAACCAGAATCCACTTCTAAACCAACTTTTCAGCTGTATATTTGTATCTGTAATCTTATTTTCTCTGTGTCAATTTGCATGTGGCTATAATCCAGGAATTATTAAGGGTCTATTTCTTAATTTGGTGCCTTGCTGCTCATATGGACTATGCAGAAACTCCTCGTCTTGCCTATGTCATTGCAGCCTATGTATATCATGATGACTGATCCTCCTCCCACTGTTGCATTCTTCGTCAGCCCTGAGCTGACACCTTGAACCCTGCCCCTAAGCCAGCCTGCTGGACTTTTCTTCTTTGACATAGAGAACAATATCAATCCCCCTACTATTCAGGTTTGCTTCCCTGTCTTCAGTGGCTTCTTGTATTTTGACGTCTTCAATCTCGCAGCCACATTTTATACGCACACACTGAAAGAATTTCAAACCCATTTAGCAACCACGATGGCTGAGGTTCCTGCATCAGTTTGCTGCTCTACACCAAATTCTGAATGGAATGACCAGCTCCTGCAGACTCCCCCCCCCCCCCGCCGCCCCACCCACTTTGATTATACCCAAGTGACTGCAACTTTTCCTCCACTAAGCAGAAGCTCCGCCAGCTACAAGCACTTATTGCAGACAATTCTGCTGGATCAAACTGCTGTCCGTCAGCACTCACCTGCCACAGCCATGACACATGTACTGTGCTGCTAGAAAGCTTGTGAACCCTGTAGAATTTTCTCTATTTCTGCAAAAATATGACCTAAAGTGTGATCAAATCTTCACATGTTCTAAAACTAGATAAAGAGAAACCAATTAAATAAATAACAAAAACATTATAGTTGTTCATTTAGTTATTGAGAAAATGATCAATACTACATGTATTTGTTAGAAAAAGTATGTGAACCTCCGGGGTTATGCCTTTTACAAAAGCTATTTGGAGTCAGGTGTTCCAATCAATGAGATGAGATTGGAGGTGTGGGGTGTAGAGGTGCCTTGCCCTGTAAAAAACACACACAAAGTCAGGTTACTTACAGAGCCTGCTCTTCTCAAGAAAGATCTATTTATGTAAACGTTGCCTCAATCAAAGCAACTTTCAGGGAACCTTAGAAAAATTGTAGAGATGCCTGAAGCTGGAAAAGGCTTCAAAAGCATTTCTAAAGACCTGAGTATTGATCAGTCCTCAGTAAGAGAAATGGTCTCGAAATGGAGGAAACTCAGTACTGTTGCTACTCTCCCTAGGAGTGGGCATCCTGCAAAGATCACACCAAGAGCACAATGTGCAATGTTGAAGAGACCTGCTGAAATCTCCAGAACTTGCTAAAGTCTCTGTTCATGTGCCCACTATAAGCAAAACACTGAACAAGAATGGTGTTTATGGAAGGACTCCACGGAGGAAACCGCTGCTCTCCAAATAAATAACTGCAGCAGGTCTCAAGTGTGCAAAAGACCACCTCAATGTTCTACAATACCTCTGGGACAATGCTCTGTGGATAGTTGAATTTTTTGGCAGAAATACACATAGCTATATTTGGAGGAAAAGGGCACTGCATACCAACACCATAAATCTCAGCCCAGCTGTGAGGCATGGTGGGAAAACAAAATGGTCTGGGGCTGTTTTGCTGCCTGGACAGCTTGCAATCATTGAGGGAACAAAGAACTCAAAGTTGTATCTAGATATTTTACAGGAGAATGTCAGGATAATAGTCCGTCACCTGAAGTTTAATAGAGGTTGGATAATGCAACAAGACAATGATCTGAAAGACAAGGGTAAATTAACAACAGAGTGGTTAAAAAGAAGAAAATTCATGTTTTGTAAAGGCCGAATCAAAGTCCTGAAGCAAGTAGTTCATGCAAGGAAGCCCACCGGCATCTGAGTTGTAGCAGTTTTGTAAGGAGGAATGGCCCAAAATTCCTCCAAGCCGACATGCAGGACTGATCAACAGCTACCGGAAACGTTTGGTATAAGTTATTGCTGTACAAGGGGTCACATCAGTTACTGAAAGCAAAGGTTCACATACATTTCCAACAAATACATCTAATATTGAATCATCTTCTCAATAAATAAATGAACAAGTATGTTTTTGTATTATTTATTTAGTTGGGTTTTCTATCTAATTTTAGGACCCGTGAAGATCTGATCACAATTTAGTCATATTTATGCAGAAATAGAGAAAATTCTATAAGGTTCACAAACTTTCTAGCACCATCATATTAATTAAACAGTTACATTTTATACAAATATCTATCAATTTCCCTTTTCCATGTAGCATTATTACTTTGGAAGCACAGCAAACATACCTCCTTCCATCATGCAGGAGATATAAAAGTCTGGAAACATACACTACCAGGCTCAAGGACAGCTTCTATCTGCTGTTACATAACTACTGAACAGACCTCCTGTACAATAAATATGAACACTTGTCCTTACAATATATGAGGGGTGATTGATAAGTTCATGGCCCAAGGTAGAAGGAGTCAATTTTAGAAAACCTAGCACATTTATTTTTCCTACATTTACACACTTAGTCCAGCGGTTGTGGAGCATACGGATCCCTTCTTTGTAGAAGTCGGCACATTGGACCCCCAGAAGTGGTCCACAGCAGGGGGTGATTGATAAGTTCATGGCCTAAGGTAGAATACAGCTCTCATTCCATGGACGTGCAGTTCAACTCTTTGAGTGATTATGCAGAAAGTTTGAAGTTAATAACTCATCTCCTTCTGCCTGCACTGAACTTTCTCTGTAACATTATATTCTGCAATTATTTTTCCCTTGTACAATCTCAACATACGGTTAGAAATTGGTTGAATGGATGGCATGCAAAACAATGTCTTTCACTACATCTCTGTACATGTGATAATAATAAACCAATTAACTTACCAACAACTCTGCAATATTTTAAGCCCTAGGGTAAGTGGAGAATTAGCCATGTAGCAGATATTTAGGAAAACAGAGCTTCTTTCCCTGACTCTGATGGAAGTTGAACCCACCCCAATATCTACTCAGAGCAATTGGAAATAGACATCTATATTCCATGAACAAATAAATACTGAACATTACAAAGTGTGAAATATTTTAAGTAATTATGTGATACAGGACCAAGAGGTATGCTCTGTGAGGTGCATAAGCCCAAAAAATCAAATTAATCTCCATCTACATTGTAAAGAAACATGATACGGTCAGTGATGTCCCAGTTTGATAGTGGATCACATAATATTATAACTAATTTAACTTTATAACTTTAAAAATAGAGTAACTACTAGGCATAATAGTGAAAGTAAAAGCATTTTTTTTTGTTAGGTGGCGACCTGGTGTCAAAAGTTTTCTCATTAAGTTGTTGAAATTTATTAGACCGGGCTTGTCCAAATTCGATCTTGCAACAGGCCTTAACTGTATTTTATTCATATTTAAGAATAGGCTGAGAAAATAAATCCCAGCTGTGATTTATTAAATTGGCCTCTGATGCTCATTACAACTATACGCTGGTTACAGAGCACAGCATGAGCCAAAAAACTGTTTAAGTTAAAAAAAATTACAAACCCGTTTGAGTCAGATAGCTCCCCCCTTGACTGGGGAAAAGGTTGCACAAACAGCAACGAAAAACACAGAATATCAAACACAAAAGCAAAAGGCATATTTCAGTTTAGCTCAGTGTTCATTATTCAGGTAGATTTTTTTTTTTAAAAAAAGTCAGAATTTTGTAATTGCTTTCAAATTTCCAGAGCAACCATGGAACCGATTACAAATCCTTACCTCCAGCTTCTTCACTGTCTTGTGGGCTGCTTCCTGCTGTTTCAGGATTTGTTTTAAGAGGCTCTGCTGCAATGTCTCTGACACCACGTGTTGATTGTCCCTTTCCATGTCCATTTTGTGCATCTGTGGATGAATTTGGATGATTTTTATGTGGAGAAGATGGGGGGCTGCTAGATTTGTCTTTCTGTCCCCCTATTTGTCTTTCCTTAAGTCTTTTTTGCAAACGTTCATGTGCTTTAGCAGTCCTTTCATCTCTCTGATTGAAGTTTGACCTTCCAAGTGGTGTGCAGGATTCTACAATACGGTACAAAAAGATCAATCGGGTGAAACAAATTAATACTTAGTGACACTTCTTTGCATTATGTGTTTGAGCTGCAACCTCATTACCACTTCTATTATGCTATTTCATTTTCATCCCCATCTTTTCAAACCCCATTTGTCTTTAAGAACATTTAAAGTGCCAAGTACGGCTGAAGAACCTTGACATGCCAATCTCACTCATATGACATTAGCTTTCATTTAAAAAGCTGGCCAAGAACTGATACAAAACTTTATTCTGGATCTATCGTTGTGCAGCATTGAATGAAAAACATTTGCTTATGTTGTATGCCATCATGTCTTTGCTTGGCACTCGGATCAGATTCTGATTGATCACATGTACACGGAAACAGTGAAATGAGCTGTTTGCTTTAACAACCAGTGCACCCACGGAACTGCTGAGGGCAGCCGCACTAACTGCACTGTCAGTGAACCTTTACCCTGCAGCTTTCTTTGGCATCCTTCCTCATTATCCAAAACTCCAATAATCTTTCTGTCATCTCCATGTGAATATTTAGATTACTTGCATTTTTGAGCAAAGTTATTTGTATGCATTTCAAGTAACAAAGGTCCCAGCATAGATCCTTGTGGAGAACAGACAAAAAAGCAGCCTTCCAGCACTAGCCTCCATCTTCAATGACCAAGCCGACTCTGCATCCAAGGTAACAAATCACCGTGGATCTCATATGACTTAATCTTTTGAACCAGCCTGTAAGGGACCTTTTCAAATGATTTACTGAAGTCCATGTGGACACCTTAAGTCTTAATCTAATTTAACAAGACCATATGATACAGACACAGAACTACGCCATTTGGCCCACTGAGTCTGTTCCACCATTCAAGCATGGGTAGGTAATTATTTTTATTCTGAACCTCATTCTCCCACCCTCTCCCATAACCCTTCAACAGCCCTACCCCACCCATTATCACTACATTTCTGTTTAACGAAGTTATTTGGTTTTGTGCTTTTAGAGAAGAACCTTAACAGGAAACGTACAATTGTAACACCTTAGTGTGTGCACCTACCTTGATCTGCAAAAACATGGGATGGTGGACTTTGCTGAGGAATGAACTGCGGAATATCCCCCATTCCCGTTACTCCCGCGTAAACTTGAGGATGGGGTATCAAAGCAGGGTGATGGTGCATGTATTGCGGCATATGAGATGGAGAGGTATGCATACTAGGATGGTTACTGGGATGGAATTCTGCTGAATGCGGCAACACAACAACCCTTCGAACACCGCTTTCTTCTATGACCTGGAAAACAAATTGTGTTTTTTTATTTTTGAACCAGAACTACTATCCACTTTGGTTATTTGGGATATTTTTATAAAGTTAACATTAACAAAAACCTTGTGGTTTAAGGGAACTTAAATAAAACTCTCCAAGTTGTCTTGTCCCACCTCAGCAACTTGGAGAATTTTATTTCATACCATAACATAATTTAATATTTTTAAGGTAGTTATTGATAAAGATTAAACTGCTCCTCAGCTGAAAATGAAAAATTAGGATTTGGCTCATTGGGAGCAGCTGCTTGAGGGCAAATCAACATCTGGGAGCCTTCTAAAGATCAGCTGGGCAAAGTACAGGACCAGCATGTTCTTATGACGATGAAAGATATAGACAGCCACATTTGGGAACTCTGGATGACAGGAGATACTATTGAAGGTCCTGAAGAAAGGTCTCGACTGGAAACGTAGGTCTTGAATGGAAACGAAGACTGACTATTCATTTTCATAATCATAGACTGACCTGCTGAGATCCAAGACAAGAAAAGCTGTAGATGCTGGAAATCCAAGCCACACACACAAAATGCTGGAGGAACTCAGCAGGTCAGGCAATATCTAGGAGAATGAATACTGTGTGTGCAGCTGAGATCCTCCAGCATTTTGTATGTATTGCTCAGGAGATACCAAAAGTTTAGTCAAAAAGTAAAATAAAGCACAAATAAGTTTTAAGGAGCAGAAATCAGACAAAGTCTTTGAAGAATATAAATGAAGGGGAAAAAGGACAAACAAGAAATTTAGGGGGCTAAAAACAAAAAAAATGGGCCAAGTGGTGTCTTTGGCAAGTAGAATTAAGGAGAACCCAAAGGCAATTTTAATATACCGCATATTAGGAGAAGGATAATTAGGGTCCACTCCAGAGTGACAGTACGACAGTGAATACTGTCTAAATGGGCTTCAGTAAAGCATTTGAAAAGGTGCAGAACATTAAATTACATGGGATCCACAGAGAGCGGGTAAATTGGATAAAAAGGTGACTTAGTCATTGAAGACAGATGATTGCGATGGAAGGATGCATTTCTGACCAGAAGTCTGCAACCAGTGGTATTCCACAAGGGTCAATGCTAGGATCTTTGTTATATCTGCAAACAACTTTGGAGAAAATTGTAAGTAGTCTAGCTAATAAGTTTACAGAAGGCTCAAAAAAAAAATCAGAGGAGTTGTGGATAATAAGGAACGTTGTCAGAGGAAGCAGCAGGATATAGATCAATCAGGCATCGAGTATATAAAAGTTGTTAGGTCATATAGCAGCAGAATAAAATTTTGGTTTGGAGCTTTGTGCGCAATTCTGGTCATCACACTACAGGAGTAATGTGAAGATTTTGGAGAGGGTGCAGAAGGAGTTCATTATGCTGACGAAGGGTCTCGGCCTGAAACGTTGACTGCTCATTTCAACGGATGCTGCCCAACCTGCTGAGTTCATCCAGCTTTTGTACGTGTTCATTATGCTGTTGCCTGGATTGAAGTTTACTAGCTGGGGGGGGGGGGGGGGGGAAAGAGTGTGTTTGGACAACCTTGTACTGTTTTCTCTGGAGCAGCAGAGGCCAGGTTGCTGGGGGAATTACTCTTCACCCCAGGGCAGAAATATGAAATACTATAGGGCAGAGAGTAAGAAACTTTGAAAGGAAATGTGTGAGGCTAAACTTTTCTTTTTAAAACATGGAAAGTGGTAATTGTCTGAAACACACTGCCAGGGGAGATGGCAGAAGCAGATACAACAATACTTAAGAAACATTTTAACAGATACATTTTCAGGCAGCGAATTCAGAGATATGGACTATCTGCTCATGACGAAAAATTAAGTGGCAGCAGCACTTGCTTTATTGGTAGAATATATGGAGGGGAATAAAAAGTCAACCTGTTGGGACATGACCCTTCATCAGGACTGGAAAGCAAGGAGTCAGATGCGAGAATGAGAAGGTGAGGGGTAGAGCGGAAGATGGCAAAAAGGTGAAGCCAGGTGAGGGGGAAGGTTGATGGGTGGAGAGGAGGAATGATGTAAAAATCCATGAGGAGATGTGGACGAGGTAAAGGGCTAAAGAAGAAGGAAATTGATAGGAGAAAACAGTTGACCATGAGACAAAGGGAAGGTGGTAGGGTACCAGAGGGAGATGTTGGGCGGATAAGAACAAGAGGACTTAGATGAGAAGCAGAATGGGGAATGGAAAAAGAAAGAAAGGGAGAGAGATTACTGGATGATAGAGGAACTAATGTTCATAACATCAGATTGGATGCTACCCAAAATGAATATGAGGTGTTGCTCCTTCAACCTGAAAGTGGCCCTATTGTGGCAATAGAGGAGGCCATGGAATGGGAATGGATGGCCACTGGGAAATGGCATATTTTGTGGTGGATGAAGCAAAGGAGCATAGCAAAACAGTTCTTCAATCTATTTGGGTGGCATCGATATAGAGAGGTGACACCACGAGTGCCAGATACAATAGATGATCCTGGTAGACCTGCATTTGAAATGCTGCTTCACCTGGAAGGACTGTTTGGAGCTATGAATGGTGGTGAGGGAGGTGATCTAGGGGTAAGTGTAGCACTTGTCACACTTGCAGAGCAGTGGGAAATCAATGGGGAAGAGATGTTTGGACAACAGAGTCACAGAGAGTGATCCCTAAGGGAGCTGGGCGGGGAGAGAACGACGTGCTTAGTCAGATCCTGTTGTAGATAGCGGAAGTTATAGAGCATGATGTGCTGGATAAGGAAGCATGGGGGACGGTAGGCAAGGACAAGGGGAACCCTATCCCAGCTATGGCATCAAAAGGATGGGGTGGGAAGATAACCGAGGGTCAGTAGGTTTGTAAAAGATATCAGTAGACAGCCTGACTTCAGTAATGGAGACAGAGTTCGAGAAAGCGGAGTAAGGTATCCGAGATGGACCAAGTAAATTTAGGGACAAGGCAGAAGCTGGAGGCAAAATTGATAAAATTGATTAGCTCAACCAGTGAGCAGGAAGCAGCACTAATGCAGCATAATAATAATAATAAAAAAAAGGAGTTGGGGAGTGTAGCCAGTGTAGGTTTGGAACATGGACTATTCCATGTAATCAACAAAAAGACAGGCATAGCTGGGGCCTACAGCTACACCTTAGGTGGGAGAGCCGAAAGGATTTGAGGCAAAAGCAAAATTGTTTGGGGTGAGAACCAGGTCTGCCAGACAGAGGAGGGTTGTGGTGGAGCATCATCTTCACAGAGAGGGTGGTGCATAAACGAAATGAGGTGCCGGAGGAAGTGGTTGAAGCAGACGCAATAACGACATTTAATAATCACCTGGTCAGGTACGTGAGTAGGAAAGGTTTAAAAGGGAAATGGGGCAAACATGGGCAGCTTGGTCAGCATGGATGACCGTTCCTATGCAATGAAAAACTTGGACAGAGTAGATAGAAAGAGGAAGGGTCAATGTTCAGAGGACACAGAATTGATTGACAGATTAAACAAAATAGATTAAAAATTGTTTATGCAGGTTAAGAAGTGGAATGTATTCACAATAGCAATGATACAGAAAGATTTAACCATAGTTTTCAAAAGGCAATTTTACAAGTACTTGAGGAGGAAAGAAACTATTAGGCTATGGGAAGAGGGCAAGGGTTTGCTACCAGATGAATAGTTGGATTTCTCTTGCTTGGCCTGATAATTTAATTCTGTGTGGAATGCTTTGTGACTGTACATTAAGTTTAATGTTGTTGTTTTTCCTACACTGAATTATTCCAGGGTTGTCCAGCTGATTAATTTAACCTTCATCAGAGTCTTGGCCCAAAATATCGACTGTTTATTCCCCTCCATAGATACTGCCTGACCTGCTGAATTTGTCCAGCATTTCGTGTGTGCTGTACAGGCAGAAGACTTGTTTTCACACAAGGACACATACCATCACATAAACCATCAGCAACAACAATGTACACTTGCCCAATCTGTGGCCCTGTATATCCCTAACCTCTGCCATTTGTATTTGGCCACAGGATCAATCCAGAAAGGCATGACATAGACAGGCTGCAGAGTTGGACAGAAAAATGGCAGATGGAGTTCAATCTGGACAAGTGTGAGGTGATGCATTTCGGAAGGACAAACCAGAAGACTGAGTACAGGATTAATGGTCAGTTACTTAAGCGTGTGGATGAACAAAGGGACCTTGGAGTTCAAGTCCATACATCCCTCAAGGTTGCTGCACAGGTTGATAGGGTAGTTAAGAAGGCCTATGGATGCTAGGCTTCATTAACAGGGGGATTGAGTTCAAGAGTACAGAGGTCATGTTGCAACTCTACAAATCTCTGGTGAGACCGCACTTAGAGAATTGTGTTCAATTCTGGTCACCTCATTATAGGAAGGATGTGGAAGCTACGGAGAGGGTGCAGAGGAGATTTACCAGATTTGCCTGGATTGGAGAACAAGTCATATGAAGCAAGGTTAGCAGAGCTGGGACTTTTCTCTTTGGAGCGTAGAAGAATGAGAGGGGACTTGATAGAGGTCTACAAGATTATGAGAGGCATAGATAGGGTGGATAGTCAGTACCTGTTTCCCAGGGCACCAACAGCAAACACCAGATGGCATATGTACAAAATTAAGGGAGGGAAGTTTAGGGGACACATCAGGGGTAAGTTTTTTTTTTTAAAACCACAAAGGGTTGTGAGTGCCTGGAATGACTTGCCAGGGATGGTGATGGAGGCTAAAACATTAGGGGTATTTAAGAGCCTCTTGAACAGGCACATGGATGAAAGAATAATGGAGGGTTATGGGGTAGTGTGGGTTTAGTACTTTTTTTTAATGGATTATACGGGTCGACACAACATGGAGGGCTGAAGGGCCTGTACTGTGCAGTAGTGCTCTATGGTTCCATGATGAGACTAATTAAGGATGGGCATTACATGTTGGTCTTCCCAGCAACAAGCACCCAGTTCCAAAACATGAACATTAAAAAGAAATGCAGCACTGATTTCATTTATTTATTCTGCCCTAGATTACACTGTTACTCAGAAACCCGTAAACAAGCCTAGCAATGCTTTCTACTTTTTGGTCCCACTCAAACCGTTTTTGATTTGTTTACTGATCTCTCAAGCCAAGATCATTTCTGACTAATTTCATCTTTTACTAACTGAAACAAGTTAAACTTCCTAAATGAAAATGTTTATGTTAATCGTTCTCCTCATAGGGTTTGAATTTTATAAAATTTTGATACGAGCATAATTATGTTCCTCAGAGCTAACTGTTTATGATAAGCATTTTCAAGCACTTGCATAAAAGGACTGAACCTCGCCAAGCTGGTTAAAAAAAAATGATTATGTATTCATTTTTAATACCCAATTTGTGTTTGGGGCAAAGAGAGAGAGCTCAAGTTGGTAGTTGCCGCTGTTAATCTTGCAATGTTAGAAATGCACAGTACCTGTGAAACATAACCAGGGGGCACATAAATTGGAGGCATGGAGCCATTTGGTGACATCATGGGAACATGAGCAGGACCTAAAAAAATTAAATAGTACATTTTAGAAAACAAACCAACAGATAGCAAATCAACCCCCTCTGCGTATTCCACTTAATAAAAATGCTTTTTCTGATTACTTTCTGGCACTTCCCGTCCCTGAATAGTTCATTAATCACATTAGCTTAGACAATAACACAATTACTATATGTCACCAGGGACAGTTCCACCAATTCACTGTCTGGGTACAAAGCTGAGTGGTTAATTACTCAAGATATCATACAGTATTACACACTGTAGAAAGAGCAAATAGAAATGATTAAATTAAAAAGCATGTCAAACACTAGCACTAGGACTTGATTGTCCTTTCTCATCTTCTTTCATCTGCATCTTCCTAAATTAGCAGTAATAATGATTATTCTTTTGAATTCCTTAGATGCAAAAAAAAATTCTGCAATCACATTGGATGCTGTTTGTACTCTCCCAGGGTCTAAACAATTTTAAGTTAATGATTCACCTCCAGCTGCTACACAGAAATAATGAACAATCACTTTGAAGCAAACAACAGAAGATGAAAAATAATAGTTTGAACTAGTGAGATAAACAATACCAGTTTTATGCCTTCCCATTCTCCCCTACTGACAGAATACAAACAGTTATATCTCAACACAAGTTAAAATCTTCACCAGACTCAAAGACAGCTTCTATCCCACAGCCCGAATCCAATTCTTGAATGGACCTCTCACATGCTAACAGATGTAAACTTCATCTCGCAATTATCATGTGGTGGCCCTTACATTTTATTAATCTACTAAACTTTTTCAAAAATATATTCTGCATTCTGTTTTTCACTGAATTTCAGCAAATAAGAAATTGACGGGGCAACTGGAACTTATCAATGCTGACTGATTATTGTTGGACACTTAAGTGAAAATCCCCACACACCAAGTACAAATGAAAATAATCAACAACGGTTTTAGCTTAGTTGAACTGTTAGTTGAACAGTGCTTAGTCAGCACTGTTATGCAAGTGAACACATTATATTCAATAAAAGCTAATTTCTTCTTTCTCCAAATTCCTTCGTGATACGAGTGCTCTGAGATTATATTTGTATTCAGGTTGAAGTGGTCTATTTAAAACAAAAACAACTCTGAGGAAGCAACATTCTCAAAAAAAAAAAAAATTGGCTGTTCAGTGTATTTGAGTAATACTTTAAATATATTGTTTTATTAAGCATTCTTCTTTGTTTACATTGCAGGATGGCACAAGTCACCAAGCCACCACATGATATGCATGCACCTCGCTCAAAATAAAAAAAATGAAACGTACACAGTTTCTCTCTTCTCAGTGCCTTTGCTTTAAGTTAGTTTTTATGTTTTGGAATTACAAAACATAACAGACCAAGTTTTAAAAACCATGCAATGACTGCCGACCTGTTGAATTGCAGTGAGAAACGGTTGAGTAAAAAAAAAAGCACAGCATGGGTTTCCTCATTGAAGGACACATTCATGTTTAAAAAAGACAGAAAGTAACAAATTCATGGGCTCATAAACAGTAAGTACCAGGTGATGATAAAGATAATAATAATAATAATAATAATAATAATAATAATAAATTAAAAAAACAGAACTGGATGGCTACATCAGAAGGATAGATGCATTCGATTGCACAAGGGATAACTGGATTTTGTATACTGAGTGAATTAAGCAGTATTTTAAAGCTAATGGAATAGCCAAAGAGAAATGAGTGCCAGGTTTGTTCAATGCATTGGGTTTTAAAGCATACAATTTGCTTAGAACTTTGTTGTCCAAGTTGCATGCAATCTTGGACAATGACTCCCATCCACTCCATAATGTACTGGTTAGGCACAGGAGTACATTCAGCCAGAGACTCATTCCACCGAGATGTAACACTGAGCGGCATAGGAAGTCATACCTACCTGTGGCCATCAAACTTTACAACTCCTCCCTCGGAGTGTCAAGTCACTCTGTGCCAATAGGCTGGTCCTGGATTTATTTCCACTTGGCATGATTAACTTATTATTTAATTATTTATGGTTTTATATTGCTATATTTCTTCACTATTCTTGGTTGGTGCGGCTGTAACGAGACCCAATTTCCCTCGGGATCAATAAAGTATGTCTGTCTGTCTGTACTTCAACCAAACCAGCCAAAATGAGCTTTGCTGACATTGTGAAAGTAATGTAGGAAAATTTAGAACCAAAACCATTGTTGACTGCAGAATAATTTCATCAATGGAATCAAACAGGAGAGTCCATTTCATTCTAGGTGGCTGAATTGAAATGGTTATCTGAGCTTTGTGAGTACAGTGATAAGCTTAATGATGCGCTGAGTGATCGCTGAGAAATCATTCAAGAATGGCTCCCAACAGAAGCACAACTTACATTTAAAAAGTAGTTGAAAGAGCTGTATCAATGGAAACAGGAAACAGTCACAATTAAGTTCCAGTGAGGGTAATCAAAATTGTAGCTCTAAACAGAAACCAGCCTGGAAGAACAAACCGTGTTACTGTTATGGCAGGGGTTCACATAAACCAGACCAATGCATGTTTAAAGGTGAAACTTGCAGAAACTGCAACAAGGTAGGGCATACACACTGTATACAAAGAGCATGTTGGGCAGACAAAAATAAATGGACTGCAGAGAGAAAAGATAAAAAGTCAAGTTTCAGTTTTGAAAAGAGAACTAATCTGCAAGTTACTGATTGAAATACATTTGATAATGATGAGAGTGACTCAGGACTAGATAGCCTTGAGATTTACAATGTGAAAACTAACAAACAAGCAATATGGCTTACACCAGAATTGAATGGCAAATTAATTAAAATAGAATTGGACACAGGCTCAGCTATTCAGGTCATTTCACAAAATGAGTTTGAACAGCATTTCAAAGATACTGAACTGAAGCCTGCAGATATCCAACTAAGAACTTACACTGGAGAAATGATAACCCCTGTGGGAATGACATTCATAACAGTGAAATACAACAAGCCACATAGGGCATGTTATGTGGTTAAAAACAGGAGGTCCCTTATAATGGGGCCTTGATTGGCTGAGATAACAACTTGATTGGACATCCATCCACCATCTGCGTGCCACATCCCCCGCAAGAATCAACTGAAAGCGAATTAAGAAAGTTATTGGATGATGCCACAGCAGTGTTCAAGGATGGCATTGGAAAACTCAAACATATCAAAGGGAAAATATAGTGTTAAATGAAAATGCTACACCCAAGTGTTACATAGCCCGCCTGTTCCGTATACCATCCATGATAAAGTAGTTAGTGACCTAGATTGCCGGGAGGCTTAAGGAATTCTTTCCAAGGTCAAGTGGGGCCCATGGGCACCACCAGTGGTTCCCATAGCCAAGAGGAGTGGGTCTACCATGACGTGTTGATTTTAAGATCACCATCAACCCAGTACTGAAAGTGGATCAAAACCCTCAGCCTGGGATAGAGGATATCTTTGCAAACCTCTCCAGAGGAAAACACTTCAGCGAAGTGGGCTTAGCTGAGGCCTACCTACAGGTAGAGATGAAAGAGGAGTCCAAAATGTTTCTGCCCATAAATATTCACAAAAGGCTTTATCCCTATAATAGGCTTATTTTTGGAGTAGCATTTGCCCTGTACCTATACTCTGGCAGAAAGTTCTAGACCAGGTGCTGCAAGGCTGCCCACGTGCTCAATATTACCTGGACATGAATGTTACTATAGTAAGGATGACAAGCACCATCTCCAAAATCTCAAGACAGCATTAAAAAGATTAGAAGATTAAGAGCTCAGAGCACAACACAACAGATGTGAATTATTTTAACCAAACATGACCTACTGTGGTCACACTATTGACGCACATGAATTTACAAAAGTGTGGTGAGAAAATTCAAGCAGTGGTGGATGCCACAAGGCCAGAGCACGTGCTACACTTGCGTTTCTTTTGAGAATTTGTCCATTACTAGAATAGGTTCCTGTCAAACCTGGCTACCGTGATCCACTCCTTGAACTCATCACTACAGATCAGGAAGAAATGACAATGGACAAAATAGTGTATGGCGGCTTTCAAAAAGGTAAAAGAAATGGTGACATCAGACACTGTACTCACACATTATCTTCCACATCATCCAGTGAAGCTTGCCTGTGACACCTCACCTTATGGCATAGGTGAAGTCATGTCACATGCTATGATAGATGGAACTGAACATCCCAAAGCCTTTGCATCATGTTCTCTTACTGCTGCAGAGAAATATTATGCACAGATTGATAGAAACACCTCGAGTCTGGTTTGGGTGTGAAACGTTTCAACCTATACCTGTATGGGAGAAGGTTTACCCTTGTTACTGATTATCAACCACTGGTGTCCATTTTCAATCCACAGAAGGGTGCTGTACTAACAGCAGCTGCACGAATGCACAGATGGACTCTGTTTCCCAGAGGTCAGAACTACAAGATTGAATTCAAGATGACAAGTAATCATTGAAATGTTGATGGATCGCCCTGTTTACACTTGGAAAAGGAAATATCTGAAAAATTTGCAAAGGAGGCTACTCCTCTTGACTGTATTTTCTCAACACAAATCATAATTACTGGAAGTTGACGGTGCCAGCAAAACAAAGCAACCAAAGGTGACGTCATTCAGACAGTTCATGAAACTACCTCTTTTACTTCTTTCGAATACGATTCTACTAAGTGTGACTGCAACCTGTGGTTTATGTTCTGATGGCATGTTTTTGTGCCAATTGAGGATCTGGCACTTTGTTACCTCCGAGGGCGTTTAGTGAGCGATGGAGTGGAGTGTGCGGCCTGGGAGGCCAAGAAACCTGGTGATGGGCTGAGAGTCTCTGATCAACTCCATTTCTCACTGATTAAGGCATCTAACAAGATTGAAATCATGATAACGAGAGTGGAAGGTGAGCGGGTGTTCAGTGCTGTCTGATGTGTGTGTGTGACTGGTCTCTCCCACCTCCCCCCCCCCCCCCCCCGGCACCCTGTCTGCTGCTGCCAGAGGAAGGTGCCTGTGTTTGACTGGTATCTCTCTGCCTCTTGCCTGCTGCTGCCGGAGGATGGTGCCGCAGTCTTCAGCAAGCATTAACTGACACGGTTTGTGGATTGAACTCTGTAGTTCATGTTATATTTGTCTCTGGTTACTCCCCTTTTTATTGCTATTTTATGGGGCTGACTGCAGCCTGCAGTCAACAAACAACACAGCATTAAATTGAACAGAACATTCCTAGACTGCTTCAAGAACTCTGCAGTGTGACTTTAAAAAAATTCTTTATTTTCTGCTTGTATTTTGCCCATTGCATGATTTGTTCTTTTAAAAAAAAATTTGTTGGACGTCAGATGTTTTCTTTGAACCGGTTCCATGGTCTGTCTTTGTTTTGTGGTTGCCTGCTGGAAGATGAGCCTCAGGGTTCTATACTGTATAGATACTTCGATGCTAAATGTACTTCTTCGAAAATCTTCCTGTTACGGCAGAGATGACCCACAGGGAAACAAAAACAGAACCCCAAACTGTCTCAGGTCGACATGGCCACTCAAAATGGCTGGAATGTGCAGCCTGAACTCCAGTTGTCCCATTTTGACCAACGCTGGGATGAACTTGTCCTTGACGGGCATTTCCTTATGTGGGGATTGAGAGTCACTGCACTATCCAAGCTGACAGCTAAAGTGCTGGAGGAGCTACATCTTGGTGTGGTCAAAATGAGAGCGTTGGCGCAAAGCCTTGTCAGGTGACCTGGAGTAGATCAGCAGATCGAGCAACTCGCTACGCACTACTCAGATGCCAACAGGTCCAGAAGGTGCTACCAGCAGCTCCATCGTGTAATACACCACGCCATCATATCCCTTGTCCAAAAGCAAATTTTATTTGAACAAAAAGATAATCTGCCATAATATTTATTATTATTGTATAAAGATACTTCATATACCAAACAGTACTTATTTGCTTTTAAAAAATCATTTACCTGGAATACACTGAACGTGACCATCATCTGTTCTGATTGTGAATGCCTCACCCGGATTAACTTGGACCAATATCACCTGAAAATGCAGATTGGATCAGGGCAAAGAATTAGTGTAATATTTTTAAAAATAAATTATTGCTAAATCTCATCTTTGAACTTTTACAGCACACACAATTGTCATTGGTGACACAAACATACTGCAAGTGTCAAAGTTATATTCCATTGCAAAAGTAAAATCACTGTTCAGGATGATACTTTCATTACTATTACATCTGTTCAGTACACCAGCACAAAGGTCGTGTCTACTGGGAAGCAGTAATCTCTGCCCTCCCATGTGTTTCTGAGAACTGGACTAGCTTCAGCAGGCATCAAGGCACTGGAAAAATATCACTATTACTGCCTAGCAAAATATCAGAAAAGCAGGACCTCAGGTAGGAGGTGTAGGAGTCTTGGGTCCCAAACCAGCAGGCTTGGGAAAATTGTTGTCCTGTGACCAGTAGGCTTCTGGATGGGCTTCACTCACTTTGGCATTGAACAGGCTCAGTGGCTGTGGCCTCACTTTTGGGGACTCTGCAGTTCATGTTCCATATGTTTTTCATTTACATTTTTACTATTTGTGTGACTTGTCCTCTTTTGCACATTGGATGTGTGGTGGTCTTTACTGTGCATGGCTTTTCGTGGATTCTACTGTCTTTCTTTGTTTTGCCGGTGCCTGTGTGAAGGTGAATATCAAGGTTGCCTATGGTATACATATTTTGATAACAAGTTTGAACTTTCAAATGGTTGTCATCTCTCGATCACGCCCAGTGCCACACACTTGTAAGAGCAGAATGGAAAGACAGAACAGATGAATGTATGGCTGAGGAACTGATGCAGGGTACAGGGTTCAGCATCTTGGTTTACTGAAACCTCTTCAAGGTAAGAGGCATCCTGTACACGAGGGAGAAGTTGCAAATTCACTGGAGGTGAACTAATAATGTGACCAGTAGGTTCTCTAGTGTTGCTTGGGACGATTTAGTTAGCCTAAGGGACCACCAGAAAACTTTGTCAGAAAGTGGAGGGGGTTGAGCGGAAAGCAGATGTTGTGACCAGTAAGAACAGGCAGGAGCTAGGTAATAGACACAATGGTGTGTATGTATGTTACTGCTGAGATTATTATAGGTATGGGGGAAGCGTGGATCAGTACATGGAACTATGATGCTGTGGTCATAATTGAGGCTTGATGAAGAGAGGGACAAGAATAGATTTTTAAATCGTTGCAGGGTTTCAATGTTTTTGAAAAGATAGAAATGGAGGTAAATGAGGGCCTGGAGTAAGGCTATTTTCCAAGGAGAGTATCACAGCTGCACTGAGAGGGCGACATAATGACGGGTTCATCCATTGAATCTATATGGAAAGAAATTAAAAGCATGCGAAGTGCAATCACTCTGATGCTATACTACAGACTACTCGCCCCCCACCACCACAATAGCCACTGAGACATTGACAACCGATACACAGGCAGATTAGGGAAAGAAGCAGGAATAAAACATTGATGTTGATGATTTCACCATCACTAATATAGGCCAGGATCTCCTGAGTACAAGGGGTTTAGATGGGGCAGAATTTGTTCGGTGCATTCAGGAGGGCCAAAGTGGACCTGGTCTTGGATAATAAGCCCACACAGCTGACTGAACTTTCAGCAGGATAACAGTTAGGGAACAGTGATTACAACTCCTTCAGTTTTAAGGTAGTTATGAATAAGGTCAAATATGAACCTTGCAGGAGAATATTAAACTCAAGCAAGGTAAATTACAGCAGGGAGAGTTGACAGGGATCAGCTGTTTTTGGGCAAGTCCACATTTGACTTGTGGAGGGTGTTTAAAGGCCAACTGCAGAATGTACAGCACAGATATGGTCCTGTCAGAAGGAAAGACAAGGAAAGCAAGATCAGGTAAACTTAAATGTCAGAGGTGATGAACTTAGTCAAGAAGAAAATGTGTATAAAGTTTAGGAAACTAAAATCAGTCTTTGAGGATTATAAAGAAGTCAGAATAAATAGTAGTTAGCAAGGCTAGGAGAGGCCATGAAAAGTGTTTGTCAAGTGGGATTAGTGAAAATCCCAAGGCATACTATACATGAATCATACAAAAGGATAACTAAAGAGCAGGGAGGTTCACTCATGAATAAAAGGATCAGCACATGTTTGGGGTGGAGGAATTATTTTGGACACTTAAGCGAGAAGCCTCAGACATGGAGTACAAATGAAAATCAACCAATCATTTTTAGCTTAGTTGAACACCATCAGCACCATGATGCAACTAAACACATTATATTCAATAAAAGTTGATTTCTCATTTCTCCAAACTCCTACGTGATACAAGCAGTCTGAAATTATGTGTATTCAGCTTCAAGTTGTCTATCATAACCACAGAACATTTCTGAGGAAGCAACACTTCCAGAAAAAATTTGTTGTCCAGTGTAATTAGGATGATTCAACATCTGACATCCATCCCTGAATGATCATCATGTGGTTTGGAGAATCCTGCTGCTTTTCTGGTCAGTATCCAGTGACCTTTGTTTTCATTACTATTCTCAGATTTGCATGGGCCATCTGCGTCCAGCAGGCCCATTTTCCCAAGCTATCTTCACTCTGGGAGCTCCGTGTGCTCAGCAGATGCATCATCATTCTGTGCGTTTTTCGTGGAAGCCAAGTGTCTCTGGCAACAACAAACAGAAAATGCTAAAAATATTGGGGAGACTTCAGATATTGGAATTTCAAGTAATAATTCACTGGAAGAACTTGACTGGGACTGCAATGGGGATGAATTTGCCAAGCGTGTCCAGGAAAAATTTCTCACGCAAATATATAGATGACCTTCTAGAGAAAGGGCAGAGTTTGACCACCTACTGGGAACTAAGGCAGAGCAAGTCACGAAGGTGTTAGTAGGGAAAGCATTTTGAAACTAGTGACCATGATGCTGATTGTTTTAAAATAGCTATGGAAAAGGATAGGACTGGTCCACAAGTTCAAGTCTTGAACTGAGGCAAGGCTACTTTTAATAGTAATAGACCAGAACTTTCAGAAGTTGATTGGGGGAGGCTGTTAGCAAGTAAAGGGGCACCTGGCAAGTGGAAGGCTTTTCAAAGTGAAATAGTGAGAGTTCAGAGCCAGCTGGTTCCTGTTAGTGTGAAGGGCAAGACTGGCAGGCTAGGGAACCCTGGATGACAAGAGATTTGCAGGTTATAGTCAAGAAAAAGATAGCCTATGTACAGACAGCTGGGATCAAGTGAATCCCTTGAGGGTCAAGGGGGTACATGAAAGAGAAATCAAGAGGGGAAAAAAAAGATTAGGAGATAGCTTTGGCAGATAAAGTAAAGGAGAGTCCAAAGTGAACCTACAAGAGTCCTGACGAAGGGTCTCGACCCGAAACGTTGACTGCTTCTTTCAACGGATGCTGCCCGACCTGCTGAGTTCATCCAGCTTTTTTGTACGTCTTGATTTGACCACAGCATCTGCAGTGTACTTTGTGTATACAAGAGAACTTAAAGGTCAAAGTAAGTTAGGTACAAAGCCACAGGAGGTGGACGAAGTCCTACAGATATTTCTTATCTGGATATCTGGGAACTTTACGATAGAAGAAATCAAGATACAACCTCCATTAAGCCATCAGAGATTTCAAGAGACAATACTGGTCCAAAATCAAGTCCCTGACCTTTTGTGGCAAAACTTGTATGCTTATAATGGGCTACAGACCCAAGTCAAACAGCATTACTCTCAACAGCACATACCTTCCCTATGAACTTATTGCATTGTGAATAGAAGGGAACTGGTATGTTACCATTTAGCTCAAAAGCATCCAATGTGCCTGAACTCACAATCGCAGTCTTCCAGAGAGTGAACCCACAGAAAGCATCTGGTTCAGAAGGTGTCCCAGGCCATGTCCCAAGTTCCTGAGCAGATTAGCTGGTGGGGATATTTGCAGACGTTTTTAAACCTCTCCCTGCTTCAATACCAGGATCCCACTTATTTTAAGAAGACTATTGCTATCCTGCTACCGAAAAGAAATAAAATAATGTGTCTTAATAACTACCACTCAGTGACTCTCACATCTACCATCATGAAGTGTTACAAAAGGCTGGTAATGGCATATATTAACCCCAGCCTTCTATACAACCTCCAAAGTGAGTTCTATACTGCAACTCACTTCCCACCAAAAGAGGTCCACGGTAGATTCAATTTCCCTGGCTCTACACTCATCTCTAGAACACCCAGACAGTAAAGGGACCCATGCTAGACTTTTGTTTATTGATCACAGCTCCACCTTCAATACTATAATTTCAAGCAAACTCATCACCAAACCCCGAGACCTGGAGTCAACACCTTCCTCTGCAATTGAATCCTCAACTTCCTGACAAACAGACCACAATCTGTAATGATGAGCAGTAATACCCCTGCCACAATTATTCTCTACAGTAATGCTCCACACGGTTATGTCATTAACCCCCTACTCTTCTTGTACACTCACAACTGTGTGTTGTCAGATTCTGTTCCAACTCCATCTACAAGTTTTCAGAAAATACCACTGCAGTCCCGTATGTAGAACAGTATGGGAACAGGCTCTTCAGCCCACTAAACCTGAGCCACCATGTTGCTAATCTAATTGAACCCATCTGCCTCTACATGGTCCATATCACTGTATTCCCTGCCTGCTTATATGCCCAACAAAAAGCCTTTGTAATTGTAATTCTGTAGAAGTAGATACAGTAACAAAGTCAAATGAAGCTTTATTTAAGTGAGATTCAAGATCTGAAATCCAAACAGAGAATATCCCTTAATGGTAAACACAAGGAAGTCTACAGATGCTGGAACTCCAAAGCAACGCACACAGAACCTGGATGAGCTCAGCAGATCTGACAGCTTCTATGGAAAAGAGTAAACAGTTGATGTTTCAGGCCAAGAGCCTTCCTCATGAATTGAGAAGGGGGAAGATACCAGAATTTTAAAAAAAAATGGTGGGGTGGGGTTGGGGAAGGAGGTGATATGTGAAGCAAGATGGGTGGGAAAGGTCAAGGGCTGGAGAAGGAATCTGATAGGAGAGGAGAAAGGGAAGGAGGAGTGGATCCAGGGAAAACTATTAGGCAGGTGAGAAAAAAGTTAAAAGTTCAGAGTGGGGAAAAGAGGAAGGGAGAAGAGGTGGAGATTTGCTTACCGGTAAGAGAAATTGATATTTATGCCATCAGGTTGGAGGCTACCCAGACAGAATATAAAGTGTTGCTCCTCCACCCTGAGGATAGTCCTATCATGGCACAAGAGGCGGCCGCAGATCAACATGTTGGAATGTGTTGGAATGAATAAATTAATGTTCTAACTGCACACAAAAAAAAAGACCAAGTTGATGTATTCTGGAACAAACATTGATGCAATTTTCCTTAGGTTAAGATGAAATTAAGCTTTAAAAATTTGCAAATGAAAGAATCAAACACCATATGCATTACTTTAATTTTGGCACTTACCTGTTGTCCACTATCCCCGTTGACCATATGAGGCAGAAATGGAACTTCATTTATTACTGCTGTTTCTAGTGGAGGCTGTTCTGCCATTGTCACTGGAATGTTCATCCACTGACCACAATATCTTTGCTCTCCCTGTCAACAAGATAGCCTATTAATACTTGTCACCGACACATATGTGAAGCCAGTAATGAAGTTTTCTATTCAGTACATCTCCAAATCAGCAAATGGGTGCCACTGTTTTATTAGCACAATACAGAAATATAGTTTCTTAGAAGAATGCTGAAAATATCATATAGAGATAGATATAGAGATAATGAGACAACGCTCCAACATGCCCATACAAAAAGATCTTAACGAGAACATTAAATGAGAGAAAGCTTAATTTTCTGGCCATGTCATCAGAAAGAGAGAAATAGAATGCTTTACATTACAAGGCCGTATACCTGGGAAACGCGGAAGAGGAAGGCAAAGAATATATGAACACTGTGAAAGAGCTAACAGATCTAAGTATACGAGATATCATTGACGCTGCGTGGGATTGTTCAATATGGAAAGCCATGATCGCCCAAGCGTGCAACGCGCAAGGCACATGAAGAGAGAGATACAAAATTTAGAATTGTATAAACTATAAATAGACATCAGATTTTTAATGACACACAAAATGCTGGTGGCACTCAGCAGGTCAGGCAGTATCTATGGAGAGGAATAAACAGCCAATGTTTTGTGCCAAGGTGTTTCGGGAGGTGAAGTGATAGGCTGGGAGGAGATCGGCGGAAGAGGTAGAAGGGCTGAAGGAGAATGAATCAGATAGGACAGTACAACTAACCATGGGAGAAAGAGGAGGGGATAAATCCGAGTAATATAATGGGTAGGTGAGGAAAAGAGAAGGGATAAGAGGGGAGCCAGAATGGGGAATGGAAAAAGAGAGGAGAAGAGCAGATAAATAAAGAGAAGATAGAGAAATCAGTGTGGAGCCTCACAGACTGAATATGTGATGCTGCCCCTCCAACCTGAGAGTGGCTTCATTGTGACCGTAGAGGCGGCCATAGACTGACACGTCAGAATGGGAATAGAAAAGTCTTATTGAAATGGGTCTCACCAAAGTAAAGGAAAACACACTGGAGGCACTGGATACAACTGATGATCCCAACAAACTCACAAGTGAAATGTTTCCTCACTTGGAAGGACTTTTTGGGGCCCTGAAGGGTGGAGAGGGATGAGGTAAACGGGCAATTGTAGCACTTGTCCCACTTTTTTTTTTTTTTTTTTTTTTTTATTTTTAAAAATGTCTTTATTCACAAGCATCCAGGGGAAACGAAGAGAATCTCACTCTCCTCACACATTGTTTTATACTTCCTCAACGCTAAACAGCCATTTCAATTGCTATAATCACCCTCTTAATTTTTTTTTTTTTTTTAAACTTTTTTTATTGTTTTCAAATTGTTACAGAATAAATGTGCATGAAAAAAAAAGTGTTACCCAGCCCCCTCCCCTTAACCCCTCCCCCCTAACATCCCTATTAAGAAAATAAGAAAGAGAAAAAAAAAAGGAAAGGAAATGCCTGGATGTTGGAAGATCCCCACATGCTCCACGGAGTTCTCATTTTTTTTTAAATATATGTTAAAGTTCTTTTTCTTTTCAATCTATAATAATACCTAATCTTTCCACTTTCGTGGTATCCTGGGAAATCTTTATAAAAGTCTCCATGTTGCTATGTGTGTCCCCACCATTCATCCAGGCAAAAAGATAGAAAAAAATTAAAATATAAAGGGAAAAAAAAAAAAAAAAAAAAATACCCCCCTACTAATGTTGTGGAAAAAAGACACAACATTACCCCCCTCTGCTGTACGGGTCATGGCAACCGCCATGATTACACACGTGAATCCCGCAGTAACCGATCCACAGCCTCCCAGCTCCCCCGCAACATAAAAAAGTATATGTATAAGAAGAGAAAAAAAAAATACTATTCTCATTTAGTATTTCTAAAATTTTGCTTTTCTCTTCTGTAATATCCATAAATGTCCATCACTTCTGTTCCTTGGGTCTATCTTCATCTTTAATCCATTACGTTTGGAAGCCTCTATGTGTAGTTAGCGAATAGATGGAAGTTCTTGTACAAACTCCTCCGCTTTTCGATAGTCGGAAAAAAAAATTTTTCCGTCCTCCAAAAAAATTATCAGTGTTGCTGGATGACGCATTGTAAATTTATAACCCTTTTCCCATAAGGCTTTTTTCGCTGGGTTAAATTCCTTCCTTCTCTTCAACAGGTTGTAACTTATATCAGGATAAAAAAGAATTGGTTTCCCTGCTATCATCAGTGGCCCGTTTCTATTTTTGGCACTTTGGGCAGCGGCCTTCAGGATCTTTTCTTTGTCTTGGTATCGTAAGCATTTTATCAAAATTGATCGTGGGTTTTGGTCAGCTCGAGGTCTTGACCTTAAAGATCTATGCGCCCATTCAATCTCAATTGGAGTTTCTCTTTCCATTTTCAATTTTTTAGGGATCCATTTTTGAAAAAAATTTATTGGATCTTCTCCTTCTATATCTTCTTTAAGTCCAACAATTTTAATATTATTTCGTCTACTGAGATTTTCAAGCTTATCAATTTTTTCCATAAATTGTTTTCTTTCTGATGTCCAAGCAGTATTTTCCTTTTCCATTTTGTCCATTCTTTCAACCATGTCTTCCGTTGTAGTTTCCAAGTCCGTAATTCTTTTTTCCATTTTTTCCTGTCTCTTTGTCATTTTATCAAGCATAGTCTCCATATTGGTCATTTTTTTTTCGAGTTTTTTTTGGTTATTTTTAATTACTTTTAATGTGTCTAATTTACGCATTATTTGCCTCAAAGTCTTTTCTATATTTCTAGAAGGACTTTTACCTCCTTCAGCTGATCCTTCCGAGAGATTTGATTCTCCCTCCGATTCGCTATCACTTTCAGTTGCAGTGGTAGCTGGGCTTTGTAGTTCTTTTTGTTCCTGTTTGCGCATGCTCCATCCTTCGCGTTTGCGCAGTTCACGATGGTTTTTTCCTTTGGAAGTGGCAAGCGTTGCCACCATCTCCTGTTCAGTATCACCGGCGATACAATGTACCTGAGATCGCGGCTCCTCGGTAGACGTGGGCCTCGCTCTTGTTCCAACTTGCGTAGTCTTCCCGGTATTAGTTTTCTTCATCTTCTTTCCTTGAGGCATAGCTTGACACAGTCCGGAGTCGTTTATAAGCAACTTTTAGAGAGTATTGACTAACTTTTCCTCATTTAAACATTAATTTATTAACTTTTTACGGGAGAGCTGGGTCCCTGCGTCTCGATCCTACGTCATCACGTGATGTCCCCCGCACTTGTCCCACTTAAAGGGACTCACATTCAAGGACTCTTCACATCATGTTCTCGATATTTATTGCTTATTTATTGATTATTATTATTTCTTTTGCATTTGCAGTTTGTTGTCTTTTGCACATTGATTACTTGCCCATGCTGTTGGGTGTGATCTTTCAATGATTCCATTATGATTCTTGCATTTACCGAGTATGACTGTAATAAAACAAATCTCTGAATTGTATGTGGTGACATATATGTACTTTGATAACAAATTTACTTTGAACTTTGTAAGGATAAGTGCCAGGAGGAAGATCAATGGAGAGAGATGAATGGACAAGGTAGTCACGTAGAGAGCAATCCCTGCGTAAAGTGGGGAATGGAGTGAGGGAACAACGTGTCTACAGGCACGATCCTGTTGAAGATGGTGGAGGTTATGGAGAATGATATGTTGCATATGGAGGCTTGTGGGGTGGTAAGAAAGGGATCCCTATCCATGATATGGCAGCAGGGGAATAGGGCAAGGACAGATGTGCAGGAAATGGATGAGATGTGGGTGAGGGCAGCATGAATGGTGGCAGATTATAGAAACCCCATTCTTTGGAGGAGGACATCCCAGATGTTCTTGAATGGAAAGTCTCATCCTGAGAACACATGCGGCAGAGATGGAGGAATCAAGAATAGAGAACAGCATTTTTACAAGTGAAAGGGTGGGAAGAGGTATAGTCAAGATAGTTGTGAGAGTCAATAGGTTTATAAAATATATCAGTCTATCTCCAGCGACGTAGACACTGAGATCAAGAGATAGGAGAGAGGTGTCAGAGATGGGCCATGCAAATTTGAGGGCAGGGTGGAAGTTTGATGTAAAGTTGATGAAATTGATGAGTTCAGCATGGGTTTGGGATTTTCTGGTTGTCACCCATTTTAAATTTGACTTCTCATCTCCATTCCAGCATGTTGGTCCATGGCCTCCCATACAGTCACAATGATGTCATTTGCAGCAACACCTCAAATTCCATCTGGGTAGCCTCAGACATGATGGCAGGAGCATCAATTTCTCTAACTTCTGGCAACTTTCTTCCCCTCCTCATCCCTTCTCTTTTTCCATTCCTCATTCTGGCTTCCTTCTTACCTCTTCTCTTCTCAAGTACCCATCACCTCCCTTTGGTGTCCTCCTTTTTTTCCTCCCATGCTCAACTGTCCTTTCCTATCAGTTTGCTTCTTTTTCTACCCATCACCTCCCAGCTTCTCACTTCATCACCTCTCCCCCACCCACACACTTCCCCTCACCTGCTAGCTTGTACTCCTTCCCCTTCAAACTTCTTATTCTGGTTCCTTCCCCATTCCTTTCCAAGTCCTGTTGATGGACCTTATCCCGAAATGCTGACTATTTATTCCCCTCCATAGATGCTGCCTGACCTGCTGAGTCCCTCCGGCATTTTGTGTGTGTTGCTTTGGATTTCCAGCATCTGCAGAATCCTTGTGATTTAGGGTTATAATAGCGTCAACTTGATTTTCACAGACTCTAAGTTTTCAAGATTGATGATAAAGGAAGTTTTTCCAAACTTCTCAAATTTATTCAGACTCAATGGCCAAACATCCTTTTCATAACAATACTACCATCAGGACTACCCTAAATATCCACCCTTTATTGATTATTCAATACCAATTACTTTCTTGACATATGTCCTAAAATACTATTACAAAGCCATATCTCATCTTACTCGAGGTTTAATATGCATGGTTTACTTTTGCAGATCACTAGGCCACTAGGTTTTATTTACTCTTCAGACTCATTTGTTACTGCAGACCAACCCAGTGGTATTTTTATGATTCACCCTCAGGGATGAAATGCATCAGAAATCAGACCACTGCTTGGGACCATATTATTTAGCACACAACAAACAAACAAAAATCACCCTAATGTTGTTCACTAAGAACAACTCATACCTCCACATTAGTGATACCAGCCCAAGAGAAAACATTAGTTCCCTTGTCCTTCCAGTGAATTTGGAAGATTTTGTAGCAGTTTCACAGATGTTTGTCTGCCAGATCTCAGAAGTAAATAGAAGCAAGTGATTACTGTAAGCTGATAGAAGGCTTTATGTCAGATCCAAAGTCTTCATCTTCAAATATTACTTTTTCCTCAGCTGATAAAAGACTGTGCTCAAGCATCAGAGGCTGTGGTAAATTTCAGAATCAGGTTTAATATCACAGGCTTTCGTCATCAAATTTGTTGTTTTGTGGCAGAATATATTACACACACACACACACAAAATTAAATTTAAAAAGTATTTCAGAAACATAAGAAACAGTGAGGTAGTGCACATGGTTCTCCATTCAGAAATCTGATGCTTGTGGGGAAGAAGCTGTTTCTAAAACTCTGTCTTCAGACTCCTAAACCACCTCCTTGATGGTAGCATTGAGACAAGGGCATTTCCTGGGTGATGTGGGGCCTTAATGATGGATTCCGTCTCTTTTGAGGCATTACCTTTTGTAGATGCCCTCTATGCTGGAGAGGGTGGTGCCCCTGATGGAGATGGCTAAATTTACAACTTCCTGCAGCTGTTTCCAATCCTGTGCAATCACCCTCCATACCAGATGGTGATGCAAATAGTTAGAATGTTCTCTATGGCACACCTGTAGAAATTTGCATGTCTTTGGTGACATACCAATTCTCCTCAAACTACTAATGAGATACAGCTGCTGTCATGCCTTCTTTGTAATTGTATCAATTTGTTGGGCCCAGAATAGATCTTCAGGAAATGTTGACACCCAGGAACTTGAAACTGCTCACCTTTTCCACTGCTGATCCCTTGATGAGGACTTCCCACTCCTGAAGTCTGCAATCAATTCCTTGATCATCCTGATGTTGAGTTCAAAGGTTGTTGCCACAACACCACTTAATCTATCTCACTCCTGTACACCTCCTCATCACTATCTGAAATTCTGCCAACAATAGTGTGCCTTCGACAAATTTATACATGGCATTTGAGCTGTGTCCAGCCAGATGGGTGTAGAGAGTCGAGTAGTGAGCCAAGCATGCATCCTTGAGATGAGTCAGTGTTGATTTTCAGCAAGGGGGAAAATGCTATTTCTGAACTGCAGTGACGGTTGTCTTCCAATGAGGAAGTAAAGGATCAGTTGCAGAGGGAGGTACAGAGGCCCAGGTTTTGGAGCTTCTCGATTAATACGGAGGGTATGATGTTGCGTGCTGAGATATAACTAATATACAGCAGCCTGACATAGGTATTGTCATTGTCCAAGTTACCTTAGTAGCACTTATATCCAATATGATGAAGTGTTTTGAGAGATGGTGATGAACCTTATCAAGTCCTGCCTGAGAAGGGAATTGGATCCACTTGAATTTGACCACCGGAACAATAGATCCACAGCAGATGCCATGTCATTGGCTCTTCACAACCCTGGAACATCTGGGCAGCAAAGATGCACACATCAGGATGTTCTTTATCAACTACAGCTCAGCATTCAACACTATTATCCCCTCAAAGCTAATCAGTAAACCTCAAGGCCTTTGCCTCAATACCTCCTTGTGCAACTGGATCCTTGATTTCCATACTCCAGTTAGCTTGGATTGGCAACTACATCTCCTCCACAATCTTCATCAGCACAGGTGCACCACAAGGCTCTGCTCTTGGACCCCTGCTTTAGATTCATGACAGTGTGACTGAGCACAACTCCGATGTCACATTTAAGTTTGCTGATGACACCACAGTTGTAGGTCAAAACAAAGGCAGTGCTGATGCCACAAATAGGAAGGAAATTGAAAATCTGGCGGAGTGGTGCCACCACAACAACAACCTCTTACGCAATGTCAGCAAGACATGGAGCTGATTATTGACTTCACTAGGAGGTAACCAGAGGTCCAGGAGCCAGATCTCAGAATCAGAGGTGGAGAGGGTCAACAACTGTAAACTCCTCAGTGTTATCATTTTGGAGGACCTGTCCTGGGCCCAGCACTTAAGTTCAGTTACAAAGAAAGCATGGTAGCGTCTCTACTTCCTTAGGAGTTTGCAAAGATTTGGCATGACAGCTAAAACTTTGACAAGCTTCTATATATGTGTGGTGGAGAGTACATTCAGTGGCTGCATTACAGCCTGGTATGGAAAGACCAATGCCCTTGAATGGAAAATCCTACAAAAAGCATACACGTGCTGGGTAAGAGGTAACAAACTGACAACAGGAACAAATAATCTATCTCTATGATTAATAACAGTTTGCTGGACAGGGTAGCTGGATTAGGGCACCAAATTAATTTAACAGCCTAAAACAGACAGGTCAGTGGCATAGCACAGAAGCATTCCCTTAAGATAGCTCTTCCGCACCAGCTGAAATGTACAACTACGTTAACCTCAGCTTCTATATCCCTCCATTCTTATCCAACCTATATACCTGCCCAAATGCTTTAAATGTTATGACTGTACTTGTCTCTATCACTTCCTCTGGCAATTTGTTCCATACACCCAACCATCCTGTGAGAAATATTCTGAGATCTTGAAATATTTCCCATCTCAACTTAAAACTGTTTTGGACTTCTCCACACTTTGAAAAAGGTCATTTACCCATTCTATGCCCCTCAGTTTTATAAACTTCTTCAAGGCAACTTTAAGCCTCCTGTGTTCCAGTGAGAGCAATTCCGCCCTGTCCAATCTCTCCTTGTACATAAAGCCTCCACCCCAGGCAACGCCTTGCTCTCTATCCAACTTCACCATATCCTTTCTGTAGTGCTATACCAGAATTGCACATGATATTCCAAGTGTGGCCACAGTGTCTTGTCCGACTATCCAGAGTCTTCATCTTCTGCATCAACCTTAACTGTGTGCCCTTCTCCTTAAGCCTCCTCCCAGTAAAGTAACAGTTTGCTTTTATATGGTGCTATGCATTGCTGTACCTGAATGATGCTCACTTTCAGCCGGAAACATTAACTGTTCATTTCCCTCAATGCACAGAGTTTTTCCAGCATTTTGTGTTTGGCTCCAAGCAGTGAATGATTTTCATACAGCATTATAAATACCAATCTCAGACTAGAAAACAAGGATTTCAGTGTAATTTACAATGGAACTATTGTGTCAATAGCTTTAGTTCACTTCAGTTCATGTAATTTCCCATAATTTCAATGAAGGGATTACATGGAGGAGAGTTAGTTGAGTCACTAGTAGTTCAGCTGATTTCCTCTGTTAAACCATTTACATCTGGAAATCCTAACGTTGTTGCCACTTTCAAGGTGTAACAATAACTATCCTTGATAGTTTTTCCATTCAGAAGTGTGGTTCTCTTCTGATAACTCCATAAACGAACGTATTGAAGTAGGCGGCATCTACGAACCCCCAGGAGCCAAAATTCACGAGCCAATAGAATTCAAAGGTCAACTGAAGGGGTAGCCAATCAGAACATAGGCAAGCAAACGGCGGTGGGGGCGAGCAGCGGCGGCTACACAAATGTGAGCACTCCCAAAGAGAAACACCAACGATTGTGCACAGAGGATATCACCTTGGTTGGTAATGAAACGCCTGCAAGTTAATTGCCAAGCTTATAAAACACTGCAAAAAAAAATTTTTTTCCATGATCAAAATGCTGCATTTTCTACTGCAACATCTGTCTTTGTTTTGTAATCTTCAAACTAGATTTTGTACTTTAGTTTTGCAATTATGGATATTAAAGAAAATTTAATTCTTACTACTGCAAAATCCAGACCAAATAATAAATGTGCAAGTTTAACCACCCCATTCCAAACAATTCAACGTGGAAGACTTTCTACAGGATAAACAAATTTCCACACTCGTGGGATTTTTAAAAAAATTTTCTAACGCTAGGCAAGAGGGGGCCAGTTCAAAGGAGACTGGGAAGCCAAATTTATTTTAAACATGCACCACACACAGAGAGCTGCCAGGGGAGATAGTTGAAGCATATAATAGCATGTTTAAGAGACAATTAAACATACATATGGACACAAAGGGATTTGAAGGAGATGGACCCTTTTAGGGACAGCTTCTTCCCCTGCAGGTAGGTTTCTGCATGGCCCATGTACAGTACCTCACTTTTTAAAAAATAGTTAGTTTGGTAACTTATAGTATTTTTATGTCTTATACTGTACTGCTGCTGCAAAACAAATTCCATTAGATATGTCAGTGATAATAAACCTGGTTCTGAGTTTGTGCTCTACCAACAACAGGTTCTGCTGATTGTTAGTTGGACAAATCCAAACATGAATTCAGCAATCCCAATTCTGAAATGAGGCTGATATCCATTACACGAGATTATATCCTCCAAACCCAGTGATTTTTTTTAGCCTGTATTTTGAAATTACAGCTGCCTTTTAGAACTTGATATTGCACACTTTTCAACATATTAGCCCAATTATGTGTATCCTAATTCCAGAAAAAAAAAATCAACAAAATATTCTAATCTAATACTTAGGTCAAAACATTGGTAATCACGGAATGCTGATTGCCAAGATACAAAGAGTAAGTGCTAGAAATACCCATTATACCATATACTATGCATAGTCTCAAATTTGGAAGTCATTTTGGTAGCCCTTGGTGTTGAGGTTGACTTGCTTCCACTCTGAATAAGTAACTGCTAAAATCAAATCTTCAATAGTTTGCAGTTAAATAAAGATTAAACTCAATATAGTTATCAAAACCCTTGTCATATATTTAGTGCAGCCTGAACAGGAGATCTACAAAGATGAAAATACAATAATATTCAAGGACTAGAGTTGGAGTCCTATTGCCTCAAATTAAAATGCATATTGTAATTACAGCCCTCTGAATATTTTTGCATTACATTCTGATGAGAATCATTCTGTTTACCACAGGACCACATATGGTGGTGTAACAGAAGCACTTCAAGCTAACTGCAGATTTAAATCTAATGGCAGGTGCATTACTAAATCAAGAATAAGTTAATAATTTGCATATTGAAATTAGTCCAGCCACATCTGATTGGCAAATGCTTGTCCAAGTAATGCACCCAAAATCAACCATCTATAATTCAGATATGAACTAGCCATTAGGAAACAGGACATTTTCTCAAGTATCTCATTAAATGCTTCAATACCACTCCAGTGTCAGAAGACGAAAGAACATTTTCAGGATAGACAAGCTGCCAGTGTCATATGAAAAACCTTATATAGCACCTTTCATACATTAAAATGCAGACTTAAAGTTCTCCACATAGATTGTAAAAATAGACCAATATAGTCATAAAAGTACAAATACAAAATTCTAAATAAGACAATTATATAGAATAAAATATAATCAAATATATATTATACAAATGTAATCAACATCAACAGGCATTAAGTAATCCTACAAATTGGCTAAAATTAAAAAAAACACTAGATTTTTTTTTAAGACAACACGAGTGAATCTGCAGATGCTGGAAATAAATGAAAACACAAAATGCTGGCAGAACTCAGTAGGCCGGACAGCATCTATGGGAGGAGGTAGTGACGGCGTTTCGGGCCGAAACCCTTTGTCAGGAGTGAAGTAACACTCGAGGGGGGATAAGAAGTGGGGGGAGGGATGAAGTAGAGAGCTGGGAAGTGATAGGCTGGAGGGAAATGGGCTGGGGGGGGGAAGGTGGAGAATTATGGGAAAAAAGAGAAAGAAAGGTAGGACTGGGGGGGGGGGAGATTATAGTGAGGGGAGAAAAAGAGAGAGAAAGAGAACCAGACTAAAATAATAGATAGGGATGGGGGTAAGGGGGGGGGGGGCAGGGTATCAACGGAGGTCTGTGAGTTGAATGCTGTGAGTTGAATGTTCATGCCGGCAGGTAGGAGGCTACCTAGGCGGGAGATAAGGTATTGCTCCATCGACCCACGTGTGGCCTCATCTTGACGGTAGAGGAGGCCATGGACAGACATATCGGAGTGGGAGTGGTCTATGGAATTGAAGTGTGTGCCCACAGGGAGATCCCGCCACTGCTGGAGGACCGAGCGCCGGTGTTCGGCGAAACGGTCTCCCAGTCTGCGGTGGGTCTCCCCAATGTATAAATGGCCACATTGGGAGCACCGGATACAGTATATCACCCCAGCTGACTCGCAGGAGAAGTGCTGCCTCACCTGAAAGGACTGTCTGGGGCCTAGGATGGTGGTGAGGAAAGAAGTGTGGGGGCAAGTGTAGCACTTCTTCCGTTTGCAGGGATAAGTGCCTGGTGGAGGGTTGGTGGGGAGGGATGGGGGGTAATGAATGGACAAGGGAGTCGCATAGGGAGCGATCCCTGCGGAAAGCCGAGAGTGGGGGGGGGGGGGGGAGGGGAAGATGTGGCTGGTGGTGGGATCACGTAGGAGGTGGCGGAAGTTATGGAGGATTATACGTTGGATCTGTAGGCTGCTAGGGTGATAGGTGAGGACCAGGGGGACTTTATCCCTGGTGGGCTGGCGGGAGGATGGGGTGAGGGCAGAGGTGCGTGAAATACGGGAGACGCGATGGAGGGCAGAGTTGATAGTGGACGAAGGGAAGCCCCTTTCTTTAAAAAAGGAAGACATCTCCTTTGTCCTAGAATGAAAGGCCTCATCCTGAGAGCAGATGCAGCGGAGGCGGAGGAATTGAGAGAAAGGGATAGCATTTTTGCAGGAGACAGGGTGGGATGAGGTAGCTGTAGCTGTCTAGGTAGATTTTTTTTTAAAGAAGTGTTTTGAAACATCCCACAGTACTAGCCTGGTATATCTCAGCCCATAGAGTATTCCAGAGTTTTGGTGTACAAGAGCAAAATGCCGCATCACCAGTTCTAATATGCTTGGCTCTTGGAACACCAAGCAAATCAGTATTCACAGATCTAAGATTACAATTAAGGATGCAAGGGGATAGATGCTTCAAATAAATAAATAAATAAAGGGAGGAGCTTCCCAGTGGCCAAACATTTTAATTCCCATTCCAACATGGTGGTCCATAATGAAGCCACCCTCAGGGGGAGCAGCAACATCTTATATCCATCTGTGTAACCTCCAATGTGACAGGATGAATATTGATTTCTCCTTCCAGTAAAAAAAAAACACACACAACACAAAAATTCTCTTCCCCCTCCCCTCTTCTATTCCCCACTCTGGCCTCTTACCTCTTCTCATCTGCCTATCACCTCCCTCTAACCCCCACCACCACCCCCCACTTCCCTTTCTCCAATGGTCCTCTCTCCCATTAGAATCCTTCTTCTCCAGCCCTTTACCTTTCCCACCCACCTGACTTCACCTATCACCTGCTAGCTAGTTCTCCTCTCCCTCCCCACACCTTTTTATCCTAGTGTCTGCCCCTTCCCCCTTCCAGTCCTGAAGAAAGATCTCAACCCGAAACATAAATCACTTTATTCATTTCCATGGATGCTGCTTGACCTGCTGAGTTCCTTCAGCATTTTGTGTGTGCTGCTATGGACATTCAGCACCTGCAGAATTTTTCGTGTGTAGATTATTCAGAGACCTGTATACAATTAAGAGCATTTTAAAATTGATCCTAAAGGACACGGGCAGCCAGTGTAATGAAGTGTGCTCAGATTTTCTTTTCTCCTTAATTAAGAATCTTGCTGCTGCTTTTTGATCAAGCCAATTTATATCTTTCTTCGGCTGTCCTGAAAAGAGTGCATTACAATAGTCTAATCAGCTAAAGACTACTTTTCAGCGTTGAGATGTTACAAGAAACCAAACATGCAACACACCTTAAATGAAAGAATAGTCTAAATAATATGGTTAACATGATTTCTGAAATTTGACTCAAAGACAATAATAACGCCCAAATTCTTTACTTCTGGCTTGATTTGCAAGCCCAAATGATCAAGTTTTTTTTCTAAGATTCACACTTATTTTATTGCTAACAATAAGCAACATCTGAAACACAAAAATGCTGGACTGCAAATCCCTGCTAATTTAACTTTTCAACATGTGGGTTTGTTTCTTTACAAATTAACTTGTTTACAAAGAAATCGTGATTTTAATCAGGATGAAGCCACATTCAGGTTGGAGGAACAACACCTCATATACCGGCTGGTTAGCCTCCAATCTGATAGCATGAACATTGACTTCTCTAACTTCCATTAATGCCCCTCCTCCCCTTCTTACCCCATCCCTGACAATATTTAGTTGCTTGTTTTTCTCTCTCTCTGCCCATTACTCTGCCTGTTCTCCATCTCCCTCTGGTGTACCCGCCTCCCCCTTTCTTTCTCCTGAGGCCTCCCGTCCCATGATCCTTTCCCCCCTCCAGCTCTGTATCACTTTCACCAATCACCTTTCCAGCTCTTAGCTTCATCCCACCCCCTCCGGTCTTCTCCTATCATTTCGCATTTCCCTCGCCCCCCACTACTTTCAAATCTCTTACTATCTTTCCTTTCAGTTAGTCCTGACGAAGGGTCTCGGCCCGAAACATCAACAGTGCCTCTCCTTATAGATGCTGCCTGGCCTGCTGTGTTCTACCAGCATTTTGTGTGTGTTGCTTGAATTTCCAGCATCTGCAGATTTCCTCGTGTTCACGATTTTAATTGATGGGGATATGAAACATGCTGCCAGAGATGGTGGTAGTGGTAGGTAGAATGTGGTTTAAAAAACATTCAGATAAGTACACAGATAGGAAATAAATAGTGGGATAATGAGTGAAATGTTCTGTTTCCATGCAGTATGACTATGTTGTTCAGTAAAATTCTGCCATTTGTATTATCTATGCTTTTTTAAAATCATTTTTAAAATCCATTGTAACAACCTGCCAAGAACATTTACGGCCAAGTATGTCGTTAAGATCACAAACAGATAATACTAGAAACACTCATCTTAAAAGATGCTCTCTGACCAGCTGAGAGACACTGAAAGAACTGCCTTTTTCACCCTGAAACCTCCAATCTATTGCCTTCCCCCCACAGATGACAACTAACATCGATTTTAAAATGAACATTTTCAAGCATGTTCTGTTTTTATTTTAGATTTCTAAATTTCAAAAAGCCGCAAATGCTGCTTTTAAATTTGCTGTTTTAAAAAGGTGTAGATATCAGCATTACCTCAGTATTTATTGTCCATTGCTAGCTACCCTTGAGCTGAGCAGAAGAGATTCTGCAGATGCTAGAAATGCTGGAAACACAGGTAGCTAAGTGGCACTTATTGGTGTGGGTCAACTCTCTTCCAATCCTTCAAATATTCACCTTAAATTTGTGCCCACAGTCAGGGTTAGGGTTACTGATGCACGTGTTACAAAAACAGTATGAAATAACCAATCTTGGTCACTTAAATATAATCTCATTACATCACTGTTCAGTCGCCTGTTCCAAAAAAGAAGCAATTTCAGCCTTGCGGTCTCTTGGCAGCATCAGATAATCACTTCTGGACTCTTGTTCTATTGGGTTCTTCCTGCTATATTTTAAACCTGAACTTTACACAGTTCTCTAGGTGTAGCCTAACTAATGCTGCAACCAGTATTTAATTCAATGCCTTGGCTATTACAAAAAAATAACAGGCAAGATATTAGTTATATAAGTGAAGATAGAGTCATAGAGAATAACGGTGCAGAAAGAGACCCTCAGGCCCATCGGACCTGTGCCAGCTATCAAGCTACCATACAAGGGAGTTGTAGCAAACATTCATCACATTGATTTGACCTCATCTGCATTATTGTCCAATTAGCGAAGATCCAATTATCTTCTACCTAATAATCCTGCAAACGGTGGAAAATATCCCAATTAGATACAATATATGGACCACATGGAAACAGATGGGTTTAGTATGATTTGGCACGATGGTTATTACAGACATGGTGGGTTTGACCTGCCTGCTCTTTTGCAGAATCTAAAAGTCAAATCAAAAATTGCAATGTATCCAATCTCAAAGCAAGCTCTACGATTTCAGCACTGGTATTCTCAATCTGGAATCTCTGCACATTACCGGTACTTATTTTCCTCCAAGTATACGGTGAAAAACATTGGAACTACAACGGCTGCAAGATCTTCTTATATTTACATAGTACAAAAAAACCCAAAAATGATATGAAAAATACGTAATGAAAGCTGACATGCAAGCCCCCAACTATTTATACAGTTGAACACTGGCTCTTGGCAGTAACTGTATTACCTGTACTTCCAAGTAGAGATTTTTAGGACAAAATTGCCCCAGGAACTGTGACAGAATTGAGCTGAATGCTGTAAGGACAGAGGTGTCAATGCTGTATCACAGACTGACATTGAAAGCAGGTGCAGCGCCATTTTTGGCCTCTGTTTTCAACTCGGGCAGTTTCAGGCTACCCACTGATTAACAGCCTGCTTGATGCTTTATTTCTATACTCCAGCTATCTTTCTTGCTCAGAAGAGCAACACAGCCAGCCATGCATTGCATTACTGAATTTCCCAATGTACAAGGGCGATTTTAATAGTCAATATCCACTCTGTGCCTTTCTGCCAAAACCCTGTATAGCACACCAGTGTTTAACTAATTAACATTTCATGTTTAGTAAGTTTTATGCACATGGTTCAGTTCTGAGCACTTAACTTTGTTCATACAATCCTATTATGTTAGAAAAGTGTCAAAAATATTTGACCCCAAGATGCACTTTCAAACAGGGCTCACATTATAAAATTTACGACCATCTTATACATATGGAGGCAAAGAAACAGCTCTAGAACTAGTGCCAATTATTTAACTAAAAGAAATCAAACTAGACTTGCAACAGGGATGCATTTAAAATAAACTAACATTAGAAGTGACCAGGTGACTTTAAAACCTACTGTTAAAAACCCATGCGCTCTAGTATTTGACATTTCTATCCTGATTATGCCTCTCATAAAAGTTCTGTCAGGTTAACGCTCAACCTCTGACACTCCAGAAAAAGCAATCCAATCCAAGTTTGTCCAACCCCTCCTTCTAGTGAATCCAGGCAACATCCTGATGGATCTCTTCTGAACCCGCTCCAAAGCCGGCATATCCTTCAGGAAATGCAGTAACCAAAGCTGTACATGTAGTACCCCTGAGAAAGGGATATGGCAAATGAAACATAGATATGCTATGTTCATGCATCAGTCACTTCATGGAATGAGTATGGCACGTACTACCCCTCCAGGCATGAGCATTCAATCGCATGCTGAAGACTGAACGCAAGCCCTTACAAGTCAATGGCAGATTCAGTGCTCAATACCACAAAAGAATACCTTGAACACAGATTCTCAGAATTTTCAACCAAACATATTTGCATGTTTTTCAGGTAATATCTCTTTTCTTTTCTCAACATGAAATGGGATTCACAAAATAAATTTCAACTCTTTAAAAACTTGAACAATTATTTACAACTAAATTGAACAGATTTCAACCCTGTCTCACACACACAATACTTAAAATGTGGCCGTAACCAAAGTTTTATAAAGCTACATGACTTGTCTTTTTGCTCAAAGCATTGATCCACAGTGGAAAGCATGCTGTACATATTAACCAAACAAACTACCTGTGTTGCCATTTGCAGGGAGCTATGCACCCCAAACACCATTGTATTGTAAGGAACTCAAAAGGTCAGGAGCTTGAAGACCCAAACTCAGTGATTTAGGAAAACTTTGTCCCCTTCGCCATTAGAATTCATGTCCCATAAACACAACTTTGTATTGCTTTCTCTTTGCATTATTTTGTAATTTAGTGTTCTTTAAATGTTTTTGCACTGTATTGCTGCTACACAAGAACAAATTCCACAGATACAAGACAGTAATAATAAACTGGATTCTGACTAAACTCTGATCAACCGCTATTATCCCCAGCTGATCTATATCCTACTGTATCCATTAACAAACTTCTTCACGATCCATACCAGGTATAGTTAGCTGGGATAAAGAGAATGCCTTTAGTGTAAAGGATGAAGGAGCCCACTTAGGAATGCCTTATCACACTTTTAAAAGGCAAGTATTAATTAGTGATAGTCAACATGGCTTTATACAAGGGAAAAGTCTCACAAATATAACTGTTTCTTTGAAGAGGTGACCAAGAGGATTGGCAAGGGCAGATTGGTAGACATCGTCTAAGTGGACTTTAGCAAGGCCTTTGAAAAGGTCTGCATGCTAGGCTGAAGGCAAGATCAGATGGGATCCAGAGTGAGCTAGCTAATTAGATTCATATTGGCTTGGTGGTAGGAATCTGGGGTTCTTAGTCAAGGACTGTTCATTAGATTGGAGACCACTGCTGTGCCACTGAGAACCATGTTAGTTCCCTCTTGTTTATCATCTGTATCAATATTTTGAATGAGAAAGTAGGTGGCTTGGCTTATGAGAATGAAATTGGTGATAATAATGGCTTGTGAAGAAGGTTATCCAAGTTTGCAACAAGATCCAGAGTAACTGGGAATGTGGACCAAGGAATGGCAGGCAGTGTTTAACATGAACAAGTGTGAAGTGTTGCATTTTCGGAAGTTAAGACAAGACAGGTGAGGACTTTAGATTAGGTGCAGCCAAGAGGGAGATCTTGATGACTGGGCATCTCACGATCTCCATACCTTCTGACTAGGCCTGTGATGATGATATCCTACTGTCCTTTGGGACAGCCGGATGCCAAGCACCACTGGGTGGTAGCAGGGTGATCTCTCAGTCTGCAGGAAAGAAGCTGTTACCCAGCCTAGCAGTCCTTGTCTCTATACTGTGGTACCTTCTAAATGACAGGAGGTTAAAGATATCATGAGACTGTTGGGAAGGACCTTTACCAATGCTCAGGGCTCTGTGAACATTATGCTTCTGGGGTATCTCCTGGATGAAGAGGAGAGAGAGACCACAATAATTTTCTTAGGAGGCCCAACAATCCATTGCAAGGTCTTTTAGGCAGATGCTTTGCAATTCCCATACCAGACAATGATGCAGCTAGCCAGGACACTCTCGATGGTGCTCCAGTAGAAAGTGGTTGGAACGGGGGCAGGGAACCTCACTCACCTCAAACTCCTCAGGATGTGGCACTGCTGTGTTTTCTGACTGAAAAGGTGCCATGGAGGATCAGGTGAGATCATTTGTTATTTGAACTCCAAGAAATTTGGTAGCCCTGTCTCTCTCTACAAAGGAGCCATTGATGTGCAGTGAGAAGTGGTTAGCCTCCAGCTTCCTGAAGTTGACAATCAGCTCTTTAGTAGTCTTATCCACGTTGAAACTAAAGTTCATAGACCACTACCTCTTCTCTGGAGGGTGACTCATCATTGTTGCTGATGATGCCAACTACTGTTGTGTCAGAGAACTTTACATGGTTAGAGCTGGATTTAGCAGTACTGTGTGAGGAGCAGAGGGCTGAACACAGAGCCGCAGCGGGGTGAGGCAGGCACCGGAGCTCAGTGAGATGGAGCCAGACACGTTGCTGCTGCCAACATGGGCTGACCGAGGTCTTTCCAGCAAGAAGACCAAGATCCAGTTACACAGGAAGGTGCTGAGACACAATAAGGACATCTTACCCACCAGCTTCTGTTGAAGAATCGGATTGAATGCTGAACTGAAGTCGATGAACACCATTCTGATGGTGGAGACACCATTCTCCAGGTGGGACAGGACTGAGTAGAGGATGAAGGTTACTGCATCATTGCACTGGTTCATCGCACAACACCCAATCCAGGATAGCTGATCCCCTAGTGGGCTCAGCCACGAGCTCCTCTAAAAAGCCACCTCATAGTCACTCTAGAAATTCACCCTCCTGGAATTCAGCACCAACCTGATTTTCCCAATCTACCCGCATATTGAAGTCCCCCATAACTATTGTCACATTGCCCTTTTGGCAATATTTTGCATCTCCCATTGTAATTTGCAAAACCACATCCTTACTACTGTTTTGGGGGGGGGGGGGGGGGGGGTTCTGTATACAGTTCCTATCAGGGTCTTTTTACCCTTGCAGTTCCTTAGCTCTGTCTGCAATGATTCAACACCTTCCGACCCCATGTTACCTCTTTCCAATGATTTGATTTCATTTTTAAAACAACAGAACACGCCACCCCCTCTGCCTTCCTGCCTATCTTTATGATGAAATGTATATCCTTGGACATTAAGCTGCCAGCCTTGATCTTTCAAACATGGCTCCATGATACCTGCAACATCATACCTGTCAACTACATCTGTGCCGCAAGTTCTTCTACCTTATTCCATACACTGCGCGCCGGTAGCAGATTCCACGTTCTGCTAGTTACAGGCCTCACAGGAGACACGAGGAAATCTGCAGATGCTGGAGATTCAAGCAACACACACAAAATGCTGGTGGAACGCAGCAGGGCAGGCAGCACCTATAGGAAGAAGTACAGTCAACGTTTTGGGTCGAGACCCTTCGTCAGAGCAGAAGGGTCTTGATCCAAAATGTCGACAGTGCTTCTTCCTCTCGATGCTGCCTGGCCTGCTGCGTTCCACCAGCATTTTGTGTGTGTGGCTTCACAGGAGAGATAGGAGGCTACAGATACTGGAAATTCAGAGCAACATATAAAGCACTGGAGGATCTCAGAGGGTCATGCAGCATTTGTAGAGGGGAATGGACTGTCAGCATTTCAGGTCAAGATCCTTCATCTCTACTGAAAAGAAAGTGGAAAGATAGTGTTCATAAAAAAGCTAGAGGGACATGGCAGAGCAGGTGAAAGGCAGATCCAGATGACGATGGCAAGGTAATAGGCAGATGGGGTTTGGGGGAGGGGATGATTTAAGGAAGGTGTCCAGAGTGTGGGAATGACGTTGAGAATTTGATGTTCAGGTAGGAAACTGCCAAGGCAGAGGAACATTACATTCTGTCTGATTCGGATGACAGATTCTAGCATTTTGCCTACCACTCCTCTGAACTGTAATTCTCCATAAATTCTCTCCCTCTATTTTTTGCATCAAGCAAGGGTTCCTTCTCAAAAAGGTATGATATGTATCTAAAAAATAAAGGCAATCATCAAAATACAAGATTGTTATTTGATTTAACATTTTAAAGTACCCAACAAAAGTAGAGTGATTTGAAAAAGTTTTTCTGGATTATTAAACAATGGGTCTGAATTAGAATTCTGGTAACTTATCCACTGAAATAATTGTTTTTGGTTTAAGACAGAGGATGGGTGACCAGAAGAGAGGTTCAGTTGGAGCGCAAAGGTGCGGCCAAAAAGAGCAAGAAAGACAAAGCAAATGAGAGGCCGACCAACAGGCAAGCAGAACTGTAAAATAGTTATGCTGGAAATCATTTGCTCCTGCCTTAATATTATTCCCTGATGAGATGAACATTAGCAACTTCCCTACAAATTAAGTAAAGGTTTCTGTTGCATGTCATTCAAATTTATAGAATTTACCACATTTCTACATCAAATTTATCCCATTTCCCAGCACTTGGTCCATATACCAAAATGACTCCGATGCTTAAACACCATCAGTAATCTAGTTTCAAACACTCTCTCAGGCAGTGCATTCCAGGTATTCACCAAGCTGTGGGTGAAGCTGGTTCTCACTGAGATCCTCTCTACGCATCTTCCTCCTTACCTTAGAACAATGTCCTATACTTTTCTCTCGCTGAAATTAGGAAAACTTTCCTACAGTCTACCCCTCAAATTTTATATACCTCAACTGTGACCCCTCTTAACTTGTTCCATTCTCCATGCCTGGCTACATCCAGGCACTTCTTCGCTGCACCCTCTCTAGTGCTGTTACAGGATTCTATAGCATGGGGACCAGAAATGTTTGCAGTACGCTGGTTGAGGTCTGACCAACTTTTACAATATTGTAACGTTGCCTCCCTACATCTGTATGCAATGCCTCAAGTAATGATGGCTGTTCTCCTATACAACTCCCTAAATATGTTATCTACCCATGTTGTCATCTTCAAGGGTGTATGGATTTATATTTCAAGATTCCCCAATAGACCAAGACCCTACTACTCATGGTGCATGTCCTAGCCTCATTAGTACTCCCAAAATGCATCTCTCCATAACCAAAGATTACCTTCTATACCACCAACAACTCCACCCATTTTGCTGTCAGCAAACTTGCTAACTGTGCCTTCTACATCCACTTCATCAATATTGCAAAAAGCAAGGGTCTCAGTACAAATCCTTGGGGGACACCACTAGTCAGAGGCACCCAGTCGCAAAAACAAACCTCCGCCATCACCCAGTCTCCTATTCCCAAGCCAACACTGGATCCAGTTTGTCAAACTGCCCTAAACAATGGTCTCAATTTAAAAGCTGGAAGGTCCACACACGTCTGCTGACCTTCCTCACTTTGTTGGGTTGAAGCTCAGGACTCCCAAGATCAGGAGTAGTCCAGCTTTCCCCTCCATCATACTGTTGCTCTCACAACATTGGCAAAACTCAAACCTCCATACGATCTGCTGCAGAAATGTCCCTCAGAAACGGGAAATGTCCCTCCCAAGGTCCACTCAGAGGACCCACTGGTTTCAAAAGGAAACAGCTGTTGTGAAAACACAGCAACTAATTAACAGTTCTATTCAACTTAATTTGAATTTAATGTTTTTATTGACTGCAAGGGGTTTAATTATAATTTAAAATATTTAATAATAGTTTTAAGATGCTCAGTGTTTTTGGATGCTTTCGAAAGAAATTCTTAAACATTTAAGTTACAACATAATAGCTTGGGATGAATCATCATCATCTACCAGGGTAATCCAGGGCCAACAATCTCGAAGTTTCCAGCACTTAGCTACAAGCAAGCTTCCCAGCTAAAATCTCTGCTCAAGGAATCAGGAGGAAACAACACTATGAGCTTAGACAACCACCAAGTTTATACATCTTCTCAGTCAGCAAAAGATATTCCTTCCTCACCACCCCAGATTTCAGTTAAATTTCAACTACCATTAACTGTGCCTTTTTACATGAAGATTTATGTTCTCCCTGTGAATTAATTCCAAACTGCTGTCCAGTACCGACAGTCCCTCAAACCTCTAGCGCCATTCCTACAGCTCGGCATGACCAACAAAACAAACTATGGGAGGAACTCAGGCTACATCCACACTAGACCAGATAATTTTGAAAACGCCAGTTTCGCGTAAAAACGATAGGCGTCCACTCTATGCGTTTTTGAAAATATCTCTATCCACACTGAAACGGCGATTTTGGTGAATCTCCTCCTCCTGTGCATGCGCAGAACACATCTACCAAAAACAAGCAACATGTTTGGGGTCAAATCTCGCCGTAAGAGTGTACGTTTGTAAAGTTACGGACTAGAAAACCCTAAAACAATGGATATCTGCTGGCTCTCATGCAGGAGAACTTAAAACTAAAAAAAAAACAATATTGAAGCGTACGGCGGCAACCAACAGGGAGTTTACGGACAGATTGACCCGGCTGACGACGAACATTGAAAAAACTGACTAACTCTGTTGCATTAATAAAGCACCTTGTTAAATGTATAAAACATGTCTGCATCAGTGTTATCTTGTATTTCTATACAATGTTACAGTAGGCTGTTACACATCTATTGTCAGAGAAGTACTTGCATAAATCGGTAAACCACCTTCATACGAGCAAGGACAGAAAATGGGGCAAAGTGAGTACAGTATACTTATTTATTCAGTAAGTTATGGGTCAAAGTATTTGGTGAGTACATTTCTAACTCTTCTGGCTTCAGTCTCTTTGCCCTCTGTTCTGAAATTGTTAGGTTGCGTTCAGGAAAACAATGAAATAGCGCGCTGCCGTCTGACAGCGTTTTCAGAAGTCTCCAGTTACCCAGTCCACACTGATCTGCCCGAGCAGCATTTTCAAAAATACCCACCCTGGAAAGTGTTTCTGAAAAGCTCCGGTTCCGGGGGAAGAAAACGCCGTTTTCAGTGTGGACAGAGGGTAAAAACGAAGAGAAAAAGCTTTGGTTACGGATTTAACTGGCATAGTGTGGATGTAGCCTCAGCAGGTCAAACGGTATCTGCAGAAAGGGGAGGAACTGTCAACGTTTTGGCTCCAAACCCTGCATTGGAATGCTGCAGAAATAGAAGATAACCTGTAACTCGGAGGGGGGTAGGAGAGAGAGGAGTAGTGAAACAGGGACCTGTTACTGATTAGTGGTTTGGTTAGGGTGCAAGTTTTTGCAAATAAAACAGCATGAGGCATTGTGTTTAAAAAAAAAGACCATTAACAACTCGGTTATTGTAATCCAAATGCTGAACACAGAGCATGGTAAAAGTATTTTACATAATTACCTCATCACATCACAGCCTTCTAAAGTGAAGCCTCACCCAATGTCAGTGGTTGTGAATTCTGTACACTTCCACCAATTACATTACCTTACCCAGCCCCCCTCAAGAATTCACTAGAAGCAGCACTGAGAGCCTGTCCAGAGCTCGAATGAGCCACCTCACTGGGGTCCTGTGTTCCACGGGTGCAGGAAAAGCAGGTGTCTCTGGCTCATCCAGAAGTGCGTTTACACGCTCATGGTCATGTCCTGACGGCAGGGGCATGGGAGCGGAGTCCTCCGAATCTTGGTGGGCCGGCTTAAGGTGATCTACTGAAATACATTTGAGTTTACCCTTCTTATCTATGGGAAGTCTTTACTCTCCGCTCCAAAATGCAGAACGGCCCAAGAGGATGTTGGTATGCATTATGGCGGATGAAAACAAAAGATGTAGAATGTAGGTCAAAAGGAACCCAAGAGTGCGGTATGCCACGATGGGAGAGAGGAACAGGTGCAAAAGAACTGAAATTACGGAGGGTGGAATGCTGTTGTGAGGCTGACCAGTCAGGAATAAAATCACCTGGCACTCGTAATGGCTACCAATATTCTAACTCAGCTGCCGATGACTACAGGTCCTCTGAGCCTCAGCAGGACCCACAGGAGATGATCATGCCAACACTCATCCATCAGGAAGCCCTTTAAAGAGCAGTAGAACTGCACGCATAGGCCACTGGACTGCAGGTGATATGCCGTGGTGTGATGTAGCCTAATGCTGAGGTTCTGGGCCATTGAAGCCCAGAAGTCTGAAATGAATCGGCGACTGCATTCATTGGAAATATCAGATGGAGTGTCAAACCGAGCAACCCAGGTGCTGATGAACACTCAAGCCACATCTGCGGCTGTCGTTGATGCTAGAGGGACGACCTGGAGGTACAGTCTACCATGATAAGGTGTGTGAAACCGCGGGGGGAGAGGAAAGAAAATAGGACCAACGAAGTCCACATTGATATGATCAAACCATTACTCACAGACCTCAAAAGACGCCAATGGTGCCTGAACACGATGGTTAATTTTTGCCCACACAAGCTGCACTCCAATCACTCACATCCTTTCTAAGGCTGTGCCACACAAACTTTAGTGCCACCAGTTTCTGTGAGGCCTTCCCGCCCAAATGGAAGAGCCCATGAATGGAGTCAATAACAGTTTGCCTCCAGTTTGCAGGCACTATGGGGAGAGGGCTTGAAACATCACACAGGAGAGAAACCCCAGCTTCCCCGAGCTTAACATCAGCAAACTACAGGTCTTTGACTGCTGCTCTGTAAACCAGGACCTCTGGGTCAGTAGTTTGGTCAGCTGCCATGCTGGCAGAGTCAACCCCTATATGTATAGCCTCAACAGCTGGCCATAAGAGGCAAACAGCCATGGCATTGCTTTTCAACTTGCTATGTTCTACATCAGTTGTAAACTCTGATACGTAGGCCAGATGGCATTGCTGCTACGCATACCAAGGGTCTGATATTTCAGTCTGCAGTTTTTAGTAGTGTGGGCGGTGGGAAATCCATAATAGTAGAGACTTTTGATGGAAGGGTTTTGCATCTTCTGCAGAGATGCAATAGCTGAGAATGTCAATGGTTGACTATCCAAACTGGCACTCATCAGGATTAATAATCAACTTGCATTGGCTTAAGCACTCAAAAAGTGTGTGGAGATGAGATACATGTTCGGATTTGGACGCACTGGCAACAAGTATGTCATCCAGGTAAACGAAAAGAAAATCTGAGTCTTTTAATACAGAGTCCATCAGCCGTTGGAAACTCTATGCTGCATTTCTCAGCCCAAACAGCATGCGCAGAAACTTAAAAAACACACCAGCCACAGTAAGCAAGATGTCCTTGTTGACAAGGACAATAAGGGCAGTGGTTAATATGCTAGTAACCTCTTGGCCCAGTGCCTACACTGCTGGGCTATAGTGAGCAAATCACTAACCAACCAGAAGACTTCAATTCAAGGAAGTCGACACATACTGGACATTATGAAATTTATTCTAACATTATTTGTTGTTATACTTTTGCTAACTTTCCCTACTCAATATGCTAGTTGAGATGACTCAATGTATACTTATATTATTGACAATTAAAAACGTTACAATTCAACAGAGCTCCTGTCAAGTAATAAGAAATGGTCCAAGTTCATGGAACAATAATGAAATGCAGTCTATACGTCCCATCCACGTAATTGGATAAGGTATGTTTCTTGTGACATGAGATATACACACCTTGCCTTTACCTCCAGAGTCTCGAAGCAAACAAGACATTTCAGAAGGAGATCATCTTACATCAATTTTATTCCCATTTTATGGAGTTGTAAGGAGCAAAAGAGAAATTTAAGATGTTGCTGCAGCCTTAGAAACAGTAAGCAATGAGACTGCTGAAACCTTGGGAAAAGTTACAGCAGAAAAGGGTTGCCATGTACAAGATGGTTCTTCAAAAATCAAATAGCATTAGATATACTCTTAGCAGTTAAGGAGCAAACACAGTTATAGGCAAGGAGTGTCGTGCTTACACACCTGACAAGCCTGAAGGCATAACTGATTTGGTTGATCATATTCGTAAAGAAGCAGCTAAAATGCATCAATCTAATAAATGGTATTTCTTTGATTGGATTCATTCAGGTCTCAGAAGTTGGGTTTACTCAATATCACACTAATTCATACTAATATGCCTTATAAGTTACATCTTTTGTACTTGCTTAAAGCCAATCATTAATAGAATAGTTGAAATTTACATGAGCCCACTAATCTGCCTAACCACGACATAATCTTACCAATGCTTTGAATATATAGCCCATGATATTCCACAACCCAAGTAGTTTTTTGATTATTTAAATATAACATTAATAGCACAAGTATTACTTCTGAAAATTCAATGGTAGAAGTGATTCTAACATCAACCAATGATGTTTTAGAATCAAAAATGGGATTACTGGATCTGACTGTTTAATTTTAATGATCAATTTCTTTGCGGTTTAACAATTAATTATTAGCTTTTATTTTAAGTAGCCCTTACATACACATAACAGTTTAATATGCCTTTAGTGGCAATGCAAAGCATAATTCTGGAACCTCTTTGTACTTCATTACGTGAATAACTATTTTCTCATTGGTTAACTTTTACAGCAGTCTTGACCAAGTGCTTTCCAACACTATGGATCTGAATGGAATTTTTCTTATCTTTGGGTATGAAAGTAGCTGTTTGATGATGGACGCCATCTTTCGTTTATCTCTTCAAGGAGCTGTGACCCGTCATGATTCTGTTCCTATTCTTTGTTCTATCAATTCTTAATAAAACAATTGTGAAGCAACACAATTTATGCCTCATTCCTGACTTATAAAATAACCTTCAATTTAAGACACCGGAATCGAACAATATAAATGAGTAAACATGAAACCAGCAAAACCTATAATGTACAAACAAAAATTAAGTAATGTTTGCCTGTTTTAAATCATCTTGTTCCACAACCCATCTTTGATATACATTTTGTAAGGAGTATGTGGAGTGTGTATGCCTTTGACACAAGAAAGAGGAACAGCAGTAAGCCAATCCAGTCCTCCACGCCTGCTTTGCTATTCCTTAAGATCACTGGCTGCATGACCCTTGATTCCCTCAATGCCTAGATACCACTTGTGATACGTCGTGAAACCTCACTGCATTCTCTATAGCAGATACATCCTTTCTCAGATAAGGTGACCAAAACTATATGCAATACTCAGATACAGTCTTACCAGGCCCTTTACAATTGCAATATTTACATACTCAAGGGTCATAATAAACTATCTGTTCTCATCTTAGTGCTCTTCCTAACTTGTATTTTGGACTTCAGTGACTTAAGTGCAAGGACATCCCTTTGAACATCAACAATATACAATCTTTCACTACTGAAAAGCTCTACTTTTCAGTCATGTGCAAGATGCATAACCTCACACTTTACCACATCAGCCATGTTCTTGTTCCTTACCTGACTTGTTTATATCTCCTTAAGCCTCCTTACATTCTCCTCTAAACTCACAATCCCAAGTAATTTTACACATGACCAACAAACTTGGAAATAAGACAGTTGATCCCCTCTGCCAAATCACTGAAATAGATTGAGTGTAGCTGGGCACTCATTTTCTGATCGCAGTGGTCACTCACTACTCACCTGCCAACCTAAGAATTCTTTTCTCTCCCCCGCCCCCCACTTTTTGTTTTCCATCCGATAACTAATTTTCTAACCCTGAGTATATTAATGAGCCGGTTTAAAATGGCACTGGCAATGTCCAGCGACTACTTAATGAAGGCAAAAACAAAACAAGGAAAACTACTAAATACCTTATTAACAACAACTTTATGAAAAACAATCAATGCTAACAAATGGAGAAGCAAGCAGTGGTGCTGGTGGAGGCACAGGTGAAAAATGGGTGAGAAAAGCTCAGGCAAGTTTTGTTGGAGGAGGAGGGAAGGCTTGGTTGAGGCGAGGCAAGCAATGGCAAGGGCAGAGGTGGGGTTGAAGCAGAGTCGAGGGAGAGATGGGGCATTGCCAATAATGAGGAAAGTCCTAATGTTTGATAGATTTAAGTGGCAGGTCATATTGAAAAGCTTGGGTACAGACTGAATTATGGTGGCAGGGTTTAGTTCCCATAGCAGTCCGAGAAGCCACCTAATGTTTGGACAATTTCTTAAATTCTTAGACTTAATAATATCTTTAGTTCTTTATCAGCCACAGAAAAACACATTTCCCATTTGGTTTTTATGCATTAAAATTAAATGTTTCAGGCAACTTATGCCTTTCTCCAAATGCTGTCATTGTCTGCCCTACATCTGTAATGTCTTCTCTTGCTTCATCAGCACATTAACTCTGGAACCTGTAGAGGATGTAAACTGGTCTCATCTAAATGTTTGCCCTTAATTTTTTCTTCTGAAAAGACAGCAATGCCATTCTGAAATTAAATCACCATTATTTCCCTTAACTCTACTAACTCCTTAACTGGCATCCTAAATGGAACGAACAAAATGTTCCCAACATCAATGTAATCACTAGTTCAACCATGAAAATTACTCCACTGTCCTAGTTTCGCTTATTTGTCCATTCCTTTGCTACATCTAGCATTGTTAATTGCAAGGTGCACTTGGTTATCCTTCTTGTTCTATACATTTCAATATACATTATCCTAATAAACAATGGCAATTATATACAGTACAACAAATTCAATAACACCAATACTGATGTCCCTGATGACCACAACTGCAAGAAGTTCATCCAGCTGCTGCAGCTTCTAACAATCCACGTTAAGGAGTTGGAGCTGGAGCTGGATGAACCCTGGATCATTTGGCAGGCTGAAGGGGTGATAGATAGGACACATAGAGATAGTTACACCCAAGGTGCAGAACACGAGAAATTGGGTGACAGTCAGGAAAGGGATTAAGGAGCCAGTGCTAAGTACCCCTGTAGCCACTGGGTGGGGTCTTGGGAGGGTGGGTTGACCTAGCAGAGGGAAGTCATAGTGGTCGGGTCTCTGGTATCGTCTGGCTCTGTGGCTCAGTAGGGAAAGGGGTTAGAAGAAGCATGCTGTGGTGAGGGGATTCATTACTTAGGGAATGGACAGCCATTCTGTGGTGAGAACAAGATTCCTGGATGGTATGTTGTCCCAGGCCCTGGCACCTGGGAGGCATCTTGGATTGAGCCCTCAGCATTAAGTGGGAGGGTGAACATCCAGAGGCTGTGATCCACATAGGTACTAGTTACGTGGGTTGGACAAGTGACAAAGTTCTGCATAAGCAGCTTAGGGAGTTTGGTGGACCTCCAGGGTTGTGATAGCAGGAGTGCTACCCATGCCCCATACTAGTGAGCCCAGAACTAGGAATATTATACAATTTAATGCACTGTTAAGGAGTTGGTGTAGGAGGAAGGGCATAAGATTTTTGGATCATTGGGCTCTCATCCAAGGAAGGTGGGACCTGTACAGAAGGGAAGGTTTGCACCTGAACTGGACTAATATCCCAGTGGGGAGGTTTGCGAGTGCTGCATGGTGGGGTTTAAACCAGATTTGCAGGGGGATGAGAACTGGAATGCCAGAACAGTTAGTGGAGGGGATGTGGAGGCAAATGTTGGTAAGACAAAGTTAGGAATCAAAAGATCGAGCATAGTGCGACTAGTGTCCTGAACTGCGTAGATTTCAATGCAAGACGTATCGTAGGAAAGGTGGATGAGCTCAGGGCACCGATCAACACCTGGAATTATGATGTTGTAGCCATTAATGAAACTTGGCTGCAGTAAGGATAGAACTGGTCGCTCAATATTCTGGGGTTCCATTGTTTTAGATGTGGTAGAGCAGGAGGGATTAAAGGAGGAGGGATGGGGTTACTAGTGAGGGAAAATGCCACAGCGGTGCTCCGTCAGGACAGACTGGAGAACTTGACTAGTGAGGTGTAATGGGCAGAACTGAGAAATAAGAGAAGCACGACCATGTTAATGGGGCTATATTACAGACCACCCAACAGTCCGAGGGAGTTAGAGAACAAATCTGTAAAGAGATTACAGATGGTAATCTCCAGACTGGAAACACAAGCTTGTTATTGTAGGTGTTTTTAAACTGTCCACATATTGACTGGGATTCCCATACTATAAAAGGACTGGATGGGAAAGAGTTTGGCAAATAGGTTCAGGAAAGTTTCCATTCATCAGTAGAAATCCAATGAGAGAGCATGCGATACTGGATCTGCTATTAGAGAATGAGACAGGGCAGGTGACAATTTGTGTAGGGGAACACAATGCAATTAGCTTCAAAGTAAATATGGAAAGAGATAGGTCTAGTCTGTGGGTTGAGATTCTAAATTGAAGCAAGGCCAATTTTGATGGTATCAGAATTGATTTGACAAGTATGGTTTGGGACAGACTGTTTTCTGGCAAAGGTGTACTTGGAAAGTGGGAGGCCCACAAAAACAAAATTGTGAGAATACAAAGCTTATGTGCCTGTCAGAATAAAAAAGGTAAAGATAAGTGTAGGATTTTCAAAATATATTGAGACCCTGATTACAAGAAAAAAGTAACTGCTAGCAGGAACAAATGCTAGAGCAACTTCATGCCTTCTTGATTAATTTCAGTAGTGTTCTCTTATATTTCTCGTATTCCATAAGCACTTCATGGAGTACGAAAAATGTAAGAGAACACTACTGAAATTAATCAAGAAGGCATGAAGTTGCTCCAGCAGACAAGGTGAAGGAGAATCTCTAGGGATTCTACAGGTATGTTAAGAGCAACAGAATTTCAAGTGACAAAATTGGTCTTCTGGAAGACCAGGATGGTAAACCATGTATGGAACCAAAACAGATGGGGGAGATTTTAAATGCATTCTTTGCATCTGTATTTACCCTGGAGACAGATACAGAGTCTGCAGAAAGAAGGCAAAGCAGTATCAACTTCATGGACCCTGTACAGACTACAGAGGTGGTGGTATTTGTTATCCTGGGAGAAATCAGGTTGTCATCTATATCAGTGATCTGAATGATAATGTGGATAACTGGATCAGCAGATTTGTGGATAACACCAAGATTGGGGGGTGTAATGGACAACGAGGAAGGCCATCATGACTTGCATAGGGATCTGCATCAGCTGGAAAAATGGGCTGAGAAGTGCCAGATGAAACTTAATGTAGACACGTGCGAGGTTTTGCAGTTTGGTAGGACCAACCAGTGTAGGTCTTATACTATCCACAATAGAATACTGAGGAGTGTGGTAGAACAAAGGGATCTGGAAATATAGATACATAATTCATTGATAGTGGCATCACAGGTAGATAGGATCATAAAGAAAACTTTTAGTACATTGGCCAACAGAAAACAAAGTATTGAGGACGGAAGATGAGATGTCATATTGAAGTTGTACAAGATGTTGGTGAAGTCTAATTTGGAGTATTATGCACAGTTTAGGTGTAAACAAGGTTGAAAGAGTGCAGAGAAAATTTACAAGGATGTTGCCGGATCTGGAGAATTAAAGAAGGATTTTATAGGTTAGGACTGTATTCTTTAGAACACAGAAGATTGAGAGGAGATTTGATGGAAGTATACAAAATTATAAAGGCATATAGATAGGGCAAATGCAAGCAGGCTTTTTCACTGAGGTATGGTGGGACTACAACCAGAGGTCATGGGTCAAGGGTGAAAGGTGAGAAGTTTAACGGTAACATGTGAGGAAACTTTCTCAGAGGGTCGTGAGAGTGTGGAATGAGCTGCCAGCGCCAGTAGTCCATGCGAGTTTGATTTCAAAATTTAAGAGAAGTTTGGGTAAGTACATGGATAGTAGGGGTACGGACAGCTCTGGTCCCAGTGTAGCTTGTTGGGAGTAGGCAGGTTAAAATATATTTTGGCATGGACTAGATGGGCCAAAGGCTTGTTTCTGTGCTGTACTTCTCTACGAGTCTATGTAGTGCTCCAGTTGTGTGTGGATACTGACAACTGGAATGAAAGTAAGGCATAGTGTATCATTGATCTGACTGGGTCAGTAGAAATGCTTGCTAAAACGGACTGCTATTCTGAGCATGTGAAGTCATTGACCAGATTAAGCCCTTACAAATCATTGGAACTTTTGGATTTGATAGTTCAGAGAAAAGTTAGCGATCCCACAGCATTAAAATAAAACAAGATGTGATCAACACTCAACCCATGGCATCCAAATATATATCAACTGTATTCATCCCCAAGTCCACCTGCATTACTAGTCATCGGTCTTGAATTAAAATAAATGCCTATCAGACCTCTCTTCCCACCTCTGCACGGCCCAGCTACTAGACTTGCTATGCTTGGTCACTGCCTGGAAAATTAACTGGATAGGATACTAGCTGTATTTACCAGCCTTAAAGATAAATGAACTGCAATAAGCACAAGCCAAAAAAAGTTTAATCCAATCACAAACAAGAGAAAATCTGCAGATGCTGGAAATCGGCAGGGTTTCAACCCGAAATGTTGACTGTACTCTTTTCCATACCTGCTGCCTGGCCTGCTGAGTTCCTCCAGCATTTTGTGCATGTTGCTCAAAAAAGTTAAAAACATTTTCCTTGAACAATTAATGGTGAATGAAAACAAATAAACATTAGAGAAAATAAGCAAGTAAAATTTTAGGAAATTAAGTTTGGCTAACAAGTCTTATTGTTTTTGTTCCAATTTAACAGTATTAAAATATTAAACTAAACAAAGCCTCTCTAATTACCTACAGTATATTAATAAGGTATGATTTCACAAAGAGGACTTAAGAAAATATATCCTTGTCCAACAGCTACAATATTGGAAGATCTAAATAAAAAGATAATAATCCCAACAAAAGAGCTAGCAAGGAAACATTTACAGACTCAAGTCTTCTGAACAAAAAATATCCAGGTAAGAAAACAATTTGATGACAGCTGTTATTTCAGTTGTAAATATACAATCTCACCATAATCTAAAAAACAAAAATAGTATTACAAACCATTGGGTAGCGGAATGGTTTGTGTGACTTTATTACAGCTCGAGGCTTTCCTGGGTTCGGAGTTCAATTCCAGTGCCACTCCATGCTCTATACATCCTTCTCATAGAAAATGTGGGCTTTTTTCTGGGTCCTCCAGTTTTCTCCTACAGTCCAAAGACCTACCAGGTAGATCAATTGCACATAGTAAATTAGCTCTAACCTAATCAAGGGACAATCAGGGTTGTTGGGGGTTTCTGGGTGGTGAGGCTCCACCACCTATTCAGGCCTATTCAGTTCTGTATTTCCAAAGTATCACAATCAACCACAAGGCCATCCCCTTAACAAATTTATGCAAACATGTTTTTTTTTTGTCATTGCCTGATGTATTTGGCAGAAAATGTACATAGAAACTCAGCTTGCAAACTTAAAACACTTAATCCAAATACAATCTTGGAAGAAATTATTTTCCTAGAGAAATATCAGCATCAGACCAGTTCATTGCGTAAAGGGTCTCTCATACAAACGCATGCACAAAGGGATAGCCAACAAGTCTGCATTACCAGAGCTAACTGATGCCTCGCAGAGTCAAGAGAGCGATAGTGATAAAAGACTCAGTGGTTTGGCGAAAAACAGAAGATTATTTGGCGACAAATGAAACTCAGGAGGGCACATTGACCTGGGCAGCAGGGAGGCAAAGTAGTCTCAGCACTTCCAGAACATTCTCAAAGGGGAAGGGCGGGCAACCCAACATTACTATGAACTTTGGTATGAATAAGATGGGTAGAAAGAGCGATTAGGTCCTACAGAGTGAATAAAAGGAGTTAAGCAAAAAATTTAAGAAGCTGGACCTTAAGGGTTATAATCTTTGGATTGCTTCCTGCACAATGTGCTAGAGGAATGGGTTCCACCCCAACTAGAAGATTAATATTCTGGTGGGGAGGTTTGCTATAGCTAATATTGAAGCTCTAATCTAGTCCAACTGGAGGATGGGATCCACTGCAATTATAACAAAATAAAATCAAATATTGGAGGTAAAACGGAGCAAGTCTAGTAGGTGGGCCAGGCAGCGGTGGGAAGAAAGGTCCAATAGGATAAACTGCATTTATTTTAATGCAAGTCAGTTAACAGTAATGCAGGTGAACTTAGGGGATGAATAGACACAAGGGATTGTGATATAACCATTACAGAAACAGTTTAAGAACTTTGGTCCTTTGGTCCCAGTGCCTCTGCTGACCATGCCAATCTAAATTACATATATGCCTGCACATAATCTATGTCCTTCAATTCCTTGCCTATTCTTGTGCCTCTTAAATCTTGCTCTTGCATCTTCTGTAACAATTCCTATCATTCTGTGTACAAAACTACCATGCACATCTCCTTTAAACTTCCCATTGTCTCACATTAGTACTGGATAGAATTTTTAAATTGAGGTGCGGTCACTTTTATAGAATTATACAATAACACCTCAAATCGTTAGCAAAAATTAGAGGTACAAACATTGCAAATCGCAATTGGGTGTAGGAACATTAGAACTGTAATAACAGATCTTTTAACTTCCCCAATATTGACTAGAACTGTCATAGATTAGATAGGACAGAATTTAAGTGTGTTCATGAAAGTTTTCTAGAGCAATATGTAGATGTATCTACTAGACAAAGGACTACTCTTAACCCACACTTCAGAGATGAAACTTGAAGGCTGATGTGTCAGCGGGGGTCTACTAGAGGACAGATGACCATAACTCTTAAAGTGGCTGTGGAGAAAGGTTAATGTGGTTAATGGGGCAAGGCAAAGTTTAAAGGCATTAGACAGGTATTTGCAAAGGTTAATTGGGAGCAGCAGTTTGCTGGCAAAGGGATGTTTGGCAAGTGAGAGGCATTTAAAAGTGATACAGAGAGTGTTGAGGGCCAGCACGTCCCTGTTGGAGTGAAGGACAAAGCTGGTGGGATTAAGGAACCCTGGCTGATAAGGGATATTGAGGCAATGGTCAGCCATGAGGTGTATTTCAGGTACAGGTCACAATTGCATCCACCCTAACCAGTTCCTCTGGCAGCTCATTTCAGGTACTCCGCACCCTTTGTAGAGAAGTACCTCTCAGGTCTCTTAAATCTCTCCCCTGCACAGTCTCTGTACCTTCCAGCTTTGGACACCTCAACCCTGGAGAAAAAAAAACAATGGCTGTCCACCTTCTCTATACCCCTCATGAGTTTATAAACCTGAGGAAACCTCTCATTCTCCTATGCTCCAAAGAATAAAAATCCTTTCCCTATAAACTCAGGCCATCTAGTCCAGGCAAATCCTTGCAGATCTCACCTGTACTCCCTCCAGCTTGATAATGCCTTTCCTATAAAAGGGTGAGCACACCTGTACACAATGTTCCAAGTGCAGGCACACCAACGACTTGCAGAACCGCCGCACAATGTCCATTCTTTTAAAAGGTACGCCACGGTAGCGACATGGCTAGCACAACTCTATTACAGCTCAGGGCATTGGAGTTCAGCCTCGGCATCCTCTGTAAGGAGCTTGTAAGTGTACATGGAATGTGTGCGTTTTCTCCTGGTGCTCCAGTTTTCTCTCATAGTCCAATGACTTACCATTTAGTAGGTCAATTGGTATTTATAAATTGTATCCTGATTCGACTGGGGTTAAATCGGGGTTGTTGGGCTGCACGCTCGAAGGGCTGGAAGAGATAAAAGTAAGAGGAAGCCATTCACTCTCCCCAGGTATGATATACTTGATGCTACAAATCACACGGGTACAGCAAGGTCTGACGTTCTGCAGAAGGAGAACAAGCACAAAGGCAAGAAATAAAAATGCAAGGCCTCAGGGTGGTGACTTCAGATTACACTCAGTGCCATGTGCTAGCAAGGCCAGGAATAGAATGTGTGGCTGAGGAGCTGGTGCAGGGCACAGGGATTTAGGTTCTTGGATTATCTGGATCTCTTCTGGGCCAGAGGAGATCTCTAAAAGAAGGGCAGGTTACATCTGAACTGCAGGGGGACCAACATCCTAGTGGGGAACATTTGCTTTGACCTCCAGGTAGGGTTTAAAACAAAACTGACTGGAGGCCAAGACTCGAGAGAGGAAAGCTAGTGGGAATATGAGGTACATGTGTAGAAACCAAAGAGGGAAGATAGAGCCACTGTTTTAAATTGCATCTACTTCAATGCATGCAGCTTTCCGGGCAAGGTGAGTGAACCAAGGGTATGGATGGACACAAGCAATGGACAATAAGGCCATACAGAAACGTGGCTGAAGACTGGCAGCTCAATGTTCCCAGATATTGATGCTTTAGACATTACAGAGGAACAGGTAAGAGCAGAGAGGTGTTGCCTTTTTGATAAGGATGGTCATAATAGCATTGCCTAGGCAGGATATTCTTCATGGATTATCTAACAAATACTATCAGATAAATTTAAAAATTAGAAAAGGAATGTCACCTTGCAGGGACTTTAGCAGCAAATAACATTATGTTGTAGTTGTACATCAGTGAGACCGCATTTGGAGTACTGTGTACTATATTGGTCATCCTGTTATAGGAAAGTCAGTCAAGCCAGGAACAGTGCAAAAGAGATTTGAGGACGAGGGCCTGAGTTACAAGGAGATATAGACCACATTGGACCTTTATTTCAAGTGCAAGAGAATGAGGGGTGAAAGCAAAGTAGTTTATGAAATCATGAGGGATAGGAATAACTTGTCATAATCTTTCCCCAAAGTTGGTGCGCCCAAACTAGAGGGTACTGATACAAGCTAAGAGGGGAGACTCCAGAGGTAATTTCTTTACAGAGAGGGTAGCGAGTACCTCGAATAAGTTGCCAGAGGTTGTGGTCGAGGCAGGTGCAACTGCAACATTTAAGAGGCATTTGGATGGGTACACCGTGTGGGGGGGGGGGGGGGGGAACGAACGTTTGATAGATTATAGGCAACTGTAACTAGCAGGTAGGATGATGCTGTGGTTGGCATGGACCAGTTAGTCCAAAGGGGCCTGTCTCTGCCTAGTATTATGACTGTGCTAATATTTCTTACAATAACTTTGTCATTCTCGGTTAGACCAGAAGAGGTTTATATTAGAAACCTTCCAATGGTTTGGTGCATATTTTTTTGCCACAATATGTTTATTTGCATTTTGATACCATGAAATACACCTTTTACCTTCCTATACTTTCTTACATTATTCAGAAAATACAGAAGTTGCCGTATTAACACAACAAACAAGACAACACACACAAAAAACTCAAAAAAAGCTACTCCTGTTTCAGCAAGTGGTAATCTATATATAAAAAATGTGTAAAATTTAACAGGTATTTATAAAACAATTCAAAAATCAATTAATAAATAATATACATTTTCTACAAGTTTGGAAGCTGCATTGTCTACAGAAGGTAATACTCTTCTAATCTTCTGTTGAGTCCAAATCCTTGACATAGTTAATGAAGGGTCTCCATATATTCTCAAATATCTGCTGTTTAGACCTTAATATATAGGTTATCCTTTCCAATGAGAGACTTGATAAAATCTGCCTTATCCATTGAGTAGTGCTTGGTCTCTGAGTACTTTTCCATAATTGTGCAATACATCTTTCAGCATGAAGTAAGCTGAGATCTATAAATGCTTGTTCATTTTTACTGTAATTGTGTTTCTCTAGGTACAAACCCAACAGAAAGAGTTTAGGGTCCAGTGAAACTTGTTATGAAATAATTTTCTCGATTATAGCTCGTACCTCTTCCCAGAATGCTCCAGTCTCTACATTGCCACATACAATGAAACAATGTACCTCTAGCTTCTGTACATTTTGTGCACAAGTCTGATATGTTTTTGTTGTATTGGTTTAATTCCACCGGTGTGACATATGTCAACATTAACCATTTGTACTGTATCAATTTAAGGCGAGTGTTTATTGACTTAGTATGAGCATTGGTACAAGCTATTTTCCACTCTTTGTCCGAAATTTTAAGCTGCAAATTTTCCTCCCAAGTTTTTGCATACTTGCTCTTGACAACAATGTGAATAATAAAAAGTGGAATCTAATGTAAATAACCAATTTTACCCAAGTACTAATTTAATGCTACAAACCCACTCCACATATCCAACCCTCTAATTCTAGCATGACATATATTCAGCTGCCTAATCCCCATGTTTCATTAATCCATCTGCCTCTTCTTTACACCGTTCAGAAATGCAGATCTTGACAAACCCTTTGATTACCATTACTTGGCTAAATAGCTTAGAAAACTGATATCATTTTCAAAATCATTGCAGGTTTTCATTGTGCTATGTTCATGGCTAATACAAATTCAGATTCTTTCAGGAACTTATTTAAATTATATCAAGCAAATCACGTTAACTTCATGCTGAAGCAAAGTCTAAACCTAATTTAGGAACTAACACCAAGTTAGAGCTCACAATATAAAACATCTGCACATGTTCATAGACAAAAATGGTTTCCTGCTTCCTGATATGCAAAATGACTCATAGTAAATCTCAATATAAATTCAAGATGAGAAGCTCAAACATGATAGCATATAATTTTATAAATCTGCTTAAGCCATAGAATGACAGTATTTCAGAAAACCCCACAGCTCAAGTACATTTAAATTAATACATCAATAACTCCGAGGATAACACTCTACTACAATGCCCTTCCACCAAAGCTTAGAAAGGATCTTCCACGCCAATATCATCCATTAGATACAACTGTCACAGTGTAGCCTTTCAAGTACAAATAATTTTGTCAGCGATCTCCGCAAATTCTCTACATATAAAACTGAAATGTGGTCACACAAGTACATGAAAATAAGAATTTATAACCAAAATTATTAGATTTAGATAATGCACAATTTTGTCAAGTAGTTAATGGTTTTTAATACTGTAAATCGGTCAATTTAGTTGCTGTTCTATAGTCATGTGCAGGCCTAGTAAAATATATGCTAGAAGTAAACATTATTGATTCATCTCAACTAAATCTGGTCCAGACCACACTGAGCATGCATTTTTGTTGAACAAAAAGTTACTGAATATTAATTGAGAGTAGAAATACCGATCAACTCTCTGCAAAGGTAAAATGTAGACTTATAAATCATCATTCAGACTAAAAATCAATTTCTGCTCTCTCCATCTTCAGGTCTACGAGCAACAACTTTGTAATGGTCTCAAATAACAGACACAGAGAGCCTTATAGCATGGTTTCAAGACCACCTCACCCCAAAGAGACAAGACGTTTTACAGATGCTGGAAATTTTGAGGAATACAAACAAAATTCTGGAGGAACTCAAGAGTCAGCATTATTTACAATGGGGGAGAAAAAGCAGTAACCGTTTCAGGCCAAGACCCTCAACGTCAGCAAAACAATGGAGTTGGCCATCAACTTCAGGAAGCAAGAGCAAGTAAAGAACCCTGCCTGTATCAATGATGCAGAGGTGGAGATATTGAGAACTTCAAATTTTTTAGTGTAAATGTCATCAACTATTTGTCCTGGTTCAGCCACATTGGTCCGTTCTCTTGGCTGTAGCATCAATGTCTCTTCTTCCTCAGAAAGCTATGAGATTCAGCACATCCCGAATGACTCTTACCTAATTTTACAGATGCATTATACAAAGCAACCTCTCCAGATGCACCATAGCTCGATATGGTGACTGCCCAAGACTGCAAGGAATTGCACAGAGCTTCAAGTTGTATCATGCGACCCAGCCTTCCCTCCACTGACTCAGTGTACACATCCTGCTGCCTTGGGAAAGCAGTGAACGTAATTAAATAGGCCTCCCACCTCGGTCATTGCTCTTTTCCCACTGGGCAGGGACTTGAGTCTAGTGGAAAATGCTTTCTCGAACAGCTTCCATCCCAAAGTTATCAGGCTCCTGAACAGATCTCTCACATGCTAAAGAGAAATTCTAATTTCTTAATCTACCTTACTGTGGCCCCTGCTTTTTATTTGATTACCTGTACTGCACTTTAATTGCCACATAATATTCTGCATTACATTCTTACCCTTCCCTAACTCAGTATACCTATACGTGGCATGATCTGTCTGGGTAGCACGGAGAAAGTATTTCCACTGCATCTTGGTGTCAATAATAAACCCATTCTAAATTACAGTCTGAAGTTGCAATTCTTGGTAGAGACAGATTCCTATTCATTTGAAAAAGTCAAATCAAGGTTATTGATTGTGCTACTTAGTCCTTTAAATGCATCACATTTTACTATACCTGTGGCTGGACAGCTTCTCCAATTGATTAAGATACATAACGCAAATTAACATTACATGTAAATGAGATTGGCTTTCTTCACATACACACATTTTCTTAAGGACTTAACTAGTAGTAAATATTTTGGCAAGTTAGGTTCTTTTAATAGATAGTACAGAATGTACATAGTATACAACTGGAATTCGTACTCTTTACAGACGTCTATGAAACAAGAAACCCTGTTTGAATGAATGGTAGAACATCCAAGCTCTGAAGTCCCTCATGAGGAAATCTGCAGATGCTGGAAATTCAAGCAACACAAACAAAATGCTGGTGGAACACAGCAGGCAATAGACAACAGGTGCAGAAGTAGACCATTCGGCCCTTCGAGCCTGCACCGCCATTTTGAGATCATGGCTGATCATCTACTATCAATACCCAGTTCTTGCCTTGTCCCCATATCCTTTGATTCCCCTATCCGTAAGATACCTATCTAGCTCCTTCTTGAAAGCATCCAGAGAATTGGCCTCCACTACCTTCCGAGGCAGTGCATTCCAGACCCCCACAACTCTCTGGGAGAAGTTTTTCCTTAACTCTGTCCTAAATGACCTACCCCTTATTCTCAAACCATGCCCTCTGGTACTGGACTCTCCCAGCATCTGGAACATATTTCCTGCCTCTATCTTGTCCAGTCCCTTAATAATCTTATATGTTTCAATCAGATCCCCTCTCAATCTCCTTAATTCCAGCGTGTACAAGCCCAGTATCTCTAACCTCTCTGCGTAAGACAGTCCAGACATCCCAGGAATTAACCTTGTGAATCTACGCTGCACTTCCTCTACAGCCAGGATGTCCTTCCTTAACCCTGGAGACCAAAACTGTACACAATACTCCAGGTGTGGTCTCACCAGGGCTCTGTACAAATGCAAGAGGATTTCCTTGCTCTTGTACTCAATTCCCTTTGTAATAAAGGCCAACATTCCATTAGCCTTCTTCACTGCCTGCTGCACTTGCTCATTCACCTTCACTGACTGATGAACAAGGACTCCTAGATCTCTTTGTATTTCTTCCTTACCTAACTCTACACCATTCAGATAATAATCTGCCTTCCTGTTCTTACTCCCAAAGTGGATAACCTCACACTTATTCACATTAAATGTCATCTGCCAAGTATCTGCCCACTCACCCAGCCTATCCAAGTCACCCTGAATTCTCCTAACATCCTCATCACGTCACACTGCCACCCAGTTTAGTATCATCAGCAAATTTGCTGATGTTATTCTCAATGCCTTCATCTAAATCGTTGACATAAATTGTAAACAGCTGTGGTCCCAATACCGAGCCCTGTGGCACCCCACTGGTCACCACCTACCATTCCGAGAAACACCCATTCACCGCTACCCTTTGCTTTCTATCAATGTCAATGTCTTCCCCCCGATGCCCTGAGCTTTGATTTTACCCACCAATCTCCTAGGAGGGACCTTATCAAATGCCTTCTGAAAATCGTGGTACATTACATCCACTGGATCTCCCCCGTCTAACTTCCTGGTTACATCCTCGAAAAACTCCAACAGATTAGTCAAGCATGATTTACCCTTGGTAAATCCATGCTGGCTCAGCCCAATCCTATCACTGCTATCTAGATATGCCACTATTTCATCCTTAATAATGGACTCTAGCATCTTCCCCACCACCGATGTCAGGCTGACAGGTCGATAGTTCTCTGTTTTCTCCCTCCCTCCTTTCTTAAAAAGTGGGATAACATTAGCCATTCTCCAATCCTCAGGAACTGATCCTGAATCTAAGGAACATTGGAAAATGATTACCAATGCATCCGCAATTTCCAGGGCCACCTCCTTTAGTACCCTAGGATGCAGACCATCTGGACCTGGGGATTTGTCAGCCTTCAGTCCCATCAGTCTTCTCATCACCGTTTCCTTCCTAATGTCAATCTGTTTCATTTCCTCTGTTACCCTATGTCCTTGGCCCATCCATACATCTGGGAGATTGCTTGTGTCTTCCTTAGTGAAAACAGATCTAAAGTACTCATTAAATTCTTCTGCCATTTCTCTGTTTCCCATAACAATTTCACCCAAGTCATTCTTCAAGGGCCCAACATTGTTCTTAACTATCTTCTTTCTCTTCACATACCTAAAAAAGCTTTTGCTATCTTCCTTTATATTCCTGGCTAGCTTGCATTCGTACCTCATTTCTTCTCCCCGTATTGCCTTCTTAGTTAAGTTCTGTTGTTCCTTAAAAACTTCCTAATCATCTGTCCTCCCACTCACCTTAGCTCTGTCATACTTCCTTTTTTTTTTTAAAAATGCTATGCAAACTCTGACTTCCTTTGTCAACCACTGTGGCCCCTTTCCCCCCTTTGAATCCTTCCTTCTCTGGGGGATGAACTGATTTTGCACCTTGTGCATTATTCCCAAGAATACCTGCCATTGCTGTTCCACTGTCTTTTCTGCTAGGCTATCCGTCCAGTCAACTTTGGGCAGCTCCTCCCTCATGGCTCCATAGTTTCCCCTGTTCAACTGCAACACTGCCACCTCCGAGCTGCCCTTATCCTTCTCAGTTGCAGATAAAAACTTATCATATTATGATCACTACCTCCTAATGGCTCCTTTACTGCAAGATCGCTTATCAAATCCTGTTCATTACAAAACACTAAATCCAGAATAGTCTTGTCCCTGGTCGGCTCTCGTACAAGCTGTTCCAAGAATGCATCCCGTAGGCACTCTACAAACTCCCTATCCTGTGGTCCAGCACCAACCTGATTCTCCCAGTTCACCTGCATGTTGAAATCCCCCATAACTACTGGGACATTACCTTTGCCACATGCCAATGTTAACTCCCTATTCAACTTGCACCCAATATCCATGCTACTGTTTGGTGGTCTGCAGACAACACCCATTTGGGTCCTTTTGCCCTTACTGTTCCTCAGTTCTATCCACACAGGCTCTACTTCTCCTGACCCTATGTCCCCCCTTGCAAAGGACTGAATCTCATTCCTCACCAACAGGGCCACCCCACCCCCTCTGCCCACATTTCTGTCCCTACGATAGCACGTATACCCTTGTACATTCATTTCCCAGGTCCGATCTCCGTGCAGCCATGTCTCCGTTGTCCCAACAACAGGCCAGGCAGCATCTATAGGGAGAAGCACTGTCGACGTTTCAGGCCGAGACCCTTCGTCAGGTCTGAAGTCCCTCCCCCACCACAAGCAAAATCCTTAAGTTAAATCCTTAAGAAAGCATGGAACTCTCATTGGGAATATTATATGGTATTCTGGAACAAAGTTATTCATCCTCAAAATTATATAAAATCTTATTACATAAAGTATTTGATCATCTGATTCTGTACCAGCCATTAAACATTCCATTTTACTATTTGTTCAGTATTTATTATTGGATCCATCATCTCCTCACACTTATTTGCACTGCTCAAGTTGTGAAAGAATTAGTTTTAATTTTTAAATTTGAAGCTGCAAATTTGTCACTCAGATTAAGAAAAAAAATTAGCTTTATTAATAACAAGAACCAGGATATACACACCAACTGGCATGCAAATGAAAATAAGAATATATCCATTATGACATCCAATTTTGTTCTGAGCTATTATATTCTAGAAGTTGAAACACTTCTACTACAACCACTAAACACTATTTCAAAGAAACTCAACAGGACTTCAGATCAACACTAGCCCAACAGGCTATGTAGTCATAGATGAGTTAAAGATATCAGACTTCCAAGTCACCACATAGTTTGACGTTAAAGATCTCCAGTAATGTTTTTCTTTATTCTCTATTCCTAATGTATAAAAATAAAGAGCTATGGTATGTGAATCTTTCCTCAATTTGGTAGTACAATCTCCTTGACTTTTATCTCTGAGCACATTACAATTAATATCATTGAAGGTAGGATGCCTGAAACATGCGAAAGAACCTCCTGAATGTGGGATCCCCAGCAAAGACATCACAAACTTCAAATCACACACACCACTTTGATTTAATAGCACTGTTCCTATTTCATTATTGAGTCAATATTATATGATACCCAAATAACAGCACAGTTGGAATAACCTCACTATATAGACTGGTTCATTTCAGTGCTGTAACTGCTAATAGTTAGTAATTAAATGATATGTCATTTACCAAAAACAGGTGAAGTGATCCAGCCATGGGTGACTGGAGAATTTAAAAGGTAACATTAAATCAAATGAAGAAGCTATACTGTTGCCAGCGATAAAAGCAAGCTTGAGGATTACAAGCATTTTAGAATTCAGCAAAGGAGAACCAATTAGTGAAAGATGGAAGATGGAATACAGTGAAAGACTAGCAAGAGCAAATGTAATTTCCTTACAGCCAATGGCAGGATATTTGCAATGGGAAAGCGGGGAGTAAGCTAATAGAAGATAACTCATACAAAAAAAAACTGATATGGATTTTTACAAAAGAGAATCTGCCAAAAATGAGAGCCATTGAAAATAAAGGAAATGAAGGCTTATAAACACCATGGATCCAAAAGTATGTAGTTCTAAGTCTTGAAAGAGGTGGCCATGTATGGTTGTAATCGCTAGAAAATCAAGAGATCTGGAATGATTCCTGCAGAAAATTAAATGTGACTTTACTAATTAAGAAAGGAAATAAAGATCAGTCACCCAATCAATAGTAGAGAAAATGTTGGAATCTACGATAGAATGATGCAATAATAGAAAACCTCAAAAAGCCAAACAGGACTGAGTAATGTTTGACTAATCTTTTGGAATTCCCAAGGATATGACTGGCAGAATATACAAAGGTAGACTAAAGGATGTGGTGAATTTGGATTTTTCATCAGGTTCCTCATACAACAAAGAGATGGACACATTTCTAGATCATCAGGAAATAGAACCATAGAACATTACAGCACAGAAACAGTCCTTTTGGCCCTTCTTGGCTGTGCCGAACCATTTTTCTGCCTAGTCCCACTGACCTGCACCTGGACCATATCCCTCCATACTCCTCTCATCCATGTACCTGTCCAAGTTTTTCTTAAGTGTTTACCACTTCATCTGGCAGCTCATTCCATACTCCCACCACTCTCTGCGTGAAGAAGCCCCCCTCTAATGTTCCCTTTAAACTTTTCCCCCTTCACCCTTAACCTATGTCCTCTGGCTTTTTCCTCCCCTAGCCTCAGTGGAAAAAGCCTGCTTGCATTCACTCGATCTATACCCATCATAATTTTATATACTTCTATCAAATCTCCCCTCATTCTTCTACGCTACAGGGAATAAAGTCCTAACCTATTCAACCTTTCCTGGTAACTCAGTTTCTCAAGTCCCAAGGAATACAAGATGGCATCGGAAAATATAATAGCTAAGATCTACCTTAGCTCTATTGATGAATAGCAGTGACCAACTAGCCCACTCTCCCTCCTAGTTCTTAAGACTAATTGCCCATTGACCTACCACATCCATACTGGCTTTTTTGTTCACACACACCAAATCTATTAGCCTGGATTTGCACTATATCTTGCCATGCTTTCCCTACTTAAATGCCAGTCTAAATTTCTCCTAAATACATAATTGTTTCCTATTCTACCACCTCTTCTAATAGTGAATTCCAGATATCAAACACGTTATTAAAAAAGATCTTTTAAAATTCCTTTCTTTCACCTTAACTCTATGTGTATGGGTCTTCGAGATCCTACGGTGAGAGGGAAAAAGATTTGGACCATCTATTCCTCTCATAATCTTAAATAATTTTATCAGGTCACTTCTCAACCTCTTGATTCACAAAAAAAGGAGAAATCTTTCAATCCAGGCAGCATTCTGATGAATCTCTTCTGTACTTAATGGATCCTAGGATTTTATCAACTTTTAATGTGTCCAAATCTTTAGTCATTAAGCTGTGCCATAGACTTTGATGTCTGGCACATTACCCACTAATGAATTTCCCTCAGTAATCTGTGATAAAAATCACAATCATTTCCTTACTCACCTTTTAATTATACATTATACTCCTGACCCAATATGGATTAATACATTTTTATTCACAATAAAGTTATCTATTCCTTAAAACTCATCTCTTTGCAGGATTTTTATCCCACATGAAAAAGTTTTTTATCCATTTCCTTGTTTCTACACTACTTTAAATATTAGCCGTTAGACAATCTGTCTACCTGTACCTTAGCCAATTAAAAAAAAAACAATTTTATGAGCTTTAATCCTATGTTTTCACAGGCAGAACATTTTCACAACTCTTCCACAACATTGGAATTAAATTCCAGCTTTTTACTATTTTAGTCAAAGTCTTCAGCAAGGACTGAAAGAAAGAACATCCATAGTCTTTGTTTTGCAGCACACCTGTTCATTTGGGGAAACTCATGGTATGCAAACTATGTTTTCAGTTGAAATCACCATTCAAAAATGTCTATTTTTTTCTACTCTTGTCCAAATGCCTCTGAAATGTGTAAGATTTTACACTGTCTATCCCTCACAAAGTATAGATTTCATGGAGTCTCTTAGACATGTTCCAATAAAGTTTTTTCTACAGTTTTTTTAAAGTTTCATTAAGAGATCCAAATGCAGCTCACCTGACGCAGGACTCTCATTTCAAAAGTTTCAAAGTATATTTATTATCAAAGTATGCACGTAGTATACATCCCTGAGATTAGTCTCTCCACCAATAGCCACAAAACAAAAAACATGGAATCCAGTCAAAGGCAGACATCAACCCTCCCCCCACCTCCAAGTGCAAAAATCAAATCACGCAAATGGCAACAAAAAAAAGTCAGAAGCACAAGAATATAAAACAGAGAAGAAAAAAAAATCAGAGGTGTCAGACCCAACACAAAACACTTTGTCTACTGGGCAGCAGCAATCCGTGTCGGTGCAATGCTCATGCGATCCAGACCAATTACAACAGACATCTCGAGGCACTGGAAAATGTTACCTCTGCATACAATGCAAATCCTCCATTTTCAATGGAAGAATAAGCAAATTGATGATATTGTCCTCTCATAAGCCAATATCCCCAGCACTGAGATCCTGATTATCTTTAGCATTGTACTGGTCACACCAGACATCCAAAGCAGACACTCTATTGTAACTCAGTTATTAACGAGACAGGAAAGAAAAAAAAGTCAACAACCTTCAAAAAATTTTTTGCAGGAATGCAACATCCAGACTGACACCTGGCCATAATTACTCAAAGAGGAGAAGCATCCAGGATGGCACGGAATATCTCCCCATGCACTAGGAACATACAGAAGACCTACAATCCCACTGAAGCTTGGGAATCTCTGGCCTTAGCTATTCAAAACTAGCACAGAGAAAGTTATTCTTGATCCCAAAGGACAATAACTGTCTTAGAAAGTATATTGCTTATTCAAATCAGAATTGGTTTAGATACATACGCTTGTGATAGAAGTGTTAGGAGTTTAAGTGAAATTGATTAAAGAACCTCTTCACAATTGGAGTTCCACTTTGATACCCCAGTGCTTCAAGGTTGCTGTCAAAATAGACACAGCATTTTGTAATACATGTGCCTTGATACTGAATGCTATAATTGTGTTTGTACAGTCAAGTTAAGTTTTAAATTTTTATCTCAAGAACAAGCCTGGGTGAAAGAAATGACAATTCTCAGTTAAGTCCACAAATATTTGAGCTGCGTCAAAATTCCCAATTTGAGCCCCATTTATTTTCTGAAACAAAAGTGATTGAGCAGCTATATTTAATCACTGATTGACACAGCATGGAAACAGCATTATCTAGCCCAAGTCAAACACCCATTTACATTAATCCCATTTCTCTCCATTTAGTTTCACATCAGTTACCTCCCCAACCAACCCAAATCTCCCACGACCCTAAACTAGAAATCTCAACATCAGCCCATGGAATCCACGTTAGCTCTCAAGAGCCTCATTCTGTTTCCTTATGTCCCTGTAAACACCCAGCTTATTTCACATTCTTAGTACAGAGACAGGTCATTAGGGTCCAGATCTTTGATACTGTACCAAATTGCTGTTGAAACACATATTACGATGCAGGAAAAGGGAGAATGGAGCTTCTCTGATAAATTCCTTGCAGTCAGAATGAAGTGGTGAAAGATAGTCATTGCACACAAAAGGATCAAATGATGAAGTCAATTATTTTTGATTAAAGAGGCAGAGACGAAACTGTCAAAGTGAAATAAAAAGCTTGAGAATCCTGTGTGAAATGTTTATACACTGATTTATGACTGACAGATGCCTAATGTGATCCCTGTCTGAGCTGTCAGGTCACATTTAGTTAATTGAACACTGTTCTTCAACTTCAAGCATGTTCTATAAACCTCTGCCTCCACACCTTTAAATCGTGTTCAATGCTTAAAAGTTATGTCACTGAACAAGTTTCTAATTACCACCTCTCCATTGCTTCTTTCTCAGTTCAAGATATGTGATGTGAACTACCTTGGGATCAGTAATCATGTTACTTCATTATTATATTAGTATACAAAGATTTTAGATTTTAACAGCTTGTCCCACAGGTGAACTATCAGACAGCTACTTAAAAAATGTAAAAATCCGTTTGCAGATAAAAGTAGGAAAATGTTTCTTTCAGACATATCTTTTAAAATACCATAATTGAATTAAGTTGTTCTTTAAAGAACTATAGTGATTGTTCTGTTGATTTCAAGACAAATGTGGCCCATGATGACTGTGACAAATATGTGGTACTATCATCAGCATAAATTGAACAAGAATGAAAACATGGTAGTTTATTAAAATAGACAGCAAGTTATCATTGCTTTTAAAAACACAAAAAGATCACTGCTGTCTAAATTAAAATACCAATGACTGATAACGGTAGGATAGTGGATGTTGTAATAAGGACTGTATTAAAACTGTCACAAAGTTTCCCCATGATAGGCTGATTCAGAAGATTGATAAACATGGAAGCGTAGAGACTTGCTAGATTAGATAGAAGATTGGCTTGACCATAGAAGAGAGTGTTTGAGTATCACTCTGACTGGAAGTTTGTGACTAATGCACTGCAAGGACAAATGAAAACTGAGAAGCAACCTGATAGGACAGAGTGTCTTTTTTCCCCAGTATGGAAATACCAAATATAAAAAGGGCATACCTTTAAGGTGAAAGGGGATACAGCTATTTTACCCCACACAGTCATAGAGACAGCACAGAAACAGGCCCTTCAGCCTGTCTAGTTTGTGCCAGACTGTTTTTCTTAGTGGTACCATCAACCTGCCCCTGGACCATAACCCACCATACCCCTCCCAGTACTGTATTTATCCAAGCTTCTCTTAAATGTTATAATCAAACCAGTATCCACCACTTTATCTGATAGCTCTTCCACACCACACCTCCTTAGCTTTCCTTAACTATTTCACCTTTCACCTCTCACCTCTCACCTACAACCTCTAGCTTCAACCAACCGCTGCAGGAAGAGCAAACATGAGGAAATCTGCAGATGCTGGAAATTCAAACAACACACAGAAAATGCAGGTCCTGAGGAAGGGTCTCGGCAGTGCTTCTTCCTATAGATGCTGCCTGGCCTGCTGTGTTCCACCAGCATTTTCTGTGTGTCGCTGCAGGAAGAGCCTGCTTTCATTAATCCTATCTATACACCTCATAATTCTGTATACTTCTATCAAATCTCCCTCAATCTCCTACACTCCAGGGAATAAAGTCCTAACCTACTCACCCATTCTCTACAACTCAGATCATCAAGTCCTGGCACCATCCTTGTAAATTTTCTCTGCACGCTTTCAATCTTAGTGATACATTTCCTTACATAATGAGCGAAAAGTGCCTGGAACATGCTGCCAGGGGAAGTGGTGGAAGTAGATGCCATGGCAATATTCACAAGGCATTCCGATAGGCGGGGTGGGGGGGGGGGGGGTATGCTGATAGGCTCATTTTAATCTGGTATCAAGATCAGTACAAATATCAGGACTCAAAGGGCCTGTTCCATTCCATGTTAAATAGGAATCCAGACGTGGTAGTTACTGCAAGAACAGGAGCAATCTAGAGGAAAATTTGAAGCATACTATGTCCATATAACATGGTTTTATTTGCTATATCAAATTTAAAAGGCTTAAACATCAACAAACTAATCAGAGAACAAAAGCTGTTATCTCAGTGCATTAAACACACATTCTAAACCATAGTTACAATCTTCACAGTAGCTGAACACAAGTATTTTATTTCTTTCAAAGCGATAATAATTACCTTCAGAGACAAGCGACAGAGTTACAGTACAGGGCTCAAACTATCACCGGTTTTTTTTTGTGCATTCACACGGTTCTTTTAAAGGCTTTTTCAAAGACTTTTAACTGCATCCGGAGTGACAAGGATAACAGTAAAGGTTCCTTTACCAAGCTGGGGTAGGGGGTAACTCTGAAGAAAAAGTCATGCCAAAAATAAAACTAACAAGCGACTGGAGTGCCGAGAAGAAGTTTCTCATATAACTTACCTCGCCGATGGGGACGCAAGATACAGCTGCGATTTTAGAGGAAGAATGACGTAAATAACATGAATAAATGCCTCCACGGTACGGCGATCACTTTCACGGCATCCACGACTGCAGGCTGCTTACCGACTCGGTGCAACGGGAGCATTAACTCGCCCGGGAGGCACTGGGACATATAAACCAGTTTAAGTATACGTGGCATTTGCAGCCGGATTCGACGAAGTCCAATCACATGAATGAAGGCCGAAAGATGGGGACGGACTGGGGGGGACGGGTGAGGTAGAGGTGGGGGCGGGAATGGGGCGGAGAAAGGATGAGGGCGATGGTGACGGGGGGGGGGGGGGGTGGGAGAGGGTGGCAGGGAAGAGGGGGAAGCGACCAGAGTCGTGGGGAGATAGGGGGGCGAGAGGCGGGGAGGTGGGCGGGAGGAAGCGGAAGATGGGGCAAACGGAGCGAAGGGTAGGGTAGGGAAGGCGATGGGGGAGAGGGAAAGGTGTGGGGAGGCGGAGGAGGTAAAAGGGGGCAGTTTAGAGAGAGGTAGGGGATGTTAGGGAGGAGAGAGAGATGGGGCAGGAGAAAGGGTGCGAAGGGGAGCAGGGGGTGGGGAGTGAGGGCAAGATGGAGGTGGCAAATGGGGACAGGGAGGTGGGGTAGTAATGGGGAGAAGGGAGGGGGCGGTGTTGAGAGAGAGGTGGGGATGAACGGAGGAGCAGATGGTGGGGAAGATGTAAGAAGGAGATTGGGGAGAGGTTGGTGGGGATGAGCTCTACGAGGGTGTGGAGAGGTTGGGGTTGAGAAGGGAGGGGCAGATGTTGGTGGGGAGCATGTAAGAAGGGGAGAGGGGTTGATGGGGATGGGGTCTATGAGAGTGTGGAGAGATTGAGGGAGAAGGAGGGGGAAGAAGTAGGGACAGAAGAAGGGGTACATGTTGGAGAAGAGGATGTAGGAAGCAGAATTAATGAGGTCTGCAAGGGAGGGGAGATGGGACAAGAGTGTGGAGAAAAAGGTACGGAAATCAGGGATATAATGGAATGGAGCAAAAGATGGGGCAAGGGGGATGGGGAATGCAGAAGACTGGGCAAGGGGCTATTGCAGAGAGATGGTTGAGCAATGATGGGAAGGGGGAGATTGGGGCAGGGACAGTATGGAGATAGAGATTGGGGCTGGTGGGGAGATTGGGGAGGGGTTAAAGAGGTGGAGGGGGAAGATGGGGCAGAGACATGATTGCAGATGGATGAGTGAGAAGGAAGGATGGTGGGGATATAGGGGTGGAGAAAGGGCCAGGAGGTGGAAATCAGGGAAAGGTGGAGTGGGGAAAAGGGAACAGGATAGAGGATGGAGTTAGGGCTAGGGAGATGGAGTGAGGAGGAGATAGGTGAGATGGAGGGAGGGGAGAACAAGGAGAGGAAGATGAGGACAGGGAGAGGTAATGATGGGGTTCAGATGGGGAGGAGGCAGGGATGGAGCCATGGTTAAGGGGAGATGAAGACAGTAATGCAAGGAGGGTATAGATGGAATGGCGAGATGATAGGGGAGAGGAGAAATGGGAGCTGTGATGAAGTGGGGAGGGAGAAATGGGGCAGACGGGTAGAGTGGGAAGATAGGGGGAAAGTTTGAAGTAATACAGTATATTCACCACATACAAACCTGAGATTCATTTTCATTTTCCCACTGACATACTCACTAAACCCACTAACCATAGTAGAATCAATGAAATACCACACCAATAGGGTGAACAACCAGTGTGCAAAAGACAACAGTGCAAATGCAAACGTTTGTAGAAAAAGAAATAATAAATACATAAACAATGAATATTGAGATCATGAGATGAAGAGTCCTTGAAAGTGAGACCCTAGGTTGTGGGAACAGTTCAGTGATGGGGCAAGAGAAGTTGAGTGAAGTTATCCCATTTGGTTCAAGAGCCTGATGACTGAAAGGTAACAACTTCCTGAACCTGGTGGTGTAAGTCCTGAGGCTCCTGTACCTTCTTCCCAATGGCAGCAGCAAGAGTGGTAGTGGTCTCTGATGATGGATGGTGCTTTCCTGAAACAGCGCTCCATATAGATATGCTCAATAGTGGGGAAGGTTTTACCCATGATAGACGGAGCTGTATCCACTACTTTTATAGGATTTTCTGTTCAAGGCCATTGGTGTTTCCATTCCAGGCAGTGATGCAGCCAGTCAATATACTCTCCACACACATCAATAGAAGTTTGTCAAAGTTTTAGTTGTCAGGCCAAATCTTTGCAAACTCCTAAGGAAGTAGAGATGCTGCTGGGTTTTCTTTGGCATTACATGCATGCTGGGCCCAGGACAGGTCCACTGAAATAATAACACTGAGGAATTTAAAGTTGATGACTCTCTCCACCTCTGATATCTTGATGAGGACTGGCTCATGGACCTCTTCTTTCCTACTTCTGAAGTCAATAATCAGCTCCTTGGTCTTGCTGACATTGAGTAAGAGCTTGTTTTTGTGGCAATACTCAGCCAAAATTTCAATCTCCCTCCATGCTGATTTGTCACCACCGTTGATTTGGCCTACAGCAGTGGTATTGTTAGCAAACTAAAGTATGTCATTGAACCTGTGCTTAGCCATACAGTAATAAGTGTAAAGTGAGTGAAGCAAGGACTAAGCACACAGCTTTGTGATGTACCTGTGCTGATGGAAACTGGGGAGGATATGTTGCCAATCTGAAATAACTGAGGTCTGCAAGTAAGGAAATCAAGGATCCAATTACACAAGGAGGTATTGAGGACAAGGTCTAGAAGCTTATTGATTAATATCATGGGGATGATAAGTTCAAAGAACATTTATTATCAATGTCTGTATACATTATACAACCTTGAGATTCATCTCCTAACAGCCACAAAACAAATAAACCCAAAAGAACCCATAAAGAAAAGAACGTTGAATGCCCAAGGTGGAGAGAAATAAAAACAAATAATGCCAACAATAGCCACAAGCAAATAGCATTCTGAACTGGAGCCCACAGACCTTTAGTTCAGCACAGAGCAGAATAGCAAGCTGAACTAGCTATCCCTCATCTTAAGGCCTCAACACCCTGATCTTTCCAATCTGGCCTGATGCCTAATTCATCATTCAAACATTGGGTTCAGTTGCTTCGATATGCTCCAGGGGGCTGGACTCCACCAACGCAGTTCGGTCTGTACCTAACCTTTCCCATTCAGCCTGGCATTTAACTCGTCATTCAGTCATGGGGTTCTTCTGCTTCGGTATGCTCTGAGGACTGGAACCTGCAGCCTCAATTCGCCCTGGACCAAACCTTTCCGATTCAGCTTGTTGTCTACATTGATCGAACCTCAGGTCTTCCTTCCTCTCAGCATCGTGCCTGCTGCCTCACCTTGCATCAGTTCTGCCACACCGAATTGCCTCCAAGTCCAAAGGGAAGTTATAGGCTATCATTTGCAATGATTGTTTACCAGAAAAAGTAATTAATGAAGTATTTAGTTTTTTTCCTTGTTTCATTAGCCAGTTGCCAGAAGTTGCTGAGGTTCACCTGGCCATCTTAAATCAGATTGAATGTTGATCTCTCCTGAAGTTTACATTTTTGCTGTTCAGATGTTCCAGGGCTGAGTGAAGAGCCAATGAAATGGGTGAGATGGCTTTCTAGAGATTGTACCAGGACCTCCTGGTTGCAAGACTAGAATGCCCCTAATCTGGCCCTCAGCAGATTGTGGATCATTTGGTGTTTCTGGCTGGGAAACTCTGCATGATATTGTGGGGACATACTTGTCTATGACTGTTTTTATAAAGTCCACGACAATCATTGCATATTTATTCAGATCCACAGATCAGTCCTTGAACATGGCTTAGTCCAACAACCTGAAGAAATCCCATAGCCACTCCCCAGACTTCTTTGTTGTCAGAATCTCTAAGGCCTTGTTCTTTAGCCTCTGCCTGTATCTAGGTAGGAGAAGGATAGCCAAGTGATCAGATTTCCTGAAATGCTTTCTGGACATGAAATGGTAGGCATTCCTTATGTTAGTATAACAGTAGTCTAGTGTGTTGGGGCTTCTGGAACCACAGGTTATATGCTGATGGTGATTAGGCAAAGATCTCTTTAAACAAGCCTGATTGAAACCCCCAACTATGATATGAATTGCAGTGGCTGGACTGTTTCTTGTTTGGTGACTGGCATCAAACAGTACCTCAGGCACATGATTACAGTCGGCCGCTGATGGTATTTAAGATGGGGATGTAATGGGATGGGGGGCTACAGATTGGAGTATGGAGATGGAATTGGGGGGGGAGATGGATATGGCACAGGAGCAATGGGGAAGGGAAAAGGGATGGAGAGTGGAGAGGGACAGATTGAGAGATGTGCAGATATGGATGGGGAGAGGAAAGATGATGGCAGGGAGAGGTAATTGATTGGAGAGTGAGAAGGGGCAGTGAGAGGGTGTGGAGATGGGCTTGTCAGATGGGGCAAGGAGGGTAGTGATGAGGTGGAGAAATGGGTGAGAGGAGAAGATGGGATGGGAGGAGTGGGGTGGGGTCAGTGAAATGGGGAAGGAGAGGTGAGAGCAGAGTGATGGAAGTGCAGAGATAGGGAAGGGCAGGAAATTGGGTGAGGGGCAGGAGGTAGGTAAGTGATGGTGGGAAAGGGATATTGGGCAGGGAGATAGGGAAGTGGTGAATGGGGGAAATGGGGAGGGGTTGATGGAAAGGACAGCAGATGCTCTCTGGGAGATAGGAGTAGAGAGGTGGTGGAGAAGGGGTCAGGGAGATGATAGCAGAGTAGTGAGATGGGGAAGGGGAAGATACTTCCAGGAAGATGACTTCTACAGGGTCAAACAAAGGTGTTATTGTCTTTTTTAATAGATTGTTTTATTATCGTAGGATTCAGCTGGAACTTAAAATACCCCAGATCCACCCCATCAGCAAGTTGCTCATTGGTGGAGAAATTGAAGGAGCTGGACTTGGAGTGGATCATGATGCTACACAACAGAGAGGTGTTGGTGCACAAAGGAGGTGTGCCGTGTAACAGCAAGTGACCGTCTTAGTCACTTTTCCTGTGATTTCAACACCCTGTTGGAAGTTGGTAGCGTGGAATGCTGCAAGTCCAATTCATTGGTGTACTGGGAGTTGGTGTGGGAGCTGCACGGCCTCCATCGTGGCAAGGACTAGGCCTCAAGCTAGAGTTTTGCCAGCTGGCAGCCGCCTAGGGGAGCCGTCAGAGTTGTGCACTCCACCACAGTGCCGGAGGCAGTGAGGCATGACGTTCCTGTGCAGTCGATGCTGCATCCCAGGCTCGCTTGGTTGCAGACAAGCTGGATTATGTTCTACTGCAGACTGCTGCGCCATTCATGGACCCAGGAACTTGGGTGTGTCTGTGTTTTACTGCTGCCTTATGCTGTACATGACTGTAGGTATTGCGTTTAGCATTTTGACCCTGAGCAACGCTATTTCGTTTGGCTGTATTCATGGGGTATTCATGTATGGTTGAATGACAATTAAACTTGAATTGGTGGAGGGGCAGAGGAGGAACGTGAGAGGACCACATGATGAGATGGAGTGTGGAGATGGTGGGTGGGAGATAGGGGATGAGAAATAAGGTGGAGATGGTAATGGAGGAGGGTGAAGATGAAGAAAGATGGAGGATCAGATAGGGATGGGAAATGGGTGGTAATAAGAGATTGGGAAGGGCCAAGGGTGGTTGCATTGGGGATATGGGGGTAGTAAGATAGGAGAATGAGGCATGATATGGATGGAGTTGGAGTGGAGAGATGAGACTGGGACAGCTGGATGTCAGGAGATGGGGGAAGGGGGAGCTAAAGAGGGGAAGAGGTAGAAATGGGTGGAAAGATGGAGATGGGGAGGAGCAGTGGGAGATGGAAGTTGGAAGAGGGGAGATGGCAGGGGTATAGGATGGTGTGGAGGAGATGAAAGCAGTGGAGATGAGGTGAGGAGATGGGAGTGCAATGCTAGGGGGTGAGATGGGTCATAAGGGAAGATGGGGAAAATGGGAAGGTGAGTGAGGGGAAGATGGGATGGAGAGTTGTGCTGGGGAAAACAGGAATGGATTTGATGAGAGAGGGCAGATTGTCTGGGGAAGGTGTCAGGGAGTGAGGCAGAGAAGGGGTGTTGGTAGGATGGGAAATGAGGTGGGAGGGGAGAGATGGTGGAGGGCAAATGGAGTACAATGCTGGAAGGGGAGAGATGTGGAAGCGACATGGGGAGGGGAAATATAGGGCAGAGAGGGAAGAGAAAAAGTGGTCTGAGATGGGGTGCGGAGGAGGAGTGAGAAAATAGAGCGGAGAGATGTGAAGGGAGAAGCAGAGGTAAATGGGAAGGGATTGATGGGGTGGGGAAGATGGGACATCAGGTAAAGGGATGGGGGGTAGAGTAGGTTAGTGGGTAGGGAGGGGAGAAGGGGCATGCAGAAAAGTAAGGGAAGAAGGTAAAGAACAAAGAGTAGAAAGGTGGGGCAGAAAGATGTGGAGAGGTGAGGGAAATGTGGGCGAGAAGATGGGGGAGGTCAAGAAATGAGGTTGAGTAGAGGAGGGAGATTGGAACAGAGAGATGGAGGAGGTGGAGAGCAGATGAGGGTGTGTAGATGGGGCAGGGGGAGTATGGGGGAGATGGTTGAATGGAGAAGAAAGTTACAGGGAGGGGACAAAGGAGATTTGAGGTTGTGGAGATGGGGTGTAGTGAAGTGGAGGATGGGGTAAGGATATGGATGGAAATGGGTGTGGAGATGAGGCTGGAGGAGATGGGAGCACTGAATGCCTCCCAGATTCACTCACTGAGTGCCTCCCAGATTCCAACATTTGCCATCTCTACTGTCTCCAGAAAACGAAGGGATGAATGCTTTGATGGAATATGAGGTGAGCCAAGTCAGAGCCAGATGATGTTATTGGAGGGGGATGCAGAAGCTGTTAATAATTCCTTGGATGGTGGGCTTCCCAAATTTAGTCGGTTTACCCAGTGTGGGATTTCTGGCAATCAGTTTGGTAAATTGGTAGGGATGGGTACAACTTGTCTCTGAATGTGAACAAAACAAAAGAGATGGTTGTTGACTTCAGGAGAGCGCGGAGCAATCACTCTCTGCTGAATATTGATGGTTCCTCAGTAGAGATCGTTAAGAGCACCAGATTTCTTGGTGTTCACCTGACGGAGAATCTCACCTGGTCCCTCAACACCAGCTCCATAGCCAAGAAAGCCCAGCAGCCTCTTTACTTTCTGCGAAGGCTGAGAAAAGTTCATCTCCCACTCCCCATCCTCACCACATTCTACAGAGAATTTATCAAGAGCATCCTGAGCAGCTGCATCACTGCCCGGTTTGGGAATTGCACCATCTCGGATCGCAAGACTCTGTAGCGGATAGTGATGTCAGCTGAGAAGATCATCAGGGTCTCTCTTCCCACTATTACAGACATTTACACCACATGCTGCACCCACAAAGCTAACAGTATTCTGAAGGACCCCATGCACCCCTCACACAAACTCTTCTCCCTCCTGCCATCTGGCAAAAGGTACTGAAGTATTCGGGCTCTCACGACCAGACTGTGTAACAGTTTCTTCCACCCAAGCCATCAGACTCCTCAATACTCGGAGTCTAGACTGACATCTACATCATTTATTATTATATTGTAATTTGTCCTCTACTGTGCCTATTGTCTTGTTTATTAATTATTGTACTGCCCTGCACTGTTTTGTGCACTTTATGTAGTCCTGTGCAGGTCTATAGTCTAGTGCAGTTTTTATGTTGTTTTACTTAGTCTAGTGTAGCCTTGTGCTGTCTCACATAGTCTAGAGTAGTTTTGTGTTGTTTCATGTAGCACCAGGGTCCTGGAGGAACATTGTTTCATATTTACTGTGCACTGTACCAGCAGTTTATGGTCGAAATGACAATAAATGTGACTTTACTTGACTTGGGTGTTTGCTAAATGCATGTTATGCAGAAGCTCTGGGCATTATCAGTGTATGTGCATAAACTGGCAATGTTTTCAGATTACATTGAGCAAGTGAAGTATGAGAATGAGAACGAGAATGCAACTATGGGTAGATTATGGCACCACGTAAGGGAATGGCACAGGTACAGGAAAATAACCCATTGCTTTTGATTCTCTAACTACAACTAACTATTAATGAAACCAGAAATGTGATCTTACCCAGCTAGATAAGGTGAAGAGCTTTTGAGAGAGGATGATGTAATTAATTGTCAAAATGGACTAGGAGGGATAGATTATTTTTTATCAAATTATATAGGGCATGATAATTGTTGCTTTCCATGCCTCATGGCACATCAGACGGTAACCTTGCCAATTCTTTAGCATTTGTCTGTTTGTTATGAGGCTGAGTTGCTAGCTCGACACCATAGATGGAAAGAGTGCAAGGAGCCAGCGGGATTCGTACCTGGGGCCACTCACCTCGAGGTCCGGTGCAGATGCCACTACACCACCGGCTGGCTATTAGAGGGTGTGATTAGTGGCTTTGAAATGAGCAGTTTCAACACTGTAATTGTGGTGAAAACCTAATTTGAGGGTTCTAAAATATGACTTCTGGGCAAGAAGGGGGATGAACTTTTGAGGCTACAACACATACAACAAAACTGAGGGAATGTCTTAATTGGGTCTCACCCCAAAATGTTGACAGTTCCTCTCCCCCTACAGATGTTGCTTACTGTGCTAATTTCTTTCAGCAGTTTGTTACTTGCTTCCGATTCCAGTATCTGCAGTCTATTTTGTCTCTAGGAAATTTACAACCTTCTTCACTCCAGGAAAAATAAACACAGATTATTCAATCTCCCTCCATAGGGAAAGCTTTCCATTCCAAGCAACACCCTATTGGATCTCCTCTTCACTCTCCCTATTGTGTGACATCAAGAATTGTACAGAGTACTTCAAATGCAGCCCAGTAGCATGAAGTAGCAACATAGCATCCTAACTTAGAGTCTATGCCCTGATCCACGAATGCAAACATGCCCTAGGCTTTCTTCATAACTCTATTGATTGGTCTTGCCAGTTTCAGAGAACTATGGAGTTTGAACACCAAGGACCTTCAGCTTATCAATATTCCTTATTGTCCTACTGTTGGCCAAGGAGGAATTAAAATATGGAAGAAAACTTTGAACTCGAATGACTCTAGGACATGGAAGTAGACAAACCAATGGTCTTTGTTCTTGCATGTGGTAGAAGGAATGGAGGCTGCCATTTTTTGAAGTTCCTCTGTAATCTCCATTTTGTGAGCTATCTTATGAAATGGTTCTGCTCATGAACAGCTGTATCAGTGCTTTAAAGAGGATACAATGATGTTCCTGATAATGTGCTGAACTAGAGATAATTTCCGAAAAAGAAGTTATTTGTGAGGTGTTCTTTGGTAAGATAGAACATAGAAGTTTATGAACAGGGGAGTCTGTGTCTGACCTCAGTAACCCAAGCCTAGTAATTGGCTGGTCTGCTCAGATTTGGAACAAAGAGACATTATCTACAAGTCATTACTTGTGAGAAGGGCAATAAAATGATGCTGGCTTGGACCAGAGCCAATGGGAAGCTGACACATGTTAGCCAGATAGGCCAGAGCCAATGAGCTTGAAACACAACGTTTGAACTGATAAGGATAGGGTGTAAGGCTGGGGAGCTTAGCATGCAAAGCAGGGAGAACTCTGGAGACTAACTATTGCAAGGAAGCACCCCCCCCCCCCCACCAAATGCTAGGAGTTGGGAGAAGAAGGATCAAACATTTGGTCAATAGGAGATCCCCTATTTCAGTGTTATAAATTGGAGACATAGTCTGAGTGAGTATTGGCACAGAGGGAACAATAGAATTATGGTTTAAGCTGTTAGCCCAAAGTCAACATGGTTACGTTGGTATTTGTACAGAGACAATAAAGTGCAAACTTTGATTAATTAAGAGTTGCGTAGTGAATTGCCTAACCTAGATCAGTTGATGATAGTCAACACTACTGTTTTCTGTATATGTCTTCCCCTATTTAACTTCCCAAATTCCATCCCCTATCACTGCCCAGCTTTCCAGCTGAGTTAGGTGTACTGTAGCCTTAGATAAACTTCCTCTCTGTCTGTAACATCAGCAGTATTCATGCCACGGGCATACTTACTAATCATGCCTCCTATGTTTATCAAAATGTTTTTAATATATATTAAAAACAAAAAGGTCCCAGCACTGATCCCAGTGAGACACTTTTCATCACAGACTTTCAATCACAAAAACATCCTTATTTCACTATCCTCTGCCTCCGTTCACTAAGCCAATTGTATATCCAGTTAGCCCACATGCCTTAGATGTGGCTTAACTGTTTGAACCAGCTGACCACACGAGACCTTGTCAAGTGTATAATTAAAGTCCATATAGAGAACATCTGCAATGCTGCCCTCATCAGTCGCCTTTGTACTTCCTGAGAAAGGAAACAAATTAATGAGACAGCATTTCACAGTCACAAACTGATGCTAAGCATCTCGAATCATCCGCGCCTTCCAAATGTCCAACAAAATTTTCTCCTTAGAATTGTCTCCGACAGCCTCCTTACCTCTTACTGAGGCTCACAACGCTGTAGTGACTTCCCTGGTTTATTTCTGTTGCTCTTCTTTAAATAAAGAAACAACACTATCTATTCTTTTATCTTCTGGCACTTTGCCTGTAGTTAATGATGATGCAAAAAACGGCATCATAGCTCCACTAGTCAGTCATATCCCTTGTTTCCCATTTTTATTTTTTTATTTTATTGAGATACAGCACAGAATTAGCCCTTCTGACCCTTCAAGCTGTACCCCCAATTAATTTAATCTAGCCTAATCACAGGACAATTTACAATGACCAGTTAACTTATAAACTGGTAAGTCTTTGGACTGTGGGAGAACACTGGAGAAAACCCATGCGGTCATGAGGAGAACGTACAAGCTCTATCTGAGCAGCAGGCTGGAAATGAACCCAATGTAACTGTGAAGCTACTCTGCCGGCCTATAGCAACCTTGCAGTGATCTCATCTGGGGATGTATCCACACGTTTCTCTGCAACTTGTGTTTCTCATTTCTGTTGCTGTAATGCTTCTCTATTTTAATGTCCTTTGTGGCTCCTTGAGAAAGATTTCATAGTTTTCTGAATGGTTCCTTCTGGTCAACATTTCAGAAACTGCTGATCATGATTCTGGATTAGAGACCCAGAATTATGAAGCCTGCATCTCTTTCAACAATCAAATTCCCAGCTTTTCACTTCATCCCTCCCGCCCCAACCTGGTTTCACCTATCACCTTGTGCTTCTTCCTCCCCTTCCCCCCCAACTCCCCAACCACCTTCTTACTCTGACTCCTCATCTTTTTTTCTCCAGACCTGAAACGTCAGCTATACTCTCTTCCATAGATCCTGCCTGGCCTGCTGAGTTCCTCCAGCATTTTGTGTGTGTTGCTTGGATTTCCAGCATCTGTAGATTTTCTTTTGTTGGTTATTAAGCATGTTTGACAAATTCATATTCTGATTTTATAAAGAATAAATTGGTAAACAAGAGAAATCCTGTAGCTTGCGGAGATCCAAAGCAACACATACAAAATGTTGGAGGAACCCAGCAGATCAGGCAGCATCTACAGAAAAGAGTAAACAGTCAACGTAGCAAGCTGAGACCTTCTTCAGGACTTATTCCAGGAAAAAAAATTGATAAATTATTTAGTGAAAAAAATACTCACCTACAGAGCCTGCAGACTCACTTTATGTGTGAATGCCTTCCTTTATTATCAAAAAACATGGAGGTTTTACTAGAATTGAATCCAACAATAGCTGAGTTGTAGCTGGAATATTGTGTATAGATATTACAGGAAAGACTTGAAGTGGAGGAAATTTATGAAGTCTTTGGAAAATTGTCACTTTGAAGAAAGGTTAGATAAGTTAGGTTTGTTTCCTTTAATTCAGAGATGAAATTTAACCCAGGCAACCTGTTCATATTCGATACCTTCACAGTATGGTCTGGGTCAAGAATCCCATTAGAACAAGTGTCTATACCAAATTTTGAACCACAGACCTATATAGAATGTATAAATAGTCCATCTGACATTAATAAATGGGTGATTAATCCTTAATTAATGTTTCAGAGATCTAAAATCCATAGGTATATGTAGTTCACCACAAGGGTTAAGTGTGTAAAGTGATGAGGGGCCTAGATAAAGTAACAAGGATCTGTTTATCATAGCTGAAGAGTCGAGAAGGATCATGAATTGGTAGAAAGATTACAGAAAAAATAAGGGAAAGTTTTGTCATTGTATGGGTACTAGGGCATTGTAATTCATTGTTTGAAAGCAGGATGGAGGCAGAAACCACATATAAGAAAAAATGCCTGGTTGTGTACATGGAGGCATGACTGCAGGACTATACATTAGATGCTGAAAGATGGAACTAGGTTGGGTGGCCATTCTTTAACTGGGATAAAGACAATGCATTGAATGTTCTCCTTCTCTTTGGTGAAAGTACAATGACTCTTTGATACCAGGAGATATGCTTCCATTTCTACTAGTACATTTCCCTACATTGATTATGTGGTTACCCATTCAAATGAATAAATATTGTATGCCAAGAGGAAGTATTTAATATAAACATTAATGAAGTATTAAAATAGACGTAATGGTTAATGCTACTCTTTTTATTTCCCTTCGAGTCAACAACTGACAAGTTTGTGTCCCATAGGATTTGTGCTGGAACCATTGATGCCTGTAATAGATGTGAAAGGCACGATCAGTAAGTTTACGAGTGACACAAAGATTAGCAGCACACACAAAATGCTGGAGAAACTCAGCAGGCCAGGTGGCAGCTATGGAAAAGAGTACAGTCAATGAGACCCTGAGACCCTCTTGTTTGGCAAAGATTAGCAGAGTTATTTATAGTGTGGAAGGTTGACTTTTGCTGCAGACACATATAGACATGCTGAAATGGTATGAAAAACAGCAGATGAAGTTTAATTCAGACAAAGAGGAAGTGATATTGAAGTGAGGACAGACACCATGCTCTTAGGGTATGCTCTTAGGGTATATTGAAGATCTGCCATACTTCTATATATTTTTGCAGGTGGCAAATCAAACATAATATGGTTTGGATGGCAAATGAGATGCTGTCCTTCATTGGTCAAGGCACTGAATATATGGTCTGGTCACAATGCGTTGACGTGTTGAAGAGGATACAGAGGACATTCAGCAGAATGGAATGAGGAGAGACTGGAGAAGTTGGGTCTGTTCTGGAGCAGAGGGGGTTAAGTAGGGACATGACTGAAATACAAAGAATAGGTAGCGTAGTATGCAGGAACCCTTTCTCCATATCAGAGAGGACAGACTCAGGGTAAAATGGAGAGAATTGGAGAGGATGTGAGGGAGAAATCTTATTCACCCAGAAAAATGTTGGTATCTGTAATGCACTGCCTGAGAGAGTGGTTGAAGTTGGGTTGACAACATTTGTCAGACCTCTATAACGAACATCTGAATCAATTAGGTATAAAAGGCTGCAGATCAAGTGCTGGAAGATGGGATTAAAACAGGAGTGCACTTATTGGTTGGCATGGATGAGTTGGGCTGAATGAGCTGTTTCCATGCTGAATGACTCTATATTGAAATTATTAAGAGCTGTGTAGCAATGAAGCATGCTTTTTGGCCCAACTCATTTGTAACAGCAAAGATGCCTATCTCAGTTAATCCAAATTGCCTGCATTTGGCCCCATACTTCACGAAACACTTCCTACCCATGTACCTGTCCAAATGATTTTAAGTATTATATTTGTATATTATGTACCTACATCATCTCCTCTGATAGCTTCTTCATATACCCACCACCAGTTCATGTGGAGAAATTTGTCCCTCAGATCGCCTTTAAAAATTTCAGCACTCTCCTTAAAGCTAAACCTTCTAGCCTTAGAGTCCCCTACCCTTGGACTATGACTATCTATCCTACCTGTGCTCCTCAACATTTTATAAATCTTTATCAAGTTGCTCTCTGCCTCTTTCAAATCTAAAGAAAGCAGTCCCAGCCTATCCAATCAGCTCTTATTTGGATTGATTTCTCTGGAGCATTGGAGGATGAGGGGCAAACTAATGGAAAAATATAAAATTGTGAGAAGCAAACATGAAAAATATAAAATTATGAGAAGTATAAATAGGGTAAATAGTCAGAATCTTTTCCCTTGAATGAAAATATTAAATAGCAGAGGGCATAGAGTTAAAGTGAGAGGGAGAAAGTTTAATGGAGATTTGCAAGGCAGACTTTATACACGGAGATTAGTGGGTACCGTAGCCAGGGGAGGTGGTAGAGGCAGCAAAGTTTAAGGACATTTAGACTGCACATGATCAGGCAGAGAATGGATGGATTTAGTCCATGAACAGGCAGATAATTTTTAAATTGTCATTGTGAGCTAGCGGCCCGTTCTTGTGCTCTGTTTTATGCTCCAGTCCGGGCAACATCCTTATGAATCTTCTCCACACACTCTCACTTAATCACTTCCTTCCCATAGCACGCCAACCAAAAATGTACACAATTATCAAAGCGTGGTCTAACCAAAGTTTGGTACAAATGTAAGATGAGATTCCAATTCTTGTTCTGAATGCCAAGGCTGATGAGGGCAAGGACACCATATGCCTTCTTCATCATCCTGTCTACCTACATTACCATGGGAACGGTGCATATGTATCCCTAGAATACAACACACCTCAATGCCCTGATTTACTGAGAATTTCCTGGCCCATTTTAATGCATCAATTCATACTTGTCCAGATAAAATTCCATCTGCCTTTCCTTTGCACATCTTCCCAGTTGATGTACATCTTGTTGTCACCTTAGACAACCTGGCACCTGGCACTGATTCCAGAGTTACATCAGTGTTTACAGGCCTTCCATCTGAAAAACTATCTTCTCCTACCATCCTCCATCTTGTACACCAAGTCAATTTTGTATCCAATTGGCCATCTCACCCTGGATCCTATGTGTTTTCACCTTCTGGAATAGCCTTACTCATGTTGAAGTTTTGTTGTTCAGTTGTTAAGTCGGGTCCGACTCTTTATGACCTCATGGACTCCTGCACATCAAGCCTTCTTGTTGGAAGCTGCCTCTCTAAGATCCCCCAAGGATCATACGCATTGTCTGAGTAATATTATCTATCCATCATAGTCTCTCATCCTCTCCTTTTACCTTCTGTTTTACCTAACATGAGATTCTTCTCCAAGGAATCCTGTCTTCTCATGACGTGGCCAAAATATTTGAGCTTTTGTCTCATAATCGAGCCTCCTAGTGAGTAGTCTGGCTGTATTTCTTCAGTATTGACTTGTTGGATCTTCTTGCTGTCCAACAAACTCTTAACACTTACCTCCAGCATCCAAGTTCAAAGGCATCGATTCTTTTGTATTCAGCCTTACTAATAGTCCAGCTCTCACAGCCATATATCACAACTGGAAATACCATAGACTTGACTATATGGATCTTTGTAGACAATGTTATGTCTCTGTTCTTCAGTATTTTATCGAAATTTGCCATTGCTGCCCTCCCCAGAAGTAAGCGCTCTTTAATTCTGTGACTGCAGTCACCATCTGTAGAAATCTTTGAACCGAGGAAGACAAAATTTGTCACTGTTTCCACTTCGTTTCCATTTATTACCACCGAGTTAATAGGGCCAGTCAATATAATCTTGGTTTTCTTAATATTGAGCAACAAGCCAACTTTTGCACTTTCTTCTTTCACTTTGATTAGAAGCTTCCTCAGATCCTCCTCACATTCAGCCATTAGAGTAGTATCATCCATATATCTGAGGTTGTTAGTATTTTGATTCCAACATTTGAGTCCTCTAGACCAGCATTCCTCATGATGTGTTCAGCATATAGATTAAATAAGTAGCGTGACAGTCTGCAGCCTTGTCATACTCCTTTTCCAATCTTGAACCAACTGGGTCATGTCCTCTTCTCTCTGTTGCCATCATGAAGAACGTACAGGAGCCTCAGGACCTGCACCATCAGTTTCAGGAGCTGTTCAACCGTCAGGTTCTTGAAAAAGTGGGGATATCTTCACTTGCCTCATCACTGAACTGGATTCCCTTTCAAGGACTCTTCTTCCTATTGAACAGAGAAACATAGAAATTTTACAGCACATTACAGGTCCTTTGGCCCACAATGTTGTGCCAACCATGTAACCTACTCTAGAAACTGCCTAGAATTTCCCGAGCACATAGCCTTCTATTTTTCTAAGCTCCTTCTCATGTTCTTGGTATTTATTGTTTATTTATTAATTATTATTATTTATTTTGGTACTGTTCCTTTCTGTATTTATGCACACTTTATTGTTTTTTTCATATTGATTGTTGTTTGCCCTGTTGGGTGTGGTGTTTCATTGATTGTATTGCGTTTCTTTTATTTACTGTAATTGCCCACAAGAAAGCAACTCTCAGGGTTGTGTATGGTGGCATATATGTGCTTTGCTCATAAACTTAGATGTCAGTTATGGTGCAGGACTGTGCAAGCCGTGTAGACAGCATCAATCTTCTTGGAAACTTCCTGGAAACTGCTTGGAAAAAGTTAATCAGTGTTGACATTATTTCTTATACAGCGAGACATACGGACTACTCTTAACGAGTTTCTGTGTTTTTTTTTAACAAATACAAATAAATCCTGTCTGCCCTTCCAATAAATTTAAGAAGAAGAATGCAAGTGCTAGAAAAAGATATTTAGAAATAGAATCAGCTGTCACATAGCCAAGACTGAGGGGAATGGGATTTGTGTGAGATGCCAGTTGGCACTTGTAACATAAGAAGCATGCAAGAGTCATTACATAAGAGTACCGGGGGGGGGGGAAGGATACAAAAACTGATTGACTAACGTCACCTCATTGAGGTGATTGAGAGGAAATTGCTATCTATGTTCATGTAATCGTCAATAATTCCTAATTTATCAACGAAGACCATCATTTCATTCTACTTATTGTATCCATACATTTCAGTATCCTAACTGCTCTAAATGTGATAACTCCCCAGATTTATTTTACCAGCTGATAGTTGTGTCAGTGACCAACATACTGCTCAAGTACAAATACAATGAATTCTGGTTAATTGGGGTACATTGGGACCAGTATATCTTGGCCCAAATAAGTGGCTGCCCCAATTAGCTAAAATTTCATTGAAATCATTGAAAGGAAAAAAAATAGACAATCTCCTGTTTAACTGAGTAACTATTTATGTAATACCTCTACAGTACGATAAAACTGTGTATTAGTTCCTACTAATTTTTTGATGGAGGTATTCATCTGCTGTGTCCTTTTGATTGAATGTACAATGCCTATAAAAAGTATTCATCCCCCTTGGAAGTTTTCATGTTTTCTTGTTTTACAACATTAAATCACAATGGATTTAATTCAGCTTTTTTGATACTGATCAACGGAAATCAACTCATTCATGTCAAAGTGAAAACAGATCCCTACAAAGTGATCTAAATTAATTATGAATATAAGACACAAAATAATTGATTACATAAGTATTTATGATGCACCAAATCATCACTGGTGCATCCAATTGGTTTTAGGAGACCCACTATTTGTTAAATGGAGATCACCATGTGCAGTCAAAGTGTTTTAATTGATTATAGTAAAAATACACCTGTTTCTGGAAGGTCCAACTGCTGGTGAGTCAGTATCCTGGCAAAAACTACATTACGAAGACAAAAGAACACGGCAAGCAACTCCGCGAAAAAGTTATTGAAAAGCTCAAGTCAGGATGGATACAAAAAAATTGCAAGTCACTGAATATCCCTCGGAGAACAGTTAAGCCAATCATCCAGAAATGGAAAAATAAGGCACAGCCGTAAGACTGCCTAGAGCAGGCTGTCCTCAAAAACTGAGTGACTGTGCAAGAAGGGAGCTAGTGAGGGAGGCCACCAAGAAACCTATGACAGCTCTGGAGGAGTTACAAGCTGCAGTGGCCAAGGTGGGAGAGACTGCACAAACAACAACTGTTGCCTGGGTGCTTCACTAGTCGCAGTTTTATGTGAGAGTGACTAAGAGAATGCCACTGTTGGAAAAAAAAGCTCACATGAAATCTCAGCAAGAGCTTGCAAGTCAGCTGGAAGAAAGTTCTATAGTCTGAATAAATCAAAATTGAGCTTTTTTTCCACCAGACTAACCATTACACATCCCACCACCCCTACAGTGAAACATGGTGCTGGCTGCAATAAAACATGAAAACTTCCAAGGCAGGGTGGTGGGCGGGTTGCTGAATACATTTCATAGGCACTGTGAAGAAAATCAGCGCAGGCACTCTGCTGATGATGAACTGGCATTATGTAATATTTTAAGCGATTGCATCCTCCAAATCTTCCATGTCATTTTAAAATTCAAGATGTTTGACAAACCTTATTGAATTTTTTGAAGAAGTTACGATGTTTGACAAACCTTATTGAATTTTTTGAAGAAGTTACGAGGAATGTTGACGAGAGTAAGGCAGTGGATGTAGTCTATATGGACTTCAGCAAGGCCTTTGACAAAGTTCCACATGGAAGGTTAGTTAAGAAGGTTCAGTCGTTAGGTATTAATGCTGGAGAAATAAAATGGATTCAACAGTGGCCAGATGGGAGATGCCAGAGAGTAGTGGTGGATAATTGTTTATCGGGATGGAGGCCGGTGACTAGCGGGGTGCCTCAGGGATCTGTTTTGGGCCCAATGTTGTTTGTAATATATATAAATGATCTGGATGATGGGATGGTAAATTGGATTAGTAAGTATGCCGATGATACTAAGGTAGGAGGTGTTGTGGATAATGAGGTGGGTTTTCAAAGCTTGCAGGGAGATTTATGTCAGTTAGAAGAATGGGCTGAACGTTGGCAGATGGAGTTTAATGCTGAGAAGTGTGAGGTTCTACATTTTGGCAGGAATAATCCAAATAGAACATACAGGGTAAATGGTAGGGCATTGAGGAATGCAGTGGAACAGAGAGATCTAGGAATAACAGTGCATAGTTCCCTGAAGGTGGAGTCTCATGTAGATAGGGTGGTGAAGAAAGCTTTTGGAACGCTGGCCTTTATAAATCAGAGCATTGAGTACAGAAGTTGGGATGTAATGTTAAAATTGTACAAGGCATTGGTAAGGCCAAATTTGGAATATTGTGTACAGTTCTGGTCACCGAATTATAGGAAAGATATCAATAAATTAGAGAGAGTGCAGAGACGATTTACGAGGATGTTACCTGGGTTTCAGCACTTAAGTTACAGAGAAAGGTTGAACAAGTTAGGTCTCTATTCATTGGAGCATAGAAGGTTGAAGGGGGATTTGATCGAGGTATTTAAAATTTTGAGAGGGATAGATAGAGTTGACGTGAATAGGCTGTTTCCATTGAGAGTAGGGGAGATTCAAATGAGAGGACATGATTTGAGAGTTAGGGGGCAAAAGTTTAAGGGAAACACGAGGGGGTATTTCTTTACTCAGAGAGTGATAGCTGTGTGGAATGAGCTTCCTGTAGAAGTAGTAGAGGCCAGTTCAGTTGTGTCATTTAAGGTAAAATTGGATAGGTATATGGACAGGAAAGGAGTGGAGGGTTATGGGCTGAGTGCGGGTAGGTGGGACTAGATGAGATTAAGAGTTCGGCATGGACTAGGAGGGCCGGAATGGCCTGTTTCTGTGCTGTGATTGTTATATGGTTATATTATATGATTGTTGATGCCTTTGTAATTCCTAACATGTTGAAGTAGTGGAATCATTTCACTTTCATTCCCAGCCAACTCCAAGCCTGAATGCTTGAAATCACGGTGAGCAAAACAGTTCCAAATTGTCTCGCTGCTTATTTGTTGCCAACTATCACTGACAAAAATCACAGCTTTCTGAATACAAACATATGCAACAAATTTAAAAACTGATCTGTCTAAGCACGGATAGTTTCTGATGTCCACCCTAGTTAGAAGCTGTTTGGCAACAGACCCGGCACCAATTAAGTGCCATAGTGTCCCAAATAAATAAAATGAATCCCAGCTATTTTCTCGAATTAGTTTTTGTTCTCTCAGAGTTGTTCCAAATAAATAGCTGCCCCAATTAAATGATAGCCCATTTAAATGGAATCCACTGTATTAACAAATGCTTTCAATATTCATTAGTTCAGTCCCTGTAAAACATACTGCACAGCTGGAATCCTTAGATCAGTAAGGATAACTTATACAGCGTGTTGTGTTTAAAAGAATGAACATGACAACCATCAGCTACAAATTCATCACACAGGACACATTTAAACGCCCCCAAAACAGAACAAAATTAGCCACGAAGAAGAGGTTAATCCAAATCTCTAGATTGAATCACTTTATTACTTCATTGGAAATCAAGGAGTTGGAACAATAATTCCAAGAAAGTATATAAAAAAGAGTGGCTCCTTGTTGTGTGCCACACGTATGAGATGACATCAACGATGGAATAAAATTTCAATGCTGTGTTGCCAGGAAGGACTGGATTTGTTATTCCGCCAGAAATTTATCTGTCTTCAGTGTGTATGCATGTACAATATGAAGTCAACATCTGGCCACCAGCTTTTACACAAATTCATCTTCCTTCCTGTGTCTTCTTATCATTTATCTTACTATTTGAAGATAAATACCTCATATCTGGTACATAGCATGTAAATCAAAATCAACATGTGAATACCCGTTGATAGAATAAAAGAAGTTTTCTATTAATCTAAAGAGAATTTTATTCAGACACCATATAAGAGTTATAAATGTCCTTCAGTAACAATTTACAAAATCAGTTAAGGGACTAATACAGAAACAATTGCTTGTAGTTAATGTATTGAAGAAATAAGACAAATAAGTGCACTGTTTTTATTCTTGGACTGTTAATCAAACAAAGTCACGCAGTATAATTTTACATCTTTTTAATTCTCCAGCTCTGAAAGTGTACAATTACGTAGAAGTTGCAGATTGTGACCTTTTGTGATCCAAACTTGTTTCTTAAACTACGGGGGAGAATAAAGACTAACGTTAATAAGACCTTGTAGGAGACGTGTTAAAATGAAATCAAAAACCCATTTGTACACTTGCTATAGGTAACATAATGCACACTCTGATATCACTACACAGAAGAGCATAGTGTAAGAGACATCTCCGTTGTCAAAACAGAGATTTTATTTCCATCTGTATAAGACCTTGTTCAAAGACATTTCACCAGCTTGAAGATGCTCAATGTCATCATCGAGAGCCTGCAGATGTTGGAATGTGGAATAACATAAAAGACAGTGGAGGAACTCAACAAATCAGGCTGCATCTGAGGAGGGAAATGGACAATCGGCATAACAGGTCAAGACCTTTTATGTGAACTTATTTCAGTCAAGATGAAGTCAGTCAGTCTTGACCCAAAATATTGACTGCTCATTTCCCTCCATAGACAGTGCCTGAGCCACTGAATTCCTCCAGTGTCTTTGGTGTGTCATCATCAACGATCAGTTCTAGTTGTCAATAAAGCATGACCGGGCATCATTTGTCAAAAATCACACAGTGCGATTGATTTTGGAGTACGTTAAAAGGTTGGCACAGCATTGTGTCTGAAGGACCTGTACTGTTCAATCTCAGTCCTTCATTAAAAATCTTTTTCCAATTATGCACTCATTTCAATTTTTTCAAACTAACACAAGGTGATTATGTTTTTGTATCTGAAACCATTTTTTGCACTTTCGATTCATGTACATCACTGAAATAGTACCCGTCCATAGACTGACGATGAATAATGTGACACCAATATTAACTAACGTTTCTAAACTCAGAGCAGCTCAGAAATATACACCCAGTGGCCACTTTAATAGATATGGGAGGTACCAAATAAACTGGCCATTGGGTATATTTCTGGATATCCACTGTCTTCTGATGTTGCAGCCCATCCACTTCAAGGTTTGATGTGTTCATTCAGCGATGCTCTTCTGCACACCACTGTTGTAATGCTTGGTTTTTTGAAATACTGTCAACTTCAATCAGTCTGGCCATTCTCCTCTGACCACTCTCATTAACAATGAATTTTTGCCCGTAGAATGGCTGCTCACTGGGTGATTTTTGTTTTTCACACTATTCTCTAAGTTCTGGAGACAATTGTGCATGAAAATCCCAGGAGATCAGCACTTTCTGAGATGCTCAAACCACACTGAACGGCACCAACAGTCATTCTACAGTCAAAGTCTCTTAGATCACATTTCATCCCCTATGATGCTTGGTCTAAACAACAATTGACCTCGGCATGTTTTTATGTATTGAGTTGGCTGATTGGCTATTTGCATTAACAAGCAGGTATAGGTATACAGGTGTACCTAATAAAGTGGGTGCATTGTTCGGTTGTCTGCAAAATAATTTAGAATTTCCCAAGGTCATGGAAATCCCTAGGTAAGTTCAAATCTTCCATCTTTTTATCTGCAGTCGCTATAACATTCTAATCTCAGTGCAATTGAAAAGAACAGAGAACATATAATCCACTACTTTCTGCCTGATTTGTCCTGTAATTAGATATAATTTATAAATGTGCACATCACAAATTTAAGCAAGTAACATGACAGTCATAAATAAATTTAAGAGTATAATGATAATGTTTATCTTTGGAAAATTTTAGGAAAAATACGCTTAGAAATTCCAGTGCAGTAAATAGGTATAGCAATCTCTTCAAGACTTTGAGATGGAGGGAGAGTGACCTGCTCAAAAGGAGCATAGGATACTGCACCTGGGTGAATAAAAGGTATGTGCGGACAGAGTCTGACTGATAGAAACAGAGCCCCTTGGGCATGATGGTGAGTGCAGGGAGACTTGGTAAATGGAAGGATGAGTTTTACAGGGAGCAGATGCCCACAGCTTACTGCCACGAACTGTACTAGTAGGTACAGAAATGGAACAGAGCGATATGGAAAGATTGTCGGGGGGGGGGGGGCGTTTGCACTCCTGAGGCTCTGTACCTTGCTGATGGAGATTGCACTTGTATGACTGGGAAGGGTTGGGTGTTCCTTCATGCTATTGGAGTAGACCCAAAAGATTATGATAAGCATGCCTTATTTTATCATACATACAAATTGGACAGTGTTAGGGAGTATTCTGGAGTTGTGTGAACATAGCGCTGATTAATTCAAACAGAAAATAGGCTTCATGCACAACATGCTGGAGGAACTCAGCAGGTCGGGCAGCATCCGTGGAAATGAGTAGTCAACGTTTCCATGGATGCTGCCTGACCTGCTGAGTTCCTCCAGCATGTTATGCATGTTGCTTTGACCCCAGCATTTGCAGTGTATTTTGTGTTTAAGAAACCAGGTTTCAGTTCTTATTGTAAATGTAAATAAATTTGAGAAGCTAGCAATTACCTTCAGTTTTTTTTTTGTAAATTGCATACAGAAAATTTAAGTCAAAAGCACAGGCTGTTCCTTAGGCTAAGAGATTGTACATGCAAGAGCCAAAGGTTAAGACAATGGGGTTGTGTTAATTGGCTTGCATCAAACCAGGCAACATGGGCAAGTTATTTGCACCATTGTGACTGAATTCAAGCTGTCCGAGCAGGTGGATGTTGTCTCTTAGCATATCAAACATGGTCACAGGTAAAGGCAATCAATAATTATTGTGTACTTACCATATCTGTGTACTCAGAGACAGCACTGAAAATATTAGCTTTGTGTGACTGGGATTTCTGCCCACAGAAGCTTTTGGACTATTTGTGTGTATTACCTCGTGACAAAGGTGTTTCAACATTCGGAGGTACCTGTCACTGTAGCTATGGAATTCAATGCAAGCATTATCAACCCAAATTTCTGAAGTAAAGAATATCATCGTAACTATTGAAATTGTACTGATTCACCTACTGTTACCTTGGATACTAAAGTTATAAAACTGTGATATAACTTTGGGTTTGTTAGCCACTACCAGGTTGTCTCCAGGTTGCTGCCTGCTTGTTGTGCTGAATGAAGACTTTTCTATCACCAGCTTTAGTGTCTCTCCAGTGACTTTGTTCACAGTCAGAACAAAATTTGCTGTAATAAGGAAGAAGATGAATTAATTAGACTACACAAGATGCTTTTTAGATCAATATATTGAAAAATGAACTTGCCATGTGCCATGAGAAAGGGATGGGAAGGTGGGGGGGGGGGGGAGGCGGATGAGAGTTGGGTAATGGCAGACTGAGTCAGTTAGTGGAGGGGTATGAGTGGAGTTCAGAGGCAGGCAGATAGAGGCAAATAAAAAAAAAGAGTCAGATGGCCATCCCTGGCTCCAGTTGCATGCCATTTCGATTCCCTTTCCCATTCTTACACTGATTTGTCCTTCTCAATTGGCAGGGTAAGGCCCAATGCAAATTAGAGGAATACCAGCTCATATTTTGCCTGGGTAAACCACAACCTATTGATATTTACCATGTATTTTCAACCAAAACCTTTGTCTCCCTCTCACTCTAATTCAGATTCAGATTTATTTATCACATATAGTGATAAATAAACATAAAGTGAAATGCATCATGTGTATTAACAACCAACATACCCAACAATGTGCAGGGTGCAGTCCACAAGTGTCGCTATTCTGGTGCCAACATAGCACGCCCTTAGTGTTCAGCAGAGCAACACATTAGCGGCAACACCAGCAACAGAGCAAAACAAAACAGCAAAAGAAGCCCCTTTACCACCACCTCACACATAAAGGCAGGCCTCCTCTGGGCCTTCTGTTCCCAGCCCCAGAGCACCAGGCTTTAGGCCTCTGGGTCCTGGGCTGGGCTCACAGACTTGATCTTTGAGCCTTGGCCTGTGACCTTATCATCTGTGGCCTTCAACTTTCAGGCATTCCACGTCAAGGCTCACTGAGGTCTAGACTTCAACCTTTGGCTTTGCCCTTTGGACTTTGCCAAACTATGGGTATTGACCCCAGCACTTGCTGGTCATGGGTTAAACCTTCAGGCCTCGCCCCCAGAACTCGATGATCATGGGTTTGATATTTGGGTCTTGATGTCCAAATTTGTGCATTCTTCTGACCCCAGAGACCTGGGGGGATCACAGTACTTCATGACTCCAATCTGTATAACCTCCACTCGGAATGCTAGCCTGGACATCACTCACTGGCTGACCGCCAGGATCACTGACCTTTGACCTTGGTGGATTTTGGGCATCGACCTTTGGACTTGCACAGTCTCCGGCCCTGGTGACAAGGATGATCACCATCCCTTGTGACTCTTACCCATACAGACCTTCGACCTCTGACCCAGGACTCACCAGCCTAGAGATTGCTGTCCTCAGTGCCTGTTGACCGTGGAACATCCAACCTGGACTTCCAACACTGATTCCTGCCCAGACTCTTCATTCTTCCTCATGCCTGCCTCTAACTAAAAGATAGAACATCTATGTCTGAACCACAACATCAACAGACACTCAAGCTTAGTACCATCTCTTTTGATCCTCCTCTAGCTCCATTTTAATCCTTTTTATCATACCCTCCTCCAGAACTCGATCAGCCATTTTGTTCCTTTCCCCCTCCTGGTTCCATTGACTTAGTACTGACACACTTCACCCATTGGCTTTTCCCCTCTCCTCCAACTGGAGCATTTTCCTATCATCACCTTACTTGTTAGATCTTAGCCTAAGCCTTTGTGTTCCTTCTTTCTCCCTCCCAGCTGCTTAGCTGTCTCCAATATTAACCACTCCCCCAACCTGGCCTCACTCGCCTCTCTTTTTTCTGTCCACCTCCGTCTGTATTGACAGTTAAATTTGCCAGAAGTCATATTTGATTCCTTCTTTGTATGTGCAAAAGTGTGTAAGACAAAACGATGGTTGTAAGTCAAAATAGTGTCAGTTTGGAATGTAGGAAAGTTTTGAGAAAGCAAAAGAGTACCAGTGCACAGCTTTGAGAATAGTTAATGATGAAAAACATGCTCTTCTGTGAAAGAAATTGAAGTGCAGGTGCAGGTATAGTTTGGTACCATGAATAAGTGAAAAAGTATTAAGCTAGAGGTTCTTAAGGATATGAAACGGGGCTGCTTCGCTGTGCAAGGATAATCTTGCTTTTGGTTGGAGTCATGGTCAGTCCTGAGGAATGACTTGTGGAGAGGAATTGGGAAAACAAATCTTGAAAAATAGATGTATTGCCTAAAAATACATCTTTTAATCACAAAAGCTGTCAGTTTCATTAACACTTAATGACTCTTCTTGGATATTAGTCAGTTTTACCATGCTGAGCCAACATTTGACTCCAGTTCCATATACACATTTGATAACCCTTAGTTGGCCTGCAGAGTGTTTTTCATAGCCACTATCCAAGTAAGGCAAAAACCAGAATTAGAACTGTTTCTTTTTATCACTGTGAATTCTGTTGTTTTGCAGCAGCAGTACAGTGAAAAATTGTACATAAGTACATAAAAAGTACTAAAGTTACAATAAGAAATATAATAAAATATGTAAATTCAGAAAGAGAGAAAGATAATGAGATAGTATTCATGGGTTCATGGAACTGTTAGAGATCTAATGGAAAGCAGAGGAGATTTACAAGAATGTTGCCTGGATTGGGAAGCATGTCTTATGAGAATAGGTTGAGTGAACTCGGCCTTTTCTCCTTGGAGCGACGGAGGATGAGAGGTGACCTGATAGAGGTGTATAAGATGATGAGAGGCATTGATCGTGCGGATAGTCAGAGGCTTTTTCCCAAGGCTGAAATGGTTAACACAAGAGAGTATAGTTTTAAGGTGCTTGGAAGTAGGTACAGAGGAGCTATCAGGGTTAAGTTTTTTTATGCAGAGAGTGGTGAGTGTAAGGAATGGGCTGCCAGCGGCGGTGACGGAGGCGGATACGATAGGGTCCTTTAAGAGACTCCTGGACAGGTACATGGAGCTTAGAAAAATAGAAGGCTATGGGTAAGCTTAGGCAGTTCTAAGGTAAGGACATAAAATTAGAAGAAAAAAGAAGAAAGAAAACATCCTTCCAGTCACCTCCAAACCTTCCGGATAAGGAAAAAAAATTCCTTATAAAAAATTTTTAAAAATTAAATCATATGAAAATATTGAATAAAGGGTCACCAAACTTGCTCAAAATTAAAAGGTGTCAAACGTCCGGCTTCTAATTTTCTCCAAACTTAAACAGGACATAATAGAGGAGAGCCAGTTAAAAACGGTAGGTGGATTAGAATCTACTGTGGAATGGACCTGTGCTAATCAACTAGTTGGAAAGTTATCCGATTCTCACTTTGGCATTCTGAGGTACCCACTTGCTTCAAGAGAGCATCAATCATGCTGGTGTCCAAGAACATGGTAACCTGCCTCAATGATTATCAGCCAGTAGCACTCACACCCACAGTGGTGAATCTAATTTACAGTGCCTATTTTTGCTAACTATCACAACAGGTCAGCAGTAAGTATCATTTCATTGGCTTTTCACCCAGCTCTGGAACATTTGGACAATGAAGATACATACATCAGGATGGCTTCAATGACTACGGTTCATCCCTTCAAAATTTCTAAGATATAGGTCTTGCTACCTCCCTGTGCATCTGGATCCTTGATTTCCTCCCATACAGAGCCCAGTCAGTATCGAATGGCAATAACATTGCCTCCACAATAAGCACAGGTGTACCACAAGATTGCGTGCTTAGCCCCCTTGTCTACTCGCTTTATACCTGTGACTAGGTGGCTAAGTGCAGCTCTAATTCCATATTTAAGATTTTTCATGACACCACTGTTGCTGGCCGAATCAAAGGTTGTAATGAATTGGCATAAATGAGAGCGATTGACAATCTGGTTAAATGGTGCCACAGTCACCACCTCTCACTCAAGTCAGCAAGATCAAAGAGCTGACTATTGACTACAGGAGGAGGAGACCAGAAGTCCACCAGGCAGTCCCCATTAAGGGATTGGAGGTGGAGAGGGTCAGAAACTTTAAACTCCTTGGTGTTATTATATCAGAGGATTTGTTCTGGGACCAGCACGTAAGTTTTATCATACAAAAGTTACAACAGAACCTCTACATTACTGGAGCTTTACGCAGATTCAGCATACCATCTAAAACTTTCACAAACTTCTATAGATGCATAACAGAGAGTACCCTGACTGGTTGCATCTTGGCCTGGTATGGAAACACCAATTTCAAAGAACAGTAAAGCCTATAAAAGGTGATGGAACCTGCCCAGTCCATCACAGGTTATGTTTTCCCCATCATTGAGCACATCTACAAGGAGCCCAGCCACAAGAAAGCAGCACCCATCATCAAGGACCCCACCATCCAGGCCTTGCTCTTTTCTTGCTGCTGCCATCGGGAAGGAGGGACGGGAGCCTTTTGTCTCACAGCATGAGGATTGGTAACAGTTATTACCCTTCAACCATTAGGCTCCTGGACCAAGGTTCAAAGTAAATTTATTATCAAAGTACATTTATATGTCACCATGTGCAACGATGAGATTTATTTTCTTGTGAGCATACTCAATAAATCTATAGAATAATAAGTATAACAGAGTCAGTGAAAGCCTGCCCAACTTGGGTGTTCAGGAGACAACAAACTGAGAAAATACAAAAATAAATAAATAATATAATAAACAAAATAAATAGAGTATTGTCCTCTTCTCTCTGCGGAACCAGGTGGATATCTTCACTCATCTCGACTCTGAACTATTCTACAACCTATGGACTAACTTTCAAGGCCTCCACGAATCATATTCTCAGTATTATATACTTACTTATTTATTATTAATATCATTTTTATTTTTTTTCTTATCTCAAGCAGGTAAAATCTAAGGTACAGGCACAGCCAAGCACACTCATTTCTCAATTGGTAGGAACCTTTGGACTATTCTAGTGGTGTTTAGTATTGTGGCCTTTCTAGATTTACATAGATATTGCTATGGAGCCCTAATTGTTTTATGCTATTGTGTAGTGACTTTGGGATGATACCATTTGTAGATATTACTATTGGGATAATGTATAGCCTATTCATGTTCCAAAGGTTTTCAATTTCCTCTTATAAATCAGCATATTTCTGGTGGTTTTCAAATTATTGATTTCTGTATATTATGTGTGTTTGGAATGGCTATATTTATGGAGTAAGTTGTTCTTCCTTGTTTATCCTGTAATAATATATCCCAATGGTTATTAGGGATTGTCTTATCTGTCTTAATGGATTGGCTGTAGTATAACTAGTGGGACTTTGACTCTAAAACTGGATCAGGCTTCTATTTACAGTAAGTTATGGTGCCTGCTCAGATTGTGGGGATGTCTTCCATGGAGGGTCATGTTCTTCCACTGGATAACTTTTTCTTCTTTAGTGATAGAACATAGAAATCTACAGTACATTACAGGCCCTTCAGCCCACAATATTGTGTCGACCATGTAACCTACTCTAGAAACCGCCTAGAATTTCCCTACCATACAGCCCTGTATTTCTCTAGGCTCTATGTACCTATCTAAGAATCTCTTAAAAGACCCTAATGTATCTGCTTCCACCATCACCTTTGGCAGTGCATTCCACACACCCACCACTCTCTGTGTGGAAAACTTACCTCTGACATCCCCCTTATACCCATTTCCAAGCACCTTAAAACTATGCCCCCTCATGTTGGACATAACTTCTTCATTTGTCTAGATTGTGCTTTCACTTAAGCTTAGTGGTGTGTACGGTTGGTGGTTGGACAGGAAAGGGCTCATAACATCAAAGGACCTTTTGGATTAGGGGAGAAAAATGAAAATGGAGAAAGGTTTACTGATTGGTGTGTCAGAAACAACCAAGTGATCACCAATACTTGGTATGAAAACCATCCACGTAGACTGCGTACTTGGATTAGCCCTGGAGATAGAACAAGGAATCAAATAGATTTCATTATCATCAATGAACGCTTTAGAAATAATATCACAAATTCTAAAGCCTACCCAGGAGCAGACTGTGGTTCCAATCACCGACCAGTAATAGCTACCAACAGAACAAAATTAAAGAAGCTGAAGCGTGGAAAAAAGAGAAAGAAGTATATGTTGGGAGAACTTAAAAATGATAGCATACTTAAGCAACAATTCAAAACAGCTGTAGAAGAACACCTCAATGAAAACGAAACAACACCTATTTGGGACAGATTTAAATATGCTATACAACAATCACAGAGGAGATAATCCCAGTACAAGAAATCCAACACATCAACAAGGGGTGGATAACCCAAGAAATTCTAGATCTGATGGAACAAGGAAGGTTAGTGAAGAATAATGAAGTGCAATACAGAGAGCTAGACAGACAGACCAGACAATTGTGCAATATTGCAAAGGAAGAATGGCTGAATCAAAAAATGCAATGAAGTAGAAGGCCATATTGACAACAGCAAAGAAATGCACAAGAAAATTAAGGAAATTACTGGAATTAAGAGAACCTCCTCTACAGGATACATAAGATCAGTGGATGGATCCATACTAACAGATCCTGATAAAGTATGTGAGAGGTGGATTCAGTATATAGAGCAGCTTTTTGAAGATAATAGAGGAGAACCCCCAGATATTAAACACCCTGATTCTGACCCACCTATTACCAAAGAAGAAATAACTAAAGCAATGAAAAGCATGAAACGTGGTAAAGCCACTGGACCTGATGAAATTTCAGTGGAAATGATACAGGCCCTAGAAGATCTAGGCATAAATATCATTTTTGAACTGTTTAATGGCATATATGAGTCTGGTGTATTGCCTGATGATCTCTTGAAATCAGTATTTATAACTCTGCCAAAAATTCCTGGAACTATCGACTGCAAAAATTATAGAACAATCAGTCTTATGAGTCACATAATAAAGATTTTGTTCAGAATTATTGAGTCAAACTGAAAACAAGTTAAGGCCAGAAACTTCTAAACTGCAATATGGGTTTATTGCAGATAGAGGAACTAGGAATGCAATTTTCATACTATGAGTGCTTTCAGAAAGGGCAATTGAATATCAAAATGATGTTTTTTTATGTTTTATTGGTTTCACTAAAGCATTCGACAAAGTGCAACATGAAAAATTATTTGAAATTCTCGCTAAACTAAACATTGACGGAAGGGACCAACAACTGCTTCAAAATTTACATTGGTAACCAAGAGATTGAACACAAGACCAGTTTTAATTGCCTTGGTAGCTTTATATCACAAGATGCTATAAGTAAAGTAGAAATAAAAAGAATTGCCATTGCCAAAACCAACTTTCAAAAAAATGAAACCCATTTTTACCAACAGGCATATTTCTATGACAACAAGGCTTAGGCTACAAAAATGTTACATCTGGTCAGTCTTGATATATGTTTCCGAAACATGGACTGTAACTCCAGAACTCCAAAAAAACTTTGAAGCATCAGAAATGTGGTTTCTTAGAAGAATGCTGAAAATATCATATAGAGATAGAGTAACTAATGAGACAATACTCCAATGTGCCCATACAAAAAGATCTTCAATGAGAACAATAAATGAGAGGAAACTTAATTTCCTGAGCCATGTCATCAGAAAGGGAGAAATAGAATGCCTTACATTACAGGGCCGTATGCCTGGGAAACGCAGAAGAGGAAGGCAAGGAAGGAAATATATGGACACTGTGAAAGAACTAACAAATGTAAATGTGCGAGATATCATTGACGCTGCGAAGGATCGTCCGATGTGGAGAGCCATGATCGCCCGAGTGTGTAACACACAAGGCACATGAAGAAGAGAAAGGTGTGTACTTCTTATCAGAATTACATATGCTTGCGTGGAATGCTGAATCCTGTTTTCATCGATGAAAGTATATCCTCATAAGTTTTATCTGACAGTTGTGTAGATTTTTATGCCTGTTATTCACCTTCCTCCTTCTGCCCTAGGTGGTGTTAATCTAAGTGTATTCGAGTGTACACAGTGTTTTCTACAATATGTCATTTCAGTTCTTACTTCTCTTAGTAAATTTGCAGATTATGTTAACATGGGTATAGTGAAAGTGTCCTGATGAAGGGTCTCGGCCCGAAATGTCGACAGTACTTCTTCCTATAGATGCTGCCTGGCCTGCTGCATTCCACCAGCATTTTGTGTGTGTTGCTTGAATTTCCAGCATCTGCAGATTTCCTCGTGTTTGCAATAGTGAAAGTGTTTATTGCCTTTGTTATATTTTTACTATTGAGCTCTGTTTGGCAGAATCTCTTAAGCCTTGAAGTAAATTCTGTGGAAAAGATACCTCTTTCACAGTATAAACTATTTTGTTTGCTTGCTGATATCCTAGATAATAATGTTTCATATTCATCCATCAGTTGCACTGTTTTGTACTCTATTAGCTCCATTGCACTTTTCTTTATGTTTAATGTTCTCCACTTATCTCGTCCAAAGTTCATGTTTGTATCTTTAGAAAATAGTTCAACTATTTGAATTAATTCCTTTAGCTTTACTGATGAAGGAGCGTGTAATCTCAAATCGTCCATGTATAGAAGATGTGTCAAGGAATAATTCAAGGTTGTCTCTGATTTGATATCTTATTTTCATCCAATTCGGTAAATTAGAGATTTAAAGCTAGACAAGCCCTGGAAAATGCCCTGGAAATAATATTAACTATTTTTAGTTGCAGTTTTTCATCTTTTACACATTGTTTGTCAGTTACTGTGTGTAATTTTATGCAACTGAATGCGTAAAAGCATGCAGGCATGTTCAAGAGATTCATTTGTTGTTCAGACCAAATGTCAGAATAGAGAAATGTGTTTTAAGTGACTTGGACCATGCATTGATTGTTGGTGCTAAATTGGGTGATTTGAGTATCTCCGAAACTGCTGATCTCCTGGAATTTTCACACACAACAGTCTCTAGAGCAGGGGTTCCCAACCTTTTAAACGCCATGGACCCTCACCATTAAGTGAGGGATCCATGGGCCCCAGGTTGGGAACCTCTGCTGTGGAGTTTACAAAGGATGGTGCAAGAACCGAAGAACCACCCAGCGAGCCACAGTTCTGTGGGCAAAAATGACTTGTAAATGAGAGAGGTCAGAGGAGAATGGTCAGATGGCTTCAAGTTGGCAGGAAGGTGACTGTAGCACAAATAATCACATGTTACAGCAGTGGTGTGCAGAGGAGCATTTCTGAACACACATGTCAAGCCTCATAGTGAATGGACTGCAGCCTGCAGAAGACCATGAACATACACTCAGTGGCCACTTTAATAGGTACAGGAGGTACCTATTAAAGTGGCCACTGAGTGTAAATGACCTGGATGAAAACTTGAAAAGATTTGTGAGTAAGTTTGCAGATGACATAAAAATTGGTGACGTTGTGGATAGCGTCAAAGACGGCCAAAGGATACAGCAGGATATAGATCAGTTGCAGATATGATGGAGAAATGGCAGCTGGAGATTAACCTGCCAACATAAAGGGTTACTCTTTGGGAGATCAAATATAAAGTGATAGTACATGATTAAAGGCAGTACCCTTAGCAACATTGATGTATGGAGGGAACTTGGGGGTTCAAGTTGATAGCTTCCTGAAAGTGGGTACACAGGTTGATAGGGTGGTAAAGCCAGCATATGGCACACTTCCTCTTATTAGTCCAGGTACTAAATTCAAGAGTCAGGAAATTACGTTGCAGTTTTATACAATTCTCGTTGGCCACATCTTGAGTATTGTATTCAATTGTAGTCACCTATTATAGGAAGAACGTGGAGTCTTTGGAGAGTGCACAGCAGAGTTCTACCAGAATTTTGCCCGGATTAGAGGGTAGGAGCTATAAGGAAAAGTTGAACAAACTAAGATTGTTGTTTTCTGGAGCAGTGGAGGCTGAGGGGGACCTGATAAGTCATCCATTTAAGGTGAGAAGGGGGTAAATTCAAGGAGGCAATTTACACAGAGAGTGGAATGTGTTGACAGGGATAGTGGTGGAGGCAAGTATGACAGAAGTGTTTATGGGGCTCTTAGAAAGACACATAAATGTGCAGGCAGAATAGATTAGTTTAAGTGGGTATAATGAAGTGCTGGAGGAGATCAGTAGGTCTGACTTACTGGAGGGAAATGTCCAGTTGACATTTTGGGCCAAGACCTTTCTTTAGGACTGGAAAGGAAGAAGGCAGAAGCCAGAAAAAAAGAGTGGGGAGGGTGGGGTTGTGGAGAGGGAAGAGCATGAGCTGGTGGATGATATGTGAATCCGGGTGAGGGGGACAAATGGGCGTGGGGTGGGAGCAGGAGTGAGAATGATGTGAGGAGCTGGGAAATGATAGCCGTAAGAGGCAAAGGGCTGGAAAAGGATGGAATCCAATAGAAGAAGACAGATGAAAGGAAAGGAGATGGGAAACCAGAGGGACAGGAGGGGAAAAAGAAGAGGTAATAGCTCCAGAGGGATAAATGCAGACAAAGGGCAGGTGGGGGAAAGGTGTGTAGTTGTCAGAAGTTAGAGAAGTCAATTTTGATGTCATCAAGTTGGAGAGTAGCAAGATGGAATAAGAGGTGATGTTACTCTAATATGTGTTAGTCTCAACTGGGTGTAGAGGAGGCTGACAACAGTCAAGCAGCCCCTCAGTCTGCATCAGGTATCATCAATATAGTGAAGGCCATACAGGGAGCACCAGATTCAATCCATGACTCTGATTGATTCACATATGAATTGCTTCCTCACCTGGAAGGACCATTTAGGACTTTGAGTGGTGGTAAGGGAGGAGGTTATCGGGGTAGGTGTTTGTTTCGGATGGTTGCAGGAATATGTGCCTAGAGGGGGTTTGATGGGGAGGAACAAGCAGACAAGGACAAGGGAATTCTGGAGAGACCAATTTCTATGGAATGCAGAGAGGGGATGGGAGGTGAAGATATGGCTGAAGGCGGGATCCCATTGGAGGTGATGGAAACTGCAAAGAATGATATTTTGGATTTGGAGGATATGGACAACTGTTATGTCAGCAGCAGTATGGGCTGAGGGTAGATGTATGGAAGATGGAGGAGATGTATGCGTAAAGTCTACATTGATAGCAGTGGAGGGTAAACATTGTTTCTTGATGTTCTGCAATGGAAAACATCATCATGACAACAGATGCAGCAGAGGTGGAGGAACTGAGAGAAGGAAATGGCATCCTTGCAAGTGACAGGGTGGAAAGAGATGTAGGCTGGGTAATTGTGGTTGCAAAAGATGTCAGTAGATGATCTATCTCCAGAGATAGAGAAAAAGAGATCAAAAAAGGGGAGAGAAGTGTTGAAGGTGAATTTGAGGAAGTTGGTGGATAAGTTGATAAAATTGATGAGTTCCACATGAGTGCATTATAAGGCACCAACGTATTTGTTAGTGTAACAAAGAAAGCGTTGACGAGCATTACCAGTGTAGGTTTGGAACACGGATTGTTCCACATATCCAACAAAAAGGTAGGCATAGCCAAGCTGAATCCCATGCAAGAACCCATAGTTACACCTTTTGTCTTAGCTTAATTAGATTTGCACTAAAGGTCCTGTTCCCTTTCTATTGTGTTCTATGTCTATGGTTAACATGGATGTGGTAGACTGACTGGTCTGCTTCCATGCCGTACAACTCTGTGAAAGAGTTCATCCCATCATGGATTAGAAAAAGGTCCTTGCATGTGGGATGGTCTCTTATCTTCACAAGAATGGGAGATAATGCAGACATTAACAATAAAGAAGGAAAGCATGAAGTATAAATAAAGATAAATCTATTATCTTTTGATTATGTCTATAGTTTTATTATATAGGTTATTATTTATTATCAAAGATTTATTATTAGTCCTATATCTTTAAAAGTGGATAGGTCATCAGAATGCAAGAAATTCTGCAGATGCTGAAAATCCAGACCGAAACACAAATGCTGTAGGAACTCAGCAGGTCAGGCAGCATCTATGAAAATAAACAAACAGTCGACATTTCGGTCTGAGACCCTTCTTCAGAATGAGGTGAAATCTAGCCTGGACTACGCTGGATTTAGTCATAGATCTAGTCATGGCACACAGTATGAAACTTTTGCTTTACTTAATTAAGTAACAAGGAGTGTGAAACATGGGTTATGACTGATCAGAAAGCTAAAAACCTTTGAAATCCTAGGCTAAGTTCAAATTGGATCCAAAATTGTTCCTGAGATAGAAGACAAAGAGTTACACTGAACTGATGTTTTAGAGATTGGAGTTGTATGTGGGGTTTTGTTTGAACACTATTTCTTCTATTGTTGTAATGTAGGCACCATGTACAATGCCAACGTGTATTGCTCATCCATTCAACGTGTACCACATGAATGGGTCTGGCATCACATATGAGTTAGAATGAATGAGAAAGCCAGATTCCTTCAAAAGAAGACGATTGTGAACCAGATGTCTCTTTTTAAATGACAATCCAGTTGTTTCATTATTATTGTTACTTATGACAACTTTTAAAATGAATTTCTTGAATTAAAATCCCCTGCCTTTCTAAGTAGTGTTCTAAATCAGGTATTTGGATCATTAATGCAGAACCTTGTCTGTTAGTCCAATACACTGAAGAATAGATTTGTTAATTCAAAGTAAGTTTATTACCTAAGTACATATGCAGTATACAACCCTAAATTTCTCTTCCCACAGACAGCCACGAAACAAAGAAACACCATGGCACCAGTTCAAAGAAAACTATCAAACACACAGTGTGCAAAATAAAAGAACAAATTGTGCAATTGGTAAAAAAATGAGCAAAAATACAGAATAGAAAACATTAAACCATAAAGTCTTTGAAAAAGTTAAGGAATGTTCAGTTTAGTTCAACTCTGTTCAATTTGCCACTGTTCATTGACTACAGGCTGCAGAGCTGGTCCACCCTGTCAAAATCACACAGAGTAACAATAAAAAAGGAGTAACCAGAAACCAGAAGCACATCATAACATGAGCTCCAGAGTCCAATCCACAAACTGCGTCAATTAAACTTCGCCCAAGACCCAAGACTCCAGCACCATCCTCTGGAAGTATCGAAAGAGAGGGAAAGCGATCGGTAGCTTGCAGGCACCTTCCACTGGCAGCAGCAGTGAATGAGAGGGACAGAGAAACTGGTCAACAGTAAAGCAGAAAGTTGCAGGCTGCAGGGGATAACAGTAAGAGTGGTTCAATGAATAAACAATTAGCTGATGGAAGGCAATCCTAGAGGTGTGGGGTGGTTAGAAAACAAAGCTAAGGTATACGGAGTAGATATTGGGCATTGAAAGTGTAAAGAATGCATGGGTATTAGAGTTTATGCCCATAGATCTCTAAATATAGAAAGACATTGAGGCAAGGTGGTAGTTTTTGATATGTTCCTTTCTGCATGGAGTATGGAGTTAATTCTGACACAGTGTGGAATACTTATTTGGCCTTAGCTGATTGCCCTATAGTTTGTTATAATGCTCCTTGAATGAAGTTCATGTGGCTCATTGTGCACTTTTGTTTTAGTTTGAGGTTGTAAAGGTAAAGCTATTGCACAAGTTCAGCCTATATAAGCAATGATATAGTTTTGGTGGGAATACATGAAGAGGTATTTGTTTGTGCAGGGGAGGTTCATGAGTCTCCCTCCAGGGTCGAAGGATTACGATTTTGAGGAGCAGCTGAGTAGAAACAAAAGAAACATTGAGGGGATATAACTGAGGTGCACAATCATGTTTCATCTGACAGTTCTCCATTAGACTACCGGGTAGGATTTAGTACTCAGAACTCTGGCTCCCACTAACCATACAACGTTAATGCTCAGAATGCCATAGACAGTAATTGGTGGAACTATTCCATTTGTAAGGGTGGATCATTCCTGTAGCTTTGTCAATCCCTTACTGTAGCTAACTCAGTCCTACTTGTAGGACCGTTCGCCATCTGCACTGCTCCACAACCTCAGGTTGTGGACCTTCTTCTTAGAAACATAGAAAGCTTAGAGCACAATACAGGCCCTTCGGCCCACAATGCTGTGCTGAACGTGTTCTTACTTTAGAAATTACCTAGGGTTACCCATAGCCCTCTATTTTTCTAAGCTCCATGTATCTATCCAGGAGTCTCTTAAAAGACCTATTGTATTTGCCTCCACCACTGTTGCCAGCAGCCCATTCCACACAATTGCCACTCTCTACATTAATAAAAAATAACTTACCCCTGACATCTCCTCTGTACCTACTTCCAAACACCTTAAAACTGTGCCCTCTCATGTTAGCCATTTCAGCCCTGGGAAAAAGCCTCTGACTATCCAGACGATCAATGCCTCTCATCATCCTATACACCTCTATCAGGTCACCTCTCATTCACCGTTGCTCCAAGGAGAAAAGGCCGAGTTCACTCAACCTGTTCTCATAAGGCATGCTCCCCAATCCAGGCAATATCCTTGTGAATCTCCTCTCCATCCTTTCTATGATTTCCACATCCTTCCTGTACTGAGGCGACCAGAATTGAGCACAGTACTTCAAGTAGGGTCTGATCAGGGTCCTATATAGCTGCAACATTAACTCTCGGCTTCTAAACCCAGTCCCACAATTGATGAAGGCCAATGCATCTTATGCTTACTTAACCACAGAGCCTGCACAGCAGCTTTGAGTGTCCTATGGACTCGACACCAAGATCCCTCCAATCCTTCACAGGCCAAGAGTCTTACCATTAATGCTATATCCTGCCATCATATTTGACCTAACAAAATGAACCCAGTTTTGCATCCTATTGATGTCCCGCTGTAACCTTTGACACTATCCACGACACCCTCAATCTTTGTGCCATCAGCAAATTTACTAACCCATCCCTTCACTTCCTCATCCAGGTCATTTATAAAAATCACGAAGAGTAGGGGTCCCAGAGCAGATCCCTGAGGCACACCACTGCAGACCAACCTTCATGCAGAATATGACCTGTCTACAACCACTCTTTGCCTTCTGTGGACAAGCCAGTTCTGGATCCACAAAGCAATGTCCCCTTGGATCCCATGCCTCCTTACTTTCTCAATAAGCCTTGCATCGGGTACCTTGTCAAATGCCTTGCTGAAATCCATTTACACTACATCTACTGCTCTTCCTTCATCAACATGTTTAGTCACATCCTCAAAAAATGCAATTAGTCTCGTAAGGCATGACCTGCCTTTGACAAAGCCATGCTGACCATTCCTAATCATATTATGCCTCTCCAAACGTTCATAAATCCTGCCTCTTGGAATCTTTTCCATCAACTTACCAACCACTGAAGTAAGACTCACTGGTCTATAATTTCCAGGGCTATCTCTACTCCCTTTCTTGAATAAGGGAATAACATCCACAACCTCCCAATTGTCCAGAACCTCTCCCATCCCCATTGATGATAAAAAGATCATTGCCAGAGGCTCAGCAATCTCCTCCCTCACTTCCCACAGTATCCTGGGGTACATCTCGTCCAGTCCCAGTGACTTATCCAACGATGGATTCCAAAAGCTCCAGCACATCCTCTTTCTTAATATCTATATGCTCAAGCTTTTCAGTCCACTGTAAGTCATCCCTACAATTGCCAAGATCCTTTTCCATAGTGAATACTGAAGCAAAGTACTCATTAACTGCCTCCACTATCTCCTCCACTTCCATACACACTTTTCCATTGTCACACCTGATTGGTCCTATTTTCTCATGCCTTATCCTCTTGCTCTTCACATACCTGTAGAATGCCTTGGGGGTTTTCCTTAATCCTGTCCACCAAGGCCTTCTCATGGTCCCTACTGGCTCTCCTAATTTCTTTCTTAAGCTCCTTCCTGCTAGCCTTATAATCTTCTAGATCTCTATCATTACCTAGTTTTTTGAACCTTTCATAAGCTCTACTTTTCTTCTTGACTAGATATATAACGGCCTTTGTACACCACGGTTCCTGTACCCTACCATCTTTTCCCTGTCTCATTGGAACGCACCTATGAAGAACCCCACGCAAATATCCCCTGAACATCTGCCACATTTCTTCTCTATGTTTCCCTGAGAACATCTGTTTCCAACTTAAGCTTCCAAGTTCCTGCCTGATAGCCTCATATTTCCCCTTACTCTAATTAAACATTTCTCTAACTTGTCTGTTCCTATAATTCTCCAATGCTATGGTAAAGGAAATAGAATTGTGATCACTATCCCCAAAATGCTCTCCCATTGCGAGACCTGACACCTGACCAGGTTCATTTCCCAATACCAGATCAAGTACAGCCTCTCCTCCTGTAGGCTTATCTACATATTGTGTCAAGAAACCTTCCTGAACACACCTAACAAACTCCACCCCATCTAAATCCCTCACTCTAGGGAGATGACAATCAATATTTGGGAAATTAAAATCTCCCACCACAACAACCCTGTTGTTATCAAACTTTTGCAGAATCTGTCTCCCTATCTGCTCCTTGATGTCCCTGTTACTATTGGGTAGTCAATAAAAAACACCCAGTAGGGTTATTGACCCCTTCCTGTTCCTAACTTCCACCCTCAGAGACAATCTCTCCATGACTTCCTCCTTTTCTGCAGCCATGACACTATCTCTGATCAGCAGTGCCATGCCCACATCTCTTTTGCCTCCCTCCCTGTCCTTTCTGAAAAGTCTAAAGCCTGGCACTCTAAGTAACCATTCCTGCCCCTGAGCCATCCAAGTCTCTGTAATGGCCACAACATCATAGCTCCAAGTACTGATCCACACTCTAAGTTCATCTACTTTGTTCATAATACTCCTTGCAATAAAATAGACACATCTCAAACCATCGGTCTGAACGCAACCCTTCTCTATCACCTGCCTATCTTCTCTGTCGTACTATCTACACGCTTTCTCTATTTGTAAGCCAACTGCCCCTTTCTCCATCTCTTCAGTTCGGTTCCCAACCCTCAACAATTCTAGTTTAAACTCTCCCCAATAGCCTTAGCAAACCTCCCAGCCAGGATATTGTTCCCCCTGGGATTCAAGTGCAACCTGTCCTTTTTGTACAGGTCACATCTGCCCCAAAAATGGTCCCAATGATCCAGAAATCTGAATCCCTGGCCCCTGCTCCAATCCCTCAGCCACTCATTATCCTCTACCTCATTCTATTCCTATACTCACTGTCATGTTGCACAGGCAGTAATCCTGAGATTACTACCTTTGTGGTCCTGCCTCTCAACCTCCTTCCTACTCCTTGTAGTCTGTTTTCAGGACCTCCTCCCTTTTCCTATCTACGTCATTGGTACCAATATGTATCACAACCTCTGGCTGTTCTCCTTCCCACTTCCTGGATAACATATTAAGGATTAAATGTGAAATATTCTTTGCATTATCACAGATGTCTTCCCATGTTTCAGCTGTAATTTCTACTCCCAGCTTTTCCTTCCAGACCCTTACCAGCTGCTCAGCCTCTCCACAAGAACATTCCCTCAGGATGCTGTAAAAAGTACTAATGGAGACTTCACCCTTAGAACAAAACACCCTCTTTTCTATGTTAGAACTATAGAAATCAGTTAACAATGATTTTGTTTCCTGTATATAATCTCTCATCTGAAAGAAACAAAAAAGATCCTTGTTGGGTATGTTATATTTCTGTACTATTTGACTAACAGACATCATCGTTCCTTCATCAAACAGATCTCCTAGATGGAAAATACCCTTAGAAATCCAAAGTTAAAATCTAGAATCCATTATGCCAGGCTGAAAATCTGGATGCCGGTTATTGGAGTGAAGGGTGATATTTTCACTGCATTGCCCTCAATTTGTTGCACCGCCATCCAAGCCCTGATTGTATTAATTGTTATTGGATTGCGACAATATTCCTTAACTAGTTTCATCTTATTGAGGGAAAGCAAATTGATGAGAGGGCATTTTGCTTGTGAAGCTTCAATGTTCAGCCAAACTGAGGAGAGGTCCCTGCAAACCCAGTCATTCACATAAGATAAAAAGGAATTTAACTGATATTTTTGATGTCTGGAAAATCCAGACCCCCTAGACTACTGGGAAGCTGTAACTTAGGCATTTTAATACAGGGTCTTTTTTGTTCCAGATGAAAAAAATAAACCAGCCATTTATTTTTTTAAGTATTTGTTGGGTAAAAATGACTGGAATCAAAATGACTGGACTCAAAATTCTGCATACAGCCCATCTGACTCTAGATCATCTCTCGAAATTTAAGTTGGAGGTTTGTCCAATGTGTTCTAAATGTAAAGTAAATACTGGAACTTTCTGAATATGGAGCTTGAACTGGACCCAGTGTCTTCTCTCTTAGGTTTACCCAGCAGTCATATTATTAATGCACATCAGAAAAAACTTTTTAACATTCTGACTTTTTGTGCGAGGAAGAATATTTTCTTTGTTGGATATCCAATAAGGCCCCTGGACTTTTTGGTTGGCATAAATTAATCATGGAATACATTCCTTTGGACTTTATGGTACACTCAAAAACAAATAGTTTTCATAAAACATGGCAACCTTTTCTGCAGTATACTGATGTAAACCTGTCTGCTATACTAATGAGGGCTTTTGTATACGATGTTGTGGTGATGTCAATATTTTGATGGAAGTGTTCTGATACCTGATATCTGTGAGGGGAAGAAATGTAAATGTATCTGGAAATTGAAAGTTTTGTTATGCTGAGCAAAAAATTTTTTTAAAAAGGATTAAATGTGTGACTTTATGGTTTTCTCAAAGTCGGTCTTCCATTCTGGCAACTCTTTCTCATTGAAATATGATTCAACAAAAGTAAACCGAATGTATGTAAATTTCTGGTCTTGCACTTAACTAAAAGTAAAAAAAAAAGAAACATATAAAAATATTTATATATCTAGTTAAACAAAGTACAACAGTTCCCAATCCATTCTCCTGACCATGCTGGTATTGCACGTCGTGAATTTAGTATTGCAATCTCAGTTTGGAAAGTTTTAGGGACCAAATGCTTGCAAATGGAAATAACTCAGAAAGACAACTTTGTTGACATGGACAAGTTAGATTGAAAGACTTGATTCAGTGCTGAATAAATCAATGACTGTGATTACTACATAGAGGGGCAATTTAGACAGACACCTACACAATAAGCCAGAGAAGAAGACAATACTAATCTAAACAAGCAAGATACATGTAGATGGTCACAAAAGTCATCATGGACACTAAGGGATGATAGGATTATTTTTGTTATATATGTCTAATAAATCCTAGGCTTAGTAATGCAAACTAATGTCCATAAATTTGTGATTGCCATTCAACTTGGCAGGATAGTGAACTATAAAGAGATAATAAATTGCAGTGGGATTTTAGTAGGCTGGTGGAATGTAGAGAGGATTAATGTAGAGAAAGGTGAGGAAAATTGGTTTGCTACTAAAAATGAAGAGAGGTGATATAGAATAAAGAACATTATTCTAAAAATGAGCCACGGGCAGAGGCACCTGGAAGATGCGTGCTCAAGTTATTAAAAATGACAGAGCAGGTTAGAAAGCATATGGGATTCACTGCACTGAGCTTTATCATTTTGACACACAGAGTATAAAACTGGAATAATTCCTGAACAAAATGCTACTCAGACAGAGTATTATGTTTAATTTTGGGCATGATGTTAGAAGGATGATTGTAAAGACATTGGAGAGAATCCAGAAGCTATTTACAGTGATGCTAGAAAGTTTGTGAACCATGTAGAATTTACGCAGAAATAGAAAAAGTATCTAAAATGTGATCAGATCTTTATTCAAGTCCTAAATCTAGATAGAGAACCCAATTAAGTAAATAACATGAAAAAACATTGTACTTGTTTATTTATTTATTGAGAAAAATGATCCAATATTATATGAATTTGCTTTCAGTAACTGGTGTGACCCCCCTCTCACAGCAATAACTTCTACCAAACAGTTCCAGTAAATGTTGATCAGTCCTGCACTTTGGCTTGGAGGAATTTTAGGCTACTCCTCCTTACAAAACTGCTTCAACTCTGGGATATTCATGGGCTTCCTTACATGAACTGCTTGCTTCAGTCCTTCCACAACTTTTCTATAGGATTTAGGTCAGAACTTTGACTCGGTCATTTCAAAACATGAATTTTCTTCTTTTTAAACCATTCTGTTGTTGATTTACTCTTGTCTTTCAGATCATTGTCTTGTTGCATTATCCAACTTCTATTAAGCATCAGGTGACAGACTGCTACCCTGACATTCTCCTGTAAAATGTCTTGATACAATTTTGAATTCATTGTTCTCTCAATGATTGCAAGCTGTCCAGGCCCTGAGGAAGCAAAGCAGCCCCAAACCATGATGCTTCTCCCACCATGCTTCACAGTTGGGATGAGGTTTTGGTGTTGGAGTGCAGTGCCCTTTTCCCTCCAAACATAACAATGTGCATTTCTGCCAGGAAGTTTAGCCTCTGCCTCTGTCCACAGAACATTGTCCCCAAAGTGTTGAAGAACATCCAGGTGGTCTTTTGCAAACTTGAGATCTGCAGCAGTGGTTTTTTTTGGAGAGCTGTGGTTTCCTCCGTGGTGTCTTTCCATGAACACCATTCTTGTTCAGTGTTTTTCTTATAGTGGACACATGAACAGGGACTTTAGCAAGTTCTAGAGATTTCTGCGAGTTTTTTTGCCATTATCCTTGGACTCTTTTTCACCTCCTTCAGTATTGCACCTTGTGCTCTTGGTGTGATATTTGCAGAATGCCCACTCCTAGAGTGAGTACTGAGTTTCCTCCATTTCTAGACAATTTCTCTTACTGAGGACTGATGAACACTCGGGTCTTTAGAAATGCTTTGTAGCCTTTTCCAGCTTCATACATCTCTACAATTTTTCTTCAATGGTCCTCTGAAAGTTGTTTTGATCGAGGCATGGTGCACATGAACAGATCTTTCTTGAAAAGTGCCAGCTCTGTCAACAACCTGACTTTGTCTTTTTTACAGGACAAGGCACCTCTACAACCCACATTTCCAATCTCATCATTGATTGGAACACCTGACTCCAAATAGCTTTTGTGGAAGGCATTACTCCAGAGGTTCATATACTTTTTCCGACAAATACATGTAATATTGGATCATTTTTCTCAATAAATAAATGAACAAGTATAATGTTTCTTATGTTGTTTATTTAATTGGGTCTCTTTTCTAGCTTTAGGACTTGTGTGAAGATCTGATCACACGTTGTGGGCTGTATCAAAGGTGGTGATGAATCAGCATACAGGAGGGAGAATGAAAATTTGGCTGAGTGGTGTAATAACAACAGCCTCTCACCCGATGTCAATAAGACCAAGGAACTGATTGGAGACTTCTGGAGAGGGAAGCCAGAGATCCATGAGCCTGTAATCATTGTATCTCAGAAGACCTGTCCTGGACCCATCATGTAAACATAATTGCAGAGTAAGTGCAACACCCCCTCTACTTCCTCAGGAGTCTGCGGAGATTGGACATGTCATCAGAAACCTTGGCAAACCTTGATAGATGTGTGGTGGAAAGTGTGCTGGAAACATCAGTGCCTTTGAGCAGAAAATCCTACAGAAGGCAGTGGATTCAGCCCAGTACATCACAGGTAAAACCCTCTCAACCCTTGAGCACATTCACATGAAATGTTGCCGTAGAAAAGCAGCATCCATCATTGAAGATTCTCACTACTCAGGCCATGCTCTTCTCTTGCTGCTGCCATCAGGTACAAGAGCCCCAGGACTCGCACCACCAGGTTCAAGAACAGTTACTACCTCTCAACCACTAGGCTCTTGAACAAAAGGGATAACTATACTACTTCTGGTACTCTCACAACTGATGGTCTCACTTTATGGATTCTTTATCTTGTTATTTCATGTTCATTATTTATTTCTATTTATTTACATTTGCATTTCCATAGGTTGTTGTTCATTGATCCTGCTTACAATTACTGTTCTATAGATTTGCTAAGTATGCCTGCAGAAAAAGAATCTCAGGGTTGTATGTGGTGACATGTATGTACTCAGATAGTAAATTTTACTTTGAATTTTGAACTTCACTGAGCACCATCTGCCAGAAAGAGTGAGATCTCCCGGTGGCCACACATTTTAATTCTACTGCCCATTCCCATTATGACATGTCAGTCTATGGCCTCTTGTACTGCCTCAATGAGGCTACACTCAGGTCAGAGGAGCAACATGTTATATTCCATCTCAGTAGTCTCCAACTTGATGGCATAAACATAGATTTTCCAGTAATTGCCCCCCTTCACCATTTCCCCATTCCTATTTCCTTCTCTCACCTTATCTCCTTACCTGCCCATCACCTTTCTCTGGTGCTCCTCCCCCTTCCCTTTTTTCCATAGTCTTCTGTCCTCTTCTATCAGATTCCCCCTTCTCCAATCCTTTATCTCTTTCACCAATTGACTTTTCAGCTCTCTACTTCACCCGTCCGCCTCTCCCTCTCTTGCTTTCACCTATTGCCCTCTACCTGGTATTCCTTCCTCTCCTTTTCCCACCTTCTTACTCTGACTTCTCATCTTTCTTCTCCGGTCCTGGTGACGGGTCTCAGTCTGAAACATCGACTGTTCACTCTTTTTAATAGGTGCTGCCTGACCTGCTGAATTCCTCCACCATTTTGAGTGCGTTGATTGGATTTCTAGCATCTACAGATTTCCTCTTATTAAAAAATAAAAAATATATTTATTCATATACAGAGGCAGTGCACAAGAACAGGCACTGAGCACAAGAGCAATAAAAGCAGGGATCTATCATACCAGACAAGACCTGAGGTGCAAACAGGTCAAGGAATCCGCTGAAACCATTCAGCACACGTTAGCGGGGTGTGAGATGCAGGCAGGGGCAGCATACACTGAATGGCACAGCCAAGTTGCAGGAATTGTGTCCAGGAACATCTGCACTGAGTATGGATTGGACACTCCCAAGTCCAGATGGGAAACAGCTGAGAAGGTAGTGGAGAATGAGAGAGCTAAGACCCTTTGGGACTTCCAAATGCAGACTGATAAGCGGGTACTAGCCAACCAACTGGACGTAGTAATACTGGACAAGGAACTGAAGAAAGCAATAGTATTAGATGTGGCAATACTGAATGACAGTAACATCAGGAAGAAAGAATATTAGAAGCTGGAGAAATAGCAGGGCTTGAAAGAGCAGATAGAAAGGATGTGGAATTTTAAAGCCAGAGTAATCCCAGTGGTGACAGGAATACTTGGAGCTGTGACACCTGGACTGGGAAACTGGCTCCAACAAATCCCGGGAACAACATCTGAGTTCTCGGTCTAGAAGAGCACACTACTGGGAACAGCAAGAATTTGGCACCGAACCCTAAGCTCTCAGGCCTCTCAGATTGAGGGAAAGATGCACGTACTCACCATCCGTAAGGGGTGGGGAAAAGTTATATATATAATAAGTCGTGCAAAAAGGGAGAAAAAATACTAAACTACTGTTCATGTGATCATTGTCCATTCAGAAATCTGATGGCAGAGGGGAAGAAGCTGTTACTGAAACATTGAGAGTGTGTCTTCAGACTCCTTGATGGTAGCAATGAAAGAAGGCATGTGATGTGTGATGCCAGGACGTTTAAGTTAATAATAGACGCTGTCTTTTTGAGACATCGCCTTTTGAAGGAGTCCTGAGTGCTAGAGAGGCCAGTGTTCATAATGGAGCTGGCTGAGTTTACAACTTTCTGTGGCTTTTTCCAGTCCTGCTGTGGCTCCTGCATACCAGATGATGATGTAACCAGTAAGTACGCTCTCCACGGTACTTGCAAATTTGTAGAAATTTGCAAATGTTTCTGGTGATACACCAAATCCCCTCAAAAACTGCTAATAAAATATAACTGCTTTTGTGCTTTCTTTGCAATTGCATCAACATGTTGGACCCAGGATAAATCTTCAGAGATGTTGACGTGCAGGAACTTGAAACTACTCACCTTTTCCACTTCTGACTCCTCAATAAGGGCTGGTATGTGTTCCCTCGACTTCCTGAAGTTCACAATCATTCCTTAGTCTGACTGACATTGAGTGCAAGGCTGTTGTTGTGACACCACTCAACCAGCTGATCTACCTCACTCCTATACACCTCCTTGTCATTTGAAATTCTGCCAAAAATAGCTGAATCATTGCCAAATCTACAGATAGTGTTTGAGCTGTGCTTAACTACACAGCTGAGGGTGTAGAAAGAGTAGAGCCATGGGCTAAGCACACATCCTTGAGGTGACTAAGTGTTGATTGTCACTAAGCAGGAGATGTTATTTTCAAACTGCACAGATTGCGGTCTCCCAGTGAGGTAGTGATGCACCATCAATAACTCACTCTGAGACGTAAGAAGCGAGATATCGGCTTTTATTGACTGGAAGAATGAACAACACTACATCCTGGAGAATGAGGCCGGGCTCAGGCCTCAATCGTCTTTATACAGGGGTCTGTGGGAGGAGCCACAGGAGCAGTCCAGACAGGTATATGTAGTTCACCACACTCAACCCCCCTTTGTTTTAAAAAGAGTCCCCAGGTGGCGAAGTTTCTTACAAGTATATTTACAGGTTAAGTCTATCAGGTGGTCGAATCTGTCGCTGCGATCTACGTAGCTCCGGCTGCGATTGCACAGGTGCTGGAGGTGGTGATTGCACAGGAGACGGAGGTGGTGATTGCACAGGAGACGGAGGTTGTGCTGGTTCTGGCCTAACTGGAGGTGTCAGGGATCCCTCACGTGTGTGTGAGGCGCCCAGAATATACGCGTACGAGATGCCTGGTACATGAGCATAGGGAGGAGTCTGTGTGGGGCACGGTGTGCGCGGTGTCACCTCGGGTACAGGGTTCATAGTTACCGTGGAGTGTATGGGGTAGTGGTCTGCTGCTCCTGCGGGTGCCAGGTCGCGGACAGAGACCATGTCCTCCCGCCCATCAGGCAAGACCACGTAGGCATACTGGGGATTAGCATGCAGGAGGTGAACCCTCTCGACCAGCGGGGAGTACTTATTACTCCTCGCATGTTTACGTAGCAGCACTGGCCCCGGGGACATCAGCCAAACTGGTAGGGTGGTCCCAGTGACAGACTTCCTGGGAAAAGAGAATAGGCGTTCGTGAGGGGTGGCATTGGTGGACGTACATAACAGGGAGCGGATAGAGTGGAGTGCCTCAGGGAGGACCTCCTGCCACCGAGAGACCGGCAACCCTTTTGACTTAAGGGCTAAAAGTGTGGCCTTCCACACTGTGGCATTCTCCCTCTCCACCTGTCCATTTCCCCAGGGATTATAACTCGTGGTCCTACTAGTAGCAATGCCCCTAGCCAGCAGGTACTGGCGCAGCTCGTCACTCATAAAGGAGGACCCTCTATCACTGTGGATATAGCAGGGATATCCGAATAGTGTGAAGAGCTGGCGCAGGGCTTTTATGACGGACGTGGTAGTGGTGTCGGGGCAGGGAATGGCAAAGGGGAATCGCGAGTACTCGTCAATAATATTGAGAAAATAGACATTGTGGTCGGTGGAGGGAAGGGGGCCCTTAAAGTCAACACTCAGTCGCTCAAAAGGGCAGGTGGCCTTGATAAGTTGCGCCGTTTCAGGACGGTAGAAGTGCGGTTTGCACTCAGCGCAGATCTGGCAGTCCCTGGTCATCGTCTTGATGTCCTCCAGGGAGTACGGCAGGTTTTGGGCTTTCATGAAATGGTAAAATCGAGTGACCCCCGGGTGGCAAAGATGTGCATGGAGGGCGTATAGCTGGTCGAGCTGTGCGCTAGCACACATTCCCCGGGATAGGGCATCAGGGGGCTCATTGAGCCTTCCAGGCCGGTACAGGATATCATAGTTGTAGGTGGAGAGTTCTATTCTCCACCGCAAAATTTTATCATTTTTGATTTTGCCCCGCTGTTGGTTGCTGAACATGAGTGCAACCGAGTGCTGGTCGGTCAGCAAGGTGAACCTTTTGCCGGCGAGATAGTGCCTCCAGTGCCTAATAGCTTCCACTATGGCCTGGGCTTCTTTCTCCACCGCAGAGTGCCGAATTTCAGGGCCTTGAAGGGTACGAGAAAAGAATGCTACTGGCCTGCCTGCCTGATTGAGGGTAGTGGCAAGCGCGAAATCGGAGGCGTCACTCTCTACTTGGAAGGGAATGGTCTCGTCCACCGCATGCATCGTTGCTTTGATAACGTCCCCTTTAATGCAGCTGAAAGCCGCGCAGGCCTCAGCAGAGAGGGGAAAAGTGGTAGACTTGACCAGGGGGCGGGCCTTGTCTGCGTAATGGGGGACCCATTGGGCGTAATAGGAAAAAAAACCCAGGCACCGTCTGAGGGCTTTGAGAGTGGTGGGAAGAGGGAGTTCTAACAGGGGGCGCATACGGTCGGGATCAGGGCCAATGACCCCGTTTTCCACGAGATACCCAAGGATAGCGAGTCGGATGGTTCTGAACACACACTTGTCCCTGTTATAAGTAAGGTTCAAAGCTTCGGCCACTTGGAAAAATCGTTGGAGTTTGGCGTCGTGATCCAACCAGTCGCGACCACAGATGGTGATGTTATCTAGATAGGGAAATGTGGGCTTCAGGTTGTACTGGTCCACCATCTGGTCCATTTCCCTCTGGAAGGCTGAGACACCATTGGTGACACCAAATGGGACGCGCAGGAAGTGATAGAGCCTGTCGCCCTCTTCGAAGGTGGTGTAGGGGCGGTCCTCTGGGCGGATGGGGAGCTGGTGATAAGCGGATTTCAGGTCTATTGTCGAGTACACCTTGTACTGAGCTATCTGGTTGACCATATCCGCGATGCGGGGTAGGGGGTATGCGTCAAGCTGCGTGAACCTATTGATGGTCTGACTATAGTCCACAACCATCCTATTTTTCTGCCCAGTCCGAACAACAACCACCTGGGACCGCCAAGGGCTTGTGCTTGGCTCGATGATCCCCTCCCCGAGCAGCCGCTGCACCTCTGACTGAATGAAGGCCCTGTCCCCTGCGTTGTACCTCCTGCTTTTATTTGCCACCGGTTTACAGTCGGGGGTCAGGTTGGCGAACAGCGATGCGGGAGGGATCTTGAGGGTGGAGAGGCTGCAAGTAGTGTCAGTAGCACAGCTATCGGCATGGTGCTGGGCGGGACGTGTGTGTGTGTGTGTGTGTGTGTGTGTGTGTGTGTGTGTGTGTGTGTGTGTGTGTGTGTGTGTGTGTGTGTGTGTGTGTGTGTGTGTGTGTGTGTGTGTGTGTGTGTGTGTGTGTGTGTGTGTGCGCGCGGTAACAGGGTATATGGCGAAGTCCCACCAAACTGAGGATTCCTGACAGTGAGCGGTGGGAGGGGCCCGTCATATGCCATAGTCACACTTTTGAGATGGCTCTGGAAGTCCAGCCCCAATAGCATAGGTGCGCACAGTCGAGGCATGACCAGTAGCACAAAGTCCCGATATTCTGTGCCCTGCACCCTCAATGTCGCTACACAACCCACCCGGATGTCTGTGGAATGCGACCCAGAAGCCAAGCCTGTGACTTACTGGCCGTGTCACGAGTCCACAGCGTTGCACCGTGTCCGGGTCAATAAAACTCTCAGTGCTGCCCGTGTCAAACAGGCAGCTAGTCCTGTGTCCCTCCACCAGGATGTCCATCATTGACCTTGCGAGCTGGTGCGGAGCGCTTTGGTCGAGGGTTACGGTGGCATCACCAAGAAATGCCGTCTTGGTGCCCGGTAAACACCGGCGAGTCGGGGGCGGGGCATGGAGATGCCGGCAAAGATGGCTGCCCACATCCGGGCATGCAAGATGGTGGCCCCCACGTCTCACACAGGTAGGTAGGGGTGGGGCATGGTGACTCCGGCAAAGATGGCTGCCCACATCCGGGCATGGAAGATGGTGGCCCCCACATCTCAAACACAGCGCTGCTCGACCCCACGCGCGGTTTAGACTTACAGGCTCTGGCGAAATAGCCCGGTTTTCCGCAGCTGGAGCAGGTCGCTTCTCGAGCTGGGCAACGGTTTCGAGGATGTTTCTCAAGCCCACAGAAATAACACAGCTTTCGCTTGGTCGGGTTCGGGGAGTGCGTGGAACCGCGACTGGCAGCGGCGTTGGCAAATTCGCTCGCGGGAACCGGTGGCGGCGGAGTCGGAGGTGTCCACGGAACCGGCGGGGAATCGCACAGCTGGACAGCGTCAGTGTTGTGCAGAGCAGCCTCCAGCGTGTCGGCCATCTCGATCGCCGAGCTTAAGGTAAGATCAGCATTTTCCAGCAGCCGCTGGCGCACATACACTGACCTAATTCCGGTCACAAAGGCGTCTCGTACCAAGAGTTCCGCATGCTGTTCCGCCGTGAGCGTTTTGAAGTCACAAGTCCGCACGAGTGCCTGTAGAGCTCGGAGAAATTCGGCGGACGACTCCGCAGGGCGCTGTCTGCGCGTGGCCAAGCCATGTCTGGCGTAGACGGCGTTCACCGGCCGCAGGTACTGTCTTTTGAGGGCGTCAAGCGCCCCTTCGTAGGTCGAGAGGTCCCTGATGAATGAATAAACTTTTGGGGCGACTCTCGAGACGAGAATTCTGTGCCTAACAGCGGGGTCAGTTGCATGAACCTCCTCCAAGTATGATTGGAAGCATGCAAGCCAGAGTTCAAAGGCAAGAGCTGCTTCAGGGTCTTGGGGGTCCAAATCCAATCTTTCCGGACGTAAAACGGTTTCCATGTTTTAACTTCCAGTCAATAAAATTGATGCACCATCAATAACTCACTCTGAGACGTAAGAAGCGAGATATCGGCTTTTATTGACTGGAAGAATGAACAACACTACATCCTGGAGAATGAGGCTGGGCTCAGGCCTCAATCGCCTTTATACAGGGGTCTGTGGGAGGAGCCACAGGAGCAGTCCAGACAGGTATATGTAGTTCACCACAGGTACAGGGGCTCAGATTTTGGAGAAGTGAAAGAGTATGAGGGGATCTAGAATGGGAAATGGAAAAAAAGAGAGATGGAGAAGGGGAGAGAAATGACACAAAGTTAGAGAAATTGATGTTCATGTGCTGTCAGGTGGGCATCTCCTCCATTTCCCAGACTACCCTTGATGCTGTCCTCACCCGCATCTCCTCCATTACCCAGACTACCATTGATGCTGTCCTCACCTGCATCTCCTCCATTTCTCAGACTACCATTGATGCTGTCCTCACCCGCATCTCCTCCATTACCCAGACTACCATTGATGCTGTCCTCACTCACTCTCCTCCATTTCCCAGACTACCATTGATGCTGTCCTCACCCGCATCTCCTCCATTACCCAGACTACCATTGATGCTGTCCTCACCTGCATCTCCTCCATTTCTCAGACTACCATTGATGCTGTCCTCACCTGCATCTCCTCCATTACCCAGACTACCATTGATGCTGTCCTCACCCGCATCTCCTCCATTTCCCAGACTACCCTTGATGCTGTCCTCACTCACTCTCCTCCATTACCCAGACTACCATTGATGCTGTCCTCACTCACTCTCCTCCATTACCCAGACTACCCTTGATGCTGTCCTCACTCACTCTCCTCCATTTCCCAGACTACCATTGATGCTGTCCTCACTCACTCTCCTCCATTACCCAGACTACCCTTGATGCTGTCCTCACTCACTCTCCTCCATTTCCCAGACTACCATTGATGCTGTCCTCACTCACTCTCCTCCATTTCCCAGACTACCATTGATGCTGTCCTCACCCGCATCTCCTCCATTACCCAGACTACCATTGATGTTGTCCTCACCCACATCTCCTCCATTACCCAGACTACCATTGATGCTGTCCTCACTCACTCTCCTCCATTACCCAGACTACCATTGATGCTGTCCTCACTCACTCTCCTTCATTTCCCAGACTACCATTGATGCTGTCCTCACTCACTCTCCTCCATTACCCAGACTACCATTGATGCTGTCCTCACCCACATCTCCTCCATTTCTCAGACTACCATTGATGCTGTCCTCACCCACATCTCCTCCATTTCTCAGACTACCCTTGATGCTGTCCTCACCTGCATCTCCTCCATTTCCCAGACTACCATTGATGCTGTCCTCACTCACTCTCCTTCATTTCCCAGACTACCATTGATGCTGTCCTCACTCACTCTCCTCCATTACCCAGACTACCATTGATGCTGTCCTCACCCACATCTCCTCCATTTCTCAGACTACCATTGATGCTGTCCTCACCCACATCTCCTCCATTTCTCAGACTACCCTTGATGCTGTCCTCACCTGCATCTCCTCCATTTCCCAGACTACCATTGATGCTGTCCTCACTCACTCTCCTTCATTTCCCAGACTACCATTGATGCTGTCCTCACTCACTCTCCTCCATTACCCAGACTACCATTGATGCTGTCTTCACCCGCATCTCCTCCATTACCCAGACTACCATTGATGTTGTCCTCACCCGCATCTCCTCCATTACCCAGACTACCATTGATGCTGTCCTCACTCACTCTCCTCCATTTCCCAGACTACCATTGATGCTGTCCTCACCCACATCTCCTCCATTACCCAGACTACCATTGATGCTGTCCTCACTCACTCTCCTTCATTTCCCAGACTACCATTGATGCTGTCCTCACTCACTCTCCTCCATTACCCAGACTACCATTGATGCTGTCCTCACTCACTCTCCTTCATTTCCCAGACTACCATTGATGCTGCCCTCACCCACTCTCCTCCATTTCTCAGTCTACCATTGATGCTGTCCTCACCCACTCTCCTCCGTTTCCCAGACTACCATTGACGTTGTCCTCACGTGTGTCTCTTCCATTTCCCAGACTACCATTACTGTTGCTCTCACCCACATCTCCTCTATTTCCCAGATTACCATTGACGCTGTCCTTGCCCGCATTTCCTCCATTTCTCAGACATCCACCCTCACTCCAACTTCCCAGCACCTTAAGAATGATAGAATTCCTCTTATCCTTACCTACCACCTCATGAGCCTCCACATGCAGCACATCGTACTCTGCAACTTTTGCCATCTTCAACAGGATCCTACCATAAAGCACACCTTTACCTCCCCCCTTACTCTCTGTTTTCCACATTTCTCCGTTCATCCCTCCCCACTGATCTCCCTCCTAGTGGTTATCCTGCAAGCAGAAATGCTACACTTGCCCATTCATTTCCTCCCTCACCACCATTCAGGGACCAATGCAATCCTTCCAGGTGAGGAAACACTTCACTACACGTCTGTTGGGGTCATTTACTGTATCTGGTGCTTCTAGTGCGGCCTCCACTACATTGGTGAGATCCGACATAGATCGGGGGATTGCTTGGTCGAGCACCTTTACTGTGTCTGCAATAAGCAGATTGCCAAGGTAACCTACCATTTTAATTCTAATTCCCATTCCCATTCTGATACATTGACCCACTGTCTCCTCTACTGCCCTGATGAGGCTATTCTCGGGCTGAAGGAACAAAATCTCATATTCTGCCTGGGTAGCCTCCAACCTAATAGCATGAACAAAGATTTCTCCAGCCTCTGGTTATTTCTCCCTCCTCCCCTTTCTCTCTTTCTCCATTCCCCATTCCCCTCTTACTGCTCCGCTTCTCTTTACCTGCCTATCACCTCACTCTGGTGCTCCTCCTGCTTTCCCTTCTCCCATGATCCTCTCTCCTCCCCTACCAGATTCCTCCTTCTTCAGCTCTTTATCTTTTCCACCTATTACCTCCAACTTCTCACTTCATTTCCCTCTCCCCCCTCCACCTACCTTCCACTCACCTGGCTTCACCTAGCACCTTCTAGTTTGTACTCCTTCCCCTCCCTCCACCTTCTTATTTTGGCTTCTTCCCCTTCCCTTTCCAGTCCTGATGAAGGGTCTTGACTCTTTATTCCTTTCCATAGATGCTGCTTGGCATGCTGAGTTCCTCCAGCATTTCATGTGTGTTACTTAAGGAGAATTGAGAGCAACACAAGAAAATCTTTCTTTTAGTTTAGTGTGTGGTTGGAATCTGGAATACACTGTCTGTAGATGTTCTGGAGGTGGGTTCTATTGTGCCCTCCAAGGGGGGATTGAAAATATATATTGTGGAGAAAAATTGGCAAGGCCACAGTGAAAGGGCAGGTGGGTGGAACTGGAGAGTTGCTCTGATAAAGAGCCAGCATGTATCTGTTGGCCTGAATATTCTCCTGTGCAGTATTTTATGATTCTGTGAACCTGAACAAAATTTTAATTCAACCCTTCAGGCCTTTTCTGGTTGGCTGCCAGCGACTAGTGGTGTTCCTCAGGGGTCGATATTGGGACCAATACTTTTCACATTGTTTTTCAGTGATTTAGATAATGGAGTTGATGGCTTTGTGGCAAAGTTTGTGGATGATACGAAGATAGGTGGTGGGGTAGTTAGTGCTGAGGAAGCAATGCGATTGCATCAGGATTTAGACAAATTGGAAGAATGGGCAAAAAAGTGACAAGTGGAAAACAGTGTTGGGAAATGTATGATAATGCATTTTGGTGAAAGGAACAGTGATGCAGACTATTATCTAACTGGGGAGAAAATTCAAACATCAAAGCTGCTAACGTACTTGTGAACACCTTGTGCAACCTGTCCAGAAGGTTAATTTACAGATTGAGTCTGTGGTAAAGAAAGCAAATGCAATGTTGACATTGATTTCAAGGGTAATAGAATGTGAAAACAAGGGGATAATGCTGAGGTTTTATAAGACACCAGTCAGGCTGCACTTGGTGTATAGTCAATAGTTTTGGGCCCCAGATCTCAGAAAGGGTGAGTTGTCACTGGAGAGAGTCCAGAGGAGGTTGATGTTGAGGATGATTCCAGGAATGAAGGGGTTAATATGAGGAGTGCTCCTGTGTCTTGTGGTCTGATAGACCCTGAGCATTCTTGTGAAAAGGTAAGTACCTCTATTTCAGCTTTACATCACAGTAGTTATAGAGTCATAGTGTCACTCAGGAATGGAGCCTTTTACCCTCCATGCCGATTTCATTTTCATTTATGCATACTCATATGATTCTTTCTTCTTCAGCCCTTTATACTTCCAACCCACTTATCACCTTCTAGCTATCCTCTTCCCACCTTTTTATTCCTGCATCTTCCTCTTTCCTTCCCAGCCCCAAGAAAGGTCTCGACAAGAGACGTCAACTGTTTGTCCATTTCCATGGATACTGCCAGACCTGCTGTGTTCCTCCAGCATTCTGTGTGTGCTACAGACTAATCCTATTTTCCAGCAATTGGTCTGCATCCTTCTATTCCTTTCCTAATCAGGTGACTGTTTCTTAAATGTAGTGATTGCAACCGATTCCACTATCTCCTCTTCCAGATATCACCCACTCTCTGTTGAAAACAAAACTATACCTATAAAAACTACTTGAAAACTCTTTCCTCTCATGTAAACCTATACTCTCAAGTTCTTTCATTTCCCTGCCTTGGGAAAAATATTTTGACTACTGTATCTACCCTATGCCTGCCTCTTATATTCTTACTTATTTCTGTCAGCTTCTTTTGCTCCAGAGAAAGCAAGTCCTGTTTAACCAAAGCTTAACCATAATTATGGTTCTCCAGTCTTGGCAATATCTTCCTGTGCGCTCTCTCCATCTTAAGTACGTCCTTCCTGTGTACTGGCAACTAGGACTGCATACCAGTACTCAAGACTGGCTCCAACAAGTATTTTGCAAATTTGCAACATAGTGTCCCAACTTTTATATTCTGTGCCCTGACCTATGAAGGAAAGAATTATGCTTTCTGCCTTCCTCACCAGCACATCTGCCTAAGTTTCAGGAACTTGAATCCCAAGATCTCAATTCATCAGTATTCCTTGGCACTCCATTTAAGTTGTACCCCTATTTGAATATCCAAAATATATCACATTGCACTTGTCATGATTAAATTCCATCTGCCATTGCTTCACCCGATGCCTTTATCAGAGGGCACCACCTCAGAATAAAAGGGCATCCCTTTAGATTGCAGATGAGGAGCAATTTCTTAAACCAGAGGTTGGTGAATTTGTGGAATTTATTGCCACAGAAGGCAGTGATTGGGTATATTTAAAGCGGAGGACCTTGATTACTAACGGTGTCAAAGGTTATGGAGAGAAAATAGGAGAATGAGGTTGAAAGGGAATAATAAATGCAAAGAAGACTTACAAGGATGTTGTCTAGATTGGAGGGCATACCTTATGAGAATAGGTTGAGTGTACGTTGCCTTTTCGCATTGGAGTGACGGAGGATGAGAGGTGGCCTGATAGAGGTGTATAAGATGATGAGGGGCATTGATCGTGTGAATAGCCAGAGGCTTTTTCCGGGACTGAAATGGCTAATACAAGGGGTCATAGTTCTAAGGTGCTTGGAAATTGGTACCAAGGGGGTGCCAGTGGTAAGTTTCTCACACAGAGTGGTGGGTGTGTGGAATGCACTGCCGGAGGTGGTGGTGAAAGTGAATACAATAGGGTCTTTTAAGAGCCTTTTAGATAGATACATGGAGCTCAGAAAAATAGAGGGCTATGCGCTAGGGAAATTCTAGGCAGTCTCTAGGATAGGTTACATGGTCAACATAACATTGTGGGCCGAAGGGCCTGTAATGTGCTGTAAATGTCTATGTTCTACGTTCTGTGTTAAATCGGGTATGATCAAATGGTAGAACAGATGATGGACCAAATGGCCTAAAATGGCCTAAATCTGTCACTATGTCTTATGGTCTATGGACTTAATTTCCTTGCTATCCATAACACTGCCAACTTTCGTGCCATCTGCAAATTTTTACTAATCGTACTTCCTGCCTTAACATCCAAGTCATTAATATATATCACAGATGGTAAAGGTCCAACATCCGATGCTGGAACAGCTCTTCCAATCAGAAAAATACTTTCTACTACTGCAGAGTAGATTTACAAGGATGTTGCCTGGATTGGGGAGCATGCCTTCTGAGAATAGGTTGAGTGAACTTGACCTTTTCTCCTTGGAGCGACGGAGGATGAGAGGTGACCTGATAGAGGTGTATAAGATGATGAGAGGCATTGATTGTGTGGATAGTCAGATGCTTTTTCCCAGGGCTAAAATGGTTGCCACAGGAGGACACAGGTTTAAGGTGCTGGGGAGTAGGTACAGAGGAGCTGTCAGGGTTAAGTCTTTTACTCAGTAGTGAGTGCATGGTATGAGCTGCTGGCAACGGTGGTGGAGGCAGGTACGAAAGGGTCTTTTAAGAGTCTTTTGGATAGGTACATGGAGCTTAGTAAAATAGAGGGCTATAGGTAAGCCTAATAATTTCTAAGGTAGGGACATGTTTGGCACAACTTTGTGGGCCGAAGGGCCTGTATTGTGCTGAAGGTTTTCTGTTTCTATGTTTACTACTCTCTAACCCCTTTCACAAAGCCAATTTTGTTCCCTATTAGCCAGCCCACATTGGATCCCATATGCCTTAACTTAGACCAGAATACCACTTGGAAATTGGCAAAAGCCTTACTGAAGTCCATTGGAACTGCATTTATCATCTTGTCTTCATCAGTCTTCTTTGTTACCTCCTCAAGAAACTCAATCAAATTGGGCAAGATTTCCCTGGACAAAGCCATGAGGACTTCTTAGCCTATGTCTTTACAAATCCGCATTACTGCTATCCCATAGGACTTTCTCCATTGGTTTACATCCCAGTGATGGAAGACCCCTTTGTAGTTACCTGCTGATCCTTGTTGCCTTGCTTAAATAATGGATCAATATCAGCTAGCCTCTAGACTTCTGGCATTTCACCTGGAGCAAATGAATAGGCAGAGCTATCTCCTTCTTTGCTTCCCACAGTGACCAAAAATAGGTCCCATTTGACTTTGCGGTTTTATAAGCCCTTGTACATCCCATTACATCAAACGTTTCCTCGTTAATACTGTCTTGTTCCTGATTATCCACAAAACCCTCTATGAACTCACTATTTACCACATATTCCTCTTGGTGAATACGGTTGAGATGTTCGCATCCGGGACCTTGCCTGCATTGTCTGGCTACACATGCAGGTTACCCTTTGATCAGTAAGGTTAACATACTCTTTCTCTGGCCACTGTCTTGCTCCTAATCTACAAGATGGGATTCTCATAATCTTATCTGAGAAGAATATCTCTTGGCCCCCTTTCACACACCAATTTCCTTCTTAAATTCTCTCCAATAGCCTATATCTGCAGACGTTTTTCCTCTTGGAAATCAAGCAACGTTTAATCAGTACTGTTTCTAGTTTATTTACTATTTCCTCCTCCATCCTCTTCAAACTCCTCTGTCCCACAGAATTTACTTCTTACTTGCTTGACCCATTCTCATTAAGCTGCTATCCATTTTTTGTCTTTCTTTTAGCCCCAGAATTCAGTGATGAATTGCTTCTCTTTCTATATACCCTGCGTTCCCAGTCATTTTATTCATCTGATAAAATCTTCAATTTTCTTTGTAATTTCTATAATCTGGCCAAATTGGCCTATCACATTACCAGAACATTCTGGCCTGAAATATTCCTAACTCTTCCAAAATAACTCTCACTTGTTGTTTGCTATTTTGCTTGGAAGCATCTGTTCCCAATCCATTTGTACCAGGTCTTCTCTTACACTATTGAATTTAGTATTTTGCCAATTTAAGATCTGAACTTAAGGACCAATCTTATTCCTTTCCATAACTATCTTACAGAATTATGGACACATTCCAAAGTACTCTGCCATTGGCACTTCCACCAGCTGCCCAGTTACATTTCCTAAGACAAGGTTGAGTATTGTCCTGTGTCTAATAGGATTTCTCTGTATTTTGTATCAAAAAACTTTCTTGGATGAACTAAGTGAATTCCAGCCCATCAAAGCCCCTTGTGCTGAAGCAATCTTGGTGAATACTAGATATGTTATGTCTACTACTATAATCCCACAGTGCTTTCACATTTTTGTTAACATACCCATTAATCAAATTCTTGCTACCTCTTGGGAGACCTATAGTATAGACCTCATTAAACCACCTCTTCAGGATATTCCAAGTACTGTCCTTATGCTGTCCATAGTCGATTTTGTAACTCCCTCTCTTCTGCATTCCTCTCTGTTACTCATGAAACTTTAATACCCTGGAACATTAAATTAGAAATGCTTCCTTTTCCTCAGCCATATTTCCTTGATGCTGTAACATTTTGCTTATAAGCACATTTAACTTATCAGAGAGGCTCTTTGCATTGAAGTAAATGTAGTTGAGCCTGTCAACCCTCCCTTGCTGCCTGTATCTGCTCTGCCCCCTGGACTTGCTTCATTTTTCTCGTCTCACTGCTACTATGATTCCAATCTCCCTCCCAAATCAGTTGAAACCTTGCAGAGAATGTGAGCAAATCTCCCTGCAAGTATAGGGATTTCCTCCCTCTGCCTCCAGCGTAAGGGCAACCAGTCCTCTTGTAGAGAAGCAATCCCTATGACTCAAATACTGAATGCCTTCCTTCCTTTAGCAGCAAAATGCTCATCTGCCCCGTTCTCTTAGTTCTAGACTCACTAGCCTGTGAACCATGGAGTAACCCTGAAATTATGACCTTAGAGTTCCTACTTTTTAACCTCTGCTTAACTCATCCTTGGTCAATCCTATATCTACCTACATCATTGGTATTATGATCTCTGGCTGTTCTCCATCCCACTTCAGAATGCTCTATGCTTGATTTGAAATATTGTAGATTCTTGCAGCAAGGGGCAGTAAATTATTCTGGAATTTTGCACAAATACCAGGCTGTTTCCCAGCACTAATGGTGAGTTAGAATTTTCCTTTTCCTGCCATGCATCAGACTGACCCACAGTGTCACAAACTTGATGTAACTTTCCTCTGCGAGGCTACCCCTCTCCCTGCCCCCAACAGCATTGTTCAAAAGTGTATACCTGTTTGAGAGGAGAACGACCATGGGAAATCCCTGAAATACCTGCCTGCTCCTACTTACCTTCCCGGCGCTCATTGCCTTCTTCTCTTTCTGTTTCTGAAGCATTACTAATTCACTAAACATGTTATCTGACACACTTCCCACATTCCAGATATCCCATTGCGGGTCCAACAGCTGCTCCATGCAGTCTGACAACAGCTGTAGTTGGACAAACTTCTAGGAAGCTTTGCCTTTGGAAGCGTCCCTCATCGATCAGATTCTGCAGGAAGAACAGACTATCTCTCCACAGACTCACCCTCCATGTTCCTTACTGCCAGTCCAATACTTTTAAGAAAGAGAAAGAAACACCTTATCTGATCACAACTTGCTCTCCTCAGCAAACCCAATGCTCCCAAAGACTGCACTTTGACCTCAACAGCAGCTCTTTGACCTCATAGGCCTTCACAACATGACTGCTCCCACTATACATACCTCTTTTTATTCTTCTTGCTTGCTACTGACCTTGCAAGTTCTGCTGGTCCCACTGCTGCTTCTAGGTCTTAGTTGGTTTAGATAGGTTCTAACTTTAATGGAAACACAGGCAGAGTTCATCCAGAGTTTATATGCATTGGCGGGAGTTGGGACGGCCACATCAGAGGTCTAATTGCCGTTAGCCAGCTGCTGTTTTCTACCAGCAAAGTGCAGACAGCTGCTGTCCAGGAGCAGTCAGTTTCCATGGGTGTATTTTTTCACTATTGAGAATTTTCACAGGATTGCTGACTGTGGTAGAACCTGGCTTCCATAAGTTGCAAAGCCATTTATTACCTGTCTGTTGAATGGCTCTGCGAGAAAGAAACAAATGGCAGCATCCACATTGCCATCTTTGGTACTCCAGATATACATTTGAATGTACCCCATAGGTAGTAGGGCCACCGTGCTGCTTTTTCTTTTCTTTTCTTTTTCAATATTTTTATTGATTTCTTACATAAAAGAATACAGCGTGCAGTAGGATATAATATATATCGATTACAATAGATTGGAATCACAAATATAGTCACATTACCCCACATCCATAAAAATAAATTTAAACATAATATTGAAAAGAGAGAATTTTATTATACAAAAAAATCTAAACCCACTACCAGAAAAAAAAGCTGTTTGGTTAAAAAAAAATTGTAGAAAGGAATGACGGGCACATAATGATGAGGTATTAACCATTTTAAAGATTTCATTCCAAGTATCCTCAAAAACTGGAATCTGTAAATCTTGTTCCCAGATATTTTTAATTTTGTCTAAAGGAATATTTCTCACTCCCAACAACATACCATAAATATTAGATATAGATCCATTATGGAAGGGTTTCAAATTAAAATTGTATCAAGTAAATTCTTACCTAGACTTTTAGGAAATATACAAAAAACGCTTGTACTTGAAAATGCACGAAGTCTTTAATTTGTAAATATCGAAAAAAGTGGGTTTTGGGTAAGCTATTCTTAGCTGACAGTTGTTCAAATGAAGAGAGAATATCTCCATAAACAAATCCTGAAAACGTTTAATACCCAAACTATTCCACTCTTTAAAAACTACATCAGTCATAGAGGCTTTAAAAAAATAGTAAAAAAAAATGGGACTTGAAAGTGAAAAACTCAAGAAACCAAAATATTTTCTAAATTGTACCCAAATCCTCAAAGTGTGTTTGACTACAAAATTATCAGTTAAATTACTTAAAGATAAAGGAATTGAGGATCTGAGATGAGAAATGACAGAAAATTTATTAACAGAATTAGCTTCTAAAGAAACCCAGACCGGACAGTCCTCTCGATTAATATAATATAACCAAAACATAAGCTTCTGTATATTAACTGCCCAGTAATAAAACCTAAGATTGGGTAAGGCTAAACCTCCATTCTTTTTAGCTTTTTGAAGATGAACTTTATTTAATTGAGAAACTTTATTTTTCCATATATAAAAAGATATAAAACGAATCCAGAGAATCAAAAAAGGATTTAGGAATAAAAACAGGTACAACCCGAAATAAATATAAAGCTTTAAGCAGAATATTAATCTTAATAGAATTAATTCAGCAAATCAACGATAAAGAGAAGGGTGACCAATTTGATAGTGCTTTCTTAACATAATTCAGAACGGTAAAAATTTTTTATTTAAAAAGGAATTTATAATTCCTAGTAATTATTATGCCCAAATAAGTAAATTGATTTCTTACAATTTCAAAAGGAATGGCAATATTAACTAATACCAAATTATTCAAAGGTAAAAGTTCACTCTTATGAAAGTTAAGTTTATATCCTGAAAACTGACTAAAGCAGGAGAGTAAAGAAAGTACGGAAGGTAAAGAAGACTCCATGTTAGAAATGTAGAGCAAAAGGTCATCAGCATAAAGTGAAACTTTGTGGGTAATACCCCTCCTTAAAATACCAGTGATATCATTAGATTCCTGGAAAGCAATAGCTAAAGGTTCTAAGACCACATCAAAAAGCAAGGGACGCAAAGGACAATCTTGTTTAGTTCCCCGTTGAAGTTCAAATGCTTTAGAATTTTGAGAGTTAGTAAGAACCTGAGCAGAGGGAGATAAATTAATTTAATTCATTGAAAAATATCGGTCCTAAAGTTAAATGTTTCTAAAGTTTTAAATAAATAATTCCATTCAACCCGATCAAAGACTTTCTCAGCATCTAAGGATATCACACATTCTGTTATCTCTTAAGAAGGAGAATAAATAACCCTCAATAAATGACGAATATTAAAGTGGGAGTATCGGTTTTTGATAAATCCAGTCTGATCATCAGAAATAATAGATGGCAATATATTTTCAATCCTATGAGCCAAAAGTTTAGATAAAATTTTAGTATCAACATTAATTAAGGAATTGGTCTATAAGAAGAACATTCAGTTGGATCATTATTCTTTTTAAGAATAAGTGAAATAGAGGCTTCATAAAAAGATTGTGGCAACCTACTTAATTTAAAAGAGTCCGAAAGGACTGAATATAAGTGAGGTATAAGCAAAGAGGAAAAAGACATAAAACTCTTCAGAAAATCCATCAGAACCCGAAGATTTCCCCGAGTGCAAAGAGTGAAAAACCTAGGCAATTACAGGTCGACAATCCCTTATCCGAAATCCTTGGGGCCAGTTGCATTTCAGAATTCAGAATTTTTCAGATTTCAGAATCCCTCCTTATTGGTTCTGGAACCCCTCGCAGATACCAAAAAACACGTATGCTCAAGTCCCTTATTTAACCTGTCTCAGTGTGGGTGGACTTCAGGACCCAGCGGAGCTCCAGACCTATGCAATCCTCCCGTATACTTTAAATCATCTCTAGATTACTTATAATACTGAATACAATGTAAATGCTATGTAAATAGTTGTTATACTGTATTACTTAGCGAATAATGACAAGAAAAAAAACTTATTTCCGACAAAAACATTAAATAAAACATAAAAATATACAGCTTCATACAAACCAAATCAACCACATGGTAAATGACTTATTGGAATAAATGTAGAACATCGCTGTCACTATAAAACTTCAGTAAGTTGTCTTTCTGTTTCTTTAAATCATATACAGTGGTAGTTCCAACACCATATTCTTCAGTAAGACGCCGCACAGACACACCACAATCAAGCTTCTGTAATAATTCCACTTTCTGCGTTATTGATCATGATAGCTGCTTCCTTCTCTTTTTCTCATTGTTATCCATAGGAGTATCTGCAGCACTTTTTGACATTTTCACAGTGAAATTAAACACAAAATCAACAGTGAACACAAAATATCAGCAAACAGCAAATGCACGTGTAACCAGTAAGACCGTTGAGCCACAAATGACATCTGGTGGCTTCTGCTAGTGCTGCCACATCACCCCTGAGTGACGTCAGCTGTTGGCAAAAAAAAACTCCAGTTTTTGGAGCTTTTTGGATTTCAGAATTTCAGATAAGGGATTGTGGACCTGTACCTCATAAGAAATGGGTTGATCCAGCAATTTTCGATTATCATCAGAAAGTATAGGAATGATTAGAACATAGAACATAGAATAGTACAGCACATTACAGGCCCTTCGGCCCACAATGTTGTGCCGACCATCAAACCCTGCCTCCCATATAACCCCCCACCTTAAATTCCTCCATATACCTGTCTAACAGTTTCTTAAACTTCGCTAGTGTATCTGCCTCCACCACTGACTCAGGCAGTGCATTCCACGCACCAACCACTCTCTGAGTGAAAAACCTTCCTCTAATATCCCCCTTGAACTTCCCTCCCCTTAACTTAAAGCCATGTCCTCTTGTACTGAGCAGTGGTGCCCTGGGGAAGAGGCGCTGGCTGTCCACTCTGTTTATTCCTCTTAATATCTTGTACACCTTTATCATATCTCCTCTCATCCTCCTTCTCTCCAAAGAGTAAAGCCCTAGCTCCCTTAATCTCTGATCATAATCCATACTCTCTAAACCAGACAGCATCCTGGTAAATCTCCTCTGTACCCTTTCCAATGCTTCCACATCCTTCCTATAGTGAGGCGACCAGAAGTGGACACAGCATTCCAAGTGTGGCCTAACCAGAGTTTTATAGAGCTGCATCATTACATCGTGTCTCTTAAACTCTATCCCTCGACTTATGAAAGCTAACACCCCATAAGCTTTCTTAACTACCCTATCTACCTGTGAGGCAACTTTCAGGGATCTGTGGACATGTACCCCCAGATCCCTCTGCTCCTCTACACTACCAAGTATCCTGCCATTTACTTTGTACTCTGCCTTGGAGTTTGTCCTTCCAAACTGTACCACCTCACACTTCTCTGGGTTGAACTCCATCTGCCACTTCTCAGCCCACTTCTGCATTCTATCAGTGTCTCTCTGCAATCTTTGGCAATCCTCTACACTATCTACAACACCACCAACCTTTGTGTTGTCTGCAAACTTGCCAACCCACCCTTCTACCGCCACATCCAGGTCGTTAATAAAAATCACAAAAAGTAGAGGTCCCAGAACAGATCCTTGTGGGACACCACTAGTCACAACCCTCCAATCTGAATGTACTCCCTCCACCATGACCCTCTGCCTTCTGCAGGCAAGCTAATTCTGAATCCACCTGGCTAAACTTCCCTGGATCCCATGCCTTCTGACTTTCTGAATAAGCCTACCGTGTGGAACCTTGTCAAATGCCTTACTAAAATCCATGTAGATCACATCCACGGCACTACCCTCATCTAAATGCCTGGTCATCTCCTCAAAGAACTCTATCAGGCTTGTTAGGCATGATCTGCCCTTCACAAAGCCATGCTGACTGTCCGTGATCAGACCATGATTCTCTAAATGCCCATAGATCCTATCTCTAAGAATCTTTTCCAACAACTTTCCCACCACAGACATAAGGCTCACTGGTCTATAATTACCTGGACTATCCCTACTAACTTTTTTGAACAAGGGGACAACATTTGCCTCCCTCCAATCCTCAGGTACCATTCCCGTGGACAACGAGGACATAAAGATCCTAGCCAGAGGTTCAGCAATCTCTTCCCTCACCTCGTGGAGCAGTCTGGGGAATATTCCGTCAGGCCCTGGGGACTTATCTGTTTTAATGGCCTTTAACAACTCCAACACCTCCTCTCCCTTAATATCAACATGCTCCAGAACATCAACCTCACTCATATTGTCCTCACCGTCATCAAGTTCCCTCTCAGTGGTGAATACCGAAGAGAAGTATTCATTGAGGACCTCGCTCACTTCCACAGCCTCCAGGCACATCTTCCCACTTTTATCTCTAATCAGTCCTACCTTCACTCCTGTCATCCTTTTGTTCTTCACATAATTGAAGACTGCCTTGGGGTTTTCCTTTATCCTACTCACCAAGGCCTTCTCATGCCCCCTTCTTGCTCTTCTCAGCCCCTTCTTAAGCTCCTTTCTTGCTACCCTATATTCCTCAATAGACTCATCTGATCCTTGCTTCCTAAACCTCATGTATGCTGCCTTCTTCCACCTGACTAGATTTTCCACTTCACTTGTCACCCATGGTTCCTTCACCCTATCATTCTTTATCTTCCTCACCGGGACAAATTTATCCCTAACATCCTGCAAGAGATCCTTAAACATCGACCACATGTCCATAGTACATTTCCCTGCAAAAACATCATCCCAATTCACACCCACAAGTTCTAGCCTTATAGCCTCATAATTTGCCCTTCCCCAATTAAAAATTTTCCTGTCCTCTCTGATTCTATCCTTTTCCATGATAATGCTAAAAGTCAGGAAGCGGTGATCACAGTGCCCCAGATGCTCACCCACTGACAGATCTGTGACCTGACCCGGTTCGTTACCTAATACTAGATCTAGTATGGCATTCCCCCTAGTCGGCCTGTCAACATGCTGTGACAGGAATCCATCCTGGACACACTTAACAAACTCTGCTCCATCTAAACCCTTGGAACTAATCAAGTGCCAATCAATATTAGGGAAGTTAAAGTCACCCATGATAACAACCCTGTTATTTTTGCAAAATCTGCCTCCCAATCTGCTCTTTGGTATCTCTGCTGCTACCAGGGGACCTATAGAATACCCCCAGTAGAGTAATTGCTCCCTTCCTGTTCCTGACTTCCACCCATACTGACTTAAAAGAGGATCCTGCTACATTACCCACCCTTTCTGCAGCTGTAATAGTATCCCTGACCAGTAATGCCACCCCTCCTCCCCTTGCCCCCCCCCCCCATCCCTGTTAAAGCACTGAAATCCAGGAATATTGAGAATCCATTCCTGCCCTGGTGCCAGCCAAGTCTCCGTAATGGCTACTACATCATAATTCCATGTATGTATCCAAGCTCTCAATTCATCACCTTTGTTCCTGATGCTTCTTGCATTGAAGTACACGCACTTTAGCCCTTCTACCTTACTACCTTTACACCCTTTATTCTGCTGCTCTTTCCTCAAAGCCTCTCTATTAATTGGATCTGGCTTTACTCCATACACTTCTTTTACTGCTCTATCGATCCGGGTCCCATCCCCCTTGCAAATTAGTTTAAACCCTCCCGAACCATGCTAGCAAACCTACCTGCAAGGATATTGCTCCCCCTCGAGTTCAGGTGCAACCCATCCAATCTGTACAGGTCGCACCTTCCCCAGAAGAGATCCCAGTGGTCCAAAAATCTAAAGCTCTGCCCTCTGCACCAACTCCTCAGCCACGCATTCAACTGCCATCTCCTCCAATTCTTACCATCACTATCATGTAGCACTGGCAGCAATCCTGAGAACGCCACCTTTGAGGTCCTGTTCTTCAGCCTTCTGCCTAGTTCCTGAAACTCACACTTCAGGACCTCATCCCTCTTCCTGCCTATGTTGTTGGTCTCAACATGTATCATGACTTCTGGTTGCTTTCCCTCTCATACCAAGATGTCATGCACCCAGTCAGAGACATCCCGGACCCTGGCACCCGGGAGGCAACAAACTATGTGGGTTTCCTTCTCACGTCCACAAAATCTCCTGTCTGCTCCCCTGACTATAGAGTCTCCAATGATGACAGCTCTCCTCTTCTCCATCCCATCCTTCTGCACCACAGGGTCAGACTCAGTGCCAGAGGCATTGATTTTAATTTAATTGATCTAAGAAATTATTCATTACAGTATTATCTTTAGGGGGATCAGAACTATAAAGTTTAAGATAGAATTCTCCAGAAGTATCATTTATTTCTCAATACTATTGTCCATTCTTCCTCAGATATAGTTATCCCTCCTTCCTTCTCCCGTTTTGTTTTAATGTATGAAGTCGAGTGTGTTATAAGATTTGACACACCCTTATACACGCATGAAATGATTCTACTATCATTATCTGAATTATATGCTTTCCTAAACAGTTCTATCAAACATGCCTGTAATGTGCTGTAGATTTCTATGTTCTATGTACTTCCCTTGGTTACATTTTCACCCTCCTATTAACATAATGTCACATTTGCAAATACCAATAAAAATCTTGTTTTTCAAATAGGTGTTTCTCTTTAAGCAGTTCAAAACTGAGCGGTGTTCCTTCTTTCATTATATTGTATAGAACTGTTATTCCTTTAGCTGTCCAGTCCTTAAATCTAGCATTCAATTTATTCGGCGTAAAATCCGAGTCAATATGCACACCATTTAAGAATTACAATATCTCCCTCTAGTTTATATTCGTTTATAATAGTTTTCTATATTTTAAGAGTCCATTTCACCCACTGGTTATCAATATTATTTATATAACTTTGTAGGTTGTTATCAGCCAAAATTGCCTTAATGGTGATGGAAGCTTTTTTTATCACTTTTGTTCTTGGATCCCTAATTCTATTATGTGTATTTTCTGCTATCTTTTTTTCCAGTTTCCATGCCAGTATTTACATATATTTAAAATCACTTTCATAAAAAAGTGATCTGTTTCAAAAACATTAGATTTTGCCTGATTTCTTGTGTAGCCAAACTATTAATTTTGTTCCTAATTTTTAAAATTTCCTCTAATGTATCCTGCGCCAAATGCAATTTGTGTTCTTTTTCTAGTTCCTTCAGCTTGTTTTGTAATTCCTCTAATGTTTCATTCCTTATTTTTTTCTTATATGAAGATATTGCTATCATTCACCCTCTTAAGACAGCCTTCAGAGTATCCTATAGAATGGGAGGTGAAAACTCTCCATTATCGTTGAATTCTAAGTAAAGATCAATTTCTTTTTTAATTTGTTCCTTAAAATAGGGATAATTGAGCAGACTTGAATTTAGTTTCCGTATAGTATTCTTTGGTTGTAGGTCAAAATCAACAGATGAATATATAGGTGCATGGCCACTTACATCATTTGTCCCAATTCCACAGGTGTTTATTTTGTCTTTATCTTTTCCAAATGTTATGAAATAGTCTATTCTTGTATATAAAGAATGGGGGGCAGAATAGTGAATGTAATCCTTTCTATCGGGAAAAGGTCTCTCCATATATCAATTAGACCAACGTCTTCAAAAAGTGTGTTAACTTTCTTATGTAGTGACTTTGTTTCATGGGTTTTTCTACTGGGAGAGTCTAACTTTGTTTATAATTGTAAATTTAAATCTCCCCCACATATCAAGAGACCTTCTGTTTCTGAACTATAATATTAGTGATTTTCTGGAAGAAACTAATATCACTTCCCAGGGTCACGTATATATTCAATAGAGTAACTGAATTCCCGTCTATATTCCCCCTTACTGGAATATATCTGCCCTCCTTATCTCCCATTTCAAAAACTTTTTCAAAATTTTACTTGCTTGAGATGAGAATAGCAACTCCTCTCCTATGTCCTGATTTATATGAGGAGAAAAACAAATTAGTGGTCAATTCTCTTTAGTTTTCCATGCTCTTTATCATTTAAATGAGTTTCCTGTAAATATACTACATGGGCTTGTTCTTCCTTCTTTTTAGATAGAATTTCACTGCATTTAATTGGATTCAACAGTCCATTGACATTAGAAGAAATGAATTTTACTTTGTCATTAACCATGTGTATTTATCTGTCAGTGTATCATTGAAATTAGCAGAAAAGAACTTAGCCAATCTACTCCCTGAACAAGTAAGAATAAAGAAACGCAAATGAAAAAAAAGGTAACGTAGGTGTGATTCCAAGGCTGAGGTCTCTAGTGCATGACCCTGGGCTGAGCTAGAGGAAACATCTAGCTGTGGGGGATAGCCTGTCCTACCTGTGGGCTGAGGGCCCCCACTGCAGCACCCATAAAAGTAAGTGAAAAAGTCTATGTCAATACACAGAAAGGACTTTCCTGTGTATTCCTCCCATATATATGTTTTCATTTAGGTGGGGAAAAAGGAGTGACTGAATGAATAAAAAAAATAATAGAGTAATAGAAAATTCACATTGCAATATGTATTTCTTGAGATAAATATAGTTTGTCTATTTTGGCTTCTGTTTAGCTTATCAACACTATTGAGATTAATCAGACCTTACATCTCTACTGGGGGGGGGGGGGGGATGGTGAGGGCTGCCTTCTGAAAACTTGTCGTCTCTCCCTGATATTCTTCTCTCCCTCTTCTCCCATTCCCTGCTTTCTCGGTCCTCCCACCATTTCCCAGGCGGAGCGGGACAGCTGCTCAGCCAGGCTTTCCCCTCGGTGTGATCACGTTGACGGGCAGTCCTATGTTCTTCATGTCTGCAGTCTCCTCCTCCACTGTCTGGTACAGCCACGTCCATTCTCATAGAACACTCGTGGTTTAGCAGGGTATGGAGTCTGGAAACTAATTTTCTCTGCTTTAACAATCGCTTTGCTTCAGAATATTCCTTACATTTCTGCAGGACCGCTGGGGGCTAATCTTGATTGAAATATATTAATCTCTCGTTCAAAAATACCTTCTTCTTTTTCCAGGCCTTGGGCAGAATCTCTGCTTTGGTTTTGTAGTGGAGGAATCTGATTATTATTGACTGTGGCTTGTCTTCCCTATTCCCGGAGGGTCTCGGGGTGAGCGTCCGATGTACTCTCTCGATGTCAAGCTCCGTAGTTGGGGGAATCACCAGTGTGTCCTGTAGTAACTTTTCCACAAACTGCACCATAGACGACCCCTCCGTTCCTTCAGGAACATTATATATCCTTATATTCATCCGTCAAGACCTCCCTTCTTGGTCGAGTAGTTTATTTTCTTGTTGATTCATCACTTTTATCATTTTGCTTAGTACGTGTTCCACGTTTTGAACTTGATCTTCCACCTTTTCAATTTGTGTCTCTGCTTCCGTTATTTTTTGATTAACATTGGTGAGCTCAGATTTAATATCGTTTAGTTGTTGTTTTAGGTCTTTACGGAAGTCCCATATCTCCTCCAGAACTTTTGCTAAACTTGCCTCCTCGTTTGAATGAGGGTTAGCGTTAACTTTGCCATCTTGTGCCTGTGTCGGAGAGCTGTTCTCTGTGTTTTCCTCATTTACAGGCTCTGCAATGGCGCTGTTTTATTTCCATCCCTTTTCCCCATTCTTGTCCCCCTTACCAGTTCAAGTATTATTGAGAGAGTTTGGACTTGGCAGTTTAATGGGGCGAAATGTGTATTTTTTCAGAGAAGCTGTTGTCTTAGGCAGCCATTCTGGGTGATGACGTCACTGGAACCCCCGTGTTATTTCTATATATACTACATCCACTGTGCATTTTTGTGCCTATCCAGGTGCCTCTTGTAGTGGTGGTTAATAGGTTATTTCTATGCCACTCAGTTAGTCACTTCCACATGGGAGGAGTTCACATACTGTAGAGTTATCAATTAAGTTCAGTTGCATAGACTGCATACTGCCTTCCTGGTGTGCTCTGCACTCTCCCTCGTAATGAACACAACATGGTGTTGGAATTGGTTGATTGTCGATACATTTGTGCTACAGAATAAGTGAGACCTACAACAAGAAAGGATTTACAGTAAGACTGTTCTTGTTTGCATATATCTATGAAAAACCAAGGGACTGATCAACCTAAACTGCTTATGCCAGTTGCTAATTATATTCACCATGAGATTGAGCTGACAACTGGCCAGGGTTGCTAGGCATTGCCTTCTAGCTACACCCAAAAGTGGATAATTTGTAATAATTCATGGGCCACTAGCCTAGGGAAGTGCATAGAGACACAGACACAGCAGAGAAGTCAGTCAGACTCTCAGGAAGAGAAAAGAAGACGTTTGCAGTCCAAATAAATAAAATAATAAACAAACAAACAAACAGGAAAATTGACCTAATTAACACCATCCCCTCCACCACCCCCCCCCCCCCCCCCAGAGACATTTGATTTCTCTAAACCAGAGGACTTTGACAGATGGCTCAGAGGCTTTCAGAGATTTAGGTTTGCAAGATGATGAGAGGCATGATTGTGTGGATAGTTAGAGGCTTTTTCCCAGAGCTGAAATGACTAATACCAGAGGTAGAGTTTTAAGGTGCTTGGAAGTAGGTACAGAGGAGATGTCAAGGGTAAGTTTTTTTTAATGCAGAGAATGATGAGTGCGTGGAATAGGCCGCCGGCAATGGTGGTGGAGGCAGATACGATAGGGACTTTTAAGAACTCCTGGACAGGTACATGGAGCTTAGAAAAATAGAGAGCTATGGGAAACCCTAGGTGATTTCTATGTAAGTACATGTTCAGCACAGCATTGTGGGCCAAAAGGCCTGTATTGTGCAGTAGGTTTTCTATATGTTTCCAAGCACTCTCACTCAGGCTTCAGAAGAGCATCAAGTAAGCACACTGATAAACTGCATGGGACACAAAGCAGATGAAACAATGGGTGGATTGGAACTCACAGATGTTTAGGAAAAGTACAAAACATTGCAGGAGAAATTCATAAATATTTCACAGGAAAATGAAGTGTAAATGTGATATATGAGTTGAAACAAGGTGCAGTCAGAAAGGCTACAGAAGGAGGTGACAGTAGAGCTCAGCTCAAACAAAACAGGCAAGTGAAAAACAGAGCAGGTAAAATGTCCCACTGCAGGAGATGTGGCAACTCTCCATTCCACATCAAAGATCTCTGTCCAGCAACAGAAGTGAAATGCCACCAACGCCTTTATAAAAGCCAGTGTCACTCAAGAGTTGTTCTTCAGGGTCAGTACCTCCAGTTGAACTCAGTCTTTTTGTGTGTTTCCCCCAGCCGTTAGTCTGCGGTTTTCTATTGCCATGTGCTCTTGTTTGTTTTCATGCCCCATGTGCTCCTATCCCCACCCCTGCTCTACTCCAGCCCCTGTATTACTGAGAACTCCGTCTCTCATCTGTTTCCCATTATTACCTGTATTGCTGTCAACTGTGTCTCATTGTGCTCCACCTATCATCTGCCTCTCTGTCTATTGCTCAGTATATTTCAGTCCTGTATTCTCACCTGCTTGTTGCCACATTGTGTCATTGAGTTTTCCTGAGCCTTTCCAGCATTCATTTCTGAACTCTGTCCGTCTGAATATCGACTCTGCCTGTTTCCCAATTCTGGTTTTTGGATTTCTCTGGAACTTTTGATCTCTGCCTGAACTTTGATGCTGACTTTGTTGCCTCTCTGGATTTGCTATTCAAGAAATATCAAAGTGTGCACAGTACTTGGTCTGCAATTGGGTCCTTGCTTTAGCATCCTGCCTCTTCAGAAGGTCAAAGACCATGATTCATATGAAGAGAGATTTCCTTGGGACTCCAGATTCAAACAGACAAAGCTGGTGTACTATGGCCCAGTTGTAAAATGAGGCAATGACTTTTAGGATGGACACTGTGGCAGATGTCACAACTCTCCCCGAATGTCTGTTCACAAAATTGGTGAAGGATACTGGCATTATGCTAAACGGAATAAAGAAAGTACTCATGGGGCCAGGGAAACATAAGCTCAGTGTGAAAGGAATGTTTACATCTTCCATTGTAAAAATGAGAAACAGTTAAAAGAGGATGTCTATGTTGTTCAGAATTTCTTCTCACCACTAATGGGACATCATGCCATCAAGAAGCTGAACCTCATTGCAAGGTTTGGATTCACTAAACAATATTCAGTGACAGGAAAAAGTATTCAGAGTTATTTGCAGGCCTGGGGGTACTGAAAGATGAGTACCATATCCAATTGAGACCAGCACTGATGCCCTCCACTCTGACCACAGTGTAGCACATACCAGTCCCATTGATGAACAAAGCTGAACTTGAGAGAATGGAGGCACTTGACATCATAACTAGAGTGAATGGGCCTACCTACTGATGTATGGGCATTGTTCCTGTTCGCAAGCCAGGTGGTACAGTAAGGATCTGTGTTCATCCAACAAAATTGAATAATGCAGTGAAGTGGGAGAAAGTTTACTGTGTTCTCTGTTGAGCACACATTGGGTATGCTGGGAGGAGCAAAGTTCTTCACCAATCCAGATGCAAACTCAGGATTCTGGCAGAACCATTTAGCTCCTGAGTCCCAGAAGCTCACAAAATTTATCACACCATATGGATGCTATGCCTTCGGGAGACTCCCTTTTGACATCTTATCAGCCCTGAATTCTTTCAGACGAGGATGAACCGAATTTTGGAGGGATTTGAAGGAGTAGTCTGTCACATATATATCATCTTCAGATGCTGGCTTCAGAGAGTGGAAGCTGCCTTGAAGAAACTGAAACTGGCTGGAATTATGAAAAGAAATGGGAATTTGTGAAGTTCTTAGGTCACCAACTGTCCTCAGAGGGAGTGCAACCAGATTCCAAGAAAATGGTAGGAGTTCTAAACATGCAACAAGCTACAAATACATCAGAGATCTGCAGTTTTCATGGCATGGTGAACCAGCTGGAAAGTTCATTACAGATTTGGCAGAGGAAAAAAGCTCACTATGGGACCTCCTCTGTCAGAGAAATGTTTGGACCTGGGACGCACAACAGGAGAAGTCATTCCCATGGCTTAAAGCAGAGCTATCACTCTGCCACCATTGGCGTTCTTTGAACTGAATAAAGTAACCAAGGTCTGAGCAGCTGCCTCTTCCATTAGCCTAGGGGGAATGCTCATGCAACACTGCAATAGTGTATGGAAATCAGTAGCATCTGCATCAAGAGCACTGACTCCGATTGAACAGCGTTACGTCCAGATCAAAAAGAAGACGCTGTCTCTCATGTGGGCTTGTGAATGGTTCAGCTGCTGCTTTAAAAATACAAAATTCCTACTTGAAACAGACCACAGCCACTTGTCAGCCTCCTCAGCCCAAAACACCCGTCCTGCCTTCCTTTCTCCAATCTCACTAACTGGACTTAGACAAAATTAGAAATTCTGAGACTACATAGTGTGAGAAAATGAAGAGCATGCACAATCTCAGACACAGAGCAAAAACTTTGTTGTTGCTCAGGAGCACTGAAGCTGTTTGGGTTTCAGACCAACTCACCAAAAGAACAATAGTCCGGCAGCATGCACCAGAATAGTTTGTGATCAGAGCATCACAAGGTGGAATCAGGCAGAATAGGCATGTGTCCGTGAGTCTTCAAAGTCCACAAAAGGTAGAGAAAGAAATAGAGTGGCCTGATTCTTATGACGAGGACCATTTACCTGAGGTGGATACACCTGTTCAAAAATCTCCATCACTCCAACACTTACAGGAACCTACATCAGATCAGGTAATTTATCTGTTCTATCACAGAGATATACCCCATAGCTTAATAGCGTTGGGCGATCCTCTCACTTTGTCGGAGTGTTCAAGTAGTCTAACCTGGCCTCCACTTGATTTAGTGTGTCTTTTAAAACGAATTCTAATGTTGAAAACATTGTACTAAATGGAACTGTTCTTAAGAAAAAAAGAATTGGTGAGAAAAGGAGGAAAACAAAGAGTGAGAGGCTGTTGAAAACAAAGAGAAAGACAGTTATAATGTTAGCAATTTTTTATGTTATGTAAGGAGCATAAGGTACATGCTATGGGTAAAGTACACAGAATCACTCAATTTTAGTGCTATAATTTCAATGCATATCTATGAACAAGAAGTAATAGCTATTTTTTCTTTTTTAAGAATGTGAGATGTTGTGGTGGTTAATAGTGTTATTCCTATGCCACTCAGTTAGCCACTCCCACATAGGAGGAGCTTTCGTACTGTACAAGCAGAGTTATCAATGAAGTTTAGTTGAATATCCCACATGTAGGTCTCCTGGTGTGTCCTTTGCGCTCTCCCTCAAGTAAGAACACAACACCTCTTATATGTTGTTATTTTTCCTACCTACACCACTTCCAGTAGCAGTTCATTCTAGATATGAAGTACTCTTTTGAATGCTTCCCCTCTCACCTTAAAGCTATGCCCTCTCATATTCCCACCCCAGCAGAGAGACTCTGACTACTTGCCCTATGTATATCTTACATCATTTTGTAAAATTCTATCAAGTCACCCCTCAGCCTCTGACTCTCCAAAGAAAACAATGGGTGTTGCATTTCAGGGAGTCAAATGCAAGAGGGAATTTTACAGTAAATATCAGGAACTATAAGGAGTTCCTATCTTAGAGCACAAGTTCATTGTGGAGGAAAGAGGGGCAAAGGAGGAATGTGGCATGCTTGCCCTCATCATTCAGAGATTTGAGTTCACCCGAATAGAACTTTGGTTAGATCCTATCTGGAATATCGTGGGCAGTTCTGGTCGTGCTACTATTGGAAAAAATGTTGAGACTTTGGAGAAGGTTCAGAGAAGTACACCAGGATGTTGCTTGGATTGAAGTGTAATAGCCATAAGAAGCAGTTGGACACACTTGAAATGTTTTCTCTGGAATGCTGGAGGCAGTGGAGTGACCTGAGAGAATGATATAAAATTCTGAGTGTAGATAGTCTGGGTTTTTGTTCCAAGGTGGAAATGTCAATTACTACAGGGTGTAGATTTAAAATGAGAGAGGGCAAGTTTAAAGGAGCTGTGCAAGGCAAGTTTTAACATTGGGAGTGGTTTGTTCCCGAAACATGCAATAGAAGCAAATGCAATAGAAATGTTTAACGGACATTTAGACAGACAAATGAACAAGCAGGAGATATAGAGGTACAGACTAAGTGCAGCCAGGTGGGATTAGTTTAGATTAGCAACATGGCACAGACATGGTGGGTCACGTTTCTATGTAACCCCTCATTCTTTTAGTTGCATTTGATTTTGATGGTGAATCAAAGCTGCAAACTGCAGTGAGATAGAATGATCCTGAGGCTATGGGGATCAGAATGTCACATCAGCTGTCCAGATGTTGGCTGGTGTTCCTTCTGCAGATGTTTCAGCTGTTTTGAAAGAACTTGGCTGCCAAATACTTTGCACCTCAGCGCCTGAGATGGATGAATAGCCTCTTATAGACTTGAGGTAATAAATGGGCCGGATCCTTTTCTCTTGCTTTGGCGACAAGTGAAGCCATGTTTCCCCACTTACAACAGCATCTCCGTGACTCCCACCAAGTCCACTGTTTATGCCAAAGAGATTATAACTGGAAAAATAACATGATGGCCTTGTCAAAACTCTAATCGATGGATATTTCCTGTCATCTCTGATTGCCTCAAAACTCAATGTATAGCGCACAAGACATTTTCATGAAAAGTGGTTGTAGCCCTTTAAATAGCACTCCTGATGCTAAATGAGATGCTGTGAAATTCTCAATCTTCTTGCCAAATAGTAACAATTTACACCATTCAATCTGATCTGCCATCTGTCTGTTGTTCCTGCAGTTTCTCCACATTTCTCAGCTTACTTTGCAAGTTATGTCTCTTCTGCTGACTGAACACACTGGACAACAAAGCCATTAGTATATTTTAAGAAAAGAGGTTGTATTGGAATTTACCACCAGAGAACTCCACTGTACAATTTCTTTTATTCACAATGAGCTTCCTATAATCAGCAGAGTGTGAAACTCATTTAGCTAATTTTCTATTCATGCATTTACATCCTGTTTAGCTAGCCAATATAGCTAAAATCCCGATGATATGGCATGTATCAATGGCTTTTGGAATCTGATAGAAGCCACTTCAACCACAATTCAGCCACTGACTGCCTTCACTTCCCTTTAGTCATGCATATTGGTTTTGTCTCAAGTTATACTTGCTGAAGTGATTGCTGGCCCTGTCCTTGATGATTGCTTCTGAAACTTTCCCATCAGTGAAGATAAACAAAAGTACTCAACAGAATCAGGAGAAGACCAAGGAGCTCCTCGAGTCTGTCCAACCTTTCCATACAAATTGAAGTTGATCTGCACAGAGCCTCAGTCCCTTTTGGTGCAGGTCCCCCATAGCCTTGAATTCCTTATCTTTGAAAAATATATCTCCCTCTTGTATACATAACCCTAGTGATATATCTTCCACAACCATCCGATGTAGAGAACTCTGCAAGAAGAAATTGCTAAACCTTAGTTATAGATGAGTGCCCCTTATCTTGTAAATTTATACCCTTATTTTATACTCTCCCCTAGTAGAAACACCTCAACATCTACCCTGTCATCTGCTATTTGGATCCTACCTGTTTCTTCTAAACTACAAAGAATAACTTTATAGGACAATCTTATCTTCACAGGGGTCAATATAGTGAATCTTTTGTGGACTGCCTTCAATGCTGAAACATTCTTTCTTAAATGAAAGGATCAATACTATACACAATACTCCATTCTCATGCTGCAGAATAATAATAATAATAATAAATCCCAACTCCTTGTAAGAGAGACCAGCATGACTTTAGTGTCCTTAATCACTCCTGTACTTGCAGAGAAACTTTCTTTATGTTTATTTTTCTTTATAATGAGAGGCATTGATCATATGGATAGTCAGAGGCTTTTTCTCAGGGCTGAAATGGTTGCCACAGAAGGACACAGGTTTAGGGTGCTGGGGAGTAGGTACAGAGGAGATGTCAGGGTTAAGTTTTTTATGCAGAGAGTGGTGAGTGCGTGGAATGGGCTGCTGGCAACAGTGGTGAAGGCGGATACGATAGGGTCTTTTAAGAGACTTTTGGATAGGTACATGGAGCTTAGAAAACTAGAGGGCTATGGGTAAGCCTAGTAATTTCTAAGGTAGGGACACGTTTGGCACAACTTTGTGGGCTGAAGGGCCTGTATTGTGCTGTAGGTTTTCTATGTTTCCATGTTTATGCAAGAACACGTAGATCCCCTTCATTTGTCTCCATTCAGATTCTCTGATTCCTCCTAACAAAGTGCATGTTCTTGCAGTTGCCTATTTAAAAACAGATTTGCCAAATCTATGTTCCTGTTGAACATTCTAATTACAGTTTGCTATCCCATCAATTTTGTTGTCACAGGTAAACTTGGAAAACATTTTACCCCCCCCCCCCCAAAATCATCACTATAGATAATAAAAAGTTGAACGTTCTCCCTGCAGATGATCACTGCTTACTGACCTCCAGTTAGAATAACTATTCTCCATCACTATACTGTCTTCATTGGTCAGGCCAATTTTGAATCCAATCTACCAAGTTTCAATGGATTGCATGTGCCTTAGTCTCTGAATCAAACAGCCATGAAGGACCTTGTTGAAATTGCTACACCTCACCTCAGTTTTAAATGTATGTCCCTGATCTTGTAAATTAGCAAAGTCTATGTACATAACATCCCTCCCTCCTCCTGAAAAATCTCAGACAAGTTTGTAAGACATGTCTTACCCCACAAAAGTTCATATTGACTATCCCTAATAAGTGTATGCTTCTACTGTTGTAAGTAAATCCAAACCCCAAGAAGCTTCAATAATTTCCCTACCATGGATGTAACGCCTTCTAATTTCCTTTGTTTTTTTTCTCAAACAAAGGACAGCCTTGACAATTCTCCAGTCCACTGGTACATCACCTCTGGTTAAAAAGGATACAAAGATCTCTGTCTGTGCACAAACAACTTCCAGGTTTGAATTCCATCACGCCCAGTGTACTTAATGTACTTCAAGAGCTCATTGATATCAACATGCCCAATATCATCTCCTCCTTGATCTTACCATTCTCCTTGGTGAATATCAATGCAAAGCAAATGCAATTAGATTCCTTCTTCGCCTCTCCTGCCTACCCCCTCCCTGCTTCCCCTCCCCCACCCCTTGATCTTTCCTCTGATTGGTTTTCCACCCTCCCCTCACCTTCTTTATGGGGCCCCTGCCCCCTCCTTCTTCAGTCCTGACGAAGGGTCTCGGCCCGAAACATTGACAGCTCATTCAATGGATGCTGCCCAACCTGCTGAGTTCATCCAGCTTGTTTGTACGTGTTGATTTGACCACAGCATCTGCAGTGTACTTTGTGTTGAAAATGACTCATTTCTTCCAACCAACTTTCTTCTGTGTGAAAATTAGTCTTAATTCCACCACATTAAAATCCTCCCAATACTGTGACCTTCAGTTCTGTGGCCAGTTTTTTTAATGACACTTTATTGGCTTACTGGTCTGCCATTATTCTATTTATCTCTGCCTATTTTTTTTAAAGAAGGATGTAGCATCTGAAATTGTCTTGCTTCATTCCTGAATCTGAATGCTTAGTTGATTAAAACCAGTGTCTCTGCACTTTCCTACCTTGGTTTCCTCAGCAACTTAGGACGAATATTTTTTGTACCAGATGGCATACCTACTTTAGATGTATTTATTCCTTTTGATACATTTTTAAAAAATGTATTGTTTGAGCTCTCTAGAAATGTTTCTTTACCTTTCTTTGCTGACACTCAAGCAGGATCTTCTTCACTAGTAAAGTCTTGCGTAAAATATCACTTACAATGCTCTCTGCACCATTCCTAGGTATCCTTTTCAGTATCTAATTAGCCTCACCCTTTTCTTATTCACATCCATATAGAATAACCATAACAATTATTGTTCAATATGCTTCTGTCAAATGTTCTTGTTCGCTATTGTTACTTCAACCATTAAATCAATTCCTGTTTCTGTTCAAGAGATAATTTAACACTTATTGCACTGTCATGATATCCCAAAGCACACCACAATCAATAACTTTATTCTAATTATATATGCATATACTGTCTACTCAACTCCCTGTACAGTAAGATTCCACAAAGTATGGGGGAGCAGTTGATGCAATTACATTAAATTCAAGTTGCATTACGGTATAAGCTTTCATTAGTCAGTTTCTGTTTTATTTAAGTAATGACACATCAATGCACTTTGAATAAAGACAGAGCAAGAGCTGCCAGAAGTGGTTAAGGCAGAGAATGTTTAATATCTGTAAGTACATAAAAGGAGAGATTAAATGACTGTAGGCCAAATAAAGGCAGATTGGATTCACTCTGTGGCAACACAGTTTGCATGTTGTTTTGGGCCAAAGGGCCTAATTCCATGCTGTAACACTCAGTGATTCTGAGACTATAAACAATAGAGTTGGGTGAAGCTGCAGTTGTTGTTGCTCATTCTAAGTTAAATCAAGTTGAAAAAGTCATCACACTTTAATTTAGGTACTGTAGTAGCCAGAACGCTCAGATTTCCCATTCATCATGTACCAACTGTAACATTTTCATTATTGCAATCTTGATAGCCACATAATATCTGTTTTGACCTGAAAGATACAAAGGCACCGTATATATTAAATGGTATTAGATATCTTACTGGAGCTAAAGTTTTCAGAAATTTTACTTGAGGATATTGGCATTTCTTCACCACCCTAATCGTGATTAACAAAATGATTTAAATGATGCCTTGTCATTCCATCAAATAGGAAGATTAAAATGAACCAGGCATCGGAGTTTTAATGACTGACTTCTCAATCGTGAAGCCTAAGAACTGACTCTTGAATTACTTACTTCATTAACACTCATAAGCCTCCCAAAATGTATTTGGACATATAAAATTGTGTTTTAAGTTGTTGCACCCTAATTGAAAGAGCCTTACTTTCAGTTTCTTAATCATTCTATTAATCCAATAAAAATTGACTATCACTTGGCATACACTCCTGTACCTAATGAAGTGGCCACTCAGTGGATGCTCATAGTTTTCTGCTGCTGTAGCCCAACTATTTCAATTCAATGTGTTGTGCATTCTTCTGCACACCACTGTTGTAACGTGTGATTACTGTATTTGAGTTAGTGTAACTTTCCTCTCAGCTTGAACCAATCTGGCCATTCTCCTCTGACCTCTCTCATTTTTGTTCTCAGAATCGCCGCTCACAGGATTTTTTTTTGGTCGTCTTTTTTGCAGCATTCTCTGTAAACTGTAGGGACTGTTGTGTGTGAAAATCCCAGGAGATCAGCAGTTTCCCAGGAGACACCCAAACTACTGCATTTGACACTAACAATCATTCCACAGTCAAAGTCACTTAGATCATTTTTCCAACCCATTCTGATGGTTGCTCTGAACAACTGAACCTCTTGGCCATGTCAGTACACTTTTATGCATTGAGTTGCTGCTACATAATTGGTTGATTAGATACTTTCATTAAAGAGTAGGCATACAGGTGCACCCAATAAAGGAGCCACACAGTATACATTCAGGTGAATATAAATCAGGACATTTGCTGAACAGACTTGGTCAACTGAGTTTTAAAAAATTAGACTGGAAGTATATTATCATAATTCCACATATATCCTTATATGTGTAAATCATATTTTACATTTAAATATAAGACATGAATTAAGGAATGTTGTTATATCATGTAAATAATTGCCTTTTTCTCTTGGTTGGCATTTGATTTTATAAACATTCCATCTTCTTACTCCTTTCTAAACTTACAACTACTGCCAAAAAATTAAACTTACTTATAGCACTCTTCAAATACATACCTACATAGACAGCTATTAACTTAACTTGTCTTTTTTGGCCCTTGGCTTTTAAATAGGGACCATCTGGCAGTTTTGGAATTGGCCTTGGATGTGAATTCAGAATCAGAGTCAGAATTAGGTTTAATATCATCGGCATATGTTGTGAAATTTGTTAACTTAGTGGTAGCAGGACAATGTAATACATGATAAATATAGAAAATAAATACAGTATGTGTGTCTGTGTGTGTGTGTATATATATATATATTTAACTATATATACATTTGTTTGTGTATGTATCTGTGTATGTGTGTGTGTATATATATATAAAATAGTTAAGTTAAAAGCTCAAAAACAGATATAATAAAAGTTGTGAGGTAGAGTTCATTGGTTCAATGTCCATTTAGAAATTATATGGCAGGGGAAGAAACTTTTTCTGAATTGCTGAGTGTGTGCCTACAGGCTTCTGTACCTCCTTCCTGACGGTAACAATGAGAAGAGGGCATGTCCTGAGTGTTGGGGGTCCTGAACAATAGATGCCATCTTTCTGGGACACCGCTCCTTGAAGATGTCTTGGATACTACGGAGGCTAGTACCCAAGATGGAATTGACAGATTTTACAACTTTCTGTAGCCCTTTCGGATCCTGTGCATTAACCACCCCCCCCCACCCCCACATACATACCAGACAGTGATGTAGCCTGTCAGAAGGCTCTCCACAGTAAACTGTAGAAGTTTGTGTTTCATGTGACAAACCAAATCTCCTCAAATACGTGATGAAATGTAGCCACTGGAAAAATCCCCGCTGTTTGCAAGGACTTAGAGGAGGCCTTCAGCAAAGGAAAGGCTTTGATTCTTCCACTGCAGGACCCTACGACTCTGCCACAGACATGCTGCCTGGTCCTTTGAAGAGAGAAGCACCATGGAGGAGTATAAAATGGAAGCTCTTGCCACGGGCATCATTCGGCCTTCCAACTTGCCCGCTGATGCAAGTTTCTTCTTTGTACAAAATAAAGATGTGAGCCTGTGGCCATATATTGATTACAGGGGATTAAACCGCATAGAATCGCAACTCCCTTCCCCTTAGGAATATGGTTTTCAAGATGCTCCAAGGGGCATGGGCGTTCACCAAATTAGACCTCCAGTGTGCCTACAATCTGGTCTGTACCAGGGAGGGCAATGATTGGAAGATGGCATTCAATACACGGACAGGGCACTAAGAATACCAGGTTATGCCTTTCTGCTTTATGAATGCCCCAGCCATTTCCCAAGTCTTTATAAAGCACGTGCACAGGGACTCTCTCAGAAGTATGCCTCTCTTGGATGATATCTTAATCTTCTCAAAGGCCATGGAGGAACATGTCGCTCACATCAGGGACATTTTAAAGAAACTATAAGACCATGGACTTTTCACCAAGTTGGAGAAGTCTGAGTTTCATGTGACACCTGTTTCATTTTTGGGTTTCGTCATCTCTAATGATAATCTCGAGATGGACCTTACCAAGACTCAGGCAGTCAGAGACTGGCCACCACCATTCAATATCAAACAAGTCCTGGGCTTTGCTAACTTCTACTAGAAGTTCATGAGGAATTTCAGCTCAGTGGCAGTTCTACTGACAGCCCTAACTAAGAAATCCACAAGACCTTTCATCTGGACTACTGTAGCCGAGATTGCTTTTGCAGAGCTTAACCAGCAGTTTACTACAGCTCCCATCATTGTTTTTCTTAACCCAGAGCTTCCCTTCATTGTGCAGTTGGACGCTTCAGATATTGGACTCAACGATCACATTCAGACAGTAGATTGTACCTGTGTGCATTCCGCTATCCCTGGCAGAGAGGAACTATGACATCAGTAATTAGGAACTTCTTGCGCTTAAGTTAGCTTTGGAGGAATGGTGTCACTGACTGGAGGGAGCCAAGAACCCTTTTATCATCTGGACTGACCATAAGAACCTAGCCTGTATTCAGGAGGCCAAGAGGCTGAATTCCAGGCAGACCAGGTGGTCTTTGTTTTTTAACCAGCTTAATTTCAACCTGACCTATCGACCGGGGTCCAAGAACCAGAAGTCTGATGCCTTGTCCCACTAGTTTGATGGACAAAAACAGGAGGAGCAGCCACCGTCATTTTGCCCCAAGTCAGAGTCGTAGCAGCACTTCATTGGAGGATCGACACTCTTGCTCACAGGCTCAAGTGCAAGGGGAGATTCCTGAGAACGGTCCTCCAGGTCGGCTGTTTGTTCAAAGTACCGCATTGGGGTCATTCGTCAAGAATGACTGCACACCCAGGGAGTGCCAAGACCCTCGAGTTCATCAAGAGGAGGTATTGGTGGCCTGGAATGATGAGAGAAGGTCGGCAGGACGTGTAGGCATGTGAGTTGTGCAACTGGAAGAAGGATCCCCATGCCCAACCTCAGGGGCTCCTCCACCCCCTACCCGTTCTGAAAACACCTTGGGCATACATCTCCATGGACTTTGTCGTGGGCCTTCCGCCGTCCAAGGGGAAGTCAGTCATCATGGTGGTTGTTGATCAGTTTTCAAAAGCCTGCAAGTTCATTGCCTTGGAGAAGCTATCTTCCATGACAGAAATGGCTGAGATTGTCCTAGACCAGGTCTTCAGGGTCCATGGATTCATGGTGGACATTGTCTCAGATCGTGGTGCTCAATACTCATCACATTTCTGTAAGCTGATAGGGGCAATAGCAAGCCTTTCCTCCAGGTTTCACTCACAGTCCAACGGCCGACGGAGTGGACCAACCAGGATTTAGAATGGACCCCGAGATGCCTGGCCTTGGAAAGACCTGATGAATGGTGTGACCATTTCACGTGGGCAGAGATTGCCCACAACACCTTATAGCACTCAGCACATAGGATGTCACCATTCACATGCTAATTTGGTTATCCTTCGCCTCTCTTTCCAGAACAAGAAGCCAAGGTTCAGGTCACTGTGGCAGAAGATCTCGTCCGATGTTGCTAGGAGAAATGGATGAGGGCAAGAGAGAATTTGTGGCCTCTACAGAGGATGGATACTAAGCCAGACCAAAGGAGCCTGGGCAACAGGTCTGGCCATCCACTCATGATTTACCTCTCTGAGTGGAATTTAGGAAGGTCTGACCGTCCACTCATGATTTACCTCTCTGAGTGGAATTTAGGAAGTTGGTGCTCAAGTTCATTGGTCCCTTTAAGTTCCTGAAAGAAAGTAAATCTGGCTTACACCTTGCAAATCCCCAAGACCCTAAAGATCAACCTAACCTTCCACACCTTTAAATTAAAACCTGTCTTCACCAGCCCCTTAACTCCACCACCATCACAGATGGTGTCACAGAGGTTTATCGAGGGGGAACAGGTCTTCACAGTGAAAAGACTTTTGGACTCGAGTACTGTTAGAGGAGTTCAGCAATACCTAGTGGATTGGAAGGGAGATAGACCAGAGGAAAGGTGCTGGGTGGCAGAAAGAGACATCTTGAATCCAGCTGTCATTCATGATTACCATCACCAACTCATCAAGCAACTAGGGCTGCCAGGAGTCAGCCACAAAGGCATAAGGGTCCTGTTACTAGATTCGCCCAACCATGCCAGCTTCCGATATTTAGATGTTCTAACCCTCCAGAGTACGAATTGCTGGCGTAACCTCTTTAAGGAGTTGGGACGTTCCTGTTAATTGATAATCATGTTTTGGGTGCCAAGAATTGAGTATTTAAGGATCACTGGAACGTAAGTTCAGCGCTCAATCGTAAGGCTACCAGTGATTTTGTGTAGTTTTGTTTAATGCTCGGATTTTCAATCCTGTTTAAGACATGCCTCAATCCCAGCTTCGGATACTCCAGAATTTGGGTCCAAGCTATCCTCAACAAGGACTCTCATCACACTTACCAGGTACTCGACCGGGGCCTGCTGTCTTGTGAGGGTTCACCCTCCTGAAAGACAGCCACATTCACATTTCAAAGTATCATTGGACTGAGGGTTTAGGCTCCAGACTTGGTTTGAGGTCAGTTTGGTTCTCTGAAGCTTGGATATTTTCTGGAGACTCAGTTGCTATCTCATGAAATGATTTGAATTAGACCATAATAAGACCATAGATATAGGAGCAGATTAGGCTGATCCAATTTTCCTCTCAGCCCCAGTCTCCTGCCATTGCTCCATATCCCTTCAGGCCCACACCAATCAAGAAGCTATCAGCCTCTGCCTTAAATATACATAAAGACAAGCCCAGAGCCTTCAAAAGTTTCTTGTATGTCAAGCCATTCAATCCTGCAATAATTTTTGTTAGTCCCCTATGAACCTTCTCCAGTTTCAGCACATCCTTTCTAAGATGTTAAGCCTAAACCTGTCACAATACTTCCAAGTGAGACCTCACCAGTGCTTTATAAAGTTACATTACATCCTTGCTTTTATATACTAGACCTCTTGAAATGAATGCTAACATCGCATTTGCCTTCTTCACCACAGACTCGACCTGTAAATTAATAATTAGGGAATCCTACACAAGGACTCCCAAGTCCTTTTGCAATGGAGCGACTATTTTCTCTCCATTCTTTGCCCATTCTCCTAATTTAAGTCCTTCTCTACCCTCTCGACTTCCTCAAAACTACCTGCCCCTCCACCTATCTTCATATCATCTGCAAACCTTTTAGCAAAGCCATCTATTCCATCATCCAAATCATTGACATATAACGTAAAAAGAATTGGTCCCAACACAGACCCTGTGGAACACCACTAGTCACCAGCAGCCAGCCAGAAAAGGCTCCCTCTATTCCCACTCTTTGCCCTGTCAATCAGCCACTGTTTTATGCATTCTAAGATCTTTCCTTCCATACTACGGGCTTGTAGCTTGTTAAGAACCTCATGTGTGTCATCTTGTCAAAGGCCTTTTGAAATCCAAGTACGTAATATCAACTGATTCTCCTTTGTCTATCCTGCTTGTTACTTCTTCAAAGAATTCCAACAGATTTATCAGGTAAGATTTTCCCATGAGGAAACCATGCTGACTATGGCCTATTTTATCATGTGCCTCCAAGTACACTGAGACCTCATCCTTAATAATGAACTCCACCATCTTCCTTACCACTGAGTTCAGACTAACTGGCCTAGAGTTTCTTTTCTTCTGCCTCTCTCCCTTCTTGAAGAGTGGAGTGACACTTGAAATTTTCCAGTCTTCCAGAATCATTCCAGAATCTAGTGATTCTTGAAAGTCCATTACTAAAGCCTCCACAAGCTCTTCAGCCACCTCTTTCAGAACTCAGGGTGTACACCATCTGGTCCAGGTGTACTTTGAAAGTTTCCCAAGAATCTTCTCTCTAGTTAGGTTAACTTCACACACTTCATGACACTGACATCTGGAACTTCTACCATGAATTATCTGTAGAGTTGTTTATATGATGATAAACATTTCTTCAGGAAGCCAGGATGTAACATTTATTGGCAATTATGCCTGTTCCACTTTGTCTCTGATACTCTCATTCTAAACTCAGTTGCTGAAAATGGGGATTGTGTTGATTACTTATCCACCATTATTCATGATTAGATATGGCAGACATTAGAGCTGTAAGCTGATTCAGTAGTTGTGAGATTGCGTAGCTCTCTTCAATATCTGCATTGTGGCAGAGCTCTGCTCACCAAGGTATAGGGAGGATGAAATAGACCTGGAGAGGGTTCAGAAGAGATTCAACAGGCCAGTCCATTTATGAGCAGAGACTGGAGAAGCTAGGTCTATTCTCTTTGGAGAAGAAAGTTAAGTGGAGATGTGACTGAGATGTATAAAATAATGGGTGGTATAGCTAGGGTAGGGTAGACTGCCAGAAACCTTTCTCCATATCAGAAGTTTAGGGTAAGGGGGAATAGATATAGAGAGATTACGAGGGGGACTTCACAGTTCATACAGAACGGTAAGTATTTGGAACGTAGTGCTTGAGAGAATAGTTGAAGCTGGGTCATTGACAGCATTTCAGAAGTGTCTAGAGGTGCAATCGCATCACTTTGGTATATGGACCAAGTGCTGGGAAATGAGATTAATACAAAAGAATACCCACTGATTGGCATGGATGTTTTGGGCCAAATGGCCTGTTTCCATGCTTTGAGGTTATGATTGTACAATTTCACTAGTGAGAAGGAATACATTGCAGTTTACAAGGTATACCCAATGCTGGTGATACTGGTGCATCTTGTACTCACAGAGAAAGTTTATCAATGCTTATCAGGTTTATCAAGCCTGATAAAAAACCTGGTAAAAGTTTATCAAAGTTTATCAGGCTTATCAATGAACTTTTCGATATTCCAAACTTTTTTTACAGTCAACTGAAAATACAGTTGGACAGGTACATGGATATTCTTCTTCTTTGGCTGTCCATCGATTTTGATGATGACTGAGGCCTGGGCAAGATTGTATGGGAGACCAGCAGTTGCCCATGCTGCAAGTCTCTCCTCTCACCGCCACCGATGTTGTCCAAGGGAAGGGCAAGGGCCAACGTCGTCGCAGAGCAATGTGTGGATAAGTGCCTGGCTCAAGGACACAACACATTGCCTCAGCAGAGGCTCGAACTAGCAACCTTCAGATCACTAGACCAATGCCTTAGCCACTTGGCCATGTGTCAACATGGTACATGGATAGGAAAGGTTTAGAAAGTTATGGGCCAAATTTGGGCAAATAGGACTAGCTTGGATGGGCTCCGTGCTTAGATGTGTGAAGAGTCTGTTTCCAGGCTGTATGACTTCCTGACTCAGAGTTCTGACCATTTGCCTTCCACTCACCATCATACGCCCGGGTCACTTCTGCATTCTTTATTTTCTCAGGCTTCTCTGCACCTTAGTGGTCCTTTGCACCTGTCTCTGAGGTTTGGCTTTGTAATTGATTGGGTTACTGCATAAAGGACTTAGCAAAAATGTTGAGACATTGAACTTTTACAGGAAGGGCATGGAATCCATAAGTAATTACATTAGCGGCTGATGGGTCAAGCTAAGTATAAAGTATATTTATTGTATGCTGCCTTGTTTTGTGTGAGCGCTTAACATAAATTTAACCTTTACATGGCTTTGAATTAAGTTATTTGAGGCAAGCGCGAGGTCTCCAGAAAATTAAAACAAATGAAACACTGACTGAACTGTGCAGTCCTTTACAAAGTCTGACAGATACTAACTGTGAGCTAGCTGAAATAATCAATTCTTTCCAAACTCAAGTCATAAATGTGAAACTTGATACCATATTTCCGGGTTAATAATTATTCAGTTGTGACACACCTGTATTTGAAATTGAGAAACACCTTCACAAATTCATAATAATGAACAGATAACATTACACAATGCAACAATTAGCAATTGTTGTTCTTAAACAACAATCTGGTCTACTCAGTTCTGAATTTCAAAATTAATTGAACTTATTAACTACTGTTTCTGAGTGCTGACATGTAATTCCAATGCCTGAGTATTTGACAGTAAATGTTACTGTTTAATTAGCATTCAAAGTAGTTATAGTGCTGTTTAATTAACGACAAAATTATATAGGAGTACAAACGACACGCACCCACCTTCCCTCCCAACCCCGCCCCTGGTCCCCAGTCTCACCCATCACCCACCACCCACCAGCTTGTACTCCTTCCCCTCCCCCCTACCTTCTTATTCTAGATTCTGCACCTTTCCTTTCCAATTCTGATGAAGGGTCTTGTCCCAAACCGTTAACTGTTTATTCCCCGCCCCCACCCCAGATGCCTGACTTGCTGAGTTCCTGTGTTTTGCTCATTATCTGTAGAATCTTTTGTGTCTATAGTTATACATGATGACAGAATTTTAACTAGAAATTTTAACTCTATTTCACCGCCACAGCTGTGGCCTGACCTGCTGAATGTTTCCAGAATTTTCAGTTTTTTTAAATCTTGGGTCAGTACTCACACCCTAATTTTTCTCATTCAATTTCAATCTGGTCTTTTGTCCTGCCCCTCATTCCTCCAGCTGTACTCCCTCTCTTTCCTCAGTTCTGACCTCAAACAGGTTTCTCTATCCACAGATACCGCTTGAGGCAATTTCTGTTTCTGTTTCAGATTCCGACATCTGCTGTTTTATTTGCTTAACATTTGTCTAGATAGAGCGTATCATGTTTCTTTAATATGGTTACCTCAAGAAACAATAAAAGTAACACCACCATAACTCCATTGTAACTGATAGTCCGTTTGAAGTGACACAGCAGTGCAAGAGTAACTCCATTGTAACTAATGGAAATGTTTGATCATCTGGAATCTAATTCACAATTGAGGCATTGTGTTATTGTACTTGGAGCTCAACCAGAGATCAGACAATTGATGAGGTATGAGATGAAGTTCAGATTTTAAGCTTGTGTGTGAGAATACTGTAGCAGAACGAAACTTAAGAGAAAAGGAGGGAAAACACATTTACATCATTCAACGTCTAGCAATGATAACCTCAAATATAAAGCCTCTTGGTCACAAGCGCACAGCAATCAGGGAAAGGTGGACACATCAGTCACCAGGAGTCTTTGGATTGACCCCACCCCACCCCACCTCTCTGAGGACAGTTATGACCTGTGAACCTGAGTTCCTAGCATTGAAGGAGTGTTTCAGGCAGTGGTAACTCAAGGCAGCCACACTTGCTGTGCTGTCTAGACGATGTTTTGCCACTCATCCGAGGGGTTTCTTCAGTTCTGATTCATGGTGGGTAGTTTTCCAGCTTATAAACTCTGTGAGTAGTTTAATGTTATTAAGAACTGAAGAGGCAATGAGAAAATCATTAGTCTTATCAGGTGGTTTGAAAGAGGTGTTGAAGAAGCCATCTTTGTCAAACTGGAAAACCCATGCCTGAACAGAAGGGGTGGGTACAGCACAGCGCAGTCCTAACACCTCTACCCCAGTGTCTCCACAAGCTCACACCTCCATTCATGCAAAGATACCATCTCATTAGCTCTACAACTCTTAACAGCTCTCATGTGATTGCTATACCTTTAAACAACTTAGAGTTTATAAGCTGGAAAAAACTATCCACAATGGATTGGAACTGAAGAAACCTCTCGGATGAGTGGTGAAATGTTTTCTAGACAACGCAGCAAGTCCAGTTGCCCTGATTTATGACTGCTTGATACACAATGACCTGGATGGCTGAGAATCTTCATAGACATCTTGAAGGACGTATCAACTACCTCTCAAATTTTACCGTTCATCTGTGCATTTGGGGCAATTTACAGCCACAATTTGCCTACCAATCGTCATGTTTTAGGGATGTGGACGAAAGCCAGAGCACCTAGTGCAGTCTTAAGGAGAACATGTAAATTCCACACAAATAGAGCTAGAGGTCAAGTTTTCCAAACAGCAAAGTGTTGGAGTTCAATTTTCATTGATATCTTAGGGTTTTCCTGAAGGAGTTCTCCATTGCCAAGTACTATTTCACTGCTGAGGAATTAAAACAGGGTCTCTTTTTAGGTGTTGTATAAGAATGATGACGCGAACTTTTGTGAAAGAACACCAGAAGTTCCTCTCATAGCCCTGGAAAATATTTATCCAAAAACCCAAAGCATTTAAACAATTTTGTCTCTTCATAAATATCTGTATTAAAGCTTTGCTCTTTAAAACTTTGCTGCTGCATTATTCTGCATCAATGACTGCACTTCAAAAATACGTCCTGCATTATGAAACTGATTGGAACTGACACTTTGAAGTTATAATTGCTGGCTTCTTTACTTCTTTGTTTCAAGTTTCATATTTTTATCCTTACCAGCATTCCAGTTGTTGACTACTAATTCCATGAATGATGGGTTCATAGTTAAATATTTTAATTATGTTCTTGTCAACAGGCTGATCCAGAAATTCAAAAAGCATCAAGCTATTTATTTTTAGCTCCACATGGATAAAATGTGGTCTGAAATGTGATGTTTTCCAGCTCAGGTTGCGCCATATTTTGATGATTCAAATGAGCCATTTCAATCACATCATGATTGCCAGGACTGCTATAAATAATATAACATCATTATTGACGGGAAAAGTAGGTCATGCTGTTCCCAGGAGTGCCTCTTTATTTTATTTCTTTGCTCGTGTGGCATAAATCACGACTGGACTATTGTGTGTAGGTCAGGTATCTGCAACAAAGGGAGGATGCATTTCTGATAGAGGGGTGCAGATAATGACAGCATTTATTGTCTGCTTTTTTTTACTTTAATTGAGGATCAGCTAAAATTCTAAAGCCTAGAGTCAGACCAGGTGAAGATGAATGATTTCATCTCTTGCAGAGCGTGGGTGAACTTGATTGACTGTTCTGCTGATCCAACATTTTGTTGTTATTATAATAAACATAAACATTATATTTCATGTCCTGTGCCACTTATTTGCTGCAATTTAAACTTATTAGTTGTTATGGTGGGCTTTTGGATCAATGGATGAATTAGAGCACTATCATGGGAGTGCAAGGAAAGCCTACGGCAGTTGTAATCAAGCAAGATCTTTGAAGTGAACCCTCCAGAGACGCCTTTGCTTACTACAGACAAGATGGTGTGTACTAAAGCCAATTGAGTGAGACCTTTGTAGTGAGACTTTTCCAGAACAGTCTTCCTAAAACATGGCTTCACTTTACACAATAGGGGATGCCAGAAACAGAGAGGATAACAGAAGAATGTGAACTATACTAAACAATTTAGGTACTATTGTCATTACTAACTTCAAAATATCATCGACTGTCTGCTTAAAGTTTTGATTGGCTTTAACACCTCTCTTGTGAATGGTGTTTTTCTTGCGAATAAGGAATTCAAACATATACAACTTACAAAAACTAATTCTGAACAAAAATAGCAGTTTTCTGTTCAGACTTCAGAACAGTGTGGGTGACAAGCTCCATGCTGTTCTCCGTGTGCACAAATAAAATAAAAGGAAGGTTTGAGTCGTAAGAGTGTGTGTGTTCTGGGCTCAGTTATTTTAGTTATTTCATTTTATTATTGACGGCGACAGCTACTTGGAAGTTCCACTGGATTAGTTATAAGGGAGAAATGAATTTAGACACAGTAGCTGATTAGTCCTAAATCCTAGGCTGCTCATATTTGAGCAAAGGAATGATTCTGCTGCTGGAAGATAGATTTTCTCCTGTGGAGCAGTCTGGTACATCACTTTAGTCACTGACATAGGAAATCTGCTCCATTAAGAAGGAAAGATGAAGCTGACTTAAGGGTTCGATCCTGCATGAGGTGTTGCCATGGTCTGGGTTGGAGCCGGCAGGAAAATTCTTAAAAAAAGAGGAACTCTGAAGTGTGTGTGTGAAGGTGTATGGGCATGTGCTCACGTGACTGCGTATGCTTGAGTGTAGAGAAACAAAGAGAACAAGCTAAGATATTGGTGTCTGCTTTAAGGGGAGAAAACAATCAGTACCAGAATCTGACGATGAATTAGATGATAATCATCCTCTGTATGCCAATTACCATCACCACAGAGCCCATACCAGGTGCTGTCTCACATGGTTGAAAGGTAGAGAACAACGACAGGGAGTCTGGGGGTGGGGGCACCGGTTCACTGGATAAATGTCTGTTGGCAGAACTGTTTAGGTGCCTGGTTGAACCTTGTAGACCATGGTCTAGCTCTGAGTTACAGGTTATAATAGGGTCAACTTCTTAAGCTAAGAAGGATGTAGAAAGATTTTACCTTCAAGATGGAAATCCTCCAAAAATGTCATAATCCAAAGATCTATGATATATATGTAGTAATGGATGCCTGTTTGGGGACAGTTAAGTGGAAACAAGCTAGAGAGCGCATTGAATGGCCAAGGCAGGCCTAAGAGATTAATGCACTGTGGCCTAATCTACTGAAGCTTTGAGGAAATATTTCTCTCACATCGTAATTGGCATACGACGCACGGGGTCATGCGACAAATAGACAAACTGTTGATGAATACATGGAATGTGCACGTGATGCATTTCAAAGATAGCCTGGATTGCCCTCAAAGGTGGGGACGCCCACCTTGGTAAATGTTGTTGCGAGAAGGCTGCAGCCCAGGCTAAAAGAAATGTTCGTTGCAACTTGCGTGGGATGGGAGGGGGAAGAGTTAAACAAAGTGGTAAACCTTTACATTTCCAGAGGCAGGTACAGTATAAGGAGATTAGAACTTTTAAAGGAAATGAGGATAAAATACTTGTATCTGCACCCAGGGGTTGGTTGGGTGGTGGATGCAGCAGAGGGACAGGAAGGAGACAACTGCATGGGTTGGAAAGGTGCTTTGTCTGTGGGCAGCCTGCCCACTGGTCATGGCCAAAAAAGCAACTTTGAAAACAATGAGCTCCCACCTCCATTGCACCGGAGCAGTGTTCTGCACAGTTTACTGCAAATAACCCTTTTGGACAACATCCCCAGCCTCCACACTGGGGAAGCCATATCCAAATTGTGCCTATTCTTAAGATTTCTGAGCCTATTATTCCCTTAATTGTATATGGATGAAAATTAGGCTTTTTGATTGGTACTGGAGCCTCTTTTTCTACAATCCAGTCATCTCTAGGTGATGAATCAATAAATGTCTTGGCACTCCTGGGACAGCCAATTTCTCTATCCCCTTCTCGTTAGGTCACTTATCAGCTCTTTCGAACATCAGTTTCTAATAGCACCAGAATCAATGATTAATTTATTGGGCCAGTATCTTCTTTGTAAGTTGGGAATTATATTAGTATACCCCCCAGAAGGGGTACATCTCGAGGTGCCTGAGGCAGTCTTCCCAGTTGTTTGAAAATGACTGGTGATGAATCTTTGCCTGCTAATACAATACCATTAAGCACATGTTAGAACTTTCCGAAGCCCTGTAGCTCTAGAGAAATACCCACAGGTAATGTCTGTGACACATGACTGCACAGCACATGAATCTGTGGAGGGTCCGGACTACCCATACGGTAACTTGATTGCTCGAAGATCAATGAGTCATTCCCTCATTACCTTTGCCCTCTGTGTGTGTCCCAAAGGTGCTTCTGCTGCTCTATAGCTGCCCACTGTGAGCCCGCTCATTGACCTTTTAGCTGTACCATCGAATCCCTCACTGGATTTGGGATCCGTGGTTAATTGTCTCCTGCATAAGCCATCGGAGGTTAACTATGCCCAATAGGAGGGAACTCTTTCAGTGTTTCCCCGTGCAATCACTTTATGATAACTCTATTTCCTATTCTGCTGAGTTTGAACATCAAGTCCTAAGTCTCTCCAGGGTAAGAGATGATTAAACAACCAAACAGTAGGCCAATTAGAACGGAGTTCAGGAAAAACTTTTTCACCCAGAGAGTTGTGGATCTATGGAATGCTCTGCCTCAGAAGGCAGTGGAGGCCAATTCTCTGGATGCTTTCAAGAAAGAGTTAGATAGAGCTCTTAAAGATAGTGGAGTCAAGGGATATGGGGAGAGGGCAGGAACGGGGTACTGATTGTGGATGATCAGCCATGATCACCTTGAATGGCAGTGCTGGCTCGAAGAGCTGAATAGCCTACTCCTGCACCTATTGTCTATTGTCAAACACTTGCTTGCTCAAATACCAGAAATACCATGGGTGAAAGGAAATAACAATGTGGGCTGAGAACTGTGTGCAAAACCTCTTGAAGTGTGACTGGATTTGGCAAAGCCACTTCTACAGATACTTCAGTGTCCTTTGAACCCAGAGGAAGAGAAAGGCATTAAGCCTGTATTGGAAGCATTCCTGCAGAGGTGGATTGTCATTCAAACAGTGAGCCTGTGGTAAACTATGTATACCTGTATACCTGTCTGGACACGTCCCTCTGCTGACTGCTCCTGTGGCTCCTCCCACAGACCCCTGTATAAAGGCGATTGGAGGCAATGCTCCTCCCTCAGTCTCCAGAATGTCGTGGGTTCTTCTGTTACTAATAAAAGCCTATCGTTTGCCTCCCATCTCCGAGAGTTATTGATGGTGCATCAATTTTATTAGCAACAGTTTTAAAACATGGAGAGCATTTTACGACCAGACCGATTGGACATTGACCCTCAATCTCCAGAAGCTAACATCGCCTTTGAACTCTGGCTTGCATGGTTGAATCGTACCTGGAAGAGCTGCATGTGACTGACCCTGCTACAATGCGCAGAGTTCTCCTCTCCAGAGTCAATCCCAGGGTCTACTCCATGATCAGTGATCTGCCGACCTACCAAGGGGCACTGGATGCCCTCAAAAGACAGTACCTGCGGCCAGTGAACACCGTCTATGCAAGACATCGCTTAGCGACACGGCGGCATTGGGCCGGAGAGTCGAGCGCTGAGATCATCCAGGCCCTACAGACACTCGTGCGGGCCTGCGACTGCAAGGGACTGACAGCAGAACAGCATGCAGAGCTGCTGGTAAGAAACGCCTTCATTACGGGGACCAGGTCAGTGTATGTGCGCCAGCGTCTGCTGGAACACACCGATCTTACCTTACGCTCGGCGATAGAGCTGGCCGACATGCTGGAGGCTGCTCTGCACAACGCTGATGCTGTCCAGCCGTCTGATCTCCCGCCGGCCCCATGGATGCCGCAGACCCCGCGACCTGCCGCGAATTGACCACAGCTGCTGCCACTTGCGAGTCCATGAAGTCTCCGCAACCCACCAGCGAGTCGGCCACGGCTACTGCCTGTCGCAAGTCCGTGCAGTGTTACTTCTGTGGATTCGAAAAGCACCCCTGAAAACGCTGCCCGGCCCGAGAAGCGACCTGCTCCAGCAGCGGGAAAAAGGGCCACTTCGCCAAGGCCTGTAAGTCTAAACTGCGAGCGGGATCGAGCAGTGCCATGTGCGAGGCATGGGGGTCGCCATCTTGTCTGCCCGCTGCGTGCGAGGCATGGGGCAGCCATCTTGGTCAGCGCCACCTCACCCCGCCTCTGACCCACGGGTGCTTACCGGGCACCTAGACGGCAATGCAACTCTGGCCTCCGTAACCCTCGACCAAAGCGCTCCACATCAGCTCGCAAGATCAATGATGGACATCCTGGTAGAGGGGCACAGGACTAGCTGCCTGTTTGACACGGGCAGTACTGAGAGTTTTATTGACCCGGACACAGTGCAACGCTGTGGACTCATGACACGGCCGGTAAGCCAGTGGGTCACCATGGCTTCTGGATCGCATTCCACAGACATCCGGGTGGGTTGTGTAGCGACATTGGTGGTGCAGGGCACAGAATATCGGAACTTTGCACTACTGGTCATGCCTCGACTGTGCGCGCCTGTGCTATTGGGGCTGGACTTCCAGAGCCACCTGAAAAGTGTGACAATGGCGTATGATGGGCCCCTCCCACCACTCACTGTCAGAAATCCTCAGTTTTGTGGGACTTTGTCATATACCCCACTGCTGACCACACACACACACCGACCCACACATCCCACCCAGCACCATGCCAATGGCCGCGCTACTGACACCACTTGCAGCCTCTCCACCCTCAAGATCCCTCCCCCATCGCTGTTCGCCAACCTGACCCCCGACTGTAAACCTGTGGCAACTAAAAGCAGGAGATACAGTGTGGTGGACGGGGCCTTCATTCAGTCGGAGGTGCAGCAGCTGCTCAGGGAGGGGATCATTGAGCCAAGCACAAGTCCTTGGAGGGCCCAGGTGGTTGTTGTTCGGACCAGGCAGAAAAATAGGATGGTCGTGGACTATAGCAAGACCATCAATAGGTTCACGCAGCTTGACGCGTGCTCCCTACCCCGCATCGCGGATATGGTCAACCAGATAGCTCAGTACAAGATGTACTCGACCATAGATCTGAAATCCGCTTATCACTAGCTCCCCATCCGCCCGGAGGACCGCCCCTACACCGCCTTCGAGGCGGGCGGCAGGCTCTATCACTTCCTGCGTGTCCCCTTTGGTGTCACAAATGGTGTCTCGGTCTTCCAGAGGGAAATGGACCGGATGGTGGACCAGTGCCAACTGAAGGCCACATTTCCCTATCTGGATAACATCACCATCTGTGGTCACGACTGGCCAGATCACAACACCAACCTCCAACAATTTTTCCAAGCGGCCAAAGCTTTGAACCTTACCTATAACAGGGACAAGTGTGTGTTTGGAACCACCCGGCTCGCTATCCTTGGGTATGTCGTGGAGAACGGGGTCATTGGCCCTGACCCCGACCGTATGCGCCCCCTGTTGGAACTCCCTCTTCCCACCACCCTCAAAGCCCTCAGACGGTGCCTGGGCTTCTTTTCCTATTACGCCCAATGGGTCCCTCACTATGCAGACAAGGCCCACCCCTGGTCAAGTCCACTGTATTTCCCCTCTCTGCTGAGGCCTGCGCGGCCTTCAGCTGCATTAAAGGGGACATTGCCAAAGCAACGATGCATGCAGTGGACGAGACCATTCCCTTCCAAGTAGAGAGTGACGCCTCCAACTTCGCGCTGGCTGCTACCCTCAATCAGGCAGGAAGGCCGGTAGCATTCTTCTCTCGTACCCTTCAAGGCCCTGAAATTCGGCACTCCGCGGTGGAGAAAGAAGCCCAGGCCATAGTAGAAGCTATTAGGCACTGGAGGCACTATCTCGCCGGCAAAAGGTTCACCTTGCTGACTGACCAGCGCTCAGTTGCGTTCATATTTAGCAACCAACAGCGGGGCAAAATCAAAAATGATAAAATTTTGCGGTGTAGAATAGAACTCTCCACCTACAACTATGTTATCCTGTACTGGCCTGGAAGGCTCAATGAGACCCCTGATGCCCTATCCCGGGGAGCGTGTGCCAGCACGCAGCTCCACCGGCTATACGCCCTCCATGCAGATCTTTGCCACCCGGGGGTCACTCGACTTTACCATTTTGTGAAAGCCCGGAACCTGCCTTACTCCCTTGAGGACATCAGGACGATGACCAGGGACTGCCAAGTCTGCGCTGAGTGCAAACCGCACTTCTACCGTCCTGACACTGCGCAGCTTGTCAAGGCCACCCGCCCCTTTGAGCGACTGAGTGTCGACTTTAAGGGCCCCCTTCCCTCCACCGACCGCAATGTCTACTTTCTCAACATTATCGACGAGTACTCGCGGTTCCCCTTTGCCATCCCCTGCCCCGATACCGCTGCTACGTCCGTCATAAAAGCCCTGCGCCAGCTCTTCACTGTTGGGATACCCCTGCTATATCCACAGTGATAGAGGGTCCTCGTTTATGAGTGACGAGCTGCGCCAGTACCTGCTGGCTAGGGGCATTGCTACTAGTCGGACCATGAGTTATAATCCCCGGGGAAATGGACAGGTGGAGAGGGAGAATGCCACAGTGTGGAAGGCCACACTTTTAGCCCTTAAGTCAAAAGGGTTGCCGGTCTCTCGATGGCAGGATGTCCTCCCCAAGGCACTCCACTCCATCCGCTCCCTGTTATGTACGTCCACCAATGCCATCCCTCATGAGCGACTCTTTTCTTTTCCCAGGAAGTCTACCACTGGGACCATCCTACCGGCTTGGCTGGCGTCCCCAGGGCCAGTGCTGCTCCGGAAACATGTGAGGAGCAATAAATACTCCCCGCTGGTCGAGAGGGTTCACCTTCTACATGCGAACCCCCAGTATGCCTACGTGGTCTTACCTGATGGGTGGGAGGACACGGTCTCCGTCCGCGACCTGGCGCCCGCAGGAGCAGCAGACCACTACCCTGAACACTCCACGAACCCTGTACCCACCGAGGTGTATACCCACGAGACACCGCGCACACCAAGCCCTACGCAGACTCCTCACGACACTCCCATACCGGGCACACGCATGAGGGATTGCTGATGCCTAACGGGCTGGCACCTCAAGTCAGGCTGGAGCCAGCACAACCACCGTCACCTGTGCAATCACCACCGGTGCTACGTAGATCGCAGCGACAGACTCGACCGCCTGATAGACTTAACCTGCAAATATGCTTGTAAGAAACCGCCCCATGGGGACTCTCTTTTAAAACAAAGGGGGGGGGGGAATGTGGTAAACTATGTGTATACCTGTCTGGACACACCCCTCTGCTGACTGCTCCTGTGGCTCCTCCCACAGACCCCTGTATAAAGGCAATTGGAGGCACGGCTCCTCCCTCAGTCTCCAGAATGTTGTGGGTTCTTCTGTTGCTAATAAAAGCCTATCGTTCGCCTCCCATCTCCGAACGTTATTGATGGTGCATCAGAGCCCATGTAATACACCTGTATTGCCAGTGTGGAAGCCTGGTCTAAGAGCTGAGGGCTGTTAATGAATCTGGATTCCCAAACCTAGCTATGATCCTCAGTTGCTTTCCTGCTAACACTAAATACTATTCATTTGTTGACTTATGTGGGGAGTTTTTTTCAATCCCATTAACCCAGATGCCCAATATTTGTTCACTTTCATCACCAATGTAAACAGTAAACATGAACCCACCTCTCACAGGGATATACTGAGAGCCCAGCGGTCTTCTCTCGAATGCTCCAGAAGGACTTGGCAGATAGTCTTCCCATCTGAATCGATATAACTGTAATATGTATATGGTCGGGATCATGAAGCCTCTGAACAGGATTCTGTAGTCCTTTTGCATGCCCAGTCTGACAAGGGCCTTGAGCTTTGTCAACACAAAGTGCATTACTTGGGCCATGTCGAGAGAGGGGCCTGCCACTTACTTTCTGACAAAAGAGTGAAGGCCATTATCAGTTTGCCTAAACCAGCTTTCAAGAAAGATATTGCCCAGTTCCTGGGTATGACTGTGTATTGATGGCGGTGGATTCGTAACTATACCAAAATTAGTTGTTCCCTTCAGGACTTTGCTTCACCGTTTGCTTCAGAACAAATGAAGAGGTCAACTGACGCTGACAGATCCTTTACAGCTCTCATGTCTGCATCGGCCATCAGGTTCCCAGATTACATCTGAACATAGAAATCTACAGCACATTACAGGCCATTCGGCCCACAGTGTTGTGCTGACCGTGTAACCTGCTCTAGAAATTGCCAAGAATTTCCCTAGCACATGGCCCTCTATTTTTCTAAGCTTCTAAGAGTCTCTTTAAAGACCTTGGTAAGTCTTTGCATCTGTTTTTAAATGAAACCAAATGTTTTTTTAAGCAGTATTTACTCAACAAGATGGCAATGCCAATGCCTATCATCCGGAAGCCTATTATAGTACTCACCTGGACCCTACAGCTCAAAGTTGTCCTAGTTGCTGAAAAGCTGTGGCAGCCGCCTATGTGCAATAAATTTGTCTCAAAATCTGAGCATGGGCTACCCAGTTGTGCTACGTGGCCTTACGCTATCTCCACTTTACTTATTCAACCACCCAACATTTTACAGCCATCCGAATGACTGATTATAGGGCTGGTTCGCTACCTGAACCCTCTGTTCTTATTGTCTGCTGTGTGATGCTGGGCCCTGCCATGCCTTTGCCTGAAGATGACAGAGAACCCCACAAATGTGGAACAGTGATTCAAACTACCTCCCTTTAAATTCCTTTTCAAAATCTGTGTGACACATTTCCACCTGAGGCTGGAAAGACCTCATGAACTAAAGCACACTACGTACAAGATTCTCAGGGCCTCTGGCATCACTCGATGGTCATCCTCAAGGGTCCTCCACTTGCCTCCCCTGGCTTGCCCATATAGTGAATTTAAAAACGCAAACATGAGGAAATCTGCAGATGCTGGAAATTCAAGCAACACACACAAAATGCCGGTGGGACGCAGTAGGCCAGGCAGCATCTATAGGGAGAAGTACAGTCGACGTTTCGGGCCTCCCCCTCCTACTTTCAAATCTCTTACTATCTTTTCTTTCAGTTAGTCCTGATGAAGGGTCTCGGCCTGAAACGTCAACAGTGCTTCTCCCTATAGATGCTGCCTGGCCTGCTGCGTTCCACCAGCAGTTTGTGTGTGTTGCTTGCCCATATAGTATAAGATTTGACAAATGTGAGAAAAGGGGCAATGATGGGTATGATTGAAAATGTGTGACGTGCCAGAGTTTCCAGCCTTAGTGAGAAAGGTCGCAGTGAACTGTATCATTTGTCTGAGATGTAATACTGGAAAAACACTACCAATACCAATCAGTGTTGGACCTACCCCCTGGGGACTATTCATGGACCTCCAAATAGACTTTATTTAATTACCAGATGTATGGTTTATAATCATGTATGTGTCATTGTATGTTTGCTTTCTCGGTGGGTTGAATTGATGCTTGTAGAAATGATGCTCTAACTGTCATTAAACTCTTATTACAGGAATTTATTCCTAAGTTTGGAATCTCGATAATGGCCCACACTTCACAGGCAAGGTGATACAGGAGTAATGAAAGCCTTACAGTGTAAGAATCATTTCACCTTCAATCTACTGAGGCAGTTGAAAGATTAAATGGGGCCCTGAAAAGCAAGCTGCCTAAATTGTGTGAGGAAGCTGGACTGAGATGGCCAGACGTACTTCCACTGTTCCTCATGACAATGCACTGCACTCCAAACCACGTAATGGGACTATCTCCGCATGAGGTAGTATTGGGATGTCCCATGTGCTTCCTGGTCACTCCTCCCCTTTGGTAAAAGAGATGGATATCCATACCTTGAGCGAAATTGTGTCACAGTATGCAGAATCTTAAAGGTTTCCATCACCAGGTAACAGAAGCCCAGAAAGTCGTGACAGCTGCAGTAACATGCTCTTGCCATACTGACCAGCGGGGAGATTGGGTACTGGTCAGAGCTTGGTGATTCAAGAACTGCCTGGAGCCTCATAAGGAAGATCCATTCCAAGTGTTGTTGTCCACATACACTGTGTTAAAGGTCCAAGGAAAACCAACGTAGATCCATGCCGTGGACGTTAAGCCAGTGGTACCACCCGACCAGGGAACAGGTGGTCAGAAGAAACTTAATAACAAGGACTGATGGACTGAACTCTCAATCTTTGCTATTTACCACCTTAAGTAATCACTATACATTAGACACTTTGGGTAATCTGGACATCTATTTTCTACCTAAACACAGAACTATCCTATGACATCGATACTCCTAAACACTTCTCCTTGTAGTTATGAAAATACATCGTGTACTAACTGGTCAGGTTGTTGGGTGTGCTTTAAAGGGCCTATACATTTGGAAGATGGCTTGCCAAATCAGCCTATACCTCTGACTTGTAGTGAGTTTGATTCCGTGTTTTGCTTTGATAGCAAAGCTAATTGAATCGAAGTTTTTGTAAAGAGAGCAGGGAGTTGCAATGCCCAAAGGAATGACTCTTGTCAATGAAACTGTTTTGGGAGTTGGTATCTACCTACCTACAATGGAGAGCATAATTTCCCTGCACCGAAGATGCTTCATAGGGATAGGGGTGAAGTATGTTACTGTAATCAGCAAAGGACAGGACTAGATTGAGGTAACAGTATACGCAATGACTACACAACTGGTAACCCTCCAAATCCTGTTAATGGTACTTACCGAGTGTGAGGCTGCCAGGCCTATCACTGGCTACCAGAAGAAACCAAAACAAAAGGGATTTTTGACCTGAACCAAAGCCATGGAGGGGTTGTTGTTATCTAGCCTATGTAGATGCCCACCTGCCCACACTCTCCCTGTATCCCATTGTGCAGAGCCCCCATCGAAGGAGCAGTACAGAAGCTGAGCATCCCTTTTCTGGGGACCTGCTAGACTCGCCTGCAAGAGCATCAACGTACACCAGCACTGGAGAACTTGGCTAATGATACAGCCATAGTGCCTTCAATGTCATTACTGTCAAATTTGCACTGTGGCCCTTCAAATTGATTAGCATTGGACTTCTTTTTGGCCAAAGAAGGTGGTGCTTGTGCTAACATTGGCCCAGAGTTTTGCACATACATCCTCGATAGGTCTGAGAATATCAACAGTTTAGCTGAGCACATCCAAGTCGAAGCTGATAAGGTTGGAATGATTGGGAAAGGGCTGCATGAGACTCCATCCTCACCTTGGGGATCCTTTAGCTGGCTTCACTCTTTCCACGGGCTGGGGCAGCACCATTTTACACTGGGCAAATGGAGCCATATTCCTTTCAGTCTCTTGCCTGAGACTCCTCTGTTGAATGTTCGCCTAGAGCAGCTGCCTCCATTATGATACTACAGCCAATCACCCCTGAGTTTTAGAGGCTGCGCTATTGAAATTCAGTAAGATTTAAGTTGTCCTCTACAAGACAAAAAGGAGGGAATGTTGAAGGAACAGTAAAGCAAGGATAGCCTGGGGCAATTGCAGACAAGCAAGATCTTTGAAATAAGTCCACCGGAGCCCCCTCTGCTTACTACAGACAAAATACTGGGTCCTCAAGCCTCTGTTGTGAGACTTTTCCAGAAAGGACATGGTCAAGATAAGCACCTGCAAGCAATATTTCTTCAGGCTACATCTGTCAGATAGTCCACAAAGCAGTCTAATTCCTGTCTATGTCCTTGTTTTTGTTTTAAATGTGTTTCTGGTACCATTAGAGCCTGCAATTTACAGTTTGATAGATAGATAGATAGATAGATAGATAGATAGATAGATAGATAGATAGATAGATAGATAGATAGATAGATAGATAGATAGATAGATAGATACTTTATTCATCCCCATGGGGAAATTCAACTTTTTTCCAATGTCCCATACACTTGTTGTAGCAAAACTAATTACATACAATACTTAACTCAGTAAAAAAAATATGATATGCATCTAAATCACTATCTCAAAAAGCATTAATAATAGCTTTTAAAAAGTTCTTAAGTCCTGGCGGTAGAATTGTAAAGCCTAATGGCATTGGGGAGTATTGACCTCTTCATCCTGTCTGAGGAGCATTGCATCGATAGTAACCTGTTGCTGAAACTGCTTCTCTGTCTCTGGATGGTGCTATGTAGAGGATGTTCAGAGTTATCCATAATTGACCGTAGCCTACTCAGCGCCCTTCGCTCAGCTACCGATGTTAAACTCTCCAGTACTTTGCCCACGACAGAGCCCGCCTTCCTTACCAGCTTATTAAGACGTGAGGCGTCCCTCTTCTTAATGCTTCCTCCCCAACACGCCACCACAAAGAAGAGGGCGCTCTCCACAACTGACCTATAGATTGATTGAGTGACCTAGCGCTTTGGTCTCCAAGAAAATTCCAGGAGACAAGCGGCCTCAAGGCAAAGAAGCTTAGAGCCGGGGCACGAGCCCACGATCAACTCCACTTCTCGCCAATTAAAGCATCAAGCAAGACTGAAACATCGAGGCGAATGTAGAAGGTGAGCGAGTGTTCAGCACCAAAGACCGGTCTCTCACTCGCAGCTGGCAAAGATGTCTGCGTGTGACACATCTCTTGCTTGTTGCTCCCCAGGGAAGTCCATTGTGTCTGAGTGGGCTTTCTCTTCCTCAATGCTGTTGGAGGAAAGTTCTGTGATTTATGAATTGGACTGTGGACTGTAGTTCGAGTACGACTCTTTCAGTTTTATGTTGTTTTGTATTCTGCGTTTTCACCCATTCTTGTTGCTGTTTGCATGATTTGTTTCTTTTTGTGGGGGTGGCTGGAGTTGGACGTTCTTGTTGACTTTGGCACAATTTGTTTTTTGGTGTGGGGGGTTTTGATCTTCTTGTTGCTGTTTTTGTGATTTTTTTTTCGCGTGGGAGTTAGTAATCATGTTGCTATTTGCGTGCTGTTTCTGTACGTTGATATTTTTCTTTGAACAGCTTTCATGGTTTTCTTTGTTTCGTGTCCGCCTGGAGAAGTCGAATTTCAGAGTTGTATACTGCATACTTACTTTGGTAATAAGTGTACCTTTGAAACTTTCCCAAAAAATGGCTTCCTTTACACAATAGGGGGTGCTAGAGACAGACAAGCTAACAGATGGATCTGAAACGTACTCAACAAGTAAATCTCCGTTGTCCTTACTAACTTCAAACTATCATCGGATGTACACTCAAAGTTTCGACTGACTTTAACACCCCTATTCTGATTGGTGATTGATCTTGTAAGTAAGGAATTAAAACATATATAATTTACAATGATTAATATCAGCAACTCAGAAGCCAATTCTGTATAGAAATAGCAGTTTTCGGTTCAGACCAGAACAGTCTGGGTGACAAGCTCCATGTTGTTGTCTTAGTGCACAAGTAAACTAAAAGGAATATTAAACACAAAGTACACTGCAGATGCTGTGGTCAAATCAACACGTACAAAAATGCTGGATGAACTCAGCAGGTTGGGCAGCATCCGTTGAAATGAAGAGTCAATGTTTCGGGCTGAGACCCTTCGTCAGGACTGAAGAAGGAGGGGGCAGGGACCCCATAAAGAAGGTGGGGGGAGGGTGAAAAACCAATCAGAGGAAAGATCAAGGGGTGGGGGAGGGGAAGCAGGGAGGGGATAGGCAGGAGAGGTGAAGAAGGAATGTAAGGGGAAACTACTATGGGTAGTAGAAGAAGACAGAATCATGAGAGAGGTGATAGGCAGCTAGAAGAGGAGGCAGAGTGAAAGTGGGATGGGGGAAGGGAGAGGGAGTGAATTACCGGAAGTTGGAGAATTCGATGTTCATACCAAGGGGCTGGAGACTACCCAGACAGTATATGAGGTGTTTGTGGTGAACTACATATACCTGTCTGGACACGCCCCCTGATGACTGCTCCTGTGGCTCCTCCCACAGACCCCTGTATAAAGGCGATTGAGGCCTGAGCCCGGCCTCTCTGTCTCCAGGATGTAGTATGGTGGTCAACCACTGCTTGTTCCTTCTTCCAGTCAATAAAAGCCGATATCTCACCTTTACGTCTCAGAGAGAGTTATTGATGGTGCATCAGTGTTGCTCCTCCAACCTGAGTTTGGCCTCATCATGGCAGTAGAGGAGGCCATGTATGGACATATCCGAATGGGAATCCCCCTCTCCCACCACTTGATCTTTCCTCTGATAGGTTTTCCACCCCCCCACCTTCTTTATGGGGTCCATGCCCCCTCCTTCTTCAGTCCTGATGAAGGGTCTCAGCCCAAAACACTAACTGCTCGTTTCAATGGATGCTGCCCGACCTGCTGAGTTCATCCAGCTTGTTTGTACGTGTTAAATAAAAGGAATGTTTGAATTGTAAGAGTGCGTGTGTTCTGGGCCAAGTTCTTTTAGTTATTTCATTTTTTTTTAATGGTGCTGACAGTTACTTTGACATTTCTAGAATAAATCCTATTATAAGAACCCTGCTAAGATCTCATTTATTTAATTACTTTTCTGTTTTTCTATAGGGGCAAAGAGCTGCATTGCACCCACACCTACTTTATGACTTTCAGGCTATTTTCCGTGTACTATTTGTTGAAAATAACTCCCGTCCCAGGCCAGAATCCTACAACATGATGCCCCACCTCAGATCCTGAGATCCCAGGATCTGTGTATGGGCCAACTGTGCTCCCCAGTCACTATTTCACAGTTTCAATTAACATTATCAGTCAGACCCTGAGGTCTCATGGCCCTTTTCTCAGACCGTATTTTGGGGTTTTGATCTCGGTCCCAATCCGTTCCATGTTCCAATTTGTTTCTAACCCATAGGAACAGCCCATATCACACCACGGGGACACCTTTCTCCTAAATGCTGCTTTTACTCTCCCCACTGAGAGCCATGTTGCATCTGCTCATACGGCAGCATGATCCTGAACAGTTTCTAAACCTATCTGCATTCAGTTAGATCAGAGGGTGTTGAGTGACAGAGCAGACTGAGTGGCCTTCTCATAGTACATATGTTCTTAAACCACACTTATTCAGCAACTCCCTGAGTTACTACTAAGGCCCAAATGTTTATAACTTACAATCAATGAATTGAATGAGAGATCAAGTTTAATACATTCAAGTTTACTGATGATGCAAAGATAGTTGTGGGCTCTGAGGTGGATCCAGGGACCTTCTGAAGGTAATGTAAATAGGACAGATGAATAGAGAATGAATATAGTGTGGAAAAAGTTGTCAGAGAGCAGATAAAAAGGCACAAACATGAGAAAGTCTGTTGATGCTGGAAATCCGAAGCAACACACACAAAAAGCTGGACTGAAGAAGGGTCTCAACATGAAACATCAACTGTTTATTCATTTCCTTAGATGCCGCCTGATCTGCTGGTTTCCTCCAGCAGTTTGTGTGTGTTGCTTTAGGTAAAAAGGAAGTCACAGTATATTCTCAGAGAGCGAAAAACTGAACGCAACTGTTGTTCAGAGGATCTTGGTGTACATATTTACACTGTAGATGGCAGGGACGTGGAGGGTGTTGTAGAGCAGAGACTGCAAGGGGTAAAACTTCATAAAGAGTTGTCTCACACTGACAGGGGCCATGTTTGGTTCTGATCTTGGGTCCTGTTTGTGTGGAGTTTGCACATTCTCCCCACAAATGTTGGTGGCTTTCCTCTGGGTGCTCCTGTTCCTTCCAACATCCTAATGATGTACTGACTGGGCAGTTAAGTAGCCACTGTAAATCGCATCTAGTGTGCAGCCGAATGGTATAATCCGTGGGAGTTAAAACAAATATGGAGAGAATCAAATCATAAACATGAAGAAGTTTGCAGATGCTGGAAATCCAAAGCAACACACACAAAATGCTAGAGAAGCTCAGAAGGTCAGGCAGCATCTATGGAAAGAGTAAGCAGTTAACCTTTCGGGCCGAGACCCTTCTTCAGGACTGAAAAGGAAGAGGGGAAAGACTCCAGAATAAAAAGGTGGGGAAGGGGAAGGAGGCTAGCTAGAAGGTAATAGGTGAAGCTAAGTGTGTGGAAAAGGCAAAGGACTTGAGAAGAAGGACTCTGTTAGGAGAGGTGGTGAGTCAGAGGGCTGCAGAGAACACTGAGGGGGAGTAGTGAGAAAGGCTTTTACTGAAGTTCCATCGAAGAGAAGATTTAAACAACTTCAGAAGTTGCAGAGGAGATTCCCCATCAATATGTTGTTTCTTGGGAAGGAGCAGTTCAGTCTGGAGAAGCTAGATCTTTTTTCCCTTGAGAGAGAGGTTAAGCGGGAAGGGTATTGATAGAGTAGCCTGTAGGAAACTTCTCCCCAGAGAAGAAGGAGAAAAAAATGAGAAAAGATAGGGTAAGGAAAAAAAGGATTCAGAGGAGATATGATCTGCTTCAATCAGAGACTAATATATGCCTGGAATGTACAGCTTTGAGACAGTGGTTGAAGCTGTCTAGGTAAACACCTGAATCATTTTGTCATAGAGGGTTCTAGTTCAAGTGCTGGACAAAGGGTTTAATATGGAGTGGTGCCCCTATTGGCCTGGAGGTGTTGAGTTGAATGCCTTTTTCATTTTATGCAGTTCCCTGACTCTGGGGCTCTCTGATATGCTGGATAGGTCTTTTGAAGGAAGTTTTTAAACAAGGAACCAGGAAGGCTAAAAAAGATGCCATGAAATATTTTTGGCATTTAGGATTAAGGAAAATCTGAAAGCATTTTATTCGTAAATTAAAATCATGAGCATAGCTAGGGAAAATGTAAATCTACGCTGCGATGGAATTTATGCCTGGGGCCTGAGGAAATGGGTGAGGTATTAAATGAATATTTTGTATTGGTATTCACCAGGGAAAAGGACATGGATGACAGTGGGTTTAGGAAAGGATATGTTAACAGTCAAAGATATATTAATATCAAGAAGAAGATGTTGGGTCTCTTGGAGTACATTAAGTTGGATAAGAAAGGAGAATGGAGAGGGATTATGATGGGTCAAGAGGAAAATGGGGTACAGAAGGAAAACTTCAAAACTTAAGATCATAAGACATAGCAACAGAATTAGGCCAGTTGGGCCATCGAGTCTACTCTGCTATTCAATCATGATTGACCCTTTTTTCTCCTCCTCAACCCCATTTCCCAGCCTTCTCCCTGTAACCTTTGATGCCATGTCCAACCAATACCTATCAATCTCTGCCTTAAATAAACCCAACTAACTGTCCTTCACAAATTCACGTGGCAACAAGTTCCACAAATTCACCACCCTCTGGGTAAAGAAATTTCCCCACATCTCTGTTTTAAGTGGACACCCGGCTATCCTGAGACTGTGCTCTCTTGTCCTAGACTCTCCCACCGTGGGAAACATCCTTTCCACATCTACTCTGTCTAGGCCTTTCAACATTTGAATGGTTTCAATGAGATTCCCTCCTCATCCTTCTGAATTCCAGCAAGTACAGACCCAGAGCCATCAAATGTTGTTCAAATGATAAACCTTTCATTCCTAGAACCATCCTTGTGAACCTCCGCTAGACCTTCTTCAATGCCAGCACATCTTTTCTTAGATGAAGAGCCCAAAACTGTTCACAATATTCAAGGTGAGGCCTCACCAGTGCCTTATAAAGCCTCAGCATCACATCCTTGCTCTTGTATTCTAGACCTCTTGAAATGAATGCTAACATGGCATTTCCCTTCCTCACCACCGACTCAACCTGCAAGTTAACCTTTAGGGTGTTCTGCACAAGAACTTCCAAGTTCCTTGGCATCTCAGATTTTTGCATTTTCTCCACATTTAGAAAATAGTCTGCACATTTATTTCTACTAACAAAGGGCATGACCATGAATTTTCCAACATTGTGTTTCATTTGCCACTTTCTTGCCCATTCTCCTAATCTGTCCAAGTCCTTCTGTAGCCTACCTGTTTCCTCAACACTACCTCCCCCTCCACAAATCTTCATATCATCTGCAAACTTGGCAACAAAGCTATCTATTCCATCATCTAAATCCCTGATATACAGCATAAAAAGAAGTAGTCCCAACATCAGCTCCTGTGGAACACCTCTAGTCCACAGCAGCCAACCAGACAAGGATCCTTTCATTCCCACTAACTGCCTCCTACCAATCAGCCCATGCTCTAACCATGTTAGTAACTTTCCTGTAATACCATGGGCTCTTAACCTGTTAAGCAGCCTCATGTGTGGTATCTTGTCAAAGGCCTTCTGAAAGTCCAAATATACAACATCCACTACATCCCCTTTATCTATCCTACTTGTAATCTCCTCAAAGAATCCCAACAGGTTTGTCATGCAAGATTTTTCCTTAAGGAAACCATGCTGACACTGTCCTATCTTGTCCTGTGTCACCAAATACTCCTTAACCTTATCCTTAACAAGTGACTCCAATATCTTCCCAACCACTGAGGTCAGGCTAACTGGTCTATAATTTCCTTTCTGCTGCCTTTCTCCTTTCTTAAAGAGTGGTGTGACATTTTCAATTTTTCAGTCCTCTGCCACCATGCCAGATCTCAGTGAGTTTTGAAAGATTATTGCTAGTGCTCCCACAATCTCTACCGCTACCTCTTTCAGAACCCTAGGGTGCAGTTCATCTGGTCTGCGTGACTTCTGTATCATTAGGTCTTTCAGCTTTTTGAGCACCTTCTCCCTTGTAATAGTAACTGCACTCACTTCTCTTCCTTCACACACTACAACATCTGGCACACTGCTAGTGTCTTCCACAGTGAAGACTGATGCAAAATATTCATTTACTTCATCTGCCATCTCGTTGTCCCCAGTTATTATTTCTCTGGCCTCATTTTCTAGTGGTCCTATATCCACTCTCATCTCTCTATTTTTTACATACTTGAAAAAGCTTTTACTCTCCACTTTGATATTGTTTGTGAGCTTGTTTTCATATTTAATCTTTTCCCTTCTAAGGATTCTTTTAGTTGCTCTCTGTAGCTTTTTAAAAGCTTCTCAACCCTTTATCTTCCCGCTATTTTTTGCTTTGTTGTATGCCCTCTCTTTTGCTTTTACATTAGCTTTCACTTCCCTTGTCAGCCACGGTTGTACTATTTTGCTGTTTGAGTATATCTTCATTTTTGGAATACGTCATTTTCCCCAGAAACTCACATCATTGTTGCTCTGCTGTCATCCCTGCCAACAGCTCCTTCCAGTTTACTTTGGCCAACTCCTCTCTCATACCACTGTAATTTCCTTTACTCCACTGAAATACAGCCAGGTCTGACTTTGCTTTCTCCCTATCAAATTCCAAGTTGAACTCAATCATATTGTGATCACTGGGCTTTTTTACTTTAAGCTACCTAATCAACTCCAGTTCATAAAACAACACCCATTTCAGTATAGCTCATCCCCTAGTAGACTCATGACAAAAGGCCATCTTGTAGACATTCAACAAACTCACTCTCTTGCGATCCATTACTAACCTGATTTTTCCAATCTACCTGCATGTTCAACCCTCCCATGACTATCATAACATCACCCTTTAGACCTGCCTTTTCTATTTCCCATTGTAATCTGCGGTCTACGTCACAGCTACTGTTGGGAGGCCTGTATATAACTGCCAACAGGGTTCTTCTACCCTTGCAGTTTCTTAACTCAACCCACAAGGATTCAACATCTTCCCATCCTAGCTTTCCACAGATTTGATGCCATTCTTTACCAGTAGAGCCACGCCACCCCCACTGCCTACCTTCCTATCCCTCTGATGGAATGTGTAACCTTGAACATTCAGACCCCAACTGCAACCATCCTTCAGCCACGATTCAGTGATGGGCGCAACATCATACCTGACAATCTGTAATAGTGCAACAAGATCATTCATCTTAATTCTTATACTCCGTGCATTAAGATGTAACACTTTGAGTGCTGTATTTGCTACCCTTTTTGATTCTGCATCCCTAATGCACTGATATTCACCTTGCTGGCTGAAATTTTGTCTTATCATCTGCCTGTCCTTCCTGACAGTCTGACTGCATTCTATCTTTGCTTTTTTACTATCTGTCCTATCCTGAGTCCCTTCATTCCGGTTCCCAACCTCCCCCCCCCCCCCCCCCACCAAATTAACTTAAACCCTGCCCAGTAGCTCTAACAAACCTGCCCGCGAGAGTAGTGGTCCCCCTCTGGTTCAGGTGCAAACTGTCCCTTTTGTATGGTTGATACTCCCTCATAAGAAATCCCAACACATTGCCTTAGCAATAAGACAGCTCCAATCAGCAGATAGATTTGATTGTTCAGATCTTTTGCAGTCAGGAAGCGAGCAAGCAGCATCACACCCTGGACATCACCTGTTCCAACTCCTTCCTTCTGGTAGGCGCTTTAGATCACTGTCTGCCAGGACAAATAGGTACAAGAACAGTTTCCTTCCGTATGCCATCAGTCTTATGAACACTTGAATTTTAGTCTATTATAAATTAAGTCCACCTGTACATTCAATGAGGTGGACCTCATTGTATATAGTTTATGATTATTGTTTTTGTTTGCTTTTAATTCTGTACAGAGAGAGCTCAGGGAAACCAGCATCAAATTCCCTGTATGTGTCCTCATACTTGGCGACAATAATGGATTCTGATTCTGAATGAAGGAATAAACCTGGAACAATTCAGTAATCACAGTCCAAAACTTTGTCACTGGTAACTGATATTTTTAATAAATTAAAACAGTTGAAGTAAAGAACATTTTCTTAAATGTAAAGTTTATTTTAAGTTATACATGTTTCTGTTACTTTCAGTGCCTTGGTGAACTGTGTGCCTATAACCAAGTCATAAATCTTGGTTCCTTAATCAATTTCAGATGTTTGAAATAAACACAGAGTTTTCCATAAGTTGGCATTGGAACCAGTTACCATCATTGGAGGAACTTCCTGAAGGTTTGAATTTTACCAGGATATGTGTATAAAATGCAGCCCTAAGCATTGAGTATACCATATTAATGCCCAAAAGAAAGGGTCCTGATTAATCTTCTTAAATCCAGTTTACAGACTGCAGTTTCACTTTATTTAGTATTTGAATCAGACTGTGAATCTGGTTTATTATCACCGACATGTGTCGTGAAATTTGTTAACTTAGTAGCAGCGGTTCAACGTAATGCATAATATAGAAGAAAATAAGTAAATCAGTTACAGTAAATGTATATTGGAGATTAGGAACCATGTAAAAATAGAAATAATATATACTGAAAAAGTGAGGTAGTGTTCCTGGTTTCAATGTCCATTTGGGAATCCGATGGCAGAGGGGAAAGAGGCTTTCCTGAATCTGGATTTAACAGATGGCTCTTTGAGTGGAAGGCTGCAGATTGTTAGATCAAGCCTCCAGTTCAGTGATGCTTATTAGCTGTGATTTTACCCCTATCTGCCACTGGTGCATTTTCATTAATTTATTCTCTATCTCTGAATACTATGGGGGAATTTCAATATTCAGATTCAGTTTATTGTCATTTATAAACCACAAATACAATGCAGTTAAAAAATGAGACAACGTTCTCCGGAATGATATCACGAAAAAGCACAAAACAGACCATACAAGAAAAACCACATAACGTTTGGTAATCCCCAATCCAGAGTTCAGAGAGGCTGCTGCGTATCGATATCGTGCTATCGTCTTAGCACGTTCCCCGGAAAGGAACTACAAACCCATCAGACAAAACTAAAGCTACAAGATCTACACAAAACCACGTAGTTACATATAGTTATAGTTAACATATAGTTTCAACAGTGCAGACAATACCATAATTGATAAAAGACTAACTGACAAAGACCACATAATTATAACACAGTTTCAACAGTGCAAAGCAATACCGTAATCTGATAAAGAGAAGTCCATGGTACGGTTTAAAAGAAAGTTTCAAAGTCCTGACAGCCCATCATCACACGCAGACGGTAGAAGGAAGAAAAACTCTTCCTGCCATGAACCTCCAGTGCCGCAGCTTGCCAATACAGCACTTTGGGAGCTCCGACCACAGCCAACTCCGAGTCCGTCCGAAAACTTCAAGCCTCCGACCAGCCCTCTGACACCGAGCACCGAGCATCATCTCTGCCGAGCACTTCGACCCCGGCACCGGCTGCCAAGCAACAGGTAAAGCCAAGGATTCGGGGCCTTTCTCCCGGAGATTTTCCGATCGCACATAGCAGCGGCAGCGAAACAGGCATTTCAAAAGTTTCACCAGATGTTCCTCCGTGCTTCTCACGTCCGTCTCCATCAAGTCAGGATTGTACACGGCATCCTACTTGACAGATTACAGATATTCATTCCAAAGTGGCCTCTGCGCACTTTGTCGCACTGCCATCTTGCACCTGTCCCCGCCCTTCAGGTATGCAGGTAGATTGGGAAAATCAGGTTGATGCTGCATCCCAAGAGGGGGAATTTCTAAAATGCCTATGAGATGTTTTTTTAGAGCAGCTCATGGTTAAATTCACTAGGGGATCAATTATTCTTGATTGAGTGTTGTGCAATGAACTGGAAAACCAGAATTGATTAGAGAGCTTAAGGAAAAGGAACCCTTAGGGGTAAATGATCATAATATGATAGAACTCACTTTGCAACTTAAGAAGGAGAAGCTAAAGTCAGTTGTTTCACTATCACTGTGGAGTAAACGGAATTACAGAAGCATGTGAAAGGAGCAGGAAAAATTGATTGGAAGAAAAACAATGGTAGAGATGATGGCAGAGCAACAATTGTTGGAATTTTGGGAAGCAACTCAGAAGGTTCAGGATAGATATAGCCCAAAGAGGAAGAAGTATTTTAAAGACAAGATGACACTACCATGGCTAACAAGAGAAGTCAAGGTCAACATAAAAGCCAAACAGAGGGCATATAATAGAGCAAAAATTAATGAGGTTAGAGGATTGGGAAACTTTTAAAAACCAACTGAAGACAACAAAAAATCATTAAGATAGATGGAATACAAAGGTAAGCTAGCCAATAATACTTAAAAGGATACCAAAAGTATCTTCAAATACATGAAGTATAAAAGAGAGCCAAGAGTAGATATTGGACTACTGGAAAATGATGCTGGAGAAGGAGTAACGGGGATCAGGGAAATGGTGGATTAAGTGACTATGTACTTTGCAACAGTCTTCACTGTGGAAGATACTAGCGGTATCCCAGAAGTTGGAGAGTGTCAGGGGATAGAAGAGTGTGAAGTTGCTATTACCATGGAGATACCGTAGATGTTGGATTATAAGCCGCTACTTTTTCCCCACATTTTGAACAGCTTTGAACACTGTGGCCTTTAATATGGAGCGGCTAATACATGATTTTTTTCATGCCGCCAAAAACATTTTGCCTCGTAACAGTAGACCAATAAAATTGATGAGTAGTTCACAGAGGTCCGATGAAATTGTACGATAAATCAAGCGCACTTTCACAATTAAATTATTGTAAATCAGTCATTTGTACTCACCCTCATCAACATGGAAAACACTCGAAGAAAAGCATTGTGCTGCCTTTATTGCAGTTATTTAGTTTATAATATTTTCGCTTAGTAATTCATTTTCTAGTTAAAGTTAGAAGTGTTTTAACTATATTTGTTTTCTGTACTACATCGCGGGATGCTATGACGTCACACCCGGTTTCGCCGCGTCTTGTGGGATACCAGTTTGCGATAAGCGGGAAGGAGGGGGGGAGCGCATTACGCGAGCGGCATTGGATCTGAGCGAACGCTGCTTTTAAGTTAAAGGCGATCAATAACTTTTCCTGGTAGGCTGCAGTATATATATTTTTTACCAGTCGTTAGGAGATATTGGAATGTTGTTCAGTAAAAAAGTATACGCAACGTATATTTAAAAGTAGCCGCGTTACAGGCACGGTTCGAAAAAAAGCATTTGCAATATGTATTTGTTTATGTTACCATATGGATTTAATTAAAAGTTAAAAAATCCTCACGTGTAATATCTTTCTGTGTAAATATCTCATATTACAACGTGGGACACCTGCGGCCGAAAATCCGGTGCGGCCTGTACAAGTAAAAAATTGATTTTCTTTCTAAAACTAGAGCCAGCGGCTTTTAATCAGGTGCGCTCTGTAGTCCGGAATCTACGGTAGTTCTTGGGAAACTGAAAGTTCTGAAGGTAAGTGTCACCTGGATCAGATAGTATACACCCTAGGGTTCTGAAAGAGGTGGCTGGAAAGATTGTGGAGGCATTAGCACTAATTTTTCAAGAATCAATTGATTCTGGCATGGTTCTGGAGGAACAGGAATTGTAAATATCACTCCACTCTTCAACATGTGGAGATCATGTTTCCTGTGGTGGAGTAGTCTAAGACCAGAAGACACAGCCTCAGAATAGAGGGGCATCCGTTTAGAATAGAGATGAGAAGGAAGTTTTTCAACTAGAGAGTAGTGAAACTATGGAATTCATTGCCACAGGCAGCTGTGGAGGCCAAGTCATTGTGCGTACTTAAGGCAGAGGTTGATAGATTCTTGATTAGTCAGGGAATGAAGGGATACAGACGGAAAGGAGAAGATACTTAATACTTTATTGTCACCAAACAATTGATACCAGAGTGTCCAATCATCACTGTGATATTTGTTTCTGTGCTTCGCGCTCCCTGAAGTACAAATCAAAGTAAATACAATAAAAATTTAAATTATAAATCATAATTAGAAAATAGAAAAGGGAAAGTAAGGTAGTGCAAGCCTGGTCCAGATATTTGGAAGGTATGGCCCAGATACGGGTCAGGATCCGTTCAGCTGTCTTATCACAGTTGGAAAGAAGCTGTTCCCAAATCTGGCCGTACGAATCTTCATGCTCCTGAACCTTCTCCCGGAGGGAAGTGGGACAAAAAGTGTGTTGGCTGGGTGGGTCTTGTCCTTGATTATCCTGGCAGCACTGCTCTGACAGCGTGAGGTGTAAAGTGAGTCCAAGGATGGAAGATTGGTTTGTGTGATGTGCTGGGCTATGTTCACGATCTTCTGCAGCTTCTTCCGATCTTGGACAGGACAACCTCCATACCAGGTTGTGATGCACTCTAGAAGAATGCTTTCTACAGTGCATCTATAAAAATTAGTGAGGGTTTTAGGGGACAGGCCAGATTTCTTCAGCTTTCTCAGGAAGTAAAGGTGCTGGTGGGCCTTCTTGGCAGTGGACTCTGCTGGGTTAGACCAAGTCAGGTCATTTGTGATATTCACCCCGAGGAACTTAAAGCTTTTGATCTGTTCCACCTGTACATCACCGATGTAGATGGGGTTGTGCGGTCCGCTACTCCTTCTGAAGTCAACAACCAATTCCTTCGTCTTGCTGATGTTGAGGGATAGGTTATTGTCTTCGCACCATGCCACCAGATTCTTAATTTCCTCTCTGTACTCAGACTCATCATTACTCAAGATACGGCCTACAATTGTGGTGTCATCAGCAAACTTATATATTGAGTTCAATGGAAACTTGGCTACACAATCATGGGTGTACAGTGAGTACAGCAGGGGGCTGAGTACACAGCCTTGTGGGGCACCGGTGCTCAGAGTGATTGTAGAGGAGAGCTTGTCCCCTATTTTTTACAGCCTGGGTCCTGTCTGTGAGGAAGTTGAAGATCCAGCTGCAGATCTGAGTGCTAAGACCCAGGTTCCGGAGCTTAGGAATCAGTTTATTTGGAATGATGGTATTAAAGGCAGAGCTGTAGTCGATGAAAAGGAGCCTTACATATGCGTCTTTATTCTCCAGGTGTTCTAAGGAGGAATGTAGTGCCAGAGAGATGGGATCTGCCGTTGACCTGTTGCTCCAGTAGACGAATTGCAAAGCGTCGAGGTTGACCAGTAGGTTATGGTTGATGTGTGCCATAACCAATCGCTCAAAGCACTTCATAGCAATTGATGTCAGAGCCACAGGTCGGTAGTCATTCAGGCATGCCACCTTGCTATTCTTCGGCACCGGGATTATCGTTGCCTTCTTAAAACATGAGGGGATCTTAGACTGAAGCAGGGAGCAGCTGAAGATGTCAGCAAACACCAGCTAGCTCGCTTGCATAGGCCCAGAGAACCCGTCCCGGAACGCCATCTGGGCCCGTCGCCTTCCTTGGATTTATCTTCAGGAAGGCTCTTCTAACGTCTTCCTCGGTGACGATGTATCTTCATGCCACCAGGTTCGGTTCATCTCGGGGGGGGGGGGGGGGGGGGGGCAAGACGCTCCTCTTCTGTTCGAATCTTGCGTAGAATACGTTAAGTTCATCAGGAAGAGAAGCGCTACAGTTATTGATATTCCCAGCCTTTTCTTTGCACCCAGTGATCTCATTTAGATCCTGCCATAGTCTACTGGCATCCCTTTGGTTAGCCTAGGCTTCCAACTTGGCTTGATATTGCCTCCTGGCACCCTTAATGGCTTTTCGGAGTTCACGCCTGGATTCCATGTAGCGACTGGTATCCCCGGACCTAAAAGTCACAGCTCCAGCCTTCAAAAGGGACAGGACCTCATAATTCATCCAAGGTTTCCGGTTAGGGAATACCTGGATTGTCTTGCGAGACACGCAGTCCTCTGTGCACTTCCAGATAAAGTCCATGACAGCTGAGGCATACTCATCGAGGTTAGCTGCCGAGTCCTTGAATACTAACCAGTCCACCGATCCAAAGCAGTCACGGAGGACCTCATCTATTTCCTCTGTCCAATGCAACACCACTTTTGACACCGGGACCTCCCACTTCAGTTTCTGTTTGTAAGCTGGGAGGAGTACGGCCTGATGGTCCGATTTTCCGAAGTGAGGTCGTTGGACAGAACGGTAGGCATCCTGGACTGCTATGTAGCAGTGGTCAAGTATATTTGGGCCTTTAGTGGAGTAGGAGACATGTTGGTATAACTTTGACAGCGCTTTTCTGAGGTTGGCCTGGTTAAAGCCCCTGGCTGTAATGAGCAAAGCCTCCGGATATCTGGTCTCAAGTTCACTGATGTTGGCATACAATGTATTCACAGCACACTCCATGTCCGCCTGGGGGGAAATGTAGACCGCTGTCAGTATGACTGAGGTGAATTCCTGTGGCAGATAATAGGGACGACACTTCACTGACAGATGTTCCAGGTCCGGACTGCAGAAGCTTGTCAGTGCCACTGTGTCTGAGCACCACACAATGTTGATCAGTAGGCAGACACCACCTCTCTTCGTCTTGTCCGAAGATGCCGTGTGGTCCATCCGATGGATCGAAAATCCCTCTGGTCGGATGGCACAGTCGGGGGTGGCAGGGGAGAGCCAGGTCTCTGTGAAACAGAATACCCAGCAGTTCTGCATCTCCCTGCAGTAGGTGAGTCTCCCTTTAAGATCATCCTCCTTGTTCTCTATGGCTTGCACATTAGCTAGTAAGATGGTGGGCAGAGGGATCCTAAAGCCCTTCAGCTTCAGTCTGACCAGCAGCCCAGCTCTTTTCCCACGCTTCCTCGGTAAGTAGTGCATCTTTCCAGGTTTCCATCGATGTGGTGTGTTGTTGGCAGCTCTTTGAGATTGGTGGACACCTCCCGTGAGGATCGATCGGCGGGTCGCGTCGTCGGGCGCTCCAGGTCGGGTCGAGTGATGGGGGAGGCTCTGCTGCCACTTCCAACTGCCGGGGGCCCGGGCTGTCGATTGGGTCGGGCCCTGAAGCCGACACTTAATCCTGGAGGGCCGGGCTGCCTGCTGAAACAAGTCTGTGAACTGTGTCACGGTTGCGGAGGCCTCTGCTCCAGCCGAGCCCCGGGCTCAATTTATGAGACCGGCGGTGGAGGCCTCACTTCCAACTGCTGTGGATAGACACCAATGAGGCTCTATGGTGGTCGCTCCGGGGAAGCGTCTGGGGTACCTTGAGGTCTCCGACATCACTTCTGTGTGGTTGTCTGCTTCGAAGAAGAGCTGGTCGTAATGGGCCATGTCTCCAAGCGCCCCGACATAGTAGCAGGCCGCGGGTCTCCGGGAATGTGGTGAACCTGACCAGGCCTCGATGATCGGGTCCAGGTATGGACCGGAGTTGAAGCAATTCTGGTGAGTCAATGATCTCCAGCTGGGTCAGTAACTTCATCGGGGTGTTGTTGATCTTGCTAGATGTAGCAAATTGGAGGTTTAGAAGGGTTTCTCGGGTATAGGATAGTGTAGAGGGCAGTTTGCTTGGGAGAGCACGTTCAGAGTCGCCAGTTAGCGGCGCCATCTTAACTTAGATTGGGGCTGAAAGGCAGAATAGATCTGCCATGATGAAATGGCAGAGCAGACTGGATGTGTTAAATGGCCTAATTCTACTCCTGTACTTTATGGTCTCATGTATAAACCACTTCCTTCTTGATAAAAATCATGAGAAGGTTAATAAAAGCAAGAACAGGTAATTGTGCTACTTGTGCATGTGATTCCATTCTGTATTTTCGTTGTTGATCTATTTTTCGGTGTAGCGACCACTCAAACAAACCAACACAGCTTAGAGACTAAGCCCAGGGAAGGGTGTGTGGAGAGGGGTTTAATCGTCAGTGACTCGTTCTCCAATCTTGATCCAATAACAAGGCTCCAAAGTTGAAAAAATGTTCAATCTTTTGCTAAGAAACTAGCAAAACAACAATCCTGAAGCAATAAAAAGACATGAAACTAAAACCAGCAATATAACAAAGTAACTTTCTTAGCATATTAAATGTACTTAAACTTTCTTCAATGTAATTAAATATAATTAAGGTAACTTAAGCTATCTTAAATGTAATTAAGTGATCAACAAAAATGGTATCACCCCCTTAGCTCAACTGAACTAAAGATAAAAGCATGAATATGTAACTAAAACTCTTTGCTTCTACAACGTCCCCACCCACGTGACTAACTACCATAATATACATAATAAACATTCAACACAACATATAATGCAGATACATATATCCCAGCCCCTTAATTACTATAATGATTGCAACTACATACTACTAAAAACAGGAGACATGAAATAGTTAACACTCATGCAAATATTCTCTTCCGTCTTTCTTCTTCCAGACAAGTCATGCAACATCATCTAGGCCAGAGGTTACCAGCACTTAGACAAGTACAGAGTGATCATTATTACCACTCTCCGACAAGACAGAATCATGAAGCTTCTCGAGGCTGCAGCTCCTCAAGCCTCTGCTTCCTGTGGAAGACAGATCATGGTTAAAAGGCCAAACCTAACAATTGATCTTGGTCTTGATGAGTATCTGTTGAACAAATCCTTTTCTATCTGGAAAAGCATGAATGATTCTTCCCATTATCAATGAGTTTTGTGGTGCTGTGTTTTTGCCTAAAAGCACAATATCTTCTGGGAGAAATTATGTCCAATACTTGACCATTTCTGATGTTCCAATAGTGGGTGTAAATACTCCTTAACCCTCTGTTCCCAAAACAAGTTTGACATGTATTGGACTTGCTTCCATTAATGATGAACATAAGCATCCTCTTTTTGGAACCCTCCTGGTGGTAAGGCTGGTGAGGTCTTCAGAAGCATCAGATGGTTGAGTGCCATTGGGATCAAATGATGTTTTTGTAATCAGATGATCATCAATAGTAGTTTCTACTTCACAAAGAACTGTGTGAAGACCCTCTTCATCAAGATTCTGCACCTTCATGGTAGAGTTAAGAACATTCATTAACGAGATAATCAGTCTCTCCCATGCTCCTACATGAGCAAGCCTGGGGTTTAAAAATTCATTTAATTTCTTTCTGGAGAAGTATACCATTGACCTGAGAATGATTCCACTTCACAGTGGCTTCTCCCAACTCACGTTCAGTTCCAGTAAAGTTTGTCTCACTATTGGTGAGGCCTAATATGGAGTGCTGTGTGCAGTTTTGGTCACCCATCTACAGGAAAGATGTAAATAAGGTTGGAAGTGTACACAGAAGATTTAAAGGGATGTCGCTGTGACTGGAGGACCTGAGTTAAAAGGAAAGATTAAAAAGGTTTAGACTTTATTCCTTGGAAAACAGACAATTCAGATGAGATTTGACAGGGTGTACAAAATTATGAGTGGTATAGATAGGATTAATGCAAGCAAGCTTTTTCCACTAGGGTTGGATGGGACTACAACTAGAGGTCATGGGTTTTGGGTGAAAGTTGAAAAGTTTAAGGGAAACATGAGGGGAGACATCTTTACTCAAATGGTCATGAGAGTGTGGAACAAGATGCCAGTGCATCTGGTGTATGTAAGCTCAATTTCAATGTTTAAGAGAAGTTTGGGTAGGTACATGGATGGTCGGGGTATAGAGGGTTATGGTCCCAGTGCTGGTCGATGGGAATAGGTAGTTTAAATAGTTCGGCATGTAAAAGATGGGCCGAAGGGCCTGTTTCAGAGCTGTACTTTTCTATGACTCTATGACTGCATCAGTGCACAGTTCATAAACCTATCCTCATATTGCTATAAAGCATTGAAGTGCATTAACAAAAGAATCTGTGTACAAAGAAAATGCCATTTCAATGTGAATAGCTCACTTAGTTCTTCACTGTACTCCTTCTGTTTTTCACCTCAAAAGATCCAAAGTAGCCCATTCCTACACGTATGAATGGAAGTTCATCTTGGGAGACCCTGCGTAGAGATAGATCCACCATGCACTAACATCCTGCAGTTGCATGTAACCATCGGCAAACAACACCCTTAGACGGGATTCTTCTTACAGCGGTACTAGCACCAAGAATCTCATATTTTTGGTGCAACCTGGATAAAATGAGGTTACAACCATGTCCCACTTCTTGATCTACATGCCTCAGAATGATGTCTGAGATATGGAGATCCTTTTCCAGCATACCAGGATGTTTAGACTCTTCAGGCATGGCCACCCTACTAAGCCATCAACCAACTCTCAAGGCATCATCTTCAAGTACTGGATTGAGCTTGAAAATATGACCATTATTCTTCTCACTTTCTCCCATTTACAAACTTGAGAATTCATCAGGAAAGCTCTTCCTGTAACAAAAACCAGTTATCTCCATTTCAATCTTTCTGAGCTCTTCCATTGAGAGACAACCTCAGTCAATCTGATGTTTGGCCTTCTCCATCTCTCTCCCCAAATGCCCTTAATGTTCTTCATCCAAGTTATTTTGGGACTAAACAATATTCATTTGTTCCTCTTCCTACTGAGAAATATGAGCAAGTTCTTGAACCCAAGAATTTAGCCCACTGTTTTCCTCAACTGGGACCAAGACGGAAAGTGATGGATTATGTGTGTTACCACGTCCAACTCCTCTTCAGTCTTCTGGGCACTCATCATAGCAATCCCCTTTGCTTCTAGATCATCTAGCAGAAGTTCTCCAGAACAATCCAAATTCACAGGCCTTTCACTTTCAGGCTGAAGAAGATACCAAGGCCCTGGCACTTGAGTCTTATTCTTCAGAAAAGCCTTCATCTTTAACCCTCTAGAGACCACATGTGCTGGGTTGCTTGAAGTATTTACAGACCCCTATTGAGATGCCTGTGAGACCTTAAGGATTTCTGAAACACTGTTGGTGACTAAGATTCAGAACCTGGAAGTTTCAGAAGTACTATCAGTCAAAAAAAAACGAGTCCTGAATCTGCATGTGCAACTCCGTCCTCCACAATGTGTCCATATAGCTTGCCATCGTAGCAGCGATGAGCTCCATACGAGGGTTGGGAACCGAGTTCAAAGGAGCTACCCTAGATCCTCTCTTGATAAAAGCACCGTGCACTTGCAAACATGAGTCATGGAACAATAGATAGTCACTGCATCTTCACTTACAACTGTGCAGTCGCAACTTTTCCAAAATCCAAGGGTTTCAAACACCTAGCAGTCCTGAAGTCTTCCAATTGGCCAGCTTGCCCACTCATGACAATCTGATGTTGGTAGAGTGTCACCCCAGCCAAGTGCTTTCTTACATAGGTCTTGTAAAATCTTCTTAGCAGATAACACTACCAGACTCAAAATTCCTGAGAGATCATACATGGAGCTAACTGTGGAGAGGTTCCCCTTCTGGTAAGTGGATTGTGATCTTAAATGCGAAAGTATCAGACTGAATACACCATTGCACAATCAGTACTCTCTCAACTAAAGGAATATCTTAATTAAATCCAAATCCTTCATGTTTTTCGCTCTTTGCTTTTCTGATATTACAGATAGCACATGATGTCTGGTGCTTATCCACTTTGTAAGCCAAAGACTGCCCTTAGCACAAATGGATACAAGATCCTGATAAAGAGACACTGCTTCTCCCTCAGAAGACACTGGCACAAGGCAGTCATCAGCACAGAAGCAATTCAAAACCTTATCCAGCGTCTCACAGCTGAACTGTTCTTCATTGTCTTCTGCACATTTCCTAAAAGTGAAATTGACACAACTTGGTGATGAAGTTGCTCCCAAGAGATGTATCACCATTTTAAAGTCCACCATATCTTGGCTGACGTCATCATCATGCCATCAAAAAAAGCTGAATATGTCTCTTCTGCTGATACTTTAACCTGATGGAATATTGATTCGGTATTCACCATAATCACCACAGGTTCTTTTCTGGGTCTGGTTATGACTCCAATCAATGAACCAGTAAGATATGGTCCCTGAAACAACTGAGCATTAAATTACATTCCTGAAAAATCAAACACAACAGGAAGTTTCTCTTTTCCTGAGATGATAAACACCATGATGTGGAATATACCAGACTTGCCCATCTCTGCATTCTAGATCATCTGCTGGAACTCTCTTGGCATAAACTTTGGTAATGTCGTCCTTCATGAAAGCTGTGTAGTCACTGTGAAATAATACGCCCTTCTTGAAACTCTTCCTTAGATTCAAAGTATGTTGCACAGCAATCTTCCTATTATTAGGCATGTTAGCCTTCTTCTTCCCCAAAGGTAAACTAATCTGGCAGTGACCAGTTTTGCAGAATTGCCACCACCTCCATGAAATTGTGATATCCTTTGACAAACCAGATTGTTCACTTTGACTGCATTCAGGGAAATCTGTCTTGAATTGCTGCTGCCAAAGTTCATCCAAGATCAAAGCTGAAATCCTGTTAACTGTCAGCTCAGGCTGTGCGCAGTCTCTTTCATCACAATGGCCTCCTTTCAGTAGCCCATTCACAGTCCAACCCAATGATGTTCTGACTGCATAGGGTCCAACATTAGCACTGCAAATCACTTGCAGTGGCTCCCATGGTTTAGACACTTGCATCCTAATCAGCAACTCAAATTTTAACTCAATTTCTAGCATATGAAAACATTTCAGGAGACTGTTCCTCAAGATCCCTCTGATGAAGAATATCCCCTTTGTGGACAGGTATACTTCCTTGATCTCGGAAAGCATATGTAAACACTCACTTGTTACCCTTCTTAGACTTCACCAGAACTGGAATTATAGGAAGATTACAATCATGATCGTCAGCCCCTATATGGCCATTAGAAACCAGGGCAGTACTCACTGCTGTGTGAGATTCATTCGCAGTTTGCTTAAAATCTTCAAAGTGAATATGAAGTATGCTGGGATGTTTGCCACTGTACACCTTGCGTGAAAGATGGTTCCTGCAATCCTTGCTGGTATATCCTGTACTCAAACAGCCAAAGCAGACACAGTTTTCATTTTTTGAATCTTTTTCTTCCGTTGGGAGCATGAATCCAAATGTAAGTCCACCATCACAGAACAGACAATCCCTTTTGGCTGACAAAACCTTTTTCCTTTCATTAGTTCTAGTCTCTCTTTCAGTGGCCACAGTAGTGGCAAAGCTGCTTCCTTGAGCCTTAAAACAAATTAGTGATGTAGTTTTGTTCCCACCTTTGCTTACTGCAGGAGATGTAGTATACTGTATATTTCCATACACCAAGTGTGCAGAAATCCTTACTTGTTTTTTGATAAACTCAGCAAGGTTGGTGAATGTACAGGCCACACATCTCCATTTATCCCTAAGCATATAAGGCAACTTCTGCACAACAATGGATATATTAATAGGCATGTCCAGCTCTTGCAGATGCTGAACATTTCCCATTGCATTACAACAGCCTCTAAGAAAATGACCATAGTCTTGAAGAGCCCTCTCATCTTCCGGTTTGAAAGAGCCTTTTGAAAGGCCAAGAAAGAGACTTTTGCATGTAGAACAATGCAATTTTCTGCTCATCACCAAAATGTTCCTGCAGTAAAGCTTTCAGCTTTAGATATCCTTCCTTCAGGTTAACCTATTGTCAACTTTTGACAAGTTCTCTACAGTGACTTCCAGTGAACTGTTCAAGGAAATAGAGGTGGTCACCATAATTGTCAGTCTCACCTTTAACATCATTCTTAAAAGCCCTCATGAATGCATGATATTGCGCCATCGAAGCTTTGAATCTCTCTTTTAGGCAGAAATGCAATGTGTTGTTGTGCCAATAAGGTTGCTATTCATTTTGTGTTCTTATTGCCTTCGGTGCACTCTTTGGAACTCTACTATTTGGAACATGAGTGTCTCCATATTGGGTTAATGTCCCCAGAAGCCCCTTGAGCTGTTGAAAATGACATCGGTTCAGGAGAATATGTATCTCCTTAGTGCAGGCAGAGAATGAAATACATCTTGCTGTCCTAACTCCTGGCTCATAAGATGTTTGTGAAACAAATGGATCCACATTGACATTGAGTAAGTTGGATTTTCTCTGTGCCATGTCAACATAGGATCTCACACTACAGAACCGTCCTGCTGGAGCACTTGTAGCACGCACAGCACTTGAAGCCTTTTAGTGCTTTAGCTTTGACCAACTTGACTGCAATTACCTTCTGCAACTTAAGCTGCCCCGTCTTTCTTCATATCTGTGCTGCTTATTCTTCTAACACATGTTTATCCTTCAAAGCTTTTTTTGTGCAAATAACTCAGCTAAATCAGCTTCCTTTCTACTATGTGCCAAGGAGGTACCAGACATATGGAATACTCTGCTAGGAATAGAACTTGGAGCATGCACATTTGATGTACTATCATCCGGGTGTACATCATCCTATAAATCCTCAGCTGTATATATAGTCAAAGCATGCCCTGGAACTTCAGAAACATTTTCATTTGTTTCAGCAACATGACCTTCATCATCGAATATTTGTTTCAGTCATTGTTCAGCTTCTGCTATGACTGTATAAATAAGAGTCTCAATATTTTCAAAGCTTTCGATATACTTGCTCTGAGATAGGAATTAAAGACAACACCATGTTAAGTTGCTTAGCAAGTTTCACGAGGCCTTTAAAATGAGACAGCACTCATGAGAGATTTTCTTTTTCTTGCATAAGACTTCTAATTAATGATATTAAACCTTCAATGTTGATCACAATTTTCTTATATTCCTTTTGAAAACTTATGATTATATTCACTAGAGCTTTCTCAGTAAGTTTTATTTCCTCTTAGTCCTGACTTCAAGATCACTTCCATCAGCTTGACTCAATGTTGCCTTTACACCTGTCTGAACCAGGCCAAACAAACAACCAGTGTTCAATTCAAATGTCAGCAGTGGAAAATTCCAGCATTTCAATAGAACTATGCGATGAACCCTTAGGCAAATACCAAACTATTGAGCAATGACTATTCAAAACTATGTTCAAACCCTAACACACAGCATGAGTCAACAAAAGGTCATTGGTTGCCACACATTGCTCCTGGCTTGTCAATGCTGAAATTCCAATTTCACCGACAAGTCTGAATGCTGATGTTCGTGTGTTATAACTGTCAATCCTTTTTTGTTGATCAAGTGTAGCGGCTACTCAAACAAACACCGCTGAGAAAATAAGCAAGGTTGGTGGGGGGCGAGCAGTTAGTCCTGTATGACTTGTGCTCAAATCCTGATCCAATAGCAAGGTTACAAAGTTAAGAATGCATTCATGTTTTTATTATGAAACAAGCAAAACCATCATGAAGCGATCTAAATGAATTAAACTAAAACTAGTGATATGATAAACAGTTTGAGTATTAAATGTACTTAAGCTTTCTTCAATGTAATTAATCATAATTAAGGTAACTTAAGCAACTTAGGTGATTTAAATGTAATTAAGTGGTCAACAAAAAAAAATCACCCCTAGCTCACGCCCTTAGCTCAACTGAAGTAAAGACAAAAGCATGACTACATAACTAAAACTCTTTGCTTCTACCACACCCCATCCATGTGACTAACTACCATCGTAAACGTAATTAACAAGCAACACAAAGTAGAATGCAGATAGAAAACAGACACATGGCTCCTACAATCAGTGTCACCATCTTGCCTTGCTCTCACACCCAAAAATCTATCTTGGATGTACATGCGAGCTCAATTTCAATGATTAACAGAAGTTTGAATAGCTATGTGGATGGTAGGACTGCGATGCTAGTGCAGGTGGAAGGGAGTAGGCAGTTTAAATGGTTCAACATGGACCAGATGGGCTGAAGGGCTAGTTTCTGTGCTGTACTTTTCTTTGACTTTATGACCCTATTCAGCATCTGAGCATCTACAGCCCCTTGTGAGGAGGGTTCAAAAAAATCTGCACAGCTCTAGGTGTAGGTAGTTCTCCTTTTCTACCCATGTTCAGATATCAACAGCAGAAAATATTAGAAGCATTCAGTATTCCTGGAAAAAAGCTGTGTGTCTTGCTGATTGTTTTCATTTCCCTATTCCCACAGTGCAGCTTGAACCCATTCAGGTGAGGTAAAGAGCAAACACGAGGAAATCTGCAGATGCTGGAAATTCAAACAACAACAACACACAAAATGCTGGTGGAACACATCAGGCCAGGCAGCATCTATAGGGAGAAGCGCTGTCGACGTTTCGGGCCAAGACCCTTCGTGTGTGTTGTTGTCATCATGTGAGGTAAAGCTCATTAGGACCCACAGAATAATACTCTTTTTAAAAGCTTATTAAAACTAAGGAAATGCTGTAGCTGAAATACTGTATAACACTGATTCTCCAGAAATCGCAGACTCCTAATTCTGAATATGACCCTTCCATTCTAATTCTCTGCCTCTTAACAAATATTAATGAATGCTTAATCCATTTCTCTTTATTACTCCCATTTGTTCCAACTTTGTTTGGGATTTTATAGAAGACGTTTGAAACACTACATCATCTTGTTTCCCTTATGTAGTCTGCCAGATACAACTCAAAAACTTCTAACATATCTGTCAGATTTATCTTTAATAAATTCATGTTTATTCTGCCAATGATAGAACAGAACAACATAGCAACTGGCCCTGCAGCCCTCCATGTCTGTGCAAAGCATGTTATATAGCACAGAAACAGGCTTTGTGCCCCAAACTTGTCCACACTGACCTAATTGCTTACCTGTAATTTGGCCCATACCCTCTTAGCCTTTGCTATCTATGTATCTGTTCAAATATCTTTTAATCATTATAATAATGCCCATCTCTATCATTTATTCTTGCTGCTTAATCCACATGCCCACTACCACCCTCTGACTGAAAAGATTGCTCCTTAGGTTTCCTTTAAATGTTTCTCCTCTCACCTCTGGTTTTAGAGTCTCCTGCTCTGGGAATAGAACTGTGACCATTTACCTTAACTATGCTCCTCGTGATTTACTAAAGTTATATGCCATTCCTTTTAATCTGTTACTGAGTTTATTTTGATTACCAGGGCTTAATTTTTTTTTTGCTGTCAATTGATAGAAGTTGAAGAAGTCTTCAGAACGGTTCCTCAAATAACTAAAGGTTTTTTTGCTTTTGCAGCTATAGTAATTAGGATGTAATCTACGGATTTGCTGATGACAGCATTGGATAGTAATGAGGTGGTGTACAAGAGTGCATGACTGGTGCCATTATAACAAGCAGATTGTGGACTTTAGGAAGGGTAAGTGAGGTGAATGTGCACCATTCCTCTTTGAAGGGTCTGTGGTGTCAAGGTGAGCAGCTTTAAGTTCCTGAGTTTCAACATCTCAGAGGATCTATCCTGGCCCCAGCACATAGAGAAAGTGCACCAACATATCTACTTGCTTAGAAGTTTAAGAAGATCCAGCATGTCATTGAACACTCTAACAAGAATTTCCATACCATGGCATGATGCAAATAGTCAGAATGCCTTCACGGCGTGGTATGGAATCTTCAAAGCACAGGAATTCAAGAAACTCCAATAAACAAAAATGGAAGTGGACTCAGCCAGTTCTATCATAGGTACAGTTCTCCCTAACTTCTAGGGCATCTACATGAATTGATGTCTCAGGAAGGCAATATCCATTATTAAGCACCCCATCTGGGCCATTCCTCTATTCATTGCTGCCGTTGAACAGGAGGTAAAGGAAGCTGAAGATCCACAGCTCAGATTTCAGCAACAGCTTCTCCTCGGCTGCTATCAGGTTCTTGAACTGACATGTAAAGCCCTAATGCTACCTCTGAATATATTTATTTTTCTCCCTCAACTTAAATAATAAAATAAACATAGCAATATTACTGCCAATCAAATATAATTTATGTTAACTTATGTTTATAATGTGTGCTGTTGTTGCCAAAACAAATTTTCATGGCATTTGTACCCCATGTATGTATGTATGGCCAAGACAGTGAATTTGAACCTGATTTTAACTTCTGATTACTGGGGGATCATTCTGCTATCAGAGAGGGGAAAGACTGCTGCTGCTGGGCATGGAGAATGTTAACCAGATTCTCTGTTTTGGATATGGACTTGGATTACCGACTGTTTTTTCAGTCTTAATTTTTTTTATATATACTGTGTTTTTGCCAGATCTTTCTCACTATTTTTGTGTGCTGGGGAGGGGGATTTGGGGGTTGATGATCTTGCTGTTGTTCATTTCATTCTTGTTTTCTTAGCTAACAGGAGAAGAAGAATTTCAGAGTTGTAAACTTCGATAATAAATGAACCTTTGAACCTTTTTGAACTTGACTAGATATCCTTTTGCACAAATGGTGCTGAACTCCCTGGAGGCTCTTATCCATGATTGCTTGGAATACTTTTGGCAATAAATTTACCATATAAATTAACCTGGAAAATAACCATAGGCATATACATGAAACACCAAGGCCTCAAAAATATATATACAGCTCTCTCCAAGAATCTTTGTGTATTACCATAAGCCCATAAGATATGGGAGCAGAAGTAGGCCACTTGGTCGATTGAGTCTGCTCCACAATTCAATCATGGGCTGATCCAATTCTTCAGTCATCCCCATTCCCCTGCCTTCACCCCATACCCGTTGATGCCCTGGCTAATCAAGAACCTATCTATCTCTGCCTTAAAAGCACCCAATGACTTGGACTCCACAGCGCTCGTGGAAACAAATTCCACAGATTTACCAACTCTGACTGAAGTAATTTCTCTACATCTTTGCTCTAAATGAACAGCCCTTAAATCCTGAAGTCGTGCCCTCTTGTCCTGGACTCCCCTACCATGGGAAATAATTGCCATATCTAATCTTTTCAGGCCTTTTAACATTTGGAATGTTTCTATGAGATCCCCCCTCATTCTCCTGAATGCAAGAGAATACAGCCCAAGAGCTGCCAGACATTCCTCATATGGTAACCCTTTCATTCTTGGAATCATTCTTGTGAATCTTCCCTTAAACCTCTCGAATGTCAATATATCCTTTCTAAAATAAGGAGCCCAAAACTTCATACAATACTCCAAGTGTGGTCTCACGAGTGCTTTATAGAACCTCAACAACACATCCTTGTTCTTATATTCTGTACCTGTTGAAATGAATGCCAACATTGCATTCACCTTCTTCACCACCAACGCAACCTGGAGGTTAACCTTTAGGGTATCCTGCACAAGGACTCCCAAATCCCTTTGCATCTCTGCATTTTAAATTCTCTCCCCATCTAAATAATAGTCAGCCCATTTATTTCTTCCAGAAAAGTGCATGACCATGCACTTCCCAACATTGTATTTCATTTGTCACTTCTTTGCCCATTCCCCTAAACTATCTAAGTGTCTCTGCAGGCTCTCTGTTTCCTCAACACTACCCACTCCTCCATCTATCTTTATATAATCTGCAAATTTAGTCACAAATCCATTAATCCTATAGTCCAAATCATTGACATACATCATAAAAAGCAGTGGTCCCAACATCGACCCCTGTGGAACTCCACGGGTAACCGGCAGCCAGCCAGAATAGGATCCCTTTATTCCCACTCTGTTTTCTGCCGACCAGCCAATGCTCCACCCATGCTAGAAACTTCCTTGTAATTCCATGGGCTCTTATCTTGCTAAGCAGCCTCATGTGCAGCACCTTGTCAAAGGCCTTCTGAAAATCCAAGTACACCACATCTACTGCATCTCCTTTGTCTACCTTGTTTGTAATTTCCTCAAAGAGTTGTAGTAGGTTGGTCAGGCAGGATTTTCCTTTCAGGAAACCATGTTGGCTTTGACCTATCTTGTCATGTGCCTCCAGCTACTCTGTAATCTCATCTCTAGCAATCGATTCCAACAGCTTCCCAATCACTGATGTCAGGCTAACAGGTCTATAGTTTCCTTTCTGCTGCCTCCCACCCTTCTTAAATAACAGAGTAACATTTGCAACTTTCCAGTTATCCAGTACAATACCAGCATCTATTGAAAGATCATTGTCAATGCTTCTGCAATCTCTCCAGCTACTTCCTTCAGAACCTGAGGCTACATTCCGTCAAGTCCAGGAGATTTATCCACCGCCAGACCATTAAGCTTCCTGAGCACCTTCTCAGTTGTAATTTTCACTGCATGTACTTCACTTCCCTGACACTCTTGAATGTCCGGTATCCTGCAGGTGTTTTCCACTGTGAAGACTGATGTAAAATACGCATTCAGTTCCTCTGCCATCTCTGTGTCTCTCATTACAATATCTCCAGTGTCATTTTCTATTGGTCCTATATCTACCCTCAACTCTCTTTTACCCTTTATATACTTAAACAAGATCTTAGTATCTTTGATATTAGTTGCCAGCTTCCTTTCATAATTCATCTTTTCCTTCTGCAAGTTTGTAAAAGCTCCCCAATTCTCTATCTTCCCACTAGCTCTGGCTTCCTTGTATGCCCTCTCTTCTGCTTTTACTTTGGCTCTGACTTCATTTGTCAGCCACGGTAGTGTCCTTCTTCCATTCAAATATTACCTCTGGAACATTCTCAAAACTTATTTGCAGTATAGAGAGAAATTAGTCATAATTTTTAAAAGTGTGACAACCTTAAATCAATACTTATCATTCATACCCAATTTGCATAAACTCATTTAAACACCTTTGCTATTATGAATCAGACAGAATACAGTTGTTATAGTTTGCAGTGCCCTTTGCAAAGGGTCTGTGAAGTTGATGTCAGTCTCTCTTTCTGATGAGTGTTGAAGCTGAGTGTATTTCTCTTCCCTTGTGACACTGGGATACATACTCTTTCTAATAAGGGCCATGGCTAGTAAGGAGCAGTCTTGTCTGCTTATTTTACCCCAAGCTAGCCATTAAATGAAAAAAATAATTATAGTGGGATCAGTTCTTTTAATAGTAAAGATCAAATAAAGGATAATACTGGTCTGGGCTCATCTGGACAATGAGGAAAATGACATTGATACAGTTTTTATTTGCAATCTTTCATGTCCTTATTTGTAGAATGCGTGAAATTATGGCTTTCTGCTTAAATTGACAGGAAAAACTGCGATAGAGGGGTCATTGTGCTATTTGTTCTTTGGGTTTTGAGTTTCTATGCAAAATATTCATAACTTGACTGATGGCCAGCAAATTGCAATAAATGCAATTGTAAACCCAAGTTTGAAAGGAAGGTATGGCTTGGGGACAAACTCTTCCCTGCTGAGGAGGAACTGAACATCAAATGAACATTTTTAGACCAACTTATGTAGTTTCAAACAATGTAACTAGGGGTGCAGATGCCATTGTTTAAAGACCATGCCGTAACATAGATTTACATCACTGCTGAACTTCAATTGACATCCACGTTGGAATGATGGTCATTTTTCTAATGGGAAACCCGAGGTACAAGTTTGCAACAGGTTCTGGAAAAGTTAGAAGCAGGATCTGCTTTAAATATCTTTAACAGAGTTCCCATCTCATAGATGGTGAAATAGGTAAACTGGCCAGAATATAGCATTGTAGCAGTTGTCATTTAAGTACCTATTCCCTGCTCATTAAGTTTCCAACTGAGGACCTTACTGAAAAGGCAAATCAAGTTAATAACCAATGAATGTACAACTGTTCTTTGTCTTTTTTTCCCATTTTCACTAATCTTACATTAATCCTCTTTTTCCTTCTCACACCACATTCTACCACTCACCTACACACTAGGGACAATTTACAGTGGCCAATTAACCTACAAACCTGCAGTTCTTCGAAATGTTGGAGGAAATCTGAGAGTCTAGAGGGACTCACTCAGGGAGAAAAGTGCAAACTCCATTTAGACAGGGCCCGACGTTAGGCATCTAAGTAAGGCAGTAACTCTACCAGCTCTGCTACTGTTTGTATTTAAAATTTCCTTTTAAAAATATGAATATTTTAAGAGTTAAGCCATCAATCCCGCCAAAAAACAAATGTAGCCTGATAAATTTAATTGATCTAGTGGATATTCATCTGGTATTTAGAACCATAGTGCCCATCTAGTTTAGTCCCGTTTTTCTTCATTTGATTGATAACACTTTTAAATATTTCTCCTAATTTACTCAAGGCTGATTCCTCCTATTTGTGTTTTTATTGTGCTGTATAACTGCCCATCCCATGCCAAAACTGTGCTTCTTTGACTCGAGTCCCTCACACTTTACTTGACACGAGGAGATGAGATATAGAGATAAGATGCGTCTACCTTTTGTACTTTTACCACTCCCATGCCACCGTTGTTCTTTTAGCTTTCTAATATTTCTCCATTCCACCCCATCACATAACTTTTGTTTTGTTCTTTTTGTAGCCTCTGCTTTGCCTTGTACAGTAAGATATGGTAACCTTGAAGAAGGGTCATGTGGCACCATATTCTACTGCACTCTGCAACTCATTTCAATGAAAAATAAAGCTTGGTTTCATTTTGGGTCCTCCACGCATGACCGTTCTGGACATGTGCAATGGCATCCACAACATGCAACATCTGAGACCTATGTCATCTGAGTGGGTTGCACTATCTGTAGGCTATTTATGCAGCAGCAGAGTTTCACAGAATCAGAGAACCTACTTTTACATGACCTGACCTAATTCAGATAGATTCCTTTTAAGGTAGGATCTTACCTGCCCTTTACCAGTCCAAGGTGATTCTCACCCTTTATCTGACCACCATTACCCCCTACCACCAGATGACCATTCCAAAGCTCATCAGACACAGCCATGCCATTAATTACACTCTTTCAACGACCTGTAAGTCCTACCCATGATCAGCAAACCAAAACTATCTCATGTAATAAATCAAGGTTTTCTAGGTGGCAGGAATGTGAAAAAAAAGATTCATGGGTATGTAGGCAGGTTAAGTAAATGCATAAGACTGTTAGAAAAAGATAGAAACGTTTATTATTTTCTAATAGTGCGAGTTTGAAAAATGTTGGCGTTCGGGGGACCTGGGTGAATCACTAAACGTTAACACTTGGCTTGAGTGAGCAGTTATGAAGACAAATAATATTTGTAAGATGACTTGAGTACAAGCAGAGACACCTCGCTCAGATTTTATGGGACCTTGTTAAGAAGCAGCTGCAATGTTATTCAAGGCTCTAATCTCCCTACTTAAGGAATGACCTGCTTACAATAACTGAAGTATGGCAACAATTCATTTGATTGATTCCTGGAGCATTGTTTTGCTATACAGTATGTCAGAAATTAGGCAGACTGTGCTGATACTCTGGAGTTTGGAAGACAGTGAGGTGATTTCATTGAATCATACAAAATCTGGAAGTGGCATGATAGGGTCTATTATGGAATTGTGATTGCATCTGGCGGGTGTGTCTTGGACCAAGGATTAATCTCAATATAAGGGGACAGGGTCAATCACTCAAGAATCAGAATCAGAACCAGGTTTGTTATCATCAGCAGGTGACGTGAAATTTGTTAACTTAGCAGCAGCAGTTCAACGCAATATATAATCTAGCAGAGAGAGAGAAAAAAATAAAACAATAATAAATAAAGTAAATCAATTATGTATATTGAATAGATTTAAAAGAATGTGCAAAAACAGAAATACTGTATATTAAAAAGTGAGGTAGTGTGCAAAGCTTCAATGTCCATTTAGGACCTTAGGACCTAGGAATTGGATGGCAGAGGGGAAAAAGCTGTTCCTGAATCGCCGAGTGTGTGCCTTCAGGCTTCTGTATTTCCTACCTGATGGTAACAGTGAGAAAAGGGCATGCCCTGGGTGCTGGAGATCCTTAATAATGGGCACTGCCTTTCTCAGACTCCCTAAAAATGTCCTGGGTACTTTGTAGGCTAGTGCCCAAAATGGAGCTGACTAAATTTACAACCTTCTACAGCTTCTTTCGGTTCTGTGCAGTAGCCCCTCCATACCAGACAGTGATACAGCATGTCAGAGTGCTCTCCACGGTACAACTATAGAAGTATCTTTCCACAGAACTATAACCATATAACAATTACAGCAGGGAAACAGGCCATCTCGGCCCTTCTAGTCCATGCTGAAGGCTTACTCTCACCTAGTCCCACCTACCTACACGCAGTCCATAACCCTCCATTCCTTTCCTGTCCATATACCTATCCAATTTTTTTTTTAAATGACAATTTCGAACCTGGCTCTACCACTTCTACTGGAAGCTCGTTCCACACAGCTACCACTGTCTGAGTAAAGAAGTTCCCCCTCGTGTTACCCCTAAACTTTTTGCCCCTAACTCTCAACTCATGTCCTCTCGTTTAAATCTCCCTTACTCTCAATGGAAAAAGCCTATCCATGTCAACTCTATCTATCCCCCTCATAATTTTAAATACCTCTATCATCCCCCCTCAACCTTCTATGCTCCAAAGAATAAAGACCTAACTTGTTCAACCTTTCTCTGTAACTTAGGTGCTGAAACCCAGGTAACATTCTAGTACATCTCCTCTGTACTCTATTTTGTTGACATCTTTCCTATAATTCGGTGACCTGGACTGTACACAGTACTCCAAATTTGGCCTCACCAATGCCTTGTACAATTTTAACATTACATCCCAACTCCTATACTCAATGTTCTGATTTATAAAGGACAGCATACCAAAAGCTTTCTTCACCACCTTATCCACATGAGATTCCACCTTCAGGGAACTATGCACCATTATTCCCAGATCACTCTGTTCTACTGCATTCCTCAATGCCCTATCATTTACCATGTATGTCCTATTGGGATTATTCCTACCAAAATGTAGCACCTCACACTTATCAGCATTAAACTCCATCTGCCATCTTTCAGCCCACTCTTCTAACTGGCCTAAATCTCTCTGCAAGCTTTGAAAACCTACTTCATTATCCAAAACCTACTTCATTATAGACAGACCTGAGGTAAGTGTCTTTACCCATGGTATAGTGAGCCTGTGGAATTCTGTACAAAAGACTGTTGTGATGTCCTGAAGACAAAATCAATAGATATTTAGATGTTAAAGGAATAAAAGATTAATATGTGAAGTGCCACTGATTACCCCAACACCATCTCAGAGAATTTGTTTCTTATAAAGATCTATTGGATCCAACCTTGATCTAAACCTCCAGACCCAAAACTTTCATTTCTCACTCTGGCTCCAAACCTACCTAATTTTCCTTGCACACTAGCAGAATGTGTGAAAGATTATCTTTTGATGTTTCAAAGTTAGATCAGTGGTACACACTTTGGGTTCATGGGTGACTGAATCTTTCAACATCAAGTCTTGAACTAAATGTTTTTCGGACTTGTGAGAGGTAACTGAATATCAGCACTAACTTATTGCTAGGTAGCTATTCACAGTTATTAATTCCCAGATAGGCTGGCTGGTGGCGCAGTGGCATCAGCGCCGGACTCCGGAGCGAAGGCTCCTGAGTTCGAATCCAAGTTGGGTCACCCCGAGCACACTGTCCATCCGTGCTGGGTTGAGCGTTGAGCCAGCCACTCGGCCTCGTAAAAAATACAAGGGTTGAGTCAGGAACGTTCATATCGTGACCCAATTAATCCGAAAGGAGACCAATCCTGACACCATGCACCAGATAAGAATGGCCAGCTGTCTGGTCAAAAAATCCCAGCTGCAGGAGCCGATTAGTCTGTGTGCATGTCAGGTAAGTTCTTCCACAAATTTCTACTTCATTCTCTACTGAGTCAAGGCCAGAGAACATGCAGATGTCAATAGAAATATTACAAATACACCCATTGTGCATCTCCTGAAGATTTTTTTCATTATTTCTGAGAAGTTCCAGTACTAAAGAAGCCAATTTAGAACAGTATTTACACGAGTGATCCACAAGCCCAATGTTAATGCTAAACAAATGTCATTCTAACCGAATTCCATTTGCCCATGTTTGGCTCATTTCCCACTAAACCTCTCCTATTCATATTCTCTGAAATATTGTGATTGCACCAGCCTCTGCCAGCTTGTCACTTTCCCTATTGATCTATAATCTTCTGTAATTTTTGCCAACCTTCTTCACTGTCCACTGTACAGTATCTTGACAAAGGCCTTACTTAAATCCATGAGGACAATATCTTGTGATCTTCTCTCATAAATCCTCTTCATTTATTTGCCAGGAATATCTCATGGCCTCTTTTTGCCCGTCTAATTTTCTTCATAACTGTACTCCTGCTTCTCTTGTACTCTTCAAGAGATTGGTTTGATCCCAGTTGCCTACATACCATATGTCTCTTTTTTTCCACTTGACCCAGAGCCTCAATATTGCTTATCAACCAAATTTTGACATCCTTTCCTTAAGTTATTACAGGAACACGTGGACCCTGAACTCCCTGTTTCACTTTTAAAAGCTCCCCTTTTGTCAGATGCCCCATCACCTGCAAACAGCCTCTATCAATCAGTTTTTGAGGTTTCTGCCTTATGCCATTGATATACAAAACATGTTCCTTTGTTAATGCAAGATAAAATTATATGTTCTACAAGTGACATGCTGTCCAAGTGGCACAGGAAGCCACACGTGGTTTCTTCTGACTAGTTTCTTACATGCTGAGTCACTAATACTAGTTAATTAGTGAAAAAGGGTGTGGTGCAAAAAGAAAACCACTTCCCCAAATAAAAGCGGTCACGCCATCATAGAGTCATAGTCACAGAGCAGAAATAGGCCCTTTGTCCCATTTAACCTGTGCCAACCTTGCCTTCTGTCTAGCCCCATCTATCTGTATCTGGTCTAGACTCTTCTCGACATCTTTTAGCAGTAAATTCAGAATAGCGCTGATAAAGGCTTGTTAATCTCTCATTCCACTGACACCCCTTTCCATAGATCTCACATCACCCACCTTTATAGCAGAATGAACATAGAAAACCTACAGCACAATACAGGCCCTATGGCCCACAAAGCTGTGCCAAACATGTTCTTACCTTAGAACTACCTAGACTTACCCATAGCTCTCTATTTTTCTGCATGTAGCCATCCAGGAGTCTCTTAAAAGACCCTATCATTTCCGCCTCCACCACTGCTGCCGGCAGCCCATTCCACACAGTCACCACTCTCTGCGTAAAAAAACTTACTCCGACATCTCTTCAATGTGGTAAACTATGTGTATACCTGTCTGGACACGCCCCTCTGCTGACTGCTCCTGTGGCTCCTCCCACAGACCCCTGTATAAAGGCAATTGGAGGCACGGCTCCTCCCTCAGTCTCCAAGATGTCGTGGTCACATTTGCAGCTAATAAAAGCCTATCTTTTGCCTCCCATCTCCAAGAGTTATTGATGGTGCATCAATTTTATTAGCTACAATTTTAAACCATGGAGAGGATTTTACAACCAGACCGGTTTAGACATTGATCCTCAATCTCCCAAAGCAGCTATTGCCTTTGAACTCTGGCTTGCATGCTTCCAATCCTACCTGGAAGAGATTCCCGTGACTGAGCCTGCTATCATGCACAAAGTTCTGCTCTCCAGGGTCAGTCCACGGATATACTCCCTTATCAGAGACCTGCCGACCTACCAAGGGGCACTGGATGCCCTCAAAAGACAGTACCTGTGGCCGGTGAACACCGTCTACGCAAGACATCACTTAGCAAGACGGCAGCAGCGAGTCGGAGAGCCGAGCGCTGAGTTTGTCCAGGCCCTACAGACACTCGTGCGGGCCTGCAACTGCAGGGGACTGATGGCGGAACAGCATGCGGAGCTCCTGGTACGAGACGCCTTTGTTACGGGGATCAGGTCAGTGTACGTGCGCCAGCGGCTGCTGGAAAATGCCGATCTTATCTTACATTCAGCGATTGAGCTGGCCGATACGCTGGAGGCTGCTCTGCACAACGCTGACGCTGTCCAGCCATGCGATCTCCCGCCGGTCCCATGGACGCTGCAGACCCCGCCACCCGCCGGTGAATCAACCACAGCTGCTGCCACTCACGAGTCCATGAACTCCCCGCAATCGACCACGGCTCCTGCCAGTCGCAAGTCTGCACAGTGTTACTTCTGCAGACTCGAAAAACACCCCCGAGATCGCTGCCTGGCCCGAAAAGCTACCTGCTCCAGCTGCTGAAAGAAGGGCCACTTCGCCAAGGCCTGTAAGTCTAAACCACGAGCCGGGTTGAGCAGCGCCGCATGCAAGGCATGGGGGTCACCATCTTGGTCACCGCCATCTTGCCTGCCCGCCTCGTGCGAGGCATGGGGGTGGCCATCTTGGTTGCCACCATCTTGCTTGCCCGCCTCGTGCGAGGCATGGGGGCGGCCATCTTGGTTGGCGCCACCTCACCCCGCCTCCGACCCACGGGTGCTTACCAGGCACCAAGACGGCGATTCAACTCTGGCCTCCGTAACCCTCGACCAAAGCGCCCCACACCAGCTCGCAAGGTCAATGATGGACATCCTGGTGGAGGGGCACAGGACTAGCTGCCTGTTTGACACGGGCAGCATTGAGAGATTTATTCACCCGGACACTGTGCAACGCTACAGACTCATGACACAGCCGATAAGCCAGAGGGTCACCATGGCTTCTGGATCACATTCCACAGACATCCGGGTGGGTTGTGTAGCGACATAGGTGGTGCAGGGCACAGAATATCGGGACTTTGCGTTACTGGTCATGCCTCAACTGTGCACGCCTGTGCTATTGGGGCTGGACTTCCAGAGCCACCTGAAAAGTGTGACAATGGAGTATGATGGGCCCCTCCCACCAATCACTGTCAGAAATCCTCAGTTTTGTGGGACTTCATCATATACCCAGCTATTGACCACACACACACACCGAACCACCCAGCACCATGCCAATGGCCGCGCTACTGACACCACTTGCAGCCTCTCCACCCTCAAGATCCCTCCCCCACTGCTATTCGCCAACCTGACCTCCGACTGTAAACCTGTAGCAACTAAAAGCAGGAGGTACAGCGCGGGGGACAGGGCCTTCATTCAGTCAGAGGTGCAGCGGCTGTTCAGGGAGGGGATCATTGAGCCAAGCACAAGTCCTTGGAGGGCCCTGCTGGTTGTTGTTTGGACCGGGCAGAAAAATAGGATGGTTGTGGACTATAGCCAGACCATCAATAGGTTCACGCAGCTTGACACGTACCCCACTACCCCGCATTACAAGGTGTACTCGACCATAGACGTGAAATCCGCTTACCATCAGCTCCCCATCCGCCTGGAGGATCACCCCTACACCGCCTTCGAGGCGGGCGGCAGGCTCTATCACTTCCTGCGCGTCCCCTTCGGTGTCACAAATTGTGTCTCTGTCTTCCAGAGGGAAATGGACCGGATGGTGGACCAGTGCCAACTGAAGGCCACGTTCCCATATTTGGATAACATCACCATCTGTGGTCATGACTGGCAGGATCACGACACCAACCTCCAACGATTTTTCCAAGTGGCCGAAGCCCTGAACCTTACTTATAATAGGAACAAGTGTGTGTTCGGAACCACCCGACTTGCTGTCCTTGGGTATGTCGTGGAAAACGGGGTCATTGGCCCTGACCCCGATCCCTATTGGAGCTCCCTCTCCCCACCACCCTCAGAGCCCTCAAACGGTGCCTGGGCTTCTTTTCCTATTACGCACAATGGGTCCCCCACTATGCAGACAAGGTCCACTTCCTGGTCAAGTCCACCGCATTTCCCCTCTCAGCCGAGGCCCGCGCGGCCTTCAGCCGCATTAAAGGGGACATTGCCAAAGCAACGATGCATGCGGTGGATGAGACCATTCCCTTCCAAGTAGAGAGTGACGCCTCCGACTTCGCGCTGGCTGCTACCCTCAATCAGGCAGGAAGGCCGGTAGCATTCTTCTCTCGTACCCTTCAGGGCCCTGAAATTCGGCACTCCACGGTGGAGAAAGAAGCCCAGGCCATAGTGGAAGCTATTAGGCACTGGAGGCACTATCTTGCCGGCAAAAGGTTCATCTTGCTGACCGACCAGCGCTCAGTTGCATTCATGTTCAGTAACCAACAGCAGGGCAAAATCAAAAATGATAAAATTTTGCGGTGGAGAATAGAACTCTCCACCTACAACTATGACATCCTGTACTGGCCTGGAAGGCTCAATGAGCCCTCTGATGCCCTATCCCAGGGAGCGTGCGCCAGCGCACAGCTCGACCAGCTATACGCCCTCCATGCACATCATTGCCACCCGGGGGTCACCCAACTCTACCATTTCGTGAAAGCCCGGAACCTGCCTTACTCCCTTGAGGAAATCAGGACGATGACCAGCGACTATCAAGTCTGCGCTGAGTGCAAACTGCCCTTCTACCGTCCTGAAAAGGCGCAACTTATCAAGGCCACTCGTCCCTTTGAGCGACTGAGTGTCGACTTTAAGGGCCCCCTTCCCTCCACTGACCGCAATGTCTACTTTCTCAACGTCATCGATGAGTACTCGTTGCCATCCCCTGCCCCGATACCACTGCCACGTCTGTCATAAAAGCCCTGCGCCAGCTCTTCACTCTGTTTGGATATCCCTGCTATATCCACAGTGACAGAGGGTCCTCGTTTATGAGTGATGAGCTGCGCCAGTACCTGCTGGCTAGGGGTATTGCTACTAGTAGGACCACGAGTTATAACCCCAGGAAAATGGACAGGTGGAGAGGGAGAATGCCACTGTGTGGAAGGCCACACTCTTAGCCCTTAGGTCAAAGGGATTGCCGGTCTCTCGCTGGCAGGAGGTTCTCCCCGAGGCACTCCACTCCATCCGCTCCCTGTTATGTACGTCCACCAATGCCACCCCTCATGAGCGACTCTTTTCTTTTCCCAGGAAGTCTGCCACTGGGACCACCCTACCGGCTTGGCTGATGTCCCCAGGGCCAGTGCTGCTCCGGAAACATGCGAGGATTAAATACTCACCGATGGTCGAGAGGGTTCACGTACTTCATGCGAACCCCCAGTATGTCTACGTGGTCTTACCTGATGGGCGGGAGGACACGGTCTCCGTCCGCGACCTGGCGCCCGCAAGAGCACCAGACCCCTACCCCAAACACTCCACGGTGACTATGAACCTCGTACCCACCGATGTGTGTGTGTGTGTGTGTGTGTGTGTGTGTGTGTGTGTGTGTGTGTGTGTGTGTGTGTGTGTGTGTGTGTGTGTGTGTGTGTGTGTGTGTGTATATATACACCCATGAGACCCCGCGCACACTCCCCTCTCAGCCGAGGCCCACACGCACACCAAGCCCTACGCAGACTCCTCACGACACTCCCATACCGGGCACACGCATGAGGGATTGCTGATGCCTAACGGGCTGGCACCTCAAGTCAGGCCGGAACCAGCACAACCACCGTCACCTGTGCAAGCACCACCGGTGCTACGTAGATCGCAGCGACAGACTCGACCGCCTGATAGACTTAACCTGTAAATATACTTGTGAGAAACTTCACCCGTGTGGACTCTCTTTTAAAACAAAGGGGGGGGGGGTGAATGTGGTAAACTATGTGTATACCTGTCTGGACACGCCCCTCTGCTGACTGCTGTTGTGGCTCCTCCCAAAGACCCCTGTATAAAGGCAATTGGAGGCACTGCTCCTCCCTCAGTCTCCAAAATGTCGTGGTCATGTTTGCAGCTAATAAAAGCCTATCTTTTGCCTCCCATGTCCGAGAGTTATTGATGGTGCATCACTCTGTATCTACTTCCAAGCACCTTAAAACTATGCCCTCTCATGCTAGCCATTTCATCCCTGAGGAAAAGCCTCTGACTATCCAGACGATCAATGCCTCTCATTATCTTATACACCTCTATCAGGTCACTTCTCATTCACCGTCGCTCCAAGGAGAAAAAGCCGAGTTCACTCAACCCATTTTCATAAGGCATGCTCCTGAATCCAGGCAACATCCTTGTAAATCTCCTTTGCACCCTTTCTATGATTTCCAGATCCTTCCTGTAGTGAGGCGCCCAGAACTGAGCACAGTACTTCAAGTGGGGTCTGACCAGGGTCCTATATAGCTGCAACAGCTATACTTGACACTTGACGGACTACTTGACAGATAGACCTCAGTATGTGCGGTTGGGAGACTGTAGGTCTGACACGGTGGTCAGCAGCACAGGGGCGCCGCAGGGAACCGTACTCTCTCCGGTCCTGTTCACCCTGTACACATCAGACTTCCAATATAACTCGGAGTCCTGCCATGTGCAAAAGTTCGCTGATGACACGGCCATAGTGGGGTGTGTCAGGAATGGACAGGAGGAGTATAGGAAACTGATACAGGACTTTGTGATATGGTGCAACTCAAACTACCTGTGTCTCAATATCACCAAGACCAAGGAGATGGTGGTGGACTTTAGGAGATCTAGGCCTCATATGGAGCCAGTGATCATTAATGGAGAATGTGTGGAGCAGGTTAAGACCTACAAGTATCTGGGAGTACAGTTAGACGAGAAGCTAGACTGGACTGCCAACACAGATGCCTTGTGCAGGAAGGCACAGAGTCGACTGTACTTCCTAAGAAGGTTGGCGTCATTCAATGTCTGTAGTGAGATGCTGAAGATGTTCTATAGGTCAGTTGTGGAGAGCGTCCTCTTCTTTGTGGTGGCGTGTTGGGGAGGAAGCATTAAGAAGAGGGACGCCTCACGTCTTAATAAGCTGGTAAGGAAGGCGGGCTCTGTCGTGGGCAAAGTACTGGAGAGTTTAACATCGGTAGCTGAGCGAAGGGCGCTGAGTAGGCTATGGTCAATTATGGAAAACCCTGAACATCCTCTACATAGCACCATCCAGAGACAGAGAAGCAGTTTCAGCGACAGGTTACTATCGATGCAATGCTCCTCAGACAGGATGAAGAGGTCAATACTCCCCAATGCCATTAGGCTTTACAATTCTACCGCCAGGACTTAAGAACTTTTTAAAAGCTATTATTAATGCTTTTTGAGATAGTGATTTAGATGCATATCATATTTTTTTTACTGAGTTAAGTATTGTATGTAATCAGTTTTGCTACAACAAGTGTATGGGACATTGGAAAAAAAGTTGAATTTCCCCATGGGGATGAATAAAGTATCTATCTATCTACATTACCTCTCTGCTCTTAGACTCAATCCCACGATTGATGAAGGCCACTGCACCATATGCCTTCTTCACTACAGAGTAGAAACATATCTAAAGAATAATGATGCTTTAGTTTTAATTGAGCAAAATGAAAAGGTCATTTATGCTACTTAAAATACTTTTTGTGCACCACAGTTTTCTCACGAAATATCCAAGGGAATTAGTGCGCAAAGAGTGTCTTGTTTAATGGTGAATCTAACTCTTCTTCTCTTTCAAACAAAGAAAATAGAGTTGCAGAATATATCAAATAAAAGAGGAAGTATTTTGAGAATGGAATGACTGGTAAGTCTGGTTGCTGTTTCAGAACAGAGCTAATGTAATTAGCCTTTCAGGATGAGAACAAAATCATTGCTGAAAATCCTTTAGAAATCAGCAGTCAGTATTTCACCACATATTGCTAACTGTAACTTCTGTACCAGTGTGAAATGACCTGGTAGTTCTGTTATTAGTCTGCAGAGTCAAAAGTAGGGCACAGTTTAAATTTAATCATGATATAGTCATTTCAAGTTGTAAATTTTAGGCAAAAGTTATTCCCCCACACTAAAATAGCTACTCTTCTTTTAATATAGTTCCATATAGTGACTGTGGAATATGAATGTATGAATTAGGGAAAGAAGTAGGCTGTTTGTCCCCTCAAGCCTCCTGCACCATTTAACAAGATCATGGCTGATCTGATTGTTAGCCCAAATTCACATTCTGGTCAACCACCAGAAGGTACAACAGCAACTGTATTTCCCTATGAGTTTGAGGAGATTTGGAATGTCACCAAAGACACTTGCAAATTTTGACAGATGTACCATGGAGAGTGTTCTGACAGGCTGCATCATCTTCTGGTATGGGGGTGGGCTGGGAGCTACTGCATAGGATTGAAATAAGCGGCAGAGAGTCGTAAGCGTAGTCATTTCTATCATGGCACTAGCCTCCATGGTATACAGGACATTTTCAAGGAGTGATGCCTCAAAAAGGTGGCATCCATCATTAAAGACCCCAGTTACCCAGGGCTTGCCCTGTTCTCACTGCTACCATCAGGGAGGAGGTACAGGAGCCTGAAGCCACACACTCAGTGATTCAGGAACAGCCTCTTCCCCTCTGCCATTGGATTTCTGAATGGACGCTGAACCCATGAACGCCAGCTCACTACTTTCTTTTAATTCTTATTTTTGCAATACTTATTTAACTATTTAATATATTCAAGTATACTTACAGTAATTTATGCCTTCTTCTCTATCATTATGTATTGCATTGTACTGCTGCCTCAAAGACAAAAAAATTCAGGACGTATGCCAGTGATATTACACCTGATTCTGACCATGACTTGCAAGAACCATTCACTCCTTTGCTGATCGAAGGGCTGCTGTAAATGCCAGTGTTGGTGGGCATGTGAAAGAGAATAAGTTGCAAGCAGCACAATGGAAAAGAGAAGAGGAACAGGACTGATGCAATTGCTCTGCTGAAAAATTGCACAGGCCCAATGGGCTGAATGGCCTCATTCTCTATCATAATAAATAGTTATTTATCTACCTCTACCTTAGAGATATTCAAAGGCTCCACTTCCAATGCATTTCAGGGAGACGATTTCCAAAAATCCATGACCCTTTGAAAGAAGAAAGTTTGCCTTGTATTGGTCTTATTTTTACATCAGGAGTTTTGGTCTTTCCAATGTTAGATTTAAGTCTGCTCCTGACTCAATGTCTTGAAGTTTTCAGGTTCTTGACACATGGACCCAAGGTTTGCCACCAATGGTCAGAGAATAGAAATAATTGCTCACAAGAAAGTGCATTTCTCTGGTTCATCCAAGTTGAAAGTGTTTGCGAGGATGTTAGAAGAATGGGACCTTCCTTCATCTTCTTCAAAGCAAAAATCCTGGAAACGCAAACAAGAGAAAATCTGCAGCTGCTGGAAATCTGAGCAACACACATAAACTGCTGGAGGAACTCAGCAGGACAGGCAGTGTCAATGGAAAAAAGTACAGTTGAAGTTTCGGGCTGTTTCCATAGATGCTGCCTGGCCTGCCGAGTTCCTTCAGCACTTTGTGTGTGTTGCTACCAAACTGGCCCACTGGAACACACCAGCTCCCTTCTCCCAACACTTTCTCTATCCTGGAAGTCACCTGACATAAAAGACATATATCATTACTAAAATGCACCAGTGCCAACACAACCGATGGCCATTTGAAGAATGGTTGTTTACGGCATTCACCTCAAAGCAAGAGAGAGAGGTACCATGAACACTCTCTTGGCAAGGGATAATCAAACCAACAGCAGTGTTCCCTTCCAGGCCATCATCCTCAGAATCGAGGCTGTGATTCCACTCAGTCAGCTTTGATGGCCATATTGTCTGCATCCCGGACACCAGACTTCAAAAGTGAACACTCTGTTCCAAGTTGAGTCATGAGAGGCTCTAGATAATGGAATCTGAAGCAATACACCGAGTGTTGGAGGAACTCAGCAGGTCAAGCGGTGTCTGTGGAGGGAAATGGACACTGGACAGCCTTCATCTTGACTCTGATCCAGTCCAGGTAGAAATACACCTGCACCTGGTGAAAATGATCCAATGATGCTCTTAAAGCCTCTTTGAAAAGCTGTAATATCCCCAATAATTTGTGGGAATTCCTGGCCAAAAGCCTCCAGGTCCTTGTGTAAGGAGCAGGCAGAGTCCTGATGTGAATGGCCAGAGGAGAAAGGCCTGGATGTCAAGACTTCAGAACAGTTTCCACACTGCTATCAGACTCCAAAGCAGGCACCTTTTTCACACTCCCCTCCTGCTGGTGCTGCCACCTTCTCCTTCTCTTAACTTTGACTCTCTTGACTATTCTACTGCTTCAAAACTGCACAGCAATCTTTGCATCATTCTGCCACTTTGTGCCTATTGTTTTTATGACTACCATGTATACTGCTTGTGCTGTGACCTTCATGTGAACATAAAGGTTATTGCTCTGTGGTGTATATAACAACTTAATCTAATCTAATCTGTCAACCACTGGATCCCTCTTTTCCTCCTCAAGTGGTTCTAAGAGCCCATCATCCCTCCCTTATCTGCTGCCATTTATCTTCTCGACTTAACAGATTTCAGAACCAGCAGCCTTTTGTTGCCCCCTCTGATCACCTTCCAGCTTCTGTAACTACCTCCATTCTCTCCCCTCTCCCCATCTGGCTCTAAGTGCCCATCATCTCCTTCTTACCTGTCACCTGCCTGCTCCTGTCTCACCCTTCCACCTCAGCTCTTTATGCTGACCATCCCCCACCTCTGTCTTCTTGCAGAATTTCCGCTTGAAATGTTGGCCATTTCCCTGCGTTTGCAGTTGCTGCCTGACCCATTGAGTTCCTTCAGAGGTTGTATTTTGTCCTCAGACCTGACAGACAAAGAGAATATGACCTATTGTGCATTTTAACATAAGCAATCCAAGGAAGTCATAGCAGTACTAGAATTCTATTTAAGCTGATGATATGTTTACCCTGCTTCACTTTCCTTAAAAACACCAAACTTTGATGTTGTTAAAGGATGCACCGTTAACCAGCTGAGATGGCTTTTGAAATCCATTTTGTGACAGGTCTACATCTGTAGTCTTACAAATGAAACACCCTGGTTTCTTTGGCTGTGTGAGCCTAGGGAAGACAAGCTTCGGCCCCGTCAAACTCGAGAGATTGAGACGCGCTCAATCCCACCCCAAACCCCGGTTCATGTGGATACTGTGCCATTTGCTACCCTGTTACAAATTAATGCCATGAAATAACAGACAGTACACTGCACACGATTAAAGGAATTATATTTATGAATCTTAACTAAAGGGTTAGCAAAGAATATCAAAAAGAAAAGGGCCCATTCTAATTAAATAGTCAAATATGCACAAGTTGGAGCTCATCTTGAACTTCCCTGTCACTCATACGCGGGGCCCTTTGTCAACGTGAAAGCACACACCACCTTCCGAACGTTGCTCGTAATCCATCTCGAACAAATGGGTCTCCCACCAGATCATATGCTACAACCGGTTCTTCCTGTCTTCTCTCTTCATCTCCTCTCAAACAAAAGCCCAAGACCAACCTTAGTGTCCCTCACCAGAGAAACCTCCACTTAATCTGACATCCTAATTGGATGGTACACATTTATCTTCAAGAGGAATCCAAATAAGCATGAAAACAGAACAAACTGCTCTTACAGAACTGCCAAAATGAAATACATACAGCATAACAGTAAAACTGTGAACCAGGACATTACACAAAGAAGAAAGGGAAGATGAAGGAAGAACTTTAACAGCATTACAAAAATGAGATATGGAGTAATTTTTCAAAATAGGAGGAACAAGGTCTCTGAGCAGAAAGCAAAAGCAAGCACAGGAAATCATTTTTATCATCAATTGGATGTTGCAATGAAGACTAAGATTTTGGAAATCTCAGATTGTGACACAGAATTTCAAGAAGCTAACACTAAGGAGTTCTGTAATCCAAGTGATTATGAAAGTCATTTCTTTTTGTGCATAATCAGAGACCCAATGATTAATCAGCTTGAAACAAAGCTTGAATACATTCTGAAAAGTATAAATTGCTGAGATCCTTTGGGTTGAGAACTATCAGTGAACAATTACGATTTAGGAGTGTTGTAGCCTAGCAAATAACTCCAAGGAAATGCTGAGCACAATGTGAAAGGTCAAATGTGATCAATCCAACGAGCAGTTTTGCAGAACATCTCAGAAACATTTAGTTAGCAAAAATAAAAGTTTTTCTGCTAAACTCCTTCACAGTCTCAGGATTTCTGCAAACACTGAATGCTGTAACTTCAACACCTCCCCTAAAAATGATTGAAATGCATCAATACAGTTCCTGTTAAAAGACAGTTGGAAAGATTTAGAGGGCTATGGGCTCACTGGAAAATGGGACTAGCTTGGATGGGCCATCTTGATCATCATGGACCAGTTGGACTGAAACCCCCATTTCTGTGCTGTTTGACCCTATGACTGACAGGGTGCATAGAGCAGTCACAGCTTTCCGAATCAGAATCGGGTTTATTATTGTCAGCATATGTTGTGAAATTTGTTAACTTAGCAGCAGCTGTTCATTGTAATACATAATATAGAAAAAAAAGTAAATCAATTACAGTATACATATATTGAATAGATTAAAAATCATGCAAAAACAGAAATAATCTATATTTAAAAAGTGAGGTAGTGTTCAAGGGTTCAATGTCCATTTAGAAATCAGAGGGTAAGAAGCTGTTCCTGAATCGCTGAGTGTGTGCCTTCAGGCTTCTGTATCTCCTACCTGATGCTAACAGTGAGAAAAGGTCAGGCCCTGGGTCCTTAATAATGGATGCTACCTTTCTGAGACACTGCTCCTTGAAGATGTCCTGGGTATTTGTAGGCTAGTACCCAACATGGAGCCGATTAAATTTACAACCCTCTGCAGCTTCTTTTGGTCCTGTGCAGTAGCCCACCCCCCACCCCCCATAACAGACAGTGATGCAGCCTGTCAGAATGCTCTCCATGGTACATCTAGAGAAGTTTTTGAGTGTATTTGTTGACATACCAAATCTCTTCAAACTCCTAATGAAGTATAGTCACTGTCTTGCCTTCTTTATAACTACATCAATATGTAGGGACCAGGTTAGGTCCTCAGAGATCTTGACACCCAGAAACTTGAAACTGCTCACCCTCTCCACTTCTGATACCTCTATGAGGAGCTGTGATTAAACTTGCTATGAGCATGCAGAAAACAGCAATAATATGCTGGTTATGACATGGGCTCAGAAAGAGAGAAGATAGATGACCACTCAAAGAGGTCTGTCATTTTAGACAGTGTCAGGGGATGTTCTCCTGGAGGAAAGCAGCAGGGAGGAGTCCAATGGAGCATTATTGCTTACAGAGTTATTAGAGGGGAATGGACAGGTATTTCTGAGTCCAACAGTGACATCCTAAAGTGGTATTTTACCTTGCTGTTGCAAGAGTCAGGGGTATCTTGGATTAGGCATAGAAAATTCTAAAGGGAGAGGGAAAAAAAGCCAGAGGTCAAAGTTTAGATTGGTACTAATGACATAGATAGAAAAACTGAAGAGGTTCTGTAATGTGAGTTCAGGGAGTTAGGCAGAAGTTTTAAAAGCAGGACCTCTCAGGTTTCAATCTCAGGATTACTCACTATGCTCAGTGCTGGTGAGGATGAATATAGGAGGATGGAACAGATGAATACTCGACTAAAAATGTGGTGCAGGAGGGTTAGTATTAGCTACTTAGATCATTTGGGATCATTTCTGGAGTAGGTAGGATTGTAGCGGAAGGACAGGTTAGCGTGTAAACTGAACTGCAACCAGAATGCTTGGAGGGAGATTTGCTCATGCTACAGATTGGGTGGAGGGGAGGGGGTTAAGCTAATTTTACAGGGGTTGGAGGGGTGCCTGGGGGTAGGTAGAAAGAGTTGCAAATGGTGGAGAAGAAAATCTGGAGGATAAATAAAATGTCATTGAGCAAAGCAAACACCGATAGACTAAGGAGCATGGTAGGGCTAATGGGCTTAACTGTGCTTATGTTAATAAAAAAGGAGCCTCACAAATAAGCTCATTAGGTAAGTTTAGAGTCTGGATCACCATTTGGAAGTATGATCTTATTGCAAGGGAATGTGAGGGAAATGCAGGACTGGCAGCTTAACTTTCCAGTGTCTCAAAGTTTCAAACGTGACAGAGATTAATATAATTGAGGTGGGGTCATACCATTGATTAGAGAAAACAAGACAGTGGTACTTGGAAATAAGATCTTGGAGGGACCATTCAATGAGATCATATGGGTACAATTCAGGAAAAAGAGGAAGGCAGTCATTAAAACATAGGCCTCCCAGTAACCAACAGGAAGAACAGATATCTAAGCACATTGCAAAATGGTGTATTAGGATTATAGTAGTGGGGGAGTTTAACTGTACTCATTGGGATTGTCTTAGTGCAACGGGCATAGACAGGACAGACCTTACTTTGCACATCCAATAAAATATTTTGAGACAATCTGTAAATAGTCCTACTAGAGACATGGGGAAGGATATGACCTTGTCTTAGAAAATGAAACTGGGAACATGATGGAAGTGTTGTGATGGAACACTTTATGAACAGTGACCACAATTCTATATGTTTTAAGGTGCTTATGGAAAGGAAGAAGATTGGTCCTCAAGTTAAGATCTTGAATTGGAAGAAAACTGATTTCAATAGGAGGACAAAAATATGCCTCGAAAACATTCTTGACAAGTAAAATTAAGGAGAATATCAAGTGTAGTAAGTGTAGGAGGAGCAAAGAAGGAAGCCAGCGAAAGAGTAGGTTGCTTTGGAGAAAGTGGGCAATCAATGTGTGGAGCTTTAAATCTTTGCTCCCTCATCTTAAACCTATGCCCTCTAGTTTTAGGTTCTCCCACCCTGGGAAAATAGGTGTAACAATTTGGCACAGGAATGACCTGTCAAAAGGGACAGGTTGCACTTGAATCCAAGGGGGACCAATATCTTTGTTGGAGATTTGATGGAGCTGTTGGGAATGGTTTAAATGAATATGGCAGGGGGATGGGAACCAGGATTATAGAGCTGAGGATGAGTCAGCAGGTTTACAAGTAGATGATGAAAGTAATATCAATGTAAGGAAGGACAAGCCAATGATTGGGTACCAATGCAGACAGCGCAAAGAGTTATATTGTATCACAGAGACAACATTCAAAAGGGTGAAGATGTTGTATTTTAATGTGTGTCGAATTTGGAATAAGGTGGATGAAATGGTGGCGCAACGAGAGATTGGTCGGTATGATGTTGTGGGCATCACTGTGTTGTGGATGAAAAAAGGTCATAGTCGGCAGCGTAGTGTCAAAGGATATACTTTATATCGAAAGGACAGGCAGGAAGGTATAGGTGGTGGTGTGGCTCTGTTGGTAAGAGATGGAGTCACATCTTTACATAGAGGTGACACGGTCAGAGATGTTGAATCTTTGTGGGTGGAGTTAAGAAACTGCAAGAGCAAAAGAAATATTATGGGAATCATATATAGGCCTCCAAATAGTAGCCAAGATGTGGGGTTGAAATTGCAAAGGGAGCTGGAAAGGGCATGTAATAAGGCTAATGTCAAAATGATAATGGGAGACTTCAATATTTAAAGGGATTGGGAAAATCTGGTTGGTGTCAGATCGGAAAAAAGGGAATTTGTTGAATGGCTATGAGATGGCTTTTTAGAGTAGCTTGAGCCTACATGGGGAAAGGCTATTTTAGATTGAGTGTTATTTAATAATCCAAATTTTTTTAGGGAGCTTAATGTAAAGGAACACTTAGGATGAATTGATCGTAATATGATTAAATTCATACTGCAATTTGAAAAGGAGAAGCACAAGTCACATGTATCAGTATCCCAATGGAATAAAGGGAATTACAGAGGAACGAGAGAAGAGCTGGCCCATGATCAGAGGGGGATTCTGGTAGGGGTGATGGCAGAGTAGAGGTGGCTAGTTTCTGGGAATAGTTCACCAGGTGTAGGATAGATATATCCCACAGAAGTAGTTCTCAGGGGGCAAGGCTAGACAACTGTGGTTGACAAAGAAAGTTAAGGACTGCATAAAAGTCAAGGAAAGGGCATATAATGTAGCAAAAGTGAATGAGAATTTGGATGACTGGAAAATTCTTAAAATCTAACAAAAGGCAACTGAAAAAGCAATAAGAAGGGAAAAGATGAAATATGAGGACAAACTAGTTATTAATATAAAGCAAGATACTAAAAGTTTTTCCAGCTATAAAAAGCATAAAAGGGAGGTGAGAGTTTATATTGGACCACTGGAAAATCATGCTGGTGAGGTAGTAATGGGGGACAAAGAAATAGCAGATGAACTTAATGAGTATTTTGCATCTGCCTTCACTGTGAAAGACACTAACAGTGTGCCAGAGGTTCGTGAGTTTCAAAGAGCAGGAATGAATGCCATTGCAATTACAAAGGGAAAAGGTTCTAGGCAAACTGAAAGGTCTTAAGGTGGACAAGTCACCTGGACCAGATGGACTACATCCCAGAGTCCTGAGAGAGGTTGCCGAAGAGATAACAGATGCATTGGTCATGATCTTTCAAGAAACACTTGATTCTGGCATGGTCCCAGAGGACTGGAAAATTGCAAAGGTTACTCCACTCTTTAAGGGAGGACGGCAAAAGAAAGGAAATTATAGGCATAGATGGTAGGGAAAATGTTGGAGTCCATTATTAAGGATGAGGCTTCAGGGTACTTGGAAACCAATGATAAAATAAATCAAAGTCAGCATAATTTCTGTAAAGGAAAATCTTGACTGACAATTCTGATAGAGTTCTTCAAGGAAGAAAGAAGCAGGGTGAATAAAAGATGTAATTTACTTGGATTTTCAGAAGGCATTTGATAAGGTGCCACACATGAGGGTGCTTAACAAGATAAAATCCCATGGCTTTACAGGAAAGATACTGGCATGGACAGAGGAATGGCTAACAGGCGGAAGATAGTGAATGGGAATAAAGGAGGCATTTTCTGGTTGGCTGCCAGTGACTATTGGTGTTTCTCAAGGGTCAGTATTGGGACCACTAATTTTCACATTGTTTGTCAATGATTTAAATAATCGAATTCATGGCTTTGTGGCAAAGTCTGTAGATGATACAAAGATAGGTAGTGCTGAGGAAGCAAAGTGTGTCATAAGTCAGGTGTTGAATCAGGACCCAACTGCAGGACACAGACACTGGAGTCCCGGAAACTGGACGAGATGGAACACAAGGACGGGACGGGATGCAGTCTAGGCAGGGGAAGCAGGACCAGGAAGAGGGACTGGGAACAAGGAGCCTGAGGTGAACTCTGAGCCCGAGACTGGACAAGGACCCAGAACCTGGGTCTTGCCTTGGGCTCAGACCCCTAAACCCAGGCAAGGACGTGATGAGGCTAGAGGCTGCAGGCTTGGGTCGAGGCTTGAGGCTAGAGGCTGCAGGCTTGGGTCGAGGCTGGAGGCTGCAGGCTGCAGGCTTGGAGCTTGGGGAACTTGGAGGCTGGAGCTAGGGGCAGACTAGGAACTGTACATCAACATGGAGCCAGGACTTATCTACCGACAAGCCAGGACTAATCTATAACTCCACACCAAGGTGGCGCAGGACCATCCATCAGGTAACAGCAGAACAGACTGACCTACCCAGCAGAGGCAAAGAGAAGACAAGACAGATTCCCCCCACAGGGCAATGGCAGAACGGCCGGACTTACCCCACAGAGGCAAGGTCAAGGCAAGACAGATCCCCCCACAGGGCAACAGCAGAATGGCCTGACTTACCCCACAGTGGCAAGGACAGGAAGAGACAAACACCAAGGAATGACAGACAGTTCCACCTCTGCATTGGAGTAGCTCCAAGTAGCCATTACAGCCAGCAGCCTTGGCTAGCTATGGAAGCAACCAGATCCCTACCTAGCTCAGAGTGGCTGACAGCCACCCAGCTGGCCCAGGAAACAGCTGAATCCATACCACAATGACCACTCTGACTACTACCAGCAAGGCTCCCAGAAGCCATGGTTCGCCAACCCCAAGGATGGCAAGAGTCCACTCTGGCCTTCCACCAGACTTGACAACAACCACCACCCACACACAATACCAGGGCCACTTATATTCCCAGTTCCAATATGAACCTCAGGTGTTTCTAGTTAAGTCCAACTGCAGCAAGGGACCGCTGGAAAACCCAGAGTCTGCGGACCAGACCACGGACTTCGGACTGAACCACCACAATGTGATTGCAGAAAGACTTAGACAAATTGGAAGAATGGGCAAAAAAGTGGCAGATGGAATACCGTGTTGGGAAATGTATGATAATGCATTTTGGTAAAAGGAACAAAAGTGCAGACTATTATCTAAATGGGGAGAAAATTCAAACATCAGAAGTGCACAGGGACTTAGGAGTCCTCATGCAAAACTCCATGAAGGTTACTTTACAGGCTGAGTCTATGGTAAAGAAGGCAAATGCAATGTTGGCATTTATTTTGAGGGAATTAGAATATAAAAGCAGGGAATTAATGTTGAGGCTTTATAAGACACCAGCCAGGTCACAATTGGAATATTGTCAACAGTTTTGGGCATCATATCTCAGAAAGGATGCGTAGTGATTGGAGAGAGTCCAGAGGAGATTCATGAGGATGATTCTGGAAATGAAGGGGTTAACATATGAGAAGTGTTTTGCACCTTTGGACCTGTACTCTCTGGAATTTAGAAGAATGCAGGGGGATCTCATTGAAGCCTAGTGAATGTTGAAATGACTAGATAAAGCAGATGTGCAGAGGATGTTTCTTATGGTGGGGTGTCCAGAACTAGAGGGCACAGCCTCAAAATTGAGAGGTGACCCTTTAGAACAGAGGTAAGGAAGAATTTTATTTTAGCCAGTGAGTAGTGAATCTGTGGAATGCTCTGCCACAGACAGCTGTGGAAACCAAGCCTATGAGCATATTTAAAGTGAAAAATCGGTAAGTTTCCTGATTGGTCAGGGTATCAAGTGATATGGCGAGAAGGTGTATGGGTTTGAGCAGGATCTAGGATCAGCCATGATTGAATGGGAGAGCACACTCGATGGGCTGAATGACCTAATTCTGCTCCTATGCCTTATGGTCTTAATGGACTAATCATAGTTATCAGGAAAATGGGATACCTCAGGAATACAATCTGGTCAGCACAGACATATTGGACCAAAGGAACTGTTTCTGAGCTGTGTAACACTGACTGTTTCAGGATGATAAGCATTTAGTAGGTTTTAGTCATCTCCTTCGGAAGTTACTTTATATTGTGCAGTGCAATGCCATAGGCAATCTTCTTACATATTTCTCCAAATTTTTGCTGCATGAATAATTATGCAAAAGTCACTAATAGGTTTACAAAGCCTGGAACCAACTTCTGCAAAATCTTCTGAAAGGAATTTGACTGCTTTTGATTATATTTTATTATTTTTATTTTTTTTTAAACGGCTAGTTCTGTCAGCTGATGTTGGCTGATCCAGTTTGTTCAAACACATTTGTTACATTCCTTTCCCCCTGCTTTGCAATTGCTGCTTTGTTTTCCATGCTCGATACCTACCGACACTGCAGAAGGTCATCAGATATGTGTGAGTCATATCTCATTCTTTTGGTGTAACAATTAGCACGGGTGCACCTCGGGGGTTCACACTTGTCTACTGCTCTACTCTTTCTACACCCATGACTGTGTGGCTAGGCACAGCTCAAGTGCCATCTATGAACTTGCCAATGACATCACTGCTGTTGATAGGATCTCAGATGGCGATGAGGAGGTGTACAGGAGATAGATCAGTTGTTTAAATGGTGTCACAGCAACCTTGCACTTAACATCAGCAAGACCAAGGAAATGATTGTGAAGAAGTCAGGAGAACACGCACCAGTCCTCATCGAGGGGCCAGCAGCTTCAAGTTCCTGGGAGTCAACATCTCAAGAGATCTATCCCGGGCCTGACATAAGAAGATCATGAAGTAGGTATACTAGTGGGTGTACCTTGTTTGGAGTTTGAGCAGATTTGGTATGTCAAGAAATACTCTAGCAAACTTCTACAGATGTACCATTCTGAGTGGTTGCATCACCGTCAGGTATGGAGGCTGCAATTTGCAGAATCGAAAGAGGCTGCAGAGGTTTGTAGAGTCAGCCAGCTCCATCACAGGTACAAGTCCTCCCACCATTGAGAATATCTTCAAAAGCTGGTGGCCTGTCCGAGAAATAAAGGACATTCACCACCTCCGACATTTCCTCTTCTCGTTACTACCCTCAAGGAAGAGGTAAGACTCACATTCTACATTTTATAAACTGCTTCATCCCCTCAGCCATCAGCTTTCTGAATTATCCATGAACCCAGGAACATACCTTACTATTCCTGTTTTGCAATGTTTATTTTTTTATTGTAGCTCACAGTAACTCTTTTTAATTATACTGTAATGCTGCCACAAAACAACAAATTTCATAATATATCTGTGACAATAAACCCATTCTGATTCTATTCCAATAACTAATTGACATCTTTTTAATTGACATAAAAAGATTTGTGTATTTATTTGCGCGTAGCTTTGGAATTGAAAGCCAGTTTGGGGGGGATCTTGTCAAAACTGTAGCTCTGGGATATACTGTATTCCAAATGTACAAGTTGCATTTAAACATAGAGTCCATGAGATTTGCAACAGTGCTGTCAATCAATATCCAACAAAATTTTTTGTATTGATTCTCAGGAATATGTGTTTAGAAATTACAACGGCAATGGACAGAGTAGCAGTTCCACCCAAATCATAATCAGGGAATCCATCTGTAAAACAAATCTTAGAATTCTCTTGAAGAGCTGAGGCCAATTTCAACTTTGGCTGAAGTGGAGAAGGAAGGTATGTATAGTAACCCGAGCTGCTCTGTGCCTATGCAGTCTGAGGTATCCAGTAGCTTTCCAAGAGTTCAATTCTGCCCATCTCTCCTAATCCTCTCAATCTCCTCAGGGTCACCAATTTCCTCATGGATCAACAGAATTGCTTTGCATCCACTTAAGGGATGTGGGTTTCACAGGCTGAGCCAGCATTGAATTGCTCTTCCATTGTTACCCTTGAGAAGGTAGTGCTGAGCTGCCTTCTTGAATTGCTGATTTTGCCCAGGTCTTGCTGCATTGAGTTGTGAGCTGCTTGATCATCTGAGGACTCATGAATAATGCTGAACGTGTATTATGAATGAAGGAAGGTCAATGACAGAGCAGCTCCAGATAGTCGGGCTACAGCATTACCCTGAGGAACTCCTGTGTCTGAGATGATTGACCACCAACCACCACCAACACTATACTGATCTTCCTTCGTGTTAGGTGTGATTCCAAACTGTGGAGGATTTTCCATAAATTCCCATTGGCTCTAATTTAGCCAGAACTATTTGATGTTAAAGTCAGTCTGAAGCTGCCTTGATATCTAGTGCTTAAATAAGATGCAAAAATCCTACAATTTATTTCCTTGTTTTCCACAATGTCTTAGGAGACAGCTACTTAGGCATGGGGTTTAATCACTTTTATATACCGCAACATCTTTTTCAAAATGTCAATATGTTTCAGGACATCACTGTTGTCTTTCCCAAATTTCCTGGCTTCTCTGACTCTTCTTCGTAGTAAATACCAACAAGCAATATTGATTTGTCCTCACCCATCTCCAATTGCTCTAAATGTGGGCAACCACATCAATCCTTAAGGGGACCAATTTTCTCCCTAGTTACACTTTTGCTCTTAATATACCTTATACATATTTTTAGGATTACTCCTTTATGCTTTCCTTATTTCCTTAAGTGCACTTCTATATCCCTTCTACTTCTTTTGCTTGAGCACAGCTGCCTATATCTGACAAATACTTCTTTGCTTTCACTGATCAGACTCTCAATATCCTTTGGGAACCAGTCTTCCCTAATCCTGCCAGACTTGCCCTTCACTCTAAGAAAAATGTTGGCCTTGAACTTTTCCCTATCTCACTTTTAGGTCTCCGACTTGCCAGACATTCCTTTTCTTGCTCAAAGCCTCGCCCAGTTAATGTTGCCTTGATGTCTAGTGGTTAAGGAATCCTTACAGGGCTCCTGCAATTTCTTCCCTTGCAAATTCTTCTTTCCTGAATCTAAGACTTTAACATGTGGATCAGTCCTATCTTTATCAAGAACTATTTTCAGACAAATAGAATTATGATTACTGGTCCCAAATGACTTTCCCGCCAACTCTCCATCTACTTCCCCAGCCTCATTTCCCACTAAGAGATTGAGTTGTCGTCCCCCCCCCCCCCACCCCCACAGCTGCTAGTAGGATCTAGTAGGATCATCTACATATTCACTGAGAAAACTTTTCTGGACACACTTAAATTGTACGCCATACAAACCCTTAGTACTATGGCAGTTTCAATCAATACTTGAAAAACTAAATTCATCTATTACGCCAGCCCTACAACTATCTGTGATATTTTCTAATTCCTGCTGACTTAAAGTGCATATTCATCAAAGTGATCGGTCCCTTCATATTTCTAAATTCCCCCTATCTAGCCTCACTGTGCGATCCCTCAAGTACTGTATTTCCTTCCTAAGTACTGCCATGATGTTCTCTTAACTCCATCTCTCTTATGTCTGAGTATCTATACCTTACAACACAGAGCTGCCAGACCTACCCATCCCTCAACCATGTTTCTGTCATAGCTATAATATCTCAGTTCCATGGGCACATCCTCAACCTGAGGTCATCTGAATTACCTGCATTTTTGAATTAAATGAATGATATTTAGCTTACAAGGAATTTGTGACTTCCTGCCTCATCATTCCTCTGCTTATCCTATCCAAACTTACCTGCTTTAACTTATACATATGCCTCTACTTTCTCATTTGCCACATGAGTACTTTGGGTCACACCCTCTGCCAGACTAATTAAATCCCTCTTGAGCAGTTCTAGCTAATAGACAGATATTGTCTCACCTCCGTTTTGCATATTTCCTGCACTTTATGCATTTATTTCTGGCCACGTCATACCCTCCAGAAAAAGATTTATAAATTCTAGCTACCACGATAATTCACATGTACAAAAGCTGGATGAACTCAGCAGGTCAGGCATATAGGGCCCCTACCCCCTCCTTCTTCAGTCCTGACGAAGGGTCTCGGCCCAAAACGTTGACTGCTCATTTCCACAGATGCTGCCCGACCTGCTGAGTTCATCCAGCTTGTTGTACGTGTTGATTTGACCACAGCATCTGCAGTGTACTTTGTGTTTACGATAATTCACACATAGGTCACATCCTTAGTGAAATCTAACAACTTTTAAAAACAGAGGTGTTCAGAAATTTTCAAAAACATTTAAATACTTCTAAAGCTTATAATCAATAATAAAGAACTTAAATAAAATATTTCAAATTATATTTTGATACATTCAAACACTTAAATACCTATAAATATTTCTAAAAGATAAAATTAAAAATCCAACTAAATATAAATACTTCTTGGAAAGATCTAGAAACTAAACTTCTTCGATTAACAGCCAATTTAAAAAACTTTAAATGACCGAACTCTTACCCGAGGCACTTGCCCCAATTCTTTTTCAGTTAAATCAGAAAATACCCCAATGACATATTGCAGAATTCTCCAGCAAGTGGAACAGCACTTAAGTACCCTCACCCATTCTGAACCGTGTAAGGATTCCGGCAGTCTGATGCAGTGTAAACCATTAGCGGTATTGTGCTTTCCATTTTAGCATATACGTGTGCAGAAATAACACAGCTCTCGTTATATTACATGGATTATTAATACCATAAGACATAGGAGCAGAATTAGGCCATTCAGCCCATCGAGTCTTCTCCACCATTCCATCATGGCTGATCCCGGATCCCACTCAACCCCATACATCTACTTTTTCGCCATATCCTTTGATGTTCTGATCGATCAATAAAATATCAACTTCTACCTTAAATGTACCCACGTTCTTGACCTCCACCACAGTCTGTGGCAGAGCATTCCACAGATTCACTTCTGTCTAGCTAAAAAACTTCCTCCTTACCCCTGGTCCAAGAGGTCACCACTCAATTTTGAGTCTGTGCCCTCTAGTTCTGGATACCTCCACCATAGGCAACATTCTCTCCACATACACCCTATCTAATCCTTTCAACATTTGGTAGGTTTCAATGAAATCCTCATGTATTCTTCTAAATTCCAGTGAGTACAGGCCCAAAGCTGCCAAATGCTTCTCGTGTGTTAACCCTTTCATTCCAGGAATCATCCTCATGAACCGCCTCTGGACTCTCTCCAACGACAGCACATCCTTTCTGAGAGAATCGGCCTAAAACTGTTGACAATTACATATAGACTGAAGATACTGACAATTTGCTACCACATAATCTGGGCCTTCTGCTGATGGTTTGGTTGATAATTAAATATTCCAAAATAAGATTGTGCCTTCTGGTCATCATCTTGGTCAACACTGTTTATAGAAGGCAAAGAATAGGAGACCACCTTTGTCTGGAGCAACAAGAGGCCCTGATATTTTTCAGTGAGTGGTAAGTCATTGAATCATGAGAACTGGATGGAATCTTTAGATTGCAAGTTCAGTAGTGAGTTGGAAGCATGTTAGCCAGAGAGCCTGAAAGGAAGCAATTTTTGCTGCTACATACAGTAGATGTCTTCCAAAAATTCCACATATTTTAATTTGTTCAATGTTTGCAGCATCTCTGGGATATTTTCTACTCCGGAGTGTTACCTAGCCAACTGAGGGCCAAGTCTCTAAGCAGACTTACTTTTGGGAAAGGAATCTGTTTTTGGAAAACGCTGCACTTTATATAGCCTTGACTTCGTAGTATATTGTTTAAACCCAAACTTCTTGGACTTATGAATGAACCTTCCCACAAACCCTCATCAAAAGTTATATTGGGTATTATCTAAAACATAGAAACTGAAATTATCCTTAAAATAACATTTAAAGAGTTATTGATAATAAAACATACATACAGTCCATGAGGACATGAGGATGCAGGGTAAACAAATCTCATCATGCCCAAAGTGGGGGGAAGCAGATGAAATGTGGTCACATGGAGGAGACTCTTTATTTCATAGGTAGCTTTTTAGTGAGATACTGCAATGTGAAATAACAGAAATGTGGAATGTAAAATAAATTTATTTTTTCATTGCTCAGAAAAACTTTATAAAAACTGATTAATAAGAAAGCTTGCTTTCTGTTTAATGACATTATATTGTGCAATTCTAATAATGTGAGATATCATAAATCAGTAAGACAAAATTACAAGGTATTGTTTCAAAATTATTTTGATAACTAATTCACTAATGTACATATATTTTACATTTTTGTGCTTACCTTCTAGTATTTTTCAATTGATGTAAAATTGATTAAAAAATACTAGGTTATAAGTTCTGTGTTTTTCTCTCTTAATCAAATTGACCTGACATTCTTTTACCCATGTTTTTATTTATCTGTCTCCTTGCAGGAGTATCGCTGTGTGGGACACAGGTCAATTTCTTGTAAGAAACAACCAAAGTTCATTAATTATGACATTTAACCCATTGTGAATTCTGCAGTTCTGGCCAACAATCGTTTTCCAGAAATAACTGGGTTAATTTTAACCTTATTGGCGATGACATTTAATAGGATGTTAGAATCCTATTAGACAGAATATAAAGGCATAATGTTCTCCAGTTATTTCTTTGCTGCTGTCAATTCTTTGAAATTACTCATGATGTGATGTGTAGAATTATGAATACCAATATCGAAGTGCAACATGCTAATCCGCTATACATCTAGAAGTCAGTGCATTTTCATTGTAAATATCCTTAGAACTTCAATACATATTGATATTGAGTGCATTACACTGAAGCAAAACTGTCCAAAATACTTTGAGAGAGAATTTCATGGGCCCTTAGGCACCATTTTCAAAGTCTGAATCAACTCTAAGTTAGTTTTCTCTAATGTCAAGATGATCTTATCACTAGCTCTTGGTGTTTTATTTAGCATTTAGTCTTCAATGGTGTTACATCTATAGGAATAATTATATTAAAGTTTCCGGCTTTATATAATCAACCTGAGTAAAGTCCTAATTGATTTGTAAAGTACACAGAATTTCATAAACTAGCTTGAGGTGGATTGCAGAGATGTAATCTGGAAACTTTAGCAACGAACTATGGTAACTGCTTTGAATACTTAACCTAGCTGTCATCACCATCTGCCTCTACGTAAGGAATAGTAGATCATTTGGTCCTAGTGCCAGTTCTTTTATTCGATGAGATTATAGCCAACAGTTTAACAGTGCCAATTTCGTACAGTAGTACTATATACAAAAATCTCTACGTTGAATCTCCTCAGCAACTGAGTCTCCATAACCCTCTGGACATGCGAGTTTTAAAGCTTCACTATTTGCAAGACGGAAGTATTTTTCCCCATCTCTGTCTAGCATGGCAATTCCTTTTGAGGCTCTGCACATAGTTCCTCTGCCAGAGGAAATGTTAACTCCATACCTGAACTGCTTACATAATTTTGTATGACATCCCAAATCTTCTTCCCTCAAAGGTTTTTGTTTTGGACAATTTTACTTCATTGCTCTGCAAAGCTTTAATTTCAATAAAATACTGTACGTGAAAAGTTGGTAGAATTTTTCCAGAACACCCTTTAGTTTTGCAATGAGACTATGTTGGTCAACTATAACTTTTGTGCTTAGGAACATTTGTCTTAAACAGATTTATGTACATATTTAAATTTAAACATTAGTAGGTATTTGTTAAAGAAAAAAGCTGTTTCTACCAGAATTAATGTGATCAATTACTTCCTTCTTGTTCACTGGAACCACATAGCTGTTTTTATTCCCTCTCCTTCACTGGCAAAGGTGGGCATCACATGTTCACCCACTCTCACACAGAAGGACATGTGGCAAGTATAGATATCAGCAGACATTTTGAGTGTGAGGTAAATTAACAGACAAGGCTCAATGAAACCCGAGTCATAAACACTTCCAGTGCATGTTGATGAACAAGTAGATAAAGTGATTCAATAATAATTGCATACTGGCTTGGCTGTGATGCTGAACTCAACAGTGCAATATGGTGACAGTCTTCTCTTTTCAATTCCACTGTCTCTCCACAATAAGTGACGATATTTTACACTTGCCTTTCAGCCCTGTTACTTTTCAAAGAGCTCCACAGATTTTTCAGACAGTCTAATAGCCCATTCTTCTTAAGGAAACAATCCTTCTCGTCCCTTTTTTTGATGCATGTTCATCTTAAACGTGCTCCCTAGCCCCAGCTCAACATTCTGCTCCAACAATCTGGTAAAATCTATACGTGAGGCGATTCAAATTAGATCATATCCCCTTTCAGAGTTTGTTCAATTGAACAGAAGTTGGAAATAGACACAATCCAATGTAAGCAAGCTTCGTGGTGCTATGGAGTCTGTGGAAGTTGCAGAAACTTCACCATCAGACTTTTTGAAGCAGTTGTCATTAAACTAATACTAATCAGAATGTAGAAGGCTCATAAAACACCAATCAGCAGCCTAGGACAGGTGAATCTACTTCAGCATTTACATTTCAGATACCTTCAGCGCCAGCACTTGTAAATAAGCAAAATTATGTCTGATGTCTAAAATGTTTTTGGGGAAGCAATGCCTTTTTAAAGTATCTTTATGTCTTTGTTGTAAATGATACCAATAAGGAGATACTCTTCGACTGCTCCTCTGATTGAATCTAAGGACTTAACAGTGACACTTGGTTTGTATTTGTTTTGCATAATAGAAACGTGATAGTAACAAAAGTTATCTCACAAATTGAAAGGTTGTTCCAAAGCTGTACAACAAGGGATTCAGATTTTGCTGTTGTTGCTGTTGGTTGCACTTGTCGCTGCAGGAGTGTAAGCATTTCCATCGGACTTCTCATTTTCTTGAATCATCAACGAGCGTTTCCTTTTGTTAGACATTTGGTGGCTTGACAAAGATGATTTTCTGCTGAAAGAAATTGTGAGCCTTCGTCTGAAGTTTTCACCTGAGAAGAAGTATAATAGTGGGTCAAAGCAGGTGTTGGCAGCAGCCAGACAGAGCGTGACTACGACTGACTTCTGCATATAAATGATGTCTTCGCAGCTCTTCACATCTTGGTTCAGGAAGTGCAAATGCACTGTACGTTGTACGTGATACGGCATGAAGCTGATCAGGAAGGCAGCAAGCACAATTATGATTAGATGCACTGCTCTTCGACGCGATGCTTTTTTCTTATGAATAGCTGCTGTGCTTTTCATTAAAGTCCTTACGATAAAGGTGTAACAAACAAGGATGATGAGGAAGGGTAGGATGAAGCCCAAGACCACAGATACGTAGTTCATGATCAATAGGCTTTTTAGGCCATTTTTATCTTGTAAAGTTGGAGGTTCAAAGCACTTTGTTTTGTTTTCCACCTGGTGAGAGCCGGACATCAGGAATGGAGCACTCGTCAATGTCACAAAACTCCATATCACTGCACAGACGATCTTAGCCTTCTTAATATTCACTATTTTCATATTTTTAACAGGGAACACGATGGCCAGGAATCGGGTGAAACTCATGGCAGTCATGAAGTAAATGCTGCAGTACAGGTTAACATAGAGAGAGTAAGAGGTGACTCTGCACATTAAGTCCCCAAAGATCCATCTTCCTTTGAAAGAGTAGTATATCACTCTCAAAGGCAAGGTGCATACACACAGCAAATCTGACACTGCCAGGTTCAGCATGTAGATGTTGAAAGCTGTTCTTTGTTTAAAAGTCTTCAGCAGCACATATACAGCAAAAGAATTTCCTGCTAAGCCCACCACAAAAACTAGGGAGTATACCGTGGAATAGACTTGATTGCGAAAATCATCAATCATCGGGCAGTCAGGCTGACCGACCCCTGATTTGTTAGTTGGGGTCACCTCCAGATTCATTTTAGCTTTTTGATATGTCTTCCAGTTCTAAAAGGTAAAACACAGAGAAACAATCAATGCAGTGAAATTTGACATACAACAACTAAATACCTACACTTTTCAAATGTATATATTTTATTCAATAATAGGATAAATATGAACTAACAAGGCTAATGTTTATGGCTCAACCACAGATTCATACAATCTCACCAGCTCATTCCTCTTTCAGTAGGAGAGCGTCTTGGAAATAGTGAGTGTAACTTGGTAAACACAAGGGATACTGCAGATTCTGAAAGCCTTGGGCAACACACAAAATGTTGGTGCAATTCAACAAGTCAGGCAGCATCTACGGAGGGGAATAAACAGTCAACACTTCCAGCGAGACAGCCTGATGAAGTTTCTTGGCCAAAACATCAACAGTTTATTTCAAACCATGGATGCTGCCTCCAGTGCTTTATGTGTGCTTCTCATGATTTGATAAGTTTTCAGATAGTTAAAGTTAAGGACTGGATATTGGGGGAAAGTGCTAAATTTGGTAAAATTAATTACAATAGTATTTGGCAGGAGCTGGTGAGTATAGATCGGGAATGGTTGTTGTTGGGTAAGTCTTATGTCATAAGACTAGAAGTCAATTAATATAGGAGCAGAATCAGGCCATTTGGCCCATCGAGTCTGCTCTGCTATTCCATCATGGCTGATTTGTTATTATTCCTCTCAACCCCATTCTCCTGCCTTCTGCCTATAACCATTGACACCCTAACAACCAAGAACCTATCAACCTCCACTTTAAGTATACCCAATTACTTGGCCTCCACAGCCGTCTGTAGCAATGAATTCCACAGATTCACCACCCTCTAGCTAAAGAAATTCCTCCTTATCTCAGTTCTAGAGGGATGTCCGAGACTCCCTGACAATAGGAAACATCCTCTCCTTATCCACTCAATCAACAATACATCTTTCAAATTCCCCTTTCTTCCAAACCACAGTGAGCACAGGCCCAGAGCCCTCTGGACTCTCTCCAATGTCAGCATATCATTTCTTAGATAAGGGGCCCAAAACTGTTCACTATACTCCAAGTGCAGTCTGACCACTGCCTTATAAAGCCTCAGCATCATATCCTTGCTTTTATAATTTTGTTTGCTTGTTATGTTCCATATCATATGACATAGGCAATCATGGTCTCTGGATAACCAGGACTGTTCTTGGCATATTTATCAGCAAAAGTGGTTTGCCATGATGAACACTCTTCAGAGATTGTACGCCTGGTGTCAGTGGTCGCTAATCAGGACTTGTGATCTGCACCAGTTGTTCATACGGCCATCTACTGCCTGCTCCCATGGCTTCATGTGACCCTGATCGGTGGGGGCGGGGGGGGGGGGGCATGCTAAGCACATGCTACACCTTGCCCAAGGGTGACTAGCAGGCTAGCAGAGGGAAGGCGTGCCTTACATGTCCCATGTCCTCTAGTAGAGAAGTATCTCCATCCACCTCAATTTTATATTCTAGTCCTCTCGAAATGCATGCTACCATTGCATGGTTCTATCTTAAGATGACACTGGTTTAAGATAGTGACTACTTATGGGTGGCAAAAAGACAAAATCAAGGAAACTACTACAGGTAGTCCCCGAGTTACGAACGTCCGACTTACAGACAACTCGTCCTTACAAACCGAGGAAGGAGAACACCGTCTGCCATTTTAAGTCAGATCGTGACGCTGTCCACCATTTTAAGTCAGATCGCGATGCCGTCTGCCATTTTGTCATTGCCGATGACACTGTGTTGTGTGTTTAACTTTGTATTTGGCTTAAATTTTTCTTAGTAAGATTCACCCTGACCCCGCTCCCCGTTCCGGTCGGCTGGTGGCGCAGCGAGATCAGCGCCGCGCTCGAGAACGGAGGTTCCTGAGTTCACTTTAGTGACAGACTGTTCCCGTGCAGGGTTGATGTTGATCCAGTGACTCCCATACCATCTGAGCCAGGTTGATGTCGAGCTCGCAACTTGACCTTGTTAAAAAAACACTGCCACCTCCAGTTTAAAATCCCACGCGGAATATTGTGGAGGATCAAATACCCAAACCCAGCACAGCCCCCACTTGTCCCATTCAGCCTGTCTCAGTGTGGTGGAGTTTAGGACCCAGCGGACCTTGGGAGCCGGTGCAGCTCAGGACCCGCCGCCCGCAGTGTTTCTGTTCCATTGACGGGAAGCGATCACGATTGAAAATAAAGTGGCAATGATAAAGCGTTTGGAAAGAGGTGAAATGCCATCGATCATTGGAAAAGTGTTAGGCTACAGTCAGTCAACGATTGGAACAATTTTAAAGGATAACGGATAAAGTGAGAATAATGGAGCATGTGAAAGGCCCTGATGAAAGCTACGATTATTACTAAGCAACACAGTGGTTTAATTATTGAAATACATATGTTTCTTAAGTGTTTTATATGCATAGAAAGGTAAAATATATACTATATACTAAGACAAACTGACGCTAAATAATACCGGATGTACGTGTTCCGACTTACGTACAAATCTGACTTAAAGACGGACTCAGGAACCGAACTCGTACGTAAACCGGCGACTGCCTGTATACACCTTATTAATAATGATCAACATTAACAATCCTAACAAAAGGCGAGCAGAGGGTGGTTGAGGCAAGTGGAGGTGGAGGTGCTGGCGTGGCATGGTCAGGGCAAGTAGAGACCAGTGGTAACGTTGGCACAGGGAAGATCTGGTCATGGCAAACAGAGTCAGAGTCAAGGCAGAGTCGTGGCACCCCCAAGAGGGAGAGAAGTCCGATGTCTGATTGATTTAACCACCGGGCTGAAATAGAAAGTTTGGGTATGGGTCGAATCATGGTGGCAGGGTCCCAGCCCCAGAGCAGTCCGAATGCGAGGAATGATACGATGTTTTGGATGATTTAAGTGCTGGGCCAGATTGTAAAAGTCAGGGTGTCGGGGGCTGGTTCTGCTGGCTGATCTGCGACGTTTCTCTGAAATGCAGTGCTGGCTGCAGTGATGCCTGGCTTCATGTCTGTGTTTTACAACATTTGCTCGACTTTGCGATGAACTGTGGCTGTGGCCTGCACCAGCTGCAGCGATGCCTGACTTTGTGTCTTTCGTAAAACTTCAGTTCTGAAGCTATTTGCTTATGTCTATTGTCTGCATGGTTTTTGTTTCATTCTTTGCGCATTGGATGTTTGATGGGCTTTTTGTTTAATGGGTTCTTTTGTGTCTTTGTGTTGTGGCTGCCTGTAAGGAGATACATCTTAAAATTGTATATACTGTAGAATACATACCTCAGTAACAAATATACTTTTGCCTTCCTTATCAGGCCTGCAATGCTAACCTTTAGGGAACCATGCACGAGGCTCCCAAGTCCCTTTGCACCTCCAATTTTGAATATTCTCCCTGCTTAGAAAACAGTCTATGCTTTTATTCCTTCTGTCAAAGTGCATGACCATACACTTCCTTACACTGTATTCCATTTGCCACTTCATTCCCATTCTCCTAATCCCTCCAAGTCCTTCTGCAGACTCCCTACTTCCTCAACACTACCCACCCCTCCACCTGTCTTTTTATTGCCCACAAACATGGCCACAAAGCCATTGTCATTGAAATCATTGACATTTTATATGAAAAGAAGTGGTCTCAACACAGACCACTGTAGAACACCAAGAGTCACCAGCAGCTAACCAGAAAAGGCCCTCATTTTTCCCACCGTTCATCTCCTTGCCAGTCTGCCAATCTTCTATCCGTGCTCATGTATTTCCTGTAATACCATGGGCTCTTATCTTGTTTACCGACCTCTTATGTGGCACCTTGTTAAAGATTTCCTGAAAATCCAAGTAAACAACATCCATCAATTCTCCTTTGTCTATTCTGTCTGTTATTTCCACAAAGAATTCCAACAGATTTGTCAGGCCAGATTTCCCCTTAAGGAAACAATGCATTGCTGACTTGAGCCTATTTTATTATGTGCCTTCAAGTCTCTGAAACCTCATCCTTAATAATGCTCCAATATCTTCCCACTGATGCCTTTTGCCTCCCTCACTTTTTAAGGCATGGAGTCATACCTGCAATTTTCCAGTCCTCTGGAACCATTCCAAACTATGGTGATCCTTGAAAGCTCTCCACTGATGCTTCCTCAATCTTTTCAGCTACAACTTTCAGAACCACGGGGTGTCATCCATCTGCTCCACCCAATAACAACTGGTCTGGAGTCAGGACCAACATGTTCCGAGGAAGAAAAAATGGTTTAATGGTAAGATATTGCAAATGTAGTTGGAAAGGAAAAAGAAACACATGTAAGGTTTGGGGAGTGTTTTCTCTGGAGCATTAGAAACTGTCTGGCACGGAAGCATGGATACTAGATAGCCAGAGTCATATTTCTAGGGTGGTTTTGTCATAGATTTGAAGTGTGGGAGAAAGCTTAAAGGAGATTTATGAGTCAAAGATTTTTTTTTTACCTCTGTGCCAGACAGTGGTAGGTCCCTGGAATGTGCTGTCAGAGGAATTTTTGAAGACGGTTACAATCTACATTTAAAGGGCACTCAGCCAGGCCACATGAGCAGAAAGGGAATGAGATGACATAGATTACATGCAGGCAGATAAGATTAGCTTAGCTTGAAATCAAAGCCAGCACAGACATTGTAGGGCAAGTGGTGTGTTTCTGTGCTATACCGTTCTATGTTCTACGTTCAGTCTGCTGTGCCTGCTCAAGCAGTCAAAGTAATTATCATCACTAATCCCATTTTCCAGTATTTGGCACATAGCCTTCTCTGCTTTGCCATTTCAAATGTTCATTTAAGTACTTATTAACTGTTAAGTGATGCGGTTCTTCAGAATTCCCTCAGGCGTAAAGTTTCAGATTTTAACTGTTATCTGGGTACGAATTCTTTCTCCAAACCCCTCTAAATTTCTTCCCTTGAAATTTTAGCCTCTGATTATAGATATCTCTGTTTTTTGCTGTACTTGTTATGCATGCCTTTCATAATTTTGCTTATTCTCAATCTTCTCTGTTCCAAAATAAACAAACTCACCCAACCCAGCCTCTCTTTAAGCTCATTTGCACACAGTACTTCCGGTTTAAGATGGCGCTAGTGATGCCAGTGACTACTTACCAGTGGCACAAAACAAAACAAATAAAACTACTAAATACCTTGTTAATAACACTTTGTTAATAATGATCAACTCTAACAATGGAGAAGCAAGCGGTGGCAGTGGTGCAGGTGAGAAATGGCTGAGGGAAGTGGAGGCAGAGGCCCAGGGAAAGCGAAGGCCTAGGTAAGCGAAGGCGGGGTCTAGACAGAGAAAAGGCAGAATCATGATGTCCTTTAGAGTGAGGAGGGTCCTGATGTCTGATCAATTTCAGTGCCAGGCTGGGTACAGGCCAAATCCTGACAGCAGGGTCCAGGCCCCAGAGCTGGCTGAGAGCAAGAACAACACAATGTTTGGATGAGTTAAGCACGAGCCAAGATTGAAAAGGTCAGTGTGTTGAGTCCGGAGGTGAGGTGAGGACTGGTTCTGTGGCCTACTCCAGCTGCAGTGATTCCTGGCTTCATGTCTTTCGTAGAAATTCAGTTCTGAAGCTATTTGTTTACGTCTATTGTTTGCATGATCTGTTTTTTTAAAATCTGTCTGTGCATTGAGTGTTTGATGGTCTGTTTTTTAAGGTTTCTTTGTTTAGTGGCTACCTGTAAAGAGATGAATCTCAAGGTTGTATAATGTATGCATACTTGGATAATAAATGTACTTCGTACTTAAACTTCTGCACTGGTGAATTGCCTCTGCATCACTTACAGTGCAGTCTTACCCTTCCTATAGTGTGGTGACTGGAACTACACACTCCGGCTGGCTTTCATCTAACCTGTGTTCTACATAGTTGAACAAAACCTCTCTGCTCTTGTATTCTACACTTTGGCTAATGAAGACAAGCATTCTATTTGTCCTTTTAACCAGTGAAGCTGCTGCCATAGGGGATTTACTATTCTTCAAAACATCTTTGGATCCTTTATATCTCAGTATTATTAGTCCTTCCAAAATGCAAGACCTTAAATTTTCTGGGTTAAATTCCATTTGTTGTGGCCAACTCATCAGTATTGATCTGCAGCCAAAACTGCCTTTTTTACCATCAACACCGCCATCAATTTTCATATCAACTGTGAACTTGACATTCACACCTCCTCTATTAACATCCATTTTACATCCAATCGACTAAGTTGTCAATTTCCCATGTGGGTCCTTGTCAGCATGTGGACTGCATTAAGAGCACTATCTTCATTTACACTCCTCTTTAACTCTTCGCAAAATTCAAAATCAAGAATACTCAAATCATAGTATCCATGACTATAAATACAAATGCAAGGTATCCTTTTCAGACCTCAGCTCTAACCTTTGCTTAGATTGCCACCTGGACCTTAATCTTTCTGTTGTTACCCTCATGCCTTTAATATACTGATAAAATGCTTTGAAATTTACTTTAATCATGCCTACCAGTACCAGTTCATTCTTCCTCTTTCCCTTCCTGCTTACATTTTATTTTCAATAGGAAAGGCAAGTACTGATTAGCAATGGTCAGCTAATCTTGTCTCATGAATTTGATGGAGTTGTTTTGAAGGAGTAACCAAGTGGGGTGGCAGAGTGGAGAGATGTCTCTACCAAAGGCTCTCCAGCCCCCTGCTAGCCTGCAGGTCACCCTTGGGCAAGCTGTAGCACCTGCTTAGCACAATCCCCCACTGGATCAGGGTCCCGTGAAGCCACGGGAGCAAGTGGTGGATGGTTGTATGAGCAGTCGGTGCATAGCACGTCCTGGTTATGCGACCACTAACGCCAGACAGACAATCTCTGATAAGTATTGATAATGGCTGGGGTCACCCATCTTCTAAAGACACTGCCCAGAAGAAGGCAATGGCAAACACCTTCTGCAGAAACATTTGCCAAGAAGAATCATGGTTGAAGACCATGATCGCCTACGTCATAAGACATGGCACATAGTGATGATGATGATGATGAAGGAAGTGTGCCATTCTAAGGCCGGCCTCCACAGTCAGACATGCAATCTATTACATAAGTTAATAAATTAATGGTGTGTATGTCTCTCAGGTGAATGTAAAAGATCCCATTACAGTAATCCAAGAAAAACAAGGACCAAAGGGTAATCACTAACCTTCAGAACTGGATGCAATTGGCAGTCAGTAAGTTTGCAGATGATATCAGAACTGGTGGTGTGGTGGAGAACTGATGAAGGTTGCCTAAGATAACAACGGCATCTAAAACAGCTGGAAAAGTTGGTAAAAGGAGTAGCAGATAGAATTTATCATATATGATAAATCGGGTTGTGGAGTAGAGATACAGCTCTACCAAAGAAGGTGTAAGGCACTCCTTCCCTCTGCTAGCCTGCAGGTCACTCTTGGGCAAGGCGTAGCACCTGTATAACCTCCCCGAACAATGTCACGTGAAGCCATGAGCAGCTGGTGCATATCACAAGTCCAGATTGTGAGACCACTGACACCAGGCAGACAGTCTCCGAAGAGTATTGATAATGGCTGGGGTAACCCGCCTTGTAAAGTCACTGCCCAGAAGAAGGCAATGGCAAACCACTGCTGTAGAAAAATGTGCTAAGAATAATCATGGTCATAGGACATGATTGTCTACGTCATTTGACACAGCACATAATGATGCTGATGGACCATGGAGAATGAAGAGGGCTGGGTGGTTTACATTGTCTGTGTAGACCTTTACCAGACCTTTAGCAAGGCCCACATGGTAGTCTGGTTCAGAAGGTTGAAACACATGGATTCCATTGTGAGCTCAGATTGGAGACCTGTGCACAGTGGTATCTCACAGTCATCGATGCTCAATCCAATGTTGCTTGTCATGCATATTAACGATTTGGAATAGAATAGAATGTAGATGCATGTAACATTGCCAGTCTATAGGAAGAATATAATTGAGCTAGAGAAGGAGCAAAAGAGATTCACATGGATGTTGCCTGAACTGGAGGGCTTGAGATATAAGAAAAATTATACAGGTTGGAATTGTTTGCCTTGGAGCAAAAAAAAAGTGAGATTGTGACATGTTAGAGGTACATAATGTAAAACGATGGGATGCAATGATAGAGTAGATACCTGTGGTTTAAAGTAAAGGAGCTAGGAAGTTTATAGGAGATCTGAGGAGTAATTCCTTTACACAAAGAATAGCTAGTGTCAGAGAGTTATACTACATGGATAATGGTTCTTCATTGTTGCTGTTCAAGATGCCTAACTTGAGGCAGTCCCACTTGCCTATGTTAGACCCATATCCTGCTGTTTTTCTTCTATCCATGTATCTGTCTAAATGTCAGTTAAATGTTGTAATTATTCCTCTCTCCACCACTTCCTCTGACAGTCATTGCACATATCCACCATGCTCCGTGTGAAAAACAAAATTACCCCTCTGATGCTCTTTAAATCTTTCCTCTCTCACTTTAAAACTCAGTGAGGGAGATTTTGTGACTGGGGAAACAAGTTTCCAGGCAAAATTATTTGGGTGGGGGGAGGGTGTAACTCTTTTATAAGATAGTATAAATTCAATTGATCGTTAAATCCTAAGGAAGTAGAAAAATCAGGGACAGACTGCTGAGGTTAATTAATAGGCTGAATCTTTGAGGAGTTAACACTGAGAGTAAATAAGGGCAAAGATGTTGCTGCCATTTATAGAGCTTGTGATAATCGCTCATTTGGCATGAGGATAGGAGAAAATTATGAGAGAGCAACAAAATGGAGCCAAGATTGGCTCAATATCTGGAGGCACGGTGTAAACACAGAAAACCTGCTAATCTGAAAGGAATGCTGTTAGCACTGGGGTTTCACAGAGTGAAAACAACACTTGTTTTGTTTATTGTTCTCTGTATGAATGAATTACAACATAGAATGCAAGAACAGGCACTTCGGCCCGTGAGACCTGTGTCAGCTATGATGCTAATTTAAAATGTACTTTGGTATAGAGTTTCCATTCTCAGTCTGTACACAGTCTATAACCCTACATTCTCTGTCTGTACACGGTCTGTAACCCTCCATTCTCTGTCTGTACACAGTCTATAACACTCCATTCTCTGTCTGTACACGGTCTGTAACCCTCCATTCTCTGTCTGTACACAGTCTATAACACTCCATTCTCTGTCTGTACACGGTCTGTAACCCTCCATTCTCTGTCTGTACACGGTCTATAACACTCCATTCTCTGTCTGTACACGGTCTATAACACTGCATTCTCTGTCTGTACACAGTCTATAACACTCCATTCTCTGTCTGTACACGGTCTGTAACCCTCCATTCTCTGTCTGTACACGGTCTATAACACTCCATTCTCTGTCTGTACACAGTCTATAACCCTCCATTCTCTGTCTGTACACAGTCTGTAACCCTCCATTCTCTGTCTGTACACAGTCTATAACACTCCATTCTCTGTCTGTATACAGTCTATAACACTCCATTCTCTGTCTGTACACAGTCTATAACACTCCATTCTCTGTCTGAACACAGTCTGTAACCCTCCATTCTCTGTCTGTACACAGTCTATAACCCTCCATTCTCTGTCTGTACACAGTCTGTAACACTCCATTCTCTGTCTGTACACAGTCTATAACTCTCCATTCTCTGTCTGTACACAGTCTGTAACCCTCCATTCTCTGTCTGTACACAGTCTGTAACACTCCATTCTCTGTCTGTACACGGTCTATAACCCTCCATTCTCTGTCTGTACACGGTCCGTAACACTCCATTCTCTGTCTGTACACAGTCTGTAACACTCCATTCTCTGTCTGTACACAGTCTATAACACTCCATTCTCTGTCTGTACATAGTCTGTAACCCTCCATTCTCTGTCTGTACACGGTCTATAACACTCCATTCTCTGTCTGTACACAGTCTATAACACTCCATTCTCTGTCTGTACACAGTCTGTAACACTCCATTCTCTGTCTGTACACGGTCTATAACACTCCATTCTCTGTCTGTACACGGTCTGTAATCCTCCATTCTCCATCTGTACACAGACTATAACACTCCATTCTCCACCTGTACACAGTCTGTAACCCTCCATTCTCTGTACACAGTCTATAACACTCCATTCTCTGTCTGTACACAGTCTATAACACTCCATTCTCTGTCTGTACACAGTCTGTAACCCTCCATTCTCTGTATGTACACGGTCTATAACACTCCATTCTCTGTACACAGTCTATAACACTCCATTCTCTGTCTGTACACAGTCTATAATCCTCCATTCTCTGCCTGTACACAGTCTGTAACCCTCCATTCTCTGTCTGTACACAGTCTATAACCCTCCATTCTCTGTCTGTACACAGTCTATAACCCTCCATTCTCTGTACACAGTCTATAACACTCCATTCTCTGTCTGTACACAGTCTGTAACCCTCCATTCTCTGTCTGCACACAGTCTATAACTCTCCATTCTCTGTCTGTACTCAGTCTGTAACCCTCCATTCTCTGTCTGTACACAGTCTATAACACTCCATTCTCTGTCTGTACACAGTCTATAACTCTCCATTCTCTGTCTGTACACAGTCTATAACTCTCCATTCTCTGTCTGTACACGGTCTATAATCCTCCATTCTCTGTCTGTACACAGTCTATAACCCTCCATTCTCTGTCTGTACACAGTCTATAACTCTCCATTCTCTGTCTGTACACAGTCTGTAACCCTCCATTCTCTGTCTGTACACAGTCTATAACACTCCATTCTCTGTCTGTATACAGTCTATAACACTCCATTCTCTGTCTGTACACAGTCTATAACACTCCATTCTCTGTCTGAACACAGTCTGTAACCCTCCATTCTCTGTCTGTACACAGTCTATAACCCTCCATTCTCTGTCTGTACACAGTCTGTAACACTCCATTCTCTGTCTGTACACAGTCTATAACCCTCCATTCTCTGTCTGTACACGGTCTGTAACCCTCCATTCTCTGTCTGTACACGGTCTATAACACTCCATTCTCTGTCTGTACACAGTCTATAACCCTCCATTCTCTGTCTGTACACAGTCTGTAACCCTCCATTCTCTGTCTGTACACAGTCTATAACACTCCATTCTCTGTCTGTATACAGTCTATAACACTCCATTCTCTGTCTGTACACAGTCTATAACACTCCATTCTCTGTCTGAACACAGTCTGTAACCCTCCATTCTCTGTCTGTACACAGTCTATAACCCTCCATTCTCTGTCTGTACACAGTCTGTAACACTCCATTCTCTGTCTGTACACAGTCTATAACTCTCCATTCTCTGTCTGTACACAGTCTGTAACCCTCCATTCTCTGTCTGTACACAGTCTGTAACACTCCATTCTCTGTCTGTACACGGTCTATAACCCTCCATTCTCTGTCTGTACACGGTCCGTAACACTCCATTCTCTGTCTGTACACAGTCTGTAACACTCCATTCTCTGTCTGTACACAGTCTATAACACTCCATTCTCTGTCTGTACATAGTCTGTAACCCTCCATTCTCTGTCTGTACACGGTCTATAACACTCCATTCTCTGTCTGTACACAGTCTATAACACTCCATTCTCTGTCTGTACACAGTCTGTAACACTCCATTCTCTGTCTGTACACGGTCTATAACACTCCATTCTCTGTCTGTACACGGTCTGTAATCCTCCATTCTCCATCTGTACACAGACTATAACACTCCATTCTCCACCTGTACACAGTCTGTAACCCTCCATTCTCTGTACACAGTCTATAACACTCCATTCTCTGTCTGTACACAGTCTATAACACTCCATTCTCTGTCTGTACACAGTCTGTAACCCTCCATTCTCTGTATGTACACGGTCTATAACACTCCATTCTCTGTACACAGTCTATAACACTCCATTCTCTGTCTGTACACAGTCTATAATCCTCCATTCTCTGCCTGTACACAGTCTGTAACCCTCCATTCTCTGTCTGTACACAGTCTATAACCCTCCATTCTCTGTCTGTACACAGTCTATAACCCTCCATTCTCTGTACACAGTCTATAACACTCCATTCTCTGTCTGTACACAGTCTGTAACCCTCCATTCTCTGTCTGCACACAGTCTATAACTCTCCATTCTCTGTCTGTACTCAGTCTGTAACCCTCCATTCTCTGTCTGTACACAGTCTATAACACTCCATTCTCTGTCTGTACACAGTCTATAACTCTCCATTCTCTGTCTGTACACAGTCTATAACTCTCCATTCTCTGTCTGTACACGGTCTATAATCCTCCATTCTCTGTCTGTACACAGTCTATAACCCTCCATTCTCTGTCTGTACACAGTCTATAACTCTCCATTCTCTGTCTGTACACAGTCTGTAACCCTCCATTCTCTGTCTGTACACAGTCTATAACACTCCATTCTCTGTCTGTATACAGTCTATAACACTCCATTCTCTGTCTGTACACAGTCTATAACACTCCATTCTCTGTCTGAACACAGTCTGTAACCCTCCATTCTCTGTCTGTACACAGTCTATAACCCTCCATTCTCTGTCTGTACACAGTCTGTAACACTCCATTCTCTGTCTGTACACAGTCTATAACTCTCCACTCTCTGTCTGTACACAGTCTGTAACCCTCCATTCTCTGTCTGTACACAGTCTATAACACTCCATTCTCTGTCTGTACACAGTCTGTAACCCTCCATTCTCTGTCTGTACACAGTCTATAACTCTCCATTCTCTGTCTGTACACAGTCTGTAACCCTCCATTCTCTGTCTGTACACAGTCTATAACACTCCATTCTCTGTCTGTACACAGTCTGTAACCCTCCATTCTCTGTCTGTACACAGTCTATAACCCTCCATTCTCTGTCTGAACACAGTCTATAACACTCCATTCTCTGTCTGTACACAGTCTATAATCCTCCATTCTCTGCCTGTACACAGTCTGTAACCCTCCATTCTCTGTCTGTACACAGTCTATAACCCTCCATTCTCTGTCTGTACACAGTCTATAACCCTCCATTCTCTGTACACAGTCTATAACACTCCATTCTCTGTCTGTACACAGTCTGTAACCCTCCATTCTCTGTCTGTACACAGTCTATAACTCTCCATTCTCTGTCTGTACACAGTCTATAACTCTCCATTCTCTGTCTGTACACGGTCTATAATCCTCCATTCTCTGTCTGTACACAGTCTATAACTCTCCATTCTCTGTCTGTACACAGTCTGTAACCCTCCATTCTCTGTCTGTACACAGTCTATAACACTCCATTCTCTGTCTGTACACAGTCTATAACACTCCATTCTCTGTCTGTACACAGTCTATAATCCTCCATTCTCTGTCTGTACACGGTCTATAATCCTCCATTCTCCATCTGTACACGGTCCATAACACTCCATTCTCTGTACACGATCTATAACTCTCCATTCCCTATCTGCTCCAATTGCCACTGAAAATTTGTTACCCTGTCTGCTTTCACCTCTGGCAAGGGTGTCCGGGCACTACTTGCCATCTATATAATGAACTTGCCTCACATCTCCTTCATATTTTTCTGCTCTCACCTTAATTCTTCACTCTCTGGATTTCGACATTTCCACCTTTAGTTGGAAGTGCCACAGTTCATAACAATACAAAAATTGACCGTGTGATCGATATGGGTACGAACTGTTCAAACTGCAAGATAAAGATGGGCAGAAAAACAGCCAGCACAATTTAATACAGAGAGATGTGAGGTTAAATGCAATAAGATAATTGACTACCAAACGATTAGACAGATATTGAAAGCTATCAGGAACAAATGGACTTCTGAGAGTATGCTCATAAATGCTTAAAAATAGGAGAACAGTTTAGTTGAAAGATATCATGAAAAGCCACTTTATTATTTGAGGCACTGAATATAAAAGTAAAAGGGCTACACCAGAACAGTTTACAGCTGGTAAGTCATAACTTCGGAACTGTATACAGTTCTGGTCACCACTCTTAACAGGAAGGATGTGGTGAGTATCTGGAACAACATGTTCAAGGAAGCTGCAAGAGGTGTGTTCAATTATGATTAAAAGACATTGGGACAGGGATATGCTTGGAATGAGTTGGAGGGAAATGCAGCCCATGTGACTCGCACTGGTCCAGATGGATGAGTTTGGTTGATGGATTTGTTTTCTACGTTGTACAATTATATAAGTGAACTGGAGAACATGTGGAGAAAATGTGCCAGGGCAGGAAAGTAGTAGCTATGAGGAATAACTAAATGAGCTCGATTGTTTTGTAAGAATTAAGAAAGCTGTTCTAATTTTACACATGTAAAATTGAAGGAACTCAATGTTGAAGGAACTCAGTAGGTCAGGCAGCTTATATGGAAATGCTTATCTTGAATCAATTCTATTCCCTTGGCTCAGTCCATTCCAATCTACATCCAAGACACTTCACATTCTCTTGATCTGCTCAACAACTTTCAGTTCCCTGGCCCTGACCACATTATTTTCATCATAAATGCCCAGTTCCTGTACACCTCTATCCCCCATAAAGAAGGCCTTAAAACTCTCCACTTCTTTCTCAAAAAAAGATACAACCTGCTCACCTCCATTACCACCCTCCTCTGTCAGAACTGCTTCTTGCCCTCAACAATTATTCCTTTGGCTCTTCATACCTTCTCCAAACTCAACAAAAAGCCATGGGTATCCACATGGGTCTTAGTTATATCTGCCTTTTCATTGCAACCTGGAACTGGAACAGTCCATGTTCCAAGACTTCCTTGGTAACGCTCTCCAACTCTTCCAACACTACAGTGGCATCTGCATTGGTGCTGCTTCATGCATCCATGCTGAACTTGTCAATTTCATCAATTTTGCCTCCAACTTCTGCTATTCCCTTGTCTCATATCCTTCATCTCCATCACTTCTGTTCCCAATATGAGGCTTTTCTTTCTAGGGCATCAGAGATGTCCTCTTCCTTTGAAGAATGGGGTTCCCTTTCCTCCACCATTGCTGTTGCTCTCACCATTTGCCAGATATCCGTGCTCACCCCATCCTCCTGCTGCCTTAACAGGGATAGAGTTGCTTTTGCCCTTACCTAGCTCCCCGTGAGTCTCCGCATCCAACACATCATTGTCTGCAACTTCTGCCACCACCATCGCCTAACACATCTTTACTGTCCCCCATACTCTCTGATGGCATTACTCCCTCTGTGATTCACAAGTCCATTTGTCCCTTGTCCCTCCCCTCTAATCGCCCTCCTGGTGCATATCAGCAACAGGCAACAGAAATGCTACACTGCCTACTTACTTCCTCCCTCACCTCCATTCAGGGCCACAAACAGTCCATCCATGTGAAGCAACACATCACCCGTGAATCTGTTGGGGTTGTCTGTTGTATCCAGCGCTCTTGATAACAGCCTCTTCTACATTGGTGAACACTAATGTTAATTGGTACCTCCATTCCATCTGCCAAAAGTGGAATTCCCTGGTGGTCAACCATTTTAATTCTATCTCCATTCCCACATGTCAGCCCACGACCTCCTCTTCTGCCACAATGAGGCCACTCTCAGGGTGGAGGAGCAACACCTCATATTCTGTCTGGGTAGCCTCCAACCTAATATCATCAATTTCTCCTTCCAGTAAAAATTACTTTTATTTCCTCTTCCCTCTTCTTCTATTCCCCACTTTTGCCTCTTACCTGCTAACCTCTGCCTCCTGGTGCCCATCCTTCTTCTGATTCTTCCATGGTCCACCTTTCTCTCCTATCAGATTCCTTCTTCTCCAGCCTTTTACCTTTCCCATGCAGCTGGCTTCAACTATCACCTTTTAGGAAGCTCTCCTTTCTGTCCTCCCACTTTTTTTTGGCATGTTCCCCCTTCCTGTCCACTCCTGAAGAAGGGTCTTGGCCCAAAATGTAGATGCTGCTTGGACCGCTGAGTTCCTCCAGCATTTTGTGTGTTGTTACTCTGGATTTCCAGCATCCGCAGAATCTCTTGTGTTCCTAATGTTACATATCTCACTTAATTGAAGTGTATGAAATTGTGAAAGGGCTGAATATAGAATGAGAAAAAGGTATGCCAACCTGAGCACATGGATAGTCAGTGATTGGGAGGATTACAAGGAGATGAAGAAACAAAATCTCTCTCCTAAAGGGTGATAGGAATTTGCAATTCAGTGACTGAACAGATGACAGATGAATAAACTTTTATCACATTTTAGCTATGTAGATAAGAACATAAAGAGTTGTTAATAAATGACTATGGAACTAGTTCTATAGGGAAATGGGATAGATAGTTCTATTTTTATTAGCACTGACAAGGCCTTCTCTGCCTTAACTTTTCTGTGGGTCTATTTCCTCCATTCCCCATGAGAATTCACTGCCGCATCAGTATTCAGAACCAAGTTCTAAGAAGAGAGCAAGATGCCCTCAGAAGTTCCCCAGACCACAGAACCATAGAACACTACAGCCCTTCATGTTCTGCCAACCCATATAATTCTTTAAAAAAAGTACTAAACCCACACTACCCCATTACCCTCCATTTTTCTTTCATCCATATGCTTGGCTTTTTCTGTCTGTTCACCCATTGCTTGGTCTCTCTCTGCCTATACCCTCAGCTGTAAGATGACCACCTTGTGAAGCATACTTTCTACAGCACACAGAGTCTTGTCAATAGTCTGCAATGACATTACCCTAAACCTTGCTATCCTTTGACTGTTAATACTTCCGCCACCTGCAGTTTCTGAGATATGGAATATCCTGGGTATTTTCCACATGACACAAGATACTCATTCCACAAGTTGTTACATGCCCTATTCAAAGATAAGCTATTTTTTTTTTTAGCAAAAATAAACAGCTTTTAAAAACGAGAAGTACTTACCAGCAGAGTTTCGTTGTCCTGAGCTCATCCAGTAAGGATTATCCTTACCATTTTGTGAAATCTTACTATTGTCCTTCACCGTCTAATCCCAATGCTATATCTCCACTCTAAGGTTTTACCACGTCTTGCCCTTTTTTGTGATTTCTCCAAGAGAAACACCAGAGTGAGTGTTACTAACAGTTACTATACTTAGCCTACCAAAAGTCCCAACTCACTCATACTGCAGATACAATGCTACAGATGCTGGAGACTGGCACAAAGCCATCTGCTGGATGTACTCAGCAAGCTGAGCAGAATCTTTGGGTGAAAAGGATCAATGGACATTTCTGACACTTCTTTTTCCTTTTCCAGATCAGTCTCTCTCTTAGAAGACAAACTATCAACTGATATATCCTACAAACCCACTAACTCCAGCAGGTACCTCTTCCCATCCTATCTCTTGTTAGGATGCCAGCCCATTTTCAGCATTTCTAACATATCTGGTCTCGAGGTCAGGCCTGCGATTCTAGGACATCTGAAAAGTCCTCCTTTCTCAGAAAATGCAACTTCCCTTCAACTGTGGTTGATAGAGCCCTCTCTCATATTTCCTCTGTTTCTTGAACTTCTGCTCTCACCCCACCCTTCTGCACACAGGACAGAGACAGTCTAAGTCCAAGCACAAACTAGTGACCAAATCACAGGTTCAAGATTGTTTAGTGTCATTTCCAGTACGTAAGTGTAAAGGAGAATGAAATGATTGTTACTCTGGATCCGATGCAGCACAAAACAACAACACAATAAAATATGGAACACAATAATAATAAAACACAATAAATATAAATACATAAGATAGCTTATATACATAGATTGATTGTCCATAAATTGACGCTAGAAGACAGCAAACTGTGTAAATGCATATGGAAGTAAATAGCAATAAGTAATGAGACCATGAGATAACAAGTTAGAGTCCATAAAGTGAGATCATTGGTTGTGGGAACATCACAATGGATGGGCAAGTTGGTGTGGTTGCAAATAAAATCTGCCGATGCTGGAAATCCAAGCAACACACATAAAATGTTGGAACAACTCAGCAGGCCAGGCATCATCTATGGAAGAGAATACAATCGATGTTTTGGGCCGAGACCCTTCGGCAGAACTTTACCTATCCTCTTTTGTTCAGGAGCCTGATGGTTGTGGTGTAGTATCTGTTCTTGAACCTGGTGGTGTGAGTCCTGAGGCTCTTGTACCTTCTACCTGATAGCAGCAGCAAGAAAAGAACATGGCCTGGGTGGTGGGGATCTCTGATAATGGATGCTGCTTTCCTATGAAAGCGTTTCATGTAGATGTGCTCAATGGTTGGGAAGATGTACTGGGCACAATCCACTACCTTTTGTCAGATTTCATAATACTGAGGTATTATGTTTAAATCTAGCCATCTCATTAAAGCAAGAATGGAAGGCATTACAGAAATTCTGGAAAGAATCTACAAAAATAGTTCCAATGGATAAGGCACAACAATTAGAAGAATAGGTCAGAGAGGCCAATACGTTTCTCTTTGGAGAGATGACTAAGGGCAGATTTAACTGAATTGAATAAAATATAGAGAAATTAGGATAGTAACGGACTGTTTCCTTTGGTAAAACATTTGAGGACTACAAATCACAGATGTTCAAGTTTTTCTTCTAAAAAAGTATGATTGAAATACAGAATACATTCAGTGGCCATTTTTTTAGGTTCACCAGCTCGTTAATGCAAATATCTAATCGGCCAATCACGGTCGCAGCAACTCAGTGCATAACAAAACGTGCGGACATGATCAAGAAGTTCAGTTGCTGTTCAGAACAAATATCAGAATGGGGAAGAATTGTGATCTGTGACTTTGACCATGGAGATGATTGTAGGTACCAGGCATGGTGTATCTCAGAAACTGCTGATCTCTTGGGATTTTCATGCATGATAGTCTCTAGAATTTACAGAGAATGGTATGAAAAGCAAAAACAAAATTCCCAGCGAGCAGCTGTTCTGTGGGTGAAAGTGCTCTGTTAAAGACAGAGGTCAAAGGAGAATGGCCAGACTGTTTGAAGTTGACAAGAAGGCATTATTAACTCAGATAATCATGTGTTATAATAGTAGTGAGCAGAAGAGCATCTCTGAATGCCCAACATGTTGAACGTTGGAGCGGATGGTCTATGGCAGCAGAAGATACCAGGTTCCACTCTTGTGCCTAAGAAAGTAGCCAGTGCGTGTATTCTCATTGGGCACCCAACGACTCTGTGTTGATCAGGATGCTTGGCTGTGTGGGAAATGCCTTTCAGAGAGATTTGTTGAGGAACTGTACATTGTACTGTATTTATTTGTAGTGCACCACTGCAAAGGAAATTTGTTTCTATTCCTAATCTTTTGTTTGTTATCGGAAATTAAATGGAAACAGATTGCAGGGGAGGAGAGAACAAGGTGATGGTCACAACAGACAACACATGACACCAGACAGCAGAACTAGAGATGAAAACGGACTAGTAGAGATAACAGTGAGGAAATGTGCAAGTGAAGCAGAATTAACACAGGAAACAGAAAGAACAGCCAGAGCACTAACAAAGAGCGAGACAAAGACATGGGCAAGAAGAATACAGAACAATTTAAACAATACCAGAAATTAACCAGAGATCAGGGTAACTGAGAGGTAAATGGGATTGAGAGGGATATGTGGTTATGGCCCAAGTGCCAAGAGAGAAACACTGAAATGGATCAACAGTTCACTGACTTTTAACAGGAACTGTGCAGAAATAAAGGGGAAAAAAACAACAATAAATGCTACATCACTAGGGCTGTTTACTAGAACTGTCAATCTAAAGCTAACACTGATATAGTGGGTCAGCAGTAAAAGCACATTAAGTAATTACCGCTCCTTAACAGCATCAATCTAAATGATAGCCTTCTTTCCCAGAACCTGGACAATGGTCAGCAGGGAGTGCTGACTTTGCTCTGTTTTGGTCAAGTCTCGACAAGACTGAAAGGGAAGGAAGGGACCAAATTACCACCAGAATGAAACACTAATCATCTGGCACGCGCATACTCATGAGCATGACTGCTGAACCTGTTCCGCAGCCCGTCTGAGCGTCCACGGTGGTGGCTGAGACCCCCCTTGTAGGCGCTACTCCCAAGATGACAGACCTGTGTCTGCTGGAAGTCCCAGCTGAGACACCTGTACAGCATATCATGGACCGGAACCCCTCCTTATCCATGAGATACTGACCTGTGACCCACAACTGGTGAAGAACCAGAACATGTCACCCAGAATAAATCACAGACCCATCCACCAAGTGGAGAGCTGGGGTGACTGGAGCAAGGGCAGAGCTGGGAATCATGGAATACTGGATGAATCCTCATTGTTGATCATAGGTGCAACCTATATGAGGCCTTGTTGATAACTTTCTCCACTATAAATAGTTCCATGTGGGGACACTTTGCAGCTCTTGACTTTCAGGGGAAGATCGCTAGACTCCAGCCAGACTTTCTCCCCTGGGTTCAGAGGTCTCAGCCGTGGGTGGTGCTGATCAACCTGCCAAGTATGTTTCTGAGTGCGTAGCAGAGAAGCCCTGTAGCGTTGGACAAACTATTCAGCAGCAAGAAATTTCACGTTAATCTTTTGGTCAGTGAAGACCAGTGGCTGGAATCCCTCCTGGCATTCAAAGGGGGACATCCTGGTGGAAGATGACTGCACGTTATAGTCATAGTCTCTGCCCAAACAAATTGGGCACTCCAGGAAGAGACAAGGCAACACAGTGTTGTCTCCAGCTGTTGATTCTCTCTCTCAGTCTGGCCGTTAGATTGGGGGTGGAAGCTAGATGAGAGGCTGGCTGGGGCTCCGGCAAAAGAACAGAGCACCTTTCAAAAGTGGGATGTGAACTGTGGACCTCGATCAGGCTCTAGTCCTGAGGGAGACCATGTAGAATGAATCACGAGGGTGGTGGCCTCATAAGCCACCACTTAGGGAGCTTAGGGAGAACAATGAAGTGGGCAAGGTTGAAGAATCGGTTTACACCCAGCAGAATGGTAGCATTTCCATCAAACGTTCTACTTTATTAGACGCTTGGGTAGATTTGGCATGTCACCAGAAACTTTGACAAACTTCTATAGATGCAAAGTGGAGAGTATCCTGACTAAGTGAAGAAACCTATTGAATATTGAAACACATAGTCAAAGGGGATGTGGAAAGGATGTTTCCTACGACTGAAGGGCACAGCCTCAGAATAGAGGGATATCCATTTAGAATGGAGATGAGGAGGAATTTCTTTCACCAGAAGGTAGTGAATCCGTGGAATTCGTTGTCACAGATGGCTGTGGAGGCCAAGTCATTGAGTATATTTAAAGTGGAGGTTGATAGGTTCTTGATTAGTAGGGAAGAATCAAAGGTCACGGGAAGAAGGCAGAAAAATGGGGTTGAGAGGGATAATAGACCAGCCAGGATGGAATAGCGGAGTAGGCTTGATACGCTGAATGGCATAATTTTACTCCTATGCCTTAAAGTCACATCACAGCCTGGTATGGAAACACCAGTGCCCAGGAATGGAAGAGGCTAGAGAAAGTGGTAGATACAGCCGTGCCTATCACAGGCAAAACCCTCCCCACCATTGAGTATACTTACATGGAGCGCTGCCACAAGTAAGCAGCATCCATCATCAAAGACCCAGGCCATGCCTTCTTTTCACTACTACCATTGGCAGGAGATACAAAAGCCTTAGATCCCACACCACCAGGTTCAGGAATAGTTATTATCCTGCAACCATAAGGCTCTTGAACTGGCATGGAAAACTTCAATCACCACTAGTCTGAACTGTTTCTACAACCTACAAACTCACTTTCAAAGGCTCCTGGTTGCTTGTCAGTCTTCTCTGTTTATATATAGCTTTTCATAAATTCCTCTGCTTTTGTTTTCCTGAAATTCCCACAACAAAATGAATCTCAAGGTAGTATATGGTAACATATACATCCTGTGATAATGAATTTACTTTGCAAAAGGCCAGCGAGACCACCATGGATTACGGGGAGTAGAAATGTCAGACTTCCATGTAAGCAGAACAGCCCAGATTAGGATGATTCAGTCTTTCTGCATTTGCTCAAGGACGGCCTGAGCACAGCCTACCAGGAGATTCTGGAACTAGATGTAGCAGTGTTATCTACTACCTGAACAATAATACCATGGGTCCAAGAGGGAGGAATGGTCACACAATTGCTGCAATAGGTATATCTGCCATTAAGAGTCTGTAGGGAGAAAACAAGCAAAATCTACACATCTTCCAGACATAAGTGGAAGCAAGGAATTGGAATTCAGGATTGTTGAGGATGGAGATATTTTAATTTTGTAAAGAGAGACATATTGCTCTGGAGTGTAGGACAAACAGTCTTACTATTTGAGTCCCTTTATGGTTCAGAGGTTGGATTGTAACAAAACATGGACGTTGTTTCAGCTTTGGTGCTGTGAGGATGTTTGAACATGTGCTTCTCCATTACCAATAACATCCTGTATTATTTTGTTTTAAAGTCTTAATGTTTAAAAGACTCCTTAATTGTATTTCAAGCTGCTTTGTCAACTGTTTAACCCTTAAGAGCAAGGAATTCTTTGAACTGATTCCAATTGTGAATGGTTTGTAAGTGGTGTACGAAGTATGACAACTTGTGAGTTAATATTGATTTGCACTTAGTGGGGAGGAGGGAGCAGAGAGAGCTGGATTCTATACTGAATCCAGGTTGATTGTACCTGTTGGACCACAATGCCTCTCTAACACCACCTTCTGGATCACTCTTTTTTTCCCGCTCACTACTCGTACATTATTGTCCTTCTTAACTAGCCATTTCTGCAGTACTCATTTTAAGAGGTAGGACTACATCTTTGAATGGTGTGTAGATATTTTTTCACTCCCTAATCCATCACAGCAGTCAATTTTTGCAGACTCCAGCTCACTGACCATAGTTCGAGCTTATAGGACTAGATGTTTCAATCCCTTTGATAAGCAGACCCTAACTCGGATCATAGCATAGAGATCTTGAGGTGGGGCTTGGTAGAGGGCAAATGCTTCCCAGGGGTCATCAGGTGGGCAGCCCCCTTCTTAGATGTTGCATCAATTATGCCCACTACATCTCCAGAGGGCTGAACAGTGCAACACGGCATCCCAAGTGCACCCCCCGCTTCACATCTGGCCAGCCATGGGTCATTTTAGGGCCCAGCTGCTGTCACTCCTCTCCATCAATGACCAGTGGCTGCTTTGCTCGGCTACCTCCAACACTTATTTTATAGCTTACGGCTGGCCCTGGCCTCAGACTCCGATCCCTTCAGCAATCTGACCACGGAAGTAGTGAAACCAAAGTTTTGAGCTACAGATGTTTTCTGAGGATGTGGCTGCCACCATTGATCAGGGTTTTCATCAGCTTTCATCCTGCCATGTGCATCATAGAGACAGAGCCAGAGGGCGCAGAAGTAAGCCCTTCAGCCCATCAGGGCCAGTGTGGATAGCACGGACCTTTATGCTGGCTGTCACATTCCCATCAATATCATTCCAATTTGATCCGTTCCTTTGCTGTTGGTGCTTATCTAAAGACATAAATGCTATGAGAGTTCTGCCTCACTCTTAAGGCCAATTTATACATCTGTGTCGAATCTACGCCGTAGTCACCGCATGCCCTACACCATAGGGTGACGTGCACCTCTCCAGAAAAGTAACTCACGCATCGTGGCGACGCAGACCGCAACAACTGTGATTGGTCTGGTTGGTAGCATCGCATTTCCGGTTGCTTCTTCTCCGCCATGTCTCTACACCGATGTGAAATAGATGAGCCAAATTGTCAAATCTACCTGCCAGCATGCGAAAATGTTCGAAATGCATTTCCTCGTCCATGTCTCTCACAAAGGAACTCAACACAGTGGCATAGAAACCTCATTGCCAACTAGCATTTTGGCACAAACCACACTGCTTGCTATGGTGTAGAGCCTATGCAGAAGTGAAAATCAGGCCTACGGCGTAGCCCATATGCAGAAGTATAAATCAGCCTTTAGGCAACATGACTCCAACCACCCTTGGGTGAAAATGTCCCTTACGTTTCCTCTAAGCCTCTTACCCCTTATCTAAAATTTGAAGGCAGGATACCATTGCCAGGGACATAGATTTCCTACTATTTGTCACATTTTTAATCCTTTGCCATCAGTCTCTTCTGCTTTAGAGAAAACAAATCCAACGTGTCCAGTCCCATTTCATATCTGAACCTGTCCACTCCAGATGCTGGTGAAACTCCTACGCACCTTCTCCAGTGCAATCATGACCATCCAACTGTGCAGCAGCCAAAACAATACCCAATTCTCTGGTGTAGCCCAACCAATGTTTTCTCAATGTGAACCATAACCTTTCTGCTCCTAATTTTATGCCCTGTCCAATGAAGGCAAGTATCTTTTATGCCTTTTTAATCACCTTATGTACTCACACCTTCAGAGATCTTTAATTTCTATACTAGGGTCACCATCATTCAGTGTGTAAATGCTAATGAGTCATTTTACCCTTATTAACCATACTTCCTACATTCCTATTGAAATTACTAAACAACCATAGCCCCAGCACCTAGTACATCACTGGTCACAGGCTTCCAATCACAAAAACCACCCTCCCTATTATTCTCTCTCTCCCATTACATGTAATTTTGGATTCAATTTGCCAACTCATCTTGGTTTTGTACTGATTCTAAACTTTAGGACCTGTTTCTCAATGTTAAAGACTACATCAACCATGCTGCTGATGGCAATGCATCTTGTTACATCTCTATTTGGTTACTTGGGATTGAGACACTGATTCAGAAAGTCAAGAGATATGGGATTCAGGGAAATCTAGCTGTTTGGTTACATAGAAGGCAAAGGGAAGTTGCAGATGGATCAGATTCTGCCTGAAGGTCCGTGACCAGCGGTGTTCCGCAGGGACCCCTGCTCTTAGAGATTTTTATCTATTGACTTGGCAGATGACATAAAAGTTGGTGGAGTTATGGATAATTTAGAAGGTTGACATAGGTTACCATGGGACATTGACAAGATGCAGAGCTGGAATAAGAAGTGTTAGATGGAGTTAAACCCAAAAAGGTGTGAAGTGATTTACTTTGAAGGGTCGAATCTGAAGGTGGAATAGAGGGTTAATGGAAGAATTCTCAGAATGATCATTGGGTCCACTCCCATAGATCCCTCAAAGTCACAGCAAAAAAAAATGTTAGTGTTGTTACAAAAGTGTATGGTGTGCTAACTCCCATTAATCAGGAGAATTAATTCAAGAGGAGTAAGGTCATGTTGTAGCTCTATAAAACCCTAGTTAGACTACACTTGGAATATTGTGCTCAGTTCTGGTTGCCCCCTTTATAGGAAAGATGTAGAAGTATTAGTCAGGTTGCAGAGGAGATTTACCAGGGTGCTGCCTAGATTAGAGGGCATGTCTTATTAGGAAAAGTTGAGGAAGCTAGGACTTTTCTCTCTGGAGTGAAGGAGGATGAGAGATCACTTTTTCCCGGGGCAGAAATGGCCAGTGTGAGAGGCCATAATTTTAAGGTGATGAGGGGAAAGTATAGGGTAATGTTGGGGCAAGTTTTTATTTATATATGAGCACAGAATGGTAAGTGTGTAGATTGCCCTGCCTTAGGTGGCAGTAGAGGCAAATACATTAGGGGAATTTAAAAAACTCTTAGATAGGCACATGGACGATGGAGAATGGAGGGCTATGTCAGAGGGAAGGGTTAGACTGATCTTGGGGTAGGTTAAAAGGGCAGCACAACGTCGTGGGCAAATGGTCTGCACTGTGTTATAATGTTCTATGTTCTGTGGTCTAAGAGACATGAGCGACTGCTTCAGGCCAAAATGTTAAAAACACTTTTTCTCTTTCTCTTGCTACTCAACCTTCTGAGTTTCTCCAGCAAATTGTTTGTCAGGATGTTCCCCTATAAACCATGCTGACCATCTTTGATTAATCCCTGATTTTCCAACTGTAGATCTTTTAAATAATTCTTTACAGCTAAAACTGCTCCATTATACTTAAAAATCAACTCTCACCCTTGACAGCAATCTACTACTACTAAATATACAACGAGTTCTGGCTGTATCAAATGGTACTGTGTGTGGTTATAACTGATTAAGATCACATTTAACAGCAAACTGTAACTTAAAAAGTACTTTCCTGAAGTTAAGTGAAAGTTTAAGATAGCAGAGCCATGAGTTTGCTGTTTTTGAGGAAATGTTTAAATGCTGTACGTTGTCAGTTCATTTGGATGTGGTCCAAATGTGGAGAGAGAGACACTGAAGTGGTCAATAGTTCAGACTTTAATGTAAACAGGGTTTTAAGGGAAAGGAAAACAATAAATGCTAGACCAAGGTGTGCCATTAATTAAATCTCTCAAACAGAAAGCTAGATGCCAGCACTGCAGCTGAAAGGAATAAATACAAAATGAACACTGGCAGTTTTCAGCATGATTCAACTCGACAGTCCAATTTCTCAGGCAAGGCCAAATGCAAGCAGGTAGCGCAACATTGCTGTGCTTTGCTCAAGTCTCAACAAGCGCTACAACAAAAAGGAGGGAGTTAAATACCACCATAATGAAATAATAACTAGTTGACACGTGCATATTCAGGAACGCAATTGCCAAATCTGCTGCATTGCGAGACTGTGGTTGTGACTGGTGCAGCTCCTGAGCCCGAACAGACGTGTACCCGCTGGAAGTCCCAGATGAGTGGCTTGTCCAAGATGTCCTCCGCTGGCATCTAAGTATGTTCTTCAGGACCATTCCTTTCCCAGTCCACAAGGTACAGGATCTTACCATGTACCCGGCGAGATGCCAGGAAGTGCTGCACTGTATAGACCAGGGAACCATCTACCATAAGACCATAAGATATAGGAGCTGAAGTAGGCCATTTAGCCCATCGAGTCGGCTCCGCCATTCAATTATGGGCTGATCCAATTCTTCCAGTCATCCCCACTCCCCTGCTTTCACCCCATACCCTTTGATGCCCTGGAGGAGGGGGCAGTAGGAGCCAGGGGAGAGTAGTAACTGGCTTGAGCTGGGAAGCATGGAATACTGGGTGGACCTTTTTCATTTTGTGGCTCTTGACTTTCAGAGGAAGATCCCTTGATGCCAACCAGACCTCCTCTCCTGGTTTGAATGGCTTTTATCTACTGGTGGAGCCGATCAGCCTGCTGGGCCTGTTGTTTCTGGGTGTGCAGCAGAGAAGCCCTGGCTTGTCTTCAGGTGCACGTAGTGCTGGATCAGCTGCTCAGCAGCCGGAACTCCTACATCAACCTCCTGATCAGGGAAGAGCAGGGGCTGGAATCCCTTCTTGCATTCAAAGGGAGACATACCTATGGAGGATGACTGGAGGTTATTGTGTGTTATCTCTGCCCAAACCAGTTGGGAGCTCCACGACGTAGGGTTGGAAGAGGTAAGGCAGTGCAGGATTGTCTCCAACTCCTGGTTCACTCTCAGTCTGGCCATTAGATTGGGGAGTGGAAACCAGATGAGAGGCTGGCTGTGGTTCCTACAAGAGAGAAGAAAGCCTTCCAAATGTGGGAAGTGAACTGTGGTCCACGATCAGACACTGTCTTGAGAAAAGCCGGGGAGCATGAACACATGTTGGGACATTCGGGGACATAGATGGTCACCAAAATTGTCTCTTTATGAATTCCTGGGTCTGTTGAATTCCTAGATGTCCAGCCAGACGGGAGGAGTGATCCCATTCCAACACTTCAGAGTGCACTGCAGCAGGGACAAATGGCTGGTTGGTAGGTCCGCCACCCGGGCCTGGGTCCGACTGTTGGGCAGCCCTCACCTCTCTGTCTCTATTCGCCACATCACTGGAGCAGCATTACAAGAGCGAGGAAGAAGGGGCTCTGATCCATCGAACTGCCCAGAGAGAGCCCTGGCCTTTGTATTCTTGCTGCCAGGACGATAGGTGAAGGTGAAATTGAACTGTGTGAAGAAGAGAGCCCACTGGGCTGGAAGAGAGTCTCTTTGTGTCCTGAATGTAGGAGAAGTTCCTGTGATCTGTACAGACCAAGAATGGATGCTCTGCCCCCTCCAGCCAGTGTCGCCATTCCTCCAGGGCCTCCTTGACAGCCAGAAGTTTTCAGTTTCCAACATTGTAACTCCTCCTGGCTGAAGTCAAGCAATAGGAAAGTAAAGCACAATGGTGCAACGGGCTATCGGCAGAATAGTGCTGAGAGAGGACAGCTCCAATGCTGACATCCGATACATCCAACTTGACTATGAATAGCTGCCTAGGTCTGGATGTTGCAGCACCAGGCCAGTGGTGAAATGTCGCTTTAGTTCTGAACATGCTTGGCCGAAACTGCCTGTCCAATGGAGTCCTGCTGAAGTCTTCCTGGTGAGTGCATTTATGGGAGCTGCAACAGAGCCGAAATTCCAGATGAAGCAGCGACAAAAGTTTGCAAATCCCATGAAGCACCCTAAGTGAAGATGGTTTGGGCCACTCTGCAACTGTCTGAACTTTACCCGGGTCTATCTGAACACTGGATGGGGCAAGTCTATAGCCCAAATACAACACCTGGTCTTTATGGAAATCACATTTCTTGAGCTTGGTGTACAGGTTATTTTTGAGGAGCCATCTGAGAACTCTCCAGACATGCTGGACATGTTCCTGATGAGAGCGGGAATAGATAATGATGTCATCTAAATACACAAAAACAAACTGGTTCAACACGTCCCTGAGCACATCATTAACTAAGGCCTGGAAAACAACGAGAGCATTGGCCAGACCAAAAGGCATCACAAGATACTCATAGTGGCCATTAGAGATGTTCAAAGCTGTCTTCCACTCATCCCCATCTCTCATATGAACAAGACTGTAAGCATTGCGCAGATCAATTTTGGAAAATATGGTTGCTCCCTGGAGATGTTCAAACACAGATGCCCGGGAAGGATTAGTACCAGGTAGAAGGTCTATGACCAGTCGTATGGCCAGTGTGGAGGCAATGTGGGTGGCCTTCATTTTACTGAAGACCTCAAGAAGATCAACATATTCAGCTGGAATCCCGGACAGGTCCACATCCTTAGCTGACACAAGAGGGGATTCATAGACTGCACCCTGAGTTGGAGGCACACAGATAGACAGACATCCCAGTCCCCACTCCAGGAGTGCTTTAAGAGACAAATCAATCCATGGGTTATGTCGGAACAACCAGGGAGACCAAGCACCAGTGGCAGCTCAGGCAAATCAACCAGAAAGAAAGCGAGTTCCTCATGATGGTTGCCTTCGAGCACCAGTTGGAGGGGTTGGGTGGAAGGGTGAATCTGGCCGGTGGCCTGAGGTCGACCTTCTGGGTCACCAAGATGTTGATCAGTTCTCTTAATTCCTGAGTCAGAATTCCCCACCTTTGAGCCAGACAGATGTCCATGAGATTCCCGGCTGCACCAGAGTTGATATATGCCTTAAGTTCATGGGTCTAAGACAAGGAAGCTGGGAGCATCACACAGTTAGGAGAAGCTGACTACAGAGAGACCCAAACCATCAGAACTCGACTTCCTGTTGAGCAGTTTCCTCTTTTACTGGACACTTGGGTCATGCCACCCGGAAATGTCCTGGATCGCCATAATAGAAGCAGGAAACTATTCTCCTGTGCCAATCTCGTTCCTCCTGAGATAGGCATATGCACCCCACTTGCATAAGACTCTCTGTGGACTGGGTGATGGGTGATGAGGGAGAGGGAGGAAGGACAGTGATCAGATGGCGCGTAGGAAGCTTGAAACACCCTTTCCCTGCGCCACTCGGTTCAGTCATCAACTCGAATAGCCAGATTAATCAGGTCATTCAGAATATCCTGCTTGTCATGGACATCAATCTTGCGCTGGACCCCTGTGTTCAGTCCACACTGGAAAGCAGTGATGAGAGATCTCTCATTCCATGCCATCTCTATTGCAAGTGTGCGGAAATTGACTGCATAGGCTTTCACCATCCTTCTGCCTTGGCGCAGGTCCAAGAGTCGGTGGGCAGCCTCCTGATCCCATACTGGAAGGTCAAAAACCCTCCTAAACTCTGCCACGAAGTGTCAGAATGACTGGGCTGTGGGGTATCCTTGCTCCTGTAAGTGTTGAACAGACTGAGTGGAAGTCCATCTCGGAGATTGACCATGTACACCATTTTTCATGCATCATCACCAAAATGATCAGGCTGGGCTTGAAATGTCAGCTCGCATTGGGAAATAAGATTCCTGGAGCATCGGATCTGCCAGGTGGTGGAATACTCGGTTCCTGTATGGGCGCAGGAGTCTGTGGGGGTCTGGTCTGGGTGCAGGAGTGGGACCATTAGTGGCAGAGACTGTCGAGGTTTGAGAAAAGGAGAACCTGCGAGACGCTGGGAGTGGGACTGACACAGCCAGAGGCTGCTGAATTGCATGGCGAGAACTGCCACCCGACACTGGCTGACCACAGTGAGCTGGTGGATGGCGGCTGTGAGAGCGGAAATTGCAGACACCTGTGTCCAATTGTCTGTGGTGAGCTGTTCAACCGTTGCAGCCAGAGATGATACCTGTTCCTCCAGATGAGACTGGGCTTGTTGGCATGGGATTATCTGCCTCATTGCCTCTGTAACTTCACTCAGAACAGATTCCATTGCCCATGGCTTGTGAATCTCAGGGCCAAGGTCAGCTGCTCTCCCTCTGCTGGGTCTATCTTTGTGTGGTCAAGACTTGCTGCCAGTTTGTTTGGATATGGCCCAAGTGTGGAGCAAGAGAAACTGAAACAGGTCGATGGTTCACAGACTTTAATGCAAACAGAGTTAGAGGGAAAAGAAAGCAATAAATGCTAGGCCAATCAGGGCCATTAACTAAAACTCTCAAATGAACAAATTAAATGCCAACATCGCGCTGAAAGGAATATCCAAATACAAAATGAACACTGCCAGTCTTCAGCGTGATTCAACTCGATGGTTCACATCTCAGGCAAGGCCAAATGCAAGCTGCTGGAGTAACGTTGCTGTGCTTTGCTCATCTCGACAAGTGCCACAATGAAGAGAAGGGAGCTAAATACTGCCATAATGAAATAATAATTAGCTAACACATGCATTTTCACAAGCGCAATAGCCGAACCTGATGCGCTGCTGAGTCCGTGGTTCTGACATTTCTGGAAGAATGGAAGAATGTCCTCTTTAATGTATTTCAGTATGTTAATGTGTTTTAAAGAATAAAAATGCCCATTAAAAAAACCAGGAAAGCTTACAACAAACTGAAATCCTGAGCCTACTTGGCATTCCAAAACGGAGGTAAAAGCTGGCGAAGCGCACTGAACAGAGAGGAGTTCAAAATGAAACAATTGCTTGGCATATATCACCTGAATTCCCATCTACTTACAAATGCCAACACAAATAGACTGCTGCCTAATGAATTTACCAAATTTATGAAAGGGATAAACAGACCCAGTTCAAGGGCTGTGTGCACACAACCATAGCTTCCATTGCCCTTTAACATAAAAATGACCTCAAGAAGAATTTTAAAGCATCTCTACTTCACAATACAGCAAAATAGTGACAGTGTAAAATAAATCCAAGGCAGTTTGGGTGATTTCGTTATCAAATATTACTGAATAATTTAGGTAGAGTAAATGCCTCTGAAATGTTGCTACTGTACCAACTTCTACCACTTCCCTTGGCTATGCATTTTCAACACCAACTACTCTGTGTAAAAATACTTGTCTTGCACATCTCCTTTAAAATTCTCCCCTCTCACGTTAAAGCTTTGCCCTCTAGTACTTAACATTCCCATTCAATTCTATCTATGCCTCTCAATTATTTATACCTCTGTGAGGTCATCTCTCAGTCTCTGCTGCACCCAAGAAAACAAGTCAAATTTGCCAAACCTCAGCCTATGGCTAATACTTTTGAATCCAGTCAACATCCTGGTAAACGTTCTGCTACAAAACCCTCTACATCCTTCCTGTAATGTGCTGACCAGAACTCAACAAAAAATTATAAATTGCCCTAACCAAACGGGAGCATGAATTCCTGACCTTTATTCCCAATACCCAACTGATGAAGGCAAGTAAGTTGTGCACCTTCTTTATCACTATCTGTGTCCTATTTTCAGAACACGATGCACATGTAACCCAAGATCTTCCTGTACGTCAACACTTCTGAGGGTCCTGTGATTTACTGTCTACATTCCTTTTTTCATTCAACCTCTCTATGTACAATGGTTCACACTTGTCCCAATTAAACTCTTCTCTGCCCACTTTTCTGAAAGCTTTCATGTAATTTGCTAAGTTAGTAATTAAACCTCTTATATTTTCATCCAAATCATTTTATTATATCATAATCAAAGGAGAACTAATCCTTTGGAATACACCTTCTGTCAGAATTTCACCCCTTTACCACTGCCCTGTGTTTTCTGTGGCCAATCTGATTTTGAATCTAATATACCAAGTCTCCATGGATCCCATGTTCCTTAATCATCAAGACTGGCCTCTCATGAGGAATGTTGCCAAAAGTTTAAAGTCCATTTATACAACATCTCAGGCCCTACCCTCATTCCCATTCATTTTGATCTCCTTCTAAAAATAAAAAAATCAAATTCATGAGGCATGGCCCCCCCTGCACAAAACCATGCTAACTTTCCTTCATGTTTATGCTTTTCCAGATGTGAGTAGATCTTATCCCTAACAATATTCACAAATAATTTCCTAACATGGACGTAAGGCTCAATGGCCTAAAATTTCCTGTTTGTCTTTTTTAAACAGAGGAACATTCTTGAGTCCTCTGCTCATGAGACAGGATACAAAGATCAGTGTCAAGACTCCAGTAATCTCTTCTCATCTCTCTCATTAACGTGGAATGGATCCCATCAGATCTTGAGGATTTATCCATCTCCATGTTCAAAAGCACCAACTCGGCTTCCATCTTGATAGTAACATACCCTAGAATGTCAACATCTCCATCCCCAATCCATGCCCAGACTGCATTTTGGAAAATCTGATCGCTTGGCTGTGCTTCTCCTACCTCCATACAGGCAGAAGTTAAAGAACAAGGATCCAGAGATTAGTACAACAAAGAGGTGGTACTGGTAGGTAGAGGAGCAGCTATGGGATTGCTTCAAGTCAATGGACTAGCCCATGTTCAAGGACTCGTCTACAGATCTGAATGAATACACCGTTGTTGTCACAGACTTAATAAAAACGGTCATAGACGTGTGCTAACACAAAATCATACAGACTGTTCCCCAACCAGAAGTCCTCAGTGAACCATGAGATCTACAATCTGCTGAGGGCCAGATAAAAGGCATTCAAGGCTGGCAACCAAGAATGTTACAAGAGATTCAGGTACAATCTCCAGAAAGAGATCTATCTCATGGGCGAAGTGACAATTCTGGACTAAACATGAATCAGCTTGAATAAACGATGCTTTACAATTTAGCAGGACTTTAATGCTATTACATCTTACAAAGTGAAATCAAGCAACATAAGTGACATCAGGTTTTCACTTCCAGATGAGCTCAATGCCTTCTATGCTCGCTTTGATTATAAAAACGTGGAGGAACCATCACAAAATCCCACGGCCCCTGATGATCCTGTGATTTCAGTCTCTGAGGCTAATGTGAGAGCATCCTTCAGGAGGGTGAACCTATGGAAAGCATTTGGCTTAATACAGGCCGTGTACTAAAGACCAGTGCTGATCAACTGGCTGTAGAATTCCCTGAGATCTTTAACCTCTCACTTGAGCAGTCTGAAGTACCCACCTGCTTCATGAAGGCTTTAATTATAACAGAGCCTAAGAAGAACATGGTAACCTGCCTCAAAAACTATCATCCAGTAGTACTTACATCCACAATGATGAAGTAGCTTGCGAAGTTGGTGAAGAAACATATCAACCTCTGCCTGAAAAGCGACTTGGATCTACTCCAGTTTGCCTACCGGCAAAACAAGTCCACAGCAGATGCTCTTCACTCAATCCTGGAACAAAGATTCATACATCAGGATGTTCTTCATCAGCCACAGCTCAGCATTCAGTACCATCATCCTGAAAACTAATCAATAAGCTCCAAGACCTTGGTCTCAATACCCTCTTGTGCAATTGGATCCTTGATTTCATCACTTACAGAACCCAGTCAATTTGGATTGGCAATAACACCTCGTCCACAATTTCCATCAGCATACATTCACCATGAGGCTGTGTGCTTAGCCCCCTGCTTTACACTTATGACTGCTTGGCTAAGCACAGGTCCAATGGCACATTTAAGTTTGCTGATGACATTGCCATGGCAGGACAGTTTGAAGTGGTGATGAATCAGCAGATACAAGGGAGACTGAAAAATCTGTCTGAGTGGTGTCATAATATCAAACTCTTACTCAATGTCAAGAAAACCAAGGAACTGATTATTGACTTCAAGAGATGGAAACCAGAAGTCCAGAGCCACTCCTCATCAGAGGATTAGATGTGGAGAGGGTCAGCAATTTCATAGAAACATAGAAAACCTACAGCACCAATACAGACACTTCAGCCCACAAAGTTGTGCCGAACATGTCCTTACCTTAGAAATTACTAGGCTTACCCATAGCCCTCTAGTTTTCTAAGCTCCATGTGCCTATCCAAAAGTCTCTTAAAAGACCCTATCGTATCTGCCTCCACCACCATTGCTGACAGCCCATTCCATGCACTCACCACTCTCTGTGTTAAAAACTTAACCCTGACATCTCCTCTGTACCTACTGCTCAGCACCTTAAACCTGTGTCCTCTTGTGGCAACCATTTCAGCCCTGGGAAAGAGCTTCTGACTATCTACACAATCAATGCCTCTCATCATCTTGTACACCTCTATCAGGTCACCTCTCATCCTCCATTGCTCCAAGGAGAAAAGGCCGAGTTCACTTAACCTATTCTCATAAGGCATGCTCCCCAATCCAGGCATCATCCTTGTAAATCTCCTCTGCACCCTTTCTATGGCTTTCACATCCTTCCTGTAGTGAGGCGACCAGAACGGAGCACAGTACTCCAAGTGGGGTCTGACCAGGGTCCTATATAGCTGCAACATTACCTCTTGGTCCTAAATTCAATTCCACGACTGATGAAGGCCAATTCACCACATGCTTTCTTAACCACAGAGTCAACCTGTGCAGCTGCTTTGAGCGTCCTATGGACTCGGACCCCAAGATCCCTCTGGTTCTCCACACTGCCAAGAGTCTTACCATTAATACTATATTCTGCCATCATATTTGACCTACCAAAATGAACAACTTCACACTTATTTGGGTTGAACTCCGTCTACCACTTCTCAGCCCAGTTTAGCATCTTAACAATGTCTTGCTGTAACTTCTGACAGTCCTCCACACTATCCACAACATCTCCAACCTTTGTGTCATCAGCAAACTTATTAACCCGTCCCTCCACTTCCTCATCCAGGTTATTTATAAAAATCACGAAGAGTAAGGGTCCCAGAACAGATCCCTGAGGCACACCACTGGTGACTGACCTCCATGCAGAATATGACCCGTCTACAACCACTCTTTGCCTTCTGTGGGCAAGCCAGTTCTGGATCCACAAAGCAATGTCCCCTTGGATCCCATGCCTCCTTACTTTCTCAATAAGCCTTGCATGGGGTACCTTATCAAATGCCTTGCTGAAATCCATATACACTACATCTACTGCTCTTCCTTCATCATTGCGTTTAGACACATCCTCAAAAAATTCAATCGAGCTCATAAGGCACAACCTGCCCTTGACAAAGCCCTGCTGACTGTTCCCAATCGTATTATACCTCTCCAAATGTTCATAAATCCTGCCTCTCAGGATCTTCTCCATCAACTTGCCAACCATTGAAGTAAAACTCAGAGGACCTGTCCTTGGAAATTATGAAGAGAACATGGCAGTGCCTCTACTTCCTCAGGAATTTGCGAAGATTTGGCATGGCATCTAAAACTCTGACAGCCTTGTATAGATGCTTGGTGCAGATGGCTGCCGGGGCTCCATCAAGAAGGTGACTCGTACAAGCAGCTCTGATGGAAGTCATCAAATATTCTCATTTCAGCCTGCTGCAGCTGAGAACTACAACTATGTCTAAGGTTAGAATCAGCTTTATTATCACCGGCTTGTGTTGTGAAATTTCTGAACTCAGCAGCAGCAGTTCAATGAAATATATTATAACATGGAAAGAAAAATAAATAAGTAAATAAGTTAATCAATTACAGTAAGCATATATGTACATTGAATACATTAAAAATAATGCAAAAACAGAAGTAATATGTTTTTTAAACAAGTGAGGCAGTGCTCATGGATTCAATGTGCATTTAGGAATTGTATGGTAGAGGAGAATCACTGAGTGTGTACCTTCAGGCTTCTGTACCTCCTTCCTGATGGTAACAATGAGAAGGCAGCATGTCCTGGGTGATGGGGGTCCTTTATAATGGACAATCCCTTTCTGAGACACCGCTTCTTGAAGATGTATTGGGTACTACGGAGGCTAGTACCTAAGATGGAGGTGACTAACGTTACAACTTCCTGTAGCTGTTTTTTTGTCCTTTGCAGTATCCCCTCCCCCCATACCAGACTGTGATGCAGGCTGTCAGAACACTTTCCACGGTACATCTATAGCAGTTTCTGAGTGTTTTAGTTGACAAACCAAATCTCTTCAAACTCCTAATGAAAAATAACTACTGTCTCACCTTCTTTATAACTGCATCAATGGGACCAGGTTAGATCCTCAGAGATCTCGACACCCTGGAATTTGAAATTGCTCACTCTCTCCACCTCTGATCCCTCTTTGAGAGTTGGTTCATGTTCTCTTGTCTTACCCTCCCTGAAGTGCACAATCAACTCTTTTGTCTTACTGACATTGATTGCAAGGTCGTTGCTGTGACACCACTCAACAATCTCGCTCCTGTATGCCCTATCACCTCCACCTGAGATTCTACCAACAAAGGTTGTATCATCAATGAATTTAAAGATAGTATTTGAGCTATACCTAGCTACACAGTCATGGGTATAAAGGGAATAGAGCAGTGGGCTAAGTACACATCCCTGAGGTGCATCAGTGTTAATTGTCAACAAGGAGGAGATATTACCACTAATTGTCTGGACAGTTAGTAACATTGTTTTAAGGTGATTAAAAAATCTCTTACTACTTAAAGTCGACAGAACTTGAATGGATTCTGGTGGCTGATGCAATCCCCTTTAAGACAGCGGAAGAGAGGACGCTGCTCTAATTTAAAAATTCATTTAAGGAAGTGTGGCTTTCAACTACCAATGCCGACCATCTTGATGGCAAGCATACAGTCTCTGGTAAATAAAATTGAAGATCTCAGAGCTAGATTTCGGTACCAGAGGGACTTTAGGACCAGTTGTTCTTTTCGTTTCATGGAATTTTGGTTAACCCCCTCCATTCCCAACACAGCGATACAGCTTGATGGGTTCAATAGACTCCACCAAGATAGGGCTGCTGAGTGTTTCAAAGGCAGAGGAGATGGAGTACGCTCTATGATCAACTCCTTGTGGTGTACAAATGTTGTGGTGCTGTCCCAGTCCTACTCTTCCGACCTGGAAAATCTCGCCATCAAGTGTCATCAATTTTATCTGCCACGGGAGACTTCAGCGATCATTTTGGTTGTGGTGTACATCCAACCTCAGGCCAGTGTCAAACAAGCTCTAGACGAACTGAGTGATGGAATAAACAGGCAAGAAACAGTGCATATTGATGCCTTCCTTATCATTTTGGGGGTCTTAACCAGACCAACTTGAAAAAGTCTCTAAATAATTATTACCAACAAATCACTTGTAGTACTAGAGGAACCAACACACTGGAGCACGGTAACACCACCATCAAATGTGCTTACTGTGCCATTCCACGCCCACACTTTGGAAAGTCTGATCACCCACTGTACTTCTACTGCTTGAGTGTAGGCAGAGACTGGAGACTGCAGCACCAAGAAGGTATGGACAAGGGAGGCTCTGGGGTGCTGACAGGACGACTTTAAATCAGTGGACTGGACTGTATTCAGGGATTCATCTTCATGTCTGAATGAGTATGCCACAGCTGTCACTGACTTCATTAAAACCTGTGTGGATGAGTGTGCGCCTACCAGAACATACTGTGCACACCATATCAAAAGCTGTGAATGAACCAGGAGCTTCGTAGACTGCTGAGGGTTAGACCTGTGACATTCAAGTCTGGCGATCCAGGAACGTACAAGAAAACCATGTACAACTTGCAGAGGGCTACCTCAGGAGCAAAGCAACACTTATGAATGAGGTTGAAGGCGAAGTCGTATGCACGTCAACTCTGGCAGGATTTGCAGGCGCGTCAAGGTAAAACGGAACATCGTGAATGGCAGCGATGCTTCACTCCCAGATGAGCACAATGCCTTTTATTTACGCTTTCGAAGGGAGAATAAAACTACAGCTCCTGAGAATCCCTGCAGCTCCTCGTGATCTCGTGAGCTTTGTCTCAGAGGCCGACATCAGCTGCCCTTCAAGAGGGTGAACCCTTGGAAGGCAACAGGCCTTGATAGGAAATCTGGTAAGGCTCTGAAAACCTGTGTCAACCAACTGGTGAGGGTGTTCAAAGACATTTTTCAATCTCTCATTGCTACAGTCAGAAGTTCCCACCTGCTTCAAAAAGGCAACAATTATACCAGTGCCCAAGAAGAGCAGTGTGTGCTGCCTTAACGACTATTGTCCAGGAGCACTCATACCTACAGTGATGATTTGCTTGAGAGGTTCTTTATGGCTAGAATTGACTGTTCTCTCAGCAAGGACCTGGACTCACTGCAATTTGCCTATCGCCACAATAGGTCGAAGGTGGATGTGATCTCATTGGCTCTTTACCTAGCCTTGGTTCATGTGAATAATACAAATATCTACGTCAGGATGCTATTTATTGACTGCAGCTCAGTGTTTAACACAACCATTCCTACAGTTCTGAATGAAAGGCTTTGGAACCTAGTCCTCTATATCCTCCTCTGCAAATGGAACCTTGACTTCCTAGCCCACTGCTCTACTCTCTCTACACCGATGACTGTGTGGCTAGGCGTAGCTCAAATGCCTTCTATAAATTTGCCGATGATACTATTGCTGGCAGAATTTCAGATGGTGATGAGAAGGAGATATATCAGCGAGTTGAGTGGTGTCACACCAGCAGTCTTTCATTCAATGATAGTAAGATCAAAGAACTGATTGTGGACTTCAGAAACATTAAGATGAGGGAATACACACCAGTACTCATAGAGGGATCAGAAGTGGAAAGAGTGAGCAATTTTAACTCCCAGGATTTCAATATCTCTGAGGATCTAACCTGGCTACAAAAGGCACAACATGGCTACATTTCACTAGGAGTTTGAGATTTGGTATGTCACCAGAAACACTTGCCAATTTCTGCAGATGTATCACATAGAGCATTCGAACTTGCTGCCATCACCAGCTGGTATGGAGGAGGGGCGGGGGCTACTGTACAGGATCAAAACAAGTAGCAGAGAGTTGTAAACTTAGTCAGCTCTATCATGGGCACTTGCCTTCATTGTACCCGGGACATCTTCAAGGAGCGATGCCTCAAAAAGACGGCGTCCATCATTAAGGACCCCCATCACTCAGGTCATGCCTAGTTCTCATTGTTACTATCAGAAAAGTGGTACAGAAGCCTGAAGTCACACAGTCAGTGATTCAGGAACAGCTTCTTCCCTACTGCCATGCAATTTCTGAATGGACATTGAACCCATGAACACTACCTCACTACTTTTTTATTTCTATTTTTGAACTGCTTATTTAATATGACTATTTAATATATATACTTACTATTTTTCTGTTATTATGTATTGCATTGTACTGCTGCCATAAAGTTAACACATTTCACAACTTATGCCGGTGAACCTGATTCTGATTCTGCATCAAAACCTGGTATGGGAACACCAATGTCTTGAACAGAAAGTCCTACAAAAAGTAATGGATGAGACCCAGCCCATCACAGGTAAAGCCCTCCCTGCCATTGAGTATATCTACACAGAGCTTGGTCACAGGAAAGCAGTATTCATCATTAGGGACCTCCACAACCTAGGTCATGCTCTCTTCTCACTGCTGCCATCAGGATAGTGGTACAGGAGCCTTAGGACTCACACCACCAGGTTCAGAAGCTGTTATTACCCTTCAACCAACAGGCTCCTGAACCAGAGGTGAAAACTTCACTCAGCTTCCACTTGCCACCTCCCTGAACTGTTCCCACAATCTGTGGACTCGCTTTTAAGGTCTCTCCATCTCATGTCCTCGATGTTTATTTATTTATCATCATTGTCATCATTACTTCTTTTTTATTTCTTTCTGTTTGTACTTGTGCAGTTTGTTGTCTTTTGCACACTGGTTGTCTGCCGTTTGTGCGGCCTTTCATTGATTCTATTATGGTTATTGGATTTACTGAGTATGCCCGCAAGAAAATAAGTCACGGGGTTGTGTATATGGTGACATATATGTACTTTGATATTAAATTTGCTTTGACCTTTGATCTCTTGATCCATCATGCTCTTGTCTGTGGTGAATACCAAAGCACAGTACTCACCTATTACCTTATCTACACCGTCTGGCTCCAGACATAAATTTCCAAGAGTACTCCTACTGCTCTCTTGTTTTTAATGTATGAATAAAATACCCAAGATTCTCTTGAACCCTTACAAAAATATTTCATGTTCCCCTTTTGCTCTCCTGATTCTCTGTGTTCTCTTCTGCTTCATTTATTTACCTCAAAAGACTTTCTTAAACTTTACATAGGTTCTTTTACCTACAGCTTCAACTAAGTAGATTTATAGATGCTATCTGCCAGTAAATATGATGTAGCCTAGCAACAGTAGTTGGCTACTTATGGTATTTTAAATTTTTAGAAAAGAAATAAGATATGAATTTCTCTGTCCCTTAAAAACAGCTGCTAAAAAGTTTTGGCACTGAAGTGCAATTTTCAATCACGGCCACTCTGCCTGAGAGAAGACCCATAATGCATTGCTTTCCTCACTGGTATATACCCATGACATTTTAGCAGAATTAGTGAAGGTGAAACTCAGCAGGGGTGTTCAGTGTTCGACTACTAAGTACACATGGCAACTTATTCAAACAATGCTATCATTCCAGGCACCTTGCATCTTGACCTTGGAGCTGTCAAGCCAAGGGCTTCAGGATCCTTCCCCCGTTCTGAGATGATGTGCTAATGGGAGAACATGGAAAGATAAATCAACATCAGTTGTGGGGAGCCGGTTGACAAATGGAAAGGGTTCCACCTCAGGGAGCTAAGTGATGATAATGGTGTTACGTTTTGGCAGTGTTTTTTCCCCTCTCTTTAAAGTTGTACATTGTAAAGCTTTCTGTTTGTGTGGTGAACTACATATACCTGTCTGGACACGCCCCCTGCTGACTGCTCCTGTGGCCCCTTCCTTTGACCGTGGCTCCTCCCACAGACCCCGGTATAAAGGCGATTGAGGTCTGAGCCCGGCCCTCAGTCTCCAGGATGTAGTATGGTGGTCAACTACTGCTTGTTCTTTCTTCCAGTCAATAAAAGCCGATATCTCGCCTTGACGTCTCAGAGAGAGAGTTATTGATGGTGCATCAGTTTGCACTATTTCTTTCTTATCAAGAATAAAGTCTATTTTTAGGGGCAAAAAAGTCAGGTGTGAGGCACAGTGGCCCTGATACAAGTGTGAAAGACTTCATTCATTTATTCTAGGTAAATATGTTTCCCATAAATCCCATCTGAATATACCATCAACACTGTCCTTTAGGCTGCCCATGCCATTGCTGACATATACACAAACACACTTTCACATTCTGCAAGAGAAGATTGCTCAATTGCAAACTGGAAGTTCCACCCTTTAGTCTCAGTGACACAATTCTTTTGAGAACCCACTGCTGTTAATCATCGCCTTTGTACTGTGAGGCTAACAACTGGTTCGGGCCCAACATTATTGCAAATCACAGTACATACAAAACTTCCTTAGCATATTCTATAATCTTGCTGCTTCTTCTGCTCCTATTCAATAACAAGTCACAAGAGCACCCTAATTACTCATATCCTCTCCCCTCCCCACTCGCTGTTATGCTTTTTTAAAAAATTCAAACCTGCAGGCCGTCCCTTTGGAGGAGAGACACATGCCATTTGGCCAGATAATCGCAGTACCAGTTTCGACCAAGGTCAAAGTCAATGCTAGTTTTGTTGTGGGTGATCTGGAAGGGAACTACAATAGGGGAGTCTGCTGCTGATGTATCTGGAGAAGACTGGCATGTTATCTGGTCTGTCAAAAGTGGAGAAGTGAAGTACTGGACTATCCTGCTCCAGTAATTTAGAAAACTTTGCTTACTTCATGGCAGTTTTGTCTGTTAAAGGTGACAGATCTCCTGATGCTTCAGTTCTTGGAAAACTGATAGTGGGAGTGTGTCTCGCCATATACACTAACAGAGAAGCCCTTCAGACACATCTATACGCAGAGCCTCCTACAGACTACCTCATTATAGTACAGAGTTCAAAGTAAATTTATTATCAAAGTACATATATCTTCATTTCCTTGAAGGCATTTTCAAGAAAAAAAGAAATACAATGGAATTTTACAAAAATCTATACATAAACAGACAAAAAATAACAAACAGCCACTGTGCAAATAAAAATAATACTGAGAACATGAGTCGTAAGAAGTCCTGGAAAGTGAGTCTGTACGTTGTAGAATCCATTCAGAGTAGTGGTGAGTGAAGTTATCCACATCGGTTCAGAAGCCTGATGGTTGTAAGGTAATAACTGTTCCTGAACCTGGTGGTGTAAGACACAAGGCTCCTTTACGTCCTGTCCGATGGTAATCATGATTATAGGGCCTGGCCTAGATGGTGGTGGTCTTTGACAATGGATACTGCTTTCTTGTGGCAGTGCTCCATGTAAATGTATTGATTTGTGGGGAGTGTTTCATCTGTGATGGACAGGTCTATCTACCACCTTCTGTAGAATTTTCTGCCCCCGGGCATTGGTGTTTCCATATCAGGCTCTAATGCAACCAGTTAGGATACTCCTCACTTTGCTGATGTTGAGTGAGGCTGCTGTTGTGACACCACTCAACCAGACTTTCAACCTCACTCCTATAAGCCAATTAGACACCATCTTTGATTTACCCAATAACAGTGCTGTCATCAGCAAATTTAAATATGACATAGGAGCTGTACTTACCCATACAATCATAGTTATAAAGTGAGTAGGGAAGCGGGCTACGCACACAGCCCTGGGTGAATCTGAGCTAATGTAAGTGTGGAGATGTTGTTCCCAATCCGTACTAACTGGGGTCTGCCAGGGAGGAAATAGAGGATCCAGTTGCACAGGGAACCGTCCTCCTCTAGATCCACCAGAGCAGAGCTTTGATTTGGAGGAAATCAGCACCTTGCTCTCCTGGCCTAACTGCTACCCATCACCGGTAGCTCTCTCTCCATACGAAATTCAGAGGGAACTCCTGCAGTAATAAAAGTAATAAAAGGGCGAGGAGGGAGTACAGCTAATTGGAGGCAACACACACAAAATGATGGAGGAACTCAGCAGGTCAGGCAGCATTTATGGGAACGAATAAAAGGCCAATATCCTTCTTCATCACTATCCTTTCCTTCCTTCTTGTAGGTCCTCTGGCAATACTGGGTTGCCTTAAGACCCTCTTGTGTCTTGGCTGGGCTATACAGAGCTAATAGTACCAAAGTATTAATCACTATGTACCCTGGATTCCTCAACTACTTGTGGAAGCTAGGCACCTGAAATGATCAGCTAAGGTACACTTAATTTCCCAACAAAGTTATATTAGTGAATTAAATAACAGAGAATAGTTCTGCTGGTGAAATCCTTTTTTGTGCATGGCCCAAACTGTGTATAAATTACATATGCAGGGCTGCATGGGAGCTAATGTCATTGTTACAGACTCTGAGCACCAGAGTGTACAGAGCATGCCAAGATCTTCCTAAAGAGGCAAATGCAAGTACGGTAATTAAATGTGGTGTTCCAGTCTCTGGGGGAAAGCAAACACCAGCATAATGAATCTGAGGTATGGTATTTGCAAGCCAGTCACAAAATCCCACCACCTCGTGTGCATCTTTAAGCATAGATATTTGATCTTGGTTGCAGAGACCTAATTTCCAGGAATGTGCCAACGTCACAGCTAGTCAGCCAGTTGGTGTTTTAAGTGGGCTACTTTGGAAATAAGTTATTGTGCATGTAAACACAAAGAGGTCTTGTCTCAATCCATTTGTAAAGACACTACTAAGAAATTCCCACCCCCAGCAACAAGCATGAACTTGTTACTCCTCACTGCTGTGCTGTGCTCAAACTACAAAATCTAGTTGCTCTTTAAACTCATATTTTACCTACAGTAAAACATTCAAATAATTTCCTGAGCTGGAATAGATTACTTCACAAAATTGGCTTGGAAATCTGTAGAACCCTCTAATTTATCTTCTCAGCAAAGTCCTCAGAAGTGATGTATTTCCTGATTTGATGTTCCTTTCCATATTTTAGATGGTTATTTATTTATTACTGTATTTAACATTACAGTATGGAACAGGCCCTTCCAGCAACCTGCCTATTTAACCCAAGCTTAATCACAGGACGTCAGCCAAGGGTAAACTCGTTCCACCTCAGGCACATATTTCCCGTTTTCTGGCAGGACAGAATCAACAACACAGAGGTTCTACAGCGGGCTGACACCTCCAGCATCCACAGACTCAGTTACAGACGCCTCAGATGGTTCGGCCACGTCAAACGGATGGACCAGGGACGCATTCCCAAGGACATGCTGAGTGAGGGTTACCGCCCACGAGGAAGTCCATGCTCCCGCTACAGGGATGACTGCAAGCGTGACATGAAGCTGGCAGGCATCGACCTCAGCACACGGGAGGAAACAGCTGAAGACCAGACAGCATGGAGGGCCACAGTCAAAAGCGATGTGCAATGTACTGAAATAGCAAAGACCAACGTGCTCCTCAATAAGAGAGCCAGAAGAAAAGCCAGAGCACCTTCCTCCTTCACCTGCGGCCACTGTGAACGAGACTGTCACTCGAGAGCACAGCTGTATAGCCACTCCAGAAAGTTCAAATAACCCCAAACCTACAACCCCAAGAACCATCGGAACGAGTGTCACACCATTGTCTCCCGAGATGTATGGATGTTGCTGCCACCATCGATGAATCACAGGACAATTTACAATGACCAGATAACCTACCAACTGGTACATCACTGGGGGAATGTGGGAAGAAACCCACACCAACACGAGTAGGGATGTACAAACTCCTTACAGATAGTGTCGGAGTTGAACTCTGAACTTAAGACACCCCAAGCTTAACAGTGTCGCGCTAACTGCAACGCTACCATTTTCAGAATCAATGAAGTTACAGACTCATTCATTGCTGCTTTTTGCTGACACATGATACTTAATTTTCATTCTAAAATGCAGATAAGGGAAAGTTATCTGTAGTATTTGTAGAAAGTACTCCATTGCAACAGTTGTTGAGACTATGAAAAGGCAAAGAGAAAATCTTTAGTATATAGCAGTGAAACTCTGTTACGGATGGTTCCAAGCTCGTTTGCAAAAGGAGGAAGGTTAAGCCTGTAAAAACACAGACCTACTGAAACACCAGCAGAAGCTCCAAAGACCTCACCCCAGGAAGAGGAAGGATACACCAAGGAGGTGGGCTATACCTGGAGACAATGTGAAAGACTGGCCCAGGACAGGACGCTCATGAAGAACTGTTGGTGGCCTGTGCCCAAGTAGGGATGATGACCTTAAGTACATAAATATGGTAGCAGTGACAATTGAAAGTCAATTTGAGCTTGAGGGCATCACACCAGAATGAGATTTCAAGATGGATGTAGAAGGAAGGACTCTGAATACTTGTGTAGCTTCTGTTAGATTTTCCAACACTGGATTTTATCTAACTAAGACTGGCAGAAAATAATATTGACAGATAATTTTTAAATTACTCTAGGACAACAAACAGTTTTACTCATTTTTATGAATTCTGTACAGAGAATTCTGATATCTATAAAAAGAGCAAATTGTGTGATATAACCGTCAAGAACAGTGCTCATTTATTTGTCTGCAAATAAAAAAGTCTGGTATTTTTGGTATTCCATTTAAAGTAAAGATAATGCCCTTTCAAATTTTAAACAAAATTGCAACACAATTAACAATGGGGTAGAATTTCCCACAGGCATAGGAATGAAAAGAGAATAAGAGTACTGCTGTCCAACTCATGCAAATTACAACATGTCCATACCTACAGTTCATAAGATTAAATCTGTGAGGATATTTTCACAACTTTATCTGTTTTCCAGTGAATTTCATTGATTAAAATGTGTAGCCTGTAATATTTATAGATGTCAATTCGAAACACAAGCTGAAATCATTTTTCACTGACAACTAAATGAGATAGACATGAGTGAATGGTATTATTACTTCAAAGTGATTAATTGACTTGAAGTGAAATGCTTAGAATACATTTCTCAAAATAAAAGTCAGAGTTCAATGATCTAAGAGGTGAATCATATTTATCATATGATCTCTGAAGAAGTAGCTTAAGCAGTTAAATATAAATTTAAAATGTAACACAAGTACTTTTCTCTTTGAGCTGTAGATACTGACTGATAGTTCTGAAGTTAGTGCCAGTGATGCATAATCTTCTGCAAAAGTATGTCCTACAAGCAGAAAGAAATTGCCAATCAATTGCTCAAATCACCAGTTATTTCACAAGTCCCAAGTTAATACTCAGCTAAATAATGGATGTTCATTAATTGATTACACATGCTTAGAGCATAACAGAGCACCTCATGGCCAACAAATTGTTTTTGGAGTATAGAAATTATCACTGTATAATTCTTGTGTGGCAGGGGCTCACATATGCAAGTATTGAGTCAGAAATTAAGCATATCACTGATGATAAGATATCAAAAGTGACATTTCTATACAAACTGACAGAAATACCATCCTGTAAATATAGTCTGAAAATGGGACCTGCCTTGCAGTATCTGTGAACAGGAAAAAAATGTATAGTTCTCGTTGAAGCCAGGGAAATGCACTGATGTGCCTAAGTCAATACTAACAAAAATAAATGGGGGAATAGATTCCAACTCTGAGTAATCAAAGCTTTGCACAATTATCCAACATGAAAAATTGAGCAAACTCAGATCTAAATCCATTGCATATGAAGTTACTCCATGGTAAACATACCTTTCATGCATACATTTCTACTTTTCTCAGCTCATTATAGTGACCTTTCCTCACTGCGGTTCAAAGGTCCATCAGTCATTGGGCCTAGCTGTAAAATTGTTCACAATAGTAAGTAATATAGTATTTTTTCTGATGATTTGTATTTTTATTTATCTTCACATGCATGTTCTGTTTCACACATCAGTATAAGCCATGTAAACAGAATCTTAAGCATGTGCAGGATAGACATCCTTCAGCTCTAACTTAAAACAGAAACTAATGGTGTGATTTAATAACTTTACTCCTTTACATAATAGTGAAATGCAGCAATAAATATCAGGCAACTAGACATCTGTCTTATTCAGTTGAATATACTTCCTAATAATATTGGACAAATAAGCACGTGAGCTTCTATTTTATATCTACCTGTTATTTGTATTACTTGTTTTTGTTTAAAGTGTTATAAAGCTGTAAGTACTTCCAAAATCAGCCAACACATTCTTGTCTCTCACTGTGGCTCTTTGCTGAGCTCCCTGTAGAGGTCTGGTGCATATATTTGTTCAATGATGAGAAATTCAGCACTGCTGACCTTCAAAGGGACTGAAAGCCAACACACAGGTGGAGCAAGTGATTGCAAGAGCAAATGGAACGGTAAGCTTTATTCTCATCAGATAATAGGAGTAAGGGAGTCTTAATAAGATCTTGGTGTAACTCACTTGGGATTTAGTGTAATGATTTGATCTCCATACTTAAGAAAAGGAATACTTGCCATAGAGAGAGTGCAGCAGAGAACAATCACTAGACTAGTTACATGGATGGTGGACTTGCTATGCCAGAAGAGATTGATGAGTCTGGTTTAGTTGCCATAGACTCTGAGTAAAACAGCAACAGAAACAGGCTCTTAAGCCAAATTTCCTCATGCCAACTATGGTGCCCACCAATCTAGTCGTATTTGCCGGTGTTTGGTCCAAGTGGCTCTGAACCCCTTTCAAACCCCAATCACTACAGCTAAACAAGAGCATCAGGCACATAATCAAGTTGCACACTATTCTGATTTGTAAACATATCACAGGTCTTTCACCATTATTGCTTCTGAATCCTGGAATTCCCTACCCAACAGCAGTACAGGTAATCCAAAAGGACAGCTGCTGTTCAAGGTAGTGAATCATTCTACCCCTCAGCGCAATAACTGTGGGCTTACTAACAGTGCTCAGATCACAAAACAACTCAGAAATCTTCTACAAAGTCAGTGTGACTAGAAATTGCCACAGCATAAGTTGTTATGCTTCCACACACACACAGCCAATTATAACACTTCCTGTGTAAGTTATGGATCATTGCCAAATAAGTTAGATCAGCTTCGCCTGCAAGCAGCTGCCTTGGAAATATTGGACCTCCACATACCAGCAGAGCACAGGGTGTTCCCCAAATTCCATGTTAATTGTTGCATCCTTTTTCTATCCTCCTCAAGTTAATTGATGTTCTTAGTTCTCCAAACACACACAAATTCTTAAAGGATCCGCTTTGCCCTGATCTCTCACCCACAAATTCCACCAACCCCTACACAGATCCCAGCCTTGGACCCAGATATCATAGTTTCACTCTGAGCTTCCTAATCTGCCCTATATCTTCACCATTTTCACATTTTTTGCAGCTTTCCAGCATCCATGTCACTTTTCTTCCAGGAATCACAGCTTGAAACAAGCTTTGCTGGCTCCTCCCCACCATTTTCCAACTGGGTCTCCAAAGCTACCCTTCTAACCTTTGCTGGTTTCAGTTCCTTTCTTAGATTTGGAAAGGTATTTATCAGAATTAACTTTCATGGCCACAACTCTTTTCTTGGTAAATACTGCTGGCTCTGACTTATTCCACGTGGTTTCATTCCAACTTCACTGTTTAGAACACTAATTTTTCTGGAAAGGGCCATATGTCTGCCTTGCCAACCCCGCTCAGTTGTGCTGCTTTGTGAATTTCAATATAAAACTCAAGCCACACCACAAAGACATGGTTTGAGAGGTCAATAAGTTCAGTTAAAACCACACAAGCTGTCTGCTGCAACTTAAAAACTCTCATTCCCAGTTAAGACATCATCTTTTCCGCAGGCACACCAGCCCTCACAGGGATCAGAAGCATAAAGAGTAAGCAATTTCAGGTTCAAAGTAAAATATATTATCTGAGTACATACACATCACCACATACAACCCTGAGATTCGTTTTCTGCGGGCATGCTTAGCAAATCTATAGAACAGTAACTATAAACAGGATCAAACTGTGCAAATGCAGATATAAATAAAGCACAACAAATAAAGGGCATGAAATAACAAGATTAAAGAGTCCTTAAAGTGAGAGCATCGGTTATGGGAACACCAAAAATAGAATGAGTGTAGTTATCCTTTTATGTTCAAGAGCCTGATGGTTGAGGGGTAGTAACTGTACTTGAAGCTGGTGGTGCGAGTCCTGAGGCATCTTTACCTTCTACCTGATGACAGCAGTGAGAAAAGAGCATGGCCTGGGGGTGAGGACCTTTGATGACGGATGCTGCTTTTCTACAGCAACATTTCATGTCGATATGCACAATAGTTGGGAGGGTTTTACCTGTGATGTACTGGGCTGAATTCACTCAAAGGCATTGGTGTTCCCACACCAGGCCATAATGCAGCCAGCAGCACACTCTGAATGAATGAATGAAATTAATTTATTTCAGTCAGTACGAACATAACAAAAAGCATCATTTACAACAATGATTTCACAAGACAAAATTACAATAAAGAACATAGATATTCTTTAAAACAGACCGAAAGGGTATAGGCTGAAGCTACAGCTTATTACGCTTACCTCTCTTACTTAGACAACAACATATTTGGCATCAATCATCACATCAAAAACAAAAAAAATCATAATCTTTTAATACAAAATCCAATTCCAAATATCATTTATTTACATTACTCCCATTCATTTTAAATCATGTATTTTATATTTGTTCATTAAATATTTCTTAAATAATTTTTTAAACTTATTAAGTGTTATGCATGTTTTTAAACTTTTAATCCAACTGTTCCATAGATTCACCCCTCTGACTGAAATACAATGATTTTTTACATTTGTTCTTATCCTTTGTTTTTGAAATACACATGTTCCTCTCAAATCATGTTGACTTTCTCTCATTTTAAACAATCTTTGGATACTTTGTGGTAGCTGTCCATTTTTACTTTATACATAATTTGTATTATTTTAAAATCAATGAAATCTCTGAATTTTAAAGTGTTTAGTTGAATAAATACTAGATTGGTTGGCTCATAATTTGTCTTATTTACAATTCATATAACTTTCTTTTTGACTAGAAAAACAGAATTTGTATTTGTTTTGTATGTATTTCCCCACACCTCTACACAGTAAGTCATGTATGGGACTATAAATGACCAGTATAATGTATACAAAGATTCTTGATCTAAGAAATCTTGCGCCTTGTACAGTATTGCAATAGATATTGACATTTTTGCTTTGACATAATTTATTTGTGGTTTCCAGCTTAATTTACTCTCTATACCACTCCTAAAAATTTTGTTTCAGATACCTTATCAATTTCAACATCATTTATTCTATGAGTTTGGTACACGGTTTCCAAATATTATGAATTTAGTTTTACTTAGATTCAGTGATAATTTGTTAGTATCAAACCATTTCTTTATACTTTTTAGTTCTTTCTCCACTGTATCCAAAAGTTGTTTCAGATATTCCCCACTACAATATATAGTTGTATCATCAGCAAATAATATACATTTTAATGTCTGAGAAATCATACATATATCATTTATATACAAAATGAACAGCAATGGGCCAAGCACTGAACCTTGTGGAACCCCACAAGCTACCTTCAAAAGTTTTGAATTTGAGTTTTTTTTATGTACATACTGATACCTGGATTCCAAATAACTACTTAACCAGTCATGTGCCACCCCTCTAATACTATATATTTCTAATTTTGTTAATAATAGTTTATGGTCAATGGTGTCGAATGCTTTTTTTAGATCAAGAAATATTCCCATTGTGTATTAATTTCTTTCTGTAACGTTTGATATTTCTACAAAATCTTTTAATACTATTGTAGTGGTTCTGTTTTTTTCTGAAACCATATTGCTGTTTACAGAGTATATGATGTTTTGTTATAAAATCATTTAACCTTCTTACAAATATCTTTTCCAATATTTTGGAAAACTGTGAGAGCAAAGAAACTGGTCTATAATTTGAAAATACATGTTGATCTCCAACTTTGTATATTGGAACGATCTTGGCAATTTTCATTTTATTGGGAAATTTTCCAGCATTCAAAGACTGATTACAAATACGAGTCAGTGGTTTCACAACAGTCAATGATGTTTTGAATTAAATACATATCACATCCATTCCAATCTGTTGATTTCTTACTCTTTGATTTATACACTCCATCAATTATTTCTTTTTCATCAGTTGCTCCGATGAACATAGTGTAAATATTTATATTGATAATGTTACTATTTACTCCATCTTTATTGCTGGGGTCTGTAATTGATTTAGCTAAATTAGTTCCCACATTAACAAATAAATCATTAAACCTATCTGTAACCACATGTCAGGAGAAGTTTGCCAAGGTTTTTGATGACATGCTGATTTTCTGCAGAATCCTGAGGAAGCAGAGATGCAGTTTGCTTTCTTTGCAATTATATCTATTTGATGGGTCCAGGACTGGTCCTCTAAGATAGTGACTCCCTGGAATTTAAAGTTTCTGACCCTCTCCACCTCAGATCCTCTGATGAGGGCTGGCTCGTGCTTTCCCTCTCCTGAAGTCTACAATCAGTTCCTTGGTCTTATTGACATGAGTGAGAGATCGTTGTTATTAAACCACTCAACCAAATTTTCAATCTCCCTCCTGTATGCTAATTCAGCACCACCTTTGATACAGCCCACACATTGATGTCAACAGCAAACTTGTATATGGAGTTGGAGCTGTACTTAGCCACACGGTCATAAGTGTAAAGTGAGCAGGGCAGGGGGCTAAGTACACATCCCCACGGTGCCCCAGTGCTGATGGAAATTGTGGAGGAGATGTTTTTGCCCATCCAAACTGACTGGAGTCTATAAGCGAGGAAATCCAGGATCCAATTGCACAAGGGGGGTACTGAGGCCCAGGTACTGGAGTTTACTGATTAGTTTTGAGGGGGTGATGGTGTTAAATGCTGAGCTGTAATCGATAAAGGACATCCTGATGTATGCACCTTTGCTGTCCAGATGTTCCAGGGTTGCGTGAAGAGCCAACGAGGTGGCATCTACTGTAGACCTTTCGCTTCAGTAGGTGAATTGAAGCGGATCCAAGTCACCATTCAGCCAGGAGCTGATATGCTTCAAGACCAGCTTCTCAAAGCAGTTCATCAGTGTGGGTGCAAGTGCCACTGGACATTTGTCATTTAGACAGGTTACCATGCTCTTCTTGGGAACTGGTGCGATTGAAGGCTGCTTGAAGCAGTGGGTACTGAGAGGTGAGAGGTTGAAGATATCCGTGAAAACACCAACCTGTTGATCAGCACAGATCTTCAGTACTTTGCCAGGTTCTCAAGACAGACCCAATAATTTCCTTGGATTCACTCCCTTGAAGGCTGTCCAGATGTTCAGATACTGAGACCAAAGGATCATCGGGTAGACATGGGGGTGTGGAAATGTTCCTCCCTGCTCTGGTGAGCAAAGTGAGCATAGAAGGCATTGAGCTCATCTGGAAATGAAGCCGTGCTGTCCCCTGTGTCGCAAAATTTAACAGAGATGTCAACATCTCTGAGGATCCATCTTGGGCCCAACATATCAATGCAGTTACAAAAAAGGCAAGACAGTGTTATATTTCACTTGAAGTTTGTGAAGATTTGGTATGTCACCAAAGACACCTGCAGATTTCCACAGATGTATTGTGGAGAACGTTCTAACTGGCTGCATCACTGTCTGGTATCGGGGAGGGGCACATTGCAGCCAGTTGTGAACTCAGTCAGCTGCATCACGGTACCAGCCTCCCAGCGTCCAGGATATATTCAAGGAGCAGTGCCTCAAAATGGCAGCATCCATCATTAAGGACCCCCATCACCCAGGACATGCCCTCTTCTCATTGCTACCATCAGAAAGGAGGTATAGAAGCCTGAAGACACACACTTATCGATTCAGGAACAGCTTCTTCTCCTCTGCCATCAGATTTCTGCACAGACATTGAAACGATGAACACTACCTCACTGCTTCTTTTTTCCACTACTTGTTTAACTTTTACGTATATATAAAACTTCCTACTGCAATGCAGAGTTTGTGTATTATTATGTATTGCAGTGTACTGCTGCCACAAAGACAAGTTTCATGACATATACTGGTGAAATTACACCTGATTCTGATTCTAACCAATCTCCAGAGTGTTTGCAGCATTTTCTTGTTGGTAACTTTAGATTTCCATTATTTCCAGGGTTGTTTTTTTTTCCATTTCACGTTTCCTGAAAGGATGACCCAGTGAGCAAAAAACAAGTGCTAATTTTCCATTTGCACTTGTCCTACTTTACGATTTTTTTGCTACAGAGCTAGATATTTGGGCAGTCCAGACTATGTCAGAGATGTGTGGTTTCACATGTTTTGAACATCTCAAAATACACATTCTGCTTTTTTACTGTCACACATTTGAACACCAGTAAAGAACAACCCACCAGTTGAAATGGTTCCCTTTCTACAAGTGAGAAGTGACTTCCATAAAGAAGGAAGAGGGAAGCTTTGTGTAAGACACTCTGAAGGTCACAGAGCTATTCAACACAGGGACAGGCCCTTTGGCCCAACTTGTCCACGCTAGCCAAGTTGTCAGCCTCAGCTAGTCCCTTTGCCTGCATTTGGCCCGTATCCCTCTAAATCTTTCCTTTCCAACTGTCGTTAAGCATTATAATTGTACCCAACTATATATGAGGGGTGATTAATAAGTTCGTGGCCTAAGGTAGAAGGAGATGAGTTATTAACTTCAAACTTTCTGCATTTTCACTCAAAGAGTTGAATGGCACGTGCATGTAACGAGAGCTGTATAACTCATCTCCTTCTACCTTAGGCCACAAACTTATCAATCACCCCTGCTGTGGATCATCTGGAGGCACGTGCAGTTCAACTCTTTGAGTGATAATGCAGTACGTTTGAAGTTAATAACATCTCCTTTTACCTTAGGCCACGAACTTATCAATCACTCCTGCTGTGGACCACTTCTACAGAGAGGGGATCCGTATGCTCCACAACTCAGCAGATCAGGCAGCATCTATGGAAAGGAGTAAGCAGTCAATGTTTCAGGCCGAGACCCTTCATCAGGACTGGAAAGGAAGGGGAGAAGTCAGAATAAGAAGGTGGGGTGGAGGGAGGAAGAAGTACAAGGTGGTGGATGATAGGTGAAAGTAGGAGAGGGGGAGGGGTGAAGTAAAGAGCTGGGAAGTTGACTGGTGAAACAGATAAAGGGCTGAAGAATGGGGAATCTAATAAGAGAGGATAGGAGACCATGGAAGAAAGGGAAGGGGGAGGAGTACCAGAAGGAGTTGATGGGCAGGAAAGAAGAGAAAGTATGAGAGGGAAACGGGAATGGGGAATGGAGATGGAGAAGTGGGGGAGTGGGGGTGGGCAATTACTGGAAGTTTGAGAAGTCAATGTTCATGCCATCAGGTTGGAGGCTACCCAGACAAAATATGAGGTGGTACTCCTCCAACCTGAGTGTGGCTTCATACCGGCAGTAGAGGAGGCCACGGGAAAGAGAGGTAGAATTGAAATGTGTGGCCACTGGGAAATCCCACTTTTTGTGCTCAACGGAGTGAAGATGCTTGACAAAGCAGTCTCCTAATCTACATCTGGTCTCAACTATACACAGGCCACACCAGGAGCACCAGATACAGTGTATGACCCCAATAGACTTGAAGGTCAAGTAGCATCTCACCTGGAAGGACTGTTTGGGACTCTGAATGGTAGTGAAGGAGGAGGTGTAGGGGTAGGTGTGCCACTTGTTCCGCTTCAAAGGATGTGTTGGGAAGGAGATCAGTGGGGAAGGACGAGTGGACTAGGGAGTTCTCTCCTTTCAAATTACCCCTTCTCCAGCTCTTTATCTCTTTCACCAATCAAGTTCCCAGAGCCCCCACCCTCTCCTGGCTTCACCTATCTTCTGCCACTTTGTACTTCTTCCACCCGCCTCTCCCTCCAACTTCTTATTCTGACTTCTCCTCTTCCTTTCCAGTCCCGATGAAGGGTCTCAGCCTAAAATGTTGACTGTTTACCCTTTTCCATAGATGCTGCCTGGCCTGCCGATTTCCTCCAGAATTTTGTGTGTTTTGCATGGAATTATTGAGTTCTATCTGAACGCAAGCAACAAGTTCTCAATAATTATCAATGCTTGGAGGGGGGAGTGAAGTAAGATTCCCTAATCTTGTCATATTTGCCATTCACACTTAGAGCTGGATTTCTAAGGAGGAACTGAACAGGCTGGGGATTTTTTCCCCCTGGAACATTTTCTGTGTTGCTTTGGATTTCCAGAATCTGCAGAGTTTCTCATGTCTGTTGATAATTTTATTATCTTTACTGTCAATGTCCAACTTGCTCCCACTTTCACATGTGTATGATATATGTCTCCTTGACATCTTAATTGCTATCTCAAAAGACCGGATAAGCTACAAATATTCATTATATCAGCTTAGCAGGGACTAGGATCAATTGGGAGAGTGGGCAAGGGAATGGCAGATGGAGTTTAATTCCAACAGTGCAGTGTGGGATGGTGCATTTTGGGAAGTCAAACCAGAGCAGAATATGCATAGCAGGACCTGGGTTTGTTGTTGAATAAAGAGACATGGGTGTACAAGAAGGTAGTTACCTGAAAATGGGAAAACAGGCAGACACATTTGGGAGGAAGGCATGGGACATGCTTGCCTTCATCAGCCAAGGTATCAAGTATAAGAATTCACATGTCAAGCTACAGTTGTACAATATTTTAGTTAGGTTGCATTTAGAACATTATACTCAGTTCTGGCGACTAAAATTCAGGAAGCGCATTGTTAAGTCAAAGAGGATGCAGAAAAGATTCACAATAATGTTGCCTGGATTGTAGGACCAGAGTTATCAGAGAGATTGGACAGGTTAGGTCTGTTTTTTCCTTGAGCCAAGGAGGCGAAGAGGTGACATGGTAGAGGTATATACTATTATGAGAAGTGTAGATGGTGTAGATAACTGTAAACTGTTTTCCACATCTAAAACTAGAAGGAATAGTTTTAAGGATAGGGATAGGAAGTTTCAAGGGGATAAGATAGGTTATTTTCTTTTCAAAGTAGTTGGTATTTGGAACGAGTTGCCAGAGGAGGTGGTGGAGACAGGAACAGTAACAATACTTAAGAGGTACATGGATGGGTACCTAAATAATCAGGACACAGAAGGAAATAGGACCAATGATTTTCATGACTATGCCTGTGATATTGAACCTGATTCTGACTAGTATACGCAGGCATGATAGTCGGCATAGACCCAGTGGTCCAGAGCCTACTTCTATGCTGACGATACTGTGATTCTTCCAGCTATCTCATCTATACCTCCTCTCATCCTGCTTCCTCCATTCCTTTCTCCCTCTTTCTCTATTTCAGTCATATCTGTTCTGATGAAAAATGAGATCTCTATTAAGATGTTCTTCTCCTGCTTAAACATAGCCTTTTCTCTGCTATAATTGACAGGGTCTTCCATTTTGTTGTATGCATCTTTCACTCTCTCAACTCCATCCCAGCAAGCTTCACATTCTATGGGATATCTATTAAATGAAATTATGTTCCGTCATCTATACTAGGATTCCACCACCAGACATATCTACTCTTTGTCTTGTCTTGTCTTGTCCATACTGCACCAACCACTGCCACTGGGCTATAAACGTACAGGAGCAGTGTGTGGTTAAGTGCCTTGCTCAAGGACGGACACGCTGCCTCGGCTGAGGCTTGAACTAACGACCTTCAGACCACGAGACCAATGCCTTAACCACTTGGCAACGTGCAATAACCTCTTTGCACATACTGCATTATGAGGGGACCATTCCTGACCATAACACTTTCCTATGTAAGCACGATTGGTCGACCTTTATCTCTTCACTTTCCACCAGCCAGCCAGGGATTGACAGTCCTTCTGACTGAAACAGCCATTCACTTGCATTGTTTCTACTTTAGTCTACTACATTTAGTGCCCACATTGTGGTTCTTGCATTCGAGATACCAAGCACAGATTGATTGCCTGCTTTGCAGAATAACACCAGATTATCCCTAATCCACCAGTTTCTTTTCACTTAACACCCTGCCCGTGTCCCCCCCGACCTCTGAGAGTGTAAAACAAAAATTACATTTGTGTTGGATCGTTGTATAAGTGAGTGTTGTTTGTTATTACAGACTCTGTGAGCTTAATTTCCTTGTGAAATGACCAAAGGTAAATATTAATGAGTTTTCTCAGAAGTAAGCATTGAAGCCCATTGTTGGAAATAGCAAATATATGGTACATGATATCAAGCTAGTAATAAAGAGCACAGAACAAATATAAATAAATGTCTAAAGTAAACTGGATATTACGTATAGTTACCAAATCATTCTTTGCTGATATTTGGCATCTAAGTTTGTGTCATTTTAACATTGACAATCAATGTCATTATAGCCAATTGATGATATTTTCACTTTTCTAAAAATGACCTCAAGCAAAATGCAATTGCCTGGAAATACTGCCAAAGGAAATTTCAATTTGACAAAGACATAAGGCAAGATAAATTGGAGGATTTCTCCAGTGTCGGATGGGGTGACGTCTGTTGTAACACTTGCCTAAAAATTAAATCAAAGTTTAAAGCTGGATCTTGAAAAGTTACATTTCCCAAGCTGCTGAAAATCCACAAAAAAGATAAAAATGTCTCAATAAGTGTTGTGGTTTTCACTTTATGTGTAAAGAGCACGACAAAAATTCCATCAAGGTCAGCAAAACAAAAGAGTTTGGCATTGACTTCGAGAAGTAGGGCAGAATACACGCCACTGCTTATATCAGTGGTACAAGGTTGAAATGGTTGACAGCTTCAAGCACCTGGGTCTAATCAGTACTAACTTTTTGCCCTGATCTGGCCTCATGGACAATACAGCTAAGTAAGCACACTAAAACCTCTACTACTTCAGAAGGCCAAAGAAATTTGCCGCGTTCCTGATGACTCTCACCAATTTTTTTTAAACATACATATTGAAAACATTCTATTCCAATCCATCACCGCATGGTATGGCCGCTGCTCTGCTGAAGACCACAAGAAATTGCGGAGAGTTCTAAGCGCAGCCCTGTTCATCGTGAAGACCAGCCAACCCTGCATTAACTGTCTACACTTCCTGCTGCCTTAGGAAAGCTTACAAAGTAATCAAGAAGCCCTCATTCTCTCCCTCCCCAAACACAGGGCAGAAGTTAAAAGAGCTTGAGAACATAAACTACCAGCCTCAAGGACAGCTTCTGTCCCATCTTTATCAGATCTGAATGGCCTCCTTATATGCTAAAGAGGATATCTTGATCTTTGCATCTAAATGGTCGTGGCCCTTGCACCTTATACGTCTACCTGCACTGTCCGTTCTCTGTAACAGTCACATATCATCCTGCATTCTGTGTTCCTATTCACTACTTCAAAATAATTGTGTACAGAATGACCTTTTCACTGTTTTTCAGTACATGTGCCATTAATAAATCAATTCCAATTGAAATCCCATCTCTGAATATGACAAGTGTCATAAAATCAGTCAGCATTGAAACAGGCCCTTCAGCCCACCAAGTCTATGCTGACCATCCTGTCCATCAATTCTAGTTTATTCCCTCATATTCCCATAAACTCCCCAAACTTTGGCAAAAGACATTGAAGTAGAACAAGTGCAAGTGGTAAATTACCTTTGCACACTAGAAATGATTTGCAATGGGCAATTAAACCTCCAACCCATGCCCCTTTGGGATGTGTTTGGAAACAAGAGCACCCACAGAAAACACACACAGTGAGAGGGAGAACACAAAAACTCCATAAAGAAAGCACTGGAGATGGGAATAGAACTGGCCAGCTGAAAAGTAAAGCAACAGCTCTATCAGCTAAACAACTGTGGACCATTATGTTAACTACATTATAAAGCCTATATTTCCTATAGTTATGTAGGTATAAACATTTGTTAAATACAAGTCAGGGAAGAGTAATTCTTGTGTGAGGGATGGGCTGATTCAGCTCGCCGCTCAGCTCTATGCTGAACTAAGGGTCTGTGGGCGGACTGTCTGTGGAGTTGGAACGCTATTTGGTTGCGCTTATTGTTTGCTCGATTTGTTCTTTTTTCTGAGTGTTTGGCCAGCCCACCTTGGCCATGCCAACAGTGATGCCTATCTATGCTAATCTCATTGGCCCTCATTAGGCTTGTGTCCCTCCATGTCTTTCCTTCACAAATATCTTTCAAATGTTCTAATTGTGCCTGCCTCCAATGCTTCCTCTGGCAGCTCGTACCAGATAACTACCTCCCTCTGTGTGAAAATCTTACCCCTCAGATCTCCTTTAAATTTCTCCCCTCTTATCTTAAGATTGTGCCTTCTAGTTCTGGACACCCTTGTCCAAGAAAAATAGACTCTACCTCATAATGTTATAAACTTCTGTCAGGTCACCCCTTGGCTTCCTTCATATCAGTGAGAATAAATCCATCCCATTTAATCTCTCCTTGTAACTACAGCTGTCCATTCCAAGCAACATGCTTAAGAAATTCTTCTGCACTCTCTCTATTGCCACTACATCCTTCCTTTAGTGTGGCAATAAGAATAGCGCACAATGCTTTAAATGTCATCTAACCAATGTTTTGTACAATTGCAACATTACCCCTCAGGACTTACACCCAACGCCTTGGTTTACAAAGACAAGCATACCAAATGCCTTCCTCACCACCTTATCAAGTATGTCAATGCTTTCCATGAGCTATGGGCTTGTGCCTTAAGATTCCTCTGTACATTAACTATTTGTTCTATATCCCATCAGAATTTGACTTCCCAAAGTGCATTATGTCAGGTGTGCCTGGATTAAATTTAATCTGCCCCTACTCTGCTAATTTTCTGCCTGATCTAAGTTCTACTGTATCCTTAGACAATCTTCTTCACTCTCTACAACCCCATGAATTTTTGAGCAATCTGCAAACTTACAAATCAGACCACTCACATTATCATTTGAGCAACAAAGCTTCCAATGTCAATCCTTCAGGTTCACTGCTTGTCAGAGTTTTCCAATCAGAAAGACACACTCACCACTACCTACTTTCTCCTTTCACCAAGCCGATTTTGGAACCAGTATGCCAATATGTGTCAAATTCCAAGTCCCTTAACCTTTTCTAACAACCTCAACCATGTGGGACTTTGTCAAAAGCTTTATCCAAGTCCAGGTAAACCACATCAATCTTGCTGCTCTCAATTGTTTAGTTAGCTTTCCTTGACATCCTTTGATAGATAAGAGGCTGGGAATTTGTCCACTAGAATGTATGCCAATATTTCTAATGCTTCTCCTTCCTAATACAGATATATTCCAGAATATAAGCATATACCTCCCTTATCTATTTTGCCACCAGAACTTCTCCTTGTTGAATACAGTCGAGCTGTATTCATTCAGAACTTTGCTCGTATTTCAGCATGGAAACAAGCCTTTTATCCAATTCTATGCTGACCTGGTTGTCTGTCTGAGCTAATCCCATTTGCTTCTGTTTGGCCCACATCTCTCTAAATCTTTCCCACATTCACATCTGCCCAAATATATTTTAAAGATTGTAATGTACCACCACTGCCACTTCCTCTGGAAGCTTATTTCAGATACACATCGACTGAAAAAGTTGCCCCCTCAGGTTCTCTTTAAATCTCTCCCCTCTCACAAATCTTTGCACTCTAGATTTGGACCCACGTTCTTGGAGAAGGGGTTGACCATTCACCTCATCTGTGCCCCCAATGATTTTATATCCCTCTATAAGGTCACCCCCCTCTGCTTCTTTCACTCCATGGTGGATAAAAAGCCCCAGCCAATCAAGTATTTCCTCACAGCTTGCAATTTACCATTTCTAGCATGGGGTGAGAACATATAAGTTTGTTTCGTTAATTTGCAGAATAGGTGTCAAAGAACAGTGAAGCTGGTTACAAGACTTACAGACTGATTGTGATCAGCTGGGCAAGTGAGTCAAGAAATTGCAAATGGAGTTAAATTTGGATAGGTGCAAGGTTTTGCATGACATATCAGTGTAGAACTTTCTCAATGTATTGCAGGACCCTGGGGAATGTGGTAGGACAGAGGGATCTCTGAGTAGAAGAAAGTTTAGTAGTAGGTTTGCCTGAAAGTGCCTTTGCAGGTACACAGGGTGGTACTGAAGGTTTTTAGCATACTGGCCTTCATCAGTCTGGAAGCTGTGATATTATGTAGCAGTTGTATGAGACATTAATGAAGCTACTTCTGAAATATTGCTCTAGTGTTAATTACCCTGCAATAGGAAATATGTTCTCAAGCTGGACAAAGTGCAGAAGACTTCTGGAGAGTGATGGAGTGATTGAGCTGGTTGGGATATTTTTCTCCTGTGGGAGAAGGAGGGGTGATTTTATGGGGGTGTGAAAAATCATGAGGAGCAGAAGTATGGTCAGTACACACAGTTCCCCCCTACACCCCCACCCTGCACTGAGTTGGGGAATCAAGAACTAGACAGCAGAAATTTTTAAGATGAGATAGAAGAGAGTGAATTGGAACCTGAAAGGGTAACTTTTTCGCCCAGAGGGAGGTCAGCTTATGGAATGATCTGCTAGAGGAAATGGTTGAGGCAGGTACAATAACAACATTTAAAAGTTGATTTAGAGGGATGAGCCAACATGAACAGATTGGGCTACCTTAGATGGTAATCTTGGTTGGTGTTAACCATTTGGGCTGAAAAACTTGTTTCTGTGTGATATGACTTAATGACTCAATCCATCCAGCCTGATACTGTCCTTGCAAACCTTTTTTACACTCTTTGCAGTTCAATGACATCTTTCATTCAGCTAGGAAACCTGAAATACACACAATGGATTAGCAACTGGAATCCTAACTTTAATTTCTTTCATTGAATTACCACAAAATTGAGTCAAGGGTCCGGAGCTCACTGTTCTAAGTAGGGGTAGAATGTGGATAGCATGAAACCTCAAGATGTTTAAAAAGCACTTGGATGAGCATAACGTGTGGACTGAGAACAACAATGTATCAGAGAGCTGGATGGCACATAAAAAATGCTAGAGGAACTCAGCAAATTAGGCTGAGACCCTTCATTAGATCTTATCATTTTGTGGGTGCTGCTCAAGATTGCCAGCATCTGCAGAATCTCTTGTGCTTATGTTCATGCTGTGCAATTCTCTTTGGTCCAATAAGCACACAGTGGGTCCACTGCTTTCCCCTCTGCCAAAATTGTCTGTGATTCTATCTGGTTCATGAGGCAACATTAGACAGAGAGAGAAAATCGCATGATAACTTTTAAGCTGCAGAAAAATTTATGGGCTAACAGCTTCAGTCAAACAATTTAATTAATAGTTAAATCACTTGTGAGACAAATGTTAGTTTGTTTATCTTTACAGCAGTAATATAATACACAGGCCACAAAATATGTTGGCACATTCTGAGAATACAATTCTCCCATGCATTTACTTCTGCCCTTGTTTATTAAAATAAAGAACAAAACACTCAAAATATGTCTAAATATTTTTAAATTAAAAGAAGTAAAACATGCAAAGTCACATGCTGGGTTATTTAGCTTCTGTGTTCTGCATCTTATATGTAAATATTAACAGATTAGCATTCATTGAGACAGACACTTAGTAATTGTATTTTCTTTTTTAAGCCAAGCCAATGGACCTGTTATTTAGCGTAACTCAATTATAAAAATCTAGACATGCAGAATGATCATTTGGAGGCTTTTCCCTGAACTATTTCTAATTTAGCAGCTTCTGAAATTTGTACACTGACAAATGTGCAAGTGTTATACTGTAGATGCAAAAGGTTTTAATAAAAATAAACAAAAGGACAATGAAAAATCTTGTAATATTACACTTACAATATATTAGGCATTTTACTGTAAAGTAGCAACTTTAGACACTAGTCTGTGGATATGTCATAGAACATATAAGTCAATGACATGACCTGGGATTCTCGGTGAGGGTGGACTGAACATTATCAGCAAAAACAGACAGTATTTAACAGATTTTGAACACTAAATTTCAGTTGGTCTGATACCAACAGGTATTTATCTTATTGTTTCATAAAATCTAAAAATATGCAATTTTGGCAAATGATAATAACTAAGAAGTCAGACGTAGCTAAAAATAAAATCTTGTTAAATATCAATCCTTAGTAGAAAGGTAACACAGATTTGTGTGAAAATCTATACATTATTATGAGGGCAAGAAGTTATAGAAAGACAGCTCTGCCAGTAAGTAAGGGAACTCAAGATGAATGGTAAGAGAACTTAACATCCAAAACTTTGACAGCAAAAAATTCAGAAGTAAATGCAATAAAATTACAGTAAAAACAACATCCACATTCAGTGAAAGAACAAAAAGGAAAGCCGTTCTATTCTTTCTACATGCAAGGCTATGAGGCTAAGGCACAGCTAAAATGCCAGCTATCAATTCACTGATAACACCATTGTTAGTGGCAGAATCTCAGATGGTGGGAAGGTGTATTGGACGGAGGTAGATCAGGTGGTTGAGTAGGGTTGTAACGACAACCATACACTCTACATCAGCAAGACTAAGGAATTAATTGTGGACTTCAGGAAAGTAAGTTAGGTGTGCACCCTAACTTAATTAGGGTCTGTGGTAGAAAAGTTGAGCAGCTTTAATTTCCGGGGCATCAATATCTCAGAGGGCCTATCCTTGGTCCAAGACATTGACACAACCATGAAGAAGGCATGCTAGTGGCTCTACTTCATTAGGAGTTTGAGGGAGATTTGGTATGTCAACGAAGACTCATAAATTTATACAGGTGTACAGCAGCAATCTGACTGGCTGCATTACTGCCTGGTATGGAAACTCCGATGACCTGGATTGTAGGAGGCTGCAGGTGGTTGTAGCCAGTGCCATCACAGGCACAACCTTCTGCACTAGTCTGTGCATCAAGAAGTTGACATTTATCATTAAATACTCTCACCATTCGGATAAACCCTCATTGCATTACTACCTTCAGAGCCTGAAGACCCACACTTATAGCAGCTTCTTTTACTCCACCGTCAGATTTCTGATTGATCAATTAACCCACAAAGCTTACCTTGTTATTCTTCTTTGATTTATTTACTTATTCAACTTAGAGTAATTTTTATTTCTTACACTGTACCGTTAATGGAAAACAAATCTCATGACATTTGTCAGTAATAATAAATTTGATTGGTATTCTGATTCTTAAATAGAATGGTAACTACATCTGAAAATAAATACATGAAATAGTTATCTCTGCCAAAAATGAATTGCTAAATACATGAACTCAGAGAGAAACTGAAGCAGTTGCTTATAGTCCATGACAAGAACACCGTAAAACAAAACAAGCAACATATAATAGGTACATATAGAAAGTCACAGGAGATGTTGAGAAAGGAGGCATGGATTCTAAACTGCATCTCAAAAAGAGCTGGAGAGGCGTGGAAGCAAATAGATTTAGCGCGGAAGTTCCAGACGCTGCATCCCTGTAACTAAAGAGCAAGGATTAAAATCACTGACCGCCAAAAGAGGTCAAATGTGGATTGAAGAGCAGTGAGAGACAGAGTGTTGAGACTACAGAGAGATTATATATATATATATATATTAAAAAAGTTTTAAAAACCATAACATTTGCATAGTCTTCAATCTGATTTTTTTCTGCAGAAAATGCAATAGCTTTGTAGCACTTGGCTTCCTTTCTTGCTCCTTCTAAACTAGGGTGACCTGTTTCTTCCTTCAGTTTAACCTCACCTGGTTTACTGGGAAATGTATTGTGTAACACCAAAAAAGATGAATTAAAAGTCTGTTGCAGTAACAGGAAGTAAATTCATTAGACCAGAAAATATGCCAGTCTAACACCACTAATGTCCAAGAATAACATTTTTTTTTTGGAGTTCTGCTGTACATCAGTTAAGACAAGGTGGAATCAGATACGATTTTTAAAAAAAGTTTTAGCCTGAAATTAAAAGTTAATAGCTTTCTGGAACAGGAAATATCCAAGTGCTTGATCGGAGAAGACTGAATATACTTTTACTCCAATCGAAACCGGTATAAAACAGAGCACGCTACCTACTATAACTGGCATCCCTGGTCTGAATAGCTGGCTGGGAATTGTAGTGAAAGCCGGAAGTTTGGTAGGTATGGAGACCCCAGTACCAACTTGACTGGAGGAGATCTGGTAAACGGTAAATCCAAAGGAAGGCAAAAATGTAGAAACAAACTCTAAGGGGGAAAGAATGAACTATGAACATTTAAAGTGGATGAGAGAGTGACAATTCCATCAATTCGACCTCAAATTCATCTTCCCCTCTATTAAGATCCTTTCCCTTCAAGTGCCAGTTTATTCTACCGCCTGGCCTCTCCGGCACCGTCCGGTGAAACTACCCGCGACGTGGTTATCAACCTGTCACTGTTCAACCAGCATTCCTGTGAACGAGAGCTAATTGTAAAAGCGTCCATCGCCACGTTATGTGCCGTGTGCCTGCGGTGATGCTCCAAAGAAGATTTGTCATTGCACCAGAGCGTGTGTGTGTATATATATATATATATATATGTATATATATATATATATATATATATATATATATATATATATATATATATATATATATATATATATATATATATAAACACACACACACACACACACACACACACACACACACACACACACACGTGTCTATGGCAATAAACTGAACTTTTTGACTTTATATCGCAGCATTGACGGACTGGCGCAAGTTTAGCGATGAATTGGTTACAGAGAGCGCAGGTGTTGGGGCGAACGCTGAGCTACAGAGCAATAGCTGATACAGCTATGGCTGGCGGAGGGTAGTTGTTACACAGCGCCGAGGTCCTGGGGTGTCCCTTGGATGCGAGACCCCTCTCTGCACTGCTCTTGCCAGCGGAGAGAATTCCCTCCGAAACACGCTCAACAGATGATGTCCACAGCATTTGAAAGACTTCAATATTCAGTACAGCACACGACATCGATTTTCCTTCTAGCTCGAGAAGAAATTTCCATTCTAAGAATTTTTTCCCCTTGATACTTCTCTTAGACCCCGAGATAATTATCAGAGCAACAGCGCTGATTTGTATACACCGTTGATGAACGCCTTGGTTTAAAGGCAAAAAAACTGCTGAAACAGGGAAGTCCGATGAAAAGCTGACTTGAAATCTTTACTCTGTTTTCCCCTTTTACAGATGCTGTCTGACTTCCCAGAAGGATTTCCAGCATTTTCTAGTTATATTCCAAAGTTTTAGATTCACCATGAATAGATGCGTTCAGTCTTCTAAAAAGACAACATTTAATTTCTTTATGATTGCTGTCTGATTGACTGCATCAGCTACAATATTTACTGATGCAGGTTATACTTGTATATCAGCGGACACATCAGCCCAAATTCAAACACATCCTCGGTATAATACTGCCTGCTTTAAAAGATCAGATTTTCGCCTGAAATTTACACACAACGAATATAAGTCGCTAGACTTATCAGCGGTGAATTCGCGGAATGTATGTCTTTCTGTATAAATACAGAATGAACACAATTTTCCAACCTCACCTTACGAGCCACTTCTCAGTTCGTCAGCTTTCTTCGCGCAATTTATAATCTACCGAAATGCATTCATCCGCGATCGCTCCTCTTTCTGCTCGTGAGCAAACGACGGCTGGACAATGAGCAGGAAATCCTCCTGCATTTTAAAAGACATTACACCGTGTCAGAGAGCCACCCCCTGGTTTATGCAATAACACATAAAACTGGCGAAATGCCAGAAACGGACGCAAAACCTGAGGACGCGACTCTAGGGATTCCAGATGCTCCAGAAGGGAAGATAAACAGACATTTTACGGAAATTAATTGGCCCACGTCACCTTCAATCACAGGAACCTGACGGAAGGGCGCGGATTTGGAACGGGACCTGGGGTTCGGAGTACATCTGGTGGCGAATTTTCTCCGTGTGTCCGCCTATCTGTTCAAGCTTATAAGCTTTCTAAGGCACTCGGAACAGAAACACAGTTCCGACCCCTTTCTACCAGTTTAGCAAACGTACTTCGGCATTTAGGAAGTGGAATCAGCAAAGTCCCGGAATTTTCGGGGCCGTTTTTGTAGGAATCTAGATAAGGGTGTTCAGGGTAATATATGAAAAGCAAAAATATGTTCACATATTGACTGAAATATCAATTTCAAGGTGTAGAAGAGAACAGGTCAAGATGAGGTTAAAGGACAATATCAGTTACTGATGCATACTGAGGTCTTTTGAAGCCCCTTTGAGTATATGCCTCCCAATCCAGCCGTCTTTCTTTTAGCTCTCCAATCCAACCCTGGTCCACTTTTCTTGACTCTTCTTCAGCCATTTGTTCTTCTGTTGTTCTTCCCTTCCAATGTTCTCCTGTGCTGTCCACCACTACCTCTCTCCCTCTCAATGCTTCTCTTGCACATTTCAGCTCCCCTACTCTCTATTCCTCTGCTGGTTACCATGGTCAGTGTCAGATATTCCCTCAGGTTAAAGTTTCCTCAGCTTGATTTACATACCAAGAAACACATTGTGGCATTGTTCCTTATACCACTTCCTGTGGCCGCTCTCAGAGATATGGTGCTAAAATAGAAGTGGTTTGTGCTATGGAAGCAGCTGGGTATTTGCAAAACTGATTTATTTAGCCCTCATATTTAAGTTGAGTATCAGAGTGTAATTGTCCAGATCTGAGGCTTTTAGCCAAAGCATGTTCTCAGAGAGGTACTGAGCCCACTTGTTTCCACTCAAAATGGAATGACTTATCCTAGCCATACCTCAAGCTTTAGTTACTGCTGTTGTATCTCAACTTCCAAGCTAGATTCTGCAAACAATGATCTACAGCTGACTACTTGCCCTAAAATCAGAAATTGATCCAAAAAAGTTTCTAAATCATAAAATTATTGCTGAATTCCACAAAGGATAAGCTGTGACTGATATGCCTTTCTAGTCTGACTGCTTGTTCACAGGTGTTGAAACATCCTTTTCAATTTTTGTTTATGAAACTGTGTATTAGCTCCTAATAATTATCGCTGGTGCACGTTGCTGTGTACGGGATGTCCGGAGAGGGTGAATGGATTTGTCGTATGCATTCTGGGGCAGTTCACCCACATTTGCACCCACCGGACTCTCAGCTTTCACCTGAGGCTTGAGGTACAGTAGCTGTTTGCATGTGACAGTGGCCACACCCTGGTACTCCACTTCAGTAGGTGGGCTAAACCAGGTGAGGGTAACCAGTAGGCCTCATACGCTGGCAAAATATGGACAAGCCTGTGCTACCCGGTGAAGTTGGTGAGCTTGGTGGATGAGAATAACAGTGAAATCCAATGGCCAAGAAGGCAGTTCTGCAACACCTCATGGAGAGCGAAGGGCAAGATAAGGCAAAGAGGAAGTCATAGTTATCTACTGCAATCAAGGAAGATCCCAGTTTGTGATGACTGCTTATACCACTGGACCCAGACTTCTGAGTCAAGAGAGTGGAACTGTCCCAGTGCAATGGCTTTTCCACTTTAAAAACTCTCCCACACAGGCTTCACCATCATTGTCAGATACAATGAACAAGCAACGTGCTAACGTGTACTTTGGATTGACTGTAAATCCACAAAATTAGTGCAGACACCCAATGGATTGCCTTCATACAATGCTTTCGACAATTGTGTCCTCTAAATCTTCATTTTCATTGCAACATTCAAGATGATTGTTGATATCATCAAATTCTTCATAGTTTCTAACTTGTTGAAGTAGTGAAATAGTTTCATTTTCACTCATGGTGGTTTCTGGCATCTCCAAGCCTAAATGCTTGAAACCACAGTAAGCAAAACAATTCTAAGTTGTCTTAATGCTTATTTTTCACCAACTATCAGTGACAAAATTCATTGTTTTTTGAACACAACCACTTGCAAATAACGCTATTTAAAAACTGTTCACTCTACGCACGGTAAAGTGTCTATCGGCTATACAAGTTCACGTTACTGATTCTAGTTAGGAACTGTTTGGCAACAGTCTCCTGTCCCAATTAAGTGGCATAGAGTCCCAAATAAACAAAGGGAATCCTGGTTATTTTCTCTCATAGTTTCTGTGTCTTAAGAGCTGTCCTAAATAAGCTGCTACCTCAATTAACTGATGGAGCAATTAACTGGAATCCACTGTATTTTAAAAGAGCTCCCTAAATCTGCTAGTGGTGATCTGATTCCAAAAGATTGTAAAGACAAAACTGCAGGACTTAAAATCCAAATTATGTTATATAGGGTTTAGCTAATTTTAAAATTTAAATTCTGGTGACAATTCATTAACGCAGTCAAAGGTTTTCATGTTCAGGACTTACCTGTGCAGTTTTGAACATATTAAAGTTTGAACTGTAACCAGTGTTCTAATGGTACCGAAACAGCTCATTGGAGATGTAATTAGCTCTGGAACAAATTCTTGTTATGATTCTTTACCCTCACTGCACTTTCTTTGTAGCCATTAACTTTATCCTCATTCATTATTGTTTTACCTTGTACTACCTCAATACCTATGTAATGGCATGTTCTGTATGAACAGTATGCAAGACAAACTTTTCATTGTATCCCAGCATACTTGTCAACAAAAACCAAATGCAACTCCAATTTCAATTTTAACTAATTTCAGTCCTAATGCACTGCCGAAGGAGAAGGAGGTTCTATTGTCCACTTGAGGAAAATCCACTGTACTTTACCTCTTTTCACTTCTAATCTGTTTCCTGTAACTTGTTGATTTACTATCCATAACATTACAACCATGGGCTTCAACATTAATGACAAGCTTCTTCACAAAGTGAATCAGAAATCCACAGGTACAGCACAGAACATATTTCCCTCACTGACCCTGTCTGTTACATCATACAAAAATTTAGTAAAATACAATTAATCTTGAATAAATCTGTCTGGCTTTCTCAAGTCAATCCACACTTGTCGAAATGTTTGTTGATTCTGTTCCTGATTATTGTTTGTGGAGCCTTCCTCACTACTGAGATAAAACTGGTTAGTCTATAATTATAACACCGTAAGTCATAGGAGCAGAAATAGGTCATTCAGCCCATCGAGTCTGCTCCACCATTCCATCATGGCTGATTTATTGTCCCTCTCAACCGCATTCTTCTCCTTACTCCCCATAAACTTTAACGCTCTGACTTATCGAAAACCTATCAACCACAAGTTCTGTGGCAATTCCTCCTCATCTCTGTTCTAAATAGACATCCCTTGACTCTAATGCTGTGCCATCTGGTCGCACACTCCCCCACTATAGGAAACACCCTTTTCATATCCATGCTATCTAGGCCTTTCAATATTTGTTAGGTTTCAATGAGATCTCCCTCATTCTTCGATATTCCAGTGAATACAGGCCCAGAACCATCAAATACTCCTCGTACATTAACCCTTTCATTCTCGTGAGGCTCCTCTGGACCCTGTCCAATGCCAGCACACCTTTTCTTTGATAAGGGGCTCAAAACTGCTCAGAATACCCCAGTCTGACCAGTTGCTTATAAAGCCTCAGCATTACATCCTTGGTTTTGCAATCTAGTCCTCCTGAAATGAATACTGGCATTTTTGTCTTCCTTGCCACTGACTCAACCAACAAGCTAACCTTTTGGGAATCTTGTACAAGGACTCCCAAGTCCCTTTAAACTTCTTATTTTTGAATTTTCTCACCGTTTAAAAAACAGTTCCTGCTTTTATTCCTTCTACCAATGTGCTTGACTATACACTACCCTACACGATATTTCATCTTCCACTTCTTTGCACATTCTTCCAATCTGTCTAAATCTATGTTAACTTCCTGTTTCCGCAACACTACCTGCCCCTCCCCCTATCTTCGTATCACCAGAAAACTTGGCTGCAAGGCTATAACATCAAAAGGAGTGGTCCCAACATCGACCCCTGTGGGACATTACTAGTGAGGCAGCCAACCAGATATGGCCCCCTTTATTCCCACTCTTTACCTCCTGCCAGTCAGCCAATCTCCTATCCATGCCAGTATCTTTCCTTTAATGTCATAAGCTTTTATCTTGTTAAGTAGTCTCATGTGTGGCAGCTTGTCAAAGGCCTTCTGAAAATTCAAGTATACAGCATTCACTGACTTTACTTTGTCTATCCTTCTTGTTATTTCCTCAAATAATTCCAACAGATTTATCAGATATAAATTCCCCTTAAGGAAACCATGCTAACTTTGGCCTATTTTATCATGTGCCTCCAAGTTACCCTGAAACTTCATCCTTAATAATAGACTCCAAAATCTTCCCAACCACTGAAGCCAGGCGAACTGGTCAATAATTTCCTTTCATCTGCCTTCCTCTCTTTTTAAAGAGTGAAGTGACATTTGTAGTTTTTTCATTCCTCTGGAACCATTTCAGAATCCAGTGATTCTGGAAAGATCATTACCAATGCCTCCACAATCTCTTCAACAACCTCTTTCAGACCTCTAAGATGTAGTCCATCTGTTCCAACTACCTTCAGACCATTCAGTTTCCCAAGTACCTTCTCCTCTGTAATTGCTACTAAACTCACTTCTGCCCCCTGACACTCTCAAATTTCTGGCATACTGCTAGTGTCTTCCACAGTGAAGACTGATGCAAAATAATTATTAATTTCATCTGCCATTTCTTTGTCCCCCATTACAACCTCTCCAGTATCTTTTCTGATTTCCACTCTCACCTCTCTTTTATTCTTTATACACTGTATCTGAAAAATAATTGGTATCCTCTTTTATATTATTGGCTAGCTCAGTGTTTCTCAAAGTGAGACAGTAATAACCACAGATTGCTAAATTTTCTGTCTTGCTATGCATTTCCACTATTTCCTGTCCTTACGTATATTTTTTTGGTTTTCATTTTGTTTTGAATTCACCCACCTTTAGCCAACCCTGAAGAAGCTCTTTTCCACTACTCTTGATGGTAAACGTTAATTATATTTCTCTCTCCACAGATGTTGCCTGACTTGATGATTATTATTTTTTACCATTTTCTGATATTACCGCAAATTTTTCATTGCTTTCAAAATAAAAATTTGAAATCTTTTTTCTAATAATAATGCATCAATTTAACTGTGGAATCATGCCTAGGTAATGTTAATGGGTAAAAAAAATAAGTAGATTACATCACTGATGTTGCTATCAAAGGCAAGTAAAAAGACATCCTGGAATCTGGAAAAAAATACAACCTGCTGATGAAACTTCAAACTGTTAAAGAGTAGAAACAACATGGGGAGAACAGTGGGTGAGGAATTCGCAGAACTCCTATTGAAGAGAAGAGCCGACTCTCTGAGTTCCTCGAATAGTTTATTTTTCCATTAACATAAGCCAGATATGAATAAACTATATTCTTCATTTTATTTATTCCCACACATAGTGACATGGTCTCACTGGAATATTCATGAATTCTCATGATCTTTGTCATTTAAGGGTCAAAATTTAAGGCTTCTTTGAATAAAATGTCATCAGTTACATCAATTGATAATTCTGAACTTGCGCTGAGTATATTTGCAATCTTTCTAACTGCTTTGTGTGTACTTTATTCTGTTCTTTGATCTGATAGTAGTCCTTTCAATTTGCTCTTCAATCTATCCACGCTTCACTTGTGTTGAGGAGGGCAAAGAGTTGGAAAAGACCGATGTGCAGGGTAATGGCAGGGGTAATGTTAACCTTAGCACGTTGAGAAGGAACAGAGCTAAAAGCATAGGAATGGTTCAGCAAATACAGTCAAAAGGAGAGGTAATAAGAGAAAATTAAAGAGAAAAAGTTAAAATGAAATGGGAAACATAGTTCACAGTACTGTATGTTAAGTCAGCTTAAAGATTTTACTGGAGTCAGGAAAATAGAAATGACAAAAGAATTAACTTTAGTGACAGGAATTTGCAATGCTACAGAGACTATACATACAGTATACAGATCCTGCATCATTGTTTTTACATGCCCCTACAGAGAAGATGTCATGACCCTGACAGTGGTGTCAAGAGAACAACCTCTCCCTCAACATGCAAAACAAAGGAGCTGATTGTGGACTTCAGGAGGAACGGAGACAGGATCACCACTATTGACATCAATGGATCAGGGGTTGTGAGGGTGAACTGCTTCAAGTTCCCTGATATACACACCACTGAGGATCTCACATGGTCTTTACATACCGGCTATGTGCTAAAAAAAGCACAACAGCACCTCTTTCACTTCAGACGTTTGAAGAAGTTTGGCATGAGGTCCCAAATCCTAAGGGCTTTCTATAGGGGTACAATTGAAAGCATCCTGACTGGCTGCCTGGTATGGGAACTGTACTTTCCTCAATTCCAGGACTCTGCAGAGAGTGGTGTAGACAGCCCAGCATTTCTGTAGTTGTGAACTTCCCACTATTCAGGACAATTACAGAGACAGGTGTGTAAAATGGATCATTGGGGACCCAAGTCATCCCAACACAATCTATTCCAGCTACTACCATCCGGGAAGTGGTACCACAACACTAAAGCCAGGACCAACAGACTCCAGGACAGCTTCTTCCACCAGGCCATCAGACGTTAATTCATGCTGATACCATTGTATTTCTAAGCTATATTGACTGTTCTGTTGTACATCTTACTGTACATACTATTCATTACAAATTACTATAACTTGCACGTTGCACATTCAGTTAGAGACGTAATGTAAAGATTTTTACTCCCCACGTATGTGAAGGATTTAAGGAATAAAGACAACTCAATTCAATTCGATACTATTATTCTCTATGGGTTTGTTGATTTTATGTGTGAGGACTGGGCATCAAGCTGTGGTGCCATGGGGGTGGTGGGGGGGTGTAGTGGGTGGGGTTGCTCAGGACTTTTTAATTCTGTGAATATGTTCTGTGTGTGAGACTGTTGGTGACGTGCTTTAGCACCTCGATGCCATAGTAATGCTATCTCGTTAGTTGTATTCATGTATGATTGAATGACAATGAAACTTGAATTGAATTGAACAAGCTGACGGGTGGGAGTAGAGAGTTGCTCTGGCAGAGAACTGGTGTGGACACGACACACTGATGGTCTCCTGTGCTGGAACAAGTTTATGATTCTATAATATTGATCCTGCACATTATACTCTCTAGCTGTGATCCAGCCACTGACAGCTGTAGGAATTTGAAAGACTCTTTGTTGACGTACCAAGCCTCCACTAACTTTGAAAGAAGTAGAACTGTGGGTGTGCCTTCTTCATGGTCACAGCAAAACATTGGAACCAACATAGATCCACCAAGATGCTGACGCCAAGGAACGTGAAACTGTTCACCCGTTCCACCACTGACCCCTCATTGAGGACTGGTGCTGTGCCCCTGACTTCACCTTCCTGCCGTCCACGATCAATTGCTTAGTCCTGCTGACACTGAGTGCGAGGTTGCTGTTGTGACATCACTTAGCCAGATCTACCTCACTCCTTGGCGCCTCCTCGTCGCCATCTGAGATTCTGGCAGTATCAGTGGTGTCATCAGATGCTGTCTGAGTTGCGCCTAGCTGCACAGTTGTGAGTGCATTGGGAGCAAAGCAGTGTGCTAAGCTCACATCCTTGAGCTTTCTATTGTTGATTGTCAGAGAGGGAAATATTATACTGATTCACACCCTCTGTGGTTTTCCAATAAGGAAAACAAGGATCCAGTTGCCAAGAAAGGTACAGAGGCCCAAATTCTGAAGCTTGTTAATTACTACTGAGAGGATAATAGTGTTGAACGCTATGTTGTAATTGATAAAGAGCAGGCTGGCATATGTTCTTTTACTGTTTTCTAGGTGCTCCAGGGAAGATTGGACAGCCAGTGAGAATGCATCCATTTTAGACCTGTTGCAGCGGCAGACAATTTGCAGCAGGTCCAGCTCCTTGCTCGGGCAAAAGTTAACAGTAGGCATGACTAAGCACTTCATCACAGCAGATGTGGCTGCTGACAGGTGATAGTCATTGAGGCATTTCTCTCTACTCCTTATGGACACTGGTTTGATTGATGCCCTTTCATAGCAGGTAGGAACCTCTGATTGCAGTAATAAAAGTTTGAAGATGTACTGCAACACTGCAGCTAGTTGGTTAACATAGGTTTTTAGTACCTTGTCTGCTACAATGTTTGAGCCTGGTGCCCTGCAATAGCTTACCCTTTTGAAGGATTTTCTAACATTGGCTTCTGAGATGAGGATCGCAAGGTTGCTGGATGCTGTGGAGGTTTGCAAAGGCATAGTATTATTTTCCCTTTCAAAGTGTGCAAAAAAGGAACTGAGTTCATTGGCGTGTGAATCATCGGCTGATGTATGGCTTTGTCTTATAGAACAGAGTGGCATGCATCTAATTGTGTCTCTAACTCCATACAGAATTGCTTTTTCACTCTCACAATGGCCTCCTGTAGATCATATATGGATTTCTTGTAGGGTTCTGGACCACAAGTCTCGAATGCCGCAGATCTAAAGCCTGCAGCAGATTGCGAATTTCCTAACTGATCCAGGGCTTCTGGTTTGAAAAGACTTGGCATGATCTGAAAGGCATACTCTTGTTAGCCTCTATGCAAAGCAAACACAGACTCTCCAGTCTCTTTTCATTACGGAAATATTCTGCCCTGGGTCATATTCTGATATATTGTGTCCTGGGTAACATTCTGGTGAATCTCCTCTGCACTTTTTATTGCACATTCATCTACTCGCTACAACAGCTTAAACACACACACACACACACACACACACACACACACACACACACACACACACACACACACACACACACACACACACACACACACACACACACACACACACACACACACACACACACACACACAAAAATATATGCTTAGAAACTAAATTACGTAACATCCTGTTTTCCTGTACTGATGGGTCTATTTCATTACCCAAGCTTCAGGACTTAGTTTCTCAGATGAAGGAACAGAATCTAGAGCGTGAGGAGCCCAGGATGGACTGAGGCAACCACTCCTGTTCTACATGTGGTCATCTATGCTCAGACACATGCAACAGGCTAAGTGAGTCATCCGTGATCTTGACAATGTAATATTGTGACCATGAGAAATCTCAATTAATCTGGGATGTCCCTCTTTGCAGTTTTTATAGAGCCCAGAATCTCAGCAGTTAATTAGTATTCCACTCAAATGCAATCTAATCCTGACCTTTTATGATGCATACAGTCTATTTTGAGTAGAAGTATCAGTGATCCTTTGATGAATCAAAGCTGTGAACTTAGCTGACCGGCTATGACCCCAACACAAAGTTGTTTACAATGTCAGCAATTTTCACATCATCAGAGTGAGCTGTATGTATGGCTGATGTTTTTGCTGCAGGCGTTTACACCAACTATGAAAAAACAATTACACTCCAATTACTTTGCACGGGTGGGTAAATACGTTCTTTGTTGACTTGAGAATAATTGGACCAATGGGAATGACCCCTTCTTTGGCATATAAAATTTTAAATCTTCTACCAAAATGTAACACTCTACACCATTCGTTTTCCTCTGCCATCCATCTGCCCATTCCTGAAGCCGATCCATATCTCTTGGAGCTTTGTTACTATCTCCTCCCAGTTCACCCTCTCTCTGCAAGTTTTTGTCTTCTGCTGACTCAACACCCTGGATACACAAGTCCAAGTGGACAACACAACATTGTATAGTACTGGCAGCAGTTCAGTGATAGCCCTAGTGCAGACACAGAATGAACAGTTCACTGAAAACTGTTCAGAACAAAGGAAAATAATAAAGGCCAGGCCAAACGGACTGCCAACTTACAGTAACACCATCACTGTGGCTTGAAAGCAATAGCCTAGAACTAAATTAATACTCGTCTTTAAAAGCATCTGTCTAAATCACTAATCTGTCCTGGAGTGTGGGCTGAGGTAAGCAGGGAGTGTTATCATCGCTATGTTTCAATCAAGACTTGAGAACGCTGAAGCAAAAGGAAGAGAGTTAAATACCATTACAAACAAGCCCTAATTGGCTGGAATGTGTGCACTCTCATGTGTGTGATTGCCGTCTTCCTTCAGCTGCCCACCGCGAGAGCTCCCAGGCTCCACAGCAGTTGTGATGATTACAGTACAGTAAAGGCCCTTCAGCTCATGTTGTGACAACGCTTTAACCTACTTGAATGTCAATCTAACACTTCCTTTGCCTATAGTTCATTCATCCATGTGCCTGTCTAGGAGTCTCTTAAGTGTCCCTGATATAATTTGACACTATGACCACCCAAGGCAGTGTGTTCCCTTCACTCTGTGAGAAATACTACCTCTGACCTGCTCCCCTGTACTTTCCTCCAATCACCTTTAAATTATGTCCACCCATATTAGCCATCACCACTTGGGGATAAATACGCAAGATATCCACTCCATCAATGCCTCTTATGAATTTATACAGCTGTATCAAGTAACCTACCATCCTTCATTTCAAAGTGAAAAGTCCCAGCTCACTCACCCTTTCTTCCTAAGACATGCTCTCCAAGATTCAAAGTTCAAGTTTATTTATCATGTGTATATCAAAACCTACAGTGAAGTGTGTTGTTTGCATTAGCAACCAACACACTGGAGGCTGTGCGGGGGGCCAGCCCGCAAAGTTGCACATGCTTTCCAGTGCCAACGTAGCCTGCCAACAATGCTCATCTGAAACACACACACACACACACACACACACACACACACACACACACACACACACACACACACACACACACACACACACACACACACACACACACACACACACACACACACACACACACACACACACACACACACACACACACACCCCTGAACTCAAGACAGTTCATATTCTTCAGCCTCCAGTGGAGCCGGATTATGACTCACATTTGGATGCAGACACGTAGGCCCTGAACTATGGTCTCAACAAGTCGCGAACCCAAGGGGTCATCAGACCTCGTTCCACATGCCCGCACAAAAGTCCAGCTCCAGAATCCTCCAACAACACAGTGACCCTGGGGCAGCCACCAGCCTTCATCCGAGCAGATCTGTCGGCTGAACATCCAGCCTGGTCCATGGATCTCCCATGTCCATGTCACTGTCCTTTGAAAGTAGTGTAGAGAATTAAGACTCCAGAATCTAACTCCTCGAGCTCCCCCAATCCCTAAACCCTAAGCTCACCTCTAACTCCCAAAACTATCCCCACAAACCCCAAAAAATCACGAAGAAACAATGGAAGCTGAACTGTGGCTTCAAGTCGCCAAAAGGCAGCATACTGGCAAATCCTCGCTCTGCATCCTCTCTAAAGCTTTCACATCCTTCCAATATTGAGGTGATCAGAAATCAACAGAATATTCCAAGAGTGGTCTAACCAGAGTTTTACCAAGCTACAAAATTACCTTGCAGCCCTTGAAGTCAATCACCTGACTACTGATGGTTAACACACCATCCACGTGGCAATCTTGAGGGGTCCGTGGACATGGATTCCAAGATTCCTCTGTTCCTCCACACTGCTAAGAAATCCTGCCATTAATCCTGTTCCCTTCTTTCAAGTTCAGCTGTCTAAAGTGTATCACTTCACACGTTTAATACCATAGGCATTAGGAGCAGAATTAGGCCATTTGGCCCCTCGAGTCTGCTCCACCATTTCATCATGGCTGATCCATTTTTCCTCTCAGCCCCAATTCACCTGCCTCCTCCCTGTATCCCTTCATACCCTGAACAATCAAGAATCTGTCATCTACTGCCTTAAATATACCCAATAACTTGGCCTCCATAGCTGTCTGTGCAACGAATTTCACAGATTCTCCACTCTCTGGCTAAAGAAGTTGCTCTTAATTATAAAAGGATGCCCCTCTATTCTGAGGCTGTGTCCTCTGTTCCTAGATTCTCCCACCAGAGGAAATGTCCTCTCCACATCCACTCTATCACCCTTCATTCTAATTCCAGTGAATACAGGCCCTGAGCCATCAAATGCTCTTCATATGATGAGCTTTTCAAACCTGGAATCATTTTCAGGAAACTCCTTTGAACTCTCTCCAATTTCAGTACTTCCTTCCTAAGATAAACAGCCCAAAACTGCTCACGATACTCTAAGTGAGGCCTTACTCATGCTTTATAAATTCTCAACATCACATCCTTGCTTTTATATTCCAGTGCTCTTGAAATTATTGCTACTATTGCATTTGCCTTTCCCACCATAGCCTTAACCTGCAAATTAACATTTAGGGAATCCTACACAAGCACTCCTAAATCCCTTTGCATTTCATTTTTTTGTATTTTCTCTTCATTTAAAAAATAGTCAACACTTTCATTTATTCAACCAAAGTGCATGACCATACACTTCCTGATACCGTATTCCAACTGCCACTTCTTTGCCCATTCTCTTAACTTGTCTAGGTCCTTCTGTAGCCTCTCTACTTCCTCAAAGTTACCTATCCCTCCACCTATCTTCATATCATCTGCAAATTTTGCAACAAAGCCATTCACAATTCCTTCATCCAAATCATTAACATATAATGTAAAAAGACTCGGTCCCAACACCTGTCCCTGTGGAATACTAGTAGACACTGACAGCCAACCAGAAAAGGCTCCTATTATTCCCACTCTTTGCCTCCTGCCAAACAGCCACTGGTTTATCCATGTTAGAATCTTTCCTGTAATACCATGGGCTTGTAGCTTGTTAAGCAGCCTCATGTGTGGCAACTTGTCAAAGGCCTTCTGAAAATCCAAGTACACAGCATCAACTGATTCTCATTTGTTTATCCTGCTTGTAATTTCTTCAAAGTATTCCAGTAGATTTGTCAGGTGAGATTTTTCCTTGAGGAAACCATGCTGACTATGACCTATTGTATCATGTGCTTCCAAGTAACTTGAAACCACTTTCTTAACAATTGACTCCAACATCTCCCCAACCACTGAGGTCAGACTAACTGCCCTACAATTTCCTTTCTTCTGCCTCTTTCCATTCTTGAAGAGTGGAGTGACAGTTGAAAATTTCCAGTCTTCCTGATTCATTCCAGAACCTAGTGATTATTGAAAGATCATTACTAATGCTTCCACAAACTCTTCAGCCAACTCATTCAGAACCCCGGGGTGTACACTAACTCAGCTGGGTGATCTATCTACCTTTGGGTCTTTCGGTTTCCCAAGAACAGTCTCCCTATAATGGCAACTTCACACACACCTCTGATGCCTGGAACTTCCAGAATACTGCTAGTGTTTTCCACAGTAAAGAGTGATGCAAAATACTTATTCAGTTCATCTGCCATTCCTTGTCCCCCACTACTACCTCTCTAGCATCATTTTCTAACAGTCTGAGATCCTTTATGTATCTGAAAAATCTTCTGGTATTCTCTTTAATATTATCGGATAGCTTACTTTAGTATTCCATCTGTACCTTCTTAATGACTTTTTTAGCTGCCTTCAATTAGTAATTAAAATTTTCCCAGTCTTCTAACTTCCCACTAATTTTTGCTCTATTACATGCCCTCTCTTTGGTTTTTATGTTGGCTTTGACTTCTCCTGTTAGCCACAGTTATGTAATTTTGCCTTCAGAATATTTCTTCCTTTTTGTGAGGTATATGTCCTGTACCTTCCAAATTGCTTCCAGAAATTCCAGCCATTGCTGCTCTGCCATCATTTCCACCAGTGTTCTTTTCCAATCAATTTTGGCCAATTCCTCTCTCATGCCTCTGTAATTCCCTTTATTCTACTGTAATACTGATATAACTGACTTTAGCTTCTTTTTCTGAAAGTTCAGGGTGAATTCAATCATATTACAATCACGTACCCCAATGGTTCTTTTACCTTAACCTCTCTAATTAATTCTGGTTCATTGCACAACACCTAATCCGGAATAGCTGATCCCCTCATGAGCTCAACCATGAGCTGTTGTAAAAAGCCATCATGGGCATTCTAGAAACTCTTCCTCTTAGAATCCAGCACCAATCTGACTTTCCCAATCTACCTGCACATTGAATTCCCCCATGACAATTGTAACATTGCCCATTTGGCATGCATTTTCTAATCTCCACTTTTAATTTGTAGACCACATTAGTACTGCTGTTTGCAAGTCTGTATATATCTCCAATCAGGGTCTTTTCACCTTTACTGTTCCTTAGCTCTATCCACCATGATTCAATACCTTCTGACCCTATGTCACCTCTTTCATTTTTGAGTTGTTATCATTTTTTTTACCAACAAAGCAATGCCATCCCCTCTGCCTTCCTGCCTGTATACTTGAACATTAAGCTCCTAGCTATTATCTTCTTTCAGCCATGATTCAGTGTTGTGCCTACAACGTTTTACCTGCCAATCTGTAACTGTGCCACAAGTTCATCTACCTTATTCTGTATACTGCGCCCATTCAAATATACCATCTTCAGTCCTGTATTCACTCTTTTCAATGTTGTGCACCTTTTACATTGCAACTCGTCCTATTGACTGCAATTTTGCCCTGTCAGCAGCATCTCCTTGCTAGGAGTCTCACTACACGTTTCCTCTGGTTGTAAAGCAAATCCTGCAGGAGAACCTCGCCAAGCTCAAAGAATGTCACATTTTTATACCCTTTAAATACAAGGACAACATTTTCAATATTTGGAATTGCATAGTTTACTTCAATATTTTGGGTATGGGCAAAAGATTGCACAGAGTTGCACATTTACAAGGGAAACATAGCTTACGTGACCGATTCTTTTTTTTGTAATTTATTTTTTTATTGAAGTTCATCATCAAACAAACATTTCCATAAGATGTATTTCAGACATTGTACATATATATCATATAATCATATATATCACAAATCTCCACAAAGTATTTTCTGTGGTATACACTTATAGAAAAGAGTGGGAAGAAAAGACAAGCAAAAGGAAAGAACTATGTACAAGTAGGGAGTGATCTTTTTTTTACAACAGATTCATTGGTTTGTGAGAATAAAATCAGGCCTATGAGGCATTATGTAGTTAAACAATTTTTCCCAGTATAAATCAAATTGTTCCAGCTTATGATTAACAGATGTTGTTATCTTCTCCACTTTGTAAATGTCCATTGAAATTTCCATCCATGCATTTAAAGTTGGGCTCTCCTGTGATAACCATTTCCTAATAAGAGTCTTTTTACCAGCCACCAACAGTATATTCATTTAATATTTATCTCTTTTCAACCATTCTTGAGATATATATCCAAAATATATGGTCTTACTCTCTAAGGGTATTTCATATTTAAGGATGTCTTGTAAGGCATTTTGTATCCCCCTCCAATAGTTTTTGGTAACAGGGCAGTCCCAAAAAATATGATAATGATTTGCATTTTGATTTCCACAATTTTTCCAGCAAACAGGGAGGTTACTATCATAATGGGATTTCTGAGAGGGTGTAATAAAATATCTTATCAAGTTTTTCCATCCAAACTCCCTCCATTTCTGTGAACTGGTACACTTCCATTGATATCTCCATATTGTTGTCCATTCTTCCTCAGATATAATTATCCCTCCTTCCTTGTCCCATTTTGTTTTAATGTATGAAGTCGAATGTGTTTTAAGATTTGACAACCCCTTATACATGCTTGAAATGACTCTACTGCCATTGTTTGAATTATATGCTTTTCTAAAGAGCTCTATCAAGCATGTACTTGCCTTGGTTACATTTTTAAGCATCTTATTAACATATTGCCGCATCTGTAAATACTGATAAAAATCTTGTTTTTCTGATAAGTGTTTCTCTTTAAGCATTTCAAAACTGAACAGTGCTCCTTCTTTCATTATGTTGCAAAGAACTGTTATTTCTTTAGCTGTCCAGTCCTTAAATCTAGCATCCAATTTATTTGGTGTAAAATCCGAGTCATATGCACATCATTTAAGAATTGCAATATCTCCCACTAGATTATATTCTTTTATAGTAGTTTTCCATATTTTAAGAGTCAATTTCACCCATGGGTTATCAATAGTATTTATGTACCTTTGCAGGTTGTTATCAGCCAGAATTGCTTGTATGGGGATGGGAAATACCCGCTCCTCAACATTTTTCCATTGAGCGTCATATGATGGGTTGCACCAACATATCACAGCTCTCAACTGTGCTGCAAACTAATAATCTCTAAGAGAAGGTAGGCCCCATCCCCCCTTTTCCTTTGCTAATTGCAAAGTTTTGAGACGAACTCTAGGCCTTTTACCCTGCTAAATATACCTTGATAACATCTTGTTCCATTCATTGAATTGATTTTGATTAATCTCTATTGGTAGGGTCTGAAAGAGATATAACAGTCTGGGCAGAATATTCATTTTAATAGACTCAATCCTTGAACTGAGACTGAAAAAAGGAATCAGGTTCCATCTTGCCACATCTTCCTTAATTTTTTTATATAAAGGCTGATAATTACATTCTGTTAATTTTGCCAAATCTTTTGGCATAATGATGCCCAAATATTTGAAGGACTCTGTGTGCCACGCCGAGGGGTATGGACTTTCAATTTCTCTTGGTGGGCTATAGTAATATGAAAGTAATTGGGTTTTATCTGTATTGATCTTGTATCCTGATAATTGACCATATTGTTCAAAGGATTGCATCAATTTAGGTAAACAGTATGTTACTTGCCCTAGATAGATCAAAATGTCATCCGCATAACAAGCCAATTTATGCTCTGTCCCTTTAATAGTAATTCCCCTGATATCTCTTTTTCTCGAAGTCCAAAGTAAATTTATTATCGAAGTCTGTATTGTTACCATGTACTGCCTTGAGATTCATTTCTTTGAATTTTCAAATGGTTACAGAAGGAAAAAAAATTATCAACCCTTCCCCCCTCCCCTTAACCCCTCCCCCCTAACATATCCCTGTAGAAGGAGAAAAAAAAGAGAAAAACAAGAAAGAATGCCTGGATATCGGAAGATCCCCACATGCTCCATGGAGTTCATAATAGCTTTAGTATATATATTTATTTCTTTCCCCAAATAACCAATAATTTTATCTTCTGAGCACCTATATATTTAATCCTATCTTTTGTAAATAAGGGCATCAAATTTTCAAAAATATTTCATATTTATCTCTTAAATTATAAGTATTTTTTTCAAGTGGAATGCAGCTAAAAGCTATATCTATTTTCATTTTCTTAATGTATGTTAAAATTCTTTTTCTTTTCACCAGTCCATTAAGCCCATTAACATTAAAACTTAAAAAATTCAGTAAATTAGTCATTATTTTTAACAGGGCTACTCTAGTCTATAGTAATACCTAACTTTTCAACTTTCGTAGTACCTTGGGGAATCTTTTTAAAATTATCTGTGCTGCTATGTGTCTCCCCCACCCCCTCCGATTGTCCAGGCAAAGAAAGAAAGATGAAAGAAAAATAGATTATAAGGAAAAAAAAACAAAATACCCCCTACTAATGTTGTGAATAAAAAAAAAACACAACATTATCCCCCTCCGTTGTACAGGTCATGGCAATTGCCATGATTACACATGTGAATCCCGTAGCAATCAATCCGAAGTTCCCCCAGCTCCCCCGTAACATAAAAATGTATATATAAGAGAAGAAAAAAAACACTACTCTCGATTAATATTTCTCAAGTTTTTACCTTTCTCCCCTTGTATCATATAATTAAGAATATATTTAAATATTCTTCTGTCCTTAAACATCTATCAACTCCATTCACTGTCCCTGTCTTCATCTTTAATCCGTTTCACTTTTAAATCTTTGGCTGTGGTTAGCAAATATTTGGGAGTGCTTGTGCAAATTCTTCTGCATCCCGATAATCAGTAAAAGATCTTCTTTTTCCATCATCGAAAAAAATTATCAGGGTTGCCGGGTGGTGCAATATAAATTTATAACCCTTTTCCCATAAAACTTTTTTCGCTGGGTTAAATTCTTTCTTTCTCTTCAAAAGGTCATAACTTATATCAGGATAGAAAAGAGCTGTTTTCCCTTCTATCATCAATGGCCCATTTCTCTTTCTGGCACGTTGGGCAGTCGCCTTCAGGATCTTTTCTTTATCTTGATACCTTAAGCATTTTATCAAGATTGATCGTGGATTTTGATCAACTTGAGGTCTTGATCTTAAGGCTCTGTGAGCCCCTTCAATTTCAATTAACTGGGTTCCTTCTTCCATTTCCAAAATTTCCGGAATCCATTTCTGAAAAAAATTTATTGGATCCTCTCCCTCTATACCTTTTTTAAGTCCAACAATCTTAATATTATTTCGTCTGCTAAAATTTTCAAGTACATCCACTTTTTCCAACAAACGTTTTCTTTCTGATGTCCAGGCAGAAATATTATCTTCCATTTTATTCACTCTATCAATGGTGTCTCCTGTTGTTTCTTACAAGTTTTAAATTTTCTTGACCATTTTGTCCTGTCTTTTCATCATTTTATCAAACATAATCTTCATATTTTTAATATCTTTTTATTACTTTTAATGCTTTTAATTCATGCATTATTTGCACCAAAGATTTTTTATGTCTCCAATATCACCTCCAACCTCTTCCTGTTGCTCTTCTTTGTTTGTCTCTCCATCTTCGTCTGATTTATCCAGAGAATCTGATTCCACCTCATATTCACTTTCATTTTCAGTTCCGATCGTAGCTGGGATTTGTAGTTTGGGTTGCTCGTGTTTGCGCATGCCCCTTCCTTCACACATGCACAATTCCTGTTACTCTTTTTTTTGGAAACGGTTGATGTTGTCGCAGTTTCCTGTTCTGTATCGCCAGATGTAAAATGCACTTGAGCCGGATGCTCTTTCATGGCGGCCGGCCTTGATTCTTTTCCAACTTGTGTTGTCTTCAAAGTAGTAGTTTCCTTCTGCTTCTGTTTAGGAGACATATCTTAAGACAATCCTGAGTAGTTTATAAGTAATTTTTAAAAAGTATTTACTAACTTTTCTTCACATAAACATTATTTTACTGTTTTTTTACGGGAGAGCTGGATTTCCACATCTCGATCCTACGTCATCACATGACGTCCCCATTCCCCTGGTATCTTCATTTTGTCTGATGTATTGAGCTAATGGTTCCTGATATAATGCGAAGAGTAGCGGTGACCATGCACAACCTTGTCTCGTGCCCCTTTCTAGGGTAAGACTATTTGATAAATATCCATCAATTTTAATCCTAGCAGTAGGATTGTCATATAGTGTCTGTATAGTTTTAATAATTGTGTCTTGGAAACCAAATCTATGTAAAACTCTGTAAAGAAAATTCCAATTAACCAAATCAAATGTTTTTTCAGCGTCCACGCTTATCACTATTGCTTCGATTTTATTTTTTTGTATATGATCCATAATGTGAAGTGTCCTTTGTATATTGTCTTGTGTCTGATGTTGTCGTATAAAACCTGTCTGATTGTTACGTATCAGTATGGGTAGAAACTCCTCTAATCGTTTGGCCATAATGGAGGTAAATAATTGATAATCTACATTAAGAATGGATATTGGTCTAAATGACCTGCATTCCATTTTATCCTTGCCTTCTTTCGGTATAGCTGAGATTATCGCTTCCTTCCAACTGGGTGGCATTTGTACCTTTTTTAGAGCCCAGTTCAGTGTGGGGAGTAAAACAGGAATTAACTCATTTTTAAATTCTTTGTACCACTCTGTCGTATACCCATCTGATCCTGGTGACTTGCTTAATTTAAGCCTATTAATTGCAGCTTTTAATTCAACTTCAGTTATGTCAGCAGTCATCGTTCTGTTTTGTTCTTCGCTTAAAGTGGGTAACTCTAAAGAATTCAAGAAAGTGTCAATTTGGGTTATGCTTCCCCCTGGAACTTTGGAATATAGAGTTTTGTAAAACACTTCAAAAGCTTCTTGAATTTCACTTAGCTTATTTTTTATCACTTTCGTTCTTGGGTCCCTAATTCTATGAATTGTATTTTCTGCTATAATTTGTTTTCAGTTTCCACGCCAGTATTTTCATAGTCTTTGATCCACTTTCATAATGTCTCTGTTTCAGAAACATTAAGTTTTTCCTGATTTCTTGCGTAGCCAAACATTTATTTCATCCTTAATTCTTTTAATTTCCCCTAATGTATCCTGTGCCAAATTCAATTTGTGTTTTTTCTCTAGTTCCTTCAGCCTACTTTGTAATTCCTCAAAATGCAAAGTGCACTGCAGATGCTGTGGTCAAATCAAGACGTACAAAAATTCTGGATGAACTCAGCAGGTCGGGCAGCATCCGTTGAATGGAGCAGTCAATGTTTCGGATCGAGTCCCTTCGTCAGGACTAAAGAAGGGGGGACAGGGGCCCTATAAAGGAGGTGGGGGGAGGGTGGAAAACCAATCAGAGGAAAGATCAAGGGGTGGGGGAGGGGAAGCAGGGAGGGGATTGGCAGGAGAGGTGAAGAAGGAATCTAAGGGGAAAGCACTATGGGTAGTAGAAGAAGGCAGAGTCATGAGAGGTGATAGGCAGCTAGAAGAGGAGACAGAGTGAAGGTGGGATGGGGGAAGGGAGAGGAAGGGAATTATCGGAAGTTGGAGAAATCGATGTTCATACCAAGGGGTTGGAGACTACCCAGACGGTAGATGAGATGTTGTTCCTCCAACCGAGGTTTGGCCTCATCATGGCAGTAGAGGAGGCCATGTATGGACATATCCGAATGGGAAAGTGAAGGAGAGTTGAAGTGAGTGGCAACCGGGAGATCCTGTCTGTTGTGTTGTTGCGGACGAAGCCGTCCCCCAATCTGCGTCGGGTCTCGCCGATGTAGAGAAGGCCGCACCGGGAGCACTGGATGCAATAGATTATCTTTCCCTCTCTACCCCTCTCTGCTTTTCGCAGGGATCGTTCCCTCCGCGACTGCCTGGTCCATACGTCCCTCCCCACAGATCTCCCACCTGGTACTTATCCCTGCAAGCATAAGTGCTACACCTGTCCCTACACCTCATCTCTTACCATCATTCAGGGCCCCAAACAGTCCTTCCAGGTGAGGCAACACTTCACTTGTGAGTCTGTTGGGGTAATCTATTGCATCCGGTGCTCCTGGTGCGGCCTCCTCTACATCGGGGAGACCCGATGCAGATTGGGGGACCGCTTCGTCGAGCACCTCTGCTCCCGACAACAACAGACAGGATCTCCCGGTTGCCACCCACTTCAACTCTGCTTCACATTCCCATTCGGATATGTCCATACATGGCCTCCTCTACTGCCATGATGAGGCCAAACTTCGGTTGGAGGAACAACATCTCATCTACCGTCTGGGTAGTCTCCAGCCCCTTGGTATGAACATCGAATTCTCCAACTTCCGGTAATTCCCTCCCTCTCCCTTCCCCCATCCCACCTTCACTCTGTCTCCTCTTCTAGCTGCCTATCACCTCTCATGACTCTGCCTTCTTCTACTACCCATAGTGCTTTCCCCTTAGATTCCTTCTTCACCTCTCCTGCCTATCCCCTCCCTGCTTCCCCTCCCCCATCCCTTGATCTTTCCTCTGATTGGTTTTTCACCTGGCACCTTCCACCCTCCCCCCACCTTCTTTATAGGGCCCCTGCCCCCTCCTTCTTTAGTCCTGACGAAGGGTCTTGACCCGAAACGTTGACTGCTCCTTTCAACGGATGCTGCCCAACCTGCTGAGTTCATCCAGCTTTTTTGTACATCTTGTAATTCCTCTAATGTTTTATTCCTTACTTTTTTTCTTATATGAAGATATCGCTATAATTTTCCCTCTTAAGACTGCCTTCAGAATATCCCATAAAATGGGAGGTGAAACCTCTGTATTATCAATAAATTCTAAGTAGAGACCAATTTCTTTTTTAATTTGTTCCTTAAAGTACGGATCATTGAGTAGACTTGAATTTAGTTTCCAAATAGTATTCTTTGGTTGTAGGTCAAAATCAACAGATAAATATGTAGGTACATGGTCACTTACATCATTTGTCCCAATTCCACAGGTGTTTATTTTGTCTTTGTCTTTTCCAAATGTTATGAAATAGTCTATTCTTGTATATACAGAATGGGGAGCAGAATAATGAGTGTAATCCCTTCTGTCGGGGAAAAGGTCCCTCCATATATTAATTAAACCAACATCCTCAAAAAGTGTATTAACTTTCTTATGTAAAGATTTAGTTTCATAGGTTTTTCTATTGGAAGAGTCTAAGTTTGGTTGTAATTGTAAATTTAAGTCTCCCCCACATATCAGGAGACCTTCTGTTTCCGTTACCATAATATCAGTAATTTTCTGAAAGAAACCAATATCACTTCCCGGGGGGTGTGTATATTCAATAGAGTAACTGAATTTCGGTCTATATTCCCCCTTACCAGAATAATTCTGAATGTTAAAGTACATTGGTTGAGACAATATGGCTCATTGAGATATTCTAAAAGCTTTTGAGGTCATAACCTAGACCACTTAAAATGACTTTATTTTACTATAAGTGAGAGATGGCTCTCTGGATATGCAAACACCTCAAATATTGATTGACAGAAGAAATATAGGTTCAGTTAAATATTAAGTGGAAAAATAGCTAAGTATGAACCTTCCTTAATCCCATCCAAATCTCAATTAACTAATGTGTTTCCCTGCCTATGTTTCAGTGGTGTGAAGCTCAGGACATTTCATTTTAAATGGATGGTTCTAATGTACTGAGCAATCTATTGCATCAGCTCATATCACATTAGAACATCTTTATACAAAAGTCCATTAAGAGAATGTTTTGTTAGTTTCTAAAGCATACCTATTAAATGGCTTCCTGCCCAAAGTTGGTATCTGTTTGATTCTGAAGAATATCCTTGTAATTATAAAATGGATTTACTGCGTGTAGGTTACATTTGCAAATAGTCTGAAAGCTGTTTCTTGCCCACATTAATGGCTGCTGCCATTTATCTTTTTAGTTGCTATTCCTTAACACACATGTCAAAGTGGCTGCTGATATTCTTCCTGATTGTTCTAGAACTTGACCACCAATGAAGTTAAACTCACTGGTCTTGACCAGTCATCCCTGTGAGATGTCACCTGGGATATTGCGTGCTGGTCTTGTCACTCTCGCTGCTATAGGAAGGACATGATCATGTTAGAGAGGGTGTAGCAAAGAACCACATGGATGTTGCCAGGACTGGAGGGATTGAGTTATGAGGAGAGACAAGAAAGGCAAAAAAAAAAGAAAGAAAGGATGTTTCTATTTTCCCTGGAGCAGAGAAATTGAGGAATGATCTTAAAGGGGTTTATAAAATCATGAGGAACATAGATATGGATGGTCATAGCATTTTCTGAGGGTAAGGAAGTCTAAAAGTTGAGGACGGAGGCTTAAGGTGAGAGAGCACACTTTAAAGGGGATCTGAGGGGTAAGTTGTTCACACAGATGGTGATGGATGTCCGAATCAGAATTGGAATCCGATTAAGTGTCACTGACATACCTCATTAAATTTGTTGCTTGCTGACAGTAGACATTAAAAGTATCACTAGAAGTAACATTCAAAAGAAATAAATCATGCAAAAGATAAATAACAACATCATGTTCATAGGTTCATGGACCATTGAGAAATCTGCTGGCAGAGGGAAAGAAGTTGTTCCCAAAACATTGATGTGGGTTTTCAGTCTTCTGTCTTCCTGATGATAGGAATGAGAAAAGCCCATGTTCTTAATGTTTGATGACATCTTATTGAGGCACTGCCTTTGAAGATGTCTTTGATAGTGGGGTGAGTTTTGCCTTATGATGGAGCTGATTGAGTCTACAATCCTCTACAATCTCTATTGTGATCCTATGCATTGGAGCCTCCATGCTAATCTGTAATGCAAACAGTCAGAATGCTCTCCACAGTACATCTATAGAAATTTACTGGAGTCTTTAGTAACAAACCAAATTTTCTGAAGCTCCTAATGAAGTATAGCCACTGGTGTACCTTCTTCATGATTGCATCAATGAGTTCGATGCCACTTGGATGATGATTCCCAGGAATCTGAAGCTGCTCACCATTTCCACTGCAGAATCCCTCATCAGTGATTGGTGTGTGTTCTCCCAATATCCTCTCCTTGAAGTCCACAATAATTTCCTTGGTCTTGCTGTTGTCTTGCTCACTCCCGTATGGCTCCTTGTCACCACCTGAAGTTCTACCATCAACAATGGAGTCATTGATAAGTCTACAGATGCCGTCTGAGCTGTGCTTAGCCACACAGTCATTGGTGTAGGGAGAGTAAAGCATCATGCGTCCTTGAGGTGCAGCTGTGTTGATTGACAGTGAGAAGGAGATGTTATTTCTGATCCACACTGACTAATGAGGAAGGTAGGAATTCAGTTGCCGAGGAAGTACAGAGGCTAGAACAAATGGTAGAAGTCAGCGCAATTACCATGATTAAATTATCTTTCTGCAGGTTTAGAGCAGTGTAAAAACTTTAAGCCCATTGAAACCAACCATTAAATGTGGGACATGTTGATTTTGCAGCTTTATAACTGGTCAGTGGGAGACAATAAAAAAAAAATTATGCTAACTGGCCCCCATCAACACCTTTCATTACAAAACTGTGGAGGTATGGATACCCTACTGAACAATTTTCTGTAATTTCTACTTGATGGACAAAATTGGCTAATGGATCTCTGTAACCCTTTGATGGCCAATTAGTCTTGGATGATTTATCCACTTTAAATGCTATCAGCCATGATAATACTTTTGCACTTAGTTGCAATTATATCCTATTCTAACCCCGATTACAGGACATCTTCTGGCAGTTTCTTCAGTTGTGTGAATCACTAATGTTGCGTACTCACTGTTCATGCTCTCTACTCCCACATGCAGGAAGTTTTCTCGTTGGCCGCAGCCCTGCTCCTCCAGCCCTTTTCCTGTTCTCATGCCATTGCACGTTTCCAGATTTCTTTAATGCTTATTGCTTCCCACATTCTCCCTTTGCTTGCCTTTTTAATTTATTATTTTCCCCTGAACTCTCTATAATCTCATTAGTTTAACAATTGTCAACTGGTCCTTTTCTCTCTTTTCTTTTGATTTTTTCCTCCTTCCATCACTTTCTTCCAAGCTGTTCCAAGTGTTGATGATCCTGTCAGGAAGCAGAGTGCTTCCAGCTGCACTCAGTTGAGTGAGGTACTATTGGAAACTATGTACTATCTCATTTTTATGTGTGTTTCTCTTCACAGGACTTAAAGAGCACAAATCTATGACTCTTAGGGTAAGAATGAGCAGTTGATGGTTGGTGCACATTGTTGGGCTGATAGCTCTTTGACTGTGCTCAAGGATTCTATGACCATTTTTGACCAATTGTGCAAAATCTTGCACAGAAAATGAATGAGTTCCAATATTGCATCCAGGCCCAGAGCGTATCAATGTGACAGGGCCCAGGTCTTAGAGCGAGGAATGACCCGATGGTTGGATGATTTAAACGCCAGGTCAGATGGATGGAAAAGGCCGGGTATCGGGACCAGAGGTGAGGGTTGGGCCAGTCCTGTTCACTGCACCGTGACATTTACTCCACTCTGCGCTGAACTGAGGCTGAGGATATGGCCTTCTTCAGCTGCTTCGGGCTTCGTGCCTAAGGATTCTCTTTCATTCTAAATGCTATTTGCTTCCTCTTATCTTTAAAATTTGATTTTTTTTCTCTCTGAACTTTGTGTGTTTGTCTTTTTAGTGGGTGTTTTTGAGTGTTTTTGTTTTGTACCTGCCTGTTAGGAGACAAAACTCAAGGTTGTATAACGTATATGCACTTTGACAATAAATGAATTTTAAACTTTGAACTTTCTGAGCTGAGTATTTTATAATGCAGTATAGTTTATTAAATGATACAAATGATAAGCTTTCAGCTTTAGCTCGGAGATCAATTCAAGTTAAAGAGGTCATAACATATTGTGATACTTCTAACACTTCTGATTTAATCTTTCCAAGCTGCGGCTCATTTTGAAACCAAACAAATGCAATCACAATGACATTAAATGAAGATAACCGGCATAAGATAACATTGTGCCTTTTATTCTTGAAAATAAAATTGCTGCCTGTTTTTGACCCTGTTAATTTTTTAACAATTCAATAACTCTACTACTTAGAAGTTGATTTACCAACTAAAATTTACACATTAAGTTTTGCGTTAGTGCTGAGGTCCCTCTCCGCTGGGCAACAACACATTTTTATGTAAGACCCCCATAGACATCTTAGATTTTCTTTATTCATCAACCAATCTTCTGTGGTATATATTAAAATGTTATCTATTAAGCCAGACTATTTGGGTGTTTTAAAAATTAGCAAAAAAATTCTCCACTATTATGAACTATACATTTCAGAAGGAGTTTCTAATAAGTGTATAAAAATTAGAATGAATCATTTCTAAAAGTAACTATATTCCAGATGCTGGAAATCTGAAATGAAAGCAGAAAATGCTAAAAATACTCAGGAGACCGGATAGGGAGAAACATTAACATTTCTGATCAATGGCCTTTCACCAATACTAGTTCTGATCTGTTAACCAGTGCTGTTGGCCTTGTTTTTATTTTTTCATCCTTTCTATTGATTATTTGTGCAGATCAGAATACTCAACCCACAGTTGTAAGCATTTACAACTGTGGGCAGCTATTGTATAATTTACGTTTATGTTTTTCTAGTGGAGGTTATTTATCTGATGCTGTGTCAGAGATGCTGCTGCAACTAAGCTTTTCATTATACTGTATTTGTTCACACATGTTGGTGCACATGGAAATAAACTCAACTTATCTGAATGAATTGATGACAGATCACTTTGAAGTTTACAATACTGTTGAATTGTGGATTCAGCCTATCTTAAAATCTCTTGTCGACAAAAAGAAGATGACCGTAGTCATGTAAGTGTTTCATCTGAGGGCTTGTTGATGGCTGATAAAACAAACAGCGGAATGAGTTGGGAAAATTATTGAGTTGGATAATAAAATGGCGAATATTGGAATGAGAGAAACTGTTTAAGAATATACCACAAGGCATCTGCTGAGTATGTACACAAGGGTCTCTCTGTACCCTGCTAGAGTTTTCTTCAGCGGCTGAAATGCTACTCGCTGAATTACAGTGTGGAATCCATCTGTCTCAAGTTCTAGTGGGCCTTTTGGTTTAAGATGGTGCTGATCATGCCCAGTGACTACTTAGCAGTGGCAAAATACGAAACAAAGAAAGCTAATGAATACCTTATTAACAACACTTAATTAGTAGTGATCACCGCTATTCATGGAGAGGCGTGCAGAGGCGAGGCTAGGCGAGCAGAGGTGGAGGCACGTGGAGGTGGGAGTGGGGAAAAGGCTTGATGTCCGATTGATTTAAGCACCGGGCTAAATCATAGTGGCGCAGTCCAGGCCTCAGAGCTGTCCAAGAGCGGGGGACAGCTCGGTATTTGGATGATTTTAGCGCTGGGTTGGATTGAAAAGGGTCAGGGGGTTGGGACCAGAAGCGAGGGTCGGGTGATTTCTGCCTGGTTCTGTTCTCTGTTCCACCATGTTTACTCATCTCTGAGCTGAACTGAGAAGATGTCTGCTGTTGTGTCTTTGGTACAACTTCAGTTTGAAGCTATTTGCTTACTTCTATTGTTTACAATTTGATTTTCTTTCTCTCTGCACATTGGATTTTTTTAATGGGTTCTTGTGGTGTTTCCTTGTTTTGTGGCTACTTGTAAGGAGATGGTTCTCAAGGTTGTATAACGTACACATACCTTGAACATAATATACACCACTGACAACTCTAAAAAAAATGCAGAGAGCAGCAACACAAGGTCTTATTTGAAATCACTCCAGACTTAATTACTTCAATCAGTAGGAACTGTAGAAGTCGCGACCCAAGTTGAGTTCTCACAGTAATGTGTCTCTGTTTTTTGTTTCTCAGCAGCCTGCAAACCACAATGCTGACCAATGGGTTGACAGCAGAGTAAATCACAATTAAACAAGATTGCACTATTGCCCCCGAACGATCTTCTCATGGGATCAGGCCTCATTTTCAGAACTAATGAGAAACAGTTCAAATACGCTAACTGCACCCCAGAGCCAAAGACAGCTGAGCGTCAATTGGTAAACTGCAGCGCGCAATTACTGAGTGTGTCTGCACACATTCAGAGGACAAACGCCAGACGCCGTCAGATTGTCCTCCTAGGCACCAGAAGATGGGCCTCAAATCAAAACCTGGAAGGCAAAGGCTATTTATTGATAGGTGTTTTTTTATCAATCTTTTTATTAATTTAAAAAGAGCATATATACAACAAGAGGGGAATTATCTCAAATATATATATCAACAACAGTACATAAAGAAGGTGAAATAAACATTGTCAAAATCATGCATAATATTAATCTGATATAGAAGGTATAATAATGAAAAGGATTCTCCTCTTATCAATTCATGAAGAGAAAAAAGACTTTTTGAAAATTTTATGTGAAAAAAACCCCACTATTCTATACAAACAAAAACAAAAAGGGAAAAAAAGGACGACTGGGCAGTCCATCCTGAGAGTAAAACCAAGAAAAGAAAGACTTCCTGATCAAATCCAAAACTTTGGAAAAATAACTGGAAGAGACTCAGTACAAAAATCAATAAATCAAATATTGAATAAAAGGTCAACGGATTTCTTCAAATTTAGAAGATGTATCAAATGTCTGACTTTTTATTTTCTCTAGACTTAAACAGGACATGATGGAGGAAAGCTAATAAAAAGCAGTAGGTGGTTTAGGATCCTTCTATTTAAGTAAAATGGCTCACCTAGCCAATAAATTTGAAAAGGCTATCATCCGCTGAGCGGAAACAGGAATATATCCTGCTTCCGATGGAATAATCCCAAAAATTGCTGTAAATAAATTTGGTTGTAAGTCCAGATCCAAGACATTTGATAAAGTTTTAAAGACATCTTTCCAAAAATTGTCCACCTTTTTGCAAGACCAAAACATGTGAGTTAAAGTGGCCAACTCAATATTACATCTATCGCAAATAGGATTGATATTGGGAAAAATACAGGCTAATTTATCCTTTGACATATGTGCTTGATGCACTACCTTGAACTGTATCAAGCAATGATGAGCACAAATAGATGAAGTATTTACCAAATGAAAAAATTTACTCCATTGATTACCTGAAAGTAACTTTTGAAATTCCAATTCCTAAGCACCTTTAATTTCATCGTTAGGTATCATTCGTAAATTCAATAACTATTTATAAATTGTAGCTATCGATCCTTTTTGAAGTGGTTTAACCTGAAAAAGGGTATCTTTCATATTAGGTGGATAAGCAAAGGGGTAAGATCTGTGTTATTGCATTTCCAACAATAATGGTTCGTCTTAAAGGCTCATTGTTTCTGGTCATCTAATAAAGAATTTTTTAATGTATTCCTTGCATAGTTTCCAAATATTGCTTTGTTCTTTATTGACATCTATGTGGCTGAAATTCACATCCTTATCAATACGAATGTATATTTCTTTAACTCCTTCAAATTCCTGCTGATGCCATTTCACAATTTCATTTCTTAATTACCAGGGCACTTGATGTTCAATTGCAATTTATCAAATTGTCCTTTTCACAAAATGTCAGTTCACAAATCATTCACCCTGGCCTGTTCTGTCCACCGGCTCAAAGTAGAGTGGTTTACAATGGAACACACACAAGATGCTGGAGGGACGCAGCAGGCCAGGCAGCATCTATAGGAAGAATTTTTTCAATGTTTCAGGCCGAGACCCTTTTCAGGACTAACTGAAAGAAGAGATAGTAAGAGATTTGAAAGTGGGGGGGGGGAGGGGGAGATCCGAAATGATAGGAGAAGACCGGAGGGGGAGGGATGAAGATAAGAGCTGGAAAGTTGATTGGCAAAAGGGATACACAGATGGAGAAGGGAGAGGATCATGGGACAGGAGGCCTAGGGAGAAAGAAAGGGGGAGGGGAGCACCAGAGGAAGATGGAGAGCAGGCAAGGAATGATTGTGAGAGGGACAGAGAGAGAAAAGAGAGAGAGAGAGAGAGAGAGAGAGAGAGAGAGAGAGAGAGAGAGAGAGAGAGAGAGAGAGAGAGAGAGAGAGAGAGAGAAATAACTAAATAGATAGATAGATAGATAAATAAGGGATGGGGTAAGAAGGAGAGGAGGGGCATTAACGGAAGTTAGAGAAATCAATGTTCATGCCATCAGGTTGGAGGCTACCCAGACGGAATATAAGGTGTTGTTCCTCCAATCTGAGTGTGGCTTCATTTTGACAGTGGAGGAGGCCATGGATAGACATATCGGAATGGGAATGGGACGTGGAATTAAAATGTGTGGCCACTGGAAGATCCTGCTTTCTCTGGCGGACAGAGCGTAGGTGTTCAGCGAAACGGTCTCCCAGTCTGCGTCGGGTCTCACCAATATATAAAAGGCCACACCGGGGGCACCGGACGCAGTATACCACACCAGCCGAGTCACGGGTGAAGTGTCACCTCACCTTGAAGAACTGTCTGGGGCCCTGAATGGTGATGAGGGAGGAAGTGTAAGGGCAGGTGTAGCACTTGAAGATGAGGCTACACTAAGGTTGGAGGAACAACACCTTATATTCCGTCTGGGTAGCCTCCAACCTGATGGCATGAATATTGATTTCTCCCCTTCTTACCTCATCCTTTATTTATTTATCTATCTATCTATCTATCTATCTATTTATTAATTATTTTTCCCACTTTTTTCTCTCTCTCTTTTCTCTCTCTCTGTCCCTCTCACAATCAGTCCTTGCCTGCTCTCCATCTCTCTCTGGTGCTCCCCTCCCCCTTTCTTTCTCCCTTGGCCTCCCATCCCATGATTTTCTTCCTTCTCCAGCCTTGTATCCCTTTTGCCAATCAACTTTCCAGCTCTTATCTTCATCCCCCCCCCTCCGGTCTTCTCCTATCATTTCGGATCTCCCATTTTCAAATCTCTTACTATCTCTTCTTTCAGTTAGTCCTGACGAAGGGTCTCGGCCCAAAACATCGACTGTACTTCTCCCTATAGATGCTGCCTGGCCTGCTGCGTTCCACCAGCATTTCGTGTGTGTTGCTTGAATTTCCAGCATCTGCAGATTTTCTCATGTTTGATTTAAAATGGAATAGTTCACAGTGTTGGAAACCGATTGCAGCTTTATTCTCAGTTAATACCGACCAGGTGTCAATTAAACAATCTTCCTTCACTGTGTTTCTTCGTTCAGTGGTTCCCAGCATCTCTTCTTAGCCAGCAACATGTCCTCCTAGAGTCTGATGGGATACTTGACATCTCTCTGGCTGCAACATTCCCCCTTTTGATTCATGATTAACATGATCACTGAATTATACAAGATGTTTAAGCAGGTAAGTCCAAACACCAGCAATAAGCCAATAAGCAATAGGAAGTTGTGGGAGAAGATATACACTGAGCAGACTTAGTCAACAGGTCCGTTAATTAATTTGAGGGGCACAAGTAACTCCTGAATAATGTTACATTTGCAATAAATGAATAAAGTAAAGGCAGTGATCCTGGTCTGGTGACATCTCTCAGTGGATGAGCATTTCAGAGACAGAGACCTCAGTTCACCGACCTTTACCATAGCCTTGGACTGGCATTGGAACAGACTGGTTGAGAAGATATTTAATTGAGGGAGGGTGTATTATGATGCTATTATCTAGCATTATTTAGTAGCTTGGGAGACTAAAATAGGAAGAGATGTACTCAGGGAAATTGAAAATGGAAATGTGGAAGCTACTTGGGGAGCACTTGCAAGAGGTTCTAGACAGGTTTGTCCCACTGAAGCAAGGAAAGAATGGAAGGGTGAAGGAACCATGGTTGACAAGAGAAATAGAACATGTAGTCAAGAGGAAAAAGAAAGAATACTTAAAGTTTATGAAGCAAAGATCAGACAGAACTTTTGACAGTTATAAATAGGCAGGAAGGAGCTTAAGAATGGACTTAGGAGATCTAGAAGGGAACATGAGAAGACCTTGGTGAATAGGATTAAGGAAAGCCAAGTTTTCTACACTTACATGAAGAGCAAGAGGATGACTAGAATAAGGGTAGGACCAGTTAGGGTTAAAAAAGAGAAAACATGTGCCTGGAATTAGAAGAGGTGGTTGAGGGGTCCTTAATACATATTGTGCTTCAGTATTCACCATTGAGAGGGTCCTTGACAAATATGACAACAGTGTAGGTCAGGCTAATATGGTAGAACATGTTGACATCAAGAAAGAGGATGTACTGGGACATTAGAAAAAACATTTAGGTATAGTTTTCTGGGGCTGCACAGGATATACCCCAGATTGCTACAGAAAGCGAGGAAAGGGATTGCTACACCTTTGACAATGATCTTGGTGACCTCACTGACTACAGATGTAATACCCGAAGATGGATGTTATTCCTCTTATCAAGGAAGGTAGTAGAGATAATCCTGGAATTATAGACCAGTGAGTCTTACATCAGCGGTGGGCAAACTATTGGAGAGGATTCTTAGTACAAAGTTTACAAGCATATAGAGAAGAATAGTTTGATTAGGGACAGTCAGCATGGCTTTGTGAGGGGCAGGTTGTGCCTCATGAGCCTGATTGAATTCTTCATGGAATTGACAAAACAAATTGGTGAAGTTAGAGCAGTGGATATATTGTATATGGATTTTAGTAAAGAGTTTGAAAAGATTCCCCATGATAAGCTCATTTAGGAAGTCAATAGGCATGGGATCCAGAGAAACTTGGTTGCATGGATTCAGACTTGGCATTCCCCCAGGAGACAGAGGGTGGCAGTGGATGAGCAAATTCTTCCTGGAGGTCGATGCCCACTATTGATCCTCAGGGATCTGTTCTGGGACTTGTATAAATGATTTGTTTATGGAAGTGGGATGGTGGATCAGTAAGTTTGCAGATGTCATAAAAGTTGGAGATGTTGTGGATAGTGTAGAGGGTTGCCATCGGTTACAACAGGGCATTGACAAGATGCAGAGCTGGACTGAAAAGTGACAAAAGGAGTTCAATCCACAAAAGTCTGAAGCTTTTGACTGAAGGCACATTACAGGGTTAATGGCAGGTTTCTTAGCAGTGTAGAGGGACTGAGGGATCTTGGGGTCAATGTCCAAAGATCCTTCAAAATTACCAAGCCGATAGGATGGTTAAGAAGGAGTATGATGTGTTGGTCTCAATTAGTTGAAGGATTGACTTCAAGAGCCATGAGAAAATGTTGCAGCTCTATAAAACTCTGGTTAGAACTTAATTGGAGTATTGTGTTCATTTCTGTGGTCACCTCATTATAGGAAGCTTCTGAGAGGGTGCAGAAGAGGTTGATCAGGATACTGCCTAGATTACAGAACATGTCTAATAAGGAAAGGTTGATCAAGCTAGCACTTTTTCCTTTGGAGTGAAGGAGGATGAAGGACAATGAATATGTATGAAATGATAAGATGTATTGTTAGAGCGGATAGAGAGCACCATTTTTCCCAGGGCATTAAAAGCTTATTAAAGAGGGCATAATTTTAAGGTGATTGGAGGAAACTATAGTGGGGATGTCAGAGGTAGGATTTTTTTGCACAGCGAGTGATGGGTGTGCAAAGCTCTGCCAGGGTACATTAGGGACATTTAGGAGAGTATGGATGGAAGAAAAATAGAGGGTTATGCATGAGGGAAGAGGTAGATTGATCTTGGAGTAGTTTAAAGGTCTGTCAGGCCTGCACTGTACTGTACTGCCTGTGTTCTATGTTTCAATAACTAAGCAAATAAGTGTAATGATAAATTCAGCAGTGATAATTTAAATAAACAAGACAGCTGGAAAAGAAAGAAAAACATATAAGTTCTCTTTTCGTGTAAACTTTAAAATTAAAATGTTAAATTATAATCTTCTGTGTACAGGGTGAAAAGAGACAAAAGCATCAGTCACTTCTGTGAGTGAAGTAATGGGGGAGAACCTGCTCTGCGGAATTAGGCATGGTAAACGTGCCTACTCCTGCTTCTGTGCTGACCGTGATAGCTCAGACTCTCGGGCTACAAATAAAGCACTGATTCTGATGAGAAGGGCATGCCACTGGTGACAATTGTGCTGAGAGCTGACTCCTTTTAGTCAATTAACATAGCGCCAATTAGCTTTTCCATTTTCTAGCATGAATTGATAATATGCTGTTGAACTGCCTTATGTAGTAAACGTTTAGAGTATGCAGTAATCTTTAATTTAATTTTGATGTGATCAGTGACGTTGCTGTACTGGGTAAATTTCTATTTTATCAAGTCAGCATCTTGCATAACCTTTCCTGCAAACTGAATTAGCTGGTCAGAATGAATAGCACAGATAAACCCCAACAAGTAAGTGTGTGTAACCAAAAATTGTGCTGTAACTTCTGCTGAATGTAGTTCATGTGGGAAAACTTTAACCCATTTAGTGAAGGTATCCACAACAATGAGAGGATGCTGTGTACCTGTATCTCCTTTGCAATTGGGGTCCAACATAAAATTTGCAATGCAATCCACTGAAGCCTCATTTGCATGTTACCGGTTACAAGATGAACTTCAAGTAGATCGCACTTTTGCATTGTACAGGAAAAGCACTACGATTACATCAAAAAAACTTTCCAAAAGACTCAAACACATATGCCAAACATCTTAAACAACATCTTCTAAATTTTGACTAAAACGTGGTTAGGAAAAGCAACATTTAAGGTTACTCAACACAAACAAAGTGCTAGAGGAACTCAGTAAGTCAAGCAAAATATTTGGGGGAATAGAAAATCAATGTTTTGGGCAGAATTACTTTATTCGGATCCTGATTTTAAATATATATTAATCACCAATTTCTCCATATTCAAGTCTAAAAGCCAAGACAGTTATAAGAGGTCCAGGTACGATCTCTGGAAAGCCATCTCCCAAACGAAGTGGAAATTCCATACCAAACTTGAATCAATAAAGGACGCTTGACAGTTGTGGCAGGGCTTGAATACTATCACCTCTTATAAAATTAAATCTAGCCACATAGGCCACAACAGAGCTATGCTTCCAGATGTGCTCAATATTTTCTATGCTTGCTTTGACTATCAAACTTGGAGGAACCATCATGAACACCCACAGCCCCCAATGATCCTGTGATTTCAGTCTCTGAGGCCAACGTGTGAACAGCCTTCAGGAGGGTGAACCTATGGAAAGTATTTGGCCTGGATGGGGTACCTGGCCAAGTACTAAAAGCCTGTGATGATCAACTGGCTGGAGTGTTCATTGAGATCTTTAACCTCTCACTTTGGCAGTCTGAGGTACCCAGCAGCTTCAAGTAGGTTTCAGTTGTACCAGTGCCTAAGAAGAACATTGCAACCTGCCTCAATGACTATCATCCAGAAGCACTTACATTCACAGTGATGAAGGGATTTGATGATTAAACATATCAACTCCTGCCTAAAAAGTGACCAGAATCCACTGCAATTAGCCTATTGGAGTAAGAGGTCCACAGCAGCTGCCATCACATTGGCTCTGCACTTAATCCTGGAACATCTGGACAGCAAAGGTACGTACATCTGGATGCTCTTTATTGACTACAGCTCAGTATTCAGTACCATTGTGGCCTCATAAGTAAGCAATAAGCTTCAAGACCTTGGCTTCAATACCTCCTTGTACAATTGGATCCTCAATTTCCTCACTTGCAGACTCCGATCAGTTTGGGTTGGCAGCAACATCTCCATCACGATTTCCATCAGCACAGTGGGCACCACAGGGATATGTGTTTAGCCCTCTACTCTACTTGCTTTACACTTATGACTGTGTAATTATGAAGAAAGTACAATTTGCCCCTACTTCCTTAGGAGTTAGCGAAGATTCGGTATGACATTTAAAACTTCGACAAACTTCTTTAGATATGTAGTGGAGAGGATATTGACAGTCTGCATCACAGCCTGGTATGGAAATGCCAATTCCCTTGAATGGAAAATCCTCCAAAAAGTAGTGGATACAGCCCAATTCATCATGGGTAAAGCCCTCTGCACACCATTAAGCACTGCTCTTGGCAAATATCATCCATCTTCAGGAATCCCCACCATGCAGGACATGCTCTCTTCTCGCTGTTGCCATCAGGAAAAAGTTACAGGATCCTTAGGACTCACACCACCAGGTTCCGGAACAGTTACAGCCCCTCAACCATCAGGCTCTTGAACCAAAGGGGATAACTTCACTCAACCTCATTAGCCCCATCATTGAACTATTCCCACAACCTCTGGATTTATTTTCAAGGATTCTTCATCTTATCTTCTCGATATTTATTGCTTATGTATGAGTGCTGGTGCCTGGCCTAGTGGATAAGGCATCGGTCTACTGATCTGAAGGTCACTGGTTCGAGCCTCAGCTGAGGCGGCGTGTTGTGTCCTTGAGCAAGGCACTTAACAACACATTGCTCTGCGACGACACCAGTGCCAAGCTGCTTAGGTCCTAGTGCCCTTCCCTTGGACAACATCGGTGGCGTGAAGAGGGGAAGGCTTGCAGCTTCCCTGCCCAGGCCTGCGCCCTGGAAACCTTCCAAAGTGCAAATCCATGGTCTCACGAGACGAACGGATGCCTATATAAAAATGTATAATAAGATGCATGATAGAGTGGTCAGAGAACATCTTTCTCCCCAGGGCAGAAATAGCTAATATGAGGGGGCACAATTTTAAGGTGATTGAGGATGTCAGAGATTTGTTTGTTAACATGGAGAGTGATGGGTGTGTTTCTGGGCTGTATGCTTTCCATGGGTTCACTCTCCTGAAGGATGATCATATGTTGGCCTCAGAGACCAAAATCACAGGACCATTAGAGTCTGTGGGAGTTCATGATGGCTCCTCCATGTTTTGACAGTCACAGCAAAAAAAGAAGGCATCGAGATCATCTGGAAGTGAGGAGCCATTGTCGCTTGATTTCACTTTGCAAGAGGTGATAGCATTTAGGCCCTGCCCCAGCCGTCAAGCATCCTTCATTGATTCAAGTTTAGTCAAGACTTGCCACTTCACTCGTAAGATGGCTTTCCGGAGATCGTGCCTGCACCTCTAGTAACCATCTTGGTCAGCAGAATGTTGCTGATCTGGCCCTCAGCAGACTGTGGATGTCATGGTTCATCCAGGGCTTCTGGTTGAGGAAGACTCTGAATGATTTTCTGAGCGCCCGATTTTTATAAAGTCCGTGACAACAATAGTGTGTTCATTCAGATCCAAAGAGCATGGCCCAGACCACCATCTCAAGCAATCCCATAGATGCTCCCCTGCCTCACACAACCTCCTCTTTGTTGTCCTAATCTCTGTAGCCTTGATCTTTAGTAATTGATTGTATGTTGACTGCCTCTCTCAGGCCGCCTGTTCTGCTTCCGAAGGGACGCAAACCCAGATGATCTAATTCCTTCCCAAGCCTGAAATGCTTCATTCTAGTCAAGATGGCACCTCCGAACAGTGCTCCCAAGGTTGATATCTTCTGGAGAGACCACAAAAGTATTTCTTTCACTTCTTTTCTGTCTTTTACCTCTGTTTTTCATATTGAACGTGTTTCTGGAACTGTTGGAGCCTGTGATTTGCAGTCTGGAGATTATCTGGGTGATGTGGCACTTTGCTGTCCCCGAGGGGATTCCGAGAGACAGCGAGCACGAGCATCGAGGTGAGGCGGCTGTGGGGGGGGGGGGGGCATGAGCCAATGTTTGGCTCCATTTCGCCAATTAAAGCTTCCATTGTTTGCTGATTGAAGCGATGAGGGAGATTGAGGCAAGTATGGAGTGTGAGTTCCAGCTGCCTGCCTGGTGGGATCACTCTGCTGCCAAAGAGGGGAGACTGTTCGGCCAGCCCTTGAGCACAGAGGATGTTACTGATGTTTCTCTGTTTGGATTTGGATATGGAAATGGATTTGGACAATGGTCTGGACTTTTTTTCAGGCTTACAGATTTTATATTTTGTGTTTTTGGCTTAATCTTCCTTGTTCTTTTGTGCAGGCAAGCGGGAAATTTGGGGTCAATGATCATGCAGCTGTTCTTTTCCTGTTGGAGGGAAACAGGAATCTGTCTGGAGAAGAAGAATTTCAGAGTTGTATATTTTGGAACCTTTAAACTTTTAATGTTCTGATGAATCATGTCTATATCATCAGTGAAGCTACATCTTTGCTGTTGTGTCGCCTAACCAATATTTGAAAATGTTGGACTAGACTTTCCTGCTTTTATATGAGCCGCAGTTAATGAGGGCAAGTGTCCTTCTTCCTTATCTACTTTGCTGCTAACTTCAGAGATCCTCACACACCAAGGCCCTTCTCTTCCTCAGCACCCCTTTGTGAATACTTAAATAATCAAATTCAATTTGCCGCTGCTCTGCCTATCTTAGCAAATGAACATCTTCCAGCACTTAACCACTATTCGTACTATCAATAGCAGCATTTCTTGTGTCATTTGTAAACTTACCGATCATACCTCGTGCATTGATATCCAAACCCGTATCTCATCCGTTCATCTGACAGTTGGTTGATTACAATCTTTTATGAACTGCTGCAGTCTTTCTATTGAAGATACATGTACAATGCTGCCAGGTACAGCTCCAGAGTTTATACCCGGCGACGATGACAGAAAAGTGATATATTTTCAGACAAGGATACTGTACGACTTGGAGGGAAATTCAAAGATGGTAATGTCCTGATCCAACGGTTATTGTAGCTTGTTAGTTAACATATTTACAAAAGAGTAATGATGGTTTTATTTTACATATCAACATTTTTAAAGAGCATGGAGATAACATTGAGAGCATTTTAACAAATGCAAGTTCATATTATTTTTTAATGCAGACTCTAAATGCTCAATAACCTTTCCAATCTTTAACTTCTGTTCATCTACCCCAACATAGAAACTGATATTACTGAAAGGGTGCTCAAAATCTTATTTGATCTGGTTTTAAATATAATCAAAGATCCTTTCATTTGAATTGAATTCATTAATATTGAAACCGATTTCCAGCAAGTTCCTTGAATCCCAAGCCCTGAATCACTTCTTCTAATCCATTCAGCAAAGGAGTAGATAATTCATCTTACAATGCCTGTGCCAGTTCACCCACTCCTGACCTTTTCCCTCAGTTCCACAATATTCTCAATTTTCTAATGATTCATCTTTGACCGCTGTTGAAACTGTGTATTTTAAACCAAAACTGAAGTGCAGCCTAACATATTTGCAAATGAAAAGTAAGATGACAAAGTCAGTGGTGTAGAAGCATTTGTGTAACAACTGGCAAATCATCCCACAGTGGCTGTAGACATACGCTCCTGAAGAAAGTTAGAGCACGTTCTGCTTCTCAGCTCATCAGTGGAATTGATGGTTTTCCATAGGGACATATCAGCTCTGCTCCAGTTTCTCCAGCCTGAACAGTTGTGGCCATTGCCATTGTCCATCAGAATGGTGAATTCACTAAGACTCATCCTTGTCATCATGAAGGGACTTTGATGTTTGTCTGGAATGCAAGCTGTTTGAGTTGGTCAGAGAGTGTAGCCTCTGGTGCTCTTCCTTTGGGCATTTGTCTAAAATCAGGAGTGTATAAATGGAATTTATACATAATTTCTTATGGGGGGGGGGAGGAAGCAAATCAAGAACCAGAGGATATAGGTTTAAGTTGAGAAGGGTGAGATTTAATAAGAACCTGAGGAGCAAGTTTCTTTTTTCCCAGGGATTGTCCTTATGTGGAATAAGCAGCAAGAGGAAGCACTTGAGGCAGTTACAATAATAACATATAATCAAGAGAAGAGCTGCAGATGCTGGAAATCCAAGCATCACATACAAAATGCTGGAGGAACTCAGCAGGTCAGGCAGCATCTATGGAAAAGAGTAAACAGTTGACGTTTCAGGCCGAGACCCTTCAACGGGTCCTGATGAAGGGTCTCGGCTCGAGACATCGATTGTTTACTCTTTCCCCACAGATGCCACCTGGCCTGCTGAGTTCCTCCAGTATTTTGTGTGCATTGTGTATATAACTCACTTTGACAGGCACATGGATAGGTTTAATGAGTATGGGTCAAACATGGGCAAATGGGACTAGCTTAAGTGGGATCTTGGTTGACATGGACCAGTTTGGCCAAAGGGTCTCTTTCCATGCTATAGGTCTCTACGTGCTCCATGTGTCTCTTCAATAGAGTCAGTGAGCTTCTAGTCAAGTCACGTCAAGTCAAGTCAAGTCACTTTTTATTATCATTTCGACCATAACTGCTGGCACAGTCACAGTAAAAATTAGACAACGTTTTTCAGGACCATGGTGCTACATGAACAATACAAAAACTACACTGAACTACGTAAAAACAACACAAAAACCACACTAGACTACAGGCCTACTCAGGACTGCATAAAGTACACAGAACAGTGCAGGCATTACAATCAATAATAAACAAGACAATAGGCACAGCAGAGGTCAGTAGGTTGGTAGTCCGATGGCTTGGGGGAAAATCTGTTACATAACTAAACAGCTGAATGGTGGCGTCCAGAATTCCGTCCGTTTCTGTACTCCCACCAAGTATTTCATTGCCACGGATGTAGTCCAATTTAATGTCCATTGGAGAGCAGAATGGACGGGAGAGCCGGCTGGATAGGGCTTGCTTTTCTCCTGGCACGGACTCCTGCCCACTTGCCTCGCTTCTGCTTCCTCGCACGCTGCTTACGCTGTCCCCAACTCCGGCCACCGGCATGAGGCGACTCTGAGGACTGCAGGCCCGATTCCCTCAGCAAGCGGACATCGGAGAGCAGAATGGACGGGAGGGCCGGCCGGCTAGGGCTTACAATTTTCCTGACACAAACTCCTGCCCGCTTGCCTCACTTCCGCTTCCACACACTCTGCCTACGACATCCCCAACTCCAGCTACCAGCATCAAGCGACTCCGAGGAGTGTAGTTGTACTGTAGTTGTAGTGTAGTTGGTACTGATATGTTGGTCTTAAGAGATCTTCAAGAATTTTTTTTGAGAAGGTGAGGATGGAAACTGCTCAGTCTCCTCTCAGGCTTGGAATAAGGGTCCTAACCCTTTACAGTCGTGAAGAACGAACCTGATGGCAGAAAGCTAAAAGATATTCGTATCTATTCATAATTAGCAGCTTGTTTTTCTAGACATGTCAGATAAGCGTGAGAGAAATGTCAAAGGCTCTGATTTTCGAATTAAGTCATACCAATGCCTATCAGATACCAGAAGAGCTGTAGGGCACGTTTTCACAACAAAGGTTGTGGCCAAGTAGAATGTGCTACCAGTGGAACCGGTGGAAACGGAAACAATTGCAACATTTAAAAAACATTTAGATGGATACTGGGATAAGTAAGAGTAGTAGGATACGGGCCTAATGCAGGCAAATGGGAGTTGTGTCAATAGGCATCATGGTTGGCATGAGCAAATTGGGCTGAGGGCCCGTTTTCTGTGTTGTGTGGCTCTGATCCTCGTTCGACATGTTTGGGCCTTATTTTATGGGGTATATTGGTTACTATGACATAACAGCTGCCTTATTGGAAGTGATTTCCATGTTGAAGTTGTTGCATGCTTCCATGAAATTATCCTTCATGATTCGGACCATGTTCATAAGTTATCGGATCAAACCATTATTGCCTGTGAGTACAGGAGCATAAGAAATCAAAATCAGATAGGGACAATCTATTCTCACATATTGTTACAACATAGAGAGACATTATTCATCCCATCAAGTATCTGCTAGCTCTCACAGCATACACCTTGTAACCACATTCCCATCAGCTCCGTCATTCAATCCTCAGTGATGTTCCATTGTTGAATAAAAAGTTGGCTCTTCAACCTTCTCTGTCATGCACAACAGAAGAGTCATTATAACATAAAAGTATGAGGAAATCTGCAGATGCTGGAAATTCAAACAACAACACGCACAAAATGCTGGTGGAACACAACAGGCCAGGCAGCATCTATAGGGAGAAGCGCTGTCGACGTTTTGGGCCGAGACCCTTCATCAGGACTAACTGAAAGGAAAGATAGTAAGAGATTTAAAAGTAGTGGGGGGAGGGGGAAATGCGAAATGATAGGAGAAGACCGGAGAGGGTGGGATGAAGCTAAGAGCTGGAAAGGTGATTGGCGAAAGTGATACAGAGCTGGAGAAGGGAAAGCATCATGGGACAGGAGGCCTCAGGAGAAAGAAAGGGGGGGGGGGAAGCACCAGAGGGAGATGGAGAACAGGCAAACAACTAAATATGTCAGGGATGGGGTAAGAAGGGGAGGAGGGACATTAACGGAATTTAGAGAAGTCAATGTTCATGCCATCAGGTTGGAGGCTACCCAGCCGGTATATAAGGTGTTGTTCCTCCAACCTGAGTTTGGATTCATTTTGACAATAGAGGAGGCCATAGATAGACATATCAGAATGGGAATGGGACGTGGAATTAAAATGTGTGGCCACTGGGAGATCCTGCTCTCTCTGGCAGACCGAGCGTAGGTGTTCAGCGAAACCGTCTCCCAGTCTGCGTCGGGTCTCACCAATATATAAAAGGCCACACTGGGAGCTTAGGACGCAGTATACCACACCAGCCGACTCACAGGTGAAGTGTCGCCTCACCTGGAAGGACTGTCTGGGGCCCTGAATGGTGGTGAGGGAGGAAGTGTAAGAGTAGGTGTAGCACTTGTTCCGTTTACAAAGGATAAGTGCCAGGAGGGAGATCGGTGGGAAGGGATGGGCAAGCCTCTTCTGGTTGGCTGTCGGTGACTAGTGGTATTCCACAGGGGTAGGTGTTGGGACCATTTCTTTTTACATTCTATGTTAATGATTTTGATGAAGGAATTGATGGCTTTATTGCAAAATTTGCAGATGATATGAAGATAGGCTGAGGGGCAGGTAGCTTTGAGGGAGTAGAGAGACTACAGAAGGGCTTAGACAAATTAGGGGAATGGGCAAAGAAGTGGCAGTTGGAATACAGTGTCAGGAAGTGTATGATCATGCACTTTGGTTGAAGAAATGAAAGGGTTAACTATTTTTTTAAATGGAGAGAAAATACAAAAAAAAACTGAGGCGCAAAGGGACTTGGGAGTGCTTATGTAGGATTCCCAAAATGTTAATTTGCAGGTTGAGGCTGTGGTGAGGAAGGCAAATGCAATAGTAGCATTCATTTCTAGAGTACCAGAACATAAAGGCAATGATGTAATGTTGAGAGTTTATAAAGCTCTGGTATATTATAAGCAGTTTTGGGCACCTTTTCTCAGAAAGGATGTGGTGAATCTGGGAAAGATTCAAAGGAGGTTCACCAAAATGATTCCAGGATTGATTGGCTTGTCATATGAAGAGCTTGCTGACTTTGGCCTATTTTATCGTTCGCCTGCAAGTAACCCAAAATCTCATCCTTAATAATAGACTTCAACATCTTCACAACCACTGAAATCTGGATAACTGGCCTTTAGTTTCCTTTCTTCTACCTACCTCCCTTCTTAAAGAGTGGATATTTGCAATATTCCAGTTCTCCACATCCATTCCAAAATCTCATGATTCTTGTGAGATCATTACTGATGCTTTAGCAATTTCATCAGCTGCCTCTTTTAGAACGCCTGAATGTAGTCTATCTTGTCCAAGAGACTTATCTACCTTCAGACTTTTCAACTTCCAAAGCACCTTCTCCTTAGTACTTGCAACAACACTCAATTCTTTCCTCTGAGACTCTTGAATTTCTGGCATACTGCTAGTGTCGTACTGATACAAAATACTTATAAAGTTCATTTGCCATTTCTGTATCATTTTCCAACAGTCCAATATCCACAGTTGTCTCTCTTTTACTCTTTATATATCTGAATAAACTATTGATATCTCTTTTTTATATTATTGACTAGCTTACTTTCATATTTCATCTTTTGTCTTCTTACAGCTGTTTTAGCTGCCTTCTGTTGGTTTTTAAAAGCTTCCCAATCCTCTAACTTCCCACTAATTTTATATATTGTATATTCCCTCTTTTGCTTTTATGTTGTATTTTCTCCCCTTGTCAGTCATGGTTGCCTCAACATCTCTTTAGGATACATATTCATACTTAGAACCTCTCAGAAACCAAAGTTCCTTAAACCTGTTATCTTTACAATAGACAATAGACAATAGGTGCAGAAGTAGACCATTCGGCCCTTCAAGTCTGCACCGCCATTTTGAGATCATGGCTGATCATCTACTATCAATACCCAGTTCCTGCCTTGTCCCCATATCCCTTGATTCCCCTATCCATAAGATACCTATCTAGCTCCTGCTTGAAAGCATCCAGAGAATTGGCCTCCACTACCTTCCGAGGCAGTGCATTCCAGACACCCACAACTCTCTGGGAGAAGAAGTTTTTCCTTAACTCTGTCCTAAATGACCTACCCCTTATTCTCAAACCATGCCCTCTGGTACTGGACTTTCTCAGCATCTGGAACATATTTCCTGCCTCTATCTTGTCCAATCCCTTAATAATCTTATATGTTTCAATCAGATCCCCTCTCAATCTCCTTAATTCCAGCTTGTACAAGCCCAGTCTCTCTAACCTCTCTGCGTAAGACAGTCCAGACATCCCAGGAATTAACCTCGTGAATCTACGCTGCACTTCCTCTACAGCCAGGATGTCCTTCCTTAACCCTGGAGACCAAAACTGTACACAATACTCCAGGTGTGGTCTCACCAGGGCTCTGTACAAATGCAAGAGGACTTCCTTGCTCTTGTACTCAATTCCCTTTGTAATAAAGGCCAACATTCCATTAGCCTTCTTCACTGCCTGCTGCACTTGCTCATTCACCTTCAGTAACTGATGAACAGGTTCTCCTAGATCTCTTTGTATTTCTCCCTTACCTAACTTTACACCATTCAGATAATAATCTGCCTTCCTGTTCTTATTCCCAAAGTGGATAACCTCACACTTATTCACATTAAACGTCATCTGCCAAGTATCTGCCCACTCACCCAACCTATCCAAGTCACCCTGAATTCTCCTAACATCCTCATCACATGTCACACTGCCACCCAGTTTAGTATCATCAGCAAATTTGCTGATGTTATTCTCAATGCCTTCATCTAAATCATTGACGTAAATCGTAAACAGCTGTGGTCCCAATACCAAACCCTGTGGCACCCCACTTGTCACCACCTGCCATTCCGAGAAACACCCATTCACCGCTACCCTTTCCTTTCTATCTGCCAACCAGTTTTCTATCCATGTCAATGTCTTCCCCCCAATGCCATGAGCTTTGATTTTACCCACCAATCTCCTATGTGGGACCTTATCAAATGCCTTCTGAAAATAAATTTTTTTAAAATTACCTTTCATTCTGACAGCAATATACAAGCTTTGTACTCTCAAAATTTCACTACTGAAAGCCTCCCACTTACCGTGCCGATAAAAAAATATTCACCCCCCCATGTTTTCACATTTTATTGTTTCACAGCATTGAATCACAGTGGATTTAATTTTTTTTGGCACTGATAAACAGGAAAAGACTCTTCCGTGTCAAAGTGAAAACTGATTTCTACAAAGTGATCAAAATTAATTACAAATATAAAACACAAAACAATTGCTTGTATAAATATCCACCCTCCTTTGACACACTGAATCATCACTGGTACAGCCAATTAGTTTTAGAAGTCACATAATTAGTTAAATGGAGATCTGTTTTTGAAGGCCTTTGAGCAGTCAAGGTGATTCCAGATACGCCTGTATCTGGAAGGTCCAACTGCTGGTGAGACAGTATGCTGGCAAAAACTACATCATGGAGACACTCCAAACAACTCCATGAGAAGGTTATTGAAAAACACAAGTCAGGAGATGGATACAAGAAAATTTCCAAGTCACTGAATATCCCTTTAATCAGTTAATTCAATCATCAAGAATTGGAAAGAATATGGCACAGCTGTAAATCTGCCTAAAGCAGGCTGTCCTCAAAAACTGAGTGCCTGTGCAAGAAGGGGACTAGTGAGGGAGGCCACCAAGAGACCTATGACAACTCTGGAGGAGTTACAAGCTTCAGTGGCTGAGATGGGAGAGACTGTGTATACAACAACTGTTGCCCGGGTGCTTCACCAGTTGCAGCTTTATGGAAGAGTGGCAAAGAGAACGTCACCAATGAAAAACTCACATGAGATCTTGGCTAGAGTTCGCTAGAACTCTGAAGTCAGCTGGAAGAAGGTTCTATGATCAGGTGAAACCAAAATTGAGGTTTTAGGCATCACACTGAACACTAAGTTTGGAGTAAACCATACACCGCACATCAACAAAAACACACCGTCCCTACTGTGAAGCATGGTGCTGGCTGCATCATGTTGTGGGGATACTTCACTGCAGCAAGCCCTGGAGGGCTTGTGAAGCTAGAGGGTTAAATTAATGCAGCAAAATACAGAGAAATCTTGGAGGAAATCCTAATGTGGTCTGCAAGAGAACTGCGACTTTGGAAAAGATCTGCTTTCCAGCAAGTCAATGACCCCAAGCATAAAGCCAAAGTTACACAGGAATGGCTTAAAAACAACAAAGTTAATATAAGCAGAAACGCAGAAATATAAGGAAAGTTAATATAAGCATGGAAAACGCAGAAAACCTACAGCACAATACAGGTCTTTCAGTCCACAAAGCTGTGCTGAACATGTCCTTTCCTGAGAAATTACCTAGGGTTACCCATAGCCCTCTACTTTTCTGAGCTCCATATACCTGTCCAGGAGTCTCTTAAAAGACCCTATCGTATCCACCTCTACCACCATCTCCTCTGCACCCTAATGACTAGAGTGGCCAAGTCAAAGTCCAGACGTCAATCCAATTGAGAATTTGTGTCTGGACTTGAAAAGGGCTGTTCACTCACAATCCCCATGCAATCTGACAGAGCTTGAGCAATTTTGTAAAGAACAATGGGAAAAAATTGCAGAGTCCTGATGTGCAAAGCTGATAGAGCTGTATCCACACAGACTCAAGGCTGTAATTGCTGTCAAAGGTATATTTACTAAGTACTGGGTATATTTACTAAGTACTGACTTGAAGGGTGTGAATACTTATGCATTCAATTATTTTGTTTTTATATGGAGGTGAATACTTATGCACTCAATTATTTTGTGTTTATATTAGTAATTAATTTAGATCAGCTTATAGAGATCTGTTTTCACTTTGACAGGAAGGAAGTTTTTTCTGTTGATTAAGTTTCAAAAAAGCCAAATTAAACCCATTGAGAATGATTGTTGTAAAACAATAAAACATGAACATTTACAAGGGGGTGACTACTTTTTATAGGCACTGCACCATGTACATCTTTGCTTGAAAACAACCTGTTCCAATCCACATTTGCTAGATCCTTTCTGATACCATCAAAACTGGCCTCTCCAACTTAGTTTTTCAATCCAAAGACCAGACATATCCTTCTCTATAATTATCTTGAAACTATGGGCATTATTATCACTAGATGAAAAGTGTCCCTGTGTTGGCGTGTGGCCTAGTGGATAAGGCATTGCTCTAGTGATCTGAAGGTCACTGGTGCGAGCCTCAACCGAGGCAATCTATTGTCCTTGAGCAAGGCACTTAACAACACGTTGCTCTGCGACGACACCGGTGCCAAGGTGCTTGGGTCTAGTGCCCTTCCCTTGGACAACGTCGGTGGTGTGGAGAGGGGAAGGCTTGCAGGTTGGGCAACTGCTGGTCTCTCTTACAACCCTGCCCAGGCCTGTGCCTTGGAAGGAAACCTTCCAAGGTGCAAATCCACGGTCTCACAAGACTATCAGATGCCTAAAAAAGAAAATGTCCCTCAACACAAACTTCTGTCACCTTCCGCTCTCTCCAGTTGGGACTTGATTAAGAAAAATTTCCTGAACACATTTGATGCACTCTATCCCATACAGTCCTTTTACATACTTGGAGAGTCCCAGTCAATATGTGGAAAGTTAAAATCACTTATTATTACAACCTAAACACACAAAATGCTGGAGGAACTCAGCAGGCAGACAGTAACTATGGAAAAGAATACAATTGATGTTTCAGGACAAGACACTTTGGCAGTCCTGAAGAAGGGTTTCAGCCCGAAATGTCAACTGTACTCTTGCCCATCGATGCTGCCTGGTCCGTTGAGTTCGCCCAGCAGTTTGTGTGTGTCGCTTGGATTTCCAGCATCTGCAGACTCTCTCTTGTTTATTATTACAAGCTTATGTCTCTTGCAACAGTCTGCAAGCTCTCTACCAATTTGCTGTTCTAAATCCTGGACTGTTGGATGGTCTATAATATAATCCCATTAACATGGTAATCCCTTTCTTGTTCTTCCATGCCACCCACTTAGCCTTAGTAGACGAGCTCTCCAGTTTGCACTTCCTGAGCGTTGTTGTGACATTTTCCCTGCCAGTCCTAGCCCTCCTGGAGCCAACTCTTATTAATGACTACGATATCATAATTCCACATGTTGATCCATGCCCTAAGCACATCTGCCTTTCCTACCAAACTCCTGGCATTGAAATATACGTAACTCAGAACATTAGTCCCACTAGGTTTAATCTTTCGATTCTTGACTTTGTATGTTGCCTTATCCACATCCTTCCCCATAGCATTCCACTATGTTGTTCTGATGCTGTGGTTCCCACTCCCCTGCACATCTAGTTTAACCCCTCCTCCCAAGCAGCACGAACAATTCTTCCTGCCAGGATATCAGTCTCCCTCGAGTTCAGGTGCAAACCACCTCCTCTGTCGGTATAGGTTCCACCTTCTCTATAAGAGAGCCCAATGTTCCAAAAATCTGAAGCTTTCCTTCCTGCACCAACTTCTTAGCCACGTGTTAAACTGTATGATCTTCCTATTTCTGACCTCACTAGCAGATGGCATGGATAGCAATCCTGAGAACACAGCTCTGGCGGCCCTGTCCTTTAACTTAGCACCTAACTCTCTAAACTCCCTTTGCAGGACCTTTTCATCCTCCCTAGCCATGTCATTGGTACCAAAATGGACCACGAATTCTGGCAGACGCGGTGTAATGCACACTGGTACAAACTCCCACATACAATATCAGACAGAACACAATGTACGTTTTACAGATTACACTTTATAAATCTTACTAGAAATAGGTAATTAAAAGCAATACAATATAAAAAGAAAGAAAAAGGCACCAAAACTTATCAAGGTTCGATCAGTTCATGCACAACTGTTGGAGCTCAATTATCAAAGGCTTCTATTCCCATTCGATCTTCTCTGGCCTCCTCGACCCGCCGCCTGGGACCAACCTCGGTGGTCGACCAGAGCACGTCCAGCACGTCCTTCCTCTTCGGTTCTTCTCCCGAAAATCCCACCACTGACTCCAGGTTCCCACACATACAACATCGCTTCCATTTGTTAGTTCCTCCGTTATCAATAATTATAACCCAACCTTTTCAATTAAACAGAGCATTACCTCATCAGTTACCTACAAAGAAGCCATTTCATTATAACGCTACAGAGAAGCCATTTTATATATGCAGTTAACCGTTAACATTACAGTAAATAATCTGAGGACCCTACACAAGGGCACCCAGGTACCCTCAAACTCATCTCAATTGGTTTCAATACATACACTTAACGTCAGAGAAATGTATACAATATACATCCTGAAATGCTTTTTCTTTGCAAACAGCCATGAAAGCAGAGGAGTGCCCCAAAGAATGAATGACAGTTAAAACGTTCGAACCCCAAAGCCCCCCCAGCTTCCCCCCCACGCACAAGCAGCAGCAAAGCAACGACCCCGACTCCCCCCTCCCCATCTTACATCCCTCCTGTTTGTTTCTATCGCATCCATGTATATCCTTCATCTGATGGAGGCAGAGGGGAGACCTGCTGGACGTCCGTTCAATAATGAAGGACATAGATAGGCCTATTTCTCTCTTTTTGGATATCTGTTAATAGTGCCTTAAGGACCTTGAGACATCCTTATCACAACTCACATTCCCACTTAGTCTGCTGTCATCACCAGACGTATTAACACACACAAAATGCTGGAGGAACTCAGCAGGCTAGGCAGCATCCATTCAAAAGAGTACTGTCGAGGTTTTGGACTGAGACCCTTCAGCAGGCCTTCATCGGCCTGAAACATCAACTGTTTACATTTCTCCATAGATGCTGCCTGACCTGCTGAGTTCCTCCAGCATTTTGTGTGGGTTGTTTTGGATCTCCAGCAACTGCAGGTTTTCTTGTGTTTGTGACCAAACATTTTAATGCCGCATTTTGTCAGTGCAGCCAAATCATGAATAGGGATGGTGAATATTTGGCATCCGAGCACTGATCACTGAAGTGCTCCACCAGTCTCTCTGCCAGTGTGTTAGAATTCGTGTGTTGGAGAGTGCACTGCAGAAGCAATAGAGAAGAACACTTCTAAGACAAATGTGTTTTGAACTAATTTCAATAGTGCTGAGTTGATATTTCATCTCGTACTGGGTGGTTACGTTTAGAACAGTACCTGGTGATAAGTTCTTAATAGGATCACGTAAATGCTGTTCATGTTACTGTGTTGAGATAGAGTCATAGAGAAGTACAGCATGGAAACAGGCCATTTGGCCCACCTAGTTCATGCCAAAACCATTTAAACTCTCCCATCAACCTGCACCGAGACCATAGTCCTCCAAATTGCTACCATCCATGTATCTACCCAAACTTTTCTTAAATGTTGAAATCCAGCTTGCATGCACCACTTGTGCTGGTAACTCATTCCACACAATCATGACCCTCTGAGTGAGAAGGTTTCCCTCATGTTCCCATGTGTTACAATGCAGGAAGAGGTCAGTTATTTGTGGGGTTTTTTTCTTGTAACCAAAACAGAATAAAGGAATATAAAGAAATACCTAGTCAAAATACAGAATATCAAATTACAGCTCTGAACTCGTGCTCCCGCTGAATCTTCCGCTTCTCCTTTTCTGTTGTGTTTGCACAACGTCTGTATTTTTGTAAAGATGATGAGATATTTTAAGCTTTGCAGTTTGTTGTACTTGTCTTGCCATGGTGCAGGCTAACTTCCGACTAGGCTGCAGAGACATGGCTCAGTCTGCCTCTTCCTTTCTATCCTGGAGATGATCATAAACATGTTGATGGGTGAAGAGAAGCAAACTGCTCAACAGCTCAGTGGATCAAGCACTATGGAGGTTAACCCTTCAGGGTGAGACCCTGCACCAGGGCATCAGGATGGACAGACTGGGTTTGTCATTTTTGGAATGGAGGAGGCTGAAAAGGAACTGGAGGTGTATAAAAATAGAAAGGACGTGCCTGTAGATAGTTGGATAGTGGTGAATACTTCCCCAGGAACAAAAAAGCCTCCAGATGCTGGAAATCAGAGCAACACACACAAAATATGCTGGAGGAACTCAGCAGGTCTGGCAGCATCTATGGAAAAAGTACAGTCGATGTTTCGGGCCGAGACCCTTCAGCAGGGCTTTTATCCGTTGATGTTGCCTGGCCTGCTGAGTTCCTCCAGCATTTTGTGTGTATTGCTAAAACTTCCCCAGAGGCAAGTATTAGAGGTTAAGGGGTAAGAGGTTTAAAAGAAATCTGTGGAGAAGATACAGTCAGGGTGGCTTATCTATGACTCTATGAAAACACTTAATTGAAAACAATGAAGTGGTGGTTACTGGTGTTAGGTTTTGAGATGCAATCAATAACAACATAGTAAAAAAAATCATATCTCCTGTAACTTCTACCAACCTATACCCTCTGGTTAATGGTCTTTCTGCTGGTAAAAATAACTTGTCCAACAAGGATCAGATCACATCACAAAACAGAATCAATCTCCACAAATAAATTATCTCTCGTTTATCTCCCATTTTATCTCTCATTTGATTTTTACTCCGGAAATATAAGCTGATTTACCAATCGGTGCTTCCTTCCCTCTCCATTCTCCACAGCCCTCATATTGAAATTAACAGGAAGCAAACAGTGACGTAGCTTGAATGCCCCTGAGGGAAAGGTGTAGACAAGCACTTGTATAACTGTAGAGCAAAGTTACAGGCAACCTGACCTCTGATCTGTTCTTATCATAATGCCCATCCAAACGAATTCCATCTGCCTGCATGTGGTCTATGTTTCTCCACTCCCTGTATGTTCGCATTTTGTCTAAATGCCCCTTAAATGTGCCATTTTATTTGCTTCCCTGGTAGAAAATCCGGACATTTTTTATGAGGAATTGTCCTTTAGACTTTCCCCTCCCAACTTGAAGTTATGCCCTCTGATACTTGGATTTTCCATACTGGGATCAAGGCTCTGACAATTTATAAACACAAAGTACACTGCAGATGCTGTGGTCAAACCAAGGCGTACAAAAAAGCTGGATGAACTCAGCAGGTCGGGCAGCATCCGTTGAAAGGAGCAGTCAATGTTTTGGGCCAAGACCCTTCGTCAGGACTAAAAAAGGAGGGGGCAGGGGCCCTATAAAGAAGGTGGGGGGTGGGTGGAAGGTGCAGGTGAAAAACCAATCAGAGGAAAGATCAAGGGGTGAGGGAGGAGAAGCAGGGAGGGGATTGGCAGGAGAGGTGAAGAAGGAATCTAAAGGGAAAGCACTATGGATAGTAGAAGAAGGCAGAGTCATGAGAGGTGATAGGCAGCTAGAAGAGAAGACAGAGTGAAGGTGGGATGGGGGAAGGGAGAGGGAGGGATTACCGGAAGTTGGAGAATTCGATGTTCATACCAAGGGGTTGGAGACTACCCAGACGGTATATGAGATGTTGTTCTTCCAACCGAGGTTTGGCCTCATCATGGCAGTAGAGGAGGCCATGTATGGACATATCCGAATGGGAATGTGAAGCAGAGTTGAAGTGGGTGGCAACCGGGAGATCCTGTCTGTTGTGGCGGACGGAGCGGAGGTGCTCGACGAAGCGGTCCCCCAATCTGCATCGGGTCTCGCCGATGTAGAGGAGGCCGCACCAGGAGCATCGGATGCAAACAGTCTTTCCAGGTGAGGCAACACTTTACTTGTGAGTCTGTTGGGGTCATCTATTGCAACTGGTGCTCCCAGTGCGGCCTCCTCTACATCAGCAATACCCGACGCAGATTGGGGGACTGCTTCGTAGAGCACCTCCGCTCCGTCCGCCACAACAGACAGGACCACCTGGTTGCCACCCACTTCAACTCTGCTTCACTTTCCCATTCGGATATGTCATACATGGCCTCCTCTACTGCCATGATGAGGCCAAACCTCGGTTGGAAGAACAACATCTCATATACCGTCTGGGTAGTCTCCAACCCCTTGGTATGAACATCGAATTCTCCAACTTCTGGTAATTCCCTCCCTCTCCCTTCCCCCATCCCACCTTCACTCTGTCTTCTCTTCTAGCTGCCTATCACCTCTCTCATGATGCTGCCTTCTTCTACTACCCATAGTGCTTTCCCCTTAGATTCCTTCTTCACCTCTCCTGCCTATCCCCTCCCTGCTTCTCCTCCCCCACCCCTTGATCTTTCCTCTGATTGGTTTTCCACCCTCCCCACCACCTTCTTTATAGGGCCCCTGCCCCCTCCTTCTTTAGTCCTGATGAAGGGTCTCGGCCCGAAACATTGACTGCTCCTCTGACAATTTATCTTGTACGTGGCTTTCATAGTTTTATCAACTTTGATCAGGTCTTCCCTCAGCATTCAATACACCAGATAAAACAGTCCAAGTTTGTTCAACTTCTCCTTGTAGCTAAAGCTCTCTTATCCAGGCAACATCATGGTAAACCTCTTCTGCACCCTTTCCACATCCTTCCTGTTGTGCAGTGACCAGAAATACATGCAATACTCTAAATGTGGCTTGGCCTAAGCTTTATACAACTGCAACATGACCTTCTGACTTTTAAACTCAACACACTGACTGACAAAGACAAGTATGGCCTTTCAAACAAGAGAAAATCTGCAGATGATGGAAATCCAAGCAACACACACAAAATGCTGGAGGAACTCAGCAGGCCAGGCAGCATCTATGGAAAAAATGAACAGTTTACGTTTCCGGCGGAGACCCTTTGACAAGACTGGAGAGAAAAGGAAGTATGCTCTTTCCTTTCTTTACCACCCTGTCTACTAAGTTGCACTTTGAGGGAATTACGGATTTACACACCAAAATCCTTCTGTATATCTATTCTCCTAAGGGTCCTACTATTTAGAACATAAAACATAGATATAAAACATTATAGTACAGGCCCTCCAGCCCATGATACTGTGTCAACCTTATAACCAACTCTAAGATCAATCTGCCCTCTCTTACATAACCCTCCACTTTTCAATCATCCAAGTGCCCCTGATGTACCTGCCTCTACTACTACCTCAGCAGGTTGTTCCACGCAACCACCACTCTCTGTGTAAAGAACTTACCTCTGACATCCCTCCTCCCATGCTTTCCTCTACTCACCTTACAATTATGTCCCCTTGCATCAGTCCTTTCCACCCTGGGAAAAAGTCTCTGGATATCCACTCTTTCTTTGCCTCTTATCATCTTGTACACCTCTATAAAGTCACCTCTCATCTTCTTTCGCTCTAGCTCAATAAATCTTTCCAGATTAAATTCCATCTACCATTTCTTTTCCCACACTTCCAACTGATCAAATATCCCACTGAATCTTTTAGAAACCTTCTGTCTTAACCACATCGCCATTAATCTTGCAACTTTACTAAACAACCCACCTACATTTTCATCCAAGCAACAGAGCTCCCAGCACTGATCCTCGCAGGACACCACTGATCACAGATCTCTTGTCCAAATAACTCCTTGCCACCACAACCTTCTATCCTTCTTGGCCAACTTTGTTTTGATTCCAATCTACCAAGTCTTTATGGATCCTATTAATTTATCTATTAGGTCAGCCTAATATGAGGGATCTTATCAAAAACTTTTACAGTAGTCCATGAATACAATGTCAATGCTCTACCCTCGTCAATCATCCTTGGCATCTTCTAAAAAAACTCAGTGAAGTTTGTACGACACCCACACTAAACCACGCTGACTATCCATAAACACTACAGATTCTGCAGATGTGGGATATCCAGAGAAACACACACAAAATGCTGGAGGATCTCATCGTGTCAGGCAGCACCTATGGAGAGGAATAAATAGTCAATATTTCAGGTTGAGACACTTCATCAGGACTGGAAAGGAAGACAGAAGAAGCCCGAATAAGAAGGTGGGGGGAGGGGCAACAGCCCATACTAGAAAGTGATAGGTGAGAGGGAAGGCAGGAGGGACGAAATGAAAAACTGAGAGTTGATACGTGGAAGAGGTCAGGGCTGAAGAAGAAGGAATCTGATAGGAGAGGACAGTGGAGAATAGGAGAAAGGGAAGGAGGAGGGGGACCAGATGGAGGTGATGGGCAAGTGAGGAGAAGGGAAGGGGTAAGAGGGAGCCAGAATGAGGAATGAAACAAGAGAGAAAAGAGAGGAGGGAGAAATTAGTGGAATTTAGAGAAATAGGTGATCATGCTGTCAGGTAGGAGGCTATACAGATGGGATATGAAGTGTTGCTCCTCATTATGCAGAATGGGCATGGGAATGGCAGGAAAGTCCAACTTTTGTGGTGAACAAAGCAAAGTTGTGGACAGATGGAACATAGCCTCCTGTATTCAAGGTAATACAATCCCACCCTACCCATTCTCACTGGTCAATGCCCCCAGAAAGCCCTCTCTTAGCACTGATGTGATGTGTTTTCTCTTAATCAAAAAGGCAACTCCCCCTCCTCTCCTGTCTCCACCCCTATAACACCGGTAGTATAAGTAACCTGGAACATTGGCCAGACTATCCTGAGTTCATCTCTTTTACCTTTTAGGCTTCTCGCCTTAAAATAAATAGAAGTAGGTACAGAGGAGATGTCAGGAGTAAGTTTTTTATGCAGAGAGTGGTGGGTGTGTAGAATAGGCTGCCGGTGAAGGTGGTGGAGGCAGAAACAATAGGGTCTTTTAAGAGACTCTTGGATAGGTACATGGAGAGAAAAATAGAGGGCTATGGGTAACCCTAGGTAATTTCTAAGGTAAGGACATGTTTGGCACAACTTTGTGGGCCGAAGGGCCTGTATTGTGCTGTAGGTTTTCTATGTTTCTATGTTTACAAATACAGCTTAGTCTAAAAACCATCATTGTACCCAGTCCTGTTCCTGCTTGTCCTGTCTACTGAACTTACTTGCTTTAACTTCTGCATTTGCCTCTACTTCCTCATCTGCCACATTGCTATATTGGGTCTCACCCATTGCTAGACTACCCATAGCAAATGTCCCCACAGGGATGTTGGTCCCCATCCAGATGAAGTGCAACCCATCCATTTCCATAGTTCACCTCTGGGAATGGGAAATGGAATTAATTGGATGGCCACCAGAAAGAGATCCCAAGAACCCTCCCCTCAGCTCCTCAGCCACGCCGTCATCTGCCCCTCCCTAGCATTTGACAGTGGGAACAGTCCGGAAATCACAACCTTTGAGGTCCCGCACTTTAACCTTCTGCCTGAATTCCTATGATGAGGGACTTCATCCTTTTTTTATCCTTATTATTAGTGCTACTGTGCACAACAACTTCTGACTAGCCATCCACCCCCTTGAGAATGTTTTGCATCTGCTTGGAGACAGCCTTAACCTTTGCAATGGAGAGGCAACACACCGTCATTCAGTCTCATATGTGTCTATAGAATCTCTTGTCTTCGATTACTATGGCTTTCGGTCTCCATTTAATCCCTGTTGTCCACCAATTATGGTGCCGCAGATCTAGCTGCTACTGTCATTTTTCTTGAGATATAATTTCCCCATCCATCTCAGCAGTATCGATAGCAATACACTCGCACGAGAGAGGGGTAGTCATGGGAGAATCCTGCACTACCTGCCTGCCCCTCCTGATGGTCACCTATCTCTTTGACTGAACCTTTGGTGTTTACCATCTTCACATCAAACTCAACTGTTAGTAAAGGGATGTCAGCAAGACCAAGGAATTGATTAAAGACTTCAGGAGAGGGAAACAAGAAGTCCATGAGCCAGTCCTCACTGGAGGATCAGAGGTGGAGAGGGTTTGCAATATTAAATTCCTGGGTGTTACTATTTCAGAGGATCTGTCCTAGACCCAGCACTAACTGCAATTGCAAAGAAAGCATGGCAGTGCCTTTACTTCTTTAGGAGTCTGCGGAGATCTGACCTGACATCTAAAACTTTGACAAAGTTCTACAGATGTGTAAAGGAGAATGTATTGACTGGCTGCATCACAGCCTGGTATTGGAACACCAACATCTTTGAACAGAAAATCCCACTAAGGTGGTGGATTTGGCCCAGAACATCCAAGGTAAAGCCCTCCCCACTATTGAGCACATCTACATGAAATGCTGTCATAAAAAGCGGCATCCATTATCAGAGATGCCCGCTACCCAGGTCATGTTCAAAGTACAAGAGCCTCAGGACTCACTCCACCTGGTTCAAGAACCATTACTGCCCCTCAACCATCAGGCTCTTGAATAAAAGGGGATAGATAACTACATTTACTTGCCTCATCATTGAAATATTACTATAAACATTGATCTCACTTTAATGACTCATTATTTCATTATCCCATGTTTTAGTTATTTATATTTGCAGTTGCATAATTTGTTATTCTTTGCACCCTGGATGATCTTTCATTGACCCTGTTATAGTTATGACCACACAAAAATAATCTCAGGGTTTTATATGGTGACATGTATGTATTTGATAATAACATTTACTTTGAATTTTGAATCTCTTGTGATTGCATCACACCTCTATTTGGTAAGAACATGACTCCAGATGGTTGTTTGTAGGGCTTCAACATGTTCCACTATTATCTGCAGCATATTTTGTTGCAATGACAAACCCTGTTTATTTGTTGTATTCCACTTCTGTAATTGTATTTCACACTGGCAGTACAATGAGTAGTAGCAGAGTGTTCATCCATCATAGCCCGCTGTCCTGAACTCTCTTCCGAAGTTCCTCTATTTCCACTCTCATCCATTAAAATTCCTCTTTGAAAGCAGATTTTCAACTAAGTCTTCACTTTTAAATTCATATCGTTGAGGATCATGAAGGCATTTTTTTACATTGGTGACTTGACGACTGATCTTATCAGGCTTCCTCTTAATGTCGTTACTTGAATGTGTAAAGATACAGGAACATAACATTTGTGTAAATAGTTCTTTGTTTAACTTTTTGGAAAAAAACACATCTTATGCTTTTGCCCTTTTGCATGTAAACTCAAATTTGGAACTGGAGATGAAAGGCAACCTCTGTTAGAGAGAGAAAAGGTGATTAAGTTTATGGAGGGTAATCTTTGAATCAGAATAAATGAAAAGTCCTGATGATAGTTTCTCAGCCTGAAATATTAACCCGTTTTTGTGCTCCACAGATATAACCTGACTGGTTTTCAGTTTTTATTACAGAATTTCAGCATTTTTTTTGTTTTTAATTGCTGTTTCTACATAGCTAGTTTCAGTTCTGCATGCCATTTGATTTTCACTTCCTTTGCATTTGCATCAAAGACAAAATGTATGTGCAACTGACTGAAACACTTCAATGTCTAAACAATCTCCTTGAATACCCTCTTTAATACAGATGTTAAACAGGATCTTATTTTGATTATGCTTCTTAGAAACATCTTTGCTCAATATTTAAAACTATTTTAAATAGGTTAACAGCATTTTGTTTCTAAGAAAATTTGAACTTCACTTGAATTACTTTGCAACACAGTGATCCTAATTCAATTCAATTTACTGACAACTTGCATACAGTACATTCCCACAGAGTGAAATGTGTTGAGTGACTGAATGACCTTTTTTAGGAAAGGAACATGACCAAAACATCTGGAGTTCTGTGCATTCCTCATTAAAAGTTCATGGGATCTTTAATGACCATATAAACATGACTTCACTTCCAAGTCAAAAGGCTTTGACAATTACTTGTACTAAATACTTGGTCTACATGGTTTCATAGTCTGTTAATTACAGAAGTAATTCTCTTCCCTACTGAAAAACATTTGGATTCTGAAAACTAAATACTGTTCCCAATATACACTCAGGATTTTGTTCATCTCTTACTTCCACAAACTGGAGGGAAGAGTGGAGATTACTTGCATCACACACTGGCTGCTCTCTTCAATTACCTAATGAGTTAACCATAGCCTTTGGTCAGGGGCAGATGTCATCAGGTGGTGCCCAGCCTTCGCAGAGTATTTTGACCCTTAACCACTATACTCTCCAGTTGGCCAGTCAGTAGTGGTGGCCTAGTCACTGCCCATCTGCTCCTGACTTCCAGCTCAACTCCTCTCGCCTGCTCCATATCCAGCAAGAGGCGCTTTCCACTTCCTCCCCCATCCTGTGAGCTGCTTGGTTCCTGCTCTTTTCATCAAGGCCTAGCGCAGACAGCAACCTCCACGCCAACCTTGCTGGGAACCCTCTACAGCCAATATCCATGGGGAATAGCGATGTCTGCCATCCTTTTTCCTTCACTCCTGGACTAAGGACTGGCACTTCATGGCCTTCTTCTCTTGAGCCTCCTCACATCCTTCCTCCCATGGTACTGTGAGATCCACCAGGATGACTTTCTTGTTTTCAGTGGACCTCAGTACACTGTCTGGTTGAAGTGTGGTTTGCACCATCTCCAGGAACTGCAGTTTCCTCTCCACACCGCCCCTTGTCTCTCATCATTTGGCAGTTTGCAGCAGCTTGGATTTAGGCCTCTTTGATATGACTGGCATGGCCCTCTCCTTGATGAAAATGACTGCCTTGTTAGCCTCTCTGCTGGCTGGTTGCTTTCTACACCTCTCCTGCTCCAATCTGTCAGCAAGGGAGACCAGCACCTTGTCGTGGTGCCACCTATACCGTCCTTGTGTTAAAGCTGTCTTTCATCCTGACAGTATGTGTGCTAGTGAACTCCACTGACCACAAAGCTTGCAGTTAGAGTCCTCTCTCGGCCCCCATGGACGTAGCTGTGAAGGCGTAAGGAGAGTGTCAAACATGCACTGCGAAAGGCTGCAGTCTCCAAAGCTCTGCCCAAGTGACCCTGCACTTGGGAAGATCCCACTTTGACCAGGCGCCCCGAGGCCCCCCAACTCCACTGCCTTCGATAACCGCTTTTCATCCTCACGGTTCCGTACCTCTGTCTGGACCGTGTCACACCTCTCCCAACGTTGCAAGCGTGCAGACTCCTCGCCTGCTCTGTACCCAGCAAGAGGCCCTTTCTTTTCCCCCCCACCCATCACTGCCTTACGATAACCACTTTGATCACTTTGCACTACAGTGGACTTAATTCTTTTTAATACGATTGTTCTTTCTTGTGCGTAATTTTTATTGAATTTATGTTTTTGTTGTGAATGCTGTTTATCTTCTGCCACGTTCCTGTGATGCAAGTATGTTTTTCAGTGTACCTGTGCATACATGTACTTGTGCTTATGAAAATGAAGTCGACTTTGACTTTACAGCTCCATTGACTCATTATTAATCCTGAACTATCATGTTGTCTGTGTGAATTTTGCCTATTCTCTCCTGAATACTCCAGCGTCCTCACACATCCCAATGACATGCTGGTTGCTAACTTCACTGGTTGTTAAAAATTACTCCTAATATAGATGGTGATGGAAGAACCAAGGGTAACTGACAAAAGAGTTAGAGGATAGAGGACAACAAGTGGAGGAATGGGACAAGTTGGGATCATTCTGCGAGCAAACAGACTTATCAGCAGAATTGTAAGGACATGTCTAAAGCTATGACTGGTGATGCTACCAAATGAATTGGAGTTAGTTTCAGAATTAGTTTATTATTGTCATATTTACTGAAGTGAAAAGCTTGCCTTGCATCAGTCCATTATACAGTACATTAAGGTAGCATAAAGTAAAACAATAACAGAATGCAGAATGAAGTGTAACAGCTACAGATTGGCAGCTACTATATGTCTTCTCACATGTCAGTTTTAAAAATGCCATGCCCCTTTGCTCAGTTCCTCCATCTCTGCTGTATCTGCTCTCAGGACATGCCTTTTCATCCCAGAGCTAATGAGAGGTGTCCTCCTTCTTCAAAGAAAGAGGCTCTCCTTCCTCCACCAACAATGCCCTCACCTGCATCTCTTCCATTTTGCACATCCCATCCTCCAGTTGCCACAACAGGGATAGAATTCCCCTTGTCTCACCTACCACCCCACAAGCCTCTATGTCTAGCACATAATCTCTGTCATCTCCAACAGGATCCCACCACCAAGCACAACTTTCCCTTCCCTGCACTGTCCAGTTTCCACAGGGATTGCTCCCTACACGACTTCCTTGTCCACTTGTCTCTTCCCACAGATCTCCCTCTTGGTACTTGCCCTTGCAAACGGAACAAATACCACACCTGCCCCTACACCTCCTCTATCACTACTATTCAGGGCCCCAAACAGTCCTTCCAAGTGAGGCAACACTTCACCTGTGGGTCTGTTGGGGTTATCTCCTGTACCTGACGCTCCTTGTGTGGCCTCCTATATATCGGGGAGACCCGACTTAGGTTGAAAGACTGCTTTGCCAAGTTCAGCAAAAGAGCTAGATCCTTTCCATTCCCTTTCTGACATGTCAGATCATAACCCCTCTGCTGTCACGATGAGGCCACACTCAGGTTGGAGGAGCAACACCTTATATTCCAGTGGGGTAGCTTCCAACCTGATGGCATTAACATTGATTTCTCAAACTTCTAGTAATTGTCCCCAATCTCCTTCACCATTCCCCATTCCTGGTTCCCTCTCTCACCTTATGTCCTTACCTGCCCATCACCTCCCTATGGTGCTCCTCCTACTTCCCTTTCTTCCATTGCTTTTATCCTTTGCTACCCCTTTATCTCTTCCACCAATCAACTTCCCATCTTTTTACTTCATCTCTCCCCCCTCCCAGTTTCACCTATCACCTGCCGCCTTGTACTTCTCCCCCCCCCCACCCCCCCCCCCACTTCTTACTCTGACTCCTCGTCTGTTTTTTTTCCAGTCCTGATGAAGGGTCTCAGCCCGAAACGTGAACTGTTTACTCTTTTCCGTGGATGCTGCCTGGCCTGCTGAGTTCCTCCGGCATTTCGTGTGTGTTGTTGTGTACCCTTTGAGCCTTGTGGTGTGTGCTTTTAGGATTCTGTATCTTCTGCTCGATGGGAGAGTGGAGAAAAGAGCAAGTCCAGGTTGTGAGGGGTGTTGCTTGTTGCTTTACCAAAGCAGCAAGAAGTATAGACAGAGTCCATGGAGGGGAGGCTGGCTTCCATATGTGCTGAGCAGTTGACAACATTCTGCAGTTTTTTGTGGTCACAGGCAGAGCAGTTGCCATACGAAGTCATGATAAATTCATATAGGATACTTCTTGTGGTGCATTCATTAAAATTGGTAAGGGTTGACATGGACATGCCAAATTTCTTTAGCCTTCTGAGAAAGTAGAGGTGTTGTTGAGCTTTCTTTGATGTGACATCTACATGGTTGTACCAGGACAGGCTATTGTCCTGGTAATGTTCATTATTGCGAACTTAAAGCCCTCATTCCTCTCATCCTCTGCTATTGATGTAGACAGGGGCAAATGTGCCGTCCACCCCCTTCTTGACACCAATGGCCAGCTCTTCTGCTGACTCTAAGGGAAAGGTTGTTGTCATGATGCCATGTTACTAAGCTCTTGTCTCCTTCCTGTAATTCAAAACAACATTATTTGAGATACAACCCACTACAGTGGTATCATGGTATTGTTATGACCTCAGCCCCCTCCTTTGGGAGAATCGCCAGAGAGAGAGAGCCTTACGGTCTGGAATGTGTCCTGGCCCCTCAGCAAGACAAAGCCACGGATAACGGCCATTGTCTCTTGGAGACACCTTTGTGGATTGGGGACTGGGGCTATGTGCAAGCCCTCAGGGCAATGTGGGCTGGGTGACGGGGAGAGATTGCATCATCTCAACCTGATTGACATCTGAGACCCCGTGAGTCCAGATAAAAGAGGGGCTGTAGAGACGGCCCCTAAGACGCACCAAGGAAACACACGAAGGAGAAATGCTAGAAATCCTGTGACAGCGTTTTAATAGCTACAGCTGGTGGTGGGGTTCGTGTGCGTCCTTCCCTTGCCTGGGATTGGTGACTTCACCACGGAAGACGGCCTAGCTACAGGGGAAGGTCACCGATGAGCGTTCATTCCCCAACGAGACTCCGACAAACTGAACTACTCCAGGTTGGAAACCCGATCGGGAAAACTCTTAAATCTCTCTCTCTCTCTTTCTAACAAAAGTGCACCAACGCGACACCACAACGACGGCAGCTGGTGGAACTGCAGGGACCGCAAAAAGACTTTTAAATATCCAGTACACAATATATATCTACATTACCCCTAGACAACTGTAGAGCTTATTTCTGATTGATTATCACTATACCTGTGCTTTAGATTGAGTTGTGACGACGTATATGATCTGAATGTTTTGTATTAACCATATGTTTGTGCCCCTTTATAAATAAAAACGTTTGAAAATAGTAGCATCAGGCTTTGGTACATCCATCTATCTTTGCTGAAAAACCACCCGGTTACTAGGGAACGTAACAGTATCATCTGCAAACTTGTGGATGGAGTTGGAAGCAATAAAGAGACATTAATATGAGAGACATAGAATTAGAAAGTTATGCAGCTGAGAAACAGGCCCTTCATCCCTCCATATCCTTATTAAAAAGTGAATCATGGTGTTGCAATTTTTTGTGTGAGGTCCTGAGAAAGTCATCAGATACTCCTGTTTTGAAAGATTACAGCTCAACTCTGCAGCCACAGAGACTGTAATAAGTAGCATTGCTTCAAGCTATTTAAACGAAATAACCATCTGAGGAGCTGGCTGACTCAGGAATCCAGGCTTTCCAGGAAGCAGGGGAAGCAGCTGGAAGCTCAGGGAACTCTCCATTGTTTCTGAATGCATGGCTTCCCCCAGGGGGAGTCCAGCTAAAATTGAAGTTCCCTCCTTCTCACAATCCTCCTGATTAATAGAAGTCTTGGGAAAATAAAACTGAGGACCATGGAGCTGGACTGCAGTAGCAGCGGGACATCAGGGCTTGCTGTGTACTCTGCCTCACAGAGACATGGTTCATTTCTAGTACCCAGGACAGAGTGTCCCAGCCCGAGAGCTTCCCCATCCACCACATGAAGCAGATGGCAGCATCAGATAAAGGCTCAGTTCATGATTATCTCAGTTGATTCACAGACATGATGGTTCTCTCTCATGCCTGCTCCCCCAAACTAGAACATCTAGCGGTCAAGTATTGCCTGTTCTATCTGCCAAGCGAGTTCTCCACCACCATTTTGGTAGCAGTCTACATTTCACCCTCAGCTGGCACGAGAGGAGCTGTGAACCAAGATCAACAGTCATGTGACAACACACCCTGATGCCTTCCCGATCATCATAGGAGACTTCAAACAGTCCAACCTCTCTGATGAACTACCACCAACTTGCCATCTGCAAAATCAGTGTTACGGCACTCTCACGAATGCTTGCCCTCCCGCGCTGTCACTTTGGCTGTACTTCTACACCGGCATACAGGCAGAGACTGAGGACTGCTTGACCAGTGGTGAGGGCTACGAAGATATGATCAAGAGAAGCGGAGAAGGCAGGTGAAGCATTGGATGGGACCTATTTTAGGGTTCATCTTCAGATCTAAGTGAATATGCCACTATCACCATCAACGTCATCAGGACCTGCGTGGGTGAGAACATCACTTAAAGAACATATTAAGTTTGCCCAGACCAAAAGCCCTGGATGAACCAAGACTGTGAGAATCAGAATTCACAGCGTGCTGATGGCTAGGTCTGAGATATTTAAGTCTGATGATTCAGAATCGTACTGGAAGTCCAGGTTTGACCTACAGAAGGCCATTGTGAATCATTCAGATGCGCAACAGCTGTGGGTGGGTTTGCATATCAAACCTAATGTCATAAATCCTGTGCTGCTTCTCTACTTGGTGAGCTCAAACCCATTAACGCATACTTTGAAAGGAAGAATAACGCCAGATCTATGTGAATACCCACAGACCCCGTGACCTCTGTGTTGGAGGCCATTATCAGAGCATCCTTTAAGAGGATGAACCTTTGCAAGGCGTCAGGCCTTAATGCTGTAACTGGCTGGGTACTGAAAACGTGCTGGCCAACTGGCTGGAGTGTTCAAGCAGACTTTCAGACTCTCACTGCCGTGGTCAGAGGTTGCACTTACTTCAAAAGGACAGCAATCGTAATGGAGCTGACAAAGTGCACCATTAGCTCTCTGCTTTACTCTCTCTACACTTATGTGGTTATGCACAGCTCAAACATCCTCTATAAATGATATCACTGCTGTTGGCAAAATCTCTGATGCTGGCAAGGAGGCATACAGAAGTAAGATCAGTCGGTTGGTTGAATGGTGACACAACGATCTCACACTGAATGCCTGCAAGACCAAGGAATTGACTGTGGACTTTAAGAAGGGAATGTCAGGAGAACACATATCAGTCCTCATATGAGGGGCAGCAGTGGAAGGAGTGAGCAGTTCCAAATTCCTCCACATGAGTATCTTGGGGGGAGTATATCCAGGGCCCAACACATTGACGCAATCACAAAGAGGGCACACTAATGACTTCAGTTCATTAGTATTTTGAGGAGATTTGGTATGACACCAAACTCTTTTGCTACTTTATTTAGATGTATCGTGGCTAGCATTCTGGCAAGATGTACCACGGCCTGGTAAGTAGGCTCCAATACATAGGAACACAGGATCGGATCCTGTGGAGAGTTGTAGACTCAGCGAGCTCCCCACCAGCGAGGCCATCTTCAGAAAGCTAGCCCTTACAGGTTGGCATCCATCATTAAGGAACCTCTCCACCTGGGACATGCCCTCTTCTCATTGCTTTCATCAGGGAGAAGGTACAGACACTGACACTCAACGACTCAGGAACACATTTTTGAAAATTACCAAATTATTCCTGTCTTGCACTATTTATTTTGTATTTTACGTTTTAAAAATGTTTTTCACTGTACTGCAGCCACAAAACAACAAATTTCAGATCCTGTAATGATGAGAAACTGGAGCTGCAGTTTGATGATTTTCGGCTCATATGAGAGATGGAAGAGAAGATAGATTGGAGTGGCAGGAAGGTAGTCACCCCTAAGTTGCAGGAGGCAGATTAATGGGCAACAGTCGGGAGAGGGAAGGGGAATGGACAGCCAGTACAGCGTACCCCAGTGCCACTCACCTCAATAATAAGTACACCATTTTGTACACTGTTGAGGGGGAAGAACCACAGCAACTGGGTGTCTGGCGCTGTGGCTTAGAAGGGAAGGGGAAAGATGAGCACTGCAATAGTGATAGGGGATTCCATAGTTAGGGGAGTAGACACGAGATTCTGTGGACGAGATTGCCTCCCTGGTGCTAGGGTCAGGATGTCTCGGATCGAGTCCATGGCATTCTAAAGGGGAGGGTGAGCAGCTAGAAGTCTTGGTACATATTTGACTCAATGATATAGGTAGGAAAAGTAAGGAGGTCCGGAAGAGAAAATTTAGTAAGCTAGGTAGAAAGCTGAAAAGCAGGGCTTCAAGGAGTAGCAACCTCTGGATTGATGCCTGTGCCAGGTACTAGTGAGGGTAAGAACAGGATGATCTAGCAGGTGAACGTATGGCTGAGAAACTAGTGCAGGTGGCAGGGGTTCAGATTTCTTGGTCATTGGGATCTCTTCTGGGGAAGGTATGACTTGTACAAAAGCAATGTGCTACACCTGAACCCGAGGTGGACCAGTACCCCTGTGGGCAGGTTTGCAAGAACTGTTCAGGAAGGTTTATACTAATTTGGCAAGGGTACGGGAAATGGAGTGATGGGGCTGTTGGTTTACAAGCAGAAGCAGTGAGTAATGAGACTGTAAGGAAGGTGCGACAGAGAATGGTCGGTAACTGCACTCCTTACACACACACACACACTCACACATGTTACGGATTCAGCAACAATAAATATATGTGAGGCAGGGTTTTTTATAACAAATAAAACATTTATTAAACACTGAAAAACAAACCCCCAAAAGTAAACAAAACTAACGCAACCAGAAATCAGCTGCTGTGCAGCAGCTTAAACAGTTCTTAAAGTGATATTGCAAAAACAGTTCTTCAAAGTAGTACTGCGAAAGTTCAAAATGCTTACAGTCCATTAAAGGAGAGACTTTTTTAGACGATCTAAATTCTTGTTCACGTCATGTTGTTGTGGTTCCCAGTTGAACTATACTTTTCCCGGAGAATTTATGAAGATGAAAATGAAATGGCTTAAAGGCACTGACCTTTCCTTGATGAAACTGTACCCAACCCTTTCTGCTATTATTGCAGGGGTTAACACAGGTGCAGCCAACAAGTTCCTTCTGAATGAGGATCAAACAAGGTCAAACCTGTTTCACCGTTGAAATCGACTTCCCTCAATCTTTTAGCTCCCGAACTCCGATCTTCACTCTCCACTGATTTTCAACTGGCAGTATTATAAAGAAACTGCCGGCAATGGCCTTTTAAACTTTAGGCAGAAAATAAAACTCCACCTTTCAACAAAACTGCGTCATAATATTGGACCACACAGTAGCATGGAGTTAAAATGGCAAATCCAGCCACGAACTGCCCCTCCTCACAGGGAGGGGTCCTCCTTTTATACCCTGTTGAAAAAAACTGTCACATGACCTCTACTGGCAGGAAAATGTCGTCACTCCACCATCACAAGACCATTACCTTAGGACCGGTATAGCTTCAACACCACTGTCACGTGACAAGTACAAGTTACCCACGGGTACGTAACACACAAGATAACACACACACCCAAATACATAAAGTAACACACACACTCACACACACACACACACACACACACACACACACACTCACACACACACATGCTCACACGCTCACACACACACATGCTCACACACTCACACACACACACACACTCACACACACACATGCTCACACGCTCACACACATGCAAACACACACACAAACACTGCCTTGTGTTCTGCTGTGGTTGTGCTGAGTGAGTGCACTTCAATGCTTTCCCCAGTAAATTCTCATAATGGGCTCTAAACCAAGTTGATACGCTCAGATTGGCTTTATGGTGCCTTTCCTGCCCTACACTTTGGAATATTCCATTTCTTCAGTAACAGAAATGGGTAACTGTGTATATGTTGCCTGTATTTAAGGTAGATATCAGGTGACTGAAAGTCTGAGCCACTGGTCCAACTCTCTACTGAGCCAAATGACCACAGGGACTTGATGAAAGTAGGGGTGCTGGAGAAACTACCCGTTGACATGATTCTGGGGAAAGATGTTACATGAGTTACTGAAGAAGGGAAATAGACAATCACATTTATCTGTTATCCGGGAGTGGAAAATGCTCCTTATTTTGGCATGAAAACCAAAGCAACGGCTGGGTTACGGTCCCTGCCTGACTTGGATGCTCGCTGTGAGAGGGAGGAACCAAAAGGCCTAGGAAGGCACACTGGCAATGGTGCTGTGGGAACTATGCTGGTTTTCTGCCTCTGTTGATATTTGTACAGATTATGTACCCATTAAGGGTGACCAGAAGGGATCTGGGAAAGTTAAACTTTCCCATGTCAATGGCCTCCAACCAATGGAGCCACATAGTGTGTTTGTTGATTTTACACAGCTGTTTCCATAGAGACCAGGGCCGATGAAGCTCCTAAAACATTTCATCAAGATGGGATGTGGTCAGGGTTCAGTCCATTAGTACTGCTACAGAGTACCTGATCAATTTGGAAGTATGAGATTCAGACCCGGCTGGAGCCGAGAGTTATTGAGCCTTCTAATAGTGAGTGGAACATCCCGGAGAAAAATGGCACCCTGACAATATGCGTTCATTTCTGAAAGTTGAATGCCATTTCTTTGTTTTGGTGCTTACCCTATGCCCCTCATTGATGACTGACTAGAAAGGATTGGGCAGGACAGGCAAAAACTACGTTACTACTCTGGATCATTGTAAACGGTACTGGCAGGTTCGCCTGGATGACCAAGCAAAGCCCCTCACTGCCTCCCACACACCTATGGGTCTGCTTCAGTTCACCGTGATGTCCTTTGGTCTTCATCGTGCACGAGTAAAATTCCCGCGGCTGATGGACTGGGTGCTCCGAGGCTGTGAGGACTGCAGAGCGGCCAACCTAGATGATGTGGTTGTCCGCAGCCAGGCATGGCCAGAGCCCCTGGACCATCTGCGAAAGGTCTTGGGGAATATTCATTCTGTCAGTCTCACCCCGAACCTACAAAATTGTGAGTGGGCAGAAAGGGAAACCAGATACCTTAGTTACCAGCTGGGACGTGGAGAGGTTTGAGCACAGGGGGACAAAGTGGGAGCACTCCACAACAGTCTTTGATGCAGTCCTTGCATCAAGAATGAAGTGCAGACCCTCCTGGTTCTGGTAGGGTGGTGTCACCGTTTGATTCTCCAATTCACCATTCTGGCTGCACCTCTGAATAAACTTACTGGAAACCTTGTCAATGACCCAGTGACACACACAAAATGCTGGTGGAACGCAGCAGGCCAGGCAGCATCAATAGGAAGAAGCACTGTCAATGTTTCAAGCCAAGACCCTTCATCAGGACCTTCGTGAGTCCTGACGAAAGGTCTCGACCCAAAACGTCAACAGTGCTTCTCCCTATAGATGCTGCCTGGCCTGCTGTGTTCCACCAGCATTTTGTGTGTGTTGCTTGAATTTCCAGAATCTGCAGATTTCCTCGTGTTTGCGTTTTTAAATAACCCAATGATATGGACACGTGAGTGTGAAGACACTTTTCAAGCTCTTAAAGCTCAAATATGTTCTCCACCTGTTCTTCAGAGCCTGGGCTTTGACAAGTGGTTCCTTGTCCAGTTGGATGGCTCAGGAATAGGCATTAGAGCAGTGCTGGCCCAAGAGAAGCCTGGAGAAGAGTATCCTGATCTTCACCTGAGCTGGAAACTCTTCCCAAGGGAAACCAGATACTCCACTATTGAAAAGGAGTGTCTGGCCATTAAGTGAGCCCTTGACAGCTGCCGGATCTACCTCCTTGACAGGGGAGGTTGACCTTGACACAGACTACAGAGCACTGACATGGATTCAGAGAGCTAAGGACCATGATGCAGAGTGACCTGGTGGTACCTACAGCTCCATCTCTTCAAATTGTGTGTCCAACATGAAGCAGAGAAAAGAAATGTTATTGCAGACTGTCTGTCTCAGCTGTTGAGCATTGTTGTTGCAGGACAGGTGTTTGGTAATGTGATGGAGAATGCTCAGTAAATGTTCTCCTCGCACACACACACACACACACACACACACACACACACACACACACACACACACACACACACACACACACACACACACACACACACACACACACACACACACACACACACACACATTGCCTCATCATTCTGCTGTCATTGTGGTGAATGAGTGCATTTCAATACCTTCCCCGGTATATTCTCATTATGGGTTAATCCACTCAGATTGGCTTTATATTGCTTTTCATGCCATGTACTTTGGATAATTCCATTTCTTTATTCATAAGGATGTGTAAATGCGTATACATTGTTTGTATACTGTATTTAAGGTAGATACATCTGTTTATTTTGTAATATGATAGTAATTACATTGTGAGGTGCTGATGCACCATCAATAACTCTCTGAGATGTGAGGCGAGATATTGGCTTTTATTGACTGGAAGAAAGAACAAGCAGTAGTTGACCACGATTGAGGGCCGGGCTCAAGCCTCAATCACCTTTATACCGGGGTCCGTGGGAGGAGCCACGGTAAGTGGGAGGAGCCACAGGAGCAGTCAGCAGGGGGGGCGTGTCCAGACAGGTATATGTAGTTCACCACATTCACCCCCCCTTTGTTTTAAAAGAGAGTCCCCATGGGGCGAAGTTTCTTACAAGTATATTTACAGGTTAAGTCTATCAGGTGGTCGAATCTGTCGCTGCGATCTACATAGCTCCGGCTGTGATTGCACAGGTGCCGGTGGTGATTGCACCGGAGACGGTGGTTGTGCTGGTTCCAGCCCTACTGGAGGTGTCAGTGATCCCTCATGCGTGTGCGAGGCGCCTGGTATATGCGCGTGCGAGATACTCGGTATAGGAGTGTCGTGAGGAGTCTGTGTAGGGGTCAGTGTGCGCGGTGTCACCTCGGGTACAGGGTTCATAGTTACCGTGGAGTGTTCGGGGTAGTGGTCTGCTGCTCCTGCGGGCGCTAGCTCGCGGACAGAGACCGTGTCCACCCGCCCATCAGGTAAGACCACGTAAGCATACTGGGGGTTCGCATGTAGAAGGTGAACCCTTTCAACCAGTGGGGAGTATTTATTGCTCCTCACATGTTTCCGGAGCAGCACTGGCCCTGGGGATGTCAGCCAAGCTGGTAGGGTGGTCCCAGTGACAGACTTCCTGGGAAAAGAGAATAGGTGCTCATGAGGGGTGGCATTGGTGGACGTACATAACAGGGAGCGGATAGAGTGGAGTGCCTCGGGGAGGACCTCCTGCCATCGAGAGACCAGCAACCCTTTTGACTTAAGGGCTAAAAGTGTGGCCTTCCACACTGTGGCATTCTCCCTCTCCACCTGTCCATTTCCCCAGGGATTATAACTCGTGGTCCTACTAGTAGCAATGCCCCTAGCCAGCAGGTACTGGCGCAGCTCGTCACTCATAAAGGAGGACCCTCTATCACTGTGGATATAGCAGGGATATCCAAACAGAGTGAAGAGCTGGTGCAGGGCTTTTATGATGGACGTGGCAGGGGATGGCAAAGGGGAACCGCGAGTACTCGTCGATAATGTTGAGAGAGTAGACATTGCGGTCGGTGGAGGGAAGGGGGCCCTTAAAGTCAACACTCAGTTGCTCAAAGGGGCGGGTGGCCTTGATAAGTTGTGCCTTTTCAGGACGGTTGAAGTGTGGTTTGTACTCAGCGCAGACTTGGCAGTCCCTGGTCATCGTCCTGATGTCCTCAAGGGAGTACGGCAGGTTCCGGGCTTTCACGAGATGGTAAAATCGAGTGACCCCCAGGTGGCAAAGATCTGCATGGAGGGCGTATAGCTGGTCGAGCTGCGTGCTGGCACACACTCCCAGTGATAGGGCATCAGGGGTCTCATTGAGCCTTCCGGGCCAGTACAGGATATCATAGTTGTAGGTGGAGAGTTCTATTCTCCACCGCAAAATTTTGTCATTTTTGATTTTGCCCCGCTGTTGGTTGCTGAACATGAACGCAACTGAGCGCTGGTCAGTCTGCAAGGTGAACTTTTTGCCAGTGAGATAGTGCCTCCAGTGCCTAATAGCTTCCACTGTGGCCTGGGCTTCTTTCTCCACCGCGGAGTGCCGAATTTCAGGCCTTGAAGGGTACGAGAGAAGAATGCTACCGGCCTTCCTGCCTGATTGAGGGTAGCAGCCAGCGCAAAATCGGAGGCGTCACTCTCTACTTGGAAGGGAATGGTCTCGTCCACCGCATGCATCGTTGCTTTGGCAATGTCCCCTTTAATGCAGCTGAAGGCCGCGCAGGCCTCAGCAGAGAGGGGAAAAGTGGTAGACTTGACCAGGGGGTGGGCCTTGTCTGCGTAATGGGGGACCCATTGGGTGTAATAGGAAAAGAAGCCTAGGCACCGTCTAAGGGCTTTGAGGGTGGTGGGAAGAGGGAGTTCTAACAGGGGGCGCATACGGTTGGGATCAGGGCCAATGACCCCGTTCTCCACGACATACCCAAGGATAGCAAGTCGGGTGGTTCCAAACACACACTTGTCCCTGTTATAAGTAAGGTTCAGGGCTTTGGCCACTTGGAAAAATTGTTGGAGGTTGGCGTTGTGATCCGACCAGTCGTGACCACAGATGGTGATATTATCCAGGTAGGGAAATGTGGCCTTCAGTTGGCACTGGTCCACCATCTGGTCCATTTCCCTCTGGAAGACAGAGACACCATTTGTGACACCAAATGGGACGCGCAGGAACTGATAGAGCCTGCCGCCCGCCTCAGAGGCGGTGTAGGGGCGGTCCTCCGGGCGGATGGGGAGCTGGTGATAAGCGGATTTCAGATCTGTTGTCGAGTACACCTTGTACTGAGCTATCTGGTTGACCATATCCGCGATGCGGGGTAGGGGGTACGCGTCAAGCTGCGTGAACCTATTGATGGTCTGACTATAGTCCACGACCATCCTATTTTTCTGCCCGGTCCGAACAACGACCACCTGGGCCCTCCAAGGACTTGTGCTTGGCTCAATGATCCCGTCCCTGAGCAGCCGCTGCACCTCCGACTGAATGAAGGCCCTGTCCCCCGCGCTGTACCTCCTGCTTTTAGTTGCCACAGGTTTACAGTCGGGGGTCAGGCTGGTGAACAGCGATGGGGGAGGGATCTTGAGGGTGGAGAAGCTACAAGTGGTGTCAGTAGCGCAGCTGTCGGCATGGTGCTGGGTGGGATGTGTGGGTCGGTGTGTGTGTGTGGTCAGTAGTGGGGTATATGACGAAGTCCCACAAAACTGAGGATTCCTGACAGTGAGTGGTGGGAGGGGCCCGTCATATGCCATAGTCACACTTTCGAGGTGGCTCTGGAAGTCCAGCCCCAATAGCATAGGCGCGCACAGTTGAGGCATGACCAGTAGCGCAAAGTTTCGATATTCTGTGCCCTGCACCACCAATGTCGCTACACAACCCACCCCCCCGGATGTCTGTGGAATGCGACCCAGAAGCCATGGTGACCCTCCGGCTTACCGGCTGTGTCACGAGTCCGCAGCGTTGCACCGTGTCCGGGTCAATAAAACTCTCAGTACTGCCCGTGTCAAACAGGCAGCTAGTCCTGTGTCCCTCCACCAGGATGTCCATCATTGACCTTGCAAACTGGTGTGGAGCGCTTTGGTCGAGGGTTACAGAGGCCAGAGTTGAACTGCCGTCTTGGTGCCCAGTAAGCACTGATGGGTTGGGGGCGGGGCGATGTAGCGCCGACAAAGATGGCCGCTCCCATGTCTCGCACGAGGCGGGCAGGCAAGATGGCGGCCCCAATGCCTCGCACAAGGCGGGCAGGCAAGATGGCGGTGACCAAGATGGCGGCCCCCATGCCTCACACGCAGCACTGCCCGACCCCACTCGTGGTTCAGACTTACAGACCTTGGTGAAGTGGCCCTTCTTCCCGCAGCAGGAGCAGGTCGCTTCTCACGCCAGGCAGCGTTTTCAGAGGTGTTTTTCAAGTCCGCAGAAGTAACACTGCGCGGATTTGCGACTGGCAGCAGCTGTGGTTGGGTTCGGGGAGTTCGTGGATTCGCGACTGGCAGCGGGGTTGGTGAATTCGCTCGCGGGAACCGGTGGTGGCGGGGTCTGAGGTGTCCACGGGACCGGAGGAGAATCGCGCGGCTGGACAGCGTTAGCATTGTGCCTCCAGCATGTCAGCCGTCTCGATCGCCAAGCGTAAGGTAAGATCGGCATTTTCCAGCAGCCGCTGGTGCACGTACACTGACCTGATCCCCGTAACGAAGGGGTCTCGTTCTAGCAGCTTCGAATGTTGTTCCGCCATCTGAGCTTTGCAGTCGCAAGTTCGCACGAGTGTCTGTAGGGCTTGGAGAAACTCGGCGCTCGACTCGCCGGGTCGCTGCCGCTGCGTCGTTAAGCGATGTCTTGCATAGACGGTGTTCACCGGCCGCAGGTACTTTCTTTTAAGGGCGTCCAGTGTCCCTTGGTAGGTCGGTAGGTCTCTGATAAGGGAGAATACTTTCAGACTTACTCTAGATAGTAATATTTTGTACTTCGTGGCAGGCTCAGTCACTGGAATCTGTTCCAAGTACGATTGGAAGCATGCAAGCCAGAGTTCAAAGGCAAGAGCTGCTTCGGAGTCTTGCGGATCAAGGTCTAATTTTTCCGGACGTAAAATGCTGTCCATGGTTTAAACTTCCAGTCAATAAAATTGATGCACCATCAATAACTCTCCGAGACGTGAGGCGAGATATCGGCTTTTATTGACTGGAAGAAAGAACGAGCAGTAGTTGACCACCACACTACATCCTGGAGACTGAGGGCAGTGCTCAGGCCTCAATCGCCTTTATACCGGGGTCTGTGGGAGGAGCCACAGGAGCAGTCAGCAGGGGGGCATGTCCAGACAGGTATATGTAGTTCACCACAGGTGCATCATATTCTTAAGTTATCTTTGTGGGTAATTAAAGATGGTATATCCTGTTGTTCAATACCTAGTGTTCATCACCTCAGTAGCAGAGAGAGATCGGAGCTGCAAGGAGTTCACACTGAACAAAAATAGTTTGAAGTTATTATTGTACTTTCTGGAAGTTATCTTTTTATAAATATTGGCAGTTCTCTTTTTGCTACTTTTGCTAATTTTTGATGCACTTGATAAACACCCTTGCACAAAAGTGCTAAGCGACTCTAGCCATTTTTTTTCCTCTAGTCATAACCCACGCATTTAACAGAAGGACAGGTAGATGTTAGGGCAAAACTGCAGTCAGTGAGATGTGTTACAGTGTAAAAGGGGGCTCAAAATTGAAAAGAGTGACGGATACAGGACTAAAGATGCTCTATTTGAATGCACACAGTGTGCAGAATAAAGTAGATGATCTTGTAGTGCAGATTGAGATTGGCAGGTACTGTATGACATTGTGGGTATCTCTGAATTGTGGCTGAAAGAAGATCATTGTTGGGAGCTTACCATCCAAGGATATACTTTGTATTAAAAGGACAGGCAGGTAGGTAGAGAGGGATGACATGGCTCTGTTGAATGAAATCAAATCCTTAGGAAGAAGTGACATGCCATCGAAAGATATATATTCCTTGTGGGTAAAGTTAAGAATGTGCAAAGGTAAAAAATCCCTGATGGAAGTTATATAATGTGCTCCAAACAGTAGCCAAGATATGAGCAAATATAGAAAACAAATGTCAAAAAGGCAATGTTACGATAGTCATGAGGGATTTCAATATGCAGGTAGATTGGGAAAATCAGGTTGGTGCTGCATCCCAAGACAGACAATTTTGGAAAGTCTGCAAGATGGCTTTTTAGAGCAACTTGTCGATGAGCCTACTAGGAGATCGACTATCCTGGACCGGGTGTTGGGTAATGAAGAATATTTATTTAGGGAGCGTAAGGTAAAGGAACTCTTAGGAAGCAGTGATCATAGTATGATAGAATTCACTCAGCAATAGGAAGAAGGCAGGAGATTGGGGCTGAGAGGGAAATGGATCAGCCGTGATGAAAAGGCAGAGTAGACTCGATGGGCCAAATGGCCTAATTTGACTCCTATATCTTATGATCTTTTCAAATTTTTCAGAACTATCGTAAGGCATATAAGCAATATAGAAGTTAACAGATCATATTGCTGTATAGTTTAACAAAGAAAATTTACACAATGCAAACTGACATGAGCCATTGCTGGCACATCAATTACTTACTTCTTTGTTTTATAAACTTGTTGTCATTGGGCCTGTAATGCAAGGGATTTTTCTTTTCTCCAGGAAGAGCATTTGCTGGTTAAGCACAATGAACAAAATCTCTTTTTCTCTGTGATGAAAGCATATTTATTTCTGCAATTGCCTTGAATGTTGAGCTAATCACCTGTTGAGGGAGAAATGGAAGGGGCAGGGAGCAAATGAATTGACTGAACTAATTTCTCTGTCCATGCTGTTTTTTCCTTCCAGAAATAAGGGATTGAAGGAAGTTAGGCTTAACATGTTGACTTTAAAAACCTAAATCCAAATAGTTTGCAGTTTGAATTGACCACTGTTTTGGCAATTGAGAAGCTATACAACTATGTAGGCCGACAAACCCCACCACTATAATAGTAAGGAGACAGACATTAGGATAGACTACTGTATCACTGGAAAATATCCATGTTACGAATGCAAATTAAAAATATATTTCTTTGCTTATTCATTTTTTCATATTCCTTCACTTATTCTTACTGGTCCAATTGTGGGCACCGTGTAGTGGGCTCCAATTTAAAGAATGCACAATGTCCATAGTTTGAGAGTCAAATAGTTTGTGACATATTCTCAATAGGTCTATGTGGACTGTGATAATATAGGACATCGGGCAACTGCATTAGGATAGGAAGCCGCAGAGGATGGGTCTACTGAGTTTGCCCACCTCTGAGTGGATGCTAAATGACCATGTATATGCATTGTCATGTTAAATGAAGTTGTCAGCTAACATCAATTGTGCAGTACTGGGCAGGAAAGCAGTCTGATATTTAATGGAACTGTGAAGAATTAATGTGTATGAAGGGGCACAGAAGAAAGCTGATCTGACTACAGGAGCTTCATTCATCATGGAGGAATATCATTAAGTCTAATGGAATGAGTTTGCTTAAAATAGATCTGTTCCTGGCCAACACTTTCAATTACCACTGGGCTTTTATAAGGTCAATCTAATCAAAACTATACTGTTCCTTATCCATTAACTTGCACCATCCTAACCATGTCAGAATAGGAATAAATATTTCTTATTGCATGGACTTTTTTCCTTTCAATCAAAGCCTAAATTGTAACCGCATGTGTGGTTGTAATTTTCTTTGTATCCTGCAAGGATAATGGATTTTGGTTTCAGCCACTGCAGCTTTGCCTCAGTATCTCTTTAGTCGAACTTCTTCAGATTTATACCCTTACCTATCCTGAAAGCATAAATTTTCATGGTACATGGCACAGAAACAGACTTCGTAGTTCAGATGGCCTATGACATTCTTAAGAATCAGAATTAGATTTATTATCAATGACACGGAAGTTGTTATTTTGTGGAAGCAGTGCAGTTGAAAACAAAACTTATTACAAATTACAAAATAAATTTATAGCGCAAAACAAGAGTTTTAAGTTAGTTTTCAAGAATCATTTAGAAATGTGCTGGCAGAGGGGAAGTAGTCATCATTCAGCGTGTGTCTTTAAGCTCCTGTATCTCCTCCCTGAATGTAGTTTGTTCCAGATGGTGAGGATTCTTGGTGATAGATGCTACCTTCCTGTGGTAGTGCCTCAAGGAGTCTTCAGGGTTGGGTCTGTGATGAAGATGGCTGAGTCTACAACCCTCTCCAGACTTTCATGATCCTCATGCATTGTGACCTTTACCAGGCTGGGATGCAACCGGTCACAATGCTCTTCATGAAACGCTCACAGTTCTTCAAATCCTTGAATTCTTTATCCTCCTGTCTTAATATAATTTCTCCTTAAATGCATCTGAGCTGGTTGACTAAATAAACTTGTGGAGAAGCAAATTCTACACCTCTTATTTTCCTATTGAATTTATTTCCTGTAAGATGGCGGTGTGCTTGGATGCACTACCCTCTGCAGGGCCAACCAAAGGAGATTATTATCTCTTCGAAATGTATTTTTTATGATCGCAAAATACTGCTGGATATTAAGGACTTAAAGTCTGCAGACCTACCCCATCGGCAAGTTGCTCTTTGATGATGAAACCAAAGAATTTGAGGTTGATGTGGATCATGCTGCTGTCTGCATTAGAGAAGCGTTTGAGTGGGGGCATGAAAGAGGGTGAGCAGTCTATCAGCAAGTGGTCATCTTAGTCACTTTTCTTGTGATCACAGTACCCTGTTGGACACTGCTAATGTGGAATGTTGCAAGTCTGATTCATTGGTTTATCGGTGAACACTGGAGGGTGAATGGAGGGAAACCTACGTGGCCTCAGAGATAGTGAGGATTAGGCCCTAAGCAACAGTGTCAGCTGTTTGCAACCACCCCAGAGAGGGGCATTGGAGTGCTGAAGGTGGTGTGGCACATTCTAGCCTTCAGTGTTCACTCAGCAGAAGACAAGCTGTACTGCGTTCGACTGCAGACTGCTGCAACATTCATGATCACAAGGACTTTGTATTTTATTGGTGTTTTATATGTGCTACATGTGCTTTGTGCTGTGTGTGATTGTTGGTACTGTGTTTTGCACCTTGGCCCTGGAGTAACACAGCTTGGCCATATGCATGAGTATTCATTTATGGTTGAATGACAATTAAACTTGAATTTGAACTTATTCTTCTACTGATGGCTGATGGCTCATGTTTTTAGTTTCTCTCGAAAGAGGAAACATTTACTTCTTACCAACCACTTGCATGATACTAAAATATCCTTGATCATTTCATTCCTCTTCACTTCTCCCAAGGGAAAAATGCATTTCCTTCAATTGCAATGTACCACTGTTAGAGATTAGAGAACCATAATCAAGGAAGCTGTGGTTAATATTAGAAGCATTGACATGAGCAAGAATCATCTTCAGACTCTTGCCATTGAATGTATAGGAGCTCACAAGCAGAGATCAATTCTGAAATCACAGGTGCAGCTCTATAAACAAACACCAGTCTCTATTAAACTGGGAATTGGAGTGGACTTGGAAAGTAACCATGGAATTTACACAGAATTAGAATTAATATGCTATCGTCACATGTACCGAGATACAGTGAAAATTTTGTCTTACACAGTGCATTGACGTAAACGTGATAAAACAATAACAGAATAGGGAATGAAGTTTAACATCCACAGTGCAATGCAGTCAGGCAAACAATATTTATTACAAATAACGACTGGTTCCTTCAGGGGTACATGAATATAGATAGATATTTGTTCGATGTTGGGACAGAGCAAATTTAACATGGCCATGAGGCAATCTGACATTGACAGGCACCAGAGCCCAGCGGTTAGCGCAACACTATTACAACTCAGGGCGTCGGAGTTTGGAGTTCAGTTCTGAAGTCCTCTGTAAGAAAGTTTGTACTTTCCTTCCTGTATGCATACGTTTCTTCCAGGTGCTCTGGTTTCCCCCCACAATGTAAAGAGGTATTGGTTAGTAGGTTAATTGGTCATTGTAAATTGCGCCATGGTGAGGGTAGGGCTAAACTGTTGGGCTGCTGAATGGTGTGGTTCGAAGGGCCACGAGGTGTCTATTCCACATTGTATCTCTAAATAATAAATATAGGGAGCATATGGGGTCATGGTGAGGCAGGCGGAATGAGGGACTATTCATTTGATTTCAGTCAATTCCATTAAAACTCTAATCTATGACATGCTTATGAGATAGGGTTTAGGAGATTAATGTTCCCAACCTTTTTAAATGCCATGGACCCCTACCATTAACCGAGGAGTCTGTGGACACTAGGTCAGGAATCCATGTTCTGTAGAGATGCATGATATTTACCAGGTGGCTGAGAGCAGCCACTGTCAGAAAGCAGGTAAGAAATGAATAAGCACCAATATCTTAGGGATAAATTCCTTGGCACCAAATTTATGAGCATGACAAATATAAATTACAAAAACTTAATTTTTATTTTAATTTATATATAAAACATAATAGGTTGAGAGAAATATAGTATGAGGTAGAATTATGATTTTTAGGTCATTTTAAGAATCTCCTTTTGAACCCTGAAGTATAGATTGTAAGTCTTCTTTATCTCTTGCCTAATGGCAGCAAATAAGCATGTCCTGGATGGGAGGATCTTTTATAAAACATCTTAGTAGAAGAGTGGTCAAAGTGGTCAAACAGTAATAAATAGGATTTTGGTGGCTGAATTGAAGTCACTGTTCTTAAAGTTAGTGGCCTAGGTCTCCAGGCTTCTATACCTCCTGCATGATGATAGCTGCAAAAAGATTGCATGGCCTGGAACTGGGGATCTTTGATAATGGATGTTGTCTTCTTGAATCTACCATGTGGAGCATAAATGTTGGTCCTGTGAGGCGTACACTCCAGGGTATGGACCCAATCTTCCTAAACATACCTGAGGACGGTTGGAGCTCAACTCACCAGGAGGCTTTGGAGCTGGGAATAGCAGTAGGGTCCACTGGCATGGGCTGGGGAGATGGGACTGGAAGAGAAGAGAAAAAAATTCACAAGGTGGCTCCAGTAGGTGTCTGTCAGGGGACAGTAAAGGCTTGCTTTGTGTGCTACTGGTGAGGGCATCGAGTGAGGGATTATCATCCATGGTTTGGAAAAATAGAAGGGCTGACACATGACATATCCAGCCTCTCTGGCTAAACTTTGGTTAAAAGGAGGCTGTATGTCGGCAAGAGGCTCACTCACCAAGTCAGCCAGAAACGGCAGCAGTACCTAACTTTGTCCCATTCAGCACCCTCTTTTCTCATAATCACTATTTACCAGATAACAAAATTGGTCAGGAAAGCATGAACATTGCCCAGTTCATCACAGGCTCATCACCTCCTTCCATCCAGTCCATTTTCATGGTACTTTCTTCAGGAAGGCTAATAGTATCATCAAGGAGACCTGCCAACCTGGCTATTTCCTTTAAACTAATCCAAATCTGAATTTGAAGACTAGTCAAACAGGTACGGCAACCCTAACCATTTTCATGGCCACCATGAGGCAGCAAGGAAAGTCAAAGACAATATTAAAGCAAAAGAGAAGGTATATAATAGAGCGAAAATTAGTGGAAAGCTAGAGGACTAGGAAGCTCTAAAACACCAGCAAAGGGCAACTAAAAAGCCAAAAGGAGAGAAAAGATGAAATATGAAGGTAAGCTAGCCAATAATATAAAAGAGGATACCAAAAGTTTTTTCAGATATACAAAGAGTAAAAGAGCCGTGGGTGAGTATCAGACCACTGGAAAATGATGCTGGAGGGGTAATAATGGGGGACAAAGAAATAGCAGATGAACTTAATGGGGATCTTGTGTCAGTCTTCACTGTGCAAGGCACTAGCAGTATGCTGGAAATTCAAGACAGTCAGGGGCAAAAGTTACTATAGCTGCTATTACCAAGAAGAGTGCTTAGAAGCTGAAAGGTATGAAGGTAGATAAGTCACTTGGACCAGATGGACTACACCCCACGGTTCTGGCAAAGGTGGCTGATGAGGCTGAGGAGATATTATTAGCAATCTTTCAAGAACCATTAGATTCAGGAATGGTTCTGGGGACAGGAAAATTGTAAATATCACTCCACTCCTTAAGAAGAGAGGGAGGCAGATGAAAGGAAACTATAGGCCAGTTAGCCTGACTTCAGTGATTGGGAAGATGTCAGAGTCGATTATTAAGGATGAGGTTTTGAGCTACTTGGAAGCACATAATAAAATAGGCCAAAGTCAGCATGGTTTCCTTAAGGGGAAATCTTGCCTGACAAATCTGTTGGAATTCTTTGAGGAAATAACAGGCAGAATAGACAAAGGAGAGTAAGTGGATGTTGTTTACTTGGTTTTTCAGAAGGTCTTTGACAAGGTGTTTCACATGAGCCTTGTTCAGGATTCATTAAAGTTAACTTGCAAATTGAGTCAGTGGTAAGGAAGGTGATTGCAATGTTAGCATTTCTTTTGGAAGGACTAGAATATAAGAACAAGGATGTAAAACTGAAACTTTGTAAGGCTTCAGTCAGACTGCACCTGGAGTACTGTGAGCAGCTTTGGGCCCCTAAAGAAAGATTTGATGGCATTGAAGAGGGTCCAGAGAAGGTTTATGAGAGTGATTCTGGGAATGAAAAGATTAGCATATGAGGAGCATTTGATGACTCTGGGCCCCTAGTCGCTGGCGTTTAGATGAATAAGGGGGATCTCATTGAAGCCTATTGTGTATTGAAAGGCTTAGATAGAGTGGATGTGGAGAGGATATTCCTGTAGTAGGTGAGTCGAGGACCAGTGGGCAGAGGGACATCCATTTGGAACAGAGATAAGGTGGAATTTCTTTACCCAGAAGGTGGCAAGTCAGTGGAACCCATTGCCATGATTGACTGTGGAGGCCAGATCATTGACTATATTGAAAGCAGAGGCTGATGGTTCTTGATTCGTCAGGGCAAGAAGGTTACAAGGAGAAAGGTCAATAACTCAGACATGATGGAACAGTGGAGCAGACTCAGTAGACCAAGTGCCCTTGCTCTGCTCCAATGCCTTATGGTCTTACCACTTACGATCCACTGATATATAATATGGTGTTGTTCCGAGGTTGACAATATGACATGCTGCTGGACACTGAGGTATGGATAGCAATAACTCACCCACCGTTGTCAACCACTGTAAAGCAGGTAGATGTACTGAGTAAGGTAGCTGCAATAACAGAACATTTACATGGGAATCTCTGAATCAGGTTTAAGATCACTGGCATTTGTCATGCAACTTGTTTTGTGGCGGAAGTACATTGCAATCCATAATAATAAAACAAAACTATAAATTACAGTATGAAGTACAGTGGATTCCAGTTAATTGAACCACCAGTTAATCAGAACAGCAGCTTATTTGGGACAACTCTTAGAGAGCAAAAACTAATTGGGAAAATTGCCAGGATTCCCTTTGTTTATGCTGCTTAGCTGGGGCAGGAGACTTACTGAACAGGTTCTAAGTAATGTCAGTCACACATGCTTTTGTGGTCATTAGACACTGCACCGATCCTAGAGCAAAAAAGTGTTCAAATAGCATCTGTTGCATGTGTTTGCGTTCAAAAAGCAGTGACTTTTGTCACTGGTAGCTGGTGAGAAATAGGCAGTAAGACACTTCCAAACTGTTTTGCTTCTGCTGTTTCCAGCATTCATGCTTGGAGATGTCAGAAATGGCCGTGAGTGAAACCGAAACAATTTCACTACTTCAACAAATTAGGGACTATAAAGAATTTGAAGGTATTGACAATCACCTTGAAAGCTGTAATGAAAATGAATATTTGGAGGACGGAATTGTTGATAGTGTTTTAGGAAGGCCATCCATGATCAGCACTAAGCGTCTGTGCTGATTTTTTAAGTTGCGTAGACTGGATGAATAGTGTAATGGTAATATTGGCAATGTTCTCATTTGTTCTGTATTTCACTTAATTATGTAATTTGTTACTCAGTTTGTGTTTTTATATCTTTTTAATGATTTCCATGAAACTTCGGCTAATTGGGACAGCCACTTAATTAAGCCACAATGTATTGGTCCCAATGTGTCCCAATTTTCTGGAATCCACTGTGTGTGTGTATATATATATATATATATATATATATATAATTTACATTAAATTTGAAGTGCAAAAAGAAAGGGAAATACACTGAGGACGTGTGCATGGGTTCATTGTCCATTCTGAAATCTGATGGCGCTGTGGAAGAAGCTGTTCCTGAAGCACTGAGTGTGTGTCTTCAGGGTCCTGAACCTCCTCCTTGATGGTAGCAATGTGAAGAGGGCATGTCCTGTGTGATAGGGGTCCTTAATGATGGATGCTGCCTTTTTGAGGCATCAGCTTTTGAAGGTGCTGGGGAAGCTAGTGCCCATGAAGGAAATGGCTGAGTTAACGACTTTCTGCAGCTTTTCCCGATCCTGTGCGGCTCCTCCGTACCAGACAGTGATGCAACCAGTTAGAATGCTCACCGTGTGCATCTGTAAAAATTACTGAATGTTTTTAGTCTCTTCAAATTCCTAATGAAAGATTTCTGCCATTGTGCCTTCTCTGCAATTTCATCAGTATGTTGGACCCAGAATAGAGCTTCAGAGATGTTGACACCCAGGAACTTGAAACTGCTCACCCTTCCCACTGCTGATTCCATGATGTTCTCACACTGGTGTGTGTTCTCTTGACTTCCCCATCCTGAAGTCTACAGTCAGTTCCTTTATCACTAAGTAGCATGTTGTTGTTGCAACACCACTGATGGGTGGATCTGTCTCACTTCTCCATGCTTCCTTGTCACCATCCGAAGTTCTGTCAACAATTGTTGTGTCATTGGCAAATTTATAGACACATATGAACTGAGCCTAGCCACACAGTTGTGGCTGCCTAGAAAGTAGAACAGTGAGCTAAACGCACATCCTTGAGTCTTGCCAGGGTTGATTGTCAGTGAGGAGGAGATGTTATTTCCGTTCCACCCAGGCTGTGGTTTCCTGGTAAGGATGTCAAGGATCCATTTGCAGAGGGAGGTACAAATGCCCAGGGTTTTCGAGCTTGTTGACGAGAACTGGGGTATGAGTGTGTTGAATGCTGAGCTGTAATCAATAAACAGCAGCCTAACATGGGTATTGCTATTGTCCTGGTGACCTAAGGCCCAATGGAGAGCCAATGGGATTACATCCACTGTGGGCAAATTGCAAAGGTTGTTGCTAAGGCAAAAGTTTGATTCTAGCCATGGTCAACTCCTCAAAATATGACTAAATAGTAGATGGGAGTGCCACTGGGAGGCAGCTCACCCTGCTCTTCTTGGGGTTCTGGCATGGAGCTTAAGCAACTGAATTTAACACAGTAATAAGGAACAGTGCAGCAGTGGTCAAGGTAAAGGTACAACAGAGCAGGGAGAGTGAGGAGCGAATGGAAGAGAGTGAGCAGATCTTAAGATGAAGAATAACTGAAGAGGCAACCAAAACTAAACCAGTGGAATTATACTGTCAAGTAAAAGTAGAGGAAAAAGAAAATTAGAGAAAGGAGGGAGAAAAAGAAGGGCCAGATGGTGGCTACCGTGGGAAAACAATCTGCTGGAGGAATTCCACTCCCACTACCTTCACCTACCTGGTGCAACCTGCCTGTCGTATCTCAGTACACCAATCACCTCAATCTCATCCTTCCCTTCCCCTGCTCCTCCTCATACTGGCCAGCTCTGCTCTCCACTCTCAGTCCTAATGCAGGGATCCAACCTGAAACATCGACTGTTCCTTTCCCCCTGCTGAGCAGCCCTCAGCCCAGCAGGTTGTTTGTTAATCCAGATGGTAGCCAGATGACTGGGAAATCAGCTATAAGCAGTGAGGTGGTGCATCAGAGAAGGCACATAAGATTGTGTCATTCCAGTGGGGCTTGTGGTGATTGGGAGTGGGTGGAAAATGAGATGTTGAAATCAGAGCACCATCTGTGCCCTACACCATCTGAGCAGAGACAGAAATGTGGGAGTGACCAAACTGCCAGGCCTCGAGACCACTGAGAGATCATCCATGTGGACTTCATGGGAATCTCTTGAAAAGTCATGGCAGAGCTTTTTTTTCCTGCTGAATATGGATCACTTGACCCAGAGTGTGAGGCTTTCTGACAAGAAACCGCACCGTTCATTCAGCAGTGGGAATTCCTCCTGATATGGGGAGTCCCAGCCCAGTGAAATTCAGATCTGGTAGCACGTTTCACAAGGAAAGTGACAAAGTTGCTAGGGAACGTGTGTTTATAAATACAAGCTGACCATCAGTCGGTTTTGTCTATAAATCAGAAAACACAAAATTACTCAATATGATAAAAATACCTCTGCAGTACTATAGTAAGTGACACCAAAAGCCCTCGAGACTGATAAGGTAAAGCAATTATTAGAAGTGGAGAAAAAGGGAAATGAGTTCTGCTGTTCGTATGAATGAATGTTCAGCAGACTTTTGAATTTAATATCTGTCTATATTTCTCGCTTCCTCAGTAAAGCAGCCAGCATAATCAAAATCTCTTGCCGTCGCCATCATTCTTTCTCCTCCCTCCTCCCATCAGGCAGAAGATACAGAAGGCTCAATCATAACTTCTGCCCTGGTGTGACAAGACTATTGTACAATAAAGATGGACTCCTAACCTTACAACCTACCTGAGCATGGCCTCAGACCTTAATGTCTCTCTGCACTGCACTTTCTCTGTAACTGTAACACTGCCTTCTGTGTGTGTTATTGCTTTCGCTTGTGCTGCCTCGAAGTACTGATGTGATTAAATGATCTGTGTGGATGTGTGCTAACCTAGATGTCTCACTGTATCTCAATGCATGTGACAATAATGAACCAAGTTTTCAATTTAATATTGCTGTGTGAGCTCATTGGTTTCAGTGGGTGTCCATAACCTGGGACATGACTTCAAATGTCTTTGCATGCATTGAAGAGGCAGTACAAACAATGGTAATACTGAAGTAAAGTTACATGATCCAAGCAACATGCACTAGACAACTGAAGAAGTTAGTTGCAAGGCTGATGAACACAGCTTTCCAATCCTGCCATAAGGGAAATGAAGAATTTGAATGGGCATAGAAATCTAGGCAAATGCTAAAGGAAATATAGAGCAAAATTGAAAGGCTACATGTACTGGAATTACACACACAGTAAATTAGTATCTGTTTGACTAGATGGACTACACATCCACTTACGCTTCCGAATAATTGTAATGTTTCTAACTTAATAGGAGTACTCACCAGTGTCCACTGTTTTTTTTCATTTTTGTCTCGGTGTGGTTCCAGGGGATATAGCTTTGAAAGTTGCTAATGCCAGGTGAAGCAAACCAAAGATGTTGCACCCATGACTGCACCATTTTCAGCATTCAGCTCCTCGATAGAGAGAAGGCAGGGGGAAACGTTACTCACAGAGGCTCAGAAAGCCCTGCAGATCCTTCCCCAGTGATGTGGCAGTGAGAGATGCAACACTCAAGGCCAGTACCTAAAATGAGGTCTTCAGCACACGATTGTAGTGGTGCAATATTTCATGCAATTAAGGTCAGTGATGATATCTTTAAGTCCCATCTCTCAAAAGCTACGTCACTAATCTTGGTACTGTTCCATTTTGTGCATCTCTCACTCATCTAACGCTGACAGCTGTGGCTCTTACTTAACATCAATGTGCCTTGTGGAGACCATTCTGACAGGCTGCATCACTGTCTGGTATGGAGGGACTACTGCACAGGACCAAAAGAAGCTGCAGAGGATTGTAAATTTAGTCAGCTCCATCTTGAGCACTAGCCTACAAAGTACCCAGGCCATCTTCAAGGAACGGTGTCTCAGAAAGGCAGCGTCCATTATTAAGGACCTCCAGCACCCAGGGCATGCCCTTTTCTCACTGTTACCATCAGGTAGGAGGTACAGAAGCCTGAAGACACACACTCAGTGATTCAGGAACAGTTTCTTCCCCTCTGCCATCTGATTCCTAAATGGACATTGAACCCATGAACACCACCTCACTATTTTTTATATATATTATTTCTGTTTTTGCATAAAGTTTAATCTATTCAATATACATATACTGTAATTAATTAATATTTTTTTAATTCTATATCATATATTGCATTGAACTGCTTCTGCTAAGTTTCACAACACATGTGGGTGAAAATAAACTAATTCTGATTCTGATTCTAGTCATTTGCTATCACTTGAACAAGATTTGCAGCAACATCTCAAAGCCAGTCATTCAGACCTGTCAGCTACATTTGCCAACTCACTAATGTATTCTCTTGTTTTCCGGAGAAGATAATGCATGAATGATTCAAATAGCCAGCTGGTGTCCAGGTTTAGGGCCTGCTGTTAAAAGAATGTTGGCAAGTTGTAGTAATGCAGTGGTATTGGAGGAAGGGAATGTCCAGGGTGATTTGGTCATGTGTTTATTTGTATTTCTATTTAAACATGCTTTGGAACCTGATGCCGCTGTTAGGGCCTCCACTTACTGCAGTGCCACAGTCCCTCTAGTTAAGGTTCTCCCACAAGGCTGTTGTAGATGGAGTTCTAGAATTGGAAATCAGCAACTTTATAGATTTCTGATTAAGGATTATATGGAACTAGGAGGGAACCTGCAGATGGCAACATTTCGTCGTGCCAGCAGGCTTTATTATTAGTGGTAAAAACTGAATTTTGGAGGTACTAGTGTTGATGAAATACTCTGTAGACATGGCCTACAGTATTTGGGGTAGTAGATGGGGTGCTAATCAAAATGAGCTATTAGTAGATGGGGTGCTAATCAAAATGAGCTGATTTGTTCTAGATGATGTCAAGCTGCTGAATAGATTTCCATACATTCCTGCTGGCAGAGAGTATTTCACTATGTAACGCGGTGGGCCTGAACAATCTGTTTCCAATCTATATGATTCATCTTCATGACATCTCCGACATCCTTTCATCACAGATATTTTTCACTGTTTTTATAAGCAACTGAAGTTGGTCAGTATAGAAATTACTCTCCAATAATGGCTTTGAGCTGGAGCATGATGAAATTGGAAGTGTTGATGTGTTTTCATCTGATTTGTGTTAACTTCGGTTTTATGAATGGCTTTTTATGCCGCATTCGGTCAAATGTTGCATTAGTGTGGAGGACGTCTGAAACGTAGCTCCTCGGAACATATTTGGAGGAAGGTGTGAAGAAGTCTGGAGGTGAATATGCCTGGCAAAACTCTCTTTGCTCCTTGATGAACAAGAGACATTCCATGTCACTGTCAGTGAACCCTTCTGCTGCTAAAATTGACTTGAGAGGGACGGTACATTCCTGTTGCTAAATGCCAAGGTTCCAGTGTGTGATTGACATCTTTGGATTATTGCCTTCTAGTTTGGTAAGGCAGCTGCTACTTTACATTTTTCTGCCACAAGGCCATGACAGATAATCAATCTGAGTTGCCTGAGCTGTGCTAAAAATGTTTACTTGCAAATCTCATACCCACTGGATAAAGAAAACACAGCTGGGTCCAGTTTTATAGTCTGTGCTTTCAGTTCACTTTCAGTTGTGTTAATAACTGCATCTAGCAGCAAGTTCACAAATGTTTACAGAAAAGAATACTCTATAATAGCTCAGCAAATCCTCAGTAATATCTGACAGCATAATGATGACTCTTTAGAAAATGATTGATTCCAATGCATGATGCATTTTGATTTAGTTTATCATAAATACAGATTTTGTACAAATTTCAGTGTAACGACAGTGTTTATTAAAAACACTGGAACATAAGTATTAGCTTTGACATGAAATTGACCCAATTGATTCAGAAATGCACTGAATAACATGGTTAATACCTAAATAGCCTAAAAATAGATTGCAAATCTGAATCTAAATGGAAGGAGGTTTTCAGTTGCTCATGCTGTCTAACCTAAATTCTTTATATCTGTCTTTGCAGCTGTTATCTTTTTATCAGTTTGGTTTTACTTAACATTTTTACTGAGAATTTCAAATTGTGCTTGTTCCATGCAAACCATTGCAACAATCTGATCAAATTATTCTGAAGTTAATACATTTAATTGTTCCAAGAAAGAAAAAATAATATTAAACTATTCAAAGACACGAAACTCAAGTGGGGCTTTGGTAAAAGTGGAAATTAATAGAAGCTCATTAAAGTGACAACATTACACACACTTTCAACTATTTCAGCAAGTCTTCTGTAGAATTCATTTTACCAAGATGAAACCTTCTTAAACATTATTTATAACTAATAGAAATTACAGTGCGAGGTTTTTACCTGGGTAGTGCATTGGGCAGATAATAGACAATAGACAATAGGTGCAGAAGTAGACCATTCGGCCCTTCGAGCCTGCACCGCCATTTTGAGATCATGGCTGATCAATTCCTATCAATACCCGGTTCCTGCCTTGTCCCCATATCCCTTGATTCCCCTATCCATAAGATACCTATCTAGCTCCTTCTTGAAAGCATCCAGAGAATTGGCCTCCACTACCTTCCGAGGCAGTGCATTCCAGACACCCACAGCTCTCTGGGAGAAGAAGTTTTCCTTAACTCTGTCCTAAATGACCTACCCCTTTTTCTCAAACCATGCCGTCTGGTACGGGACTCTCCCAGCATCTGGAACATATTTCCTGCCTCTATCTTGTCCAATCCCTTAATAATCTTCTATGCTTCAATCAGATCCCCTCTCAATCTCCTTAATTCCAGCGTGTACAAGCCCAGTCTCTCAAACCTCTCTGCGTAAGACAGTCCAGACATCCCAGGAATTAACCTCGTGAATCTATGCTGCACTTCCTCTACAGCCAGGATGTCCTTCCTTAACCCTGGAGACCAAAACTGTACACAATATTCCAGGTGTGGTCTCACCAGGGCTCTGTACAAATGCAAAAGGATTTCCTTGCTCTTGTACTCAATTCCCTTTGTAATAAAGGCCAACATTCCATTAGCCTTCTTCACTGCCTGCTGCACTTGCTCATTCACCTTCAGTGACTGATGAACAAGGACTCCGAGATCTCTTTGTATTACTCCCTTACCCAACTCTATACCATTCAGATAATAATCTGCCTTCCTGTTCTTACTCCCAAAGTGGATAACCTCACACTTATTCACATTAAACGCCATCTGCCATGTATCTGCCCACTCACCCAGCCTATCCAAGTCACAATCCAAGTCAGATAAGTTCTCATCTGAAAGTAGTTGCACAATTATGACTTCCCTACACAATATTTCTTGGTTCAGGTAAGATTGTTTTAGGCACTTGGGTTTTTAGAATTGGTTCAGCTCTCACTCTGCCAAGAGTAAAAGGATTGCAGCCTCAAGTTCCTCATAAGACATGAAACATCTCAATCTGCAAAAAAAGCCATCCTTTAAATGACAGGCTAAGTTGAAACCTAATTTGGAAACTCAAGTAACTATAAAAGAATGTGTAGCATGATTCTGAGAAATTAGGGGGATTCTTAGTGCCTTGACTAATATTTACTTCCCCAATTTCATCTAATGACCAATTAAAAACTGATTAATAAACCATATTACTATTTTGAGTAGTTGACCAGTTGTAAATTGTTGACTGCATTTCCATTTTAAAACTATGACCATACTTTTCAGGTCATGGAGCTGGGATGAAAAGCTTTTTAGAATCATAGCATTCTTCTTTTCGACAAGGAATGTCTCCAATCATTGAAGTGTTTCTGTTTGATAACCATTCATTTAAGAGTGCAACAAAATATTTTGGGATGACCCAAGATCTGGAAGAATGTTTTATAAATGTGATTTTTGTTGTTTATTCCATTATTTCACTATATGATGTAATGATTCTGCTCTTGTGTAATTAATCCTTAAACCTTGATCAATGTGAGTTTACACCCAACTACACTGGACATTTATTTTCAAATATGTTACTTCCTCAGAAATTTTTTTTTGTTTATGATAGTCCGCTTGAAGCTAAACCCCAAATATAATTTCAGACTACTTGTATCAAGTAAGAATTTGGAGAAACAGGAAATTAACTTTTATTGAATGTAATATGTTTAATTGCATAACAATGCTGACAATTTGCATTAGTCCAAATAATCTAATAATGTTTTGTTGATTTTCATTTGTACTCTGTGTCTGAGGCTTCTTGCTTAAGTGTACAACAATCAAATTCATCCAGCATTTATAGATTCCATTTGCCCTGAGATGGTTTCTCCACGACTGCAATATCCTGGTGAAACAATAGACAATAGACAATAGGCAATAGGTGCAGACGTAGACCATTCGGCCCTTCGAGCCTGCACCGCCATTTTGAGATCATGGCTGATCAATTCCTATCAATACCCGGTTCCTGCCTTGTCCCCATATCCCTTGATTCCCCTATCCATAAGATACCTATCTAGCTCCTTCTTGAAAGCATCCAGAGAATTGGCCTCCACTACCTTCCGAGGCAGTGCATCCCAGACCCTCACAACTCTCTGGGAGAAGAAGTTTTTCCTTAATTCTGTCCTAAATGACCTACCCCTTATTCTCAAACCATGCCCTCTGGTACTGGACTCTCCCAGCATCTGGAACATATTTCCTGCCTCTATCTTGTCCAATCCCTTAATAATCTTATATGTTTCAATCAGATCCCCTCTCAACCTTTCATCATGCTCACCACTGACAGTGCCAAGATTTGCAGGGAAGAAGTCTAAATGGGAATACAGAAAATTAATTTTTAGTGATATGTTGCACTTCACAGTTTTGTATGCCTGAAGCATGTTGTCAACCAGCTACACATAACTCGGTGCTCTGTGGTTGCCAAGAAAATTTTCAACAGCTTCCTTGAATGCCTTCCATGGGATTTTCTCCAGACCCACTAAAAGTTTTTCGAATTGCTTATCATTAATGATCAGTTTGATTTGTGGACCGACAAAAATACCTTCCTTAATCTTAGCATTAGATATTCTGACTTGAATTATGAATTGAAATAACAAATATAGGAGATTTTTTTTAAAATGGTACGTGATAGGGAGATTTCATGATGATTTTCATGATCAGCAGCTCAAAATCCATAAGATGCACTCAAAAGTATTCAGGAAGCAAAATCTTTGTTGGTCAGTGCTCTTAGTTCTGGAATTAGAATTTGGATTTACAAAGAAAACTTCGATTCATGATCCTCATTTAAGTGAGATGTTGCTAAATAATTAAAAATCTTCTCAACTCAATGATTGTCTACGGAATCCAGGAAACTTGCTGTTGTAGTCAGGCCAATAAATTTTTTCTGTTTCACTCAGCCTTGATTGCTCCTAATAACCATCTGTGGCTCATTTATGTTAAAATAAAATGTACTTTGTCAGACCAACTTGAAAATGATAACAAGCTTAGGGTATGCTGGTTAATTCTTCAAGCAAAGAATTTTTTAAAAAATTGTGTTTTACAAACATTTTCAAGGGATATTTGTGAGATAAAATGAGCTTAAATAGCCTACTTGTAACAGTAGGGAAGCTTTTGGGAAAAAGCATGCTTACCAATCTGACCTAGATGATACCATTTGGTGAATGTTAGTGTATTATCTGTTTGATCACCAAATTCTTGTATATGAAGATCCCCTGTCAACAGCTGCACTGAAATTTGGCAGGGTTGAAAGTGGTTAGAATTGAATCAAGGGTTGCAAATAGCAAAAATGTAAAAGTTAGGGGTGTAAGCAAACGTTTCAAACATTCCAGCATTTGTACCGTAATGTGGGGTTTTCCATGTGTAGAATGGTTACAGAATTTACCTACAATATCGCTAGGCATCATATTCAGAAATGAAGCTCTTTGTGTAAGTGTTTAATGAAATTTCGATGTATCAACTAAACACTAGTGTTTGTTGGGGGGAATGGAACTGCTGATGTTTTGGCTCAAAAGTTTACATCAGGACTCAGAGTGGAGACGTGAGATGGAGAAGGAGAAGGAAGTCTGAGGCAATTGGTGGACAGAGATGAAAGATGACGTGGTCTGTAGAGGCTTCCTGATGAAATGATTAGGAAACCTACTTCTCCACACGCCTGTTACATTCTGAGGTTGATGGCTTTATTTACTCTTGGTTTGTTATACTGTAATCTCTGAATAATACCTCAGGAATTTGGACAAACATTCCTGTATCAATCCACTACAGAATGTCATAGCAAAAACCTTGGATTGCTAATTTTTAAAAATACGTTATTCATTTGGAGAAGTTAATGCATTTTGAACTGACACGCATGACATTCTCGCTTCTGTTTCTGAGGTAGAGTGTCATACGCTTCTGCAATTTGGAAGCAGTCATCCTTTTGAAGGATAGTTACTCACATGGAAGGAAAATCGATATTTCAACCTGCTGGTTTGCTATTCAGCTTGAGAACAATTTAAGAAACTAATTCTTCAAAAGTGTGAAATAACAAAAAGAACAACAGTGAAAACTAATTTCCATGCTCTATTTGAGCTTTGAGTGCTAAGATCTTCAGGAGATGTTAGGATTGGATTCTGAGTTATGTTCTACCAATCATTAACTTGAAGTGGCATCTGGTTGAACATCTTGGAAAATACAGAGCTTTACCAGATACATTTGGTAAGTTCTTTCGGCATAGAACTTTAGAAGTTACAATGCCGGGCTTTTTTGGCTAATGTTGAAATACGTCCTCACAGCTGAACAGGAATAAAAAAGTTAAAATCGAGCATTTTTAAATATAAACCATACTTGGCTTGCGCTCAAACTGATGGCTAGCTTGAATAATTAGTTTGTGATTGAAAGTCTTTGGAGATACGCTGGGTACGCTTTAGATAAAATTTCACCAAACTTCTATCAATGCCTTTCAAACAGAATTTAGGGAACTTTGAGAGGGTTCAGTTGTTAACAGAGACAGCAAATTCACTAGAAGAAGCCACAAAAATGAAAGGGAAGAGTGCAGATTCATAAGGGGAGCTCAGAAGAACTATAGGATTCCTGTTAGAATGGTCTCTTTCTCAGAAATTACATCCAACTGAATAAAATATTTAGAAGTATATTCTCTACAATCTGACCACTTCTGGCTACACGCATCACCTTCTGAGAGAATCCATTGAAGCCTCCAATCTGGATTCAATCATTTCAAACATCAAACCTCAAAAAATCAATCTGTATTCTCACCACTACCCAATTAGCACACCAATTTAATTTCCGGTCATGTAGAAACCATAATGCACCCACATAGTTTGCAAGCATGAAGCTTCAACTCTGCTGAAAGTGTCCCAGGTGTTTTTTACCTACACTAGTGCTCCTATAAGGAAGGCTTATGATAACTGGTTGGAGTTGCTCATTCCGTTCTAGGATGGTGGTTCAATCCGGACCTCTGATTTTTCTGTGGAGTTTGCATGTTCTCCCTGTGACTGCATGGGTTTACTCTGGGTTTTTTTCCACATCCCAAGATGCTCGTGAGTAAATTAATGGCTGGAAATTACTCAGTGGAGGTTAATGGAAAAAGAAATCATCGGGAGGTTATGGGACAAACTAATTCTTAAGAGAAAGTGAATTGCAGGTGTACGAGAAATAAGAGAGAGGGTAAATGGAACTAATTGGATTGCTCACCTGGAAGCCAGCATGACCTGATGGGCTGACCAGCTTTCTGTATCATTATAAATATAAGATGAAACTAGAAAAAGAGAAAACGTCAAGTCTAGCAGTATCTTTGGAAAGAGGGAACAGTTATTGCACCCTCAATCCCAACCACCTAATATAAACTAACCCTGACAACGTGACCAAGGGTGACATCCTTCAAACGGTTCACAAAACTGTTTCCTTCACTTCTTTTTTGTCTTCTTGTTCTTTCAGATATGATTCTGCTACCTCTGGAGCCTGTGATCTACACTTTGATGGTGTGTTTTCAGGCTGACTGAGCAATCTAGCACTTTGTAGTCTCCAAGAGTGTTCAGTGAGGTTTTGAGCGAAGTGCGTGGCTTCAAGGCGAAGATGTCTGGAGATGGGGCGTAAGGCTTTGATCGACTCCATTCCTCATCGATCTTGCTGATGAAGCAATCAAAGAAGATCGAAATCACCGAGGGGAGTGTCCAGCACCATCTATCAGCCTCTCTTTCGCCTCCACAGGAGGAAGGCTTCTGTGTGTGATGGTCCCTCTCTCCCTCTCATTTGCTGCTCCCAGAGGAAGATCCCTGCATTCGAATGGTCTCTCCTTCCCTCGATGCTGTTGGAGGAAGGTTCTTGGGCAAGGTTGAATCGACACGGCTTGTAGATTGGACACTGTAGTTCATATCATGATGTGTTTCTGATTTCTGGTCACTCCCTTTTTGTTGCCCCTTTGTGTAATTTTGATCGGGCTGACCTGCAGATAATGAACGACAGTGCTAGATTGAACTGAGCTGAGCTGAACTGAATATGTCTGGACTCTTGGGACTTAAAACCAAATCCGTATCTTTTATTTGGTTCCTGAGAAGTTCTGTAATGTATTGTTTTGCTGTGTGCAGCAACCCCTTGAATTTGAATATGTGGTGATTTACAGCTCCAAGGGGATCACTCTAAATAAATGCTTAAGTGATAAGATTGTTGAACTCCATTTTAATGCCTCTAACTTATTGCCAATTAGCCAATAATTTGAAGACCATAATGAGACTTTTAAACCAGAAGACCACAATCTGTGTGGATCGGTGATAACATCTTCTCCTCGCTAACGGTCAACACTGGCACACCTCAGGGGTGTGTACTTAGCCAACTGCTCTACTCTCTCTATACAGGTTTCCCCCGCAATCCGAAGGCAGACCGTTCCTATGAAACCGTTTGTAAGCCGAAATGTGGTGAATCGAAGAAGCAATTACCATTAATTTACATGGGAAAATTTTTGAGCATTCCCAGACCCAAAAAAATAACCTACCAAATCAAAGCAACTAACACATACAACCTAAAGTAACACTAACATATAGTAAAAGCAGGAATGATGATAAATACACACCCTATATAAAGTAGAAATATTGTAGGTACTGTGTAGTTTCACTTATCAAACTCGGGAAGACAATGAGCCAAAATTGACTTAGAGAAAAAAATCGGCACGTACACGCATGCGCAAACAACTGCCCGCACAAGGCTTCACGGTCATTGTAGTCTTTCTCGGGGTAAACACACGTATAAAGCGGGCATCTTTTTCTTGAAAAGTGAAAATCCTCTTTGGTTAGCGAAAACAGGTACTAATGTAGGTCTTTCGTAATAGCGAGTTGTTGTAAAGCGAACGTTCGAAAAACGGGGGGCACCTGTACCCATGACTGTGTGGCTAGCCATGGCTCAAATACCATCTATAAATTTGCCGATGATACAACCATTGTTGATAGAATCTCAGGTGGTGACAAGAGGGCGTACGGGAGTGAGATATGCCAACTAATGGAGTGGTGCTGCAGCAACAACCTGGCACTCAACATCAGTAACACGAAAAAGCTGATTGTGGACTTCAGGACAGGTAAGACAAAGGAACACATACCAATCCTCATAGAGGCATCAGAAGTGGAGAGAGTGAGCAGTTTCAAGTTCCTGGGTGTCAAGATCTCCGAGGACCTAACCTGCTCCCAACATATCAATGCAGTTATAAAGGAAGCAAGACAGTGACTATACTTATTAGGAGTTTGAAGAGATTTCGTATGTCAACAACTACATTCAAAAAATAGGTGTACCGTGGAGAGCATTCTGACAGGTTGCATCACTGTCTGGTATGGAGGGGCTACTGTACAAGACCGAAAAAAGCTGCAGAAGGTTGTAAATCTAGTCAGCTCTATCTTGGGTACTTGCCTACAAAGTACCCAGGACATCTTCAAGGAGTGGTGTCTCAGAAAGGCAGTGTCCATTATTAAGGACCTCCAGCACCCAGGGCATGCCCTTTTCTCACTGTTACCATCAGGTAGGAGGTACAGAAGCCTGAAGGCACACACTCAGCGATTCAGGAACAGCTTCTTCCCCTCTGCCATCCGATTCCTGAATGGACATTGAACCGTTGAACTCTACTTCACTTTTTGACATTTTTTAATCTATTCAATATACGTATACTGTAATTGATTTACTTATTTATTTATAATTATTATTTCTTCTATATCATGTATTGCATTGAACTGCTGCTGCTAAGTTTACAAACTTCACGACACCTGCCAGTGATAATAAACCTGATTCTGATTCTGAAATAGGTATCTTTGTAGACTAGCACTCTGCGCGTGTGTTTTCACATTTTCACCACAAAATGGCAAGCCCTTGGGAAGTTGTAAAGAGAAATCTCGGTACAAATACACAGTCCCTGAAAAGACAGGAGAACACATTCTAATTGTACAAAGTGCTGGTTTGGCCGCACTTGGAGTATGGTGTTGTGCATTTCTGGCCACCACACTACTAGAATGATGTGATTAAGCCAGAGAGGGTGTAGAAAAACATTGACAAGGAGGCTGCCTGGATCAGAGGACTTTGACTAAATTGAATAAGGTGAGGTCTGTTTTCCTTGGAAAGAAGGTAACTGAGAGGTGATTTGACAGAAGAATGTGAAATTAAGAGAGGCATAGACCGGAGAGATGGCCACCATTGGTTTCCCATGGTAGCAGAGTCTATAACCAGAGGGCACAGTTTTAAGGTGAGCGGGAGAAGGTGCAAAGAGGATGTAAGGGGTTAACTTTCCATCAGGAGTAGTTTATTCCATATGGAATAAGCTGCTGGAGGAGGTAGTGGTAGCAGTGACGTTGACAACACTTATGATGTATCTAGACAGATACTTGACTGAGCAGAGCAAAGAATAATGTGGAATTAATTCAAGCAAGTAGTCTGGATAATGATGATAGCATCGAGGCACTGGGCCAGATAGCCTTTTTGTCTGCTATAGAACTCCATAATGCTAGAACTCCTAATCTATTGAGCAAAACCTAGCTTAATAAAGAAGATTGAACATCTTTACATGGTTTGGATGAAGTGCATAACAACTGTTTGTTCAAAAGAGAAAATTATGTATATTGAAACTTGGGAAATTTAGCTAAAGTCAATATTGGGAAAATTATGGGAACAAAATTATGATGGAAGTCATTCATTTTCATTTAAGTATGAATTAGCAAAGGGATATTAGAACAAATATTCTGTCTGACTCATAATTACACTTTCTTAAGGAAATGGTAAGGAGGGCTTGTGAGGGTAACATATTTGATGCTGACTACTGAACTTTAGAGGAGCTTTTGATAATGTTCCCCAATGTCAATCTAGTCAGCCAACGCTAATGAAATCCAAAGTGGCTCAGAACTAAAAACCTAAGAGAGATGTTGTTGATTCAAATGTTATATCAGTGATTAACAGCGAAGAAGAGAGCTGTAGATGACAGGAATATCTGGTCAGGTGAGAAAGCAGTGAGAAGTGTAATTTAGCTTGGTTTGGTGTCAAATGTCATCATTGAGGTTGGTAAATAAGACAAGAAAATATATAATTAATTATGGAATCCTGAGTAAAGTAGAGAGGTTTGTAAGGGACGTACTCCGAAGTCCTCCTGAAGATAGCAAAATAACATATGAAGCTTTTTCAATATTCCTCTTTTTTTGCTGTTACAGTTACAATGATTATGTTAAAACTTCTTAAAACTTTGTTTAGGACATTACTGTCTGTAATTCTCATTATCATATAAATGGAAAATATAACTATTCATGAGAACAGGGAAGATTTATTGGCATAAACCATGACTAAAACAGATGTTATTTCAGAGAAAATTTTGGAATAAATTTTAATTGAACTAATTTGGAACTAGAGTCTATCCCAATTCATTACACTTCCTGGTTATGTGCTTACCATTGGCCTTGCACAGGTCCTCATATGGACTTTAAGTCAAGGAAAGCAAGCCAGAATTTATTCTGAAGGTTGAGAAAATACAGAAATCTTAATATAACAGTTGACATGATGATGCACTTCCTAACTCTCAAAACTCCCTATACTCGCGTCCATTCCTATATTCAATCCACCTACGATACTATGCAAATTTAATTTTTGTGAATGATCAATTTGCTGCTCTTCCGAACGGCAACTTGTATGGCAGTTGTACACCAGCTGAAGCGAATAGGGAGTAACTATTCCCCTCTTCCTTACTCCAGTTTATCTGTCTCACTGGTCAACCAGCTAACATCTTCTGAAGAAAGTCTCGTTCACCCTAACCACTGCAACTCTGTGACTAAAAGGTCTTACTTTTAAGGTAAGATTCCACTGCCATAAACAATACAACTTTAAGGTTTATCATTGTAACTTAAAATTAATATCCAGGTGATAGAATACAATTACAGTAAATGCATGAAGTACATTTTAGGTGAATATATAAATCTTCAATAATTTCCTAGTAACTGCTTTCACCCATTGAATGTAAGTCTTATACGTCATCATTCCTAAAAGCTTCTCAAGATTGAATTCACACATAAGTGACCTCTTTCAATGGCAAAAGGCACCCACATTATTCTGTAGGTAATCAAAAGCCCTAGGCAGTTAGCCCCTGTCTCTCTTCCACAGAGCTGATTTGTTCTCAGAGGTGGTACATACATACACATTTAGTTCTCTCAGGGATCAAGGCAAGTCAGTTTCTCAAATGGTTCTCTGCACAGTATTTAAGCCCCATCATTGTAGATGAAGCCAGCTATGCTTCTGCAGTTATTGCTGCAATACTTATATTATTGAGTGTGGTTGTTAGATAGAGAGGATAGGAAAGACTTACATCCTTAGCAGATAACTCAAATCACCAGAATCCATTGGATTAAAATAAATTACAGTCAATTTAGAGGGAAATGGGGGAAGAAAACTTTTATCTGGGGGATCTTGAACCCATTGCTTACAAGTGTGTTTCAGGCAGAAACCCACATCATATTTAAAATGCACTTGAAATGCCACGACCAACTAACGACATTGCAAGGATTGGAAAGTATGATTGGATGGGAGATCTCTTTGACTGACAAGGATATAGTTGGTCAAATGACCTCTTTTTCTCTCTGAGATTTTGATGATTCTATGACTAACTTTGAGGAAGTGGTTTGACCTAGTGCAATCTTGGCCAACTTTAGCACTTACTTCTGGTGAAAATTCATAGATTTAGGTCTTACTTACAAAGGCCTAGTTTCTGCCATCTCTGAGAATGAAAGCTATTGGCATTTGAAAATGTTTGCAGTTCAAAGTACATTTATTAATTAAGTGTGTATACTTTATAGAAACTTGAGATCCGTTTCCTTACAGGCAGCGACAAAACAAAGAAAACCAATAGAAACCATTTAAACAAAAGAATATTGTCAAACACCCAACGTGCAGCGAGAAAAACAAAATTGTGCGAACAATAAAAGTAAGCAAATAGTTCGTGAAAATGAGTCCACAGAAACAAAGCCAGTCATCGCTGTAAACTATTCAGCAGCCTGTTAGTTGCAGGCCACGTCTTCAATTCAGCATAGAGATGAGTAAGCCTTGTGGAGCAATGAGCTGAACTGGCCCTTGCTCAACAGTTCCATGATTTGTACAAGAGGAAGCTTCAGATTGTGAAAGATTGCCAACCAGGATTGAAAGAACTGTAGATTATCCATCCATAATTTTTGATATAGGTGAAGGACCTGAAGTTATTCAGTTGTAAAATGATTGCTGCTGTTCACTCTTGCTGGTTAGAATAGTGGCAAAGTTGTTGTAGGTTTAGCAAGGCGAGACTAAGAGTCATTTCGCGGTATAGTTTACGGTGGAGAGAGTGGAGTTGACTGACTTTGGCTCAAGAGGCTTCAGTGATGAGGTACAGTTGAGTAGCGTGTAAAGCTTTTGAGTGGTTGAATAAGAAAGTTGCCAAACTATAACTAATTAAATAAAGTAAGGAAGATGCAGGATCAGGCTGTAGCTGTATGATGTGGGAGCTGGTGGACCCCATTATCGTTCCTGGTGACTACATCGGCAGCAAATATTGGCTGCTCGTGGACCTCAGGCTCAAAGCTGATGACATGGAATCTGAGCTTCAAACACTGTGACACATCAGAGAGGGGCACTGTTACCTGGACACTCTGTTTCAGGAGGTAGACAGTTTAGCTGCCTCAAATTCAGTCTGTGGTTAGGGACAAGAGGGTGTGATGGATAGTGGGATCCAAGAGACAGTGCTGGAGGAGCCTCAGCCCTTGAGCCTGTCCAACAGCTCTGAGGTTTTTGCTCCCTGTGTGGACGAGAGTGGGGGTTGTAGGAAGGATGAGCAACCTAACTGTGGCACCGTAGTTCAGGGAGCCATTCAAGAGGGGGGGAGAGAAGTGGTAATTGGGGATAGTATAGTCAGGGGAATAGAATAAGTTCTCTGTCACGAGGATAGAGCGTCCCGAAGGCTGTGTTGCCTGCCTGGTGCCTGGCTTCGGGACATCTTATCTGACCTGCAGAGGAATTTGCAGTGCGAGGGGAAAGATCCAGCTGTCGTGATGCATGTGGGAATCAACAACGTAGGTAGAATGAGAAAAGAGGTTCTGCTGAGGGAATCTGAGCAGCTAGGGATTAAATTAAAAAGCAGAACCAAAATGGTAATAATCTCTGATTTACTACCTGAATCATGTGCAAATTAAAAAGTTACAATTTATTATGCTTTTTGATATTAATTGGTGATGGTTTATTGTTGTCATATTTACTGATATGAAGTCAAAATCTATTTTTATATGCCTTTCAGACAGATCATTCCGTACAGCAAGGTGATAAAAATTAAATGGAATGCAGAATCTAGTATGATGGTTGCAGAGAAGGTGCAGGTAGGCAATAAAGTACAAAAGCCATGAGGTAAACTGGGAAATCAAGTGTTCATCGTTATAATACGAAAGGTCCATTCAGTGGCGTTCTAACAGTCAGCCTTCACACTGGCTGGGTGTATAACCTGCTGCTTCACAACAACTTCATATACAGTATTTGTGATTTTCAAAATGATTTAACTCAGAGGTTCCCAACCTGGGGTTCACGTACTCCTTGCTTAATGATATAGGTTCATGGCATAAAAATGGTTGGGAATGCCTGACTAATTGAAGATGACTAATGTTGTCTCAATCTGAGACCTAATGTCTTTGGTAAGTGTGAAAGAGGCAGGAGGTGAGTTGCAATTGCATATCTGTGATAAAAGCCGTAGAGGAGATATTGGAAGATGAAAAATACCTTTTCGAACTTCTTTAATAATGCACAAAATAAACAAGAAGAGTAATAGATAGAAGTTTCTAGGAGATCGGTAGGGATCTGGGAAAAGATGACTTTAACAAATGATCAATACATAGGATTGATTATCGTAGAGATTGCATTGTACGGCAGTAGATGACCTTTCAAATGTCAAGATCAATGTGGTTCCTTAAGTGAATTTTTTTATAGTAAGGGATAGTAAAAAGAAACCTTTCAGGTTTCACATTCTTCATACTTGGTCTTTGGATGCGGTTAGCACATTCCTCATAGGGCTGCATGGCACCTGGTGAATAGAAACTTCATTGCTTAAGGTTTGACAGACTAAATGGTCTATACCTGTGCTCTTTTTGTGTTGTGACACACTATTGTTAGTTGTGTTTCCAGCTTTTAAAACATACTCAACTGGATAAGGTTGGCTGGTGGCGCAGTGACATCAGCGCCGGACTCCGGAATGGAGGTTCCTGGGTTCGAATCCAGTCGGGCCGTTCCTGAGTACGCTTCCCATCCGTGCTGGGTTGAGTGTTGAGTTCGCAACTCGACCTCGTCAAATAAAGAAAAATACTGTGAAATGTCTGTGTGAGGAGTGGCGTGCCACACAGTCTTTCGTTCTGTGTCTTCGAAGGCAGGAAAATGCCCGACACTGGCCTCTTAGGCCTGAGTCGACATCTTCATCATCATCACCTTTGTGGAAAGAGTTAATGAGTTAATGTTTCAGGTTGTAGACTCTTGTCTTGAAACCAAAAACACAGGACTCACCTACTCTTAGTTTTACATTTAGTGAAGTGTTCACATATGACATGATGGTGTATGCCATTCATGTGCTTCTTAAAGATAACCCATAATGAATTATGTAAACAACAAAGAATGTTTGATCAAACAATATATTTACAATATTACTCAAATATTACTGAAATATTAAATACATAACACTACTCCCTGCTTATCCATAAACTCCATCTCAATATGGAATGCATCTCATCTCAAATATGTAATGTACTGCACATATGGAGTCCCTGAGGCAGTTCTACATTGAGTGTAATGTTGACTGGCAACTCCTGTGACACTGCTGGTGCCAAACTGTATCGGTTTCTGCCATTCCTTTTGGTACATCAGATGTGTGGAGAGGGGAACTTGCTAAATAGGCAACAGCTTGCTCTTCATTTCGTACTGCCCAGACTTGCGTACCTGGACAGCTAGGATACAATATCCATGGTCAACTCTGACCGATGGAGGGCTCAGTCAGTCATATACGTATAAATAAAATACAACTACTATATATACATTCATAGCAGAGTAAGTTTTAAATTGCCCTGTTCAAGTCTAAAGATTTAATCGCTGAGGAGGTTTTCTTACTCTTGTGCGGTAACATCTTTCCTAATAAGGGGGATCACTCTGCTTGTGGCTGTGAAGCAATCTCAGATTCTAGGGTTCCCCAAAATGGTGGTTGTAGGAGTTGACTCTGAGACTGCAGGAAGTGGTTCTGACAGCTCTTCTCTAACAATTGACTCTGCTCTTCTCAAATGATCGATGTGTCGTCCCCAGATGACATCAGATCATCTCCACTGTGTAGGAGAGTGGTCTAGCTCTGCCCTTAAGTTTTCCAAGTACCTACTTCTGATCACCTCTGTCATCCCCTGGTAAGACTGCTTGTCCAGGAGTAAAGAATCAAACCTCCATGTTTGAGAAGCCCTCAAATGGTCTCAGCTGTTTGTCCTCCACACTCCTTCTGAGAGTGGGTTTGAGGAGATCCAAGTGTGAGTGGAAGAGATGACCCAGGAACAGTATAGCTGGTGAGTTTTTGGTTGTGGAGTGTGCTGCATTGCGATACGCAAGGAGGAAATTGGTGAGCTTCTGATTTGATGTCGGTGCAGTGTGTTCTGCTGACATTGCTCGCAGTGCATTCTTTGGGTTGGACCAACTTTTCTGCCAAGTCATTAGTAGCTGAGTGGTACGGTGCAGTTGTTATTCAATTTTAGGAGTGTCTGGAATTACTCCACAGCAAAATGTGGTCCATTGTCACTGTCCTGGAACACCCATCGTTCAGAAGAATGAGCTTCTCAACTCATCACCAGTGTGTGAGGCTTTACTGGAGATTATTGGGAACACTTCTGGCCACTTTGCAGCTGCATCCACTGCTACCAAGAAAAGTCTGCCCATGAATGATCCGGTGAAATCCACGTGAATCCTCTGCCAGGGCAATGCAGGCCATTCCCAGGGTTGGAGAGGCACTGCTCTTGGCATCTTCCGGACATGTTGGCATTCTGAACAGTGCATGTCAAGCAGCTCAATGTTCTAATCTATCCCAGGCCACCAGACAAAGCTTCAAGCCAATGCTTTCATTTTCACCATGCCTAGATGACTAGCCTGTACCTTTTCCAACATGTTAGCTCTCAGGTTGGCTGGTACAACATCTAGCAATCCCCACATAAGGCAAACCCCACCAATGGCAAGGTAAAAATGGGCAGACTGGATTTCTGCTGCACGTTCCAGACATTCTGGATGTCTATGTAGCCCTGAGACAGTGTGGGGTCTTTACTGGTTTCCCTTTGAACCATTTCTCATGTAATACGGAGACATTCGATTTGCATGCAGGAAAATACATCAAGAGGAGTGTCCTTAGGTATTCCCTTTTCCAAGAGTGAACAAGAAAATTCATCAGCATTTCCATGATTAGTTGTTCTCTCGAATTGTGTCCTTTGTGCTGCATTTGTGCTGCTGTCGCTAGTGGAACTTTCTGTGGATCGAAACTGGACACCAGTGGTTGATGATCAGTAATGAGGGTAAATTCTCTCCAACGCAAGTGCTGATTGAAACATTTTGCACCCCAAACCAGACTCAGGACCTCTCTAACAATCTGTGCATAATATTTCTTTGCAGGAAAGCAAAGTGGTGTAAAGACTTTCACTTCCATCACTCATAACATGTGACCTGACTGCACCTATACCATAAGGCAAAGTATTACAGGCAAGATTCACTGGATGATGTGGATCATAATGTGTAAGTACAGTGCCTTATATCGCCATTTACATTCTTTTTTGGAAAGCCACCTTACAGGGCTTTGTCCATTGCCAATTCCTCCCAATTTATATCAATGAATTCTAGGGGTGGAGCACAGGAGTCAAGTTTGGCAGGGACCTTTTATAGTAGTTGATAACTCTGACAACTCTAAAAATGACCACAACTGTGGCATGTCTTGTGGTCTGGTGACATCCTCAACCGTTTGAATTTTCTCAGCACACTTGTATATTCATTGTTTGTCAATGGTGTAACCACAGTACATGATGCTTGGTTTAAAGAATTCACACTTATTATGATGTGCTCTGACCCAATAATCTTCTAATCTTTTTAATTTGCCTTTAGCTTTTGGAGATGTTTCTTGTCATCCTTACTGGTAAAAATAACATCATACAGATCACATTGAGAGGCCGAGCAGTTTATCAGCACATGGTCCATAGCTTTCTTCCAGTGTGCAAGTGCAGATGCTACTCCAAAAATAAGCATATAATAGTGATTGTTGTGTCTGTAAACAAAGTCTCCGGAGAGACACTGAAGCTACTGGATGTAGAAGTGTTTCTTCAGCAAAAATGAGCGGCAGGCATCATATTTGAGACACTATTGGAAGAAGAGGACTGCCTGACCTAATATTACGTGACATTTTTTTAAGCTAAAGATTAAAATTAACAGCAGGACAATTCCATAGTTAAAGTATCTACTATGGTTCCTTTGAATTACATACAATTTTCAAATACCTCCTTCTCCACTTTGGTTGCAAGAACAGGAAAACAGATTATTATCTGAACGGTGGCCGATTAGGAAAAGGGGAGATGCAACGAGACCTGGGTGTCATTGTACACCAGTCATTGAAAGTGGGCATGCAGGTACAGCAGGCGGTGAAAAAGACAAATGATATGTTGGCATTCATAGCAAAAGGATTTGAGTACAGGAACAGGGAGGTTCTACTGCAGTTGTACAAGGCCTTGGTGAGACTGCACCTAGAATATTGTGTGCAGTTTTGGTCCCCTAATCTGAGGAAAGACATTCTTGCCATAGAGGGAGTACAGAGAAGGTTCACCAGATTGATTCCTGGGATGGCAGGACTTTCATATGAAGAAAGACTAGATCGACTAGGCTTATACTCACTGGAATTTAGAAGATTGAGAGGGGATCTTATTGAAACGTATAAAATTCTAAAGGGATTGGACAGGCTAGATGCAGGAAGATTGTTTCCGATGTTGGGGGAAGTCCAGAATGAGGGGTCACAGTTTAAGGATAAAGGGGAAGCCTTTTAGGACTGAGATGAGGAAAAACTTCTTCACACAGAGAGTGGTGAATCTGTGGAATTCTCTGCCACAGGAAACAGTTGAGGCCGGTTCATTGGCTATATTTAAGAGGAAGTTAGATATGGCCCTTGTGGCTAAAGGGATCAGGGGGTATGGAGAGAAAGCAGGTACAGGGTTCTGAGTTGGATGATCAGCCATGATCATACTGAATGGCGGTGCAGGCTCGAAGGGCCGAAGGGCTTACTCCTGCACCTATTTTCTATGTTTCTATGTTTCACACTTACACTCCCGACACCCAAAGTGAATGTTAATCAACATTATCTCCCTTCAGCTGCATTCATGCATGTACAGACATCAATTTGCAATCAAACCCAATCTGCAGCTCCAGGAAGACCATTGTTCAGGATTGTTGGTGACTTTAAATTCAATCCACAATCCACATTCAAATCTGAAGATTGCGTGCTGTTGAAATTAATATCTGGCTATATACACTAACTACAGAATGTGCCCTAACAACTATAAAGCCCGTTCTGAGTGTTTATGGTGAGAAACATTTTGGACTCTACTTTTATCTCCATCTGTACGTAGTCCTCAGCTAAATCCACTTTGCTGAAATGTTTCCTTCCAGAAAAGTTTGAGAGGACACCTTCTCTCCTGGGCAGAGGGCATTGACCTACTTTCAGTACTGGGTTGTTGGTGACCTTAAAATCATCACATATCCTGACAGACTCATCCTTCTTGGCTACTGGGACCACTGGCTTTGCCCATTGGCTCCGCTCAGCTTTGGAAAAAATTCCTTCAGCCTTTGTGGGATCTAGCTCACTGGCTACTTTATTGCAGATGGTAGAAGGAAGCAGACGGGCTTTGTAAAACTTGGGTGAGGCATTTTCATTGAATGTTATTTTACCCTTGATGTGCTTGAGTTTTTGAATGCCATCCTTGTGGCATAATCCAGTTCCTTTCTTAATTTGCTTTCAATTGACTGTATTGCAGGGGATGTGACAGGCAAATGGTGGATAGATCTCCAATTAAACTGTAGTTATTCTCAGCCAATCACAGCCCCACAATGCTGGTCCTGTTTTTACCACATATAATCCCAATGTGCCTTGTTCATTGTATTTCACTGTTATGAATGTCATTCCCACAGGGGTAATCATTTCTATTTCTCCAGTATAAGTTCTTAGATGGATAATTACAGGCTTCAGTTCAGCATCTTTGAAATGCCATTTGAACTCATTTTGTGGAATGACTGAAACAGATGAGCCAGTGTCCAATTCCATTTTAATTACTGTGCCGTTCACTGCTGGTGTCAGTATTTTCGCTTGTCTCTTGTTTGTTTTCACCTTGTAAATCTTAAGTCTACAGTCCTTTGTCACTCTTATCATTGTCAGATTTTTCATCAGCAGCTTGCAGATTAGCGCTCTTTTTAAAACTGCAACTTAGCTTTTTAGCTTTTTCTCTTCACTGTACATTCCATTTTTTTCCAGCCCAACATGCTCTTTGTATGTGTCCTACTTTGTTGCATTTTCTGCAAGTTTTGGTTTTAAACCTGCATTGTTCTAGCATATCTGATCCCTTGTCATAATGGTAATACAACATTTTTCTGTCAGGCAGGTTTCTGCTTAGACATTGCGAATTTATTCACACTCACTTGCGTTCCTGACTGCAACTCCGTTGTGCTTCTGGTGCTGTTTCTATTGATGCAACAATTTCAACTGCTCTTTTAAATGTGAGCTGTGCTTAAATTAGGAGGTGCTTTTGAATGTTTTCCTGTAAGATTCAACAATCTAAACTGTCTCTCAGTGCATTTTAAAACTTTATCATCGCCTCTATTATGCTTTGTCCAGAAACTAATCAAAAGAAAAACACAGGAGCCCAGGATAAATTGTCTTCTCTAGTTTCACTCATATATAACTTGACACTCACCTGACTTTCTGGCGTAATGACGTATACCATTCACTTACTTCTTACATAGAAACATAGAAAATAGGTGCGGGAGTAGGCCATTTGGCCCTTCGAGCCTGCACCACCATTCAGTATGATCATGGCTGATCATCCAACTCAGAACCCTGTACCTGCTTTCTCTCCATACCCCCGATCCCTTTAGCCACAAGGGCCATATCTAACTTCCTCTTAAATATAGCCAATGAACCGGCCTCAACTGTTTCCTGTGGCAGAGAATTCCATATAAATAGTTTAGAATTATGTAAACAAATAATGCTTAATCAAGCAATATATTTACGATATTACACAAATGTTACTGAAATATTAAATACTCTACACCTTCATTCATTTAAAAGGAGCTAAGCTCTGACAGAGCAGTTATTTTGGAGTTTCCATTTTAGAGTGACCATTATGAGCATAGCTGTTGTGAGCTTGAATTGTTGTATTTGAGGTGCAAGTAATGCGACTTTGTCTTAAGAGCTTTCAGTGAGGAGTTTGAGAAGTGATAGTTAAAGAAAGATAATGCAAGAAACTGACAGGTAAGGCAGATGAGCTCTGAACATGGAGATGCACATGGGACTGGCATTTTACAGTTGTTACAGACACATGGTTGAGAGTAGGACAGGACTAGCAGTTCTGTGCTCCAGGATATTCATGCTATTAACATGACAGAGTAGCTTCATTTTAGATTAGGACAAACTTGTCCATGTGTGGAGCCGCAGAAGGACAAGATGTTAAGTGAATGCCTCTTATCTACATTTACTGTGGAAAAGGATGAAAACTTGGGAATTTAGGCAAGAGAATAGTGATGCCTTGAAACATCCAAAATAAAAAAGAGAAGGTACTAGAGATCTTAAGGCATATAAAGATAGATGTATCCTTGTGGCCTGACCAGCTGTAACCTAGGACATTGTGGGAAGCCAAGGAAGAGATTCCTGGAGCTCTGGCAGAGATACAGTATTGATATTACTGTTACCCATGGATGAGGTTCTGGAATGCTGAAGGACAGCTAACATCGTGCATTTAGTTAAAAAGCCCTGCAAGGACAAGTGAGGGAACTACAGGCTGGTGAACATAACTTCACTGGTGGGAAATTTACTGGAGGGATTCTGAGAGACAGGGCCTATCGAAGCTGCATTATGAAAAGAACTGATTAGGGTTAGTTAGCACACATTGTTTGTTGGAAATTGTTTCTTGTGAATTTGATTCTTTTTTTTGAGAGGTGATTAAGAGGATTGATAAGGGCAGCGTGGTAGATATTGTCTATGTGAATGTTAACAAAGATCTTGACAAGGCCTCACATGGCTGGTCCAGGAGATTAAATCATATAGGATTCAAGGTGAGCTAGCCAATTAGGTACAAATGCCTTGGAGGTAGAAATCAGAGGTAGGAGACTTGTGACCAGTCATGTAAAGCAGGAAGTGGTGCTTTGTCCACTACTTGTCATCTGTATTAATTTGAATACAAATACAGTTAGTTTGGTTAATAAGTTTGGGGATGGCAGCAAATTTGGTGGTAGAGTGAAGAAGATTATCTAATATTACAACAAGATCTGGAGCAACTTGGAAAGTTAAATAAAAAGGATGGCAGATGGAATTTAACCCCAGCAAATGTGATGTGTTATATTTTGGGAAGTGAAAGCAGGCCACAAGACATTTACAATGAACGGCAGGCTCTGAAGAATGTTATAGGACAAAGAGGTCTCCCTGAAGGTCATGATACAGGTGGACAGTGTGGTGAAGTAGGCTTGCTTGCTTCCTTTCATCACTGGGGGCATAGAATACAAAAGTGAGACTGCACTTGAAATATTGCATGCAGTTCTGGTGCTTAGCTATAGTAAGCTGAAAATGGTACGGGAAAATTGCACAATAATGTTACTGGGACTGGAGGGGTTGAGTTGAAAGAGTGAATAGGTCGGGACTTTTTTTTTTCCCTGGAGCAGTCAGTTGATAGGTGACCCTTATAGAGGTTTGCAAAACTGTGGGGCGGGGCATAGGTAAGACAAATGTTCAGTCTTTTTCCCAGGGTATGGATGTCTAGAGATCACAGGTTTAAGATTAGAGGAGAAAGATTGAAAGGAGGTTTGAGGGGGAAATTTTCCACACAGAGGGTGGTAGGTATTTGGAATGAGCTGGCTGACATACTGTGTGCAGAATGATCTTACTGGCTGGCATACAAACAAAGCCTTTTCCCTGTATCTCAGTGTATGTGAGAACCAATACCTATACCAGAGCAAGGGGTAGCGGGAGGTACAACTACAAAATGTAGAGGATATTTGGACAGGCAATCGGATAGGAGAGGAAGAGAGATATATGGCTCAAATGCAGGCACGTGGGACTAGTAGACAGCTTGGAATGCAAGAATAAGATGGGCCAAAGAGCTTGCTTCCATACTACACAGCTCTACAACACTTCAGAACTAAGAATGCTGTCGAGAGGGTGTGAAGAGATAGTTGGACAAAAAATATCTCTAGATGGGATGCAGTTAACTATGTTAATGTATGGGCATCATGATGATTTTTACTTTGCATAACACACCTGGTGATATTTAGGCAGGTGTCAAATTGGCGGGAGAAGAAAGGCTATTTTTTTTTCAGTGACGGAGCACTGAACCATGGAGAAGCTTCGAGGATATACTGAACCATCAGACACAAAGCAGAACATATTAATGAATTATCAAAATTGATGGTAAGCAGACACATTGAAGTGTTGTGGGCCTCTGAATTAGAAGTAGAGAGGGAGAAACTGTGGAGCATTATGCAGATATAAATAAAAAATGTGAATTGTAACATCTGCAATGTAAGTGATATCAATTAATATGATGTGACAGGCCGAGGAAACTACTGCTACTTTAGAGATCACCAGTCCATCAGTACCAATTCCTTCAGTGGTTTTTAAATCAAAGGAAATATTTAACAGGGATAGATGAATGCTTGGATTATGGAAATAAATATTTAATGCATGGAACCAACCCAAATTTGGCTTCTTTCCTTTTCTATAATACTTCCATGATGCTGGAAGGGAATCTTGCAGTTCCTCAGAGGATCAGGAGATCAGAATCAGGTTTAATATTACTGTCACGTGTTGTGAAATTTCTTGCTTTGTGGCAGCAGTATATTGCAATACATAATAATAAAAAACATAAATTACAGTAAGAAATATATACTGTATTTAACAATAGTGAGGTAGGGTGCATGGGTTCATTGTGCATCCAGAAATATGATGGTGATGGGGAAGAAGTTATTTCTAAAATATTCAGTGTGTGTCTTCAGGCTCTTTTACCCCCTCCTTGATGGTAGCAATGAGAAGAGAGCGTGTCCTTTGTGATGGGGCTCCTTAATGATGGATGCCGCCTTTTTGAGGCATCGCCTTTTAAAGATGTCCTTGATGCTGGAAGACTCGTGCCGATGATGAACCTGGCTGAGTTTACAACTTTCTGCAGATTTTTCTGATCCTGTGCAGTGGCCCCTACATAAGAGAGTGATGGAGTCAGAGTGCTCTCCACAGTACATCTGTGGAAATTTGCAAGAATCTGTGGTGACATACCAAGTCCCCTCAAATTCTGAATGAAATCTAGCCCCTGTCAAACCTTCTTTACAATTGCATCATATGTTGGGCCCAGGATAGATCTTCAGAGACGTTGACACCCAGGAGCTTGAAACTGCTCTCTCTTTCCACTGCTGATCTCTCAATAAGGACTGGTGTTGTTCCCTTGACTTCCCCTTCCTGTCTGAATAAGAAATTTCTCAAGGCGCCAAGAAAGGATTGCTTTTGTTCTGATTTGTTGTAAGTAACTGAATAAATCTTATTTCTACTTATTTTTTGACGAAATGTACCAGAATTTACTAAAATTAGAAATATAGTCAATGCATAAAATTAAGGCATGGATAAAAATGTGAACTTAATTAGGAACATCTGAATATAGATAGGAGGACATGGGCTTGAATGGAAGATAGCAAATATAAATCAAATGTGGGATCACACATGGAAATACATTTTGATGAGGAATTGATTAAATGGCAAGATTTCAGAAAGAAAATATGTTAGACATATGAGTCATTGAAATATTTAAAGGGAAATAGATCAAATAGATTTTATAAATTTTGTAGATTTAAAATGGAATTTGGCAGCTGACAAATGTGGGTTGAACAGTTCACTTTAGCTCTTTTGATAACTGTTCCTGTACTTATGAAAATCCATTTAAAATGTAAATCACCAAAAAAAAAACAGCTCTTTGGTCCATAATGGTTCTGCTAGACTCAATGCCAAACTTAACTAAATATCTTCTGCCCTTCACATGATCCATATTCCCCAATTCCCTGCAATTTCATATCTCCACCTAAAAATCTCTTAAGCACCAATATCGTATCTGCATACAAGTAATTCTCGACACATGAAAGGATCACTGAGTGTCCCCAGATACAGAAAAAGCAAATTGGGCTTTTGAAGATTATTTAAAATCCTTGCATCTCAAATCAAGATGACAAGGAATTTTCAAATGAAATGATTCCAGTTTCTAAATCATGAGGAAAGCTGCTTATAGTACTAAACCTGATTTAATCATACTGCATAATTGCCAATTAGTTATGAGAGCTAATGTAGCACCTTTGCCAGTGATATTGATAGATAGGACGATATAAAAGGATTGGTTTCTGATCAACTTCAATAAAAACACAGGTATCAAGGGCAATAAGACCATGATGTCAGACCCTCATCCATGCACAATCTGAATTCTCATGTCAGTTTGAACATTAAAACAAAGTATTTTCAGTGTGCTGGTATAATGTGTATCATTGACAGTAAGATTGCTGTTTCATCACAAGATCCAGACTGAAATTCAAAAGAAATTCAAAGTGTTTCCTCTACAGATCTATGTCAATTTAACTAAATATTAATTGACCTTTACTTTTCCGGGTGATGCACCATTTCCTTTCTCTTCAATTCTAAAAAAGAACTGCTGGAAACAGAACAACGTAGTGTGGTGAAGTGGAGAAATAGTCCAGTGGAATACTGGAACACTTCACTATCAGATCTTCACTGTTGGACAGCATTCTAAAACCTCACGCAGAAATGTTTTCAAATGAAATTTTATGCTAAGCCACAGATCTGAGGATAGATACAATTTTTGAGGAGTACTCTAGGGAGAAAAGAAAGTTAGAGAGGAGAAGAGCTTTAAAAAGAGTTCAGTTTAGAGTCCATATGACTAAAGATTAGAGTGAAACTGGGTATGTTCAAAATCTCAGAAGATTTAGAAGAATGCATCTTTTCCAAAGGGTTATTGTAGATTGGAAAATAAATAATGATTAACTTACCTTTTCTCAACAATGAAAATGTTGTCAAATTAAAGCAACACACACAAAATGCTGGTGGAATGCAGCAGGCCAGGCAGCATCTATAGGAAGAAGTACAGTCGACGTTGTGGGCCGAGATCCTTCGCCAGTCCTGACGAAGGGTCTTGGCCCGAAACATCGACTGTACTTCTACCTTCTACTGTACTTCTACACCAACAGAATCAACAAACTCATTCGTAAGGCCAGTGATGTTGTGGGGGTGGAACTGGACTCTCTGACGGTGGTGTCTGAAAAGAGCATGCTGTCCAAGTTGCATGCCATCTTGGACAATGACTCCCATCCACTCCATAATGTACTGGTTAGGCACAGGAGTACATTCAGCCAGAGACTCATTCCACCGAGATGTAACACTGAGCATCATAGGAAGTCATTCCTGCCAGTGGCCATCAAACTTTACAACTCCTCCCTCAGAGTGTCAGACACCCTGAGCCAATAGGCTGGTCCTGGACTTATTTCCACTTGGCATGATTAACTTATTATTATTTAATTATTTATGGTTTTATATTGCTATATTTCTACACTATTCTTGGTTGGTGCAGCTGTAACAAAACCCAATTTCCCTCGGGATCAATAAAGTATGTCTATCTATAGATGCTGTCTGGCCTGCTGCGTTCCACCAGCATTTTGTGTGTGTTGCTTGAATTTCCAGCATCTGCAGATTTCCTTGTGTTTGCGTTGTCAAATTAAAACCCAGTTGCAGTGGATTCCAGTTAATTGGGACAAATCAAGACCAGTATAGTTTGGCCCAATGATGTGGCTGTTCCAATTAGCCAAAGTTTCATGGAAATACAGTAGACAAAAAGGTGTAAAAAGACAAACTACCAATTAATTGAATAAAAAATTATGTATTTACAAGAATATAGAACAAATCAGAACATTGTCAATACTACAGCAGTACTATAAAATTGTGTATTAAGTCCTCAAAGTTCAAGGTCAATTTTTATTATCATAGTACATATATGTCACCATATACAACCCAAGTGGGCATACTTAACAAATCTATAGAATAATAATTATAACTCTTAGCCATACAGTCATAAGTATAAAGCGAGTAGAGTGGGGGGCTAAGCACACAGTCTTGAGGTGCACCTGTGCTGATGGAGATCATGGAGGAGATGTTGTTGCCACACTGAACTGATTGAGGGCTGCAAGTGAGGGAATCCAGTATCCAATTGCAAACGGAGATATTGAGGCCAAGGTCTTGGAGATTATTGGTTAGTTTTGAGAGTATGATGGTTTTGAATGCTGAGCATTAGTCAATGAAGAGCATCCCTATATACCTTTTGCTGTCCAGATGTTCCAGGGTTGAGTGAAGAGCCAATGAGATGGCATCTGCTGGAGACCTGTTGCTCCAATAGGCAAATCTGAACAAATTCTAGTCACTTCTCAGGCAGGAGTTGATGTGTCTCATCACCACCCTCTCCAAACGCTTCATCACTGTGGATTGCAGGAGGTGATACTGGCTGATGGTCATTGAGGCAGATCACCAAGCACTTCTTATAAGTGAAGCCTGCTTGAAGTAGGTGGGCACCACACACTGCCGAGGCGAGAGGTTAAAGATCTCAGTGAACACACCAACCAGGTGATTAGAACAGGTCTTTAGTATGTGGCCAGGTACCCCGTCTGGGGCTCGCAGGTTCAGCCTCCTGAAGGCGGGTCACACATCAGCTTCAGAGACTGAAATAATGGGATCATCAGGGAACGTGGGATTTTGTGATGGTTCCTCCATATATTGACGGTCACAGCGAGGATAGAAGGCATTGAGCTCGTATGGAAGTGACGCCCTGCTGTCTCCTATGTTGTTTGTTTTAACTTGATAAGAGGTGATAGTATTTAAGCCCTGCCACAACTGTGAATTATCCTTCGTTGAATTGGTCTGTAATTTCCTCTCTGCCCATGAGATGGCTTTCCAGGGATTGCTCCTGGAACTCCTGTAGTTCTGTTGTTTGCCAGACTCGAATGCCTCTGATCTTATGGTTCATCCAGGGCTTCTGATTGGGGAAGAGTCTGAATGATTTTATGGGGACACACTCATCTACAGCTGTTTTAATAAAGTTTGTACAACCATGGTGTATTCATTCAGATGCCTAGATGAACACAGCCCAGTCCAATGATGTGAAGCAATCCCATAGGTGCTCCTCTGCCTCCTGCGTCCACATCCTTGTTGTCCTAATCTCTGGGGCTTTGCTCTTTAGCCTCTCTCTGTATGCAAGTAGGAGAAGAACAACCAACTGATCAGATGTCCTGAAATGCGGTCTGGGCACAGAATGGTAGGCATTCCTTATCTTAGTATAGCAGTGGTGTAGTGTGTTGGGACCTTTGATGTTACAGGTTATATGCTGATGGTAATTGGGCAGGGTTTCGTTCAAACAAGCCTGGTCGAAGTCTACCAACTATGATTTGAAAGGTGTCAGGATGGACTATTTCTTGCTTGAAGGGAGCATCATGCAGTTTTGCGAGCGAGGGGCTGGTGGTGGTATATAAACCATGGTCAGGATCACAGATGAGAACTCCCTAAGCAAATAGAATGGACAACATTTGACCATCAGGTATTCCAAGTTGGGGGAGCACGAGTTTGACAAAATTGCCACATCAGAGCTCCAATGAGAGCTTATCATAAAACACACACCTCCTCCTTTTGCCTTTTCCAAATCAGTTGCTCAGTCCATTCTGTAAATTGGAAAACCTTTGGGTCTGATTGCTGTATCTGGTGTACCTAGAGAAAACCACATTTCAGTCTAGCATTTAACAGAACAGTCTCTCATTTCTCTCTGATACAGCAATCTCGCCCTTGAGTTCTCAGCTTTGTTCTCTAGCGATGGCATATTTGTTAACAAGATGCTGGGTAGAGGAAGACTCATCCTTCAGCATTTTCTCCCCATCCCCCGCCTCACTTCCAGCCAAGGTGATTAGCTTTTATCCTCTTACAGGGGCCGTGCCTATCTGCTCTGCCAAGTCCTTCAGATGATCTTGAGATCTAAAGATCAATAACCTGATTTGAAAGTATATTGCTTAGAGGGAAGTTACATGCTGCAGAATTCCAGTGGGAGTAATTCAGAAGAGGCATGTTTTCTGTCCTAATAGTTATCGATGGAGGAATTCATCCAGTGTACGCTGCCATGTTCTTTTGATTAACTATAAACAAATAAAATTTGTGCAGACACCTAGTGCAGATAATGGACTGCCTTCATACAATACATCCTCCATGGTAACATTCAAGATGGTTGTTGATATCTTCAAATTATTCGTAGTTCCTAACTTGTTGAAGTAGTAAAATTGTTTCATTTTCATTCCCGGCCACTTCTGGGATCTCCAAGCCTGCATACAGTAATTGAAACCATAGTTAACAAAACAGTCCTGAGTTTCCTTACTGCTTATTTCTCACCTATCACTGCTTTTTGAACATACACACATACAACTGATGCTTTTTAGAAACTGTTCGCTCTAAGCACAGTGTGGTGTCTAACAGTCTCGCAAGTCCATGTGACTGACACAATTTAGAAACTGTTTGGCAACACTCTCCTGTCCAAATTAAGTGGCAAAGTGTCCCAAATGAACAAAGAGAATCCTGGTTATTTTCTCGATTCTTTCTTGTTCTTTAAGGGTTATCTCAAATAAGTGGCTATCCCAATTAGCCAATGGTCCAATTAACAGGAATTCTCTGTACTGTATATCTCAAGAACCAATTTACAGAAATGGCTTTTCATCAGTTATCAGAACAAGTGCAGTAACTCTTAATATTTCTTTGTTGTAGTTGACTATGAAATATTCAGGGTCCAGATTATTCTGGGTGTATCTACTGAATCCCCCACATAATGATCAGATGTGCCAGTGGGTCTTCTTTTGAGAACAAAAACAGTAAATGGCTTTTCTTTCAAGAGAGCTGGAACTTGAGTCCACTTTGATTATAGGTATATGTAATGCAAATGTTTATTTCAGCCTAGCATTTACCATCAAAAGGTATTAACATTGGATAAGGTGTTGGGCAGGTTAATCAGAATGGCAGATTAATTTGATGCAGTGCTAAGAGACCTGTGTAAGTAATAAGTCTTTGTTACTGTTGGTGAAACTTCTTTTATTTTCAAGGAGAAAGATAAAAGAAAACAGAATTGAATTCTTTAAGATGACAAAAGTTTGATTGATAGATGTGGATAACCAATTTCCTCTGGCGATGCTGCCTGAAACAGAAGTGTGAATTCCACAAATTAGAAATAGGTTTTTTTCAGATTGAATTTCAAGTACAGTACTTTACAAAATCTGCAGTAGAAAATGATTGTTCCTAACTTTACAAAAGCTGTGGCAGCTAGCAGGATTAAAAGTTTCAGAAATGATATTTACATATTTTCATACATAACCAAGCTGAGTAAACTAACTTATGCTATAACCTTAACTGATGACAAATTAGTTTGTGAAACACTGTAGGTGTGAAGAAATAAAATGCCCAATCCTGTTTCTATATTACTTTATTGTTTTTTGTCTCTCAAAGCTTCTTTATGTTTATGGTATATAAGGTTAATTTCATAAAACATTCCATGATGCAACCCTGGAACATCTGAACAACAAAGATACGTACATCAAGATGCTCTTGAATGATTACAGCTCGGGATTTAAAACCATCATAACCTCAAAGATAATCAGTAAACTCCAAGATATCGGCCTTAATAGCTCCTTGTGCAACCGGATCCCGGATTTCTCACTTGTAGACCCCTGTCAGTTCGGATTGGCAAAAACATCTCCACCACAATCTCCATTAGCACAGGAGCAACGCAAAGATATGTACTTAGACCCCAGCTCTACTTGGTTCACACGTACGACTGTGTGGCTAAGTACAGCTCCAACACTTATACAAATTTGCTGACGTCACCACGGTTGTGGGCCGTATAAAAGGTGATGATGAATCAGCATACAGGAGGAAGGTTGAAAACTTTGCTAAGCTGTGTAATAACAACAACTTCTCACTCAATGTTAATAAGACCAAGGAACTAATTGAAAACTTCAGGAGAGGATAACCAGAGGTCCATGAGCTAGTAATCATTGGAGGATCAGAGGTGGAGAGGGTCTGTAACTTTAAATTTCAGTGTGTCACTATCTCAGAAGACCTGTCCTGGACCTATCATAAATATAATTGCAAAGAAAGCACAACAGCGCCTCTACTTCCTTAAGAGACTGTGGAGGTTCGGCATGTTGTCATCAACCTTGACAAACTTCTAAATGTGTGATGGAGGGTGAGCTGACTATCTGCGTTAAGGCCTGGTATGGGAATAACAATTCCTTTGAATGAAAAATCCTACAAAAAGTAGTGGATTCGGCCCCGTAATTCATGGGTAAAACCCTTCCAACCATTGAGCACATCTACATGAAATGTTGCTGTAGAAAAAGATCCTCACCACCCAGGATGTGCTCTTTTCTCACTGCTGCATCAGGTAGAAGGTACAAGTGTCTCAGGACTCACACCACCTGGTTCAAGAACAGTTATTACCCCTCAGACATCAGGCTCTTGAACAAAAGAGAATAGATGCAGGCATTTAAGGACTCTGTTATATTGTTATTTCATGCTTGCTATTTATTGTTATTTATTTATATATGCATTTGCACAGATAGTTAACAGTTCCTGATGTTTACAGTTTAGAGTTACTGCTCTATCAATCTCCTAAGTATGCCTGCAGAAAAGGAATATGGTGACATGTATGTACTCTGATAGATTTTACTCGGAACTTCGAACTTTGACGTTGGCCTTGCTCTACTCAATAAGACCCTGGTTTTATCCAATTTGTAACCGCAATTTCACAATCCTACCCACCCCTGATAATGTTACTGCCTTGTGCTTATAAAGAAATTAGAACTGTCTTGCGATTATTCCAGGATTTGGCTTCTATTCACTGTCCTGAAGAGTTTCAAAATGCTAGAACCCCATAACACATCTATCTTCGGTAGGGCTTATTTTACACATAACACTCATGACCCCTTATCCAACCCCCTCCCCAATCATCAAAGTTTAAGGACAGTTTCTATCCCACTGTAATAAGACTCTTGAATAGGTCTCTAAAATGTTACCGATGAATTCTTGATGTTTCATGGTCCTTGCAGTGATTTTTCTACTTCCCTTGTAACTGCAACACTCTACTATGCATCCTGTCTCGGTTGTTTTTCCTTTTGTATGACCTTGATGTACTTGTGCATAGAATCACCTGCCTGGATGGTATGCAAGCAAAAGCTTTTCATTGTGAAATCATCACCCAGATAGGCAGGGTGATGCAAAAGGTATTTAGCACACTGGGCACTGATGTTGCTGTTAAATAACTCATTGGAGATGCTGCACCTGGACTACTGCGTACAGTCAGTCAGGAAAGGCATAGTTACTCTGGAAAAGAGTGCAGAGGCAAGTTCTTAAGATGTTGCCAGAACTAGAGGGCTTGGGTTATAAGAGAGAAGTTGACTAGGTTAGGCCTTTATTTCTTGCAATGTAGGAGAATGAGAGGTGACACTGCTACAGGTAATTCAACTGATGAGAAGCAAAAATAAGGTGGACAGTGGCAGTCATTTCCCCAGGGTAAGAGAGTCCAGAACTAGGGAGTATAGACTTAGGAAAGGTTTGAAAGGGACCTTTTTTCATAAAAGTTGTGGAATGAGCTGTTGTAGGAAGTGGCTGAGTCAGGCAACTCAATAGAATCGAAGAAAGGCTTCCACTGCAGGAAATTGGAACTAGCTAGGTGGACAATATAACACACACAAAATGCTGGAGGAACCCAAATGGCCAGGCAGCATCTATGGAAAAGAATAAACAGTCGACGTTTGGGGCAAAACCCTTCATCAGGGCTGGAAGAAAAGGATGAGAAGTCAGAGTAAGAAGGTGGGGTGAGGGATGATGATGTTCAAGGTGGTAGGTGATTGGTGAAAATGGAAGGGGGGTGAAGTAAAGAGCTGGGAAGTTAATCGTTGAAAGAGGTAAAGGGCTGGGGGGGGTGGGGAGTCTGATAAGAGAGGATAGAAGACCATGGAAGAAAGTGAAATGGGAAGGTGATGGGAAGGTAAGAGATAAGGTGATAGAGGGAAACAGAAATGGGGAATGGTGAAGGAGAGTGGGGGTAATTACTGGAAGTTCAAGAAACTGATGTTCATGCCATCAGTTTGGAGATATCCCGACAGAATATAAGATGTTACTCCTGCAACCTGAGTGTGGCCTCATCGCGACAGTAAAGGAGGTCATGGACTGACAGGTCAGACTGGGAAAGGGAAGGGGAATTGAAATGGATGGCTATCTGGAGATCCTGCTTTTCATAGCAGACAGAGCAACAGTGTTCGATGAAGCGGTCACCTAATCTACGTCGGTTCTCACCGATGTACAGGAAGCCACACCGAGAACACCACACTCGGTACATGATCCCAACAGACTCACAGGTGAAGTGATGCTTCTCCTGGAAGGACTGTTTGGGGCCCTGAATGGTAGTGAGGGAGGGGGTGTAGGGGCAGGTGTGGCAGTTGTTCTGCTTGCAAGGCTAAGTACCAGGAGGGAGATCAGTGGGGAGGGATGAGTGGGCAAGGGAGTGGAGTAGGGAGCAATCCCTGCAAAAAGCAGAAAATGCCAGGAAGGGAAAGTTGTGCTTGGTTGTGGGATCCCGTTGGAGATGGTGGAAGTTATGGAGAATTATGTGCTGGATGCGGAAGCTACTGGGGTGAGGACAAGAGGAACCCTATCCCTGGTGGGGTGGCAAGAGAATGGAGTAAGGACAGACATGTGCGAAATGGAAGAGATGTAAATAAGGGTAGCATTGAAAGTGGAGGAAGGGAAGCCCCTTTCTTTAAAGAAGGAGGACATCTCAATAGTTCTGGAATGAAAAGCCTCATGCTGAGAACAGATGTAGTGGAGACAGGGGAATTGAGAGAAGGGGGTGGCATTTTTACAAGTAACAATATTGTAAGGGGTATAGTCCAGGTGGCTGTGAGAGTCTGTGGGTTTATAAAAGATACCAGTAGATAGACTGTCTCCAGAGATAGAGACAGAAAGATTGAGAAAGGGGAGGGAGGTGTTGGAAATGGACGGAGTAAATTTGAGGGCAAAGTGGATGAAGTTGACAAACTCAGCATGGGTGCAGGAAGCAGCATAATGCAGTCATCAATGTAGCGTAGGAAGAGTTGGGGAGCAAGACCAAATCTGCCCATTGAATTGGAAGATAGGCTTTTGCGCATAGCCAACAAAAATGCTGGCACAACTGGGACCCATGTGAGCGCCCATGGCTACACCTTTGGTTTGACTGAAGCGGGAGGAGCCGAAGATGGAATTATTGAGAGCGAGGGCTAGTTCCGACAGATGGAGGAGAGTGGTGGAGGAGGGAAACAGATTGGGTCTGTTGTCTAGAAAGGTGTGTAGAGCTTTAAGGCCCTCCTGATGGGAGATGTAGGGACTGGACATCCATGGTGAAAATGAGATGATCAGGGCCAGGGAACTTGAAGTCACTGAAACGATCAAGAGCGTGTGAGGTCTCACAGATGAAGGTCGGAAGGGACTGAACCAGGGAGGATAAAAGAGAGTCGAGGGATGTAGGTATGAGGAAAACAATGGTCTCGTTGGGTGGAAGAGCCTACATCTTTGCTATATTTTCTAAGACTGTATATGTGACAATATTAAGCCAATAACTGCCACTTCATTCCCAACATTCTGAAAGTGCTAGACACTCTGATTAGTGGAAATATCCTCTCAAGCTCCACTTTGTCAAGAGCCTATGAGGTTCAATCACCCTCTCTTTTAAAGACCAGCACATACAAACCTGGCCCATCTAACCTTCCCTCATGAAACAGCTTTCCGAAATCTGCCCATTGAATCCATGGGCTGTGTACTCTGCATTAGCATTGTATCACTTCAGGAGAACAATACTGTACATGTAATTAGCATTGTATCACTTCAGCAGAACAATACTGTACATGTAATTAGCATTGTATCACTTCAGGAGAACAATACTGTACATGTAATTAGCATTGTATCACTTCAGCAGAACAATACTGTACATGTAATTTTTGATGTGTTACTTTTTTATTTATTGAGATACACTGCGGAATAGGCCATTCCTCTGCTTCAAGCCACTCTGACCAGCATCCCTTGATCTAATCATAGGACAATTTACAATGATAAAGTAACCAACCAACTGGTATATCTTTGGAATGTGGGAGGAAACCAGAGCACCTGGAGGAAACCCACGCAGTCATCAGCAGAAGGTACAATCTCCTTACAGAAAGTGGCGGGAATTTAACCTGGGTCGCTGGTACTGTAAAGTGCTGTGCTAAACCCTACACTACTGTACCACCTTAATATTACACCTTTTATTTGAAGCCTGAGAGAAGACTACAAAGGAAAAGAATTGTAAATCTTTTCAAAGCCTCCATGAAGCAATACAAAATTTCGTTTGATTTCCCAAAGCCCAGGACTCGTGACTCAAGAAGTGGAGATGGAGGATTTAAGATGATTTCAGTGGATCAGTAACTAACACCTCATGTGTGTTGGATTAGTGCCTGCATTCATTTTTTGTTGTACTTCAACTTCCTTTATGCTTGCTTATCTGTTTGTGTAATCACACATTTGCATGCTAAGGTTCAATGGATTTCAATCATTTGTAGTCTAACTTGTTCAGTTTTTTTTTGGTAGTTTCTTAAATCAAACTCTCATCGGCTCTCATGTCTAGTTTGAGATAGTTTTCAGTACAATGGCAACCATGAGGCAAGGTTATTTTACTTTGGTCCTTTCTTAGTTCTTTCTTACAGTAGAGTATGTTAGTTACTGTTAATTTTTTTGTTATGAGCACCTAATAAAATAGCCCTCAGAGGGGCTACTAGTTCATGTCGCCTAGTTCGTGTTGCTTCCCTCGGAAGGGCCACTGGTTCATGTCGCTGCCCTCAGAGGGGCTTCTGGTTTATGTCACTGCCCTCAGAGAGGTCCCTGGTTCATGATGCTCTCAGAGTTGTTATTGAAACTTTGAGCTTTATGTATTGGACTGTAGTTCAGATCAGTCTCTTTAAGTTCAATAGTTTTTTGTGCTCTTGCCCATTCTAACTTGCTGCCGATTGGTTGGCTGGGGGATTGTGGTTTGCTGCTCTTGCTGCTTTTTCTCCATGTTGGTGACCTGTTAGTTTTTGTGTGAGGGAGGGATCGGGGTGTTTGGGGTTTGTGAGTTTTTGTGTGAGGAAGGGATCGGGGGTTTTTGGGGTTTGCGAGTTTTTGTTTATTTTTCTTTTCATGCGAGAGGGTGGAACTGATGCCTTTCTTTCAACTACTCTATGATTTGCTGTATTTTATGGCTTTCTGGAGAAGACAAATCTCAGAGTTATATTCTGCGTACATACTTCGATTATAAAATGAACCTTTGAACCTTTAAATTTTGTTCCCTTTTAGAAAACAGACTACACTTTTGTTCTTCTACCAAAGTGCATGACCATACACTTCCGGACACTAATGATCATGCTTCTGGACACCGTCATCTCCAGAACCAAAACAGGCTACCCATGAATTCACAGTTCTTAGAATATGTTAATTATATGAAGAGAAAAATGGAAACTTTGGGAAATTTATGGCTGGTTTTTTGAAGGTTCTTAGATAATGCTGCATGAACATAATCAAACACATTATAAGCTGCCTCACATCGATTTGCATATGCTAGTTTCATAACTATAAGTCAGTGAAGGGATGTGAGATAGACTTAAAAGGCATTTGTGTAGAAAATAAAGCAACACCCACAAAATGCTAAAGGAACTCAGCAGGTCTGGCAGCGAATATGGAAATTGACAAACAGCTGGTGTTTTGGGCCGAGACCCTTCATCAGGACTGAAAAGGAAGGGGGAAGATGCCAGAATAAAATGGTGGGGGGAGTATAGCTAGAAGGTGAAGCCAGGTGGGTAGGAAAAGTAAAGGGCTGGAGAGAAAAAAATTGATAGGAGAGGAGAGTGGAGCATAAAAGAAAAGGAAGGTGGAGGAGCCTCAGGGAAAGGAATTGGAAGCCTAGAAGAGGTAAAATATCAGAATGGGGAACAGAAAAAGAGGGGAGGGGGAGCAAAAAAATACTGGAAGGCAAAAATAATCCTTCACTTACATTACCATAAGTAGCATGCAGATATTGAGAAAGAATGACTGGAATGAGGGTGAAATTATTGCTTAATTTTCATAGATTTCCGAAATCTCTCATCTGATTCATATATTCAATCAAATTATAGAGCAGCCAAGCTCCAACGCAAGGAGGGCATTAACAGACCAACTGAACTTTCAAATCTGTACAGCAACAAAAGAAAGGAAGGGTCCAAGCTTGAGTCCAAAGTGGTGAAATGTTTAAAATAAAATTGTTGGATGTTTGATCAATATAAAAACAAGAAAAGATCATTTAAATCAATGAGGTCATGCCAGCAAATTCTTTTCCAGTCATTCCTATTCCTGTTTTCAGCTTCATTTAGAAAGATGTGGAGAGTAGGAAAGTGATTGTGGAAGAAAAGTTACAGAAAATTGTAGGTACTGTTCTTGCTGGCAAGCAATTATACTACAATGTTGGCAGAGACTTTGAATCTAGTCAGATGCTTCCTCTAATTATAATGCACAGGAAGTCAAATACCAGTCTTTTTATTAACACTTACATTGATAAATGCCTAACCTTGCTCAACCGTGGATCCATGAACATATCCACAAAGTGACAACATTAACTAAAAAAACAAACTACACAGAGAATTGACAGTGAAAAGCTAGCCTGTTACTCAAATCCAAGCTCTAAATTCCTGGATTTCTCTGTTACCAGCATTTTGCCGTGATTACTGAGCTACACTGTAATCACTGTAACACTAAATTCTTCACGCTAATTTTCACACAAATAATTGAGCGCCATTGCTTAACCCTGTGGATGTAGTCTGCACTCTGCTGCACCTACTGTTTTATAATCAGAATCAGGCTTAGTGTCACCAGCATATGTCATGAAATTTGAAAAAATGAAACTAACGGAGATGGGAGTTAATCACATGGTGGATTAACTGTACTCCCAGATACTTGTAGGTCTTAACCTGCTCCACACATTCTCCATTAATGATCACTGGCTCCATATGAGGCCTAGATCTCCTAAAGTCCACCACCATCTCCTTTGTCTTGGTGATATTGAGACGCAGGTAGTTTGAGTTGCACCATATCACAAAGTCCTGTATCAGTTTCCTATACTCCTCCTCCTGTCCATTCCTGACACACCCCACTATGGCCATGTCATCAGCGAACTTCTGCACATGGCAGGACTCCGAGTTATATTGGAAGTCTGATGTGTACAGGGTGAACAGGACCGGAGAGAGTACGGTTCCCTGCGGCGCTCCTGTGCTGCTGACCACCGTGTCAGACCTACAGTCTCCCAACCGCACATACTGAGGTCTATCTGTCAAGTAGTCCACTATCCAATCCACCATGTGAGAGTCTACTCCCATCTCCGTTAGTTTCATTTCATATGGAGCCAGTGATCATTAATGGAGAATGTGTGGAGCAGGTTAAGACCTACAAGTATCTGGGAGTACAGTTAGACGAGAAGCTAGACTGGACTGCCAACACAGATGCCTTGTGCAGGAAGGCACAGAGTCGACTGTACTTCCTTAGAAGGTTGGCGTCATTCAATGTCTGTAGTGAGATGCTGAAGATGTTCTATAGGTCAGTTGTGGAGAGTGCCCTCTTCTTTGTGGTGGCGTGTTGGGGAGGAAGCATTAAGAAGAGGGACGCCTCACGTCTTAATAAGCTGGTAAGGAAGGCGGGCTCTGTCGTGGGCAAAGTACTGGAGAGTTTAACATCGGTAGCTGAGCGAAGGACGCTGAGTAGGCTACGGTCAATTATGGAAAACTCTGAACATCCTCTACATAGCACCATCCAGAGACAGAGAAGCAGTTTCAGCGACAGGTTACTATCGATGCAATGCTCCTCAGACAGGATGAAGAGGTCAATACTCCCCAATGCCATTAGGCTTTACAATTCTACCGCCAGGACTTAAGAACTTTTTAAAGCTATTATTAATGCTTTTTGAGATAGTGATTTAGATGCATATCATATTTTTTACTGAGTTAAGTATTGTATGTAATTAGTTTTGCTACAACAAGTGTATGGGACATTGGAAAAAAAAGTTGAATTTCCCCATGGGGATGAATAAAGTATCTATCTATCTATCTATCTATCTATCTAGCTTTGCCGAAGCAGTACAATGCAATACATGATAATACAAACTGAATTACAGTAAATATGTATATATAGTAGTTAAATTAGAGAAGTAGTGCAAAAAAAAGTAATGAGGTAGTGTTAATGGGTTCAATGTCATTTCAGAAATCTGATGGCGGAGGGTAAGAAGCTATTCCTGAATTGTTGGGTTTGTGCCTTTAGGCTCCTGTACCTCCTTCCTGATGGTAGCAATGACAAGCGGGCATGTCCTGGATGATGGGGGGGTCCTTAATGATGGATGCTGCTTTTTTGAGGCATCGCTCCTTGAAGATGTCTTGGATGCTACGGAGACTAGTGTCCAATCTTGGAACTGACTAAGTTTACCTCTCTCTGCAGCTTACTTCAGTCCTGTGCAGTTAACCCACCCCCCACCAGTCTGTGATGCAGCCAGGTAAAATGCTCTCCATGGTACATCTATGGAAATTTGTGAGTGTCTTTGTGACATACCATATCTCACCAAACTTCTAATGGAATATAGTCACTGTCTTGTCTTCTTTGTAACTGCATTGATGTGTTGGGCCCAGGGTTGATCCTCTAATCTACTAGTATGTCTCTTCAAAACTCTTACTTCTAGGTCAAAAAAGTCATTTCTCTCGTCCTTTGATCATACTTTGCATTATTTGTCTTCCCACTGGCTTATGCTTTACTCCCTGGATCTTTGTATAAATAGTTGCCCGGTTTCAAGCCCAGAGTTCCAACTGGCTCTACCCTTTCTGGGCACCCTCTCTCCTATGAATTTACTTGCATCCACTGATTAATACAGTACTGTGCAAAAGTCTTAGGCACATGTAAAAAAATTCTGTAAAGCTTTCAAAAATAATGAAATGAAAAGTTTCTAAATATCAAATATTTTACCATAAAGAGCAGTAAAAAGTAAAAAAAAACTAAATTAAATCAATATTTGGTGTGACCAGCCTTTGCCTTTAAAACTGCATCAATTCTCTCAGGTACACTACTGTGGAGTTTTATAAGAAAGCTGACGACTGATGATAGGTATTGAATGCCGAAGACAACACTTACCACACCAGTGCTCCTTACACGTTTGCCTTTTCCCCTTAAACATGAATATCTTAATCTTTAATACCTTCACAGCTCGTACAGCTTGCCTTCTCTCACAACCTTTACTAAGAAATTCACAAAATGATTAAAGCTTGCATCCAAATGCCAAGTGAATATGAATACTGAGATTTCAGTACTTATTAGTCACCTATTTACAGGAAAGAATTTTAAATAGTGATTATAAGGGTATTGCTGATACAATCAAATTGATTAGCAATAATTCAAAGGTGGAAAGAACCAGCTATCTTGTCAAGAAATGGCTAACATGAGAGGGAACAGTTTTATGGTGCTTGGAAGCAGGTACAGAGGGGATGTCAGGGTTACGTTTTTTACACAAAAAGTAGTGAGTGTGTGGAATGGGCTGCCAGCGGCGTATTTTAAGAGACTCTTGGATAGGTACATGGAGCTCAGAAAAATAGAGGGCTATGGGTAACCCTAGGTAATTTCTAAGGTAAGGACATGTTCAGCACAGCTTTGTGGGCCGAAGGGCCTGTATTGTGCTGTAGGTTTTCTATGTTTCTAAATGCTACCAATACTTGATGGTGTGTTTCATTTCTGTCTATTCAGGTCTTACACTGCAGAGACGCATTCAGACAATTTGCACATCTTGTGTAACATCCTGTATTATCTGCTGAAGTGCTAAGGCTGAGCATGACAGGGTAAGACTGTGCAAAGAAGAACTGAAAGATATTCTGTAACTTCACAAATGATTTATGTGAGAAATGGATGATTTATATTAAAGCATTGTTGTACGCACAGTAAAGGAAATTAGCCAGAACTTAGCAAAGGTTTTCATACAAAGCACCAATACAATCCCAACCACAGAATTCCACTGCAAAATGAGACATAGAGGCCCATTATTTTTGTTGTCCCTTATATCCTGCGACATTCCATCTCACTTATCTGAGATGGAATTATTTGGCCATGTTAGGCAGTTGGAAGCCAACTATTTCAGAGTAAAGGAGTTTCTTGCTTGTGTTCTCACCGCTGCTTATCTCTCAAACAATATCTAAATTGGTACTGTTTTGCTATTTGAGAGACCTTACAGCATGCAAATGTGACCCTTGATTGTACAGTTATAGTGAAGACATAAAGATAACATGACCGCAAATAGATTTTAACTGCATGAGAAACAAGGCAGCGTGAATGTGGAAATTGAAGCAATGAGGAACTAAACTGACCCTGAAGGTGATCAGGCCAAGTCCTACAAGCCAGATGCACAGAGTTTGGAGAAAATTACAGAAAAATAGAAAATCTGCAGCACAGTACAGGCCCTTCAGCCCACAATGCTGTGCCAAATGTACTTACTTTAGAGATTACCTAGGCTTACCCATAGCCCTCTATTTTTCTAATTATAATCCAATTATGCCACTTTCTTCCATCTGGCCTACTACTGTGTACAATAGGCAGTTCCAATAAGTGGTTTACAGAGGCAATGTGGGATAAGTAGTGCAGGATGCCTCTATATAGGACCCTGGTCAGACCCTACTTGGAGTACTGTGCTCAGTTCTGGTCACCTCACTACAGGAAGGACATGGAAACCATAGAAAGGGTGCAGAAGAGATTTACAAGGATGTTGTCTGAATTGGGGAGCATGCCTTATGAGAACAGGTTGAGAGAACTCGGCCTTTTTCCCTTGGAGTGGTGGAGGATGAGAGGTGACCTGATAGAGGTGTACAAGATGATGAAAGGCATTGATTGTGTGGATAGTCATTTCCCAGGGCTGAAATGGCTAGCATGAGAGGGTACAGTTTTAAGCTACTTGGAAGTAGGTACAGAGGAGATGTCAGGGGTAAGTTTTTTACACAGAGAGTGGTGAGTGCATGGAATGGACTGCCGGCGATGGTAGTGGAGGCAGATACGATAGGGTCTTTTAAGAGATTCCTGGACAGGTACATGGAGCTTAGAAAAACAGAGGGCTATGGATAAGCCTAGGTAATTTGTAAAGTAAGTACATGTTTGGCATAGCATTGTGGGCCGAAGGGCCTGTATTGTGCTGCAGATTTTCAGTGTTTCTATAGGTGACAGGGGGGCATAAGAAAATCAAATTGAGTTAATTGTGTTTTATTATTTTATTTTCCTTTATATAAAGAGTGAAAGAGAGGCGAGAGTGCATATCAGACTTCTGGAAAATGACACTGGAGAGATAGTAATGGTGGACAAAGAAATGGCAGATAAAATTAGTAAGTATGTTGTTACAATCTTCAATGTAGAAGACAGCAGCAGTACGCCAGAAATTTGAGAGCGTCACGGGGCAGAATTGAATGTGGTTGCTATTACAAAGTAGAAGATGCTGAGGAAGCTGAAAGGCCTGCAGGTTGATAAGTCTCCTGGACCAGATGGACTGAATCCCAGGGTTCCGAAATAGGTAGCTGGAGAGATTAAGGAAGTATTAGTAGCAATTTCTCAGGAATCATTAGGTTCTGGATCGGAAAATTGCAGATGTCATTGCACTCATTAAGAAAGTTTCCTCCCACAGGGAAGCTAGTTAGCCTTATGGTTGGGAAGATGTTGGTCCATTATTAAGGATGAGGTTCAGGGTATTTGGAGGTTCATGATAAAACAGGCGGAAGGTAGCATGGTTTCCTGAAGTGGAAATTTTGCCTGAGAAGTCTTTTGGAATTCTTTGAGGAAATAACAGGCAGGATGGACAAAGTAGAATCAGTGGATGTTGTTGACTTGGATTTTCAGAAAGCCCTTGACAAGGTGCTGCACATGTGCCTGCCTAACAAGATAAGATCCCATAGTATGACAGGAATGATACGAGGGGTGATTGATAAATTTGTGGCCTAAGGTAGAAGGAGATGAGTCATATTTTGTATCTTCAAAATATTAAACTAATTCAAAAGAAGATGTGGGAGGTCGGAAATGCAGGTCTAACTTTGTGTTTACTTTAAGCAAGGCACATACATATAACATGATAGTGTGATGACGCATGCAATTCACGTATTTATACATATAACTCGTAGTGAAACATTGAAACAAACAAGAATCTGTAATCAACCAATATTCAACCAAACACTCCTCATCTGTTAACCCTTTCTGTTGTGTACATGGTGACTCAAACATTATTTAAATATTAAATACACAACAGAAAGGGTTAACAGATGAGGAGTGTTTGATGGCTCTGGACCTATACTCACTGAGGTTTAGAAGAATGAGGGGGAATCTCATTGAAACCTATCAACTATTGAATGACCTAGATAGGGGTGGATGTGGAGAGATGATTCCTATCGTCTGGGACTAGAATATAGCCTCAGAATAGAGCAACATCCCTTTAGAAAAGAGATGAGGAGGAATTTCTTTAGCCAGTCATGAATCTGTGAAAGACATTGCAACAGATTGCTGTGAAGGCTAAGTCTTTGGGTAGACTTAAAGTGGTGATGATAGGGTCTTGATTAGTCATGGCATCTGAGGGAGGAGACAGGAGAATGGGATTAAAGGGAATAATAAATGAGCCATGATGGATTGGCAGAGCAGACTCAATGAGCTGAATAGCCTAATTCTGCTCCTGTGTCCTATTATCTTCTGGTCTTATAGTCATATGCCCAAGTATGGTGAGGCTCAGGTATAACAAAGAACTTGAGCAAACTAACAATGACCCCAACAGTTTGGGAGAGAGGGAAGCTGAAATAACTGGTAATTGGTTTACTGCTGTCACATTGTGGTAAAACACAATGGTAAATCACAAACACAAGAGATTCTGCAGATGATGGAAATCCAGAGCAACACACAAAATGCTGGAGGAATGCAGCAGAATCTCAGTGTCTATGGAGAGGAATAAAGAGTCAATATTTCAGGCTGAGACCCGCCATCAGGACTGAAAAAGAAGGGGGATGTTGGAAAAACTTTGTTTTGCATGCCATCTGTAGATGGAGGTAGTGCAAAAGGAAACTCAATAGCAATGCTGAATATAGCGTCACAGTTGTAAAAAAAAGAACAGTGCAGGGAGACAATAAGGTGTAAGTGTCATGACGAGGTAGATTGTCATGTGTCAGCAGATCAAGTGAGATATTAGGTCTCATGGTTCCATTCTCCCACTAATTCCAGTCCTGTTCCAATTACATTTCAGTCAGCATGTGAGGCCAACACCTGACCAAACACATCAGAATCTAAACTCCAGGCACACACAACAACCCACAGATTTAATTATCAGAGGAAAACAAAAATTCTAAAGTTTCAACAGTGATGAGTTGAAAAAAAATGACAATGATGTATATTGAAAACAAAAGCTTTACATTTGTGGATGCATATTTAGACCTGTCCTTGTACATTCTAAAATATATGGCCCTGGTACATTTTTCAGTTAACTGTGAAATTGTGAGCTGCTTTGAGTTTAGAAATACATTAATAGCACAGAATTGTTATTTATTTCACTGAACAAAGTTGTTTTTTATGAAAAACTTAAAGTCAGATTAGTATAGATTTGTTAACTGAAACTTACTCCTCTTCCTGGTTATCTCAAGTGTTATATTTATAAGATAATATCAGCATACTGGCTCAACATGTTCCCACGGAGGTGCAGACATCCTGCTCATTCTACTATTTTAAATAAACAATTTTATTTTTAATTTGTTTAAATTAATGATCAGATCCAAACACTGAACATTCAGACAAGGTGGCTTCCTCCACATCCTTAGTTAGAACTAAAAAAAAAACCTATGCGTTCTAATCTTGAAACCATTCTAAAACTGAAATATTTGTTCATACAAAACCTTGCCAGTTTGGTATGAATGAATGTTTCAATTTTAGAATGCTGCTGCTTGTGAGACTAACAAGAGACAAAGAACCATAATGGTGAAATTCAGGAACTGGATCTCAGAAAGAGAGAATGTGTGGTGGAGATGGCAGGAGAAAGATATGAAGAATGATTAACTCAGCCATTCATCCTAAGAGTGGCCCACGTTTCAGATAAAAGACATAGTTAATGGTGAAATATGAGGAGATGGTGACATGCATGCTGCTGGCAGTAAGACATGTTGGTGAATCTACTGCAGCCACAAACCACAGAAGTACTCTCTTCCTAGGATAGAGAACAAGTAAATCTTGAAGGGATATTTCAATCTGATATTATATGAGATTGTTGAAAGAACCCAATGAAAGCAGTGTAGATAGTGATAAAAATAGAGATGAAAATGTGAGGCAATTTTGCTCAGAACTTGGTTCTGAGATGTAAGAAAGGAATGGGTTGAAAGAACTGGTATCGGCAGTTTGATCTTGTTAAAATAGATTTCCATGAAAGCAGAAAACTGCAGCATTTGCAGTTTCTTGTGTTTCCTGAAAACACAGTTATCAGGATTCAAGGCATGCAACAGCACACAAGATGCTGGAGGAACTCAGCGGGTCAGACAGCATCCATGGAGGGAAATATAGAGTCAATGTTTGGGATAAAGATCCTACATCAGAATTCATTAGAATAATGGGCTTGGTGAGAAACCAGCGGGTTACCTGAGTGCTAAATCTGGTAAGATTATGGGAGTAAATCAGCATCAGAATGCCCATTATGGATGGTTGGATTTATGTTTGGTCGATGGATGGAGTACAGCTTTGATTTTGGGAAAGGACATAAAGGGGATGAAACAACTTATATGGAAGTTTCATGCTGAACTACCAACTCATGAGATCTTGATAACAGTGTGTTATACTAAGACAACCCGCAGAGTCATCACAGAAAGCTCTTTCATGAAGATTCTTTCACACAAAATGATATGGTTGACCTCAAGGAAGTCTTCAAGGATGCCACAGGCGTTAGGCAACCTGGTTGTCGTGTTGACCTACAAGCTTAGGGTGTGCATCAACTGAAGTTGGGAACAAAGTGACTGAGGTTTAGTATTGAACAGTTGGTCCATACTTATGGCCATCATGTTCAAAATGAATTACAAATAAGTGTGATAAGATTTGAGGGTAATTATTGCAGATGTGATAACAGGTTCTGACAGAGATCTAGACAATCATTGTCACATGTTGATGAGTTACAAAGTAAAGAATATGCTAATATAGGGATACTCAAAGGAAAAGCAAGCAACACAGGACAAGCCCAAATGTCCAATAGACACCGTTAATGTTGGTAGGTCAGTGGATTCTGTGGTGGAGAGCGCTTGGTAACCATGCCCTGAAAACACACACACACACACACACACACACACACACACACACACACACACACACACACACACACACACACACACACACACACACACACACACACACACACACACACACACACACACACACACACACACACACACACCACCCCCTTGTCATTCTGCTGAGTGTGCTCACTTCAATGTCTTCCCCAGTATCCCAGTATGTTCTACTAATGGGTCCTAAGAATGTATAAACTCCTTACAGGAAGCGGCAGGAATTGAACCCAGTTCGTTGGTACTGTAAAGCGTTGTGCTAACCACATTGTGCTGCATTAACACATAATGAATTATGTAAACAACAAAGAATGCTTAATCGAACAGTACTATATATTTCAAATATTTTTGAAATATTAAATATACAACACCCCTCCCTGCTTAACTATAAACTCCAACTCAATATATTTATCTGTTTCTTGTGGAATAATATCTTTCCTGGAAAAAAAAGGGTCACTCTGCTTGGCAGGTAAAACTTGTGGCTGTGAAACAATCTCAGGTTCCGGGGTTTCCTCTGTGGTGGTTGTAGGAGTTGACTCTGGGACTGCAGGAAGTGGTTCTGACAGCTCTTCTCTAACAATTGATACTGCTCTTCTCAACTGATTAACGTGTTGTCACCAGATGCTATCTCCACTGTGTTGGAGGGTGGTCCAGTTCTCTCTTTAATCTTCCTAAGTGCCCACTTTTGTCCACCTTTGCAGGCCCTCACCAGGACTGCTTATCCAGAAGTGAAACATTGAACCTTCTTGTTTGAGGGGCCCTCAATTTGTCTCAGCATTTCCCTTCTGAGATTGGGTTTGAGGAGATCTAAGCTTGAGTGCAAGGGACCCAGCAACAGCAAATATGGCGAGCTGTTGTTTGTGAAGTCAATAGGATCAATAGGTACATTTAATGTCAGAGAAGTGTGTACAATATACTTCCGGAAATTCTTTTTCTTCACAAACATCCACAAAAACAGAGGAGTGCCTCAACAATGAATGGCAGTTAAATGTTAGAATCCCAAAGCCCCCCCAACTCCCCCCTCCCGCGCATAAGCAGCAGCAAAGCAATTACCCCCCTCACCAGCAAAATGCATTAGCGCCCCCACTGAGCACTCAAACGTGCAGCAAAGCATCAATAAAGACACAGACACAGAGGCGTGCTCTCTCTCTCTTTAATAAGGGAAAAAGAGGTGGCCCCATTTCATAGCAAGAGGGGAGACATAACAAAGCATCTCGCTGATTTATGGTGTTAAAAGTCTGTTGCGTCACTTTTTCCGAGCTCTGTGCCCAAAGAACTCGGGTCCTTTGAAGTGTGTTGTATTGCAATATGCAAGGTGGAAACTGGTAAACTTCTGACTCAGTGTCAATGTAGTGTGTCTGCTGACATAGCTTGCAGTCCATCTTTAGACTCTGGGCAAACCTTTCTGCCAAGCCATTTGTAGCTGGCTGCTACAGTGCAGATGAAATACGTCTTATTACATTCAGTTTCATAAATGGCTGAAACTGTTCCACAACAAAGTGGTCCATTAATACTGACTAAGTGCTCTGGGACACCAGTCCTTGAGAAGAAGCTTCTTAACACATTAGCAGTCTGAGAGGCTGTAATGGCAGCTACTGGGAATGCTTCTGGCCAACTTATAGCTGCATCCACCACTGCCAGGAAATTTGTTCTCAAGAGTGGTCTGGGAAAATCTGCATGAATCCTCCACCAGGGCAATGCAGGCCATTCCCAGGGGTGGAGAGGCACTGCTCTTCCGGAGATGTTGGCATCCCGAATACTGTATGGCAAGCTACTCGATGTGCTGATCAATCCCAGGCTACAAGACAAACCTTCAAGCCAACACTTCCATTTTGACCATGCCTAGATGACCGCCATGTAGCTCTCAGCTTGGACGGTACAACAACCTTCAATCGCCACAGATAAGGCCACCCCTGTCAAAAGCAAGTTCATCCCAGTGCTGATAAAAATGGGGGGACTGGAACTTCAGCTGCACATTCCAGCCATCTGGGTGGCAATGTAGACCTGAGACAGTTTGGGATCTATTCTTGATTATCTTTGGACCAGCTCTGCCTTAATAGAAAGACTTCAAATTGCATTAGGGAAAATATACCAAGAGGGGTGTCCTCTTTTGTAAATTTTTCCAGGGTAAACAGGATGATCCATCAGCATTTCCATGATTAGATGTCTCCTTGAAGTTGATCTTGAACTTGAGTCCTCCAAAAGCAGAACCAATCTCTATATTCATGCTACTGCTGTTAGTGGAGCATGCTTCTGTGGATTGAAAATGGACACCCGTGGTTGATGATCAGTGATGAGAGTAAACTCTCTCCCATACAAGTACTAGTTGAAACATTTTTCACCCCAAACCAGACTCAAGGCCTCTCTCTCTGAGCGTAATCTTTCTCTGCATCAGTAGGAGAACATGATGCTTTCTCCGCCATTCCTCATGTCATGTGATATAACTGCACCTATACCACAGAGCAAAGTGTCACAGACAAGCTTCACTGGATGACGTGGATTATAATGTATGAGTGCAGTGTCCGACGTCACCACTTCCTTTGCCTTTTAGAAGGCATCCTCACACTGCTCGGATCCATTGCCATTTCTTCCCGATCTGTAGTAAGGAGTTCAAGGGATGGAGCACAGTAGGATTCTGACTAATAACCTAATTGACAAATCCACAACTGTGACATGCCCTTTGGCACTGGGGCATCCACCACTGCTTGAAACTCCTCTGCACAGTTAGGTAAATCGTGTGTCAATCATGTAAACACAGTACGTGATGCTTGTTTTAAAGATTTCACACCTGTTGCATTGTAATTTGAGCCCATTATCTTCAAATCTTTTTATCACTGTCTTGAGATGTTGGAGATGCCCCTTGTTATTTTTACCAGTAATAAGGATGTCATACAGATCTGCTCTCTGTACTGTTGATGTTGGCCTTAAAATCACCACAGATCCTGACAGACCCATTCTGCTTGGATACTGGAACCACTGGCATTGCCCATGGGCTCCGCTCAACCTTGGAAAGCATTCCTTCAGCCTCCATGTGATTTAGCTCACTGGATACTTTATTGCAGAAGCTATAAGGAACCAGACAGGCTTTGTAAAACCTTGGTGTGGCATTTTCATTTAACACTATTTTACCCTTGATATGTTTGAGTTTTCCAATACCATCTTTGAACTATGTGGTGGCATCATCCAGTACATTTCTTAATTCACTTTCAGTTGACTCTATTACAGTGAATGGATCTCCAATCAAATTGTAGTTGTCTTGGCCAGTTACATCCCCACAACACTTGACCTCCTGTTTTTACCACATACAAGCCCAATGTGGCTTGTTGTTTGTTGTATTTCACTGTTATGAATATCATTCTCACAAAAATTAACTTTTCTCCAGTTCACTTCTTAGTTGGATATCTGCAGGCTTCAGTTCAGTATCTCTGAAATGCAGTACAAAGACATTTTATGTAATGACTGAAACAGCTGAGCCAATATCCAATTATGTTTTAATTTGCCGTTCACTTCTGGTGGTAGACATATTGCTTATCTCTTGTTAATTTTCACATAGTAAGTCTTCAGGCTACGCGGTCACTCTAATCATTATCAGATGTTTCATCAGCAGCATGCAGATTAATGCTCTTTTCGAAACTGCAATTTGACTTTCTATATTTTTCTCTTCCCTGTGCAGTCCGTTTATGTAATTACATATACATGTAATATATATGCTTATTGTATATGTCCTACTTTCTTGCATTTTCTGCAAGTTTCACCTTTAATCCTGCATTGGTCTGGTCTATGTGAGACCCTGTCACTGCGGTAGCACAATTTGTTCAGCCTGGCAGGTTTGTAATAGACATTACAATTTTGTTCCAGTTCACTTTCATTCCTGATTGCAACTCAATTGTGCCTCTGGCTGTTGTTTCCATTGATACAGTGATTTCAACTATTTCTTTTACTATAAATTGTGCTTTATCTAAGAGCCACTTTTGAATATTTTCTTGTAAGATTCCACAAAGTAAACAATCTCTTTCTGTATGATCAGACATATCACTGAGCTGACAATGCTCAGACAACTTCTTCAATTCAGCCACATAAGCTGAAATGGACTCCCCTTCCTCTGATTCCACTTATGAAACCTAAAGTATTCTGCAATAAACAATGGTTTCAGTTCCAAATGTTGCTACATTACTTTCATGATATTAGCAAGTCTCATTTCAGATGAGGGGGGATCTCATTGAAACTTTTCGAATGTTGAAAGACCTATACAGAGCAGGTGTGGAAAGGATGTTTCCCATGGTGGGGGAGTCTAGGAGAAGGGGCATAGCCTCAGAGGTGCCCATTTAAAACAGAGGTGTGGAGAAATGACTTTAGCCAGAGGGTGGTGAATTTGTGGAATTTGTTTCCACAGGCAGCTGTGGAGCCCAGGTCGTTGGGTATATTTAAGGCAGAGTTTAAGGCAAGGTTTTGTGAAGAAGGTGGAGGAGAGAGGCTGAGGGGGGGAAAAAAGGGTCAGCCATGGTTAAATGGCGGAGCAGACTCGATGGACCAAATGGCCTAATTCTGCTCCTCTGTCTTATAGTCTTATGGAAACTGTAATGGGCCAGGGCAGCATGAACTCCTGTTGCTCTAGGTAGGTAAGAATGAAACCCAGTAGGGGAAAACAGAGATGGGGTGCAGGAACAGAAAAAGCTACAGGAAAATCTTAGTCACAGTTAAAGAGAAGCTCACACATTGACCACATTTTGTTTTGTTTTGTGAGGTGTGAAGAAGTGTGCTAATTTGGTCTTTAAAATGCATGATCATAATGGGTTTATCTCCTTTTGCCTGTGCTGAGTTTGCACTGAGAAATCCTACGATTATTGCAAAGTAATCAAGAGATCAGAAGCATCTGAGATGGCTTCCTGTGAAAAACTTCTCTGCCAGAGCCAAGACTAATTTTTTAAACCTCAGTCTTAAAGACATTTTACTAAACATCATATTGTTAATAGAAATTTATTTTGTGTACCTTGTTTCCCTAATTACAATGAAGGATTGTTCCACTGCAAAGCTCTTTGAAGTGCCCTGAGGCTGTGAGATGCCCTTTCCTGATTTTGATATGACTCAGTTTGATGAACAACTTCAGTATTGTAAACCTTAACTCCTGTAAATAAGTGTTTCTGTTGAAATAGTCAATAAGAGCATGTTTTAGAATTATGCTAAGAGGCCAACATTGATAACATAAACTGTAGTACAATCTGGAACAGATGTGAATTGAAACACTTTGGAAGATCAAACTTGAAGGCGGAGTACAAGGTAAATGCCAGAATTCTTAGTTGTGTGGAGGAACAGAGGGATCTTGGGGTTCAAGTCCATAGATCTTTCAAAGCTGCTGTGCAAGGCTCCTGGTGTGTTGCCCTTTGTTAGTTGGAGGACTGAGTTCAAGAGCCACAGGATAATGTTGCAGCTCAATAAAACTCTGGGGTGACCACACTTAGAGCACGGTGTAGTGTTCAATTCTGGAAGCCGAATGATAGGACCTTTATAGAGCATGCAAAAGAGATTCATCAGGATGCTGCTGGGATTAGAGAACGTATCTTATGAAGAAAAGTTGAATGAGCTCGGGCTTTTCCCAGGTGCAAGAGGTAGATTGTATACATAGATAGTGGCGTACTCTCCTAGATGGCACTGGTGACCAGTGGTGATGTTTTGCAAGCAGCTCACAAAACTACTAGATACAGTCGGCCCTCCTTAGCCATGAGGGATTGCTTCCGGGACCTCTCGCAGATACCAAAAACCACGGATGCTCGAGTCCCTTATTTAACCTCTCTCAGTGCAGCGGATATTTGGACCCGGCGGTCGAGCTCTGAATCTGTAGTGTTTCTATTCACGAAAATAATCACGATCATGATTGAAAATAAAGTGGAAATGATAAAGCGATCGGAAAGAGGAGAAACACCATCCGTCATTGGAAAAGTGTTAGGCTACGGTCGGTCAACGATCGGAATAATTTTAAAGGATAAAGTGAGAAAGGCCCTGCCCCGATGAAAGCTACAATTATTACTAAGCAACGCAGTGGTTTAATTATTGGGTTTTGATCCTCCACATCAACCAGGCACAGATGGAGAGCACGCTCAGAAGTGGTCTGTCACTGGATCAAACTCGGGAACTTCCCGAGCCCGGTGCTGAAACATAAGTTCTTAAGTGTTTTATATGCATAGAAAAGCAAAATATATACTATATGCTAAGACAAACGATTGTAACTGATGCTAAATAATACTGGATATACCTGTTCTGACTTACATACTAAGAGAACTTCCGATTTTTAAAAAATCCCGATCCATGGTATCCTACGCGCATCCTCCCGTATACTTTAAATCATCTCTAGATTACTTATAATACCTAATACAATGTAAATGCTATGTAAATAGTTGTTATACTGCATTGTTTAGGGAATAATGACAAGAAAAAAAAGTCTGTACATGCTCGAACAACGAGTGCTGGAAGAGCACTTCCGGGTTTTCGCAATTCATGGTTGGTTGAATTTGTGCATGCGGAACTCACAGGAAAGGAGGGCCGACTGTACTCTAGTCGATATACGAACAGCAATCACTGCAGTCCACAGCCTATAATTTCCCCTTGAAGGATGTACTTTTGAACCGACTAAATGAAATGGTACATTTTTGCGATCTCCTGGGGGATGCGGTGAACTAGACTGTCAAAAGTGTCAGTACGGCCATCACTGGGAGTGGATACTGCATTGAGGCCTGATAGCAGAGGACAGACCTGTGCTTGGCTCCACTACTACGCGGCAATTAAAGCGTCAAGCAAGGTTAAAATCATCAAGGCCGAGAACAGAAAATGAACAGGTGTTTTTGACCGGTCTCCCTCACTTCTCGCTATGGCAATCAATAGACAATAGACAGTAGGTGCAGGAGTAGGCCATTTGTCCCTTCTAGACAGCACCGCCATTCACTGTGATCATGGCTGATCATACACAATCAGTACCCCGTTCCTGCCCTCTCCCCATATCCCTTGACCCCGCTATCTATAAGAGCTCTATCTAACTCTCTCTTGAATGTATCCAGAGACTTGGCCTCCACTGCCTTCTGGGGCAGAGCATTCCACATATCCACCACTCTCTGGGTGAAAAAGTTTTTCTGCATCTCTGTTCTAAATGGCCTACCCCTTATTCTTAAACTGTGGCCTCCAGTTCTGGACTCACCCATCAGCGGGAACATGCTTCCTGCCTCCAGTGTGTCCAATCCCATAATAATCTTATATGTTTCAATCAGATCCCCTCTCATCCTTCTAAATTCCAGTGTATACAAGCCCAGTCGCTCCAATCTTTCAACATATGACAGTCCTGCCATTCCGGGAATAACTTTGTGAACCTACGCTGCACTCCCTCAATAGCAAGAATGTCCTTCCTCAAATTTGGAGACCAAAACTGCACACAATACTCCAGGTGGGGTCTCACCAGGGCCCTGTACAGCTGCAGAAGGACCTCTTTACTCCTATACTCAATTCCTCTTGTTATAAAGGCCAGCATGTCATTAGCTTTCTTCACTGCCTGCTGTACCTGCATGCTTGCTTTCATTGACTGATGTATAAGAACACCTAGATCTCGTTGTACTTCCCCTTTTCCTAACTTGACTCCATTTAGATAGTAATCTGCCTTCCTGTTCTTGCCACCAAAGTGGATAACCTCACATTTATCCACATTAAACTGCATCTGCCATACATTTGCCCACTCACCCAACCTGTCCAAGTCACCCTGCATTCTCTTAATATCCTCCTGACATTTCACACTGCCACCCAGCTTTGTGTCATCAGCAAATTTGCTAATGTTACTTTTAATCCCTTCATCTAAATCATTAATGTATATTGTAAACAGCTGTGGTCCCAGCACCGAACCTTGCGGTACCCCACTGGTCACAGCCTGCCATCCAAAAGGGACCCATTAATCACTACTCTTTGTTTCCTGTCAGCCAGCCAATGTTCAATCCATGTCAGTACTCTGCCCCCAATACCATGTGCCCTAATTTTGCCCACTAATCTCCTATGTGGGACTTTATCAAAAGCTTTCTGGAAGTCCAGGTACACTACATCCACTGGCTCTCCCTTGTCCATTTTCATAGTTACATCCTCAAAAAACTCCAGAAGATTAGTCGGATGGGATGCGCAGGAGTCTGTGGTCCTGCGCCAGCAGATTTGGAAGCAGTCGTTGTCCTGCGGCCATTGGGCTCCTGGATGGGCTTCACTCACCTCAGCACTGAAATAAAACCGTCCCTCAATCCCACAGCAGCCTCACACATCACTTATCTGTGATGCTAATTCCGGCATACAAACCAGCGATCAAACGAGTCAAACCAGTTCTAAAGTTTTGAGGGGCAATCTCTGCACTGCAGGACTGCTTTGGCACTACGAACTGGAGGTCGTTCAGGGAGGCTGCTCCCTTTGTTTTAACATTGAGGAATAAGTATGTGAATTCTGTGACCAGCTACATAGAGAAGTGCACTGAGAATGTTACCATCACGAAACACGTGCGGGTGAGGGCAAATCAGAAGTCATGGCTTACTGCAGAGGTCCATGCCTGGCTGAGGGAACGTGATGCTGTCATAAGAATGGGGGATGCACAGATCTTGGAAGCAAGAATTGTGCTTTCCTGCTCCATCAGGAAGATGAATGTGAGCTTTCTCAGGGAATTTACAACCACTTCTGCGATACCAGAGACAAGTGGCAGGGAATTCAGAGGATTACAGACTACTAGCCTACCCCGAGCATCAATAACAAGGATGCTTTACTCCCTGTGAGGCTGAATGTCTTCTGTGCCTGGTTTGATGCACAGAACAAAGTGCTAGTGAGCCCAAGATCTTAAGGCACAAACTAACGGAGATGGGAGTAGACTCTCACATGGTGGATTGGATAGTGGACTACTTGACAGATAGACCTCAGTATGTGCGGTTGGGAGACTGTAGGTCTGACACGGTGGTCAGCAGCACAGGAGCGCCGCAGGGGACCGTGCTCTCTCCGGTCCTGTTCACCCTGTACACATCAGACTTCCAATAGAACTCGGAGTCCTGCCATGTGCAGAAGTTCGCTGACGACACGGCCATAGTGGGGTGTGTCAGGAATGGACAGGAGGAGGAGTATAGGAAACTGATACAGGACTTAGTGATATGGTGCAACTCAAACTACCTGCGTCTCAATATCACCAAGACCAAGGAGATGGTGGTGGACTTTAGGAGATCTAGGCCTCATATGGAGCCAGTGATCATTAATGGAGAATGTGTGGAGCAGGTTAAGACCTACAAGTATCTGGGAGTACAGTTAGACAAGAAGCTAGACTGGACTGCCAACACAGATGCCTTGTGCAGGAAGGCACAGATTCGACTGTACTTCCTTAGAAGGTTGGCGTCATTCAATGTTCGTAGTGAGATGCTGAAGATGTTCTATAAGTAAGTTGTGGAGAGCACCCTCTTCTTTGTGGTGGCGTGTTGGGGAGGCAGCATTAAGAAGAGGGACGCCTCACGTCTTAATAAGCTGGTAAGGAAGGCGGGCTCTGTCGTGGGCAAAGTACTGGAGAGTATAACATCGGTAGCAGAGTGAAGGGCGCTGAGTAGGCTACGGTCAATTATGGAAAACCCTGAACATCCTCTACATAGCACCATCCAGAGACAGAGAAGCAGCTTCAGCGGCTGGTTGCTATCGATGCAATGTTTCTCAGACAGGATGAAGAGGTCAATACTCCCCAATGCCATTAGGCTTTACAATTCAACCGCCAGGAGTAAGATATGTTAAAGTGCCGGGGTTGATTGCATTTAATGTATTTAGGTAAACTACTTAAGAACTTTTTAAAAGCTATTATTAATGCTTTTTGAGAGGGTGATTTTAGATGCATATCATATTTTTACTGAGTTAAGTATTGTATGTAATTAGTTTTGCTACAATAAGTGTATGGGTCATTGGAAAAAATGTTGAATTTCCCCATGGGGATGAATAAAGTATCTATCTATCTATCTATCTATCTCCTCAGGAGAGGAGACAGGCTGTCCGGCTGAAGCTGTGGTGAGGAAGACCCTGGCCAGAGTGAACCCATGCAAAGCTGTGGGGCCCAAAAAAGTCAAGCCAAGACAAGGGTATTGTCATTTAACTATATACATAAATATAACATAAATAACCATATACTGTATATAGAAACAAGACATTTCTTCAAACCAGGGTGTTTCACACAGTCGTACACATAACACACATATCATGATAACTTATGATGATTAGGATAAAATCTACAGATGAATCACACATGAATAACAAACTAAAGTGCATTAATATTAAATATTGTAAAGTACAGAATAGATTAACCAGTGATACATCAAATACAATGCAACCAGGAGTTCAGAAGCCTAATGGCCTGGGGGAAGAAACTGTTTCCCAAACATCGACAGTGCTTCTCCCTATAGATGCTGCCTGGCCTGCTGTGTTCCACCAGCATTTTGTGTGTGTTGCTGACTATTCTTGTTTTTATACATCGGAGTCTCCCGCCTGATGGTAGAGAGTCAAAGAGGATGCTGGATGGAGGGTGAGATCCTTAATAATATGCAGTGCTCCTGATAAATATCCCCAATGGATGGTAGGGAGACCCCTGTGATCCTTTCAGCTGTTTTCACAGTCCTTTGTAGGGACTTCCAGTCCAATGCTCGGTTGCTCCCACACCAGACAGAGATGCAACTTGTCGGCTCCTGTGAAACGCAGTTAAGATGGAGGGGTGAGAGCTTTGCTTGCCTCAATCTTCTGAGGAAGTGGAGGTGTTGCTCTGCCTTCTTGTCAGGGAAGTGATATTAAGGGACCAGCTGAAATCATCCATGATGTGAACAGCCAGGAATTTGGTGCACTTAACTCTCTCTGGGGAGGAGCCGCATATTCAGAGAGGGGCTGGTTTGTCTGCACCTTCCTGAAGTCCACAATGATCTCCTTTGTCTTCTCCACGTTCAGACTTAGGTTGTACTTCTCACACCAATCCACCAGCCGCTCCACTTCCTCTCTCTACTCCGTCTCATCATCGATAAGGCCAACCACTATTGTGTCATCTGCAAACTTGATGACACGGTTTGAGCTGGATCCTGCGACACAGTCACTTATCAGCAGTGTGAACAGCAGTGGGCTGAGCACACAGCCTTGGGGAGCACCAGTGCTCAGTGTAATGGGACTAGAGTCTTTGCTGCCCATGTGGATTTACTGTTACAAAGTCCAGTATCCAGTTGCAGAAGGAGGTGTTGAGAACCAGCAAGGACAGTTTCCCCACAGCTTCTGTGGTAAGATGGTGTTGAACGCTGAACTGAAGTCTATAAACAGCAGTCTGGCATACGATCCTGTTCCAGGTGGGACAGGTCAGAGTGGAGGGCAGAGGCTATTGCATCTGGCAGTGGATCGATTTGAGTGATAAGCAAACTGGAAAGGGACCAGTGTAGCCAGGAGAAAGGCTTTAATGTGCTGCATGACCAGCCACTCAAAGCATTTCATAATGGCTGGTGTTAATGCCACTGGATGATAGTCATTTAGTCAGGTTACTGTTGCCTTCTTTGGCTCTGGAAAGATGGTTGCTGCCTTGAAAACTGAGGGGACAATGGATTGTTCCAGAGAGATGTTGAATATATGCATTAGCACCTCCATTAGCTGGGCTGTGCAATCTTTCAGAACCCAACCTTGTATTTTATTGGGCCCCACAGCTTTGTGTGGGTTTACTCTGGCCAAGGTCTTTCTCACCTCAGTTTCAGCCAGATGGAGTGTCTACTCCCCGGGGGAGGGGTGCCCTCTTTGCCCACACTTTGTTCTGTGCATCAAACCGGGCACAGAAGACATTCAGCCTCTCAGGGAGTATCCTGGTCATTGACGCACAAGGTAGACTTGTAGTCTGTAATCCTCTGAATTCCCTGCCACAGGCACCTCGTGTCTCTGGTATCGCAGAAATGGCAGCAAATTCTCTGAGAATTTGCCTTCCTAAAGGACTGGGAAAGCTCAGTTCTAGTTTCCTAAAGAACTCTTGTACAGTCGGCCCTCCTTATCCGCGGGGGATTGGTTCCAATACCCACCCCCCCCCCCCCCGCGGATACCAAAAATCGCGGATGCTCAAGTCCCTTATTTAACCTGAATCAGTGCAGTGGTCTTTAGGACCCAGCGGAACCCCGGACTTTATTTAACATGTTCAGAGCGATGGGCATTAGAACCCGGCGTAGCTCTGAATCTGCAGTGTTTCTGTTCACGAAAATAATCACGATCACGATTGAAAATAAAGTGGAAGTAATAAAGCGATCGGAAAGAGGTGAAACACTATCTGTCATTGGAAAAGCGTTAGGCTACAGTCGGTCAACGATCGGAACAATTTTAATTTAGAATGTGAAAGGCCCTGCCCCGATCAAAGCTACGATTATTACTAAGCAACGCAGTGGTTTAATTATTGAAATACATATGTTTCTTAAGTATTTTATATGCATAGAGAGGTAAAGTATATACTATATACTAAGAAAAACGTTTTGTTAACTGACGCTAAATAATACCGGATGTACCTGTTCCGACTTCAAATATGACTTAAAGATGGACTCAGGAACGGAACTCATAACCCAGGGATTGCCTGTACTTTAAAGTCATTTCTAAATTACTTATAATACCTAATACAATGTAAATGCGATGTAAATAGTTGTTGTACTGTATTGATAAGGGAACAACAACAAGAAAAAAGTCTGTACATGCTCAAATAAAGAGTGCTGGAGAGAGAACTTACGGGTTTTCCCGATCCGCGGTTGGTTGAATTTGCGCATGCGGAATCCGCGGTTAAGGAGGGTCGACTGTATCCCCCGATCTAAAGGCCTCATCATGATCCCGCACTTAGGTTGGAGGAACAACATCTTATATTCTGTCTGGGTAACCTCCAATCTGATGGCATGAACATTGATTTTTTGAACCTTCGATAATGCCCCCACCCCTACTCCCTTTCGCCATTTCCCATCCCATTTCCCTCTCTCACCTTATCTCCTTGCCCGCCCATTGCCTTCCTCTGGTACCCCTCCCCTCTTTTTCTTTCTTCCATGGCTCCTTCACTAATCAACTTTTCAGCTCTTTACTGCATCCCTCCCCCTCCAGGTTTTACCTGTCACCTGGTGTTTCTCTCTCCCCTTCTCCCACCTTTTAAATCTACTCCTCAGCTCTTTCTCTCCAGACCTGCCGATGGGACTCAGCCGGAAACATCGACAGTACACTTTTCCATAGATGCTGTCTGGCCTGCTGAGTTCCTCCAGCATTTTGTGTGTGTTGCTCAGATTTCCAGCATCTGCAGATTTTCTCTTGTTTGCACCTTCAGTCCAGGTTTTCACCACCTTTAGAACTGGTTCAGCCATTTGATCATCAGTTTGTATGCTGGAATAAACATCACAGATAAGTGATCTGAGAGTCCAATGTGGTGTTGAGGGACTGCTTTATAGGCACCTGGTAAAACAGGTCTAGTGTATTTTCACCAGGAAAATCAACGTGCTGGTGGAATTTAGGCGGGACTGTCTTTAGGCTTGCATGGCTAAAATCGCCTGTGATGATGAAGATACCCTTGGGGTGTTTGGTTTGACAGTCACTAATGGCTCTGTAGAGCTCACCCAGCATTAGCAGAGGGATGGAAATTCACAGCTACCAGTACAACTGTAGTGAACTCCCTGGGTATATAAAACTGGCTGCACTTCACAAATATGAACTCAGTCATTGTGGAACAGTGGGATACCACTGCCAAAGTGCCCCCACACCAGTTCTTATTAATGTGAATGCAGGTGCCACCGCCGCGGGTCTGGCCTGAGATTGCTGGATTGCTGTCAGCCCGAAACACGCTGACACCTTCCAGCTGGATGGCCGCGTCCAGAGTGAAGTCCTGAAGCCAGGTTGCTGTGGGAAGGAATGCACAGGTTTTCTTCTCTCGCTGGTTCGGTCTCAGGCGCAGGTTGTCCAGATTATTTTCAAGTAAACGGACATTTGCCAGAAAGAACGGGGGGGGGTGGGGGGGGGGGGGAGAGCCAGCCTGAGGGGCTTCGACCTGAGTCATCCCCAGATTCCAGCGCCTTTTCCCCTTTTCTGTTCCCTTGTTGTGCCACCTCTTTCTACGCTGCCACTCACGGAGGTCTGAAGCAGGCAGTGGCATGCACAATAAGCCCAAGCTGCCCAACAGCTCACGAGCAAGGTGGCATCGCTGAGCACAGTATACTTCATAGCCAGCAGCGTTTTCCAATCATAACAAAGGATGATGATGAACTATTACACCCGGAGATGAAGTGGTAGCTGCGTCTGAACATGCCGCCATCTTGGAACAAATAATATACCAGGGTAGGTTCTGAAAGATGAGCTGCCTAGCTGACGGATATATTCCACATCTCTCTGGAACAACCCATTGTCCCCTCAGTTTTCAAGGCAGCAACCTTTCCAGAGCCAAAGAAGACAACATTAACCTGCCTAAACAACTATTGTCCAGTGGCATTAACAAATGCTTTGCCCGGCTAGTCATGGAGCACATTAAAGCCTTTCCCCCAGCTACGTTGAAACCTTGCTAGTTTGCTTATCGCTGAAACCGGTCCACTGACAATGCAATAGACTCTACCCCCCACTCTGTCCTGTCCCAACTGGAAAACAGGGTCTCATATGCCAGTTTATAGAATTCAGATTGGAATTCAGCATCATCGTGCCCCAGAAACTGGTGGGAAAACTCTCCTTGTTGGCTCGCGACACTTCCCGCTGCAGCTGGATACTGGACTTCTTAACAGTAAGGCCAGAGTCCATGTGATCAGCAACATCTCTCGCCCATTACGCTGAGCACTGGTGCTCCCCAAGGCTGTGTGCTCAGCCCCCTGCTGTTCACATTGCTGATGCATGGCTACGTGTCAGGATCCAGCTCAAACCAAGTCTGCAGATGACACAACAGTGCATGGAGTATACAGAAGAAGTGGAGCGACTGGTGGGTTGTCGTGAGAAGAACAACCTAACCCTGAAGGTGGAGAAGACCAAGGAAATCACTCTGGACTTCAGGAAGGTGCAGAAGAACCATCTCCTTCTGCAAATACGTGGCTCCTCCCCAGAGAGAGTTAAGTGCACCAAGTTCCTGTATGTTCACATCACAGATGATCTCACTTGATCCCTTAATATCACTTCCCTGAACAAGAAGGCAAGCAACTGCTCCACTTCCTAATGCGATTGAGGCAAGCAAGGCCCCACCCCACTGTCTTAACTATGTTTTAGAGGAGCACCAATGAGCTCATCCCTACAAGTTGCATCTCCATCTGGTATGGGAGCAATCGAGCATTGGACCAGACGTCCCTACAAAGGACAGTGAGAACAGCTGAGAGGATCATAGGGGTCTCTCTTCCATCCATTGTGGACATTTATCAGGAGCGCTGCATACGCAGGGCCATTAGTATTATTAAGGATCCCATCCATTCATCCAGCATCCTCTTTGACATTCTACCATCAGGCAGGAGACTCCAATGGATAAAGACAAGAATAGTCAGGATGAGAAACAGTTTCTTCCCTCGGACCTTTAGGCTTCTGAACTCCTGGTTCCATTGTATTTGAAGTATCACTGACTAATCTGTACTGTACCTTACAATATTTAATATTAATACACTTTAGTTTGATTCATCTGTAGATTTTATCCTTACCTTCATAAATTATCGTGTGTTATGTGTTTTACACCCTGGTTTGAAGAAATGTCTTGTTTCTATATATATTATATACGTTATATACATGTATATAGTTAAATGACAATAAACTTCACTTGACTTGAATAGGCTCCGCAGTTGTAGATTCACTTTTGGGGACTCTGCAGTTCATGTTCAATGTGTTATTTGTTTTCTTTTTTTTTAACTCTTTGTGTGATTTGTCCTCTTTTGCACATGGTATATGTGGTGGTCTTTGTTGTGTGCGTGTCTGGTGTGTGTTATTTTTCATGAATTCTATTGTTTGTGAGTGCCTGCAAGAAGATAAATTTCAAGGTTGTATAAGGTATACATACTTCGATAACAAATTTGTTTCAAAGACACATTGATGTACGAAAAATAGATAGATAGAGGGATACCTCATTGATCCTAGAGGAAATTATAGTGTCACAGTAGCATTACAAGTGCACAGATACACAAATATACAAATACTAGAAGAGGAGTAAGAAGGAATAAAGAATGTTACCTCAGTCTAATAGGAGGGGGTCATCACTTCCCAGGCTATGGGTTGACTCATTATAGAGCCTAAAAGCCAAGGAAAAGAATGACCTTGGAACTCAGCAGACCAGGCAGCATCTATGGAAAATAGTGCAGTTGACGTGTACTTTTTTTCCATAGATGCTGCCTGGCCTACTGAGTTCCTCCAGCATTTTATGTGTATTGCTCGGATTTACAGCATCTGCAGATCTTCTCTTGTTTGTAACAGTGACCTTATATAGCACTCTTTAGAGCAGCACAGTTGTCTTAGTCTATGACTGAAAGTGTTCCTCTGTTCAGCCCAGGTACCATGCAGACGGTGAGAAACATTGTCCAGAATTGCCAGGATTTTCCGTAGGGTCCTTTGTTCTACCACAGCTTCCAATGTCTCCAGTTTGACTCCTACAAAAGATCCAGCCATTCTAATCTGTTTATTGAGCCCGTTGGCATCACTTGTGCTGATGCCATTGCCCCAGAATGCCACCACATAGAAGATTGCATTGGCAACAACAGACTGGGAGAACATGTGATGGAGAGGCCTGCATACTCCAATGGACCTCAGTCTCCTCAAGAAGTAGAGGTGAGTCTGGCTCTTCTTGTACACAGCCTGTCCTCAAGTCTGTCACCCAGGTGCACCCCCAGGTACTTGAAGGTCCTCTCACACACTGTGTTGGAGGGAAGGGTTAAATTGATCACAGAGTAAGTTTACAGTATATGGTCAGCATTACATTGTGAGGAGAAGGATCTGTAGTGTGCACTACTTTCCTGTGTTTTATGTTCTACTTACTAATCCCGACAGAATGATTGATTTTTTGATGAAAAACATTGAATAAATACATTGAAATAATTAAAAGCAAACAGAAAAGAAACATAGCTCAGTCCTGATAGGGGGTTTCAACCCAGAACGTTGACAATTCCTTTCTTCCCAATAGATGTTGCTCGACTTAACAAGTTCCTCCAGAAGACTGCTTGTTGCTCTAGATTCCAGTGTATGCAGTCTCTTGTTTCTATGGGGATCCATTGCACAGAGTAACCCTGGACATCCTTCTGGTGATTGAAAGATTGATGCTTATAATCTACAGAATTGGAATCAGAGACATAGAGCACAGAAGTGAGCCCATCCACCCATAATGCTCATGCTGCCCCTGTACCTTGGAGACACAAGGCACTGCAGACGACAACCTCGTTCCTATCTACACTAATCCCATTTAGGTGGATTAAATCAATTTGTATATTGGAGATTTAAGCACTCATCTAAATGCTTGAATGTTGTGAGAATACTTGCCTCTGGAAGTGACACTCAAATTGCGATGATCTACCGAGTTAAGGGCATTCCTAACCCTAAGCCTGATACCTCCAGTGTCTGATGGCAGCAAGCTCTTATTTCTGGTAAGGTGGTGGAGCTTTGGATGTAGCAGCCTCTCGGGGGCCAACTAAAGCTGTTCTTTGTCTTTTTTAAACATCCTTTTTTATAATCATAAGACAATGCTGAACTTTAAGAACTTTGGGTACTGCAGGTCTACCCTATCAGCAGGTTGCCCATTGACAGAGGAGCTGGAGGAGTTGGACGTGGTGCGGACCATGTTGCTGCCTGCTACAGGAAGGCTTCAAAGGCATTGGATTTGGTGCATGAAGGCCGTGCGCAGTGTAAAAGGTTGATTTTCTTGGATGTTTCTCTTGTGATCGCAAGACCCTGTTGGACAAATTGATAATGTAAGATCCCACAGGCCCACTTCCCTTGTTTGTCGGTGCAGCAGATGGTGGGGGAGTTGCGTGGTCTCAGTTATAGCAGGGACTAGGCCTGAAGCCGAGGTCTTGTCTGCTGCTGCAGTCCAGGAGAGGAGATGCTGAGAGGAAGTGTAGTGCAGCATTCATGCTCGGTTGGAGGCTGTTCTCTCCTGTTGGTGCTGCTCTCCAGCATTCGATTGTGTGCCTTGTGCTATGTATGTGTTGCACTTTGGCCCTGGAAGAGGGCTGTCTCTTTCAGCTGTGTTCATGTATGATTGATTGATGATTAAAATTAACTTAAATTTACCTCTCACTCTAAGCCAATGCTTCTTGTCTTAGACAGCCCCATCATGGAAAATGGAGGAATATTATTGTCTACCATACTATCTCCTTCATAATTTTATATATCTCAATCAGATCACCCTTTAGCCTCTTCATATAACATAAGCCCATCCTATCCAATCTTTCCTTCCAACAGTGTTGCTCAATTTGAGGCAATGTTCTGGCAAATCTCCTCTGCACCTTTTCCAATGCAATCATAATCTTTCTATAGTGTGGCAACCATAACTGTGCACAGTCCTCCCATATTGCTGAAGCAATGTTTAATATATTGTTAATCTATTCTATGCCATAGCCAATGAAGTCAAGTATCATATATGATCTTACATCACCTTTTCATCCACCATATATTACCACTTTCAGGTATCTATGGACTTGTATCCCAAGGTGCTTCTATTTAGCAATTCTCTCTGGAGCCCTGTATTTATCATGTTTCTCCTACCCTTCGTTTGCCTTCCCAAAATTCATCACCTTTCATTTGTCAGGAATAATTCCATTTGTCAGTGCTCCACCCAACCTATCCAGCTGATCTATATCTATATTGCTTGGTGGAAGGAGATAGAAGGTGGTCATAGAGGGTCGTTATTCAGGTCGGAGACCCGTGAATCGAAGCATGCTGCATTGACTGGTCCTTGCCATCCACTATCATTTTCCAGGGGATGTGGTGTGTCAATGGTGAATGGGCCTCCAGTCAAGTTGTAGTTGGCACAGCCACTTGGAACCTTACAATGCTGGCCCTGCTGTTTTCAACCACATACAAGCCCAATGTGGCTTGATGAAAGTGGTTGTTTGTTTTCAAATCTTTTTATTATTATTATTCAAAAATAGTACAAGTACATCAAAGTAACAACACTTACATTGCCTCAAAAAAGAAGAAACTATCTTAAGGATTGAAAATTTTTGTGAATTAAAAAAAACCCTACTAAGCAGGAAAAGTGAGGAAAAAAAAGAAACCCATTGGAGGTACAACCCCGGAGCCATGCGTCATACAGAAAGCTTCTAAAAATAATCATCAAACCGCCAACAAGAAAAAAAGATATATCAAAAAAAATTTACATTTAGATCTTGGAGGAAATCTATCAGTTAACTGAAATGTTAATAACCAGCAAATGAGACCCATCTCTTCTCAAAATCAAATAAAGGTTCAAAGGTTCGACTTCTAATTTTCTCCAAACTGAGACACAGCATCACTTGAGAGAACCATTGTGACAAAGTAGGAGCAGATGTATCCTTCCATTTCAACAAGATGGCCCTCCTAGCTATCAATGTAACAAACGCAATAACATGTTGGTCAGACACAGAAATACCATGGATATTTTGAGGAATTATTCCAAAAAGCACAGTCAATTCATTAGCAGATGCTGCCTGGCCTGCTGTGTTCCACCAGCATTTTGTGTGTGTTGTTGTCAATTTATTAGGTTGTAAATTGATTCTGAGTGCTTTAGAAATTGTCGAAAAGACTGACTTCCAGAACTGTTTTAATATAGAACATGACCAGAACATATGTCAGTGTAGCCATCTCAGTTTTACATTTATCACAATACTTGTCAACATTGGGAAATATTTTAGAAAGTCTCTCCTTCATCACATGGTAATGATGTACAATTTTAAATTGAATCAGTGAATGACTAGCACAGATCGAAAAAGAGTTAACCAGCTTCAGAATCAGTGTCCAATCCTCTCATATAAAAGTCAAATTGAGTTCCTTCTTCCAATCCTGTTTAATCTTAAGTAAAGGACACTTATCCCATTGTAATAATAAATTATAAATTCTTCCAATAGAACCTTTCAATGAGGGGTTCATATTCATAATAGTATGAATAATACTATTCTACTATTCATAATAGTGAAATGGTATTTCACTGTTACAAATGTCATTCTCACAAGAGTTACCTTTTCTCCAGCATAAGTTCTTAGTTGGATATCTGCAGGCTTCAATTCAGTATCACTGAAATGTCGTTCAAACTCATTTTGTGGAATGACTGAAACAGCTGAACCAGTGTCCAATTCCATTTTAGTTATTTTGACATTCACTTCTGGTGTAAGCCATATTGCTCATCTCATGTTAATTTTCACTTTGTAAATCCTAAGGCTACACAGTCCTGTGTCACTTTCATCATTATTAGATTTTTTATCAACAGCATGCAGATTAGTGCTCTTTTTGAAACTATAACTTGACATTTTAGATTTTCCTCTAGTAACACCATTTGTTTGGCCAGGCCAGTTTCTGTTTAGATGGCACTAGTTTGTTCACAATCACTTTCATTCCTGGCTCTAACTCAATTGCATCTTTGTCTGCTGTTTCCATTGATAAAGTAACTTCACTTGCTCTTTTAAGAGTGGGTTGTGCTTCAGTTAGGAGCCATTTTTGAATGTTTTCTTGTAAAGAGTCCACAAAATAAATGATCTCAGTGCATCATTAAGCCTATCATTGAACTAACAATGCTCAGACAATCTCTTCAATTCAGACATGTAATGCTGAAATGGACTCCTGTTCTTTTGATTCTGCTTATGAAACCTAAAACGTTCTGCTATCAACAATGGTTTTGTTTCTAAATGTTCCTGCATTATACAGTATTTCTGTTTTTGCAGTTTTTTACATATTCAATACATGTATACTGTAATATACAAAGTATTTATTTATTTATTTTCTTCTTCTAGATTATGTATTGCATTGAACTGCTGCTGCTAAGTTAACAAATTTCATGACACATGCTGGTGATAATAAACCTGATTCTGATTCTGATTCATGAACAGCTTTATCTCACCTATTATCAGACTCTTGAACAGAGATCTCATGCACTAGAAACAAATTCTGAATCTCCAATGTAACTCTTTGCTTTTGCACTTTATTTGGTTCCCTGCATACACTTCCTCTGTAGCTGCTACACTATATCCTGTATCCTGTTAAATTTCACTAGCTCACCTGGGTGCCGCACAAGTGAAAGTTTTCAGTGACACTAATTACCACCCAAAACCACAAAACAAATACTTTTGATATTGGTTCATTTCGTTTTGTGTTTGCTCTCCACAAGCACACACTGACTCGCTAGATGCACCATATTGCACATTTTTATCACCTCTCACTACCCATTAATAACAACTCACCCCATCAGAACCATGGTGACACCTATCACCTGTTTTTGTTCTATCCATCCCTCTCCGTCACTCCCACTGTTTTCATTGCAATCTGCTTTCTTCACTCTCTCCAACTTGTGACAAAGGATTGTCAATCTAAAATATTAATTTGTATTTTCTAACCAGAGATGTGGCCTGTCTGCATTGTGTTTAAGAAATTTCTATTTCTGGGCTTTTCAGCATCTGCAAGTTGTCTTTCTGTTTTTAATACCAGACGCATAGTGATGGGGAGAAAGTCAATTGCCTGAGAAGGAGGAAGTTCATTAATTAAATAGCAAAGTTAAACTAACTGTCATCCTTTTAACAGCTATTCTATTTTAACCACAAGTATTAGGTAATCTAGCAGTTAAAAGCAAGTGAAAAGTCTTGAAAGTTTATTGTAGACAGTTTATAGCACTAACGGTGTTCCAGAAGGTGTTCCTGGGGTCATTGTAACAGTACTGATGATTTGATTGATCTCCAATCTATTGATTAGGCTTCCAATAAATAGGACTCGCAGCTAAAAAAATTTTTTAAACTGTTGGAAGCTTTTCTGGATTTTTCAATCTCAAAATTAACCAGCGCCCCAACTTCATTGCTTAGTAATGATCTAATCTAATACAACCATTGTTGGCAGCATTTCAGGTGGTGACGAAAGGGCATACTGGAGCAAGATACACCAGCTGTTTGAGTGGTGGTGCAGCAAGAACCTTGCACTCAACATCAGCAAGACCGAAGAGCTGATTGTAGATTTCAGGAAGGCTAAGACAAGGGAACACAAACCAATCCTCATAAAGGGATCAGAAGTGGAGAGAGTGAGCAATTTCAAGTACCTGGGTGTCAATATAACTGAGGATCTAACCTGGATGCAACATATTGATGCAGCTATAAAGAAGGCAAAACAGCCGCAATATTTCATCAGGAATTTGAGGAGATTTGGTTTCTCAACTAAAACACCCAAAAACTTCTACAAATGTACTGTGAGGAGCATTCTGACTGACTGTATTACCCTTTGGTATGGGAGGGGCTACTGCACAAGATCAAAGTAAGTTCACAAGATCACAAGACAAAGGAGCAGAAGTAGGCCATTCGGCCCATAAGGTCTGCTCCGCCACTCCACCATGAGCTAAACTATTCTCCCATCTAGTTCCAATTTCTGGCTTTTTTCACATATCCCTTGATACCCTGACTAATCAGATACCTGTCAATCTCCTCCTTAAAAACCTTCAATGATTGGGCCTCCACAGCTGTATGTGGCAATGAATTCCATAAATCCACCACCCTCTGGCTAAAAAAAAATTCTCCTCATTTCTGTTTTAAATGGGTACCCTCTAATTCTAAGACTGTGACCTCTTGTCCTGGACTCACCCACCAAGGGAAACAGCCTTTCCACATCTACTCTGTCCAATCCTTTCAACATTCAAAATGTTTCTATGAGATCCCCTCTCATTCTTCTATACTCTAATGCAGGGGTGTCAAACTCATTTTAGGTCACGGGCCGGATTGAGCAAAATGCAGCTTCATGCGGGCCAGATCAGTCGGACGCGTGCGAACGCAGCTTTCGTTGCCTCCGTTTTTTCAGCCTGCTCTCATGTGTCTCAGTCTCTGCTATAACTACAAAGTGTTTCACTTTACAAATTCCATTTCTTATGAAGAAGACTGCCGAGCAAGACTGCCGAATAAACACTAAAAACCCTGAAAACCTGGTACCTGAATAAACTCAGCATTAGCCATATCATACGCCATAGGCACTTCGATTACTGGGGCCAGCTTTAATAGTAATTAGATATTATCTCGCGGGCCAAAGATAATTCCACCACGGGCCGGATTTGGCCCACGGGCCTTGAGTTTGACATATATGCTCTAATGAATACAGTCCAAGAGTTGACAAACACTCCTCATATGTTAGTCCCTGCATTCCAGGAATCATCCTCGTGAATCTTCTCTGAACTCTCTCCAACACCAGCACACCCTTTCTAAGATAGGGGGCCCAAAACTGCACACAGTATTCCAAATGGGGTCTCACCAATGCCCCATAGAGCCTCATCAACACCTCCTTACTCTTATACACTATTCCTCTTGAAATGAATGCCAACATAGCATTCGCTTTCCTTACTGCTGATCCAACCTGGTGGTTAACCTTTAAGGCATCCTGCACTAGGACCCCCAAGTCCCTTTGCACTTCAGATTTTTGAATTTTCTCCCTATCTAAATAATAATCTGCCCAATTGTTTCTTCTTCCAAAATGTACAACTGTACATTTCTCAACATTGTATCTCATCTGCCATTTCTTTGCCCACTCTCCTAAACTGACTAAGTCTCTCTGCAACCTTTCCATTTCTTCAACACTTCCTGCTCCTCCTCCTATCTTGGTGTCATCCACAAACTTAGCCACAAAACCATTTAATCCATAATCTAAATCATCGATATAAGTTGCAGAAACTTATGAGATTCGTCATCTCCATCATGGGTACTAGCCTCCTTTGAATCCAAGACATCTTCAAGGAGTGATGACTTAGGAAGATGGTGTCTGTCATTAAGGACCACCACTATCCAGAACATGCTCTTTTCTCATTGTTACTGTCAGGAAGGAGATACAAATACTTATAGGTACTAAATCAGCGATTCAGGAACAGCTTCTTCCCCCCGACATCTGATTTCTAAATAGACATTGAACCCATGAACACTACCTTACAACTTATTAAGATTTTTATTTGCACAACTTATTTTAACTAACTATTTTATATAAATACTTAATGTAATGCAGCTTTTTCTATATTTATTTATCACGTATTATCATTATACTGCTGCCATAAAGTAAACAAATTTCATGACAAATGCCGGTGACATTAAACCTGATTCTATCCTAAAATCCAGGCCAAGGGGTTTTGATTTCATTTCAGCATTTTTGAAAAGATATTGCTATAAGTTCTTTGTAAATAAATGGAATATCTATTAATCCAGTTTTGTCATGATTTCTGATATTAAAGGCATGGTTCAGTCAATAAAATTAGCTTCTGGGTCTGCATTGTTTAGAATGGTTAGGAACAATTGAAATCATGATGAGAAGCAATGTTCCAAATGAAAGTTTGATTCAGTTAATCTATGTTTTTTTAATCACTAATTTTTATTACAACACCAATAAATTACATTCAATACAACCAGTTGCCGATTACATTTTGACTGTTTAACCCAACCACCCCCCAACCCTCATCCCACCCCCCTCTCCACCCCTCTCTCTCCCCCCACCCCCTCCCCTCTACCAACCAACTGAATAGTAGTGCATACACAGACAAAGCATTCCTATTTTAATAAAAGATCTTTTAAGTTAGATATCAAATTTGTCCACATGAAGATTGAGTTTGGTCGTGCATCATTTACTCTTGCTGATGATAGTTTCAAGTAAGAAATACCCAAAAAGCTCTGAAGCCAGTGAGTATATGAAATATCACGGGGAGGTTTCCAACACTGGACTACGATCTTCTTAGCTACAGTCAGGCCTGCCAGTCAGATTTTGTGTGTTTTTTTCCGTAAGGGAAAGGTGGGGGTCATCATTTAGTAGATGTACAGTGGGGTCCATTGGTAATTGTACCCCTGTTAGTTCTGTAAGAGTACTGATAACCTTCCCCCACAAACCAAAAACCCCTGGACATTCCCATACAACATGTATAAAAGAGCCAGCGGTTCTGTGGGGGCAAAATGAGCAATATGGGTCAGAAACCAGCCCCATTTGATGTATAATTCTCGGTGTTAAATATGCTCTATGACAAAATTTCAAATGTATATACCAATGATTTGGGTTTTTCAAAACACCGGCAGCATTATCCCAAATCGCATCCCAGTTTAAGTCTTGACCCAATTCAGGTATGTCCCTATCCCAGGCTTTCATTCCTGATGTGGGCATATATTTCTGGGAATTTAATTTATTGTAGATTATGTCATTATCTGTCTTGGAGCACTCTGTATCCAACTTAAAATGGGATGGTCCTTTAAATCTGACCCCCAGGGAATGCCGTAGGCTTTACAAGCTGATCTTACTCTAAAGTAGAAGAAAAGAGAGTGTTTATCAAACAACAACACACAGAAAATGCTGGTGGAACACAGCAGGCCAGGCAGCATCTATAAGGAGAAGCACTGTCGACATTTCGGGCCAAGACCCTTCATCAGGACAAACTGAAAGGAACGATAGTAAGAGATTTGAAAGTAGGAGGGGGAGGGGGAAATGCGAAATGATAGGAGAAGACCGGAGGGGGTGGGATGAAGCTAAGAGCTGGAAAGGTGATTGGCGAAAGTGATATCGAGCTGGAGAAGGGAAAGGATCATGGGATGGGAGGCCTCAGGAGAAAGAAAGGGGGGGAAGCACCAGAGGGAGATGGAGAACAGGCAAACAACTAAATATGTCAGGGATGGGGTAAGAAGGGGAAGAGGGGCATTAAGGGAAGTTAGAGAAGTCAATGTTCATGCCATCAGGTTGGAGGCTACCCTGCCGGTATATAAGGTGTTGTTCCTCCAACCTGAGTTTGGATTCATTTTGACAGTAGAGGAGGCCATGGATAGACATATCAGAATGGGAATGGGACGTGGAATTAAAATGTGTGGCCACTGGGAGAGTTTATCAATATTATATCGAGATACCAGTTCTTGAAAGCTAAGTATAGTACTTGACTGATTAATATCTTGAAGAGTAGTAATACCTTTATCCTCCCAAGTTCTGTTAGTGAATGGTTTTCCCCCAGATAGAAAATGATTATTGTTCCATAATGGAGATGATTTGCACCATATGCTTTTAAATTTTAGGAATTTTTCTGCTGCTCTAAACACTTGTAGCATATGGGTTAAAATTGGACCGTAATACAAATCACATTTTTTGGTAGACATACCTATAAGGAGAAAGTCTTTCAACCTTATTGATGCTATTAGCTCTTGTTCAATATTTTTCTATGATGAAACTTTATCCTCCTCCATCAAATAGCTAAGACTTTTTAATACAAATGCCCAGTGATACAGTTTAAAATTTGGACATGCTAATCCCCCATCCGACTTTTTGAATTGTAGAGCTGATAACTTTATATTGGGTTGTTTACCGTTCCAAACATAGCATCATAGTAAGGAGTCCAGTTTTTGCTAATATCCTGCTGGAGGCGCAATTGAGATCATTGAGCTGTTAAAATTAATGCGGGGTAAGATGTTCATTTTAATGACTGATATACAGGCTGGGACTGATGCTGGCAGGTGTCTCCATCTATTAATATCTTCTTCTATTTTTTTCAAAATTAAAGAGTAATTTGTTTTAGTCACAGACGATAGGGAAGTATTAACTTTAATACCCAAGTAGAGGACCTCTTTACTAACCTTAATCTGGGGAGGGAGAGACACCTTACATCTGTATTAATCAGTATCAGTGCTGATTTTGACAAATTAACTTTGTATCCTGAAAGAAATCCAAATTGCTCCAGTGTTTTTAAAACATAGTAAAACATAGGGAGAGTTTGTTGAACAACTAGTGTGTCATCTGCATAAAGTGATATTGAATGTGTTGTACTTATTGTAATAGGGGAAATCTGAGGAGAGTTTCTAATTAAATGTGCAAGTAGATCAATAGATATAGTAAAAATTAAAGGAGACAGAGGGTCCCCTTGTCGTGTGCCCCATCCTATGTCAAATAACTCTGAGAAACCTCCTCCCACACATACCTGGGCTGAAGGATTATCATACAGTGTTTGAATCATCTTGATAAATTTATCGCCCAACTTAAATTCTTTTAGAATTATTTTCCCAACTACTGTCTCAAGTCTACTGGCTAATACTTTGGAAAATATCTCGAGTTTGGCATTTATCAAGGCGATTGGACGATAATTGGCACACTCCAAGGGGTCCTTACCGGGCTTAGTTATAACTGTGATCAGGACTGTGTTTGGATCTCTATGAAAAGCGCCATTTCCAATAGCACATTTAATGTTTCTAACCATACTGGTCCAAGAATATCCCAAAGTGCTAGGTAAAGTTCCACAGGCCTGCCACCTATACCTGGCGTACGTCTCTTATTTGTAGCTTTGACTGCTTTAAGTAACTCATCCAGTGTAATAGGAGAGTCTAGAGTTTTGGTGTCCTCTAATGACAACGTAGGGAGGTCTAATCCACTAAAAAATTCTGTGAAGTCATTCTCAGAAGGAACTGAGCCACTTGTATACAATTCTTTAAAGTAATTCTTGAATGTCTCGTCTATTTCCTCTGTTGAAGATACTACTCCACGTTTAGCACATCTGATCACTGGTATAGACCTTTCAGCTTCCTGTTGTTTGAATATTAGTGCCAAAAGATGGCTCGATCTGCTGCCTTCTGCATAATACTTATGTTTGGTTATCTAGATCATATATTCTGCCCTGCTTCTTAATAAATCATTTAATTCTGCTTGTTTCGTTTTGAGCTCGTTTTCTTTTGTTATGGTGTATCTCCTTTTGAGATCGTTCTCCAAAACCTTACATGGTTCTTCTAGGGTGGAAATCTTTTGAAGCCGGCTTTTATGTAGGTGGGAACTGAACCATTTCTTATTTCATAAGAAACCCTTGATGGAGGCCCAAACCACTGTCACATCCAAGACACTATTTTTATTTAAATTTATAAATTCCATCAATTTTGTTCTCAGTTGTATTAGAAATTTGTCATTTTTTAGAAGGGTGGAGTTAAACCTCCACCTAGTAGCCTTATTTTTAATTCTGCATAATTTAAAGTAGATACGACTGGGTTGTGATCAGATAGATGTCTGGGCAAAAATTCTATTGAGTGTACCAAAGGCAGCAAACTGGAGGATATAAGAATGTAATCTATCCGAGAGAAAGTTTTATGTCTTGTGGAGAATAAGGTATAGTCTTTAGCAGATGGATTATGCACCCTCCACACATCAGTTAGATTTAAATCTGTTAGAAAAAGGTTAAGTGCTTTGGAAGCAGATTCTTGAGAGCTTGATACAGTTGAGGAAGATTTATCGAGGCTATTGTTTACCAAAGCATTCATTTCCAAACCAATATAACTTAACTTCAGTAACTGTGAGGTAATCGAGGGAAAAAAAATTCAACCTCAGATATTGTTGGGGCATATAGGCTAATGGATGCAACTTTTTTACCCTGAATGGATATACAGCAAAAAGCTAGAAGCCTTCATTGTCGGCGCCAGTCCTTTCAATTGTTACATTAATCTCATTAATATCATAACTCCTTTCATACAAGTACCATCAGCTGATGCCACAATGGGTTTATAAAAGTGGTTTTGAACCCTGGGAATGTCATTAGGTTTAAAACGTGTTTCCTGTAACAGCGCAATATCTATTTTCTGTCTGCATAAGAAATCTAAAACCTTTGAACACTTGTAGGGACAGTTTAATCCTCCACCATTAAATGATACAATAGTAAGATTTTTTAATCTACATTTTTAAAGACTGAGCCAAATAATTAGAATAGTAAGATGTTAGCAATTGCGATGAATTAGTGACCCTAACCTTGACTACAAATTATACAAAAAGAACTGGATTTCAATTGTGCCTTTGAAGGCCTCATGATACCCCAAGCAACACATGACATGGGTGTAGAAAGCAGCACCAATCTACTCCACAGGAAGCTTCTCCTTTGGCTCCTCCCACTTCCTTCAAACAAAGGTGTAGCCATGGGTGCTCCCATGGGTCCTAGCAATGCCTGCCTTTTTGCTGGCTACATGGAACAGTTTATGTTCCAAGCCTACGCAGGTATCAGTCCCCAGCTTTTCCTATGCTACATCGATGACTGCTTTCGTGCTGTTTCCTGCACCCGTGCTGAGCTCATCGACTTCATCAGCTTTATCCCCAACTGCTATCCTGCCCTCAAATTTACCTGGTTCATTTCAGGCACCTCCTTTCCCTTTCTCGATCTCCCTACCTCAATCTCTGGAGACAACTTATCCGGTGATGTCTATTATGAACCCACTGACTCTCACAGCCACCTGGACTATACCTCTTCCCACACTGTTACTTGTAAAAATGCCATCCCTTCTCTCAATTCCTCCATTGCATCTGTTCTCAGGATGAGGCTCTTTATTACGGAACTCAGCATGCCTACCTTCACCCCATCTCCACCTCCCCACTAGGGATAGAGTTCCTCTTGTCCTCACCTACCACACAATCAGCCTCTGCGTCCAGTACATGATTCTCCTCAAATTCTGCCATCTCCAATGGGATCCCACCACTAAGCACATCTTTCCTTCCACCCCACTTTCTGCTTTCCTCAGGGATTATTCCCTATGTGACTCCCTTGTCCATTTGTCCTTCCCCATTGATCTCCCTCCTGGCACTTATCCTTGCAAACTGAACAAATGCTACACCTGCCCCTACACCTCCTCCCTCACTGCCATTCAGGGCCCCAAACAGTTCTTCCAGGTGAGGCAACACATCACCTGTGAGTCTGTTGGGGTCATCTACTGTGACAAGTGCTCCTGGTGTGGCCTCCTGTATATCAGTGAGACCCGATGTCAACTGGGAGACGGCTTCGCTGAGCACCTATGCTCCATGTGCCAGAAAAAGCAGGATCTCCCATTTTAATTCTACTTTCCATTTCCATTCCTCTACTGCCATGAAGAGGCCACACTCCGGTTGGAGGAGTAACACCTGATGACATGAATGTCGATTTCTCAAACTTCCGGTAATGTAATGTTCCCACCCCTCTCCTTCACCATTCCCTTTCCTATTTCCCTCTCTCACCTTATCTCCTTACTTGCAAATCTCCTCCTTCTGGTGTTCCTCCCCATTCCCTTCCTTCCATGACCTTCTGTCCTCTCCTATCAGATCCCCACTTCTCCAGCCCTTTATCTCTTTCACCAGTCAACTTCCCAGCTCTTTACTTCACCCTTTCCCCCCTCCTGGTTTCAGCTATCACCTCCCACCTTGTACTTCTTCCTCCCTTCCCCCACCTTCTTACTCTGATCTTTTTTCTCTCTCTCCAGTCCTGATAAAGTGATATTACTGATAGCCCAAAATGTTGACTGTTTACTCTTTTCCATAGATGCTGCCTGGCCTGCTCAGTTCCTCCAGCACTTTGTGTATGTCGCTTGGATTTCCAGCATCTGCAGATTTTCTCGTTTGTGATTGGACATTTCAACCTGCCATATGGATTGAATTTAGCATGACAATTATATAAGTCTTGGAACCAACGGCCCAAACTCACCAAAACAAACTAAAGAAGGACCAGAAGCAGGAAAGTTTGTGCACGCCGGAGCATCAGTGTACGTGCCTGAGTGGCTGACTGGGTGCAAGCAAAGAGTGGGAATAAAGGGGGCCTTTTCTTGTTGGCTGCCGGTGACCAGTGGTGTTCCACAGGGGCAGGTATTGGGACCACTTCTTTTTGCATAATATTTCAATGATTTGGATGATGGAATCGATGGCCTTGTGGCTAAGTTTGCAGACGAAACAAAGGTAGGTGGAGGCACAGGTACTGTTGAGGAAGCAGAGAGGCAGTAGAAGGATTCAGACAGATTGGAAAAATGGCAAAAAAAAGTGGCAGATGAAATATAGTGTAGAGAAGAGTATGGTCATGCACGTTGACAGAAGGAAGAAAGGTGTAGACTATTTCCTAAATGGAGAAAAAAATCCATTTAGAGTACCAGAATATGAAAGCAAGGAGGTATTACTGAATCTTTATAAGGCATTGGTCAGACCACACTGGGAGTATAATGAGCAGTTCTGGGCCCTTTAACTAAGAAAAGATTTGCTGGCATTGGAGAAGGTTCAGAAGAGGTTCTCCAGAATGATTCCAGGAATGAAAGGGGAACGTTTGATGGCTCTGAGGCTGTGCTCACTGGAATTTAGAAGAATGAGAGGGGATCTCATTGAAACCTATCAAATATTCAAAGGACACACACAAAATGCTGGTGGAACACAGCAGGCCAGGCAGCATCTATAGCAAGAAGCACTGTCGACGTTTCGGGCCGAGACCCTTCGTCCTGAAAAAGTACACACAGAAATGATGCCGATTGTAAATAAAATGAGAAGTAGAGGAGGGGAGACAGTTGTTCTGACCTTTAACAGAGCTCAGCCTGTTACTGTATTTGAATTTAATTAGAGAAACTGCGCAGAACAGGTCCTTCCAGCCTAACGAGCCATACCACCTAGCACCTTACCTATCCAAGCCTGGCCTAATCAGAAGACGATTTACAATGACCAATTAACCTACTAACCCAGTACATCTTTGGAGTGAGGGAGGAAACCAGAGCACCTGGAGGAAGCTTTCACACACGTGGGAAGGAACATACAAGGCTGCCTACAGAGGAAGCCAGAATTCAAGTCCTGAACTCCAGCACCCCGAGATGCAATAGCATCACACTGACCGCTACCATGGTGTCCCATATGCTATCATTGGTGAGCACCTTTACTCTGTCCTTTCCTCTTTAAAATGTGCTTGCTCACCTTGTGCCTTTCCAACATCCATTTTCCTGGTCCCCTCTCTTTCCTGACCGCCATTCACCAGTTTCCCTGAAGCACTGGAATAACAAATGACAGAAATCTGTGAGTAAATTTTTAAACCACAAGAGCATAAGACCATAAGATATAGGAGTAGAATTAGGTCACTTGGCCTATCAAGTCTGCTCCGCCATTTTGTCATGGCTGTTCCAATTTCTCTCTCAGCCCCAATCTCCTGCCTTCTCCCTGTATCCTTTCATGCCCTGACTAATCAAGAATCTATCAACGTCTGCCTTAAAAATACATAAATACTTGGCCTCCATAGCTGCCTGTGGCAAAGAATTCCACAGATTCACCACTTTCTGGCTAAAAAAACTTCTGTCTGCAATTCATAGTCTTTATTTATCACAAATATTTCTTGATTGACCAATTAATGTTGAGGTATTTTTCAGATTATGCCAGCTGGTGGTGTAATGGCATCTGTACCGGACTTCAAGGCAAATGGTCCCGAGTTTGAATCTGGCAAACCCCTTGCACACTTTGCATCTGTGCTGGGTTGAGTATAGAGCTAGCAACTCAGCCTCGCAAAAAAACAGAGAAACTGGTAAAGAAATGGCAAGGTGCTACCTGATGCGTCAAAAAGTGAGAGGAACAATTTTTTAGATTACTCTTTAAACCAGCAAGTGAGAAACATTGTTTCTGAAAGTGATAATAAATATAACTTGCATCTTTAGCAAGGTAAAATGGTCTAAGGCTTTTCACAGGAGCACAGTTGGATGAAAATTGATCCTAAGCTTTGATTAAAAATTAATCAAACGTACAGTAGATTGAATGTATAGTCAAAAAAAAAAGGAAAATAAAGGTTCTGGGGGAAGAATTGCTGACAGTAATGAAGAAAGAAAAATCCAAGATGAAAAAGAGGAGACTTTTGGAGGAAGACACATTTCATAAGGATATTATCAGGCCGGAAGATGGATAAAGCCATGGAGTTGGGGATGTAGTGATGATGGGGATATGAACATATGAGTCTCTTCCATTCCTGTGGTTTTACTGTGAAGTCTTCCTGAAGTATTCCAGAAATCCAGATGCATTACCAGCACCAGAGCCAAAAGTGCTGCTCTGTGGAGAATTGCAAGTCCCAGCAGAGGCCTTGCCAGATCGATGAAAGGCAGACCCGAAGATGGTGAAATGAGTGATCCTACTCATTTTGTCTGTCTTCCGAGAAGGAAAACACAAATGTATTGGCAACAATGCACGTCAGCTTTTGGAAGGCAAGCCTTAGGGAATATTACAGATCACACAACTTAAAAAAACAGATTTCTTGTGGATTCCTAGTCAATACAGTATTCAACAGATCATTTTCTTACTGGAGTTTATTTTAAGAGGTTAACTGCTAAATTTCCAGCATTACTCAAGTGTATTTGGAAGTAATCTGTGACACAGGATTTTGAGGTGAATCTTGGACTTAAACCATAATATTATCAGCAGCACACCAGGAATTTCAAATCAAGGGTGTTGATTGATACTGTTCAAATGTAATGTTTACTTTAGTACATTCTACACCTACTTTCTTTTTGCATATAAATTCTTACCCTTTCTGTAAGGTAAGGAAACTCTTCACATATACATATTGCCACTACAAATTCAGCTTCTCAACTTCCTCAGCTGGTCTCTAACATTGTATCAGTTCCTTAAACTGGTAAAATTGCAACCTCTTGTCTGAATGAGAAACAATGGCTTCATTGCAAGGCAGACTGTACAAATGTACACCCATATTGTTTCAAACTTTATTGATTATCCTTTGCACTTATCATAGCAACAATGAGAACACATTGATTGCATTCACACTCAAAGGCAGTCCTCCAGAACACTCCTTCCACCTTCTAACTCTGACTCGTCATCTTTTTTTTCTCCAGTCCTGATGAAGAGTCTCAGCCTGAAATGGCAACTATACTCTTTTCCATAGATGCTGCCTGGCTTGCTGAGTTTCTCCAGCATTTTGCGTGTGTTGGCAGTCCTCCAGAATAGGCTTCCAAGCCTCTCGGTGTCCAGGCTTCAGCCACTGGTCTTCGACTTATGGTCTTCCGATCAATCGCTGATGATGCGACCCTGAACCGGGTGCACTGACTCATTGGTTGTCCTGTCTCTTGCTCGCAAGATGCTGAAGGAGGCAGGGGAGGAGAGTGCTGGGGCCTTGACAGAGATCCCTGTATCCTCTCTGGCCACAGACAAAGTCCCATAAGACTGGAGAATAGCCAGTGTTTTCCTTGGTTGAAGAAGAGCAATAGAAATGAAACAGGAAATGATAGGTTGGTGAGCTGTACATCGATGGGAAGGAGAGAAATGGAGACACAATTTACTTGTATTTTGAAAAAACATAGTCTTAAATGGGATAGTCAATGTAGCTTTGGGTGGGTGAGGTACTATCTCACAAATTTGACTGAATTTATTGAAAAAGGGTTGAAGATGATTGATAAGGGAAGGGCAGTGAATGTTGTCTGAATGCAGTAACACTTTAGTAAAACATTTGACCACATCCTCATGATAAGACTGGTCCAGAAGAATAAGTCACTCAGAACTCACTGTGAATTGATAAACTGGATACAGAATTGGTTTTGTCATAATAGACAGAGGTAATACAAGAGGAATGATTTTTTTCTGATTGGACGTCTGGGACCAGTGTTGCTCTGGAAGGGTTTATGCTGGGATTGCTTTTGTGGTATGTGTAAATGACTTGAATAAAAATGTAAGTGGCAGTTGACAGAAAAAGTGACAGATGACCTTACAGATGACAGAAAAATAAAGTGGATTTATGGATAGTAATGAATGTTATCAAATGATACCTTACAAAATAAACCAGTTGGAGATCTGGGCTGTGAAGGGAAATGTGGGCAAGTGTGGAATGGTGCATATTGGCAGGTCAAATTTAACAGGAAAATATGCAGTAAATGGTAGGACCTTGGGAGCAGTGAAGAACAGAGGGATGTTAAGCATCGGATTGCATCAGCGTAACTGAGATTTGACCAGTGACCAATCCATAAATCAGAAGTTTGAGTGGAGGGGAGGAGGGGATTTCAATCAGGTCCACTGACTGAGTAGAAAAAGGCAGAATGGGATTGTGGCAGCATTATTGAACACTGACCAGTGACCAATCGGTGTTTGGGATTGATTAGCAAGAGTAAATTAAAGGAAGAAAGGGTCTGAGTGGACAGAGTCAGTGGTGATCTTGAGGCTTTAGCTCTTCGAGGCTTCAGTCAGAGAAAACAAAGAAAAGAAAAGCTCTAGGTTAAGTTTTTTTTCTCTTTTTTCCCTTATTTATATCTGCTCAGCTAAGAGAGTAGAGATGCCAGGCACGATAGTTGAATACTCCTTTTGCTGGATGTGGGAAGGCAGGGAGACCTCCAGTGTCCCTGACGACTACAACGGCGAGTGGTGCATCCAGCAGCAGCTTCTAACAAGGAGCTGGAACTGGAACTGGCTGAACTCCGGATCATTCAGGAGGCTGAGGGGGTGATAGGCAGGACATATAGAGAGGTAGCTACACCCAAGATGCAGGACGCAGAAAACTGGGTGGCATTCAGGAAGGAGAAATGCCCTCAACAACAGGTATACCAGTTTGGATGCATTTTTGGGGGAGGTGTGACCTAATAGAGGAAAGTCACAGCAATCCGGTCTCTAGCAGTGAGTCTGGCTCTGTGACTCAGAAGGGAAGGGGGGAGGAAAGGCGAGCTGAGGTGATAGGGGAATAATTAGGTAGGGGAATGAGCAGGAGGTTCTTTGGGTGAGAACAAGATTCCTAGATGATACGTTGCCTCCTGGGTGCCAGGGTCTGGGACATGGCAGATTGAGTCCCCAACATTCTTAAATGGAAGGGTGAACGCCCTGTGGTCGTGGCCCATGTGGGTATCATTGACACGGAAAGGATGAATGATGAGGTTCAGGGAGTTAGGTGCTAAGTTAAAGGGCAGAATGTCCAGGGTTGTGATTTCAGGATTGCTACTTGTGCCATGTGCTAGTGAGGCCAGAACTAGGAAGATTATACAGTTTAATAGGAAGAAGGGCATAAGTTTTTTGGACCATTGGCTTCTCTTTCAAGGAAGGTGGGACCTGTACAGAAGGGAAGGTTTGAACCTAAACTGGAGCAGGAAGGTTTGTTAATGCCACATGGTGGGGTTTCAACCAGAGTTGCAGGGGGATGGGAAACTGTGCCAGAATAGTTAGTGGAGAGGTTGTGGAGATAGATGTTAGTAAGACCTCAGACAAAGTCAGGAATCGGAAGGTTGAGCCTGGTGCGACCACTGTCCTGAGCTGTATATATTTCAATGCAAGAAGTATCGTGGGAAAGGCGGATGAGCTCAGGGCGTGGATCAACACCTGGAATTGTGATGTTGTAGCCCTTAGTGAGACTTGGTTGCAGGAGGGGCAGGACTGGCAGATCAATATTCTGGAGTTGCATTATTTTAGACTTGACAGAGCAGGAGGGATTAAAGGAGGAGGGATAGTGTTTTGAGTCAGGGAAAATGTCACGGCAGTGCTCTGTCAAGGCAGACTGGAGAACTCGGCCAGTGAGGCATTATGGGTGGAACTGAGAAATAAGAAAGGTGTGAAGACATTAATGGGGCTATATTACAGACCAGCAAACAGAACAAATTAGCAAAGAGATCGTACACTGTTGTGAGACACATAAGGTTGTTATGGTAGGTGAATTTAAATTCCCACATATTGATTGGGAATCCCATACTGAAAAGGACTAGATGGGATAGAGTTTTTCAAATGTATTCAGGAAAGGTTCCATCATCAATATGTAGAAGTTTCAATAGGAGAGTGTGCGATGCTGGATCTGCTATTAGGGAATGAGACAGCAGGTGACAGAAATTTGATTATGGGGAACAATTTGCATCTAGTGATTACAAAGCCATTAGTTTCCAAGTAAATGTGCAAGAAGATAGGGCTGGTCCATGGGTTGCGATTCTAAATTGGAGAAAGGCCAATTTTGATGGTATCAGAATTAATCAGGCAAATGTGGATTTGAACTGGCTCTTTCCACATTTCCTGGAAAGTGGAAGGCCTTCTAAAATGAAAATTTTAAAGTACAATCTTGTTGGTGCCTGTCAGAATAAAAAGTAAAGATAGCAAGTGTAAGCCTTGGGTTTCAGAGATAATTAATTCATCAGTGCCTGACAAGGTAGTCCCTTGGACCCTAGGGAAGCAAGTGCAGAAATTTCCGGAGCCCTAGCAGAGGTAATTTAAACCTCCTTAGTGACAGGAGAGGTACCAGAGGACTGGAGGACAGCCAATGTTGTTGTGTTTAAAAAAGGCTTTAAATATACACTAAGAAATTATAGGGTGATGAGTTGGACGTAAGTCATGGGAAAGTTATTGGAAGGTATTCCAAGGAAACAGACATATAAGTATTTGGATAAACATGAACTGATTAATCAGCATAGCTTTATGTATGGTAGGTCATGTCTAACCAGTCTAGCCAGTCTAATTTTCGAGGAAGGCTACCAGGAAAGTGAATGAAGGCAAGAAAGTTCATGTTGTCTATATGGACTCAAGAAAGGTATTTGACAAGATCCCACATAGTTTAGTCGCTCACCGTTCAGGATGAGTTAGTAAATTACATTAGATATTGGTTTCATGTGAGAAGACAGAGAGTGGTAGTAGAGGGTTGCCTCTCTGACTGGAGGCCTGTGACTAGTGGTGTGCTGCAGGGATCAGTGTTGGGTCCTTTATTGTTTGTCATCTATATCAATGATCTAGATGATAATATGGTTAACTGGATCAGCAAATTTGTGGGTGACACCAAGGTCGGGGATGTAGTGGACAGTGAGGAAAGCTATCATGGCTTGCAGATGAATCTGCATCAGCTGGAAAAATGCACTGAAAGATGGCAGATGGAACTTAATGCAGAGAAGGGCGAGGTTTTGCACTTCAGCAGGACCAACCAGGGTAGGTCTTACACATGAGTGGTAGGGCACTGAAGAGTGTGGTAGAACAACGGAATCTGGGGATACATAATTCATTGGAAGTGGTGTCACAGGTAGATAGGGTCGTAGAGAAGGCTTTGGCACATTGGCCTTTGTACATTAATGTACTGAGTACAGGTTATATTGAAGTTGTATAAAATGTTGGTGAGACCTAATTTGGAGTATGGTGCGTAGTTTTAGTCATCTACCTACAGGAAAGATGTAAGCAAATTTGAAAGAGCACAGAGAAAATTTGCAAGGATATTACCGGCTCTGGAGGACCTGAGTTATAAGAAAAAATTGAATGGGTTAGGTCTGTATTCTTCAGAATGTAGAAGACTGAGAGGAGATTTCATGGAGGTATACAAAATTATAAAGAGGTATCTAGAGGGTCATTGCAAGCAGGCTTTTCCCACTACCGTCGTGTGGGACTACAACCAGAGGGCATGGGTGAAGGGTGAAAGGTGAAAAGTTTAAAAGAAGCGTAAGGGGAAACTTCTTCACTCAGAAGGTCGTGGGAGTGTGGAATGAGCTGCCATCATAAGTGCATGCAAGCTTGATTTCAACATTTAAGAGAAGTTCAGACAGGAACATGGATAGAAGGGAAATGGACGGCTATGGTCTTGGTGCAGTTCAATGGGAATAGGCAATTTAAATGGTTTTGGCATGGACTAGATGGGTCAAAGAACCTGTTTGTGTGCTGTACTTCTGGATGACTCTGCAAATCCATAGCTCTGTAAAAATTGCAACGGCAATAGATAGAGTGGGATAGAAGATGTGCAACATGATTGCATTCATCTATTGGGGCATTGAGTGTGAGAACAAGGAAATAAATGTTGTAACTGTATAAAACGTTAATTAGATCTCATTTAGAGTGTTGTGTGGAGTTCTGGTCATCACACATGTGGGGATTTTAGAGATGGAGCAGAGGTATCTATCCATATCTTCCCTAGACTGGAAAATATGAGCTATAGAAAGAGGTTGAACAAGCTTGGATTGTCTCCTTTGGAGGCAATAGGCTGAAGGGCGAGCTGATAGAAGTTCATAAAATTATAGATGTAGTTATTGGGAATATGGTCAGAGTCTTCTTCCCAGTCTGGGAATGTCAAACACTATGACATAGGTTTAAAGAGAAATTAGGAAAATGTAGTGGAGATTGAGTAGGAAAGCTTTTTTTTACACTCTGAGTGGTAAGTGCTAGCAGAGGAGGTAGTGAAAGCAGATACAATAGTATATTTCAGAGGCTTTACACAGATATGAACATGAAGGGACTTGAGGGACAAGGACTATTTGTATGCAAATGGGATTAGTTTAGTTTGACATTGTGGTGAGCTGGGGGATTGCTATTCATAAGCTGTACTGCTCAATTAACTATTTTAAGTTAGAGAAGGAGTACAATGTCTTGTGTGCTGTTACCAGAATAGTTTCTGATTGTCTTCATTCAAATTGAATACTGTACATTTTGCTTCCTACCAAATTTGCATGCAAGTCCTGGGAAGGTGGGGGAAGTATTGGTTGTTGTCAGCTGATTGCTTTAGATTTGTCTTGCTCTTGACATACTATCACTCAGAGCCAGAATTAGGCTTATTATCACTGACATATATCATGAAATGCGTTGTTTTGTGGCAGCAGTAAAGACATAAAACATTACTGTTACAGTAAAAACTAAATAAATAATGCAAACAAATGCAATGTCCTGGTTCAAATCTTTACTGCTATGCTGTAGGCATTTCATTTAGCAGATCTGTAAGAGCTGTTGTTCTGCTTTCAGCCCATTTGGGTTATTGTTGATGATAAGAGATTATGTGGAATATGTGCCATCCAATTAGTGGGAGGTTTTCTTGGTGAAGGACAATATGGTTGGGCTTGGAGCTTTTGTTTGAGAGGAGATGATGCTGGGGGAACCGGTCGTAGCGTACGATCCGATGGGAGACCCATTTGTTCGAGATGGATTGCGAGCGACGCTCGGAAGGTGGTGTGTGCTTTTATGTTGACCGAGGGCCCCGCGTGTGAGTGACGGAGAAGTTCAAGATGAGCTCCAACTGGTGCACTTTTGACAGTTTAATTAGAATGGGCCCTTTTGTTATTCTTTACTAACGCTGCAGTTAATATTCATAAATGCAATCCTTTAATCATACGCAGGGCTGGAGGTTGTCTTCCCTAGACTTACACAGCCAAGGAAACCAAAGTAGTTTCACAATGAGTAGTAAGGTATTGCTCATGGGTTCTTAGAACACTGTTCTCAGAGGGGAAGATGTTGTTCCTAAAATGCTGAGGATCAGTCTTCAGGCTCCTGTACCTCATTCCTGATGGTAGAAAGAGAGCGTCTCCTTGGAGCTGAGGGTCAAATGATGCATCATCAGTGAATTTATAGATGTCACTTGAGCTGTGCCTAGCCACACAGTCAAGAGTGTAGAGAGAATAGAGCACCTATCTGAGTTGCCTGTTTGCTATGGGTTGCTTACAACAGACTAATTTCTTTCCAGTTTCTTGAGCTCTTCTTCAATTTGGATCTTCAAGAGGTGGGGAAATGATCTTATTTTGACACTGTTTAATCCACATCTGTACTTGCATCCTGTGGTACTTTCACAGGCATCTTCATTTGCATAGATTTTATTTTAGAATACACATATAGGCACCAAATATATCCTTCCATTTGAGTTGTATGATTATGAACAACACAATCAGATGCTAGTACAGTAAGTGACAATTTCACAAGACAAGAGCTGGCTGTTGTGGAATACCCCACATCTTATCTGTCTAATGCCATTCAAGAATAAGTTTAGAAACTCCTCTTTCTCTAAGGATCAGTGACTAAACTTTTTGTTATTTTCCATATGGAGGCAGAGCAAAATCAAGATGGCGACTCCTTTGCTTGCATCTTCGGAAACAGCTCTATTTCCATCTTTAATATCTTAATTTTTCCCTTTCAGGGTTCTTTTGAAGACCCTGACCTGGGGTTACATGGTGACTTCTGTTCTTTGCGGGAATTGGTCCCATTCTTGGGGTTTCAGGACTGGCCGTTGTTTGGCACACCAGAGGTTCGGCCTGAGAGTTTGGCTCGGATTTGGAAGCCTAAGATCTCGGGGCTCTGGAGGCAGGTGGATTGAGGGTCAGTGTCATGGCAGGAGACCTGTCTGTTGTTGGGGGGAATCAGAAAATCTACTGCTGTATGCCCAACGACCCGTGATCTTTGAGATCTTTGAGAACAGAGCTTGGAAAAAGTGACGTAATGGACTTATAACATCCTAAACCAGCGAGTTGTTTGTTTTGTCTCCTCGCTCGCTGGGGAAATAACGGAGACACCTTCTTCTCCCTTATTAGGGAGAGAGAGAACCTGTGGTATGTCGAATGCCGGGTGAAACGCGAAGACTGTGTCTTTGCTACTACTTTGCTCACACTTGAGTGCTAGGTGGTGAGTGCTGATGTTTTTCTTGCTAGTGTGGGAAGGGGGATCGTTGCTTGCTGCCGCTTATGCACGACAGGGAGGGGAGTGGGGGGGACTTTGGGGTCCTTACATTTAACTGTCATTCATTCTTTGGGGCACTCCTCTGCTTTTGTGGATGTTTGTGAAGAAAACACATTTCAGGATGTATATTGTATACATTTCTCTGACATTAAATTGAACCTTTGGAATAATCTGCAGCTACATCAAGATTTCATCTCTGGTACCTTACTGTCAGTCGGACATGAGACCTTAATGCCCTGTTCTTTCACACTGTGATTGCTTGTAGTATAGACGTTGTAACTTAGATAGGGGCAGGATGGTTGTGTAGCAGTTAGCGTAATGCTACTACAGCGCCAGTGACTCGGGTTCAATTCCCGTCGCTCTCTGCAAAGAGTCTGTACGTCCTCCCCATGATTTTGTGGTTTTCCCCAGGTCCTCCAGTTTCTGAGGTAAGGGTTGGTAGGTTAATTGGTCACTTGTGTAACTGGGCAGCACAGCCTCATTGGAGAAGGAGAGCCCGTAACCAAGCTACATCTCTAAATAGAATAAAAATAAAGTAGGACTGCTCCGAAGTTATTGCGATTTTTTGTGTGACTTCTTTTCACAGAAATATCTTTGGCCAGGTGTTGCATTTGATACAATTCCCTTGTGCTTTGTTTTTAGATTTATGGACAATGGTTTTGTGTTTGTGCAGCTTTTTATTAACATTCCAAAGAACAGTTGCAATAAGAATGTTTTTTGTTTCTTCTGGAACAATGACACACCATTTCTTGTCTCATGTTCCTGTCTCTATTCCTGGATCATAGGTTTGGGAGTTGCCCTTGGACTATAAAATACTGCTACATTTATTGGCAATGAAAGACTGTTAATTTTTTATTGCATCCTGTTTTTTTTTGTTGCCGGTTCCATGGATATTCTGCAAGCCAAATCAAAGGATCCAACAAATTAAGTTGAATCGATTTGTCCCTTAATCTACAAACCTGTCATTTGGTGCACAGATTCAAAGCCCCCATTGTCATGATGCTTCGATTCCAGATCACCAATGCAATCTCTCATTGTTTCTTCCTTTCTCTAATTGATGTACTGCTCAGATTTTACATCAACATCAAATAGCTATGACTTCAATTATTTCTCTAATCTTACCACCTCTGCATTACTAATTTTAGCCTTCTTAAACTTTCGGTTTAAGACAGCGTGACCAAATGTATGCAACAGCACACTGGCAGTTTAAAAAGCAAGAGATTCAACGAAAAGCAATTCTAATAGCACCTTTTCTGAGGTGAATTGTGCTAAATTATCATCAAAATGTTGGCAAATTGGAATCAAGGGATGAACCATGCTGGTACATTGCAGAATCGATGCAAATGGAGTGAGCCATTCAGACAATAGAAGCCAAGGCTGAGGAGTTTTGATGTCCGTACAACTGATCCAGGTGAGAAGTTGGATCACGCAGGGCACCGAGTCGATTTGGAGAAATTGAAACCAGCTTTGGGCAGAAGAGAGAAATCTGGGCCTGGATCAAGTTGCTGGGCATCGTGGTCTAGGCCTGGAGCCTTTCACTGCAGCAGTGCCAGGGTCATAGTGTCAGGTACGATACGCTGTTTGGACAATTTAAACACCTGCCCAGATATAGCGAAAAGTCAGGGTGTCAGGATTGGAGGCGAGCCGATTTTGCTCAATATCCCATGATGTTTACCCCTCTCTCCATGGCACTGAGGCTATGAAGGCTCTCCTGGCTGCTGTGCTTTGTGCCCACTAATATGATGGACTGATACTAAGGCTTTGGGCCTACTCCGGGCTGCTCCAGGGTTTGGATCCAAGGACTCATTTTGGTTCAGAATGTTGGCGCTCACTTCTGTTGTAATGTGAGTATTATTAGAAGTAAGTTAATACCAATCGCAAAGCTGTTGGTAACAAGGGGCTGGCTCCGGGGTCAGCGGGGTTTTTTATTTCCGGTATGCATTGTATGTATTTCCACCACCCATGCCGCACGAGGTACCTGACAGCCTCTGTACTATAAATACCATTTGCCGTCCCAGATAAAGATGTTCTTTTGGCCATAAAATTGTCGAGTGGTCCTTTTGTAAAGTAGCAGTTACCACGTATTTTTGGCGGTGAGGTGAACTGGTTTTGTGGACGTGTTGGCCCGTTTGGAACAGGAGCTGTGAGAGGACGAGGAGCCTCGCGTTCGGATGGCTACATTCAGGACTATCAGTGAATTCGTGGAGGGAAACGAGGACTGGCTGGAGTATGAGGAAAGGCTGGGACACTTTTCCTGTGCTAATGGAATTACTGAGGAGGCTAAGAAGCGCTCTACTCTCCTGAGTGTGTGTGGGGCAAAGACATACAAGCTGATAAGGAACTTAGCCACACCACGGAAACCGGGAGAAATTCCATACGACGAACTGGTCAAGCTTGTGGGGAACCACCACAATCTAAAACCTTCCGTGATAGTCCAACAGTTTAAATTTCACAGCCATTTTAGGAAGCCAGGTCAGTCTGTGGCTAATTTTGTGGCCGAGCTTCGGCAGCTGTCCGAGCATTGCGATTTCGGAGCCGTGTTGGATGACATGCTCCGTGATAGATTAGTATGCGGCATTAATAATGATGCCGTACAACTCCGCTTGTTGGGGGAAACCCCACCGTTGACTTTCAAGACAGCCCTAGAGATTGCCCAAGGCATGGAGATAGCTGCTAATAATGCTAAGGATATCCAGAAAGGACATGGGGGTCACAGTCGGCGGCAGTGATCCAAGTCAGGAGGGAGACTGGTAAACAGGCAAAGTGGGTGGAATGTTTTTGGTGTGGAGGGATGCACTATGCAAATTCAAAGATGCTGTCTGCCATGCTTGTAGCAAAAAGGGACATTTAGCTAAAAAGTGCAGGAGCATAAAGGGTAAGGTTAAGCCTGGGCAGGGGAAAGCTCAACAGACTCAGGCAGCCACACACCACCTAGGAGAAGCAGATGAAGAGGCAGCATGTGCCTACAACATGTTTGGGGTGGAAACGGATGAGGGACCACCTGAACCATATTATGCCACAGTCGCTGTCAAGGGAAAGGACATTAAGTTCGAGATTGATTCAGGAGCTACTGCATCGGTCATTAGTGAGGGACATTCTGCAGCGGTATAGTGACGTTTTCAGGGATGAGCTGGGCACACTGAAGGGCGTGACCGTGAAACTCCATGTCGACCCTGAGGCCACACCACGTTTTTTTAAGCCCAGGTCAGTGCCCTATGCCATGAAAGGCAAAGTCGAGGAGGAGCTGGAACGTTTACAGGGGCTGGGGCATCATTGAGCCCGTCCAGTTTTCAAGGTGGGCGGCTCCCATTGTTCCAGTTCTGAAGGCAGATAAAATGGTGAGGATATGTGTGGACTACAAGCTTATGGTGAATCAAGTCTCTAAGCTGGAGGAGTACCCATTGCCACGGGTGGATGACCTGTTTGCGACCCTGTCAGGGGGTAAGCTGTTCACAAAGCTGGACATGAGCCATGCCTACCAACAGCTGCTGCTCGACGAGGATTCAAAGGAGTACGTCACCATCAATACGCACAAAGGATTATTCAAATACAGTCGCCTGGTGTTTGGAGTGGCGTCTAGCCCCGCCATTTTCCAAAGGACAATGGACTCTTTGCTGCAGGGGATTCCCCATGTAGCAGTGTATCTTGATGATATTTTGATCATGGGAGCCACGGAGGGGGAGCATCTGGCTAACTGCTGCTGAAGAGGCTCTCAGACGCAGGGCTGCGATTGAAACGCGGAAAATGTGTGTTCCTGGCTCTGAGTGTGACCTGCCTGGGACACAAGATTACAGCTGAGGGGCTTCACCCAGTGGAGGACAGAGTGAGAGCTATCAAGGAGGCCCCAAGCCCAAAGAGCATCACTGAACTCAGATCATTTCTGGGCACGGTGAATTATTATGGCAAGTTTCTTCCGGACCTCTCAAAGGTTTTGGCCCCACTGTATAAGCTGCTTCACACTGACACTAAGTGGCAGTAGGGTGAAGAGAAGGAGGAAGCTTTCAAGGAAGTGAAAGAACTTCTCCACTCAGCGAAGCTGCTCGCTCACTATGACCCAGACAAGGAGATCACCCTTTCATGCGACGCTTCGCCCTATGGAGTCGGGGCAGTTCTCTCACACGTAATGGAGGACCGTTCAGAGAAGCATATTGGTTTTGCTTCATGTACCCTGACGGCTGCTGAGAAGGGATATTCACAGCTAGACAAAGAAGGTCTGGCCATTGTTTTTGCAGTCAAACGTTTTCATCAGTACCTCTATTGACATGCATTCACAATTTATACGGACCATAAAGCACTGATGAGCCTTTTTAGGGAGACCAGATGCATCCCACCGCTAGCCTCAGCCAGGATACAGCGTTGGGCTCTCACATTGTCAGCCTACCAGTATACTATCGTGTACAGAGCGGGTGGGGACAATGCAAACGCCGATGCGCTGAGTCGACTACCGTTACCTGGGACGCCTGTTACTACATATGTGCCTCCAGAAACTGTGTTTTCATTGGAGAGGCTGTCAGAGATGCCTGTAAAGGCGATCCATATCAAGCAATGGACAGAGAGGGACCCAGTCCTGTCTCAAGTCAAGTCTTTCCTTTTACAAGGTTGGCCCAGAGTCGTGGAAGGAGAGGAACTGAGACCTTATGCCAAACGCAAGACCAAACTGAGTCTGCAGGATGGTTGCATTTTCTGGGGGGTGAGGGGCATTGTGCCTCCCCCTGGCAGTTCACAGATTGTGAAGGAAATTCATGAGACTCACCCAGGGGTGTCTCGAATGAAAAGCCTTGCAAGATCCTACGTCTGGCGGCCAATAATGGATCAGGATCTGGAGAACAAGGTAAAATCATGCACACAATGTCAGACCAATCAGAACATGCCACCACCAGCTCCTTTGCACCCATGGGAGTGGCCAGTCTACCCCTAGTCTAGGCTACATTTGGACTTTGCTGGCCCCTTTATGGGACAGATGTTTCTTATAATGGTAGATGCACATTCCAAATGGATTGAAGCTCACATCATGAGCAACATCATCGCCCCCTCAACCATAGACAAACTCAGGCAAGTGTTTGCAGTCCACGGGTTGCCTGACACTCTGGTCACTGATAATGGCCCGACGTTCACCAGTGAGCTGTTCAGTGAGTTCATGCAGCAGAATGACATTCGTCACATTTGGACGGCCCCTTTCCACCCAGCCTCAAACGGTTTGGCTGAGTGGGCTGTTCAGACGGTGAAGGAAGGCCTGAAGTGGATGACAGGGGATTCTCTTAGTACCCAGCTTTCTCGTTTTCTGTTTAAATACCGCCTCACTCCACAGACTACAACTGCACGCACTCCAGCAGAGATGCTGGTGGGGCATAGGCCCAAGTCAAGATTGGACCTGCTGCACCTGGATGTGAAGGCAAAAGTAGATAGAAAACAGGAAAAGCAGATGGAGGGACATGATCAACATGTGCGAGAGAGACAGTTAGAACCGGATGACAATGTCTATGTGGGAAACAATCAGCAATGGTTACCTGGTGTTATTCTTAAGCAGAGTGGTCCAGTCTCCTATGTTGTTAAGCTGACTGATGGGCGTGTTTTCCACAGACATCAGGATCATGATACAGGCTCAGAGGTAGACAGTTCCGTGGAGTTTCCAATGGTGAGATGGACTACTGGGGAAGCATGTCCACCAGTGACTTTGCCAGAGGGAGAGACACTGGCAGAGGGGACAGAGTCCCCTGAAGAGGATGGACATTCTCACGCAGACACACAGACCCCTCTCATGTCCCCAACACCAGATCCACCCAAAACATCTTCACCAGCGGTGCCTGCTGGGTCACCGGAGGTAGTGCGTAGATCGCAGCGCCCTCACAAACCTCCTGACAGACTGAATCCTTGATTGGATCGTTTTTTTTGCTGTTAGATTGAATGTTGAATTTGCCATTTTTTTAAGGTGTTTTGTATTAGTAACCTGTCGCTAATTATACCACTGTTTTTATTTCCCAGTTCTTCCATATTTAGGGAATGTTGGATTTTAAAGGGGGAGAAGTGTTATAATGTGAGTATTATTAAAGGTAAGTTAATACTAATCAGGAAGCTGTTGGTAACGAGAGGTGGGATCCGGAGTCAGCGAGGTTTTACTCCCGGTATGCATTGTACATAGCTCCACCACTCATGCCGCACGAGGTACCTGGAAGCCTCTGTACTGTAAATATCATTTGCCGTTCCAGATAAAGATGTTCTTTTGGCCATTAGATTGTCGAGTGGTCCTTTTGTAAAGTAGAAGTTACCACAGCTTCTATTGATTGAATTATTAGAGTATTTTTCCCCTTACTCTGTGCATCCGGTGTTTATTTTTTTTAATTGCGTTTTTTTGGGTTTCTTGCTTTGCGACTGCCTGTAAGCAAACAAATTTCAAGGTTGTATAATTTATACATTCTTTGATAACAAATGTACTTCAAAACTTCGAACTTTCTGCGGAGCTCCTACGTTAAGAAGTTTGCAGCAAATAAAATTGTTTTTCTTTCATTCCCCATTTTCCTCCAAAACAGCAAAGCATAAGAAATTGAAGCTAGAATAGAGGATACTTCTGGAGTTGCAAAAAGATTTGTCTTTCAATATCATGCTTACTTTCCCATTTGATCAATATTCTGTTTATAACACTGAGATGAATACTGAAATCAGTGTGTCATATGACATTACAGGCTAAGTAGCGGTAAGTGGGTTTAACATTGAAAAAGTGTGTGAATACTGTGGGCCTATGGCCATGTACTGTTTCACACAACTCCCCAGAGCCCTTTCATTCACTGTGTATGAACAACACAAGAACATCTGCAGACGCTGGAAATCCAAAGCAATACGCACAAAATGCTGGAGGAATTCAGCAGGCCAGGCAGCATCTATGGGAAAGAGTGAAGTGTCGATGCTTCAGGCCAAGACCCTTCATCAGGACTGTGTATGTCCTGGCCTGATTTAATTTTCCAAAATACATCACCTCACTCTTGCCTGAAACAGAAACATAGAAACATAAAACATCTATCTGATTGTAGTGATGACTTGCAGTGGACTGAAAAGCTTGAGGATGTAGATATTAAGGAAGAGGATGTGCTGGAGTTTTTGGAAAGTATCAAGTTGGATAAGTCGCTGGGACCAGATGAGATGTACCCGAGGCTACTGTGGGAGGCGAGGGAGGAGATTGCTGAGCCTCTGGCATCATCAGTGAATACGGGAGAGGTTCTGGAGGATTGGAAGGTTGCGGCTGTTGTTCCCTTATTCAAGAAAGGGAGTAGAGATAGCCCAGGAAGTTATAGACCAGTGAGTCTTACTTCAGTGGTTGGTAAGTTGATAGAGAAGATCCTGAGAGGCAGGATTTATGAACATTTGGAGAGGTATAGTATGATTACGAACAGTCAGCATGGCTTTGTCAAGATCAGATCATGCCTTACGAGCCTGATTGAACTTTTTGCGGATGTGACTAAACACATTGATGAAGGAAGAGCAGTAGATGTAGTGTATATGGATTTCAGCAAGGCATTTGATAAGGTGCCCCATGCAAGGCTTATTGAGAAAGTAAAGAGGCATGGGATCCAAGGGGACATTGCTTGTGGATCCAGAACTGGCTTGCCCACAGAAGGCAAAGAGTGGTTGTAGACGGATCATATTCTGCATGGAGGCCGGTGACCAGTGATGTGTTCTGGGACCCTTCGTCGTGGCTATCCCTCGAGGTCGAGGATGATGGTCTTCATTCCGTTGATCTATCACAGAGCGAAGATGCTTGTGTGTGTATTTGTTTAATGGGTACTTGATGTTGCACTCCAAGAAGCACACGACACTTCACAGATCAACCAACTGATTCCAATGGCATGGAAACCACGACGATTGGAGCTGATGGATTTGTTGCAGCCTTCATCCGCCTTCACAGCCATTGAGTTCGAAGTAACTTCATCCACCTGTTCCACCATTGAGGTCTTGGTTAGATTGTTCTTTGTCAGGAACCTCACCCTCGACCTTACCGCCTTGGGTGACCCTACCAGGAGCAGAGCTCCAGACGGCATCGCTCTCGGGATCTCAGGACCACACAAGCTTCTCCACCACGACAAGGTGACAATCCACGAAGAAGTTGTCCATGAGGACCGTTACTCTTTGTGATTTTTATAAATGACCTTGGATGAGGAAGTGGAGGGATGGGTTAGTAAGTTTGCTGATGACACAAAGGTTGGAGGTGTTGTGGATAGTGTGGAGGGCTGTCAGAGGTTACAGCGGGACATTGATAGGATACAAAACTGGGCTGAGAAGTGGCAGATCGAGTTCAACCCAGATAAGTGTGAAGTGGTTCATTTTGGTAGGTCAAATATGATGGCAGAATATAGTATTAATGGTAAGACTCTTGGCAGATGGAGGATTAGAGGGATCTTGGAGTCCAAGTCCATAGGATGCTCAAAGCAGCTGCGCAGGTTGACTTTGTGGTTAAGAAGGCATACGATGTATTGGCCTTCATCAATCGTGGAATTGAATTTAGGAGCCGAGAGGTAATGTTGCAGCTATATAGAATCCTGGTCAGACCCCACTTGGAGTACTGTGCTCAGTTCTGGTTGCCTCACTACAGGAAGAATGTGGAAACCATAGTGTACCATATAGCCTACATTATAATAAGGGACTATTTTATGTTGTAGTAACACATCATTGCATGCACTATTAGGTGCGTATGGATATGTATGTCAATTTCAGACTCTACTAGTAAAGAACCATGAAACTTAGTTCCCGTCTCCAGTGTTGTTATGAATAATGTAATTGTGTAAACAGGCCACATACACAACAAATTGGTGATGAGAATTATGAACCTACATCTTATCGGAATGCCGTGTTTTTGTGAACAATAACACTTAGAGGAGAAGAGAGAGAAGGGAGATGAAAAGGAGTGACACACGCGTCTAGACAGAGTGCGCTCGTTGCACTAGCAAAAATGACACGTGAGTCAAGTGAAACGTGCTGTGACTGCAAGGAGCTAGCTAAAAGAAAATAATGAAAACAGGGCTAAATTAATATAACAAAGATGGCGATGATTGGAACCATTACAGCATTCGATAGTGGCTGCGTAACTTACATTGAAAGAGAGGAGTTATATTTGTGACACGGATGGGGCAGGAAAACGAACCCAAGTGCTGGACTCTGACGCAGAGGCAGGATCAGGAGGCAGAATCTCCGTAGCGAGTGTAGAATCGGGACCAGGCTGAGTCAGGACCTGGGAGACTTGGTTTATGGAGAGATACGTGGTTGAAGACTTGGAGCAAGGTTCCTCTCTCTCTGAGAGTCGACCAGCAATCTGGCAAGGGCTGACCGGAGCTGTCGGAGTCTTATCCTCTGGTGGCTAATGGAAACCAGGTGCTGGTGATTGAGAGAAATTGGGAATCAAGTGTGGGGATTAAGGACCAATTAGGGAGGAAAGGGAAAAGGTGGGAAATGCCAGCCAGGACCATGACAATATTATGATGTTAATGGTGTTAATGATGAAAAGAAAGCCAGCGTCTTACTCAAGCTACGTCCACACTAGACCAGATAATTTTGAAAAAGCCAGTTTCGTATAAAAACGATAGGTGTCTACACCAGGCGTTTTTGAGAATATCTCTGTCCACATTAAAACAGGTATTTGGGCAAATCTCCTCCTACTGGGCATGCACAGGACACATCTACAGAAAACAAATAACATGTTTGGTGTTGAATCTCGCCGTGAAAGACTTGGTGCGCGTTTGTTCAGTTACAGACCAGAAAAACTTAAAAGGCAATTGCCAAACAGCGGACAGCTGTTGGCTCTCGCACAGGAGGACTCAAAACTAAAAACAGAAAATACTGGAGCATATGGAGGCAACCGACAGGGAGTTCACGGCCAGTATGACCCAGCTGACGATAAACACTGAAAAACTGACTAACCCTGGAAACATTTCCTACAGCCACAGTCTCTTCACTGATGAAAGGGACGACAGCTACAACTAAATGCAAGAAGGCTTGTTACTGGGCAAAAGTGAGATTTGCCGTTACCTCATTTGTTTGCCTTTACTTTTGTCATGTCTTTCTGTATTATTTTGCTGTATTTAACATGTGCAATAAAATGAGTTACTGGGCAAAAGTGATTTTATTTTTACCTGAGTAAAAGTGAAACTTACAATTTTCCTTTTTTGGCCTTAATATTTTCACGTCTATGCCAAACATAAGCTACTACCTAAAAATGACATTTTGGAAGTAGTGACAATTGCATCTATTGAATGTTTGCACAAGCAATACATTAATAAAGCATCTTGTTAATTGTATAAGACATGTCTGCATCAGTGTTATCTTGTATTTCCATACAATGTTACTTTAGGCTATAACACATCCACTGTCAGAGAAGCACTTGCATAAATAGGTAAACCACCTTCATATAAGCAAGGACAGAAAACAGGGCAAACTGAGTACAGTATACTTATTTATTCAGTAAGTTATGAGTCAAAGTATCTGGTGAGTACATTTCTAACTCTTCTGGCTTCAGTCTCATTGTCGTCTGTTCTGAAATTGTTAGGTTGTGTGAGGTGGGGGAGTTGAAATTCTCTGTCATACTGCGAAGCTGCAGTAACATTCTGCTCAGGGACAGTCTCCTGAAGCCGTCCGCCATTGTTGTGTAGTGTTGGAGGTTGCATTCAAGAAAACAATGAAATGCCACGCTGCCACTACCATCTGTTCCGGCATGTCATGACAGCATTTTTGAAAAGCTCCGGTTACCCCGTACACATTACACCGCTCAATCAGAGTTTTCAGATTTACACACTCTGGAGAGCATTTTAGAAAAGCTCCGTTTTGGGGGGAGGAAAACGCCATTTCAGTGTGGACAGAGGGTCAAAACGAAGAGAAAAAGCTTTGGTTATGGATTCATCCAGTCTAGTGTGGACATAGCCTCAGTGTTATGGGAACAAAAACATACGGGATGCTATGGAGATTGTTAACCCCTGAAAAGCCAGCTGCCAGAACGTTCAAGCAAATAATAGATACTCTCCAATGGCACTTAAACCCCAAACCACTGGTCATTAGTGAAAGATTTAAATTTCACAAATGGAATCAGAACAAAAGTGAAAGCATTTCTGAATATTGTGCTGAATTGCGCAAATTATCAGAACATTGTCAAATTGGGGCTGGTCTATTGGAGGCATTGAGGGACAGGTTAATGTGTGGCATGCACTGTGAAACCACAGAGAAGAAGCTCCTGTGTGAAAAAGACCTTACCTTAGAGAAGGTGCTGAACATTGTAATATCATTGGAAACAGCAGCATGGGGTGTTTCAGAGATACAATAAAAATCTCTGGAATATGCTACAAATAAAATGTCACTGAACAGAAATGAAGGAAAGAAATGTTACCGTTGTGGGAACATGCTGAACAGAAATGAAGGAAAGAAATGTTACTGTTGTGGAAACATGTCACATGACCCTGAGGACTGTTGGTTTAAAGACAAAGAATGCAGAAACTGTGGCAAACAGGGCCACACTGGCAGAGTATGCAAAGCTAGTAAATAGCAGAAAAAGGACAAAATACAGAGAAACAAGAAACCCCAGAAAGGAAAATACAACAATGTACACAAAATGAAAGAAAGCAGTTCAGATGAAAATGACTCAGACAACAGTGAATTGTCTTGTGAAAGCGACAGATGATCAAAGAGTAATATGGATCACTCCACAAGTAACAGGCATGAAACTGAAAATGGAGTTGGACACAGGCTCAGCTTTAACAGTGATCTCTGTACATGACTACAAATGACTGTTTTCTCACATAACTCTGAAACAAACTAAGCTACTGCTAAAGACTTACACAGGACAGAGAGTGTGTCCCAAAGGTAAAATTAAAGTGACAGTGACCTACGGAGACAAAATCCAGCAGCTGAACCTCTATGTACTGAAAAATGGAGGACTATTGCTGGGACGAGAATGGCTCAGGAAAATCCAGTTGGATTGGCACACCGTCAAGGCACAAGATGTGTCAGCAAAGGAGGGCAGCAAGGCTACATCTGAGAGACTGTCACAAATACTTGCTGACTCTGAGGAAGTGTTCATGAAAGGAATAGGAACACTTCAGGGCATGAAGGCAAAGACTGAGATTGAGGAAAATGCATGTCCAAAATTTCACAAAGCCAGACCAGTGCCATATGCAATTCGTCCTACAGTAGAGGCTGAGCTGAAAAATCTGGAGCAGACTGGGGTCCTGTCAAAGGTGGATTGGAGTGAATGGGCCACGCCCATTGTTCCAGTGATGAAGAAAATCTCCAGCACAAAACCAGGAAAACCAAGTAAGGTGTGTCTATGTGGAGACGTTAAAGTGACTGTTAACCCAGTTCTTCGCACAGTACAGTATCCTCTACCTCGTACTGAGGACATCTTTGCTTCCCTTGTCAGGAGGGGAACATTTCACAAAAATCGATTTGGCCCAGGCTTATCTCCAAATGGAAATCGATGAAGCATCCAAGAAATACTTGACTATAAATGCACACAAAGTACTTTACCAGTACAACAGGTTGGTGTTTGGGATAGCATCATCTCCTGTAATCTGGCAATGGGCAATGGACCAGGTCCTGCAGGGGATTCCAGGGACTCAGTGTTACCTGGATGACATAATTGTCACCGGCAAAGATGACGATGAACGTCTTTCTGACCTTGAACAAGTGCTCACCAGGTTACGAGAATATGGGCTCAGAGCTAATCGACAGAAATGTGAGTTTTTCAAAAAGGAAATCTCATACTGTGGGCATGTGATCAACAAGGATGACTTACACATGTCTCAAGACAAGATAGAAGCAGTGCTTAAGGCACCACCACCCAAAAATGACTCTCAGCTGAAAGCATATCTTGGACTAGTGAACTATTACCACAAGTTCTTACCTAACCTATCCACTGTCCTACACCAACTAAATGTATTATTACAGACAGGGATACAATGGAAGTGGACTGGGAACTGTGAGAAAGCGTTTAAAGAAACTAAAAGACTCATAACTTCAGAAGGGGTGCTCAAGCACTTTTACCCCTCCTTACCAATCCGACTGGCTTATGATGCCTCACCCCATGGGATAGGAGCTGTGTTATTGCACAAGTTTCCAGATGGCTGGGGGGACGTCACGTGATGATGTAGGATCGAGACGTGGAAATCCAGCTCTCCAGTAAAAAAACAGTAAAATAACGTTTAAGTGAAGAAAAGTTAGTAAATACTTTTTTAAAACTACTTATAAACTATTCAGGATTGTCTTAAGATATGCCTCCTAAACAGAAGCAGAAGAAAACTACTACTTTGAAGACAACACAAGTTGGAAAAGAATCAAGGCCGGTCGCTATGAAAGAGCCTCGGGCTCAACTGCATTTTGCCTCTGGTGATACAGAACAGGAAACTGCGGCAACATCAACCGTTTCCAAAAAAAAAAAGAGCAACAGGAATTGTGCATGCGTGAAGGAAGGGGCATGCGGAAACACGAGCAACCCAAACTACAAATCCCAGCTATGATCGGAACTGAAAGTGAAAGTGAATATGAGGTGGAATCAGATTCTCTGGATAAATCAGATGAAGATGAAGAGACAAATAAAGAAGAGCAACAGGAAGAGGTTGGAGGTGATATTGGAGACATAAAAAAATCTTAGATGCAAATAATGCATGAATTAAAAGCATTAAAAGTAATTAAAAAAGATATTAAAAATATGAAGATTATGTTTGATAAAATGATGAAAAGACAGGACAAAATGGACAAGAAAATTAAAAACTTGGAAGAAACAATGGGAGACACCATTGATAGAGTGAATAAAATGGAAGATAATATTTCTGCCTGGACATCAGAAAGAAAACGGTTGTTGGAAAAAGTGGATGTGCTTGAAAATTTTAGCAGACGAAACAATATTAAGATTGTTGGACTTAAAGAAGGTATAGAGGGAGAGGATCCAATAAATTTTTTTCAAAAACGGATCCCGGAAATTTTGGAAATGGAAGAAGGAACCCAGATAATTGAAATTGAAAGGGCTCACAGAGCCTTAAGACCAAGACCTCAAGTTGATCAAAACCCACAATCAATCTTGATAAAATGCTTAAGATATCAAGATAAAGAAAAGATCCTGAAGGCGGCTGCCCAACGTGCCAGAAAGAGAAACGGGCCAATGATGATAGAAGGGAAAACAGTTCTTTTCTATCCTGATATAAGTTATGACCTTTTGAAGAGAAAGAAGGAATTTAACCCAGCGAAAAAAGTTTTATGGGAAAAAGGCTATAAATTTATATTGCGCCACACGGCAACCCTGATAATTTTTTTGGATGATGGAAAAAGAAGATTTTTTACTGATTATCAGGATGCAGAAGAATTCGCACAAGAACTCCCAAATATTCGCTAATTACAGTCAAAGATTTAAAAGTGAAACGGATTAAAGATGAAGACAGGGACAGTGAATGGAACTGATGGATGTTTAATGACAGAAGAATATTGAAATATATTCTTAATTATATGATACAGGGGAGAAAGGTTAAAATTTGAGAAATATTACTCGAGAGTAGTGTTTTTTTTCTTCTCTTATATATACTTTTTTATGTTAAGGGGGAGCTGGGGGAACTGGATTGATTGCTATGGGATTCACGTGTGTAATCATGGCGACTGCCATGACCTGTAAACAGAGGGGGTAATGTTGTGTTTTTTTTCATTCACAGCATTAGTAGGGGGGTATTTTGCTATTTTTTTCTTTATAATCTATTTTTCTTTTATCTTTCTTTCTTTACCTGGACAATCGGGGGGGGGGGGGGGGAACACATAGCAACATGAAGAATTTTAAAAAGATTCCCCAAGGTACTACGAAAGTTGAAAGATTAGGTATTATTATAGATTGGAGTAACCCTGCTAAAAATAATGACTAATTTACTGAATTTTTAAAGTTTTAATGTTAATGGGCTTAATGGACCGGTGAAAAGAAAAAGAATTTTAACATATATTAAGAAAATGAAAATAGATATAGCTTTTTTTTACAAGAAACACACTTAACAGAGATAGAACATCAGAAATTAAAGCGAGATTGGGTCAGAAATGTTATTGCAGCTTCATTTAACTCAAAGGCGAGGGGAGTTGCAATTTTGGTTAATAAAACTTTTCCAATTAAAATACAAAATGTATTAATTGATTCTGCGGGGAGATATGTAATTATACATTGTCAAATTTTTTCAGAACTATGGACTCTTATGAATATTTATGCACCAAATGAAAATGATGTAAAATTTATACAAGAGGCCTTTTTGAATTTGGCTGATGCATATGACAAAATATTAATGTGGAGATTTTAATTTTTGTTTAGACCCAGTTTTAGATAGATCAACAAAGGTTGTTACAAAATCAAAAGTAGCAAAATTAACTTTATCATTGATGAAAGATTTAAATTTGATTGATATATGGAGAAGAATTAATCCAAAAGAAAGAGATTATTCATTTTATTCAAATAGACATAAAACTTATTCAAGGATAGATTTTTTTCTATTATCAACGAATATTCAAGACAGAGTGAAAAATATGGAATAAAAAGCAAGAATATTGTCGGATCATTCCCCCTTGATAATGACAATGATAATGATGGATAAAGAGGAATCGATTTACAGATGGAGATTTAATTCAATATTATTAAAACGTCAAGATTTCATGAAAAAGCAGATTCAGTTTTTTTTAGATACAAGTTTACATTCAGTTGATGATAAATTTATAGTATGGGAAGCAATGAAGGCATATTTGAGAGGTCAGATAATAAGTTATACTTCTAAAATTAAGAAGGAATATATGGTAGAAACAGATCAATTGGAGAAAGAGATTACAAAATTAGAAAAAGAATCTCAAAGATATATGATAGAAGAAAAAAGAAGACAACTTGTTAACAAGAAGTTACAATATAATACACTTCAGACATACCGAACAGAAAAAGCAATTATGAGAACTAAACAGAGATATTACGAACTAGGTGAAAGATCACACAAGATTCTTGCTTGGCAGTTAAAAACAGACCAGACTTCCAAAACGATAAATGCAATTAGAACAAGTGTAAATAAAATTACTTATAAACCTTCAGAAATTAATGAAATTTTTAAGAATTTTTATTCTGAACTGTGTCAATCAGAATCACAAAATGATAATGTTGAGATAGAAAGGTTTTTATCACAAATAATTCTTCCAAAATTGAATTCAGAAGAACAGAAGGGATTACCGTAGATTCCGGACTACAGAGCGCACCTGATTAAAAGCCGCTGGCTCTAATTTTAGAAATAAAATCAATTTTTTACTTGTAAAGGCCGCACCAGATTTTAGGCCGCACCGGATTTTCGGCCGCAGGTGTCCCACGTTGTAATATGAGATATTTACACAGAAAGATATTACACGTGAGGATTTTTTAACTTTTAATTAAATCCATATGGTAACAAAAACAAATACATATTGCAAATGCTTTTTTACGAACCGTGCCCGTAACGCGGCTACTTTTAAATATACGTTGCGTATACTTCTTTACTGAACAACATTCCAATATCTCCTAACGACTGGTAAAAAATATATATACTGCAGCCTACCAGGAAAAGTTATTGATCGCCTTTAACTTAAAAGCAGCGTTCGCTCAGATCCAATGCCGCTCGCGTAATGCGCTCCCCCCCTCCTTTCCGTTTATCGCAAACGGCATTTTTCCCACAAGACGCGGCGAAACCGGGTGTGACGTCATAGCATCCCGCGATGTAGTACAGAAAACAAATATAGTTAAAACTCTTCTAACTTTAACTAGAAAATGAATTACTAAGCGAAAATATTATAAACTAAATAACTGCCATAAAGGCAGCACAATGCTTTTCTTCGAGTGTTTTCCATGTTGATGAGGGTGAGTACAAATGACTGATTTACAATAATTTAATTGTGAAAGTGCGCTTGATTTATCGTACAATTTCATTGGACCTCTGTGAACTACTCATCAATTTTATTGGTCTACTGTTATGAGGCAAAATGTTTACGAGGCGGCATGAAAAAAATCATGTATTAGCCGCTCCGTTTTAAAGGCCGCAAAGTTCAAAGCTGTTCAAAATGTGGGGAAAAAGTAGCGGCTTAAAATCCGGAATCTACGGTAGATATGCCTTTTACATTAAAAGAGGTCGAAGAAGCTCTAGGATCACTTCAGAGTAATAAATCCCTAGGAGAAGATGGGTTTCCGCCTGAATTTTACAAAAAGTTTAAAGAATTACTAATTCCTCCTTTTATGGAGTTAATACACCAAGCGGAAAGAACGCATAAACTTCCAGAATCTTTCTCGACAGCTATTTTAATAGTATTGCCAAAAAAAGATAGATATCTTTTAAAGCCAACATCATATAGACTTATTTCTTTGTTGAACACTGACTATAAAATAATAGCAAAAATTTTATCTAATAAATTATCTAAATACTTACCAAAATTAATACATATGGATCAAACAGGATTTATCAAAAATAGACAATCGGCAGATAATGTAACTCGGTTACTTAGTATAATTCATCTGGCACAAAAGAGGGAGGAAATGAGTGTGGCAGTTGCTTTAGATGCAGAAAAAGCATTTGATAGATTGGAATGCAATTTTTTATTTAAGGTATTGGAAAAGTATGGGTTAGGAAAATCTTTTATAACATGGATTAAAACTTTAAATACTAATCCCAAAGCTAAAGTAATGACAAATGGTCAAATTTCAACATCATTTCAGTTAACAAGGTCAACTAGACAAGGTTGTCCATTATCACCTGCTTTATTTGTGTTGGCGATAGAACCATTAGCTGAATTCATTAGAACAGACCCAGATATTATGGGTTTCAGAGTTAACCAGGAGGAATATAAGATTAATTTATTTGCTGATGATGTTTTGCTTTATTTAACAAACCCATTGTATTCGCTGCGTAAATTATCTTCTAGATTGGAAGAATATGGGAAAATATCAGGCTACAAAATAAATTGGGATAAAACTGAAATTCTACCCCTTACTAAAGGAGATTACAGTCAATGTCAATTAATAACTCAATTTAGATGGCCGATAAATGGTATAAAATATTTAGGTATAAGAGTTGATAATGATATAAAGAACTTATATAAATTAAATTATTTACCATTATTGAAAAAAATTCAAGAAGATCTTGATAAATGGATGATGTTACCAATAACATTAGTAGGCAGAGTAAATGCTGTAAAAATGAATGTATTCCCTAGATTACAATATTTATTCCAAATACTACCAATACAATTACCGCAGAAGTTTTTTCAAGAGTTAAATAAATGGGTGAGGAAGGTCCTTTGGAAAGATAAGATGTCAAGAATATCGTTGGAAAAATTGACATGGAAATTTGACCTAGGAGGGTTACAACTTCCAAACTTTAAAAATTATTATAAAGCAAATCAACTTAGATTTATTGCATCTTTTTTTTTGATGAAGATAAACCAGCATGGATTAGAATAGAACTAGATAAAATAGGAGAAAATATACCAGAAGATTTTATATATAAGTGGGAATCTAAATGGATACAGGAAAAGAAAGAATCTCCTATATTAAAACATTGATTGATTTATGGAATAAGATAAATGTTGATGATGAGATAAAGAAATATTTATTAGCAAAAAGACCTTTAATTCAAAATAAACTTATTCCTTTTACAATGGATAACCAACTTTTATACAACTGGTTTCAAAAAGGGATTAGATATATAGGAGATTGTTTTGAAGGAGGTATATTAATGTCATTTGATCAATTAAAGAATAAATATAAAATATCAAACAACACTCTTTTTTGTTATTTCCAATTAAGGGCTTATTTAAGAGATAAATTGGGTCAAACAATGTTATTGCCAAAACCTAATGAAATAGAAATTTTAATTCAAAAAGGAAAAATTAAAAAATTTATTTCTTGTATGTATAATTTGATTCAAAAGCAGGCAATTAAACAAGGAATTCATAAGTCAAGACAAAAATGGGAAACTGATTTGAATATTAAAATTGAAGAAACAAATTGGTCAAGACTATGTCTTGACAGTATGACAAATACAACAAATGTCCGGCTAAGACTAGTGCAATATAATTTTTACATCAATTATATATTACACCACAAAAAATAAATAAATTAAACCTAAATTTATCTGATCAATGCTTCCGATGTAATCAAGAAATTGGTACTTTTTTACACTCTACTTGGTCTTGTTTTAAAATTCAACCTTTTTGGACAAATTTAAGAGTTTTACTGGAACAAATTATTGGAATACAACTTCCACATAATCCAACATTATTTTTACTAGGCGATATCGAAGGGATAAAATCGAAATCCAAATTGAATAAATATCAGAAAGAATTCATAAAAATTGCATTGGCAGTAGCCAAAAAGGCTATTGCAGTTACTTGGAAATCGGATTCATACTTAAGTATAGATCGTTGGAAGAATGAAATTTTTAGCTGCATTCCACTTGAAAAAATTACTTATAATTTAAGAGATAAATATGAAATATTTCTGAAAATTTGGTGCCCTTATTTACAAAAGATAGGATTAAATATATAGGCGCTCTGAAGATAAAATTATTGGTTATCTGGGGAAAGAAATAAATATACATATTAAAGCTATTATGAACTCCATGGAGCATGTGGGGATCTTCTGATATCCAGGCATTCTTTCTTTCTTTATTTTTTCTTCTCTTTTTTTTCCTATAGGGATATGTTAGGGGGGAGAGGTTAAGGGGTGGGGGGAAGGGTTGATTTTTTTTTTCTTTCTGTAACTTATTTGAAAATTCAATTAAAAAAATTTATAAAAAAGTTTCCAGATGGCTCAGAAAGACCAATAGCCTTTGCCTCAAGAATGCTAACTTCAGCTGAACACAACTATGCACAGATTTACAGAGAGGCCCCAAGCCTTGTGTGGGGCGTCAAGAAATTCAATCACTACTTGTATGGCCAAAAGTTTACCCTGTTGACTGACCGTCAGCCGCTCATGTCAATCTTCAACCCAGGCAAAGGCGTTCCAGTGATGACAGCACAAAGGCTGCAGTGATAGTCTCTTTTCTTAGGAGGTCACATGTATGACATTGAACACAAGGGAACCAAGCAACATGGCAACGCAGATGGTTTGTCATGTTTACTACTGCCTCTGGTAACTATGCAAATGGACTCTGCAGAGATCTTTCACACAACAATAGTTGATCAATTACCAGTAATAAACAGCCTCATTGAAAGTGAAACACGCAATGACCTTATGTTGTCAGAGGTGTATGACATCATGGTAAAGGGATGGCTAGCGCATGGTAACACACTGTTTCCAGCCTTTTCAGAGAGGAAGGAGCAGTTGTCAGTGTGTCGGTGAACACTAATGTTTGTTCACGAGTTATGATTCCTCCCAAGCTACGCACCAGAGTGCTGGAGGAACTGCACGAGGGGCACCTGGGTACTGTGAAGATGAAAGGTCTTGCCTTTCTATGTGTCTATGTGTGGTGGCCAGTAATCAATAAGCAGATTGAGGATGTGACCAAGGACTGCTCTAGATGTCAAAAGATCCAGAACACACCACACAAGCCCCTCTCCATCCGTGGGAGTGGCCCTCATCACCATGGCAGCGAGTGCACGTCGACTTTGCTGGACCATTCATGGACTCTATCTTTTTAATCACCGTCGATGCACATTCCAAATGGCCAGAGGTCATCAAAATGAAGACAGCCACATCAGAAAAGACCATTACAGTGCTGAGAGCCATGTTCGCCAGGAATGGCATACCAGAACAAATCTGCTCAGACAATGGATGACAATTTGTCTCTGAAGAATTCAAAAGTTTTGTGAAGAACAATGGAATCAAGCCCTTTACATCGGCTCCTTACCATCCATCCACAAATGGCTTGGCAGAAAGATTTGTACAGACATTCAAAAATATGTTTAAGCCTAGGTAGCTCTAAGGTAAGGACGTGTTCGGCACAGCTTTGTGGGCTGGAGGACCTGTATTGTGCTGTAGGTTTTCTATGCTTCTATGCCAAACATGTCCTAACCTTAGAACTACCTAGGCTAAACCATAGCCCTCTATTTTCCTAAGCTCCATGTACCGGTGACCTCTGCTTCCATCCAAGGGGTCAGTGTGGACATAGTGGAGGATTACAAATACCTGGGGATATAAATTGACAATAAACTGGACTGGTCAAAGAACACTGAGGCTGTCTACAAGAAGGGTCAGAGCCGTCTCTATTTCCTGAGAAGACTGAGGTCCTTTAACATCTGCCAGACGATGCTGAGGATGTTCTACAAGTTTGTGGTGGCCAGTGCTATCATGTTTGCTGTTGTGTGCTGGAGCAGCAGGCTGAGGGTAGCAGACACCAACAGAATCAACAAACTCATTTGTAAGGCCAGTGATGTTGTGGGGGTGGAACTGGACTCTCTGACGGTGGTGTCTGAAAAGAGGATGCTGTCCAAGTTGCATGCCATCTTGGACAATGACTCCCATCCACTCCATAATGTACTGGTTAGGCACAGGAGTACATTCAGCCAGAGACTCATTCCACCGAGATGTAACACTGAGCGTCATAGGAAGTCATTCCTGCCTGTGGCCATCAAACTTTACAACTCCTCCCTCGGAGTGTCAGATACCCTGAGCCAATAGGCTGGTCCTGGACTTATTTCCACTGGGCATGATTAACTTATTATTATTTAATTATTTATGGTTTTATATTGCTATATTTCTTCACTATTCTTGGTTGGTGCGGCTATAACGAAACCAAATTTCCCCTCGGGATCAATAAAGTATGTCTGTCTATCTGTCTGTCTGCCTATCCAGGAGTCTCTTAAAAGACCCTGTTTCTGCCTCCACCACTGCTGCTGGCAGTCCATTTCACGCACTCACCATCCTGCATAAAAAACTTACCCCTGACATCTCCTCTGTACCTGCTTCCAAGCACCTTGAAACTGTGCCATCTCGTGCTAGCCATTTCAGCCCTGGGAAAAAGCCTCTGACTATCCACATGATGAATGACTCTCATTATCTTGTACACCTCTATCAGGTCACCTCTCATCCTCTGTCGCTTCAATGAGAAAAGGTTGAGTTCACTCAACCTATTCACATAAGGCATGCTCTCCAATCTAGGCAACATCCTTATAAATCTCCTCTGCACCCTTTCTATGGTTTCCATGTCCTTCTTGTAGTGAGGCGACCAGAACTGAGCACAGTACTCCAAGTGGGGTCTGACCAGGGTCCTATATAGCTGCAACATTACCTCTCGGTTCTTGAGCTCAGTCCCACAGTTGACGAAGGCCAAAACACCGTATGCCTTCTTAACTACACAGTCAATGTGCATATCAGCTTTCAGTGTCCTAAGGACTCGGACCCAAAGATCCATCTGATTCTCCACACTGCCAAGCGTCTTACCGTTAATGCTATTATACTGCCATCATATTTGACCTACCAAAATGAACCACTTCACACTTATCTGGGTTGAACTCAATCTGCCACTTCTCAGCCCAATTTTGTATCCTATCAATGACCCACTGTAACCTCTGACAGCCCTCCACACTATCCACAACACCCCCAACCTCTGTGTCATCAGCAAATTTACCAACCCATCCCTCCACTTCCTCATCCAGGTCATTTATAAAAATCACAAAGAACAGATCCCTGAGGCACACCACTGGTCACCGACCTTCATGTAGAATATGACCCATCTACAGCACTCTTTGCCTTCTGTGGGCAAGCCAGTTCTGGATCCACAAAGCAATGTCCCCTTGGATCCTGTGCCTCCTTACTTTCTCAATAAGCCTTTCATGGGGTACCTTATCAAATGCCTCGCTAAAATCCACATACTGTACACTACATCTACTGTTCTATCTTCATCAATTTGTTTAGTCACATCCTCAAAAAATTCAATCAGGGTTGTAAGGCACGACCTACCTTTCACAAAGCCATGCTGACTATTCCTAATCATATTATACCTCTCCAAATATTCATAAATCCTGTCTCTCAGGATCTTCTCCAACCACTGAAGTAAGACTCACTGCTCTATAATTTCCTGGGCTATCTCTACTCCCTTTCTTGAATAAAGGAACAACATCTGCAGCCCCCCAGTCCTCCGGAATCTTTCCCATCCACATTGATGATGCAAAGTTCATCGCCAGAGCCTCAGCAATCTCCTCCCTCACTTCCTACAGAGGCCTGGGGTACATCCCCTCCAGTTCCGGTGACTTATCCAACTTGATGCTTTCCAAAAGCTCCAGCACATCCTCTTCCTTAATATCTACATGCTCAGACTTTTCAGTCTGCTGCAAATCATCCCCACAATCGCCAAGATCCTTTTCTGTAATGAATACTGAAACAAAGTATTCATTAAGTACCTCAGCTATCTCCTCCAGTTCCATACACACTTTTCCACTGTCACACTTGACTGGTCCAATTCTCTCACAAGTTATCCTCTTGCTCTTCACATACTTGCAGAATGCCTTTGGGTTTTCCTTAATCCTTTCCACCAAGGCCTTCTCATGGCCCCTTCGGGCTCTCCTAATTTCATTCTTAAGCTCCTTCCTGCTAGCCTTATAATCTTCTAGGCAACACATACAACATGCTGGAGGAACTCAGCAGGTCAGGCAGCATTAATGGAAATGAGCAGTCAATGTTTCCACAGATGCTGCCCAACCTGCTGAGTTTCTCCAGAGAGTTGTACGTGTTGCTTTGACCCCAGCATCTGCAGTGTACTTTGTGCTTATAATCTTCTAGATCTCTATCAATACCTAGTTTTTTGAACCTTTCGTAAGCTCTTCTTTTCTTCTTGACTAGATTTACAACAGCCTTTGTACAACATGATTCCTGTACCCTACCATGCTTTCCCTGTCTTATTGGAATGTACCTATGCAGAACCCCATGCAATTATCCCCTGAACATTTGCCACATTTCTGCCGTACGTTTCTCTGAGAACATCTGTTTCCAATTTATGTTTCCAAGTTCCTGCCTGATAGCCTCATATTTCCCCTTACTCCAATTAAACATTTCTCTAACTTGTCTATTCCTATCCCTCTCCAATGCTATGGTAAATAGATAGAATTGTGATCACTATCTCCAAAATGCTCTCCCACTGAGACCTGACACCTGACCAGGTTCATTTCCCAATATCAAATCAAGTACAGCCTCTCCTCTTGTAGGCTTATCTACATATTGTGTCAAGAAACTTCCCTGAACACTCCTAACAAACTCTACCCCATCTAAACCCCTCACTCTTGGGAAATGCCAATCGCTATTTGGGAAATTAAAATCTCCCACCACAACAACCCTGTTATTATTACACCTTTCCAGAATCTGTCTCCCTATCTGCTCCTTGATGTCCCCATTACCATTGGGTATTCAATAAAAGACACCCAGTAGAGTTATTGACCCCTTCCTATTCCTAACTTACACCCACAGAGACTCCGTAGACAACCTCTCCATGACTTCCTCCTTTTCTGCAGTCGTGACACTATTCCTGATCAACAGTGCCAAGCTCCCACCTCTTTTGCCTCCTTCCCTGTCCTTTCTGAAACATCTAAAGCCTGGCACTTTAAGTAACCATTCCTGCCCCTGCACCACCCAAGTCTCTGTAATGGCCACAACATCACAGCTCCAAGTGCTGATCCATGCTCTAAGCTCATCTGCTTTGTTCGTATTACTCTTCACATTAAAATAGACACATCTCAAACCATCGGACTTAGCGCATCCCTTCTCTGTCACCTGCCTATCCTCCCTCACACACTGTCTCCAAGCTTTCTCTGTTTGTCAGCCAACCTCCCTTTCTTCCATCACCTCAGTTCAGTTTCCACTCCCTAGCAATTCTAGTTTAAATTCTCCCCAATAGCATTAGCAAACCTCCCCGCCAGGATATTGGTCCCCCTGGGATTCAAGTGCAACCTGTCCTTTTTTGTATAGATCACACCCGCCCCAAAAGAGGTCCCAATGATCCAGAAATCTGAATCCCTGCCCCCTGTTCCAATCCCTCAAACACGCATTTATCCTCCACCTCATTCTATTCCTATTCTCAGTGTCGCGTGGCACAGGCTGTAATGCCGAGATTACTACTTTGCGGTCCTGCTTCTCAGCTTTCTTCCCAACTCCCTGTAGTCTGTTTCCAGAACCTCCTCCCTTTTCCTGTCTATGTCATTGGTACCAATATGTACCACGACCTCTGGCTGTTCTCCTTCTCACTTCAAGATATCGTGGATGTGATCCAAAACATCCTGGACCCTGGCACCTGGGAGGCAAACTATCATCCGTGTTTCTTTCCTGCATCCACAAAATCGCTTGTCTGACCCTCTAACTATAGAGTCCCCTATCACTACTGCCATCCTCTTCCTTTCCCTACCCTTCTGAGCCACAGGGCCAGACTCTTTGCCAAAGGCGTGACCACTGTTGCTTCCCCCAGGTAGGCTGTCCCCACCAACAGTACTCAAACAAGAGTACTTATTGTTAAGGGGGACAGCCACTGGGGTACTCTATAGTATCTGGCTCTTGCCCTTCCCCCTCACTTCTCTGTCTCTCTATGCCCTGTAGTGACCACCTGCCTATAGCTCCTCTCTTTCACCTCCTCACTCTCCCTGACCAGATGAAGGTCATCGAGCTGCAGCTCCAGTTCCTTAATATGGTCCCTAAAGAGCTGCAGCTCGACACACCGGGTGCAGATGTCTGAGTCAAATGCTATCTGCCATTCCCTTGCCCACTTTCCCAATTGATCAATATCTTGTGTATATTATTCAGACGAACACAGAAATCACGAAGACATAAAAAGCTACAGATAGGCACAGTATAGAATGATTCTTAATGTGGCATAGATATGGTCAACCAAAGGATCTGCTTACATGTTCTATCAATCTACAACATGGCCTATGTCAAAAAAGAAAGGAAACTAAACAACATTTACAGAGGCGGTGAAATACAAATATATTCTGTTCTCGAAGTTAACCACAATATTATAACAGACCCCAAATGAAATTGCAGCAGGAGAAATCCTAATCTTAGACTTCAAGCCAATCAGACATAGGAGCAGAATTTGCCATCCAGATTTTCTAGGGCCATCAGTTCCACCCTCGCTTAGGTCTGATAGTGGCTGCTAGCCAGCTTTCGCTTGTACCTGGGAGACCCCTGGACATAACACATTGATGGTAAGACATGATTCAAAGCATTTGTAGGCATTGAAAGATCACTTAGCACGGGTAGATCACTCCCCAGGCAAGCAGTTAATCACTCCTTCATTCAGAGAGTACATCTGATCTTTTACAACCACAGTAACCTCTGTCATCGGATACAATTTTCTGTCTCCATGAACACATTGAAGATGGGCACAGTCACTGCAATTAATACTGCAGTCTGCCAGAAGTTTCTTCTTCACCATAGACATGAAACTTATTGTTTCTACAATGTCTGTACTTGTTGTCCATTTAAGGTCACTTCACAGCAAGCAGAATTATCACTTCCTTTCCTCCTCTCAGGACTATCACCTTCCCTTAGCACATAACAAAACCCTGTCAACTTGGACTTCCTTATCGGACACACTGACACATTATGGCCTGGCTGCTGGCAGTAAAAATACACCAGTCCCTTGGTAACTGTTGTCACTTCCCCTTCTTACTCCCTGCCCCAGCACGATTACCCCTGGGGTCCTGTCTGCCAGCCTCGTCTCTAGTACCTCTATGGGCTGAATGAAGAAGAAAAACTCCTCCTCATCTCTGTCCTAAATGGACATCCCTCCATTGTAGGTCCGCTCAGCGGCCATTGACGTACTGAGGGCCAGTTTCGCTGCTGTCAGTTCATCGTCTGGTTTCATGCTCTCTGACCCAGGACTGGGTGTCGTAGTGTAGGACACGAAGTAGCTGTTCCAAGATGATGACTTCTGAAACCTGCTCCTTGGTGCACTGCTCTGCTCACATCCAGCGGCAGTAAAGTCCTTTAGGTGGGGGCAGGTCCCACTGGGTGTCTCTCCTGGTGGAGCTGTGGTTGTTCTGAAGCATTGCTGATAGGAGCCTGGTGAAATGTCCTTCAGAAGGTCCTAAAACATAGGAGCAGAATTAGGCTATTTGGCCCTTTGAGTCTGTTCTGCCATTTCATCAAGGCCAGCCTAGTTCCCTCTCAACCACTTTCTCCTGTCTCCTTCCCATAAACTTTCACACCCTGACTTAAAACCTACCAACCTCCACCTTAAAAACACCAAGTGACTTGGCCTCCACAGCTGCTTGTGGCAACACATTCCACTGATTCACCACCCTTTGGCTAAAAAAAACTCCTAATTTCTGTTCTAAATGGATGTCCCTCCATTTTGAGGCTGTGCGCTCTGGTCCTAGACTCCACCTCCAACTTCTTCTTCACATCCACTCTATGTAGTCCTTTCAACATTCGACAGATTTCAATGAGGTCCCACTTTATTTTTCTAAATTCCAGTGAGTACAGGCCCAGAGTCTTCAATTGCTGCTCATATGATAACCCTTTCATTCCCAGAATCACTCTTGTGAACCTCGTCTGAACCCTCTTCAATGTCAGCACATCTTTTCTTAAATGAGGGGACAAAACTATTCACAATACCCCGAATGAAGACTCACCAGTGCCTGATACAGCCTTATAGCCTTGCTTTTATATTCCAGTCCTCTTGAAATGAATGCTAACATTGCATCTGCTTTCTTCACCAGCGATTCAACCTGCAAATTAACCTACAGGCAATCCTGCATGAGGACTCCTAGGTCATTTTATACCTTGGATTTTTGAATTTTCTCCTCATTTAGAAAATTGTATATGCTTTTATTCTTTCTATCAAAGTGCATGACCATATATTTCCTGACACTGTATTCCATCTACCATTTCTTTGTCCATTCTCCAATCTGTCTAATTCCTTCTGTAGCCTCTCTGCTTCCTCAAAACTATGTCTTTGTAACATCTGCAGACTTAGCCACAAAGCCATCAATTTCATCATCCAAGTCATTGACATATAACGTAAAAAGAAGCAGTCCCAACAGAGACCCTTGTGGAAAACCTCTAGTCACTGGCAGCCAATCCTTAATTCCCATTCTTCACCTCCTGCCAATCAGCCAATGCTCTATCCATGTTAGTATCTTTCCTGTAATACCTTGCACTTATCTCCTTTAGCCACCTCTTGTGCAGCACCTTGTCAAAGGCCTCTGAAAATCCAAATACACAACATCCACTGATTCTCATTTGTCTACCTTTCTTATTATTTCTTCAAAGAATTCCAACATATTTACCTGGCAAGATTTTTCCATAAGGAAACCAGACTTCGGCTTATTTTGTTATGTGCCTCCAAGTACCCCGAAACACAGTCTTAACAATCGACTCCAACATCTTCCCAACTACTGAGGTCCAGTCAACTGGTCTATAATTTCCTTTCTTCTGTCTTCTTCTCTTCTTTAAGAGTGAAGTCACATTTGCAATTTTCTAGTCCTCCGAAACCATGCCAGAATCTATTAATTCTTGACAGATCATTACTAATGTCTCCAGAATTTCTTCAATTACCTCTTTTAGAACCCTGAGGTGTGCATCATCTGGTCCAGGTGACTTCTGACCTTCCTGTTTCCCAAGCACCATCTCCCTAATGTTAGCTACTGCCCTCACTTCTGCCCCTTGACACTCAACAAACTTCCAGCAAACTACTAGTGCTTTCTATGGTGAAGATTGGTGCAAAATACTTATTCAGTTTGTCCATGATTTCCTTGTTCCCCATTACTATCTCTCTAGCACCATTTTCCAGTGATCCAATATCTACTCTCACCTCCTTCACTCTTTATACATCTGAAAATACTTCTGGTATCATTTTCGATATTTCATCTTTTAACACATTATGTTTTTGTTCCCTTTTGATGGTTTTAAATAATTATCCAGTCCTCTAATGTCCCACTAATTTTTGCCTTATTACATGCTCTTTTGTGCTTTTATGTTGGCTTTGACTTCCCTTGTCAGCTAGGGTTGTATTGTCCTGCTTTAGAGAAATTCTTCTTCGGGATATATCTATCCTGAGCCTTCCAAATTTCTCCCAGAAACTCCAATCATTACTGCACTGCTGTTAACCCTGCTAGTGTCCTCTTCCAATCAACTTTGGCCAGCTCGTCTCTTACGCCTCTGAGATCCTCTTTACTCCACAATAATACTGATATATCAGACTTTAGCTTCTCCCTCCCAGATTGCAGGGTGAATTCTATTATATTATAATCACTGCTTCCTAAGGGGTATTTTACCTTAAGCTCACTAATCAAATCTGGTTCATTATACAACACTCAGCTCAGAATTTCTGACATCTAGTGGGCTCAATCACAAGTTTCTCCAAAAAGCTATTTCATAGGCATTCCACAATCTTTCTTCTCTTGGGATCCAGCATCAAATTGGTTTTCCCAATCTATCTGCATATTGAAATCCCCCATGACTAACATAACTTGTGTAACATGCTGTAGGGTTTCACTGATAATGTAATGGTTTCTCTGTAGCAGCAATGTTTGGGTTATGACTAGAGATAATGGGGTTTGGAATGCTGTTGTTCTTTCTTGTGAGTCTGGAAGAGAGATTTTCGCGGTCTTTTTGCCGGGGAGAGATGAGGAGAGAAGACGCGAATGGAGAGAGTTGGTAGACCGCCGGACAGGGTGGACGTGGAGCAAAAGTCCGAAGGGCAGCGACGATCGGAAGAGGTCGATGATGGACGATCAGCTTATCAGTGAGCTCCAACATGGCACAATAGACTGTTTCATAAGATTGGGCCCTTTTTCTTTTTTTTGTTTTCTTCACTAACCATATAGTCAAAGTAAGAATTATAAAGCTCAATCGTTTAATTGCATATTGTGTACTGTTTGTTATTTCGGGCTACTGATTTGTAACAGGGGACACATCGTGCAGTACCCACCCAATCGAGATTTCCTAAGTTTGGCTGGGCCAGGGGGCTATCATCACCTATATTAAGCCGCTAGCCAAAGCGTGAGTTAAAATTGTGGGGGCTACATTCGAGATTGATTCCATTGAATGCTGTGTGATTACCCTGAGCAATGAACCAGTAGGGCAGATATTTGTACTCCAAATGAATTGTTAATTTGCCTGTTAAATACTGTTAAAGTTGCAATTGTGGGAGGAGGTTTGATAAAATGACTGGCGCAGTTCTCGTTTAAATGCAGATCAGCTCTGAGGTATAAGTAGCTGAGGGTGGAAATTTCAAAGACAGGGTTTTCTCATTTCTGAGGAGTGAGGAGAAAGAGTGGTCTGATTTGGAATGTCTAATTAGTCCACGTCCCCCCAGTGAAGAGTAAGAATTCTGAGCTAGTATCTGCCCTTACTACTCTGGCGATTGAATGGAAAAATCTGATTCAAAGTCCCAGCTATGGCAGGCTCCACCTATTCTCTGGAATTATGCCCACCCCTAAAGGGGAGGAGGAATATGAGACTTGGGTGGAGTAGACCTCAGAATTGTTAGATGAGTGACAGTACTCTGATGATGAAAAGCGACAGAGATTGGTTGAAAGTTTGAATGGGTGAGCCGCTGATGTGAGAACTGTCAGGTTGAAATATCCGGTAGCGACAGCTGTCAATTACATGCAAGCACTGGACAATGCTTTTGGTCTGACTGGAAACCCAATGGAGTTTATTGTGAAGTTTCAAAACATGCGTTAGGAGAAGGGGAGAAGCTTTCTGCTTATATTTTTTGGGTAGAGAGGCAGCTAAATCACTTGCAGCGCAGAGGTGTCATTCAGGCAGCTGAGGTGGATCAGTTAAGAATGGACCAGATAACCAGGGGCACCCAGTCCCAGGACCTGATTGCTTGGGGTCTCCGACAGTCTCGTAAGAAGCGCCCCACTCCATCTTTTGTTGAGCTGATCAGAGAGGTCCGGGAAGAGGAGAGCGCAGCGGAGGTGGGAGAGGGCTCCGTCAGCGGGGTACAGTCTTTGGTAGTGGTCCACTACAGTGAAGTGACCACAGATAGACTACTGCGGAGAGCAGTAGAGGAGATTGTGGCAGGCTTGTGCCGGCTGTTATCAGCGGGAGTGATGGATACATTGTTAGGAACATGTTCCCCAAGGGGACGAACAATGCGGGGGCCTGCTGGCAGCAAGTGTCACGCCAGGACAGTGAGCCCCCCGGTACCTCAGCAGAGACAGTCATTGGGAAAACTTAGAGGAGACCCAGTGAGGGAACGGCCTGGTGTCTCTTGGGGAACACATTCCCAACAATGTACCAAGGATCCCCTGAAATCAAAATGCCCAATTCTTAGTGGGTCCATGCTCCAGTGTGTCGCTACTGATAGAGGGTATTTATGCTAAAGCCACACTCAACACCGGGTCGTAGGTCACATTATTGTACCATTCGTTTTACAACCGGTATCTGAAGCATTTACCATTGACACTATTCAGTACGCTGGAGATCTGGGGGCTTAGTGCTGGTGATTATTCATATGATGGTTATTTGTCAGTGAAGTTGGAGTTCTCGGAGACCGATGTGGAAGTGTCTGAGGTTCTTGGTACATTGGTGCTGGTTTGTCTGGACCCTGTTGAGATGGGGGGGCGTTTGAATTCTGGTGGGGACCAACATCCGTCTTGTGAAGAGGCTCCTGCATGGGGGTTGGCATGGAGAAGGCTGGCAAGAGCTTTCTGGGGACGTTGTCTGTGCACCCGGTGTTTTGAGCTGCTTTTGAGGAAGTGCGTAGCTGCATTGGGTCAGATACCGAACTTAAATGAGGGACTGTGTGGTTCACCCAGTCGAAGCCAATGGTACTACAGCCTGAGGAAGTCAAAGCCTTCTTAGTGGACGCTCCAGAAGACCACGAGGGAGAGTCGGGATTTCTGGCTGGGGTACTGGTGAGGCCCGAATTGCAGAAGCCCTCAGTTGTACAGGCATACAGGATGGCAGTGATCATCAGGAACACTACAAAGAGGGAGGTCACCCTCAAGCGGGGGAGGCCCCTGGCACATTTGTTCCCGGTGACGTTAATGTCTAGTGCCCCTGTGAGACAAGCCGGGGAGAAACTATTGGAAAAGGGGGGAAACATTGACCGCTGAGTCATCCAACTTCGAGGACCCCCCGGATCCTGTGGGTTGGAAGAGGAGGTTGGTAGAGAAGATGTTGAAGCTGGAAGGTGTCTTTTCCACTGACGAGTTTGACGTAGGTTGTTCCAGGAGCACTCATCACACTATCCGGGAGACCGAGGAAACTCCGTTCAAAGAAAGGTCGCGGCGACTGGCCCCTGCAGAAGTGGAGGATGTTCGGCAACATTTGTGTAAGTTGAAGGAAGCTGGGATCATCACCGAATTCCGAAGCTCCTCTGCGTCCCCAATAGTAGTGGCCCGAAAGAAGAATGGGAAGGTATGGACTACATACATCGGAAGGTATGGACTACAGGACTCTGAACAGGTACACCATCCCTGACCAGTATACTGTCCTGAGGACTGAAGACACGCTGGCCTGACTAAGTGGTGTGAAGTGGTTCAGTGTGCTGGACTTGAGGAGTGTATATTACCAGATCCCCATGAGTGAGGGTGACAAAGAGAAAATGGCATTTATATGTCCCCTGAGATATTTCCAGTTTGAAAGGACATCCCAGGGCATCTCGGGAGCTCCTGCAACCTCCCAGCGGGTCTTGCAGAAGATGGTGGGGGATATGAACTTGCTTGAGGTATTGGTATATCTGGATCACCTCATGGTATTTGGATCCACCTTGGAAGAACATGAAGCGAGACTGCTGAAGGTGCTGGGCCACCTGAAAGCTGAAGGGTTAAAACTTTCCCTGGTCAAGTGCCAGTTCTACCAAATGTCTGTTAGTTAAGTTGGTCACTTAGTCTCATGTATGGAGTAACTATAGATCCAGCTAAGATCGAGGTGGTTACCACATGGCCAAGGCCCCAGACTGTGAGTGCTCTGTGCTCCTTTCTCGGGTTCTGTGGTTACTATCAGAGGTTTGTGAAAGGCTACATGAAAGTGAGACACCCTTTGAATCAGCTTCTGTGCGGTTACCCTCCCTTGGGGAAGAAAAGGAAGGGGAGAAAAGGACAGGAGGGTGGAGAGTGTCTTAGCTCGTTGGAGCCCTTTGGACTGCAAAATGTGAGGAGGCCTTTCAGTGGGTGAAGGTGCTGTTGACCCAGGCACGACCCAGGCCCAACTCAGGCATGGATGGAGAGCGTACAAGGGAGCCAGCCAGATTCGAACTCTGGACCTCTCGCCCCGAAGTCCAGTGCTGATGCCACTACACCACCAGCCAGCATGTACAGCTCAGTACACTGGGTCAACTGCACAGAAATACATTATGCATTGAGACAGTGTACCTAATGGTATGCCTGGCTCTCACCATCATTGAGCACATCTACATGAAACACTGTTGCATGAAAACATCCATTATTAGGAGCACCCACCACCCAGGATATGGTCACTTCTCACTGAGGCCATCAGAAAGAAGGTACAAGAGACTCGCGGCTCACACTACCAAGTTCAGGAAGAGTTATTACTCCTCATCTGTCAGGCACTTGAAGCGAAGGAGCTAACTTCACTTGTTCCATCACTGAAATGTTCCCACAAGTGGACTCACTTTCAAGGATTCTTCATCTCATGTTCTCAATATCTATTGTTTATTATTTATTGATTTTCCTATTTGCACAGTCTGTTGTCATTTGCACACTTGTTGAACGCCCAAGGTGGTGCAGTCTTTCATTGATTCTCTTATGGTTGTTATTCTGTGGTTTTATTGAGTATACTGGCAAAAAATGAATCTCAGCTGGCATAAATGTACTTTGAGAACCTTGATCTTAATTATAGAGCAGAAACAAAAACAACATGCTGGTTAGATAGCATGTCTCTAAAATTGAGCAACTTTATACTTCCGGTTGAAGACTCTGTCACAATTGTCTTTGACAGAATTGGAGCAAATCTCCATGGATCATGGCTACTTAGTGTATAAGTGCTGCACTAAAACCATTCCATTCTTTGAGACAGAGGAAAGTGAGGTGGATATATTTGAGAATGTCTGAGCTGATCCTTGGCTCCCTTAAGGGATCTGGAACAAGGGCAGATGCGTGGAATTAGTCACTTATCTGCTTTCTAATCTTTAAAATCAAAGGTTTTAAAGACCAAAATGGAACATTCCTTGTATGTTCTCTGCTTGGTGGCTTTTCAAAGTCTCTGCTGCAGCAGGTCAGAGCATAAGGTTCTTCACAAAGCAAGCAGGACGACTGCACTCACATTAGGTTCTGTCATGGCTGATCATCCTGCTGCCACAGTAAGAAAGGAGAACATTTTGTTTCTTACATGACAGGCTGGGAATTCACAAAAGAAAATAACATATTCACCAAAAACAAACAATCCATTTTGGGACATATTCAGAGTCTCCGCAAATGATTAATCCCATCTCCCTTCCATAAATAAAAGAAAAATGCTTGTCAACCTCATACAAGTTCCTTCCCATCATTGTACAAAGGAACTCTTGAGTCTCCCTAGGAACAGCCATCAATGAGCACTTGAGACTAACTGGTCTTTCCAACTCTACTGAACTTAAATGTTTTTGATTGATTGTGTCAAATCATTTACTTCTACAAACAATTAATTTGTCCTTCTTTACAGCTGTGTACTGGAAATGACATTAAACAATCTTGACTATTGATGCTACGCATGCTTTTATAATTGCAGGGTTCTCAGATTATTTACTGTAATGTTAACTGTTAACTGCATATATAAAATGGCTTCTCTGTAGCAATATAATGAAATGGCTTCTTTGTAGGTAACTGATGAGGTAATGCTCTGTTTAGTTGAAAAGTTTGGGTTATAATTATTGATAACGGAGGAACTAACCAATGGTAGCAATCACAAGGAAATCTGCAGATGCTGGAAATTCAAACAACAACACACACAAAATACTGGTGGAACACAGCAGGCCAGGCAGCATCAATGGTAGCAATGTTGTTCTATCTGTATGTGTGGGAACCTGGAGTGAGTGCCCGGGTTTTTCGGGAGGAGAACCGAAGAGGAAGGACGTGCTGGATGTGCTCTGGTCGACCACCGAGGTTGGTCCCAGGCGGCGGGTCGAGGAGGCTGGACAAGATCAAATGGTGGACTTCGATAATTGAGCTCCAGCGGTTGTGCACAATCTGATTTAACTCTGATAAAATTTGGCGCCCTTTTCTTTCTTTTTATATTGTATCGCTATTAATTACCTAGTTCCAGTAAGATTTATAAAGTGCAATCTGTAAAACGTACATTGTGTGCTGACTGATATTGTATGTGCCAGTTTGTACCAGTAGGCATTACACAGCAAACAGGAAACACGGTTTGGCAGGTGTGCAGATTTTCCCTGAGACAAACACAAGCCGATAGCCCTAAGTGTTACATAATGTTGAAGTTATCTGTGATATAGACACTTGGTGATGCCAGGTGAAAATATTACTGCACTTGTGACATTAACCACAAAGTATCTCATCCACCCACTGTTTCATTTGCAATAGGCCAGTGGCAACACCGCTGATTTTTGCATAATGTTCACTCAGAAATATTGCTTATAATGTTCAGTGCTGCTGCTTCAGATTTTAAACTGCCTTGCTAAAATATATCTTCTTTACTTATTGGCTCTTTATTTTAATCCCATGTATGTTCTCACATTAATCATGAGATGATGAAGATCATTTGGCTCATTGGATCTAGTTCAAATTTATCGTTATCATTTGCAAAGATACACAGGGTGAAAATACAATCAAAGTTAGTTTTGCAGCATCAAAGTGCATTACAAGATGAGCATGTTAACATAAACTTTTATGAACATTAATTATGCATACACTGTAGCTGTCAGAGGAATCCCATTCCCCTTCTTATTAATCTGTAACCCATCTCCCAGATGCTTCTTCTACCTACAGTGCCTATAAAAACTATTCACTACTCCCCTTGAAACTTTTCAGGTTTTATTGTTTTACAACATTGAATGATAGTGGATTTAATCGTGCTTTTTTGACACAGATCAACGGAAAAAAAGACTCTTTTGTGCCAAAGTGAAAACAGATCTCTACCAAGTGATCTAAATTAATTACAAATATAAAACACAAAATAATTGATTGCATAATTATTCCCCCCCCCCCCTTCAAGTCAGATGCACCTTTGGCAGCAATTACGGCCTTGAGTCTGTGTGGATCGGTCTCTGTCAGCTTTGCACATCTGGACACTGCAATTCTTCCCCATTCTTCTTTACAAAACTGCTCAAGCTCTGTAAGATTGTGTGTGATCGTAAAGTGAACAGCCCTTTCCAAGTCCAGCCACAAATTCTCAATTGGATTGAGGCTTAGACTCTGTCTTGGCCACTCCAGGACATTAGCTTTCTTGTTTTTAAGCCATTCCTTTGGCTCAAGCTTGGGGTCATTGTCTTGCTGGAAAACAAATCTTCTCCTAAGTTGCAGTTCTCTTGCAGACTGCATCAAGTTTTCCTCCAGGATTTCCCATATTTTGCCACATTCATTTTACCCCCTATTTTCGCAAGTCTTTCAGGGCCGATTGCAGTGAAGCATCCCCACAGCATGAAGCAGCCACCACTGTGCTTCACAGTAGGAATGGTGTGTTATTGATAATGTGCAGCGTTTGGCTTATGCCAAACATAGCATTTAGTCTAATGGGCAAAAAGCACGATTTTGGTTTCATCAGACTATAGGACCTTCTTCCAGCTGACTTCACATGCCTTCTGGCAAACTCTAGCTGAAATTTCATCTGAGTTTTTTCAATAGTGGCTTTCTCTTTGTCACTCTCCCATAAAGCTGCAACTGGTGAAGCACCCAGGCAACAGTTGTTGTATGCACAGTCTCTCTCATCTCAGCCACTGAAGTTTGTAGCTCCTCCAGAGTTGTCATAGGTCTCTTGGTAGCCTCCCTTACGAGTCCCCTTCTTGCACAATCACTCTGTTTTTGTGGATGGCCTGCTCTAGGCAGATTTACAGCCATGCCATACTCTTTCTATACCTTGATGATTGACTTAACTGTACTCCAAGGGATATTCAGTGATTTGGAACTTTCCTTGTATCCATCTCCTGACTTGTGCTTTTCAATAACATTTACATGGAATTGCTTGGAGCATTCTTTTGTCTTCATGCTGTAGTTTTTGCCAGGACACTGACTCACCAGCATTTACACCTTCCAGATAATGTACAGGTATATTTTTACTACAATCGATTGAAACACTCTGACTGCACACGATGATCTGCATTTATCGAATTATGTGACTTCTAAAACCAATTGGCTGCACCAGTGATGATTTTGTGTGTCATATTAAAGGGGGGTGAATACTTATGCAATCAATTATTTTGTATTTTATATTTGTAATTATTATAGATAACTTTGTAGAGATCTGTTTTCACTTTGAGACAAAAGAGTCATTTTCTGTTGATCAATGTCAAAATAGCCAAATTAATTCCACTGTGATTCAATGTTGTAAAACAATAAAACGTGAAAACTTCCAAGGGTGCTGAATACTTTTATAGGCACTGTATTCATGTTATGTGTAACCTATAGTCAAAATTGAGATAAGAAACATAGAAAACATCCAGCACAATACAGGCCCTTTGGCCCACAATGCTGTGCCGAACATGTACTTACTTTAGAAATTACCTAGGGTTACCCATAGCACTCTATTTTTCTGAGCTCCATGTACCTATCCAAGAGTCTCTCAAGAGACCCTATCATATCCGCCTTCACCACCATCGCCGGCAGCCCACCACCCTCTGTGTAAAACACTTACCCCTGACATCTCCTCTGTACCTACTTCCAAGCACTTTAAAACAGTGCCCTCTTGTGCAAACCATTATTGTCACAAGTACATAGATATACAGGAGCATCTCGGGCACATAGCATTAGAGACGCAACATTCATGAGAAAAATATTAATTAAACACATACAAAATGACATTAAAAAGAGCACAATTAGAAAAACAAAAAGCAAGGCCCACTTTAGTACAAAGTGGTCATGTCTTGTTGCCAGATGTGCAGGATCATTCACAAACTGAAATGGTTAAAGGGAAGAAGCTGTTCTTGAACTTGGAGGTGTGGTACTTCAGGATTCTCTACTTCTTGCCCAATAGTAGCTGTGAGAAGATGTCAGGTCCCTGATTTATAATAGACGTTGCCTTGGTGAGACTCGTCTCATGTAGATACAAGTAATAGGGAGGGATGTGCCTGTGAAGTAGGGGGGAGTTGACACACCAAACTGGCATGTCTTTGGACATGGAGGAAACCAAGGCACCATGCAGGAACATGTAAACTCCTTGCAGACAGCATTGGAGGGCAAGACTTCACATGGCACCGGGGCTGTGAGGAAACAGCTCCATCTACTGTGCCACTGTGATGCCCAAACAAACAGAACACGTGCCTTTCACTGCAGCCTTCTTTAAAAAGCAAACTACTCAAATATACTTCAAATCTAATTGCAGTTGATATTTCTTTCAGGCCATATACCTAGAAGTGCCATTAAAATAGGCAAGTGGAGATGTATGCTAATACATGATAATGCTCACTGTATGACTCAGGAGAGATATGAATTCATTGGTGTTACTGTACTGAATTTAATTTTAATTTAGAGGTACAGCACGGCACAGGCCCTTCTAGCCCAATGAGCCCAGCAAACCCTAGCCTAATCATGAGATAATTTATAATGACCAATTAACCTACCAACTGGTATGTCTTTGGATTGTGGGAGGAAACTGGAGCACCCGGAGGAAACTCACACCATCATGGGAAGGACATACAAACCACACAGAAAGCATCTGCATTGAACTCTGAGCTTCAACGCCATGAGCTATAACAGCACCGCGCTAAAGTGCTAATTTTATATATTTGTCTTTACTTCCTTAATGTGACAATTTATCTTCAGTTTTCCCCAAAGAAACAAGCCTTCTTTTTAAAAAAAAGTAACTGGTAAAATTTGATGGCCTTGTTATTAATGCTTTAACTCACATTACATATAATTATTAACCCATTGAGTGGGAATCTTTGGTAAACAACCAGGTAATCATGAACACAAGAAGTTCTGCAGATGCTGGAAATCCAGAGTAACACACACAAAATGCTGAAGGAGCTCAGCATGTCAGGTAGAATCTATGGAGAGGAATAAACAGTCGACGTTTCGGGCCAAGACCCTTCATCACGTCTGGAAAGGAAGGAGAAAGAAGCCTGGATAAGGAAGAGAGGGGAAGGGAAGCAGTACAAGGTGGCAGATGATAGGTGAAACCAGGTGAGAGGGAAGGTGCGTGGGTGGAGAGGGTGCTTGAAGCAAGAAGCTGGGAGGTGATAAGTGGAAAAGGTAAAGGGCTAAAGAAGAAGGAATCTCATAGGAGAAGAGAGTGAGAGAAAGGAAAGTAGGAGAGGCACCAGAAGGAGATGATCGGCAGGTGAAGAGAGGAGAAGAGGCAAGAAGGTAGCCAGAATGGGGAATGGAAAGAGAAAGGGATGGGGTGAAATTACAGGAAGTTAGAGAATTTGAAGTTTGTGCCATCAGTTGGAGGCTACGCAGATGGAATATGATGTATCACTCCTCCAGCCTGAGCGTGGTCTCATCATGGCAGTTGTGGAGGCCACAGACTGACATGTTGGAATGGGAATGGGAAGGGGAATTAAAATAGTTAACACTGGGAAACCGTGCTGGCTACAGATGGAGCAAACCTTCCCCAATCTACGTCGAGTCAAATCAATTCTTTGAGAGATGCATGATTTCTGAAGAAGCTAATGAGCTAGTTGTATTTTTTTTATAAGTCTTCAAAGAATTTTCTTAATGGATTCCAGCTGAAAACTGTTCATGCTGTTCAAGAGAGATCAGTTTTTCTTACCACGGGTGTCCAGCTGAAAGCCACACTAAATCTAAAAATAAGACTATTTGGTATTGATTACTCTTCAATCAAAATTGGGAAGATCAAAGCCACAGCCTTCAGCTCTTCTCATAAATTTCACTCCCTGCTGCCAAATCCCTCCTCCTTTATAAATGTCATGTGAGTCAGATATTTCAAAGTCAGTCCCAATGCTGAAGAATTCTTACAAACTAGTTCCCAATTGGGTTAAAAACCATATTTGATTGCCATCGCACAGGTCAGCACTTGCTGTCCAGAGGTGTCAGGGAGGGGTGAAAGAGACATCAAGGCATGTCCAGTTACCTATATTTGGTAGAGAGACTTCTGACACAAGCATGATATTGCAGAGGTAGGGATGAAAATGGGCTACTTGTAGTTTGTCAAGTGTGCCAAGGGTCAGCTGGAGGTCGAAGTAAATTGGGCGGGAAGAATTTAAGGCTTCAATTGAAAGCCTCAGCACATTGCAGGGATAAAGATCTGTGGGTGGGTCAGGAACTGGATCTTCAGCTCTGAGAAAGTGGATCACAGGGTAGGAAAATGGGAAGGAGATTAAGTAGTAGTTGGAATGTGGGGCAGTGCTGGGGAGCAGAAAGGATTGAAGGTAAGTAATTAACTTACCTAATGGATTCCATCTGGCAGGATGGCATAGCAGAGCAGTTCTAGAGCTGAAATGTCACAGTTCCGGCGACGGATCTTCAATTCTGACCAAAGGCGCTGTTTATGTAGGAGCTTCCATGTTGTCCTTGTGACCTTGTGGGTTTCCCAAATGAGGTCTGGTTTCCTCCCACATCCCAAATCCTATAGGTTGATAGGTAATTGGCCATTGTAAATTGCTCTAGTATACTTGTGAGAGGTAATACCTGGGTGGAGTTGATGGGGAACTGGGGAGATTAAAATTTGATTAGTGTTGTGTTAGTGGTCGGTGTGGACTCAGCAGGCTGAAAGGCCTATCTCTGACTGATTCCATCTTTCCTTGTTGCTTCAATTATCAACACAATCAGAATCACTAACACCAGCTGCAACAAGATCCAGACCTTCCTCAACAAATGCCTCCGGTAGATCCTCCACCTCAAGTGGTACGACAGAGTGTCAAACCTAGACCTACGGAAGAGAGCAAACCAAGAGCCCATTGTATTCCAGATAAGGAGGAGGAAGTGGAGATGGGTCGGTCACACCTTGAGGAAGCCAGTCGAAGGTCACTCGATAATCACTCGAATGGAATCCACAAGGGAAGAGAAGAAGAGGTCGCCCAAAGCAAGCCTGGAGGCGTAGGCTTTTGGATGAACTGAAAGCCGCCGGCCAAACTTGGGAGACTGCAAAAACATCTGTTAGAGATCGCAGGAAGTGGAGGACTTTTGTTGAGGCCCTATGCTCCATAAGGAGCGAAAAGGATTAACGTAGTATCAACACAATCATATTAGCAACACAGAAGTGATTAAAACCTGAAAATGGCTATGTTTTTCCTGGAATACCACAAAATGACATAGCAATGTTTATTATCAACACACCCCACAAGATGCTGGAGGAACTCAGCAGGTCAGGCAGCATCCATGGAAATGAATAAACAGTTGACGTTTCAGGCTGAGACCCTTCTTCAGGATTTGGATTTGAAGTTCCAGCATCTGCAGACTTTCTCATGTGTATAATGCTCAATATCATGCTTTTTAATTTAATTGATTTTTAATCACAGGATTCTGAAAAAATTTATGCCATGCTGTCCTTCAACAAGTTCCATCTTTTTCACTCCTCTCCTAAATTCTCACTATTCGCTTGTTCTACTCCATCCATGTAAACTATCCTTGCATCCCCTCTCTTTCATAATAGCCACAACTATCTGTTGCTCCTTTTCACCAATATCTCCAGAAATACCTCTACTTGGGTATCAACAATGCTTCACCTTCTAAAACATGGCTGGTTTTAACTGTGGTTTTAACTCCAGTCCTGTTTCGACCCGAAACATCAACTCCTTTCTACAGATGCTGCCTGATGGGCTGAGTTCCTCCAGACTTCTGGGTGTGTTACTTTGGATTTCCAGCATCTGCATACTTCCACGTCTTCGTGGTCTTAACTTGGCAGGATCAATACTGAGGGAATGCTTCTCCTCTCAAATGACAGAAGATCTACAGATGCTGGAAATCTGAGCAACACACACAAAATGCTGGAGGAACTCAGCAGGCCAGGCAGCATCTATGGAAAAGAGTACAGACAATGTCTCGGGCCAAGACCCTTCGGCAGGACTGGAGAAAAAAGGATGAGGAGTAGATTTAAAAGGTGGGGGGAGGAGAGAGATGAGCACAAGGTGAGCAGCGAGAGAGGGTTAGAAAGAGTGTTTCTTCTAATGGGAAACATAGAAATGGTGGGAATTGTCTTCAGTATGAGATTGCCCATTTAAGACTAAGCCAATGAGAAACTTCTTCTCTGAGTGGATAAGGAATCGTTGGAATCTGCTACTTATAATCCACTGTGGATGAAAAGTATATCCAATATTAGGGTAGGTAGATATTTAGATTTCAAAGCAATTATGTACAGCTGACTGGGAAGTAGGTTTGAAGCCAATGATTATATCAACTACACAAAGCATTCAGAATATGGCAGATTTTGTTCCTGATGCCAAATTACATAAACTCCATATAGTGATGGAAATCAGTGATCAAAAACAGCAATTGTTAGAAATGCTCAAGAAGAAAGAAAATTATAATTAGCTCCATCTGAGTGGGCTGAATATTTTTTTGCAATGAAGATATACAAGAACATAGAAATCTACAACACATTACAGGCCCTTCAGCCCACAACATTGTACCGACCATGTAACTTACTCTAGAAATTGCCAAGAATTACCCTACCACATAGCCCTCTATTTTTCCAAGCTCCACGTACCTATCTAAGAGTCTCTTAAAAGACCCTATTGTATCTGCCTCCACCACCATCATTGGCAGTGCCTTCCAAGCATCCACTCCTCTCTGTGTGAAAAACTTACCCCTGACATCTCCTCGGTACCTACTTCCAAGCATCTTAAAATTATGCCCCTCATGTTAGCCATTTCAGTTCTAGGAAAAAGCCTCTGGCTATCCACACAGTCAATGCCCTCATCATCATCCCCTCTGTTAGGTCGCCTCTCATCCTCCATTGCTTCAAAGAGAAAAGGCCAAGTTCACTCAACCTAATCTCATAAGGCATACTCTCCAATCTAGGCACCATCCTTGTATCTTTCTATAGTATCCACATCCTATCTGTAGTGAGGTGACCAGAACTGAACACAGTACTCCAAGTGGGGACTAACGAAGGTCTTATATAGCTGTAACATTACCTCACAGCTCTTGAACTCAATCCCATGGTTGATGAAGGCCAACACAACATTTACCTTCTTAACAACTGTCAACCTGCACAGCAGCTTTGAGTGTCTTATGGACATGGACCCCAAGATCTCTCTGATCCTCCACACTGCCAAGAGTCTTACCATTAATACTATATTCTGTCTTCAAACTTAACCTACCAAAATGAACCACTTCACACTTATCTGGGTTGAGTCCATCTGCCATTTCTCAGATCAGTTCTGCATCCTATTGATGTCCCGCTATAACCTCTGACAACCCTCCAGACTATCCACAATATCCCCAACCTTTGTGTCATCAGCAAACTTACTAACCCACCCTTCTACTTCTTCATCCACTTCATTTGCAAAAATCACAAAGAGGAGGGGTCCCTCAACAGATTGCTGCAGAACACCACTGGTCACCAACCTCCATGTAGAATACAAACCATCTACAACCAGCTTCTGTGGGCAAGCCAGTTCTGGATTCACAAAGCAAGGTCTCCTTGGATCTCATTCTTCCTTACTTTCTGAGTGAACCTTGCATGAGGAACCTTATCGAATGCCTTACTGAAATCCATATACACTACATCCACTGCTCTACCTTCATCAATGTGTTTTGTTACATCCTGAAAGAATTCACTTAGGCTTGTAAGGTATGACCTGCCCTTGGCAAAGCCATGCTGACTATCTCTAATCAGATGATATCTCTCCAAATGCTTATAAATCCTGCATCTCATGATCTTCTCCAGCAACTTGCCTACCACCGAAGTAATTTCCTGAATTATCTCTACTCCCTATCTTGAACAAGGGAACAACATGAGCAATGCTCCAATCCTCCAGAACTTCTCCTGTTCCCTTTAATGATGCAAAGATCACTGCCAGAGACTCAGCAGTCCCCTCCCTCGCCTCTCACAGTAGACTGGGGTATATCTTGTCTGGTCCCGGCGACTTATTTAACTAAACATTTTACAAAAGCTCTAGCACATCCTCTTTCTTAATGTCTATATGTTCAAGCATGTCAGTCCACTGTAAGTCATCCCCACAATTTCCAAGGTCCTTTTCCCCTAGTGAATACTGAAGCAGAGTATTCATTAAGTACCTCTGCTACCTCCTCCAACTCCATGGACACATTTCTTCTATCGCACCTGATTGATCCTATTCTCACATGGCTCATCATCTTGCCCTTCACATACTTGTAGAATTCCTTGGGGTTTTCTTTAATCTTGCCCGCCAAGGCCTTCTCATGGCCCCTTCTAGCTTTCCTAATTTCATTCTTAAGCTCCTTACTGGCAACCTTGTAATTTTCTGGAGCTCTATCAGTACCTAGTTTCTTGAACCTTTTGTAAGCTTTTCTTTTCTTCTCAACTAGATTTTCCACATCCTTTGTACACCATGGTTCTTTTATCCTACCACCCTTTCCCTGCCTCAATGGAACATAGCTATGTAGAATACCACATGAATGTTCTCTGGAATTTCCCACATGCTGTGTACGTACATCTACTGATGCTTCTGGACAAATCATCAGTGATGTTCCTGGAATCAATGGGTGTTTCGTGTCTTTCAACATCATACACCCTCCTCCAGGTGACCCAGACCCCAGATGGCTAGCTACTTATGACTCCATGGCTCCTCTCTCTTGAGCCACCGTCATCTTGACGCCCTCTCTGCCACATCGTTGGTGTTGTGGATGGCTGTTTCCACAGTGAAGTCATGTTAGCTGCAGGCCATTTGATCCACCTCCTGAGAGACTTGATATTAGAGGGATCAGTTTGCAACACTTGGAGGTTCCAGGCACTATGGGGTGACTCCGGGCCTGGCTCCTCCTTCGTCTCACCAGGTTGGACACCTGCGTGCTGTGTTGCTCCTGCTCCCGCCGGACACTTCATCCTCGCTTGGTGGACCTTCAAGCCGCGATTGTTCTTGCAGATTTTGCCACGTGCACACTGCTTCCTCATAGTCATTTGTTCATTGCCTGGGTCTGTTGCCGTCGTGTCTGTCCGACTAGGGTGCTCATCCTCCCCCCCTTGGGCACCCCCGGGGGTATCTTTCCCTTAGATTCATTGTAGTTTTTGTGTGGGTCCTCCTCTCAGATTGGGTTGCCAGCCCGTTCTTCCCTGGTTGCTGTCTCTCCGAGCTGTCACTGACTCTCCAGTCGTCACCACTCTTTTCGTGGTTGCCACCCAGTCTTTCCCGGCTGTCACTGATAAACTCAGGGTGTAAGCTGTGTGCATACATCTACTGATGCCTCTGGACATCATCAGTGATGTTCCTGGAATCATCAGGTGTTTTGGGTCTTTCAACATCATACACCCTCCTCCAGGTGATCCAGCTGGGGCTGATCAGATGGCTAGCTACATGTGACTCCATGGCTCCCCTCTCTTGAGCCACAGCCATCTTGAGGCCCTCTCTGCCCCATCGGTGGTACACAAATGGCTCTCCTCTTCCTCTCTCCCTCAATGCCCAAATTGCTGAAGGCTCTGGCTAAGGAACAGGCTGTGAATCCCCTACAACCAACTTCCACTGGGAGACACCTCGATCTCCAACCAGCCTGCTGGCAGTTGCTGACCAGTCCTGCATACTTAGATAGCTTCCTTTCAAAGGCCTCTTCCAAGTGATCTTCCCATGGGACTGTCAGCTCCAGCATCACCACCTGCTTCGTAGACTCAGACACAAGGACAACGTCTGGTCACAGGGTGGTGGCTGCGATATGGTCGGGGAACCTCAGCTGCCATTTGAGGCCCACCAACAGCTGCCAGTCCCTTGCAGAGGTCAGGATACCTGCCGATGTTCTTTTGGCGGGTATTGGCTACTCCACAGTTCTGACAAAGGCAATGGTCTCCTTGGAGGGTCGGGACCGTTTCGCCCACTCCACTCCTGCGCTGATGGCTTCAGCGATGGTCTTCAGGACCTGATCATGCCTCCATCGGTACTGTCCTTCACCCAGTGCCCTTGTTTAGCCGCTGAGGATGTGCTCCAGGGTTCCTTGCTTGGAACACAGTGGGCACGCAGATGACTCTGCTTTGCCCCATGTGTGCAAGTTTGATGGGCTTGGAAGCACATCATATACTGCCTGAATGAGAAATTGGATGTGGTGTGGCTCAGCTTTTGAAAGCTTCGGATCACTCCAGTCCCTGTACTGTACCACTTCTCTGGCTCTTGTTACTTTGAATTCCTCCTCCAGGGATTTGAAGGGCCGTTGCAGTTTATTGTGGTGTCCATGGAGTGCGATGCTGCTCAGGCTCCTCGGCAGCCCCACCCATCTTCTGAGGTGCTTACTGACCCACCTCTCTAAGGTTTCGACTGTCGAGATCGGAACTACATAGACAAGGAGGGCCACAGGATTCTGGGAAGAATGTCATGCTGATACACCCAGGCTTTGAACATCTGCTCCCATGTTCCTGCCTAATAGCACCATATTTCCCCCTACCCCAAACAAATGCTTTTCCAAATTGTCTGCTCTTATCCTTCTCCTGCGCTATGGTAAATGAGATTGTGTTGTGATCACTACCTCCAAAATGCTCTCCCACCAAGAGATCTGACACCCGACCAGGTTCATTTCCCAATACCTGATCAAGTACAGCCTCTCCTTTAGTTGTCTTATCTACATATTGTGTCAAGAAACCTTCCTGAACACACTTAACAAACTCCATCCCATCTAAACTCCTTTCTATAAGGAGATGCCAATCAATATTAGGAAAGTTAAAATCTCCCATCACAACAACCCTATTATTATTGCACCATTCCAGAATTTGCCTCCCTATCTACTCCTCGGTATCCCTGTTATTATTGAGGGGTCTATAAAAAAACACCTAATAGAGTTATTTCCCCCTTCCTGTTTCTGACTTCCACCCACATGGACTCAGTAGATAATCCCTCAGTGACTTCCTCCTTTACTGCAGCCGTGACACTATCCCTGATTAGCAATGCCATGCCCCCACCTCTATTGCCTCCCTCACTGTCCTTTTTGAAACATCTAAAGCCTGCACACTCATCAGCCATTCCTGTCCCTGAGACATCCAAGTCTCTGTAATGGCCACAACATCATAGTTCCACGTATGCTCAAAGTCCATCCACAGGATGGCAGATTTATGGGAATAACTATGCTCTTAGTTTACCCCCAATTTGAAAACTACCCTAGCTAAGAAGTACATGTTCTTTCATTGTTAGACATAGTACAGCATGGGAACAGGCCCTTCAGCTCATAATGCCTGTGCTGGCCACAATGCCATTTTAAACTAATCACATCTAGTTGTAGCCGGTCTATACCCGCTATCCACCAGCTTGTTCATGGGCCTCTCAAGTGTATCCTATCTACCTTCATCACCTCCCCCTGATATATGCCCAGTCACCTACCACTCGATGTGTAAAAATATTAGGTCAAAGTCATGGACATTAAAGCACAAATTTAATTAGGACCACAGATTCTGCAACTTAACAGCATCTAGGCTTAGCCTTCACAGTGGTTTTGGAGCACCCTTCAATCCACTCAAGAGAAGAAATTTCTCCTTGGCTCAGTCATAAAGGGATAAATTCTGATATGAAACCGATGCCCAATGGTTCTAGTTTACTCAGCAAAAGAAACATTCTTTTAGTATTGACCCAGTTAAGATTCCAGGGGATCCATTATCAAGGACCTCCAGCACCCAGGGCATGCCCTTTTCTCACTGTTACCTTCAGGTAGGAGGTACAGAAGCCTGAAGGCACACAGTCAGAGATTCAGGAACAGCTTCTTCCCCTCTGCCATCCAATTCCTAAATGGATATTGAATGGACACTGCCTCACTTTTTTTTAATATACAGTATTTCTGTTTTTGCATGTTTTTCTATTCAATATATGTAATTGGTTTACTTGTTTCTTTATTTATTATTATTTTTTATTTTATTATTTTTTCTCTCTGCTAGATTATGTATTGCATTAAATTGCTGCTGCGAAGTTAACAAATTTCATGTCACATGCAGGTGATAATAAACTTGATTCTGATCCTTCTGTTGTGACGAGATCATGACATGTCATTCTAAATCCCTTACAGTCTAGGTTCGTTTTGATTAAACATTCCTCAATATTTCTCTTAATTTATGTTGGTGTTCCTCATTCTTCTCCCAAGAGTGAATCTCCTTCACATTAAGATGTCCATTCTAAAGTCCTGAACTAGGCTCAGATAACAGCACTCTCATCTTCAATTCCACTGATCAATGGTTCACCCCTGAATTATTTCCTCAGAAATACATAACAACAGCCAAAGCTCATAGAAAAATTAACATTTAACGATGAGTGTAGCTATTAATGTCAAGAGGCAACCAAGAGAGAATCTGCAGATGCTGGAAATCCAAGCAACACAACAGACACAAAATGCTGGAGGAACTCAGCAGGCCAGGCAGCATCCATGGAAAAAAGTACAGTCAACGTTTCGGGCCGAAACCCTTCGGCAGGACTGGAGAAAAAGATGAAGGGTAGATTTGAAAGGTGGAGGAGGGGAGAGAGAAACACAGGGTGATAGGTGAAACCTGGAGGGGGAGGGATGAAGTAAGTAGCCGGGAAGTTAATTGGTGAAAGAGATGCAGGGTTGGAGAAGGGGGAGTTTGATAGATGATGATAGAAGGCCATGGAAGAAAGAAAAGGGGGAGGAGCACCAGAGGGAGGCGATGGGCATGCAAGGAGATAAGGTGAGAGAATGAAAAGGGGATGCGGATTGGTGAAGGGGAGGGAAAGGAGAAGGGCCACTACTGAAAGTTCAAGAAATCAATGTTCATGCCATCAGGTTGGAGGCTACCCAGACAGAATATAAAGTGTTGTTCCTCCAACCTGAGTGTGGCCTTATCACAACAGTACTGGAGGGCATGGATTGACATATCAGAATGGGAACGGGAATTGGAATTAAAATGGGTGGCCACTGGGAGATCCCGCTTTTTCTGGCAGATGCAGTGTAGATGCTTGGCTAAGTGGTCTCCCAACCTATGTCGCATCTCAGCGATGTACAGGAGACCACACTGGGAGCACTGCATACAGTACGTATATGACCCCAACAGACTCAAAGGTGAAGTGTCGCCTCAACTGGAAGGACCATTTGGGGCTTTGAATGGTAGTGATGGAGGAGGTGTAGGGGCAGGTGTAACACTTCAGTCCTGACGAAGGGTCTCGGCCTGAAACGTTGACTGCTCATTTCCACGGTTGCTGCCCGACCTGCTGAGTTCCTCCAGCTTGTTTGTGTGTGTTAACACTTGTTCCGCTTGCAAGGGTAAGTGCCAGGAGGGAGATCAGTGAGGAGGGATGAATGGACAAAGGAGTTACGGAGGGAGCGATCCCTGTGGAAAGCAGAAAATGGAGGGGGGAGGCGAGGGAGAAATATGCTTGGTGGTGGGATCTCATTGGAGATGGCGGAAGTTACAGAGAATTATGTGCTGGGCACAGAGGCTGGTGGTAGGTGAGGAGAAGGGGCACCCTATCCCTGCTGGGGTGGTGGGAGGATGGGGTAAGAGCAGACGTGCACAAAATGAAAGAAATGTGCTTGATGGTAGTGTTGATGGTGGAGGAAGGGAAGCCCCTTCCTTTGAAAAAGGAGGATATCTCCTTCATTCTAGAATGAAAAGCCTCATCCTGAGAGCAGGTGTGGTGGAGATGGAGGAATTTAGAGAAGGGGATGGCATTTTTAAAAATAACAGGGTGGAAAGAGGTATAGTCCAGGTAGCTGTGAGAATTCATGGGTTTATAATAGACATCAGTAGATAGAGACAGTGAGAATGAGAAAGGGGAGGGGAGAAATAGACCAGGTAAATTTGAAGGTAGGGTGGAAGTTGGAGGCAAAGTTAATGAAGTCGACGAGCTTAGCATGGGTGCAGGAAGCAGCACCAACGCAGTTGTCACTATAGTATAGGAAAAGTGGGGGACGGACACCAGTATAGACTTGGAACATTGACTGTTCCACGAAGCTGACAAAAAGGCAAGCATAGCTGGGACCCATGCGAGTGCCTATGGCTACATCTTTTGTTTGAAGGAAGTGGAAGGAGCCAAAGGAGAAATTTTTAAGAGTGTCAAGGGGAACCCTGGTTTATCCCAGGAGTCCTTACATTCTCTCTCAATACCTCTGGAAGAGTGGAGGCTTCTACACTGGAGATGAGAAACAATGGCCTCCCCATACTCAAACACTGAAAGAATGCAAAGATGGATATGTTCCTGACGCGTGGTCAGGAACTCTGTTAGGCCCCAAAGGTCACCTACATCCCAATGAGTCCAGAAGGTTAGAACACATGGGATCCAGGGTGAGTTAGCCAATTAGTTGCAAAACTGGTTTGGTGTGAAGAGGCAGAGGGTAGTAGTGGACCTGTTGTGTACTATAACAATTACTGCTGAGTTTACTGTTGTTTGCTACATGCTGCATGTTACTGATTTGAATAAGAATGTATTTGGTGTGATCAGCAAATATGAGGCAGACCTAAAACTGTACAGCTTTCTGTACTGGATTCTCGTACGTCTGCCTTCACATATGTTGAAGCAACCTGAAGTCTTACAATGGAAAATTAGTGAAAAAAGAAAGAAAGTCTTGTTTGAAAGTAAAAGAGATGAATTTCTGATGGTGCCAAGGCATCCCGACTTGTGCAGAAGATTTCATTGCTCTGGGACAATGCATTATTCAACTGGGGAATGTCAGAGGTAAGTGTTCTATTAAGAGAGTGGTGAGTGCTTGGAATGGCCTGTCAGGGTGGTGGTAGAGGCAGATACATCATGGGCATTTACGAAATTCTTAGAATCATCCATGGACGATAAAAAATGGAGGGCTATGTAGGAGGTGAAGTTTAGGTTGATCTTAGAGAAGTTTATAAGTTCAGCAAAACATTGTGCACCAAAGAGCCTGTACTGTGCTCTAGTGTTCTACGTTCGATGTTCTACTCACTACCTTCTTCACGGTCTTATCCAGTTCAATGTTTGGCTGCACCACTGCCCCGCTCCTTTCCTCCTACTGCCCCTGATGAATCAGAATCAGAATCAGGTTTATTATCTCCGGCATGTGTCATGACATTTGTTAACTTAGCAGCAGCAGCTCAATGCAATACATAATCTAGAAGAAAAAAGAAAATAATAATAAATAAGTAATTCAATCACAGTATACATATATTAAATAGATTAAAAATCATGTAAAAAAACAGAAATATATTAAAAAAGTGCGGTAGTATTCAAGGGTTCAATGTCTGTTTAGGAATTTCTAAATGTGGTATTTCCTGACAAATGAGATATCTTCTCACTTACCTTATAAACTAAGGTATTTTGTATTTTGTCTCTGAGCTGAAACCCACTTCTCCTGAATGCTTTTAAGATTACAGTACGCAGAAAGCAGGTGATCTGTTGCAATCATTGTTTGGCTTGGAGGTGGTGCTCCATCTAGTGGGTGCATACAAGAGTGACATCCTTGGCAACTGACAAGGTGGATAATATTCAGCAAGAAGCATTTCATTTAAAACAGGGTTCCTCAGTTTTAACTCAGTTTTGTCAATGGAGTGATGGCCATTATCAATGCTAATACAAGCTCACCTCTTTATTCTAAGTCAGTTTCATTTTTTAGAAGAAGATGGCGCCAGCGTACAACACAACTTCCTTCAGATGGTTTACAAAACAACTTCTTTCACTTCTTTTCCATCTTCCTTTTCTTTCAAATGTGGTTGTACTACTGTTGGAGTCTGTGATCTACATGTTGGTGGTGTGTTTTCAGGCCAATTGAGCGATCTGGCGCTTTGCTGTCTCTGTAGAGGTTCCATGAGGTTTCAAGCAAAGCGTGCAGCCTGGAGTTGGGGTGGGAGCCAATGATTGACTCCATTTCTCTCTGATTGAAGCATCAAGGAAGGTTGAATTCAACGAGAATGAGAGCAGAAGGTGGGAGGTGCTCAGGCCCGTCCACCAGTCTCTCACTCATTGCTGCCGGACGAAGGTCTCTGCGTACAATATACATAGATCTATATATGTATATAGATAGACAGATAGATAGACAGATATATATCTCCCACTCTCGCTCAAAGCTGCCATCATGGGCAAGGTTTGATCGATGTGGTTTCATTGTTTTGTGGCTGTCTGTGAGAAGAGAAATCTCAGGGTTATATACTTCATACATACTCTGATAACAAATGTATTTGACACTAGATGTTAAAGATGCATGTAAAGGGGGGTTTCTTTTTCTTTGTTACTGCGTATGTTAATCAAAATGGCTTCTTTGTTTTGTTAAAAGTAGGAATGCTTTGTTGCGAGAGAGTGCTGGAAGCTTGTTTGGGTTAAAATTTACTGATAACGAGAATTGTAATCCTTTGTAAACCAATTGGGACTAATGTTGTTCTTTCTTCTGAGTCTGTAAGCTATTGTTGGCGGGCTTTTGGGGAGATCGGCGTGAGGGGGTGAGAGAGAGAGGATGCGATGCTGTAAACTGGGCGAGGAACGGACCCCAAGCGTGGGTCCGAGGCCAGGAGGTATCCCGAGGAGAGGAGACGAAGATAGATGTGCTTGGTTGACCACTTCGGATGGTCCTGAGCTGTGAGTCGAGGAGTTCGGAGGGGATCGAATGGTGGCCAGAAGACTTCAGTAATTGAGCTCCAACGGTTGTGTATGAAGTGGTTTGGACTTTGATAAGTTTGGCACCTTTTCTTTATTTTCTTTTCCTTCATATATACTGTATGGTTATTAATCAGTTATAGTAATCTTTATAAACTGTAATCATTTAATCGCATATGGTGTCCTGTTTGTTCTTTGGTGAGGCGGGGACATCACACAGCATCCACAGAAGCTGATTATGCAGTTTGGCGGGGCCGAAGGCTGCTCCCCCTACACGAGAACGAGCTGAGTGAGCCTGAGGCGACCCAGGGGGTTACATGCATAAAGGTGCATCCACCTGGATAACAGACTTGAGTGGAGCACCAACACAGAGGCTGTGTACAAGAAGGGCCAGAGTCACCTCTACTTCCCGAGGGGACCAAGGTCCTCCGGAGTATGCAGGCCTCTCCTTCACATGTCCTACTAGTCTGTTGTCACCAGTACAATCTTCTATGTGGTGGTGTGCTGAGGCAATGGCATCAACACGGGTGATGCCAACAGGCTCAATAAACAGATTAGAAAGGCTGGCACTTGAGGCTGTGGTAGAACAAAGGACCCTACGGAAAACACTGGCAACTCTGGACAATGTTTCTCATCCTCTGCATTGGCTGAACAGAGAAGCATTTTTATTGATAGACTAAGCCAACTGCGCTGCTCCAAAGAGTACTAAATGAGGTCACTCTCACCCTCAGCCATTAGGCTCTACAATGAGTCAAGCTACAGCTGGGGAAGTGATGACACCCTCCCGTTAGACTGTTTGAGGGAACTTATATTTTTATTCTTTCTTACTTCACTTCTAGTATTTGTATATCTGTGCACTTATAATGCTACCATGACACTGGAATTTCCCTTGGGAGTATTTAAATATCTATCTTAGAATCTTGAATCTCATCGGCTTTCTAACTTGTGTTGGTAAAGGCTGGCTCATGGTTCTCATGGATTCCAGTAAAAGCCATCATTATATATTTTGCTACGTGCATCTCTTCAACACATTTTTCAGTATCACTGGACAGATTCCCCTTTGGAATGGACTATTGACTCTTTCTCAGGATTCAATGTCAGCATATTCCCACAAGGGTGAATAATTAGGACAGCAAATTCCAGGAACCTTGCATATTAAGGGACATTGAGAACTGGTTTAAAAACAAGTTTACTGAACATACAGAGAACTGAAATATAGGAATCCATTCAGGAGTATGGAAAATGTGTACGTCTGCGTGGAACATTTCACCTCAAAAGAACGTGGATGGCAGAAATGGAGCCTGAAATGATCCAGTTTCATTAAAGCATCTTATGTGAAGTCAGATGGCATAAACTGATCAAACAGGAGGAAATCTCCAGATGCTGGAAATTCAAACAACACACACAAAATGCTGGTGGAACACAGCAGGCCAGGCAGCATCTATAGGGAGAAGCACTGTCGACGTTCGTCCTGACGAAGGGTCTTGGCCCGAAACGTCGACAGTGCTTTTCCTTATAGATGCTGCCTGGCCTGCTGTGTTCCACCAGCATTTTGTGTGTGTTGTTGGCATAAACTGATACTGGAAACGTTCAAGGCACTCAGCAGGGCAAGATGAAAAACAGAGGAAACATTTCAGGTTGAAGGTTTGTCACAGAACAGGGAAGGAGATAAAAGAAGCTTGTGAAGTTGTAAGGAAGGTAGGAGAGGGGTAAATAGGATGTAACTATAGGGATAAGGTTCTTAGTCAATGAATGGATGGGAATAGGTAGAGAGGGAGTACACGGACAAAAGAACACATACAACAGAGCATAGGAGCAGCAAGCCCCTTCAGGTTAAGCAGGGCATACTCTGAGAGAAAAGAGAAACAAAGGGGAGTGGGAAGCAACTGAGCTAATATCACAGAGCTGAAACTGGGAGGAGGGGTGAAGTAAAGAGCTGGGAAGTTGATTTCTGAAAGAGATATAGGGCTAGAGAAGGGGAAATTTAATAGGAGAGGACAGTAGGCCATGCAAGAAAGAAAAGGGGGAGGAGCAGCAGAGGGAGGTGATGGGCAGGTAAGGAGATAAGGTGAGAGAGGGAAAAAGGGGATGGCAAATGGTGAAGTGGGAGAGGAGAGGTGGAGGCATTACTGGAAGTTTGAAAAATCGATGTTCTTACCATCAGGTTGGAGGCTACTCAGATGGAATATAAGGCGTTACTCGTCCAACCTGAGTGTGGCCTCATAGCGACAGTAGAGGAGGCCATGGATGGACATGATGGAACAGGAATGGGAAGTGAAATTGAAGTAGGTAGTGACTTTTTCAGGTAGACACAGTGTAGGCGCTCGGCAATTGGTCTCCCAATCTACATCAGGTCTCACTGATATACCGGAGGCCACACCAGGAGCACCAGACACAGTAAGTGACTCCAACAGACTCACAGATGAAGTATCTCCTCAACTGGAAGGACTGTTTGGGGCGCTGTATGGTATTGGGGGAGGAGGTGTAGGGGCAGGTGCAGCATTTGTTCCACTTGCAAGGATAATTGTCAGGAGGGAGTTCAGTGGGGAGGGATGAATGGACAATGGAGTTACAGGGGGAGCAATCCCTGTGGAAAGCAGAAAATAGGGGGTTGAGGGAAAGATGTGTTTGGTGGTGGGACCCCGTTGGAGATGGTAGAAGTTACTGCAAATTATGTGCTGGACACAGAGGCTGGTGGGATGGTGGGTGAGGACAAGATGAACCCTATCCCTGGCAGGAGGATGGGGTGAGGACAGACATGCACGAAACTGAAAAGATGTGGTTAAGGGCAGCATTGATGGCGCAGGGAGGAAAGACCCTTTCTTTGAAGAAGGAGGACATCTCCTTCTTTCTGATATGAAAAGCCTCCTACTGAGAGCAGATGCAGTGAAGACGGAGGAATTTGAAGAAGGGGATGGTGTTTTTACAAGTGACAGGGTGGAAAGTGGTATGGTCCAGTTAGCTGTGAGAGTTAGTGGGTTTATAGCAGACATCACTGGATAAGCTGTTTACAGAGATGGAGACAGAGAGATTGAGAAAGGGGAAGGAGGTGTTGGAAATGGACCAGGTAAATTTGACTTTCCCTTCCTGAAGTCCAAAACCAATTCCTTGTTCTTACTGGTATTGAGTGCAAGGTTGTTGCTGCATCAGCACTCAACAAGCTGATCTATTTCACTCTTATACACCTCTTCAACACCAACCAAAATTCTGCCAACTATAGTTGTGTCATTGGCAAATTTATCAATGGTGTTTGTGTTGTGCATGGCCACACGAACGTGGGCATAAGTATGCATCCTTGAGGTTTGCCAATGTTGACTGCTGGTGAGGAGGAGATGTCATTTCCAATCTGGACCGACTGAGGTCTCCTGGTAAGGAAGTGAAGGATCCAGCTGCAGAGGGAGGTACAATTGCCCAGATTTCGAAACTTGATGATTAGAACTGCAGGTATGATTACATTGAACACTGAGCTGTAATCAATAAACAGCATCCTGGTGTAGGTATTAGTATTGCCCAGGTGATCCAAGGCCAAGTGAAGAGTCAATAAGATTATTGATACAGATATAGCTTAACTCAGACAAGAGCAGAGTGTTGTACTTTAAGAAGTTAAATCAGGGTAGGACATACAAGTACATAGTTCCATAGAAGTGACAAGAGTAGTGAGGAAGGCATTCAACACTCGTCTTCATCATGTTATAACCATGTACAGTAGTTATAACTAGTTGGTGAGACCGAGCTTGGAAAATCATGTGCAGATTTGATTATGTAGCTATAGGAAGGATGTAATTCAATTGAAAGGGTACAGGATAGATTCACAAGGATGTTACTGGGGCTAGAGTGCTTGAATTATGAGGAGAGGATTTTTTTTTCTCTCTGTAGTTTTACAGACTGAGGGGTAACATCATGGTGGTAATTAACATCATATGAAGGGCAAAGATAAGGTAAATAGTCACTGTAGTTGCCAGGGTGGCTAGTCCAGATTTAATATGAAAAGGGATCATTAATGAGTTTAACATCCAAGGATACACATTGTACTGTAATATCAGACAGGAAAGCAAAGGGGGTGGTTGAACAAAGGGAACTATGGAGCTATGAGGGAGGAGCTGGCCAAAGTTCAATGGAACAATACCCTAGCAGGGAAGACAGTGGAACAAAAATGGCAGGTATTTCTGGGAATAATGCAGAAGGTGCAGGATCGGTTCATTCCAAAGAGGAAGAAAGATCCTAAGGGGAATAAGGGGCGGCCATGGCTGACAAGGGAAGTAAAGGGCAGTATAAAAATAAAAGAGAAGAAGTATAACATAGCAAAGATGAGTGGCAAACCGGAGGACTGGGAAGCTTTTAAAGAGCAACAGAAGATAACAAAAAAGGCAATATGCCAAGAAAAAATGAGGTACGAAGGTAAACTAGCCAAGAATATAAAGGAGGATAGTAAAAGCTTCTTTAGGTATGTGAATAGCAAAAAAATAGTTAAGACCAAAATTGGGCCATTGAAGACAGAAACGGGTGAATTTATTATGGGGAACAAGGAAATGGCAGATGAGTTGAACAGGTACTTTGGATCTGTCTTCACTAGGGAAGACGCAAACAATCTCCCAGATGTAATAGTGGCCAAAGGAGCTAGGGTAAAGGATGAACTGAAGGAAATTTATATTAGGCAAGAAACGTGTTGGATAGACTGTTGAGTCTGAAGGCTGATAAGTCCCCGGGACCTGATGGTCTGCATCCCAGAGTACTTAAAGAGGTGGCTCAAAAAAATCGTGGACGCATTGGTAATCATTTTCCAATGTTCTATAGATTCAGGAACAGTTCCTGCTGACTGGAGGGTGGCTAATGTTGTCCCACTTTTCAAGAAAGGAGGGAGAGAGAAAACAGGGAATTATAGACCGGTTAGTCTGATGTCAGTGGTGGGAAAGATGCTAGAGTCTATTATAAAAGAGGAAATTACGACACACTTGGATAGCAGTAGAAGGATCAGTCCGAGTCAGCATGGATTTATGAAGGGAAAATCATGCTTGACTAATCTTCTGGAGTTTTTTGAGGATGTAACTATGAAAATGGACAAGGGAGAGTCAGCGGATGTAGTGTACCTGGACTTCCAGAAAGCTTTTGATAAAGTCCCACATAGGAGATTAGTGGGCAAAATTAGGGCACATGATATTGGGGGCAGAGTACTGACATGGATTGAAAATTGGCTGGCTGACAGGAAACAAAGAGTAGTGATTAACGGGTCCCTTTCGGATGGCAGGCTGTGACCAGTGGGGTACCGCAAGGTTCGGTGCTGGGACCGCAGCTGTTTACAATATACATTAATGATTTAGATGAAGGGATTAAAAGTAACATTAGCAAATTTGCTGATGACACAAAGCTGGGTGGCAGTGTGAAATGTCAGGAGGATATTAAGAGAATGCAGGGTGACTTGGACAGGTTGGGTGAGTGGGCAAATGTATGGCAGATGCAGTTTAATGTGGATAAATGTGAGGTTATCCACTTTGGTGGCAAGAACAGGAAGGCAGATTACTATCTAAATGGAGTCAAGTTAAGAAAAGGGGAAGTACAACGAGATCTAGGTGTTCTTGTACATCAGTCAATGAAAGCAAGCATGCAGGTACAGCAGGCAGTGAAGAAAGCTAATGGCATGCTGGCTTTTATAACAAGAGGAATTGAGTATAGGAGTAAAGAGATCCTTCTGCAGCTGTACAGGGCCCTGGTGAGACCCCACCTGGAGTATTGTGTGCAGTTTTGGTCTCCAAATTTGAGGAAGGACATTCTTGCTATTGAGGGAGTGCAGCATAGGTTCACAAGGTTAATTCCCGGAATGGCGGGACTGTCATATGTTGAAAGATTGGAGCGACTGGGCTTGTATACACTGGAATTTAGAAGGATGAGAGGGGATCTGATTGAAACATATAAGATTATTAAGGGATTGCACACACTGGAGGCAGGAAACATGTTCCCGCTGATGGGTGAGTCCAGAACTAGAGGCCACAGTTTAAGAATAAGGGGTAGGCCATTTAGAACAGAGATGCAGAAAAACATTTTCACCCAGAGAGTAGTGGATATGTGGAATGCTCTGCCCCAGAAGGCAGTGGAGGCCAAGTCTATGGATGCATTCAAGAGAGAGTTAGATAGAGCTTTTATAGATAGCGGGGTCAAGGGATATGGGGAGAGGGCAGGAACAGGGTACTGATTGTGTATGATCAGCCACAATCACAGTGAATGGTGGTGCTGGCTAGAAGGGCCAAATGGCCTACTCCTGCACCTACTATCTATTGTCTATTGTGTTTCTCTGTTGGTAAAAAATGAAATCAAATAATTAGAAAGAGGTGACATGGGTCAGAAGGTGTTGATTATTATCAATAGTGTCACAAGGGGACATGGAGACTGGACCCAAATGCAGGAGGCAGGCACTGAAGTACTAGGGGCAGGACAGAAACAACTAAAGGATAGAACCAGATGGGGAGACCGTGGCATGCAACGGTGATCCTGGGGTTCAGAGAGTTCATGGCAAAGGCAGGACCTTGGCTGGGCTAAAGGATGGGTCTATGGAACAAGGAATACTGGGAGGATAGCCCCCTGGGCAGGCCACATAACTCCTGGGCAGGGCCCAGCCTCCCAGGCAGGAACACAGGGGCCTGGGCAGGTTGCGGGGCACAACCCGTCAGGAGAGAGGGGTAGGAAAGGGTCAGAGTCCCCCCACCAGGCAACAGCAGTCCAGCCTGCTTACCCGACGGAGGCAAGGGATCAGAAGGGAGCTCAGTCCAGGGTGACTACAAGAACAGACTTACAGAACTAGATGATTAACAGTAGGTACTCCAAGCTGGGGTCAAAACAGGATAGCCAGGCAAACCAGACAGAACAGTAGGTACAGGACAACCCCCCAACTAGACTCAGTCCCAGAGCCCCTTATATTCACCTGCAAGCTGATAGGTCTCAGGTGCACCTCCTTAAGCCAAGATGATCCTATTTGGGCTTCAGGGTGAAAGGAGGGACAGCTACAAGACCCGGAGTCCGCGGACCGGATCAAGACCCGGAATGCGGGCTCTGGACCAGACCATAACAGATAGATCTAAGGAACTGCAACGGTAAAAAGACCTGATGGAAGGTGTATACAGACCCCCAAACAGTAGTAAGAATGTGATCTACAAATTACAATGGGAGATAGAAAACGCTTGCCAAAAGGACAATAGTCATGGGGGATTTCAATATGCAGGTAAATTGGGAAAATTAGGTTGGTGCTGGATTCCAAGAAGGCAGATTGCTACAGGATGAATTTTCAGAGCAGCTCACGGTTGAGCCCACTAGAGGATCAGCTATTCTGGATTGGGCTTTGTGCAACAAACTGGAAATGATTAAAGAGCTTAAGGTAAAAGAATCCTTGTGGGCTAGTGATCATAATATGATCAAATTCACCCAGAAATTTGAGAAAGAGAAGTTAAAGTCAGATGTATCATTATTACAGTGGAGTAAAGGGAATTAGAGGCATGAGAGAGGAGTTGGCCAGAATTGATTGGAAAAGAACACTGGCAGGGATGATGGCATTGCAGCAATGACTGGAATTTCTGGAAGTAATTCAGAAGGCACAGGATACATACATCCCAAAGAGGAACAAGTATTCTAAAGATGACACAACCTTGGCAAACAAGAGAAGTAAAAGCCAACATAAAAGCCAAAGAGAGGACATATAATAGAATAAAAATTAGTGTGAAGATAGTGGATTGGGAAGTTTTTAAAATCCAACAGAGGGTAACTAAAAAAGTCATTCAGAATGTAAAGATGGAATACAAAAGTAAGCTAGCCAATAATATTAAAGACGATAACAAAAGTTTCTTCAGACACATAAAGTGTAAGAGAGAGGCAGAAGTGGAAAAGGATGCTGGAGAGGTAATAATAGGAGACAATAAAATGGCAGATGAACTGCATAAGTATTTTGCATCAGTCTTCACTGTGGAAGACACTAGCAGTATGGTGGAAGTTCCTGGTGTCAGGGGCCATGAAGTGTGTCAAGTTACCATTACCCTTCACTCCTCATGAAGGGTTTCGGCCCGAAATGTTGTCACTACCTCCTCCCATAGATGCTGTCTGGCCTGCTGAGTTCTGCCAGCATTTTGTGTTTTTATTTATTTCCAGCATCTGCAGATTCACTCGTGTTACCATTACTAGGGAGAAGGTTCTTGGGAAATTGAAAGGTCTAAAGGTAGATAAGTCACCTGAACTGGATGGTATACACAAAAGATTCTGAAGGAGGTGGTTGAAGAGATTGTGGAGGCATTAGTAATGATTTGTCAAGAATCATTAGATTCTGGAATGGTTCCAGAAGACTAGCAAATTGCAAATGTCATTCCACTCTTCAAAAAGGGACAGAGATAGAAGAAAGGATACTATAGGCCAATTAGTTTGAACTCAGTGGTTGTGAAGATATTGAGGTCAATTATTAAGGATGAGGTCTCAGGGTACTTGGAGGCACATGATAAAATAGGCTGTAGTTGAAATTAAAACCTATAGAATGCTGAAAGGCATATTCTATATTCTATAGAGTGGATGTGGAGAGGCTGTTTCCAAGACTGGGGAAGTCTAGGAACAGAAGACGCAGCCTCAGAATAGAGATGAGGAGGAATTTCTTTAGCCAGAGAGTGGTGAATCTGTGGAATTCTTTGCCACAAGCAGCTGTGGAGGCCAAGTCTGAATGTATATTTAAGGCAGAGTTTGATAGATTCTTGATTGGTCAGGACAGGAAAGGATACGGGGAGAAAGCAGGAAATTGGGGCTGAGAGGAAAATTGGATCAGCCATGATGAAATGGCAAAGCAGACTTGATGGGCCAAATGGTCCAATTCTACTCCTGTGTCTTATGTTCTACAGTTTTGATTAAACGGAATATCAACTTTTTCACAAAATGGGTGGTGGATATGTGAAAAGAGCTGCCAGAGGAAGTGGTAGAGGGGATACAATTATAAAGTTTGAAAGACATTCAAACAGGTACATAGGTAGGAAAGCTGTAAAGGGAAATGGGATTAGCTCAGGTTGGCAACTTGGTCCACATGAATGTATTAGACCAAAGGTAATATTTTCATGCTGCATAACCCTGTGACTTTGTGACTCTACATCTTCCTCTATCCAGCAACCATTTGAAAATGAACCAACCTCTTCACTATATTGTTGTCGTACTTACTTCTGAGACAAGTTTCCAGCCATAAATATCTGCCAATTTTCTCTACTTTTTGAACCTCAAACAGCGTACTGCTGTTTAAAATCCTCTTGTATCCCTTTTTTTGTTTCTAGAACTGTTTAGACCAATGCTCTCTTGATTAGTTCCCTCAACATCAATCTTCTGTAACTGTTAACCTATATGGTTTATATTATTTCTCTTTCAGCAAGCCCCTTTGCTCACTGAACTCTGTATTTCTTGATTTTCTCTGTTTAAAAATTTTCATCTGCACTTTTAACATTTGTCATTGCATTGTCTCTTGAAATAATATATATCTTTATAATCACCAGAGAAATCCATGTCCTTTAATTCTCACCTATTGATTAACCAATAACACACCTCTGGTCACAGAGTAATAGAAATGTACAGCATGAAAACAAGGCCTTTGTCCATCTAGTCCATACCGAACCATTTCAACTGCCTACTCCCATCAACCTGCACTGGGACCATAGCCCTCCGTATCCCTACCATCTATGCGCCTATCCAAACCTATCTTAAACATTGAAATTGAGCTTGGATGCACCACTGTGTGAAGAAGTTTCCACTCAGGTTCCCCTTAAACTTTTCACCTCTCACCCTCAACCCATGACCTCCGTTGTAGTCCCATCCAACCTCAGTGGAAAAAGCCTGCTTCCATTTCCCCTATATATACCCCTCATAATTTTGTATACCTCTGTCAAATCTCCTCTCAATATTCTACATTCCAAGAAAAAAAAACTAACCTGTTCAATCTTTCCTTATAACTCAGGTCCTCCAGACCCAGCAACATCCTTGTAAATTCTCTCTGTACTCTTTCAGCCTCAATTTCAAATTTCAGTTTTGAAGGCCTCCCACTTACCAAGTGCACTTTTACCAGAAAACAGCCTGTCACAATTTACACTAGCTAAATCCTTTCTGATAACATCGAAACTGGCCTTCCTGCAATTTAAATCTCGACCTGCAGACCAGCCCTATCTTTTTACATACTTACTTTGAAACTACTGCAATTGTGATCTCTAAGTGTAAAGTGTTCTACACAAACTTCTGTCACCCGCCCTGTTTCATTGCCTATCGGGAGATCAAGTATCGCACATTCACCCATTGGGACTTCTATGTACTGTTTAAGGAAACCTTCCTGAATGTATTTAACAAACTCTATCCCATCTAGTCTCTTTAGAGTAGGTAAAACCCCAGTCAATATGTGGAAAGTTAAAATCATCTACAGTCTGCAATCTCTCTACAAATTTGTCCCTCTAAGTCTCTCGGACTGTTAGGTGGTCTGTCATATAGCCCCATTAACATGGTCATACCTGTTTTATTTCTCAGCTCACTGAGTTCTCCACTGCTGTGACATCTTCCTTGACTTAATCCCTCCCACTTTGTTGCATCTAAAACAACGGAATCCCAGAATATTGAGCTGCCATCCTGCTCCTCCTACATCCACGTCTCACCAATGGCTACAATATCATAATTCTATGTGTTGGTCCATGCCCTGAGCTTAGCTGCCTTTGCTAAATATTGCTTGCATTGAAATATACACGGCTCAGGATACTAATCACACCATGCTCAGCCTTTTGATTTCTGACTTTGGGACCTTAACACCAACTGTCTCCACAACCTCTCAACTAACTGTCCTGGCACTTTGGTTTCCCCCATTACTCTAATTTAACCCCTCCTCCCCCATGCACCACTAGCAAACGTTCCTGCTAGGATACCTTCCCACAAACCATCTCTTCTGTACAGGTCCCATCTTCCCTGACTGAGAGCCCAATGATACAAAAACTTGATGCCTTCCCTCCTACACCAACTCCTTAGACACGTGTTAAACTGCATGATCTTCCTACTTCTGGCCTCACTAGCACTGGCAGCAATCCCGAGATCACAACCCCGAAGGTCCTGCCCTTTAACTTAGCACCTGCTGTAACTCCCTGAACTCAGTTTGCAGAACCTCAGCACTCTTCTTATCTATGTCATCGATACCTACATGGACCACGACCTCTAACTGCTTGCCCTCTCTCTTAAGAATGTTGAGGTCTTGCTGCTAGATTTCCCAGACCCTGGCCCTCAGGAGACAACATACCATGTGGCAATCTCATTGTCGTTCACAGAACCTCCTGTCTGTTCCCCTAACTAATGAATCCCCTATCATCACAGCTTGCCTCTTCTTCCCCCTTTCCTTCTGAGTCGCAGAGTCAGACTCAGTGTCAGAGACCTGTTGGAAACCACTGTGTTTTAACAAATCTATGTATTTTTCACACTCACCGGCAGAATAGTAGCTAGACTAACATTTCTCATTTTTCATTGGCTAAGTATTAGCACATGACCCACGAGATGTAATTGGTTAAACTATTACTAATTTATTCCTATCTAAGGAACATCTTATCTATATAAGTGATGAATTTTTCAGAGGCGCCATCTTGGCTTTCTTTTGATTCTTTTATCCCTTTGTCTTCACGCCTCTTACCATTGTTCCTCAGCTCTTTACTTAGTTTGGTTGGTATTTGTACGCTTGTACTCTAAAACAAACTGTAGTATTGGAATTAAGACTGCTTGCCGTTCCTGACTCCTGGAAGAAGTCTACGGATCAGAAGATAAACAGAGATCCAACAGACCTGACTATTGTGAGTTTTCTCTGCTGGGTCATTCCCCCCCAACGGTATCCAGAGTGGTATACCTGTTGAGGGGGGTAGCCACAGGGGTATCCTACACTGGCTGTTTAACCCCCTCCTGTCACCCAGTTTCCTGTGTCTTGTACTTTGAGTGTAACTACCTCTCCATATGTCCTATCCATCACCCACCCAGCCTCCTGAAAGATCCCGAGTTCATCCAGTTCCAACTCCAACTCCTGAACACGGTTTGTTAGAAGCTGCAGCTGGATGCACTTCTTACAGGTGTAGTTGTCAGGGACATTGGACATCTCCTGCCTTCCCACTTCCTGCAAGAGGAGCATTCCACTATCCTGCCTGGCATCTCTACTGTTCCTAACTGAGCAACGATAAAGAAGGAGAACCAATAAACTGTTGGGTAAAAAAATACTCTACCTTTGCCTTCTCTGACTGAAGACTCTCCTTGCTGAAGCCTTGAAGAGATAAAGCCCCAAAATCTCCACTCTGACTCTGCTCACTCTAATGATGCCAGCTCTGCTTTAATTTGTTCTTTCCAATCAATCTCAAATGTCGACTGGGCTCTGTTCAAAGCTGCAAACTGCCCTTTCTACTCAGTCGGTGAACCTGAGTGAGATACATCTTCACAGGCTTCTGGTGTCTCCGATTGGGCTCTGCTCAAAGCACCTTTGTTGCACCTTTGCCTACCTGTTCTGTTTCAAAATTATCAACTGAACAGCTTCATACTTCAAAAGCCTGTACATCATTATTCTTCCCTTCCCTGAGAAATGTGTAAATATGAGTCAGGTATTTGGAGACCAAAAAAAGCCAGCATTACTAATGTAATTTTATTTAATAACAAAAAAAAGGTCTTCACTGATCTTTACTAATAACTGTGTATTTGAAAGTTGCTGGGGAAACAAATTAATTTACTGTCAAAATTTTAAAGGCAGAGTAAATAGACTTAGATAATGAAGTCATGTGCAATAAAACTCTTCTATGTTTCAACTAATCGCCACTTAAATCAGTGAATACAGCTCAAGCATTTCTACACATATTTAATTATATAAAGTAGTTAATATATTTAGTGACCTTGTAGATCATTAGTTTTAACCAAGTACATTATTGACATGCTTCTAAAACATTGTGTAAAACAGGTTTCAGCATAAATTTGATGATTATCAACAATGGAAATCTCTCTCTTAGCTGTCCCCAACTCCCAGCACCAAAGTTAGGTTATTTGCTGTGACACCTCTGACAGAGCGAGGTTATTCGCTGCAATGTCCATAGTAGTAATCCAACTAATCACTCCGCTGGTAATGCACACTAGACCCTAAACCCTCACTATTTTAATAAAAATATTTTTCATCTCATTTGGCTCTTTGTCTCCTTGTTCTGGAACCCTCTGCAAATAGGGACAGTTTTTCACTGTCCTCTAAATCTATACCTTCCATGATTTTAAATATATCTATCAGATCTCCATACAACCTCCTCTGGTCTACATAATATGAAGTTCTTCATCCCTGAATTCATTTTCATAAATCCCTTTTGCATCCTCCTTTGAAGACTCTAAATCCTTCCGAGAGCTTGGTAGCCAGAACTCAATTCAATACTCCAATTGTGTACGGACAGGTGTTGTATAAAGGCTCTTCTTGACTTCCTTGCTTTTGTATACTGAGGTTCCTCCATACACTACTTTTTGTTTTAAATTCATTTCTCAAACTGACTTGCACTCTCAAGGAATGATCCACAGGTACATCTAGGTCTGTGACACATGAGATTCTGCTGATGCTGGACATTTGATGAACACACACAAAATACTTGATGAACTCAGCAGGACAGGCAGCATCAATGAAGGGAATTAAACACTTGAACATTTCAGTCCGAGTCCCTTCCCACTGATAAAGGGTCTTGGTCTTAAACATTGACAGTTTATTCCCCTCCATAGTTGCTGCCTGACTTGCTGAATTCTTCCAGCATTTTGTGTGTGCATTCCTGCCAGACCTGTATAAAATTTGATGGCAGAGGGGAAGAAACTGTTCCTAAAATGTTGAATATGGGTCTTCAAACTCCTGTACCACCTCCCCTGGTGTAGTAATGTGAAGAGGGCATGTCCCAGATGGTGGTGGTCTTTAATGATATATGCCACCTTCCTGAGGTGTCTTCCTGGCTGTACCTCTGCTGGAAGCCTCTGCAGCATCTTGTGATCCTGTGTCTTGGAGGCTCCATACCAGGCTATCGTGCAGCCAGCCAAAAGACTCTCCACTGTACATCTGTAGAAATGGGCAAGATCTTTGTTGTCATACCAAATCTCCTTAACCTCCTAATGAAGTAGAGCTGCAGGTATGCCTTCTTGATGCTTGCATTAATATGTTGGACTCTGCGATGCCGACAGCCAGGAACTTGAAGTTGTTCACTCATTCCACTGCTGACCCCTCAATGAAGATCGGTGTGTGTTCTCTCGACTTCCCTTCCTGAAGTCCACAATCAATTCCTTGGTCTTGCTGATAAAGAGTGCGAGATTGTTGATGTGACACTACTCAATGTATCTATCTCTTTCCTGTACACTCTTTCCACTGTTACGTACCCCGTAACTGGGTCACTTACCAGCAAAGATAGAGAGGTCCGTTGAAGTCTGATGATACTATTTTTAACAGTATTTATTGATAAAAATACACAAAATAATATCAATGCAAACATACAGATAATATACTTCGTCAATACTAAATCTAAAAGCGCGGCTATAATAATAATCAATAAGAAATAGCTCTATCGTTGTCTAGGGGATAATATATTGTCCAATGGAAATATAAAAGTCACTGTAGTTCATTCAAGTTGCAGCTTTTTGGTTGGAGAGAAAGACGGGTTAAAACTTGCCCATTCCTTTTATGATGTCAATCCTTCGAGAGTCGTTGGGAGTTGATTTCCCCGTTGTTAGCTAAAAACCGTTCTGCCGTGGTACAGGGCCCACCGATTCCGGGGCAAATGGAAAAGGATGCACGTGGCCTTTCCACTGGTTTTCGCTATTACGGGATCGCTAGCGTTTCTTCTGGTGCGTCTAAAGGGGCTGTTCCTCAGACCCTCTTTTATCCTGACTCACAGGGTCTCAGATGTCAATCAGGGTGGGATGATGCAATCCCTCCACCAACCCCCCCCCCCCCCCCCCTCGGTTCATTGCCTGGGGGCTTCAAGGCATCGTACAGGATTCAATACACAATTCCGTCTCCAAGGGACAATAGCCATTATCAATGGTTCCGCCTTTCGGAGGCCAGGACACATTCCAAACTCTTTGTGGATTCTGCATGTCTTTCTCTCATTTCCTGGGTCTCCTGACTCGAATCAATAGTGATCCTGCGATTCTCAAAAAGGAGGGGGCCACGGGCATAACACCACCATCTGAAATTCTGCCAATAATAGTTGTATTATTGGTGAATTTATATTGAGCTGTGCCTCGCCACACTGTCCTGAGTGTAGAGAGAGTAGAGCACTAGGTTAACTCTGCATTCTTGAGGTGGGCCAATATTGACTGAGAGAGAGGAGGTTATATTATTAACAATCTGCACTGACTGTGGTTTCCCAATAAGGAAGTCAAGGGTCCAGTTGTAGGGGAAGGTGCAGAGGCCAAGCTTTTGATGCTTGGCCATTAATATTGATGACCAAGGAACATAATGGTTACAGTCATGATGATAAGCCTACCATGTTGAATTTATCATATATTATTTGGAAGTGTAGCTACACATGTCAACAGCATATCTGCCATCGACCTATATTTTGTATTAATTCTTATTTTCTTACAACACAGCAGTAGTTAATTTAGCCCACTGAGTCTTTGTCAGCTTAGAGATCTATCACATTCCCTTACTAATTTCTGTTCATTATTTTGTTAAATTAAACTTTATCAGATTAATAAATCATGACTTTAACAACCAATCTTAGTTTCTCCAATTAATTCACACTTGTCCATCCAACAAATGATCCTGGTTCAGGAACTGTCCTCAGTAGTTGTTAAAAATGTTGGTGGGTCTGTAGTTGTTGTTTTCATTTGTACAGGTCTATAGTTTGAGCAAGTAAGTAACCCCTACAGTTTAAAGTCCACAAACATCAGACCTTGAGCATCCCACACCTTGAGAAAGCAATTAAGTAGGGCTGGCTGCCTGCCAGAAGTTAGCAGAAACTTAGTCAAGTACAAAAAGCTGGAAGAAACTTGTAGTTGCTTGTTTTGTTTCAAAAATGATCATTCCAGCAATTTCATATCTAAAATAGCTTGTATATTTGACATTTTTATTGTTCAATGTACAAACCCCATTTCCAGAAAAGTTGGGATATTTTCCAAAATGCAATAAAAACAAAAATCTGTGATATGTTAATTCACGTGAACCTTTATTTAACTGACAAAAGTACAAAGAAAAGATATTCAGTAGTTTTATTGACCAACTTAATTGTATTTTGTAAATATACACAAATTTAGAATTTGATGGCTGCAACACACTCAACAAAAGTTGGGACAGAGGCATGTTTACCATTGTGTTACATCACCTTTCCTTTTAATAACACTTTTTAATCGTTTTGGAACTGAGGCTACTAATCGTAGTAGATTTGGAATTGGAAATTTTGTCCATTCTTGCTTGATATAAGACTTCAGCTGCTCAACAGTCCGTGGTCTCCATTGTCTGATTCTCCTCTTCATGATGCGCCATACATTTTCAATAGGAGATAGATCTGGACTGGCAGCAGGCCAGTCAAGTACACACACTCTGTGTCTACAAAGCCACGCTGTTGTAGCCCGTGCAGAATGTGGTCTGGCATTGTCCTGCTGAAATAAGCATGGACATCCTGGGAAGAGACGTCGCCTTGATGGCAACTTATGTCTCTCTAAAATCCTAATATACGCCTCAGAGTCAATGGTACCTTCACATACATGCAACTCACCCATGCCGTGGCCACTGATGCACCCCCATACCATCACAGATGCTGGCTTTTGCACCTTTCGCTGATAACAATCAGGATGGTGGTTTTCATCTTTGGCACAGAGAACTCGATGCCCGTTTTTTCCAAAAACTAGCTGAAATGTGGACTCATCTGACCACAGCACACGGTTCCACAGTCTTTCAGTCCATCTGAGATGAGCTCGGGCCCAGAGAACTCGCCGGCGTTTCTGCATAGAGTTGATATATGGCTTCCTCCTTGCGTAATACAGTTTCAAGTTGCATTTCTGGATGCAGCGACAGACTGTGTTAAGTGACAATAGTTTTCCGAAGTACTCCCGAGCCCAGGTGGCTATAATTGTCACAGTAGCATGACGGTTTCTTAGGCAGTGCTGCCTGAGGGCTCGAAGATCACGCGCATTCAACAGTGGTTTCCGACCTTGCCCTTTACGCACTGAGATGTCTCTGAATTCTCTGAATCTTTTCAAAATATTATGTACTGTAGATGTTGAAAGACCTAAATTCTCTGCAATCTTGTGTTGGGAAATGTTCCTTTTGAACTCACTAACAATTCTCTCACGAACTTTGGCACAAAGGGGTGAGCCACGACCCATCCTTGCTTGCAAAGACTGAGCCTTTGATGGACACTACTTTTATACCCAGTCAGGATACCTCACCTGCTACCAATTAGCCTATTTAATGTGGAGTCTTCCAAACCGGTGTTACTTGAATATTCTGTGCACTTTTCAATCTTATTTTAACTCTGTCCCAACTTTTGTTGAGTGTGTTGCAGCCATCAAATTCTAAATTTGTGTATATTTACAAAATACAATTAAGTTGGTCAGTAAAACTATTGAAAATCTTTTCGTTGTACTTTTGACAGTTAAAAAAGGGTTCATGTGAATTAACATATGACAAATTTTTGTTTTTATTGCATTTTGGAAAATATCCCAACTTTTCTGGAAATGGGGTTTGTATTTGGGCAGGCATCCAGTTAACGTTGTGTTCATCAGCCAGAGGGTGTGGAGGCTAAGTCATAGCATGTATTAAAGGCAGAGATTGATGGATCTTGATTGATAATAGGGTTCAAGTTACAGGAAGAAGGTTTGAAAAAACATATCAGTCAGGGCACATTTAAAGAATTGATGACATAATGGTCGGAATGATCTTCTGAGTTGGGGGAAGATGGAGAGAGGGAGGGAGAGAGAGAGTTGGAGAGAAGGGGAGAGAGAGAGAGGGAAAGGAGAGACAGAGGGAGAGGGAGAGAGAGAAGGGTGAGAGAGATGGGGAGGGAGTGTGCATAAGGATGGAAAGATAGGGGGCAGAAGGAGAGAAGGTGAGGGAGATGGAGGGAGGAGAGAGAGTGTGAGGGAGAGAGAAAGTTCATCAGGATGGCACTGGGTTTGAAGGACCCTAGTTATGGGGATTATCTAGTTATAGGCTGGGATTGTTTTCTCTGGGAGAGGGGTGGCACCACGGCAGTGTAATGGTTAGCACGATGCCTTTGCAGCTCAGGGTGTTGGGAGTTCAATTCCAGTGTCACTTGTAAGGAGTCTGTATGTGGAATGTGTGGGTTTTCTCCAGGTGCTCTGCTTTCCTCTCGGAGTCGAAAGGTGTACTAGTTGGTAGGTTACTTAGTCATTGTAAATGGTCCCGTGATTAGGCTATGGTTAAAATGGTGGTGTGGCTCAAAGGGCTTATACCGTACTGTATCTCTAAATAAATAAATATGACATTGATAGGGTAGTTAGAATCTTTTCCCATGGTAAGTGTATTAAAAAACAAGAGGGCATAGGTTGAAGGTGAGAGGAAAGAAGGTTTAAAGAAGATGTGCTGGGTTTGTTACTTTACCTGGAATGTACTGTGCCAGAGGAGATGGAATCTTATGCAATCAGTAGGTTTAAGCAGCATTTAGATAGACTCGGGTAGGCGTGGCATTGGGATACAGTCCTAATGACATCAATGGATCTGGGTTGAGAGGGTAAACAGTTTTAAGTTCCTCAGCATCCACATCACCGAGCACCTAATGTAGTCTATACACACCAGCTGTGTGGTGAAAAAGGCACACCACCACCTCTTTCACCTCAGATGGTTGAGGAAATTTGCTATGGGCCACAAATCCTAAGAACTTTCTACAGGGGCACAATTTAGAGCATTCTGTCTGGCTGCATCACTGCCTGGTATGGAAACTGTACCTCCCTTAATCACAGGATTCTGCAGAGAGTGGTGCGGACAGCCCAGCACATCTGTAGTTGGGAACTGCCAATGATTCAGGACATTTACAAAGATAGGTGTGTAAAAAGGGCCCGTAGGATCACTGGGGATCCGAGTCACCCCAACCACAATCTATTCCAGCTACTAACATCTGGGAAACGGTACCACAGCATAAAAGCCAGGACCAACAGGTTCCTGGACAGCTTCTTCCACCAGGCAATCAAACTGATGAACTCACACTGATTTGAGTGTACTCTATATCACATTGACTGTTCTATTTATTATAAATTATTATGATTGCAAATTGCAAATTTAGACAGAGATGTAACATAAAGATTTTTACTCCTCATGTATGTGAAGGACGTTAAGAAATAAAGACAATTCAATAATGTGGGCAAGCAGACTCGGTGTGGATTGGCAAGGTGGTCATGTGGATGTGGTAGGCCAGAAGGCCTGTTTTGGTACTTAACAATCCTATGTCTATGATGTCTCATATTGAGATATTTAGAAGGCACATCAAAACCTTTATTAAAAATAAAAGCTCATTGATTTGGACATAACTAATTGGTGATGGAAGAAGATAGTCTGGCTAACTGGAAGTTGAGCCTAGGCATAAATGGCTCTTTTCCCGGATGATAAGGTGTGCTGCAAGGATGTGTTTATAAATCATTTGCATAAATGGACTAAAATGCACGATTGCAAAACTTACTCAATTTCAAAATACCTGGGAAAGAAAATGGCTACCCAATTTAACTTAATTTCCCATTCCCATTCCCATTCCGATATATCAGTCCATGGCCTCCTCTACTGCAATGATGAGGCCACACTCAGGTTGGAGGGCCAACACCTCATATTTCATCTGGATATCCCCAATTTTTCTGGGTAACATCAATTTCTCTAACTTCTGGAAATTTTGCCCCTGCTCCTTTTTATTTGCATTCCACAATCTGGCACCCCTCTACCCCTTCCCTCCTCCTCTTTTGCCCATCACCTCCTTCTTCTTCAGCCCTTTTAGCTGTTCCGACTATCATCTCCCAGCTTCTCACTTCATCCCCCTTTCCCCACCCACCTAATTTCCCCCTTACTTGACAACTGGTACTCCTTCCCCTCCTCCTACCTGCTTGTTCTGGCTCCTTCCCCCATCCTTTCCAGTCCTGATGAAGGATCTCAATCTGAAATGTCAACTGGTTATTCCGCTCCATAAATGCTGCCTGATATACTGAGATCTTCCTGCATTTTTTGTGTGTTGCTCTGGAATTCCAGCATCTGCAGAATTTCCTGTGTTTATTATTTGCAGTAAGTCTTCTTAAATTACTAATAAGAATACAAGAAAATAGAGTGCCATCATCCCATTTTATCCATGGCCCACTATTCTCTGATCTTTCAAAAATGTATCTACTTCCCTCTAAATACCCCCAATGTTCTTGCCTCCACTCCCTCCAGGGAAGGAATTCCAAGAATTCACCACCTTTAAGAGAAATAAATGACTGTCTCTAATCTTGCCATTGTCCCCTCCTGCAAGATTCTCCAATTCAGGTTACTCCCTGCTTATTTCCCTGTCTGGCACAACCTCTCCCTCATCTGTCATCCCTCTTCAGACCACTAATCGCCTCAGACTCATGTCTCATCACTCCCCTCGTCACTTTATACTGGCCAGCTCACCTGCCCAATCTCATTTCTGATGCAGGCTTTCAATCAAAAACATTGATGATTCCTTCCTCCATCTGGATGCTGCTCGACCCCATCAGTTCCTCTTGTAGTTTGTTTGTTGCTTTAGATTCTAGCATCTGTAATCTCTTGTGTCCCCGTTTTTTTTTTGTATTTTCATTTGCCTACAGAATCCCGGTTGGATAGCCTACAAAGTCAGCATATCCTTTCTTAATTAAAGGGACCAAAACTGTATATAGTACTTCAGGTGTTACTTCACCAACACCCTGTACAATTGCAACAACACTTCACTATTTCTAAATTCCACTCCTCTTGCAATAAATGTCATTTGCCTTCCTAAGTACTTGCCAACCTGTCTGATAACTTTCTGTGATTCATGCACAAGAACACATAGATCCCTCTATTTCTCCCAACTGCAGTTTTTCTCTGTTTAGATAATAGATTAGTCATGAAGAAGGGTCTACAGCCAAAACATCAACAACATTGACAGCTTCTCCGTTGAGACTTTATGTAGTCCTGTGTAGGTCTGTAGTCTAGTGTAGTTTTTATGTTGTTTTATGTAATCTAGTGTCTCACATAGTCTAGTGTAGTTTTGTGTTGTTTCATGTAGCACCATGGTCCTGGAGGAACGTTGTTTCGTTTTTACTGTGCACTGTACCAGCAGTTTATGGTCGAAATGACAATAAAAAGTGACTTGACTTGACTTGAACATCGGCTGTTTATTATTCATGCTGCCTGACCTACTGAGTTTCTTCAACATTTTGTGTGTGTTGCAATAGATTACCTTTACATTGCTCTTACAAAAATTCATAATTCACCCTTTCGTTTGCCAGGTTTCCACTCACTTAACCCATCTATATCCTGTTGCAGAGCCCTGATACTCTAATCACAACATGCTCACCAAATTCAAGCTTATTGTCAAAGGCAAAGAGGTTATTCTTCAGTTTGGGGCACTTTTGACTACTTGAAATTCTGAAAAATTAGATTTCTTGAAACCATTTTGTTTATGCTTTAACCTTTATTTTAGGCTCTGGAATGAACACCAGACCTTGGCATTGATCAATCTTAAAGAGAATTTTTATATTTTAAGGCATTTTTGCAGTTTTCACAGATGAGTATCATTGCCATCACAGCATCAAAATACTGAATTTAATTTAAAATGAAATGACAAACAAGGATTTCAAAATCAATTCAACAAATAAACACCATGCCCTTTAATAAATTTGTTTTAACTCATTTTTAAGTACATTCAGATATTTTTGAGACACGTTTTCTAAAGTATGTCAATATTTTCCTTGGCTAAACAACAAACACTTGTTTACAAATTAGACTATTGGACTTCTAATCCTTTTGACAGAATGCCGATTTTAGTATCACAGCACTTGATTCCTCCAACAAATAAGTTCAGACTAAAATTACTAAATAAAACTTTATTTCCCATCAAGTATGCACTGTGATGATAACAACACTTCTGACTTTAACAAACAATGGTTTTAGTTTAACATTAACTCTTACAAATATCTGTCCAACTAGAAGCAAAAACACATCCTTACAGTCTGCACTATTCTTCAACATTCCATCAGAGATCAGTTTTTAAAGCAAGTGGCTAGAGAACTTTGTTAAAACATCCACATGAAACATGAACAGAGGCAGCCTAGCTAAAATAGGCATTGACTAGTCTTGTTTAAAAAAAAATGCTTACAAAACATCTGCCTAACTCTCCCCAACTGTGGAATACTAACAGTTCAGATTTCTAATAGATTATAGAGATCATTATTTTTCAACTGTCCATGAGAGAGAACACTTTTTCAACACTGACTGAACATTCACTCAACTCTCTACACACTGCTTTATCAGTAAGATGTATGAAACATTCACAGAAATCTCAACAACTCTGAAAAAAAGCAACACTTGAAATTTAGACCATCTTATAGTCTCGATTAGTTCATCATTCAAATTTCCATGAGGGACCACACCTTTTCCCACACATTCACAGTCTTTTTATGACTGGTTGGGGCTCTGGGACAAGGCCCAGTAGATCTTGTGGTGAATACCCAAGAAGATCCTCTCCCATAGGCCAAAAGGAGCAATTTCTCCCAAATCAGCTCATTGTTTTGACAAGTCAACAAACTTTCTGCATCTACATCCTGAATGATGCCAGGACATACATCCAGGTCATATTAGATGACACACCATTGTCCTATGAGTTGATCTGTGTTCCCTGAAACTGGCACTAAGGCTGTTGGCTCTGGGTCCATCTCTAGTACGTGCAGATCCACAGATAATTCTCCTTGCGGTGTACTTGGCTCACTTCTGTGAATGACCACTGCCTGTGGGCTATAACACTGAGTTAGAGAGCACCACATTGTGGAAGGGCAGTGACTTCCTTAGGCCCTTGGGATTTAGACGTATTTATTTCTTCACTTTCATTTTTGGGGATTCTGAAGTGTTCACCATTTAGAAGAGCCTGGTGTATATTTTATTGTGCTTCTCCATCTTTCTCAAAGCATCATCAAGTTTCACATTGGCTTCAGTGAGATCACGGCATACCTTAGCTCTGTTTGCTCTCACTTTTTTCCGGCCTCTCCTGTGACGGGTTTCACGGTGTATGTTAGACCTGTCAGACTGTATAGGTGAAGATGGAGGTCATTCTGTTCTAGCTGGGCATTCCTTGCTATAAAACTTAGTATTGTCTGCCTTTTCTTATCAGCTGCCCTTTTGTTTCTTTGATTAACTCTCCACTGTTATCTTTTCAGTCTCTGTTTGCGCTTTGATAATTGTGAGATAATCTTATATTTTCCCGGCTACCTTCTTTTTCTTACCTCTCTCTTTCACTTTCAAGGCACTGCTGATATTTCACTGGGTCTTTAATTGTATCTCTGTAGTCTTTTGATCAGTCTGCTGATGATTTGGGGGCCATCTTGACAACTTCAAACAAAAATCACTTAAGTTTATTGTAGGGTATGCTCAACCATTTTACTCAAGTGGAAAATAGTTGAATTGAATTAAATATCACTGTATTTTAAAATTATAATCTTATAATTATACTTTAATAGAAGTGAAGTTGAAAAACTAATGAGCAGTCTGTGCCACCACTGTGCCTTTAACACCACAGCCAGTTGTGTGATGGTGATGACATGTGACATCAATGACATTTCTCACTTTTTAAAGAAAACTCGACTGGATGTAATTTAAATATAAAGAAATAAAATGAAGTTATTTACCTCTCAATTAAAGCACTAAAGTAGCAACTCATTTAGTAATGACACATAATGAGCATACTCTCAGATCAGGAGGTATATACTCATATTTCTGGACATCAAAATATCAATCTTCTGCCATGACAGTAACATGCTTCTGTGCCACTTCTCATTTCCATGGCTACCACATAAGCAGTTGTTTGAAAAAACTTGATTGGTCTCTTAAAATATCTTGCATGTCGGTAATGACAGAAGTGTTGGGGACAGTGGTTCTTTGTCAAAAAAAATGTATAAATTATATTTAAAAAACCAACATGAATTTGACACATGTTGTAAAAGCTCTTGTGAGAAAATACAAACTAGAAGTTTTTTGAATTTATTACTTATTTTTACTTTATTTTGAAGACAAAGTTACAGAGTCTGGGTAGGGGACAAGCCCAAAAAAAGTAAAATTCTGGCACATTCAAGTTTTTAACTCACTTAGAAATTAAGAAAATATTATTATGAAGCATACTATTACCCAACTTTGAAAACTACAGTATTTGTTTTTGTAAAAACTAGTTTTTTCTTGAAAATCTATTCTAGAGACAGAAATGTTACCCTAATTAAAGAATCACCCATACATATCCAGAGAATAAATGCTATGAAAATAAGCTTTTTCACAGCCAAAGCACAGTACATTGTTAACATGACAAATGTAAGTTTCTAAACTTTCTCATTGATTTTCATGCACAGCAACCATGGATATCTTATATTCTGCTCCCTCCTCAAAGTCATTGACAAAAATCATAATTAATTGAGGACCAAGAATTTATCCTTGGGACAATCCATAGACATATCCTTCCAGCCTGAAATTGTCCCACTATTCCAACTCCGTATCTGTTACGTAACAACCGATCTGCAGTTCATGCTATAAAAGATTACCCTAATATCATCCTGACGAAGGGTCTCGGCCCGAAATGTCAACATCGCTTCTCCCTATAGATGCTGCCTAGCCTGCTGTGTTCTACCAGCATTTTGTGTGTGTTGTTGTTACCCTAATATCATGACTTCTTATCTTGTTTTATGTGGCACCTTGTCAAATTATTTCTGAAAATCAAAATACACTACAGGCTCTACAGGTTTTCTCTACTGACTTTGCATGTTACATTCTCAAAGAACTGCTGTTATACCTGGGGGTTAATAAATAAGGAGTCTTGGTTTGCCTCAGCCACCCACAAGGGACTTGTACATTGATATGTATTCATTCATGTAATAAATTAGTATTAATTGCATATTGCTCATCAATGAACAATGATGATACTGGAAATAAAGCAAAAACTATGTAGCCATAACTATTAATCTTTTGATTCATTTTAATGTATGAACTAAGAAATGTTGGAACATTCCTTGGAGTTGAACAAATCATTCTTTGCATTCCTGTGGATGACTGCTCCAATGTAAATTAATGTTTAGTACATACAGTGGCAATTTATATCAGTTCTGTAGATGTAATTACTGACTTTAATGCTGAAAATGATAGTCTTTCATTTTACAGAAATCTGTTTAAGATTGAATTGCTCATCAAAGCCCTGATAGAGTTAAGTCTTTCTGAAGCCCCTGTGTGAAACACATTACTTCTTCAAACACATAACTTGAAATCCTCGTTGGAGACGCTGACTCATGACTGGTGATTTTTTAAGCCAATTAATTTTGTCAATTCTTTTTTTTATGATAAGAGAAATTATTATTCAGATATATTCTTCCCTCTGAGTGAAAAACTGGTTTGGTTTCTACTTTTAATTCTTTTGGCAAAGGACGGTGAAGGCAATTGCTAATTATGTTGCTAGAGTAACAAAATATTCTGAGACCAGAGTTAGTCTCTCCGTGAGAAGTGAGCGACCATTATTTGTTTTGCAAGAGGAAGTCCTAGATGACATCAATACTGGCTCAGACCAGATCTGTCATATAAAAGTGAAGCCATAAAATAACTTACAGAGGCTGAGACAACGTAGTAATGAACAATGGATTGCCAGAACAACCCGAGTGAAGTTTGTTCTCAACAACAGAAAATGTAAATGCTGATTTCTTTATCATATGTTAACTTCAGTATTTTCAAGATTGTTCTTGTTCTTTTTAATTTGAAATACTTTTGTTTTAAATATCATTGAATTATATTTTAAGCATGAATGTTACAGTTAAATATGGAAGGTAAATAACTGAGAGTTGATACATAAAAAATTATATGAGACGTTATGTATAGATTTTTATGAGATAGTATGAGTAAGTGTGTATCTAAATACTAGTAGGCAAGAGCACAGATGTATGTATGTATTTGTGAGAATGAATGATGTCTGTGTGTACCTGCATGTGTGTATTGGTGTGGCATACTGTTGTTGATCCAGTAAAGAGATGAATGTAAAAGGTTATTCTAATTAAAATGCCATCACATGTGGGAACATTGTTCAGTTTCCTTGACCATTTTGTCGAGCATCTTCATTTTGTTTGCCGTGCCGTCTGGGAAGGGCTTCTAGTGGTCAGCTATTTGAATTCCACTTTCCGTTCCCACACTGACTGTCTGTACACAGCCTTCTCCACTACAAGGATGAATCTAAGTACAAATTATTGGAACTGCATCTCACATTCCGCCTGAACAGTCTTGAACACGATGGCATGAACAATGAATTCTCAAACTTCCAGTAACTGGTTCCACCCTTTATCTGTATTCCTCCATTTTGTTTTCTTTTTTTTCTGTCTCTCTCTTTCTGATTTAACTGGTCCCCATTACCGTCTCTATCTGCCCATCACCACACACACCTTCCACCAGTTTCCCTCCCAAAGTCTCTCCCTTTATTTCATCCTCTGCTTTCAGACTTCATCATCCTTTGTCATTTCCACCTATCACCTGTCAGTTTATGCTCCACACCTTCACTCCACCTCTTTATACTATCTCTCCTTTTCTTTCCAGTCCAAATGAAGGATCTCATGCCTCACTCACAGAGCCTTCCAATTCTTTGTATGTTATCAAGTTTACTGTTGATTCAAACCAAGTTAAATTCAACAAAAATATTAGAGACTAATGGTTTCCTCCAAGCCAATTAGAATTTCTAAAAATTTTCAGATGTTGACTTCTGGATTCAAACAAGATATGAAACTACATTTTAAGTATCATGTGTTTAAAGTTTGGAAGATTATATATTTATGCCATCTCATTACATTAACAGTTTTCATGTTGATATGAATACTGCCATACCAACATACACAGTTATTCATAACCTATAATTAGCTGGGTCATGATAGGTAACAAAATATGATTTCTAGACTTTAGTTGACAGTATGTGTAATAGAAGTTGAAAAATCATGCGCCTTTTGAAGCACTGCTCTTGCAAATAGACATTCAATTAAAGCAGGAACAGCGAAACAATCATATGCCACACCCAAGGAGACCAGGCATATTAACCATAACATTATTGAATTTGTCTTCTTGTGACTTTTTTTCATGTTAGTACATGACTGAGCTGGTCATGATCAAAATAAATTTTCATGGTAAAGTACATTATAATATTATCCAATCTTATTTTGAGCAATGAATGTTTACTTTGATTGATGAACATGTTTGGTCAATAATTAGTGATTAACTAATAACATGAGTGTTGTGCAATTAACTGGCTATAAAAAGCAATGAATTTAAATTATATTACTCAAAATCATTGTATAATTTTCACTTCTCTGAATGCTTAGCAAAGATAGAGTTGTATAATCAGAGCCTGACAGTACAGAAATGGGCCCAGGCAGATCATTTTGCCATTTACAACAATACAAATTGCCCACATTAGGACTGTATTCTTTTATGCATTGCCTATTCAAGTGTTAGTCTAAATGGCTCTTAAACGTAGTCATTGTATCTGATTTCACCACCTCCTCTCGCTGTTTGTTCCAGATATCAGCCCTTCTCCATGTTTAAAAAATATATATACTCCTTGGATTCCCTTTCTGACTCTGTAATCCTATACCCTCTTTTTTGATACCTCCACCTTGAGAGAAAAATGCTATCGGCCTATCAATGCCTCCTGGAATATACCTAAAAGGAGGGTTCCCTAGAGAACAATTCCTATGAATACTGTTCCAAAAAGTATGCATATCCCAATTACTACATTTTGAACAATGTCCAACATCCAGAATAAAATTAAGGAAGATAATTTCTGAACAAATGGCAATGATTAAAATGGCAACAATGATTCATAAAAAATGCAAACAAACAATGCACCTTTGTATTTTTTATCGTGTCTATCTTCAGTTAGTGGTTGGAATTTTTAAGACCAACAGAGAAGACAGATAGGACCTTGATCAATATCTCAAAAAGTTGGAACTAGGACGTGGGATTTAGGCTGCACTCCAATTCAGCAACAAGATTTCATGTTCAGATATCTGAACAGGGCACCAGATTTTAAAAAACTATCAACGATTCTAAACCTGAGAAGTAATTAATTTCATTAGTAGTCTGAGAAGTAATTAATTTCATTTCTCTCACAGGACCTCTGTACGGCAAAAGGATCCCCTGAACATAGATTACCTGAATATCCTGAAGAAATACTTGATGCTAAAATATGTTCAATACATGATCCTGCCTTCTACAAATGCTGCGGTAATGGCTATGGGGGCTTCCGGAACACTTTATGTCTCAGTCTTACTCTTATCCGAAACTGTGTCCAGAAAGTGCACTTCAGTCTTTATCTCACATTTGGCAGCTGCAGATGCGCTGCTGGTCCCTGCCTTCTTCATCAAAACTTGTCACCAAATGATTGATGTCAAATTTGCTTCAGCTAACTTCATCAGTGGCCTCATTCACAATCTTTTGTCAGCAAATGTGTACATTAGCTCTACTGTTTTAACTTTCATCATCTTGGAAGCTTTTCTCATTATTCAATTTCCCAAGCAATCACGTCATTTAAGGACGGTGAGATACGCTAGGATGACGTGTAGATTTGTCTGGATTGTTGTCATCACAGAAAGCATTATATTGCAGATTGAAAATACCACCAGTTATGACAAGGCAGCTTTAAGTTTTGAGGAAGCTCCACTCTCATGGACATTTCAGTATTTTACACTAATAGCTCCTGTTATTAGAATATTTTTTGACTCTCTAGTAATATGTTTCAAGTTTACCAATGTTTTCTTTTACTACAAAGTTTACCTCACTAAATCTCATTCCAGGCATTTGTCAAGTAGATAAACCCTTGTTCTTAATTGGCAAGATTGTCTTGCTGCTGTAAATTAATGATTGTAATTTATTCTGCATTTATGTATACAATCAATATGTATTTATATATTTTTGATGACACACTGAAAATTAAAAGTTTAAGTGACTGCAGATACCTAGACAACATCTGATTATTTTCATGTTGCAGACTCCAGTGACACAACGATGTATCAGCTTGGGAGAAACGGGAGAAAGCTCTTGCAAAAAGTGATTTAGATCAGACATAAATCCTTCGGGGAAGAATTATCGTTTCCAAGTTAAAATCAAATGTTACAAAACAAAAACAAGCAAATGAGTTCTACATTTTACATTTTTGACAAATTTTAATTCTTCTCCCCAGTCACACTATTTATTCAATTTCAAACTTCACTGCCTGCTACTTCAACTACACATCCAGACATCTCTTAAATGTGTGAGGGTTTCTGCCATGGTAACCCTTTCAATCTTTTGAGCTCTAGACACCTATCACTTCCTGGGTGAAAAACATTGCCTGCGTCTCTCCTGGAATTCTTTCAGTACATGCACAATTGCCTTTGCTATTTTTGCTACGGGAATAGGAGTTTCGATCTGTCCTTCATATGACCTCAGCCTTTTGAATCTTCCAGAGGATTTCCAGTAGTTCAGGCATTTTTGTAAATCTCCTTTTCTCCCCCTCCTCCCCTCTTCCTCTCCCTCCCCTCTCCAGACTGGTGAAAAGAAAAGAAACAGTTAAGTAGCAGAATTAAAAAGGAGAGACCGAAGCTGAACACATAATGTAAAGTGGGTCTGAATGCCATTTGGACATCTGGATAGCGTCAGTTTGCAAACACAGCTGCAGTAATTTTCCACTTGAATCAGCTTTACCATACTGTGAACATTTGCCCTACCATTCCTGATTCAGAGAAACACAGACCATTTTGAGATATTGTGTACCAGCAACATTCTGCTAAATCGTACAAGTCTAAACTCTAATAATTATAACCAGGTGGCTAAGAGGACAATGGAAGCCAGCAGGAATTTAAAAGCATCAAAGAAACATGCATGTACATGGAAAAACAGTCAACATAGCCATACAATTGACTGTAAAATCCGAGCACTGTCTGGAAAGTTTACGAAGAAATGAAAAAGAAAAGGTGCCCCATGCCTGACCAGCAGTGACAACTTTGAAGACTAACAATTGCGGAAGCATCCAAATCTCAGAGGAAATCATCAAATCAATTCCTGCAGATTTTGAGGGGATATGTTCTGAAAAGAATTAATGAGTTTTCAGAGTTGTGAAACTAGTTGAAAGATTAGTAGCTATAACACCAATGATTTTAGCTTGAATCCACATTGTGAATCTTTGAGTTCTTGGAACAATTTGTCATTAATAAAGTAAATGTTGTTGATAGTAACATCAATTTATAATGTGGTTTTCCATGAGCAGCACTCAATTGGTTTAATTATCAACCCCTTCTCTCTCTCACTAGACCCCTCCCTTTTCTCTCACCAGCCCTCCCTTTCTCTCTCTCTCAACAACCCTCCCTTTCTCTCTCTCTCTCAACAACCCTCCCTTTCTCTCTCTCAACAGCCCTCCCTTTCTCTCTCTCTCTCACCAGCCCTCCCTTTCTCTCTCTCTCACTGGCCCTTCCTTTCTCTCTCTCTCTCACCAGCCTTCCCTTTCTCTCTCTCTCTCTCTCTCTCTCTCTCCAGTACTCACTTTCTCTCACCAGCCCTCCCTTTCCCTTTCTCTCTCTCTCACCAGCTCCCTTTCTCTCTCTCTCTCTCTCTCTCTCACCAGCCCTCCCTTTCTCTCTCTTTCACCAGCCCCCCATCTCTCTCACCAGCCCTCCCTTTCTCTCTCTCTCTCACCAGCCCTCCCTTTCTCTCACACTCACCATCCCTTTCACTTTCTCACTTGGACCTGACTACTCACTTCTGTTTTGCTTGCCATTCTGTTGAATCCTATTCTTCTTCCATTCCCTCCTCCCACTCTCATGCAATCCACCCTCACTCGCTCCCCCTTTCTTTCCTGTGTCCTCTCTCTCTCTCGCTCTCTCCCTCAATCCCACTATCTCTGCTTTCCTCTCTCCTAATCTCTCACTTGCCCTCCATTTATTTCTCTCTCGCTCTCTATGATCTTTCCGTTTGTCTCTTTTTCTCTCTCTTTCTTTCTCATAGAACCATACGACGTGGAATTATGTCCTTCCGCTCAACTCGTTCATGACAACTAAGATGTATGTCTAAGCTAGTCCCATTTTCCTACAATTGGCCATACTCTTCTAGGCCAGGGGTTCCCAACCATTTTTTAAATACCATGGGCCCCTACCGTTAATCGTGGGACCTGTGAACCCCAGCTTGAAAACCCTTGCTCTAGGCCTTTTCTAGCCATGTGACTGTCTAAATATATTTTAAATGCTTTAATTGTGCCCACTGATCCAGTGTCCTCTGGCAAGAGCTCATTCTGAAAAGCCACTACCCTCCGTGTAAAAAGAAATTTGAACCCTCAAGTCCCTTTTAGATCTTTTCACCCACCTTCTTTGTATGTCTTCTAGTTTTACAATTCATTACCTTTGGAAAAAAGACAATGACCATCCACATTATCTACGCCCCTCGTCACTTCACGTGCCTCTAGGTCAAATCTCAAGCTCCTACAGTCCAAGGGAAAAATTGGCCCAGCCAACAAGTACTAGTCCTCTGAAAGTAGTGACACAGGATGACATGGTGGTAAAGAAGGTGTCTGGCATGCTGGCCTTCATTAGAGAGCAAGAAAGGGACATTATGCTGCAATTGTACAAGATGTTGATGAGGCTGTACCTCACTGTATTGTGCACAGTGTTGATCATTCTGTTATAGGAGAAACATCACTATGCTGTAAAGAGTGCAAAAAAGATTTATGAGAACTTTGCCAGGACTTGAGGATGTAGGTTAAAGGAAGAATTTGTGGTGAATTTGTTACCACAGGCAGCTGTGGAGTCCGGGTCGCTGCATGTATTTAAGCCAGAGCTCGATAGTTTCTTGATTGGACACGGCGTCAGAGGTTACAAGGAGAAAGTCGGGGAGTGGAACTGAGGATGGGAAAAAAAGTATCAGCCATGATTGAATGGTGGAGCAGACTCGATGGGCCAGATGGCCTATTTGTCTGTCTGTCTGTCTGTATTTCTGCTCCTATGTCTTGCGGTCTTATGGTCTATGAAGCTGGGCAGGTTAGGACATTATTCCTTGGAATGTAGGGGATTGAGAGATGATTTTATGGGAGTATATAAACTCATGTGAGTCATAGATTGGGGTGACTGCAAATAGTTCTCCCAGGGAAAAGGAACCAAAAACTAGAGGGGATAGGTTTAAGGCAAGAAGAGAAAGATTTAAAAGGGATGAGGGGCAGCTCTTTTTTTACACAGAAGATGGTGCATGTATGGAATGCACTGCAGGAGGAAGTAGTTGAGGTAGTTATAACATTTCAAAAGGCATTTGGACAGACATGGATAGGAAAAGTTTATAAGGTTATGGACCAAATGCAGACAAATAGAACGAACTAATGTGCACACACCTTGGCATGGACCAGTTGGGCTGACTGTAGACCAGGGTTCTCAACCTGGGGTACACGGAGTCTTTGGTTAATTGTAGGGGTCCATGGCATAAAAAAGGTTGGGAACCCTAGACTGTCTAGACTGTCTCTGCTTATAGCTGAACCCTTCCAGCCCTAGTAACATCCTGGTGATATTTTTTCTGCATCCTTCTTATAGTCGGGTGACCAGAACAGTATTCCAAATGAGATCTCATCAACAATTTGTACTGCTGAGATCAAGTCCCAAAAAGGAACACAGCCCGATACAGCGGGCAGCGTCGTTGCGGGCAGTGGAGTGAGCCAGGAGTAAGTGGGGGCCTAAGGGCTTTGGCTCAACGGGCTTCGGCGGAACCGGGCGAGGCGAGGAAGACCGGAGCTGCAGAGCTCTCACAGCTAGTTGCTTGGTAAGTATTGGTAAGTAGTCCTGCTTCCTTTTACACTTATAACTTTAAAAGTATTGTTAAATAGTGTGATAGTTAGCTGTATTGGGGCAAAGGGTTCTTGCATAACTAATACTAGTACATTAAATTAACTATATAGCATGGAGCAGGTGATGTGTTACTGCTGCGAGATGTGGGAACCGGTGGACCCCATTGAGGGACACGGCGACTACATTTGCAGCAAGTGTTTGTTGCTCGAGGAACTCCAGCTTCATATTGATGAGCTGCAGTCCGAGCTTCAGACACTGCGACACATCAGGGAGGGGGAGAGTTACCTGGACTCTGTGTACCAGGAGATAGCCACATCTAATAGATTAACTAATGTAGATTGCAGTCAAGCACAGGATGGTGTGGCTATGAGTGAGGCAAGTAGGGGAATCCAGGAGGTAGGGCTGGAGGAGATGCAGGCCTTGCTCTTGTCCAACAGATTCGAGGCTTTAACTCCCTGTGAGGGCAGGAGCGGGGACTGTGGGGAGGATGAGCAAACTGCCCAAAGCACTGTGGAGTGGGGGGCCATTCCAGAGGGGGGAGTCAATAGAAATGTTGTAGTAATAGGGGACAGTATCGTCAGGGGGATAGATAGGATTCTCTGCAACCGAGAGCGAGAGTCCCGAAGGCTATGTTGCCTGCCTGGTGACAGGGTTAAGGACATCTCTTCTGGGCTGGAGAGAAACTTGCAGTGGGAGGGGGAGGATCCAGTTGTCTTAGTACATGTCGGTTCTGTTACAGGAATATGAGCAGCTAGGGGTCAAATTAAAAAACAGAACCTCAAGGGTAATAATCTCTGGATTATTACCTGAGCCACGAGCAAATTTGGCTAGGTTAAATAAAATTATGGAGTTAAACGCGCGGCTCAAAGACTGGTGTGGGAGAAGTGGGTTTTGCTTCTTGGGACACTGGCACCAGTACTGGGACAGGAGTGAACTGTTCCGGAGGGACGGGCTTCACCTGAACCGGGCTGGGGTTAGTGTCCTGGCGAATCATATAACTAGGGCTGCAGAGAGGTCTTTAAACTAACTAGTGGGGGGGAGGATTCTAGAGAGCAAATAATTAAAAAGACAATGGAGAAGGTAATGGATGTAGGTAAAAGTGGAGGAATAAAAAGACAGAGTGTGTCAGGAGGGGAAAGAATGTACGGAGATAAGCGTAAAGTTGTACAAAAGGAAAAGGTAGGAAATAAGTGTCAAACATATTTGAAAGTCCTTTATTTGAATGCACGTAGTATTAGGAATAAAATTGATGAGTTGACGGTACAATTAATTACGTATGGTTATGAAATTGTGGCAATTACGGAAACATGGCTGCAGGGTGACCAGGACTGGGAATTAAACATACAAGGGTATTCGACAATTAGGAGAGACAGGCAAGAAGGAAAAGGAGGTGGGGTGGCTATGTTAATAAAGCAAGAAATCACTGCAATAAAGCAAAATGATATTGGCTCAAAGGATCAGGATAACGAAACAATTTGGGTAGAAATAAGAAATAGTAAAGGGAAAAAAGCAGTGGTGGGAGTAGTCTATAGGCCTCCAAACAGCTGTAACTCAGTTGGTCGGAGCATAAATCAGGAAATAGTTGGGGCTTGTAATAAGGGAACAGCTATAATTATGGGGGATTTTAACTTTCATATTGACTGGAATAATCAAGTCGGACACGGCAGCCTTGAAGAAGAGTTTATTGAGTGTATTCGGGATGGGTTCCTTGAACAATACGTTACTGAGCCGACAAGGGGGCAAGCAGTCTTAGATCTGGTCCTGTGTAATGAGACAGGACTAATAAAAAATGTCCTAGTAAAGGATCCCCTTGGAATGAGTGACCATAACATGGTCGAATTCCATATTCAATTAGAGGATGAGAGGGTTGGATCTCAAACAAGCGTACTGAGCTTAAATAAAGGAGACTATGATGGTATGAGAGTGGAATTGCTTAAGATGGATTGGGAAAATAGATTAAAGGGTAGATCGGTACTTGATCAGCGGTGTATATTTAAGGAGTTATTTTACAACTATCAAGAAAAATATATTCCACTGAAGAAAAAAGGGTGTAAAAGAAAAAATAGTTATCCGTGGCTAAGTAAAGAAATAAAGCAAAGTATACGACTAAAAAGAAAGTTATATAAGGTAGCTAAATTTAGTGGGAAGATTGAAGATCGAGAAGCTTTTAAATTTCAGCAGCAAATAACAAAAAGATTGACTAAGAAGGGGAAGATAGATTATGAAAGTAAATTGGCGAAAAACATAAAAGCAGATAGTAAGAGTTTTTATAGTTACATAAAAAGAAAAATGGTGGCTGAAGTAAATGTTGGTCCCCTAGAAGATGAGACCGGGAAATTAATGGTAGGGGACATGGAGATGGCAGAAATGCTGAACAAATATTTTGTATCAGTTTTTACAGTAGAGGACACTCAAAATATCCCAACACTGGATAAACAGGGGGCTCTAGGGGGAGAGAAGCTAACTACGATTCAAATCACCAAGGAAATGGTACTTGATAAATTAATGGGACTGAAGGTGGATAAATCCCCTGGACTGGATGGCTTGCATCCTAGGGTCTTAAGGGAAGTGGCGGTTGGGATTGTGGATGCATTAGTGATAATTTTTCAAAACTCGCTGGACTCGGCAATGGTCCCGGCAGATTGGAAAAATGCTAATGTAATTCCTTTATTTAAAAAGGGCAATAGACAGAAGGCCGGGAATTATAGGCCAGTTAGCCTAACATTTGTGGTTGGCAAAATGTTGGAATCGATAATTAAGGAAACAGTAACAGGGCATTTGGATAAACATAGCTTAATGGGACGAAGTCAGCATGGCTTTACAAAAGGGAAGTCATGTTTGACAAATTTGTTGGAGTTCTTTGAGGACATAACATATAGGGTAGATAAAGGGGAACCAGTGGATGTGGTGTATTTGGACTTCCAAAAGGCATTTGACAAGGTGCCACACCAAAGATTATTACTTAAAGTAAAAAATCATGGGATTGGGGATAATATTCTGGCATGGGTGGAGGATTGGCTTTCTAACAGAAAACTGAGAGTTGGGATAAATGGTTTATTCTCAGACTGGCAGTTGGTGACTAGTGGTGTTCCGCAGGGGTCAGTGTTGGGACCCCAACTCTTTACAATCTATATTAATGATTTGGAGAAAGGGACTAAGTGCAACGTATCGAAGTTTGCTGATGACACAAAGATGGGAGGGAGTGTAATGAGTGCGGAGGACATCGAAACCCTGCAGGGGGACATAGATAGGCTGAGTGATTGGGCAGACATTTGGCAGATGAAATATAATACTGACAAGTGTGAGGTCTTGCACTTTGGCAGGAAAAATAATAGAGCAAGTTATTATCTAAATGGAGAGAAACTGGAAAGTGCTTCTGTGCAAAGGGATCTGGGGGTCCTGGTGCAGGAAACACAAAAAGTTAGTATGCAAGTGCAGCAGGTGGTCAAGAAGGCCAATGGAATGCTGGCTTTTATTGCTAGGGGGATGGAGTATAAGAACAGGGAGGTCTTACTGCAGTTGTACCGGGTATTGGTGAGACCACACCTGGAGTACTGCGTGCAGTTCTGGTGTCCATATTTAAGAAAGGACATACTGGCTCTAGAGGCAGTGCAGAGAAGGTTCACTAGGTTAATTCCAGGGATGGGTGGGTTGATGTATGATGAGAGGTTGAGTAGATTGGGACTCTACTCATTGGAGTTCCGAAGAATGAGAGGCGATCTTATTGAAACATATAAGATTGTGAAGGGGCTTGATCAGGTGGATGCGGGGAGAATGTTCCCAATGATGGGTGAAACTAGGACTAAGGGGCATAATCTTAAAATAAGGGGATGCCATTCCAGGACTGAGATGCGGAGAAATTTCTTCACTCAGAGGGTAGTGGGGCTGTGGAATTTACTGCCCCAGAGAGCTGTGGAAGCTACTACACTCAATAAATTCAAAACGGAGATAGACATTTTCCTGGATAAAAATGGCATTAGGGGATACGGTGAGCGAGCAGGTAAGTGGACATGAGGCTAGGTTTAGATCAGCCATGTGATCTCCTGGACCAGTTTTCGATAGCCTGGATGGGTCGGAGAGGAATTTTCCAGATTTTTTCTCCTCAACTGGCAACTCGTTTTTTTTCCCCCGGGTGATCACATGGGTTTGGGCGGGATGAATAATAAAATAAAATGGGTGGCATGGTGCCCTGTTGCCTTGTGGGATTCGGTGAAAACTAGAGTTAAGATTGGATCAGCCATGATCTTGTTGAATGGCGGAGCAGGCTTGAGGGGCCGATTGGCCTACTCCTGCTCCTATCTCTTATGTTCTTATGTTCATACTCAATGCGCTAAATGAAGAATGCAAGCAGTCCAAACAGCTGCGTCACCACTTAGCCTTTGTATGTTGTTACTTTCAGAGAAGTATGTACTGAAAGTATAATAAACATTTCCAAGTCTTTTAGAGTTGTTTGTTATATAATGTAGATATTTGCAGCCAATTACTTAACAGTTGAAAGTGGATAAATGAACTCCTGCAACCCAATATGCAAACACTACTAAATGCCAAACTAATGGCTTCTCAACAAGTTCGAATCCTTTGTGGGGATAAGTCTGAGAAACTTTTCAGCGTTCTCACATGCTTTAACATTGGTATTTACGTAAAGATTTTATTTAAGTGTTGAAAGCAGTTAAATCCAACTTTGCCACTTAACATGGCAAAATGCCGCTTAAGACCGTTAGTAGGCTTGTGATATTTAGAATTGTTTATACATAAAGATGTTTGCAAATATTTATTTAACAATTGAAGCTACTTAAACAAAACATTCCAACACAACATTGCAAACACTGCCGAAAACCAAACTGGATGTTTTTTAGATGCCGCTTTGTCATGTGCTGGCATCTAACCACAATGGTTAGAATGGTTAAGTTTAAGAATTAAATAATGGTTTGCAAGTTCCTTAGAATTGTTCTTTACATAAAGTGGTTTGCAACCATTTAAGTTTAAATCTTGCGATATGATTGTACCTAATCAAACAAAAGAGTAGATTGCTACAATGGCATGAGTGTTTCTAAGTGATTCAAAATTCTTCTTCACATAATTAAATGGTACCAAACTACTTTATCTTAACAGTTGAATTTGGTAAATGGCAGCTGAATCAAACACTGTAGCTTCTCATTGTAAACAGCATACGTAGCACTTTAGAGAAGGCACTTTCTCTGTAATGATAATACTTTATATTGCACTGTTGTTGTTTTTCCTTGTTTTACCTCAATGCACTGTAGTAATGAAATTATCTGTATGACAGGCATGCAAAGCAAAGTTTTTTACACTGTGCCTTGATATGTGTGACAATGGTAAACCAATTTACCACTGGGACCTAAGTGCTGTCTGTGAAGACACTGCATATTTCCCGCTGTATTGATTTCACTCTGGTGCTCCCAAAGATTTGTAGGATGGCAGATTAACAGGCTACTGTAAATTGTGCCAGCACAGGAGTGGAAGAGTCTGAGAGTTGATGGGAATGTCAGGAAAATAAATAAACAGGATTAAGGTAGGATCAGTGTAAATGGGTTGTTGATGGTCAGCACAGACTTGCTTGGCAGAAGATCCCTCTATGCTTCTGAAATTGGGTTCAGTAGGCATACAGGTTTCTCCTGGGTGATGCATGGGTTCTAATCTTACAGATGCCCACAAGTCAGAAAATACTGAACGAGCACTTAATATGCTAACCATGCCACCACAGCATTGTAATGAATGGCATCAAATGCCAGACCGATAAGAAAGAACAATTGAAAAGGTTGAGGTGGCAGGGAGAGAGGAAGAGAGAAAGGTAGAAGGAAATAGGGATAGGGAGAGATTGAGTGGGAGAGTGGTTGAATTTTAAATTCTAGGATTCTGTTGCTGTGAACAAGACATTGGCATTGTGTGTTACCTCCCAAGTGCCAGGGTCAAGGATGTCTCTGAATAGTTACAAAATATGTTCAGAGGGGAGGGTGAGCAGCCACGTGTCATCAGTTATATTAGCACCAATAACAATGGTAGAAATGGGATGAGGCCCTGCATAATGAATATAGGAAGTAAGGGAGATTAAAAAGCATATTGTCAAAGTTTGTGATCTGTGGATTATTCCTGATGGCATGAACTAGAAAGGATAAGGATAGGATAAGGCAGATGAATGTGTGGCTGAGGAGTTGGTAAGCAGGAATTCAGATTCTTGGATGACTGGGATCTCTTCTGGGGCAGAGGTAATCTGTATAAAAGTAGCACTTACACCCACTGTATTTGTGCTTTGAGAGGCTGGTGATGCCTGACAAGAGACTTGGGTCTGCTTCACTTTGCCTGCCCAAGTTACAGGTCAACAGCAGATGTCATTTCATTGGCTCTTCGCTCAACCCTGGAACACCTGGACAGTGAAGATACATTTATCAGAACACTCTTTATCAAGATGATCATCACCCCATAATTAATCAATAAGCTTCAAGACCTTGGCCTCAACACCTCTATGCAACTGGATTTTGGATTTCCTCACTTGCAGACCCCGGTCAGTTCAGATTGGCAACAACATCTCCTCCATAATCTCCATCAGCATAGGTGCACTGGGCTGAGTGCTTAGCCCCCTGCTCTACCCACTTTACACATATGACCATGTGGCTAAGTCCAGCTCTAATGCTGTATTTAAGTTTGCTGATGACACCACTGTTACTAGCTGAATCAAAGCTGGGGATGAATCAGCATATAGGAGAGTAATTGAAAACTTGGCTGAGTGGTACCAAACCACCACCTCTCACTCAATGTCAGAAAAACCAAGGAGCTGATCATTGACTTCAGGAGGAGGAAACCAGAGGTCGATGAGCCAGTCCTCATCAGGGGATCAGAGATGGAGAGGGTCAGCAACTTTAAATTCTTCAGTGCTATCATTTCAGAGGACCTGTCCTGAGCCCAGCACGTAAGTGCAATTATGAAGGGAGCATGGCAGCACTGCTACTTCCTTAGATGCTTGTAAAGATTCAACATAACATCTAAAACTTTGACAAACTTCTACAGATGTGTGGTGGAGAGTACACAGTCGGCCCTCCTTATCCGCAAGTTCCGCATGCACAAATTCAACCAACCGCGAATCGCGAAAACCCGGAAGTGCTCTTCCAGCACTTGTTGTTCGAGCATGTACAGACTTTTTTTCCTTGTCACTATTCCCTAAACAATGCAGTATAACAGCAATTTTACATAGCATTTACATTGTATTAGGTATTATAAGTAGTCTAGAAATGATTTAAAGTATACGGAAGGATGTGCATGGGTTATTGTGGATTGAGATCGAAAAAATCAGAAGTTCTCTTACTAAGTAAGTCGGAACAGGTACATCTGGTATTATTTAGCGTCAGTCAAACGTTTGTCTTAGTATATAGTACATATTTAACCTTTCTGTACATACAAAACACTTAAGAAACGTATGTATTTCAATAATTAAACCACTGCATTGCTTAGTAATAATTGTAGTTTTCATCAGGGCAGGGCCTTTCTCACATTATCCTTTAAATTGTTCCGATCATTGACCGACTGTAGCCCAACACTTCTCCAATAACGGATGACGTTTCACCTCATTCTGATTGCTTTATTATTTCCACTTTATTTTCAATCGTGATCATGATTATTTTCGTGAACAGAAACACTGCAGATTCAGTGCTCCGCTGGGTCCTAAAGACCTCCACACTCAGACAGGTTAAATAAGGTCCAGGGTTTTGCTGGGTCCTAAGGTCCACCGCACTGAGTCAGGTTAAATAAGGGACTTGAGCATTCGCGTTTCTTGGTATCTGCAAGGGGTCCCGAACCAATCCCTCATGGATAAGGAGGGCCAACTGTATTGACTGAGATCATCACAGACTGGTATGGAAACACCAATGCCATTTGTTATGTTTTGTAACTTCAAAACATTAAACTAATTCAAAGTAAGAGAGCCAAGAGATGCCAGTCTTAAGTTTGTTCTTTACTTTAAGTAAGCAATCCACATATTTTTACATATAAGCTGTAAAGAATTATTTAAACAAATTTTCATAACATATTTACAAGATTACTCAAATATTACTAAATAGACAACATCCTTGAATGAAAAATTCTACAAAAAGTAGTAGCCCAGTCATCACAGGTAAAGCCTTCCCCTCCTGTGAGCACATCTACACAGAATACTACAGCAGCTAATCAGCATCCATCATCAGGAAACCCCCACCACCCAGGTCATGATCTCTTCTCACTGCTGACATCAGGGAGAAGGTGCAGGAGCCTCAGGACTCACACCACCAGCCTCAGGAACAGTTATTACCCGTCAGCCATCAGGCTCTTGAGCCAGTGAGGATAACTTCACTCGCCCCGTCACTGAACTGTTCCCACAACCTGTGGACTCACTTTCAAGGATCTTCATCTCATGTTCTCCATATTTATTGCTCATGTATTATTATTGTTGTTTTTATTTTTTTATTTGCAGTTTGTTGTCTTCTGCACTTTGTTTTTTTTTATCCACCCTATTGGGTGCAGTCTTTCATTGATTCTATTATAATTCTTGAATTTACTAAGCATGCTTACAAGTTGGGTAAGTCGCCAGGACTAGATGAAATATACCCCAGACTATTGTGGGAGGCGAGGGAGGAGACTGCTGAGCATCTTTGCATCATCAGTGGGGACTGGAGAGGTTCTGGAGGATTGGAGGGATGTTGTTCCTTTATTCAAGAAAGGGAACAGAGATAGTCCAGGAAATTATAGACCAGTGAGTCTTGCCTCAATGGTTGGTAAGTTGATGGAGAAGATCCTGACAGGCAGGATTTATGAACATTTGGAGAGGTATAGTATGATTAGGAGTAGTCAGCATGGCTTTGTCAAGGGAAGGTTGTGCCTCATGAGCCTGATTGAAAGATAGTAAGAGATTTGAAAGTAGGAGGCGGAGGGGGAAATCCAAAATGATAGAAGACAGGAGGGGTTGGGGTGAAGCTAAGAGTTGGAAAGGTGATTGGCAAGAGTGATACAGAGCTGGAGAGGGGAAAGGATCATGGGATGGGAGAAAGAAGGGGAGGGGAGCACCAGAGGGAGATGGAGAACAGGCAAAGAGTGATGGGCAGAGAGAGAAAAGGGGGGGGGATAAATAAGTCAGGGATGGGGTAAGAAGGGGAGGAGGGGCAGTAATGGATGTTAGAGAAATCAATGCTCATGCCATCAGGTTGGAGGCTACCCAGACTGAATATAAGATGGTCAAAAATAAGGTGATGAAGGACCAATTTCTGTGCCTCTATGATCTTAACTAAAATAGCCAGGATGTTATCCAATCCCATGAACTTTACTTAATACAATTTTCTCAACTATTCCTTGCTATGAAGTGGTGAATCAAATTGGTTGGTAGAGATCTCTGGAAGATCCATCCAAAATGGATAATACAAATGTATCAAACAACAACACACACAAAATGCTGGTGGAACACAGCAGGCCAGGCAGCATCTATAGGGAGAAGTACTATCAACATTTCGGGCCAAGACCCTTTGTCAGGACTAACTGAAAGGAAAGATAGTAAGAGATTTGAAAGTAGTGGGGGGAGGGGGAAATGCGAAATGATAGGAGAAGACCGGAGGGGGTGGGATGAAGCTAAGAGCTGGAAAGGTGATTGGTGAAAGTGATACAGAGCTGGAGAAGAGAAAGGATCATGGGATGGGAGGCCTCAGGAGAAAGAAAGGGGGGGAGCACCAGAGGGAGATGGAGAACAGGCAAACAACTAAATATGTCAGGGATGGGGTAAGAAGGGGAGGAGGGGCATTAACGGAAGTTAGAGAAGTCAATGTTCATGCCAGTGGCCACACATTTTAATTCCACGTCCCATTCCCATTCTGATATGTCTATCCATGGTCTCCTCTATTGTCAAAATGAATCCAAACTCAGGTTGGAGGAACAACACCTTATATACCGGCTGGGTAGCCTCCAACCTGATGGCATGAACATTGACTCCTCTAACTTCCGTTAATGCCCCTCCTCCCCTTCTTACCCCATCCCTGACATATTTAGTTGTTTGCCTGTTCTCCATCTCCCTCTGGTGCTCCCCCCCCCCCCCCTTCTCCTGAGGCCTCCTGTCCCATGATCCTTTCCGTTCTCCAGCTCTGTATCACTTTCGCCAATCACCTTTCCAGCTCTTAGCTTCATCCCACCCCCTCCGGTCTTCTCCTACCATTTACACATTTCCCCTCCCCCACTACTTTCAAATCTCTTACTATTTTTCCTTTCGGTTAGTCCTGATGAAGGGTCTCGGCCCGAAACGTCGACAGTGCTTCTCCCTATAGATGCTGCCTGGCCTGCTGTGTTCCACCAGCATTTTGTGTGTGTTGTTTGAATTTCCAGCATCTGCAGATTTCCTTGCGTTTGCTTTAAAAAGTTTGGACTGTTTTCCACAAAGCAAAGAAGACTGGGGGTGTGGGGGGTGACTTTAAAATTATGCAAATCAGAGATAAGGAGAATGGTCACAATTTCCCAGGGCAGGGGAGTATAAAAATTCTAAAAAGGTCAGAGGTTTATGGTCAGAGAGGAAAGATTTAAAAGGGGCCTAAGGGGGAAGACTTTCCATACACAGGATGATGAGAAGACAGAATGAGTTGCCTGGTTACAACGGGCACAATTACTAAGTTTAAAAGACATTTGGACAGGTATTTGTAAAGTTTTAGTTAAGCCTGCTGTATGGAGCGGGCAACACACAAGTGATTCATGAACAATACCCAACTACTTTTTAATAGAAATGTTTGCACTATTTTACTTAACTGTGTCATACCTACTTACTGTAATTCCCGTTTTTTCCCCATTATTATGTACTGCATTGCACTACTATGCCGGTGATAGTAAACGTAATTCTGATTCATCAACAACGTTCCCACTAAAGAGAGCCGCAAGGCCCGAAAGTCTGAGCTGTCTCGCTGGAGGAGGGAGCGGACTCGAATGCGTCACCTCGGTGTTACCCCCCGACATGTTCCGGGCTGCGTGACGCACGATGACAAATGGTCCCCCCCCCCGCCCACATCTGCTCGCATTCCGGACGGAATCCTGCGCGGAAGTGACACCCGGTACGCTGCGTCTTCAGCCAGAGCGCGTATTGACGTCATTGGCGGCGGCGGCGGCGGCGGCGCGCGGGGGCACGAGCGGCGTGCGCGCGCGCTTCTATCTCTGCAAGGGCATGGTTGGTGGCGGCCGAGAAATGTCCACCTTCAGCTGGAAGCCCTTTGTGTACGGGGGCCTGGCGTCCATCACCGCCGAATCCGGCAAGTACTTCACCGGTCCCCCTCAGCGCGGCCTCGCCCTCTTTTCTTGTGTCCTGGCGAGCCCAGGCTCGTTGCCTTCCCCTTCCGTAGATGTCAGGCTGGTGGTGGGCATGGACCCAGTCGGGCCGAAGGACTTTATTCCTTGTTGAATCTCTCTGTGATTCTCCTCTCTTCTTCGCCATCACCACCACTTTCACCCCCGCGTAATGCAAGGGTCAATACGATTTCCCTACGCCTTATCTCCTGGGTTGACCCAACTTTTATTGTGCCCACATTCCCACTGGCTCTCCCCAGATTCTGTTCCTCAATTTACAGCGGTCAAGTCACCTACCAGCCTATATTTTGAAATGTGAGGACATAGGAGGAATTGAAGGGAATACACACAATCACAGGGCGAATGTGAAAACTGGGTACAGATATCACCTAATGTCAGGGCTGAACTCAGGTTCTGGCACTGAAGTAACAGTACTGCTAGCTGCTCAGTCTGTAGACTGAGTTTTGTTGCACAAATCTGTGCCAGCACTCAATAACACCATTACTACCTCAAATATTGTACCTGTCTCAACTATGCTTTCCTTAACCCTAGCTAAACACCATCATTCTGTCTTCTGTAGTAATGTTAAAATGCTTTGCTTGCCTGACTTAAAATCACATTTACTGGTAGCCTATGTTTGCCTGCATTGTTTCTCCTCATGAGTTTTGAAATCCACAGCCCCAGTTTCCATTTATTTCAATTGTTTACCCTTCTTAGTTTGTATTTTCCTTCAATGCTACAATCCTGCAAGATTCTCATTCTTCCACTTCTCACCTCTTGAACTTTTCTGAATTTAACTGCTGCTGCGGTTGATTGACTTCCCCCTCAGCTCCCAGGTTTCCGGGTGTAACACTTGTCTTTGTATCTTAGCATCCAAGGACTGAAACCTCCCTTCCAAGTGAGGCACAAATTCACATGCATCTCATCCAAGTTTACCTACTTTATTAGGTGCTCCCTACGTGGCCTTCTCTACCTTGGCAAGACCAGTTGTAGACTGAGCAACAGTTTTGCAGAGCACCTATCTGCATGGGCCATTTGAAACTCCCTGTAGCAAGCCATTTGAGTTCCAGCCCCCACCCCCCACCCCCCATTCTCAGCCTTCTGTACTGCCAGGATGAGGCCCAAAGCAGATTAGTGGAATGTCATCTCATATTGCACCTGGTAGTCTACAACCTAAAGACATAAACAATGAGTTTTCTAATTTTAGATAATCCACCTACCCATCCATTTTCCAGTGCAACATGTGGCCATAAATTGACCCAATGTGTGTCTTACTTTTTAATATAACAGCAGACTCATCAAACTCGCTTTTAGATCAAGTGAGTACAGATTTCACGTTCTCATAGTAGAATAGGACTTGGAATTCTATGTACATCATTGGCATGTTAGTAGTTGCAAAAATAGCTTTAAAAAGAAAGCTAATTAAGCAGTGTCTTTATACCTTGATGTTATGACACAGCCATGGAAAATGCAAATTGGACCTCACCTGTGGAGATTTCTTTATAGAGCACCTAAAATGGATGTTGGCCATCAGATGGATATTAGATTGGAATGCATTATTGATTTATTGAAACAGTGTTCAGATTCGTGAGGGTTAAAATGATTCCAGTAACGAGTGGTTACTGAAAGTTAGGGTTTCATGCCCTAGAAGTGAGAAGTTATGTTTGAACTTTTCAAGGTATGATTTTATGAACAAGTAGTTTCTATCTAGCTCATTTCAACTGATTAAAAAATTTGAGATTATTGATCATACTCCTGAAAGACCTGATTTTCTTGTTTGGACAAACTATGTATGCAGAGTGGAAGGAGTTTTGAACTATTGCAATAGCAATTGACAGTTGATAAATTGCTAACTTTTTTTTAACATTTTCACAGCCAAAAATTTAAAGCTAGAGGAAAAAGTTTTAAAGGAGGATGGAGAGGAAAGTTTTTACATGGACAATGGTTGTTATCTGGAACATTTTTCTTGGAGAAGTTGGTGGAGTCGATAGGTTTATTGTTTGAGAGACATTTAGACAGACACCAGAATAGATGAGGCACAGATGTATAGGGTCCTAATACAGGAAAATAGGATTAGTGTGGTTGGATTAAATGGTTGGCATGGATGTGATGAGCTGAAGACCTGTTTTTATGCTGTAGGATTCTGATTCCATGACTCAAAGATATTATATGTACAGTAGAAAAGGTGAATTTGAGAAATTAGGTCACATATCAACCATGATGCCATTGACTAGTATTAATAGCTCATTGAGCACAATAGCTGACATTTCTTCCTATCTTCCTCAGCTCATAGATCAACACTTTTTTGCATTTCTCATAAAGACAATATGGAAGTATTAGGCCATTCTGCCATTTCATCATGGCTGACCATTTTCCCTGTCAATCCTATTCTCTTGCCTTCTGCCTATAACCTTTCACACCCTGACTAATGAAGATCCTATCAACCTCCTCATTCTTCTTCATCTCCACTCTAAATGGACATCCGTCCTAGAATCCCCACTATAGGAAACATCCTCTGTGCAACATTGTCCTTCCTTGATTAGGTACGATAAATTCTGGATTGCTCACTGGGACAGCAGCATAAACTGGTCAAGACAAATGATCCAAGAATTTTCACTTACTCTCTATATAGAGTTATAGTTCGTTCATCTTTGGGCATCTGTTGCTATCATGTCATTTTCTGCCATCTCCTCTGTATTGCACTGCCTGTGGAGGTGATAGTAAAGTATATGATAGCAATGTTTAAGAGTTTTTTAGAGAAACATGTACAGGCAGGTAACTGAGAAATGCAGACCATGTTCAGGTAGGTGGGATGAGTTTAGATTAGCAACATGGTCCGTGTTGATATGGTGAGCCATATTTTACAATGCTTTACTGTGTACTATTTTTAAGATGGGATTTTGGTGTTTGGAGCTCCCCAGTGAATCCTTCTTGACCACATTTACCAATGTTATCTGCAGTAAGTACTTGGGTGTCAGTTAACCAATCTCCTTGGTAATATCTTGTGCTTTGAAAATGTCGTTGCTTTGGGATTGATTATGTTAATTCCTATCTGAAACTTCATTTAACTCTTCTAGGAGATGCTGCAAAATTGCTAGACCAGTACCCTTCAGCCAGTAGTGTAGTCATGGATTATTATTAGCAACGATTTAGGCTTCCTTATTGAAATATCAGGAGTTATAAAAGCTGTTTTTCCACTCTGCTAGGCACCTTTCCAATTGATCTCACTAAAACCCGACTGCAAGTCCAGGGCCAATCAGTTGATTTGCGTTATAAGGAGATAAAGTACAGAGGAATGCTACATGCCCTATTGCGGATATTTAAAGAAGAAGGATTGAGAGCTCTCTATTCTGGGTAAGTGTAGATTAACTGTCTTGTATCAAGGCTTCATTTGAATCTGCCTCGACTATTCTCTCAGTTGTGCATTCGAAAATCTCACCATGGCTCCTTAATCTTGTGGTTGCAAACACAAACATCCTCAATCCCTTTCCTCGCTTTCCTAATGCTAATTATCACTTGAAGGAAAGTTTCTTGCATCGCAGCTAAACTTTCAGGTTCTTAACTGTCCTCCATGACATATTCATAGCCACTGACAATCCATTGCCCAATTTTGATGCTCTTGTATCCTTCAAAGTGGCTGGCAGAATCTCAATCTTTGACTCCTGAGCATTGTTCCCTCTAAGCTGTATGGGTGTGCAACCACACATTAACTGAAGTGCTGCTGTGCACCTAGTCTTTGTTGCTGCACAGCTGGAATTTTCTTTTTTATAAAGGGTTTAATATTAACCTGGAATTATGATATTGTAGTCACTAGTAAGACTTAGTTGCTTGACTGGCTGCTCAGTATTTCCGGGTTCCATTGTTTTAGACCCGACAGCGGGAAGGGTTAAAGGAGGAGGAGTGACGATACTAGTTGGAAAATGTTACAGCGATGCTCAGTCAGAATAGAATGGAGAAGTCTTCTAGTGAGGTGTGTAACCCTCTCACCATGGCTCATCAGCTATCACTGGCCAACAGCCATGTGACTCAGCAATGAATGGGTAACGGTGAGATGGCCATTTCCAATAAACACCACACATCTTAGGGTCGGTATGATTCAGGTTCAACACAAGCAGGATCATTAGAATAGTCCGTTAAAGGAACACAAATTAAGGTGAAAGCTGTATAAAAACCGCCTAATGCAAAAGTTATCATTTCCCAGGAAATAACAGAACTTACATGGGCATGAACTTAAAGTATATTTACAAATATTTAAGCATTAACAGACAGTGAAAAAGAGAAACTAGTCTATAACGTGCACAAAGAACATTGGAGCTCATTGGCAGGGGTGTCAAACTCATTTTAGGTCACGGGCCGGATTGAGCAAAATGCAGCTTCATGCGGGCTGGATCAGTCAGACGCGTGCAAACGCAGCTTTCGTTGCCTCCGTTTTTTCAGCCTGCTCTCATGTGTCTCAGTCTCTGCAATAACTACAAAGTGCTTCAATTTACAAATTCCGTTTCTTATGAAGAAGACTGCCGAATAAACACTAAAAACCCTGAAAACCTGGTACCTGAATAAACTCAGCATTAGCCATATTATACGTCATAGGCGCTTCGATTACTGGGGCCAGCTTTAATAGTAATTAGATATTAGCTTGAGGGCCAAAGATAATTCCACCGCGGGCCGGATTTGGCCCGTGGGCCTTGAGTTAGACATATATGCTGTATAGTCATGTGCTTCACTTTACTTACTCACGTTATTGACCCCACATTCTGTGTGAAAAGCACCAGCCACAATTCAAACCTTCCATAAAGTCCATTATGAGCTAACTCCTAATTCAGAAATATTGGTACTTACTCCATGGAACCATTTGTAAGAAATTATTTGTGCTGACGACAGTGTATGTCCTTTGGCCAAGGGTTCTGCGAGTGTCTTACATTGAGCTCCTCTCCACATCTCACTTCTCCCCCATCTCCAACAAAGGATCTTCCCCCAAACCCACGTTTCAAAAATTGGATGTTGCTTAGAACATTCCTAACCTAATCAAATGACTCATTATTTTAACAGAAAACGAAATACTGGACTGTAAAATTTGATTAAAGAATGCACTGTGTTTTATAAAAAATCTGCAGAAAATGAAATACCCAGCAGCTTAACTGTAGTAATACAATAAAACATGTTCCTAACCAGGGTATTACATTCTCCCCTCCCCACCAAAAATGGTCATGTCATCATAACTTTGTAAGCCTTTGGAACTTATCAAATCCATTATTAATAACCCAGCACTTACACTCAGTAACACTAGTAGTTATGTTCCCTCCTATGTTCTGACATTATTCATGGTATGACTACATCATTCAAATGAATTACTCGATTATAGGACTTCCAATCCACTTGTAAAATAACATGTCTCACCATCGGGGTTGATACAACACTTTTGTTTCCCATCATATGCCAGCTTATCTGGAGTTCTCCTGACTCTAAGACCTTCTTATTTCAGTTTCAGTTTCTTCAGTCTCAGCCTCTCCTTCTGACTGTTCATGTTTACTTGGGTATACCTCACCCTGTCTTTCACTCGTACCTTCTGGTAATTCAGTTCCTCCTGCCCCCTGACTGAACTCAGCTTCATTTTCAATTATATTTGAGTCCAGTTCACCTTTACTGTCTAATATCATGTTTGGCTGTCCAATGATTGCCCTCCCCACTTTATTAAGTTCTGGACTGGAAGATTCCAATGTCTCTTCATCAACTGTTGGGAAGTTTGCATAAGCTAAGGCATACCACATTACAATTTCTTCATCCTCTTTGGAAAGGAAATCCATACGCACTAGATCAAGTGGTCCTGTGCTTTTGAGAAAAAGGAGCAACTCTTTCAGGTAGTGTCTTTCTCCGAATACAACGGATGCATGATTTACAGTAATCTTCAACTCCAGTCTTCATTCATGGCCAATAGAACTGATCTCGATCCAATTCGTAGGTCTTGTCACATCCCAAATGATCCGCATCATCATGAAGTGTTCTTGGTACAATCTTCCGGTACTTGCAAACCCAACTTGACATGTCGAGTTCTGTTTGGAGGAGACATAACCCTGTATAGAACTTTGCTCCTCAATTCCAGTTTGTCCCATCAGGAGGGGTATGGTCATCTTGGTGTGCTGCTGCCAATTCAGCAGGACACAAGGCGAGCAACTGCCTTGTATTCTGCACAGTTAGGTTGCAATATGCTCGTGGACTGGCATGGCTAGAAGCTCCCAAATGATCAGCAGCTCTGTCAGGCCATAGCCTTTCCTCTGATTTTCTAACTATGGAAAGCTAGCATGCTGCTTTAACATCAGAGGCAGGAATGTTCTCCCACTCTCTGCCCATTCCTGGCATCTCATGAGAACATTGTGATAACGCATCCACGGCAATGTTCTGATTTCCTGGCCAGTATTTAAGGCTGAAATTATAAATAGACAACACCACCAACCAGCAATGACCTGAGACATCCAAGTTTGCCGAGGTCAAAATACAAGTCGGTGAATTGTTGTTGGTCCTCACCTTGAACTTGGCACCATATAGTCACTTAATTTGTCTACCATGGCCCACTTCAACGGCAGAAACTCCAATTTCTGTGCGGGGTAGTTTTGTTTGGATGGCACAAGATCTGGCTGACGGAAGCAACAGGATTCAGCCCTTTACTTTGGTCTAGGTATAAATGCGGCCTCATCCTTCATGGCTAGCATCTCTATGTAGTACATGCGGCATCTACGGTTTTACAAAGGCTGGCACAGGTGTGGTAGTCAGTGACTCAGCAGCTGAAATGGCTCTTCACACTTTGTATCCCATCTTTTCCGAAAAGGCTCCAAAGGGCTAAGATAAACCTCTTCTCCCTTTCTTCACTGAGGGAAGGTGACCAAACAGGAGTTGATTCAAAAGGTGCCTTACTCTGGAGTAGTCCTTCACAAATCTCCAATAGTATCCACAGAATCCGAGGAATGAACGCATTCCTTGGGCCTTGGCCATGTGGTTACTGCTTCTATCTTAGATGGATCTATAGCCACTCCATCCGGAGAGACTGTGTTCTACATAGTTGACTGACATGTTACAGAACCTTCAGACAGTTTTAACACCTTCAGTAGTCTTGTCTCATGCTCTTCCAGTGTTGACCCAAACACCGAGATCGTCCAAGTACACCAGTACCTCAAGTAGGTTCATATCTCCAACATTCTGCTCCATGACACATTGGAAAATAGCAGGTGCTCCTGATATGCCCTTAAGGATCCTTTCCCATTGAAAGAGTCCAAGCAGACATATGAATGCCATCTTTATCAGCTTCACTCATGGGTACTTGATAACACCAACTTCTTAGATCCAACACACTGGACCATTTTCTTCCAGTGTGAAGCAGGCCAGAGCATCCTCGATTTGTGAAACAGTACTGCATATTGGTACAGGACTATACATCTGTTCAATGTTCGATAATCAACACACATCCGTACCTTCCTATTCTTTTTCTTCACAACTATTATGGATGACGACTTCTCGACTTGGTGATAATTCCATCTTCCTTCAGCTTCAGCAGATGTTGCCGAATATCTTCAAAGACTACTGGTGCTGTTCGGCAAGACCTCTCTGGGAAAGATGTGTCCTTTCACTCTACTAGTGTGGCAAGTACTCTTGGAGCAACCAACATCAAACTCATCAGTAGAACAGACATCTTTATGTATCAACATCTTCTCAGTTAATCACTTTTTCCATTCATCTTGTATCAGTGAGTTACCAAAGTTGAATGACTTTGATGCCAACTTCCCTGATTCAAGAGACTTTTTTACTTCCTTTTTCCGACTGAAAAACTAGACACTATCATCAGAGGAAATAGATGGTAACATCTCTTCACGAGGTGTTCCTGACAATCACTGTCTCCCTGTTTGCATAGACAGCTGAATACTTCTGCAGTTTGGGTCTAACCAGCCCTCCTGCAGATAAGCATGACTTTTCCTGAGCATTCTGCCAAATTTGTGAGTTCCCATCACTCTAGCAACTCCTCCAGGATGTAACCTGACAGGTTTAGACTGGGTATATTACAGTTCCTTGTTTTTGCTCATCATCCTGCTTAAGAGGCATTTGCACCTTCTCGAAAGCAGCTTGGAACATGGTGAATGGATGAGGTTTCCAAAAAGTCCTCTCCATTTCTCTCCTGGCATGCTCCCACAAGCCTTATCATAATTTAAGTTTTGTTCCCACAAGAATGGAAGCTTCATCTTTTATGACCAGATCCAGGCAGACCAACACTAGTGTACCTCTACTCAGGTCACATCAGGGGTCACTTTAGCAGCAAGGGACAACTGAAGGCAGTAACTGACTAATGGAAACATTCCGTTTTTCCGTCATATTTTCCTCCTCTCATACTTCTCTAAGTAAATCAGTAAAAGATGGAGGAGGAAGCATCTTGTAGGTCATTCGACTGCGTAGAGCAATCATGTCGTGTGACAGCGCGCCCTTCACAACTTGCTCTACCCTTAAACTATTTATCTCAGCCAACTGAAGGACCCCTTTATGGCACAAACAATGCAGCAGTTTATCTAACCTGTAAAGGTAGGCAGCAAGCTTCTCTCCTTCTGGAATGTGTGCCTAAGCTTCTTTATGAGATCAGCTGAGCTGTCCATAGTTCCAAAAGCATTTTCCAGCACTTGCATGTAGTTAGCTGACATGAATAAAGGATTTTCTGTCTTTAGGAACCTCACTATATCGTGGCTAGATCCTTTAAACTCTTTACCAGTCTCTGCTTTTTCATGTTATCCAAGCACTGCCATTTATCCAGTAACTGAGATGTCTGCTCAGCCCAAGCCTCATATCCTTCTTTCCCATCAGGTGTGAGCTTGACTTCAGAGAACATTCTCAGCCTATGATAACTGTAGCTCTCAGCAGGTACACTATGGCATTTATCGACCAGTGATATAACAGCCAAAACCTATTCAAAATTTAAACCAACAGCTGAAGGACCTATCAGACTTTTCACATCAGACAACATCTTCCCCTCACTCCAGGGAAAAGAGAACAACTTGCCTTTCACATCTTTACCCTCAGTACTGTCAGTAAGTTTCTTGGCACCTCTAAAGACATGAACTGGCCATGGCCCCACCTCAACAGGTACAGGCAGGCATCAGGCAGCATGAGTTGAGTCACGACACTGGTGGTCTGAACTAGCATGACATCTTCACCGACTGGTTCAGTGTAATTTTCCCCAACACCTCCACAGAACTCATTCTATATAATACTTCATTGGTAACTCGAGCAGAAACCTTGCTCAGAACGCCAGCATTTTGAGTGGATAATCCCTTATCGCACCAGGCCTTAACAACCACAGCATCCATATTACAAAACCTTAATGATTACACCTTAAGTTCCGCAAAATACTGGCTTAAACACAAATCTACACTTATCCAAACCTTATACAGCATTACATCCCGAACAAACCCCTGAAAAATGTAACCTCCTCACTTATTTGGCTCATTAGCTAATTAATAGCCATGTGACTCAGCAATGCATGGGTAATGGTGAGATGGTCATTGCCAATAAACACCACATGTTTATAAGACCATAAGACATAGAAGCAGAAATAGGCCATTCAGCTCGTTGAGTCTGCTCTGCCATTCCATCATGGCTGATCACAGATCCCACTCAACCCCATACACTTGTCTTCTCGCCATATCCTTTGATGCTCTGACGGATCAGGAAACGATTAACCTCTGCATTAAATATACCCATGGACTTGGCCTCCACCACAGTCTGTGGCTAGCACTCCACAGATTCACCACTCTCTGGCTAAAAAAATTCCTCTTTACCTCTGTTCCTAAAGGTCATCCTTCAGTTTTGAGGCAGTGCCCTCCAGTTTGAGATAGCCCCATCTTAGGGAGTATCCTCTTCACATTCACCCTATCTACATTCAGTAGGTTTCAATGAGATCCTTCCACATTCTTCTAAATTCCAGTGAGTACAGGTCCAGAGCTGCCAAATGCTCCCCACCTGTTAACCCTTTCATCAACAGCATCATACTTGTGAACCTCTGCATTTCTGATGTTTGAACCTTCTCCACATTTAGATAATAGTCTGCACTATTGTTCCTTTTACCAACATGCATTATCATACAAGAGGTTGGTATGATTCAGGTTCAACACAAGCAGGAATGTTAGAGTGTTCTGTTAAGGGAATGAAAATCATGGTGAATGCTGTATAAGTACTGCCCCATGCTAATGTTATCATTTGCCAGGAAATAACAGAACTTATACCGCATAAACTTAAAAGTGGAAGTGTTTTTACAAATATTTAAATTTTATAGACAGTTAATAGAAAAAGGCCAAATATGGCTAAACCAGTCTGTAATGTGCACGTAAATGTTGGAGCTCATTGCTGCATAGTCATGTACTTCACTTTAATTTCTCATGGTGCTGAACCCACATTCTGTATGAAAAGCACCAGCCATGATTCGAACTTCCATGAAGTCCATTACAAACTAACTGGCTAACTTAGAAGTATTGTCACTTCCTCCATGGAACCATTTGACAGCACAAAGTGTTTCTTACAACGGTGTCTATTCTTCGGGTGGGTTTCTGCAAGTGTCTTCCATTGTGCTCCTCTCTGCAGCTCATTTCTCCCCCAGCTCTGGCAAAAGAACTCCCTCAAAACCCATGTTCTAGAAGTTGGGTGTCGCTAATCTCTCGAATGGTCCATGGCATCCCATTGGACAGAATGTTATCAAGACAAACCTGATAGGCTGATACAACATTCCTGAGCCAGTCAAATGACCCATTATTTTAACAGAAAATAAAATACTGAGGTGTAATATTTGATTAACAGAACAGTGTTTTGCAAAAAGTCTGCAGAAAATAAAATACTCAACTCCATAAACTGTAGTAATACAATAAAACATGTTCTTAACCAGAGTGTTACAGGTGTTATGGGTGGAACTGAGTAATAAGAAAGATATGACCAAGTTAATGGGGCTATATTACAGACCACCCAACAGTCTGAGGGATTTAGAGGAACACATTTGTAGGGAGATCAAAGACTGTTGCAAGAAACATAGGGTTTTTTTAGAAGGTGATTTTAACTGTCCCCATATTGACTGGGACTCCCATAATGTAAATGGACTAGATGGGATAAAGCAACACTTACAACGCGCTGGAGGAACTCAGCAGATCGGGCAGCATCCATGGAAACGAGCAGTTAGTGTTTTGGGCCGAGACCCTTCACCAGGACTGACAAAGGGTATCGGCCCGAAACGTTGACTGCTGGTTTCCACAGATGCTGCCCGACCTGCTGAGTTCCTCCAGCGTGTTGTACGTGTTGCTTTGACCACAGCATCTGCAGTACAGTTTGTGTTTAGATGGGATAGAGTTTGTCAAATGTGTTCAGGAAAGTTCCCTTATTAAGAACATAGAAGTCCCAGCAAGAGATTGGGTGATACTTGATCTACTATTAGAGAATGAGACAGAGCAGGTGACAGAAGTTGTGTAGGGGAGCACTTTGCATCCAGTGATCATAATGTTATTGGTGTCAAACTAAATATGGAAAAAGACAGGTCTGGTCTTTGGGTTGGAGAAGGGCCAATTTGGATGGTATCAGAAAGGATCTGGCGAGTGTAGATTGGGACAAGCTGTATTTTTGGCAAAGGTGTACTAGGGAGAAATTAAAGGGGGAGGGGTGGCATTACTAAACAGGGAGATGTCACAGCAGCAGTAAGACAGGATAGGCTGTAGAACTCGTCTGCTGGGGCTATATGGTTGGAACCGGGAATAAGAAAGCGATGACCATGTTAGAGAGTTTATATTTTAGACAATATTGACCATCAGTAAGATTTAGCGGAGTAGATTTTTAGAGAAATCATACACGATTGGAAGAATCATAAGTTTGTGACTGTAGGTGTTTTAACTTTCCAGCTATTGACTGAAACTCCCATACTATAAAAGGGCTGGATGGAAAAGAGTTTGTCAGTGTTTTCAGGGAAGTTTTCTTAATGCATAGAAGTTTCAACTAGATCTCCTATTAGGGAATGAGAGGGCAAGTGACAGAAATTTGTATAGGTGAACACTTTGCATCTAGTAATCATAATGCCATTGATTTTAAGATCATTATGAAGAAGGATAGGTCTGGTCCTTGGGTTAAGATTCTAAATTGAAGAAAGGCCAATTTTCATGGTATCAGAATAAATCTGCCAGATATGGATTGGGACTAGCAAAAGTGTACTTGATAAGTAGGAGACCTTCAAAAGTGAAATTTTGATAGTACAAAACTTTTATGTGCCTGTCAGAATAAAAGATAAATATAACAGGCACATACAAGAGATATTGAGACTCTGGTTAAGAAAAAAAAGAGGTGCGTATCACATATAGGCAGGTAGGAACAAATGAGGTGCTTATGGAGTATAAGAAATGCAAGAGAACACATAAGAGAGAAATTAGGAGGGCTGAAGGAAGGCATGAGGTTGTTTTAGCAGACAAGGTGAAGGAGAATCTTAAGGGATTCTACAAATATGTTAAAATTCAAAAGGATGGCAAGGGGCAAAATTGGCCCACTTGGAAGATCAGAATGATAATCCATGTGTGGAGCCAAAAGAGATGGGGAGATCTCAAATGAATTTTTGCAACCCTGTTTACCCAGGAGATGGATGCGGAGTCTAGAATTAAGGCAAAGTTAAACCATCCGATTAAACGAAAGAAGATTTTCAAAGTATTCCAAAGACTTAATGCTCATATTATCTTTGTACAAGAAACTCATGTGAGGAAGGAGGACAAATATCGCTTTTTTAGGTCTTGGCGGGGTCAACAGTATCATTCGAATTCGAATGCCAAAGTTAAGGGAGTTTCAATTTTTATTGACTCCTCTATTACATTTGTTCAACACGATATCCTTTCGGATCCGAATGGTAGATTTTTGTTAATTACGGGTTTACTCGGTAATAAAAAGGTTGCTATGGTTAATGTTTATGCCCCGAATGTGGATTGTCCTGACTTTTTTAAGTCCTTATTTACTTCTTTACCTAATTTAAATGAATATAAGTTAATAATGGGTGGTGACTTTAATTGTTGTTTAATTCCTTTGATGGACAAATTTACAACTATTCAGACTCTATCCAATAAGTCGGCCACTTGTATTAACTCCTTTTTGACTGATAATGGAGTTTTTGATATTTGGAGATTTCGCCATCCTAATGACAAAGAGTTTTCTTTTTTCTCACATGTTTATCACTCCTATTCGAGAATTGATTATTTTTTTATTGACTCTTGTTTTATTCCATCGGTAATTGGTTGTAATTATGATATTATAGCTATTTCTGACCATGCTCCATTAAAACTTTCTATTAATTTTACGGATACAGCTTTAAATGCTAGACAATGGCGATTTGACTCTACCTTATTGCAAGAACCGGACTTTATTAAATTTATGAAGGAACAGATTGATTTCTTCTTTTCAACTAATTCCACGGAGGATATCACATGCGGAACACTTTGGGACACTTTAAAAGCGTATATACGTGGACAGATTATCTCGTATTCTGCTGGTCTGAGAAAACGCATTAAGAAGGAAACTTTTTTACTGGTTGATAAAATTAAAGAGATTGACAAGAAATATTCGACTACTCCTAGCATGGAACTTTATAAACAAAGGGTTGAACTTCAAATGGAACATAGTTTATTACTTACATCTCCGATAGAAAATCAATTAATGAAAACCAAATCTGATTTCTATATACATAGTGATAAATCGGGAAAACTGTTAGCTAGTCAGCTGAAGAATGTTTCAGTTAAACGCCAGATTACTAAGGTTCGACAGCAGAATGGGGATTTGACAGTTAACCATGATGACATAAATAAGTCTTTTCAAGACTTTTATACCTCCCTGTATAAATCTGAATTCCCTCAGGATCATAATACCATGTGTGATTTTCTCGGGAAATTGAATTTTCCAAAACTATCATCTGATGATATTTCAGTAATAGATACTCCGTTTACGGATGCGGAAATTAAAGGGGTTATTTCCTCAATGAATTCTGGGAAAGCACCAGGTCCAGATGGGTATACAGAAGAATTTTTTAAATGTTTTTCTGATACTCTATCTCCTTGGCTATGCAAGGTGTTTGAAGAAGCAATTAGATTGGGGAAGTTGCCACAATCTTTTTATAGAGCTTCCATTTCTTTAATACTGAAGAAAGATAAAGACCCTACTGATTGTGCATCCTACAGACCAATATCTTTATTGAATGTGGATTCTAAGATTTTTTCCAAGTTGCTGGCTTCTAGGTTGGAGAAGGTATTACCCCAAATTATTTCGGAAGACCAAACCGGTTTTATTAAAAATCGCTATTCTTTTTTCAATGTTAGGAGATTATTGAATATTGTTTATACTCCTTCACATAATACTTCAGAATGTGTTATATCATTAGATGCGGAAAAAGCATTTGATAGAGTTGAATGGCCCTACTTATTTTATGTGTTGGAGAAGTTTAATTTTAGTCCGACCTTCATTTCTTGGATTAAACTGATATATCAAACTCCAGTAGCCTCGGTGTTTACTAATAATCAAAGATCTCCATTTTTTCGTTTATTTCGGGGCACTAGACAAGGTTGTCCTCTTAGTCCATTACTATTTAACATCGCCTTAGAACCTTTGGCAATTGCCATCAGAGAATCACAGGATATTTTGGGTATTAATCGTGGAACAGATATTCATAAGGTATCTTTATATGCAGACGATTTATTATTATTCATCTCTAATCCTGAGAAATCTATTTCAGCAGTCTTATCATTGTTGGCTCAATTTAGTGAGTTTTCTGGGTATAAGTTAAATCTTAATAAGAGTGAATTGTTTCCTTTGAATAGACAGGTCCCAAATTATGGTATTTTACCTTTTAAATTAGCTAACGATTCTTTTACTTATTTAGGGATTAAAATTACCAAAAACCATAAAGAATTATTTCGGTTTAATTTTTTACCCTTAATTGATCAGATTAAAGGTTTGTTTACTAAGTGGTCACCATTATCTTTATCTCTGATAGGTAGGATTAATGCTATTAAGATGGTTATTTTACCTAAATTTTTATATGTTTTTCAAGCGGTACCAATTTTTATTCCGAAATCCTTTTTTACTAATGTTGATTCAAAAATTTCTTCATATATATGGCAGAATAAAAATCCCAGGTTAGGTAAAATATACTTACAGAAGACAAAGAAGGATGGTGGGTTGGCATTACCCAATTTCAGATTTTATTATTGGGCAGTTAATATTAGATATTTGATATGTTGGTTGAAAGAATGGGATGGTCCTTTTGGCCCTCATTGGGTGAGTTTGGAAACCAAATCGGTTTCTGCTTATGCTCTGGGTTCTATCTTAGGGACATCTCTCCCTTTTGCTCTTTCTAAATTGCCGAAGCGAATTGACAACCCGATAGTTAAATATACCTTACGTATATGGTTTCAATTTCGGAAATTTTTCGGGTTGACTCAATTCATGTTAAATAGTCCTATTGTATCTAATTGCTTTTTCCATCCCTCAATTATAGATCATGCTTTTTTGGCTTGGAAGACTAAGGGATTATTAAGATTTTCCGACTTATTTTTGGACAACTGTTTTATGTCCTTTGAGCAACTAGCTAATAAATATAATTTGCCTAGATCTCATTTTTTTAGCTACTTACAGGTTAGGCATTTTTTAAGTACGGTACTTTCTTCGTTCCCAAATTCTCTGTCTTCAGATACTTTGGAAAGTTTGTTTGAATTAAACCCTTTTCAAAAAGGGCTTATATCAAAACTTTATAATATAATTATGAAGATACGTTCAGTGCCCTTTGATAAGACCAAAAATGATTGGGAAAGAGAACTTAATCTTATTATTCCTATTGAGAATTGGGATAGAATTTTTAAATTAGTTAATACATCATCTACATGTGCCAAACATTCATTATTACAATTTAAGGTTGTACATAGGGCCCATATGTCCAAGGATAAATTAGCTCATTTTTATTCTCATATAAACCCTATTTGTGACAGATGTCATTTAGAAATCGCTTCTTTAACTCTTATGTTTTGGTCATGTCCACTTTTGAGAAAATATTGGAAAGATATTTTTGATATTATTTCGGCGGTATTGAACATTGATTTACAACCCCATCCTATTACCGCAATTTTTGGTTTACCGATGATGGACTTACTTCACTTATCTCCTTCCGCCTGTCGAATGATTGCTTTTCTCACTTTGATGGCTAGAAGATCTATTTTGTTGAATTGGAAGGAAATTAATCCTCCCACGGTATTTCATTGGCTTTCTCAAACTATGTTATGTCTAAATTTAGAAAAAATTAGAAGTGCTGTATTTGATACTTCTATTAAATTTGAAAAGATATGGAGACCATTTATTCAATATTTTCATATGATGTAATGGCCCTGTGCCGGGCTTATTGGTTTTTTTTTTCAGCTTTAATCGTATGTATGTTGAGAGGATCGGAGTTGACGTCATTGATGTTTATGTATACTCGTGAGATACTATGAACAGCCCTTTTTTTTTCTCTTTTTAAAAGTTTTTTTTATTTTTTTTTCTTTGTTTTTTTTTTCTTTTTCTTGATACTAGATTTCTTGGTAACTTTCTTAGATAGATTTTTTTTTCTCTTTTTTACACTATATATTATGAAATATCTAAACTTACCTTGTTCATATATATACTATATGGTTTATGTTTTGGGAAACTTACTTATGCTCTATTCATTGTTTATGTATTACTTTATGTATAATGGGAGTCTATATATTTGTAATCCCTTACCATTATTTGAATTGTATCTCATTCATAATATTCTAAATATTAATAAAAAGATTGAAAGAGAATTAAGGCAAAGCAGCATCAACTTCATGGACCAAATACATATGATGCTGAAGGACTTATTTACTGTCTTGAGGCAAACTAGGGTGTATAAATCTTCAGGGCCTGACCAGGTATTCCCTCAGACCTTGTAGGAGGCAAGTGCAAAAATTGCTGGGGCCCTTGCAAAAATATTTAAATCATCCCTAGCGACAGGTGAGGTACTAGAGGATCGGAGGGTAGCCAAAGTTGTTCTGCTGTTTAAAAAGACTTTAAATATAAACAAGGAAATTATAGGCTGGTGAGTCTGACATCAGATGTGGGAAAGTTATTGGAAGGTATTCTAAGGAACCGGATTATAGAAGTGCTTGGATGCACCTGATTAAAGATTGTCAGCATAGCTTTGTGCAGGGTTGGTCATGTCTAACCAATCTTGTATAGAGTTTTTTGAGGAATTTACTAGAAAAATGAATGAAGGCAAAGCACTGGATGTTGTCTCCGTGGACTTTAGTAAGGGATTTGACAAGATCTGCATGGGAGGCTGGTCAAGAAGGTTGAATCACTTGGCACTCAGGATGAGGTAGCAAATTGGAATAGACATTAGCTTTGTGGGAGAAGCCAGAGAGTGGTAGTAGAGGAAGCTATATTGATTTTTAACACTGAGTAGTTTTACTGTGAATGCCTGCAAGAAAATGAATCTCAAATGTACATTTTCTTAAAAATTTGAATGCATATGATCAACCATCTCTACTTCATTCTTCTTTCTTCTAGCCAACCTTTCTCTGGCTTTAATATTATCTCCCTGTAACCTCTGTTTATTTTGTTTGGGAGATACTCCTGTATTCCTTAAAACAATTCCCACAACTACTGATCGCCCAACTTATTGCAAGTGTTTCCCTTGATAGATTTCCTCTGCCTTTGCAGTTTCTTGGCCCATCTTCTGTCTTTCATTCCTGTTTACTCATTTTTCCTATCCAATCCATTAACTTTTTGCTAAACGATGTGCCTACTAGATGTTTGGGGGGGGCTCTACAGAGAAGATGGTATATGGTTTTGTTTGGTTAACATTGATTAGGTCATTTCTGAAAGCACACTGAACATTCACAAACTTGAAGAATGCCATATTTATAAAAAATTATAAATATACATGCTCAACAATATCCTGTCTGTTACAACATCACAAAAGAAAGTAGAAGTAGGCGAAACTGCTGTGTTACTTACCCATAATCCTCAATTGCTTGAACTTCAGCTTAAGTACATGAGAGTCAGAAAAATACAGTATTGAAGTAGGTCCGTTGGCCCATCCTGTCTGGTCTGATCCATTTAAGCTGCCTACTCCCATCGAACTGCACCCGGACCACAGCCCTCCATACCCCCACCATCCATGTACCCATTCAATCTTCTTTTAAACATTAAAATCAAGCTTGTAAGCACCACTTGTGCTGAAGCTCGTTCCACTCTCACATGACCCTCTGTGTGAAGAAGTTTCCCCTCATGTTGCCCTTAAACATTTCACCACTTATCCTTAACCCATGACCTCTATTTGTAGTCCCACATAACCTCAATGGAAAAAACCTACTTAGATTTACCTTGTCTATACCCCTCATAATTTTGTTTACCTGTCTCAAATCAATCTTCTACGTTCCAAGGAATGGAGTCCTAACTTAGTCAGTCTTTCCTTATAACTAAGGTCCTCTAATCCCGACAACATCCTTGCAAATTTTCTCTGTACTCTTTCAACCTTATTTACATCACTCCTATAGGTAGGTGACCAAAACAGCACACAACTCTCCAAATTACACTTCACCAAGGTCTTATACAACTTCAACATAACATCCCATCTCCTGTATTCAGTACTTTGATTTATGATGGCAAAAGTGGCGAAAGCTTTCTTTAAGACCCTGTGCCACCACTGTCAATGTATTCCCAGATCCCTTTGTTCTGCCGCACTCTTTAGTGTCCTTCAACTGTGTACCACTCCACTAGTCACAGGCCTCCAGTCAGAGGCAACCATCTACTACCACTCTCTGGCTTCTCCCACCAAGCTAATGTCTAATCCAATTTACTACCTCATCTTGAATGCCCAGCACTGAACTTTCTTGACTGACCTCCCATACAGAACCTTGTCAGATGCCTTGCTAAAGTCCATATAGACAATGTTCACTGCCTTGCCTTCATCTGACGATCTTGACTTCCACTGTCCTCAGAAAATTCACAAAGTTTAGTTTGTTTCATTTATGCAAGTACATGTAAGCAGAGATGCATTGATAAACTTGCTTATAGCACCATCATGGCACATAGCATTATGTTAAGTAGCATTCACAAGGAAAACTTAACACATAAACATTTTTACAAGCAACAACACCATTACAAGAATGCAGTTAAAACAAGAAAAATTCCATTTTGGTGCAAAGTAGTGGTAGACATGAGATTCTGGAAATCCAGAGTAACGTACAAAATGCTGGAAGAACTTAGCAGGTTAGGGAGCATCCATGGAAAAGTAGCTTGGGCTGAAAGGAAGGGGAGTGGGGGAGAAGAAGTCAGAATGCAGGTGCATGGTGGAGAAAAAGTACAAGCTAGAAGGTAATAGGTGAAGGCAGGGGGAGGGACGGACTAAGAGAAATTGGACAGTGATAGGTGGAAAAGTGAAAGGTGAAGAAAAAGGAATCTGATAGGAGTTTAATTTTCATTTTTAAAATCTTTTTATTGATATATAATCTTCTACGGCTATAAAATGATACAAGACTTAAACAAGTTGATAAATATACAATTAATAAAGCTGAAAAAAAAAATTATATAGAAAAGAAGGGAAAAAAAGAAACTGGGAAAAAAGCCCACAAACTGCAAGAGAAGGAAAAAAAAAGAGAAAAAGAAGAAAAAAACCCATTAGGAATTGACTCCAGGAGCAATGCGTCTTACCATCATCTCTATCTATATATATAAAGAAAAAGAATCATCAACTGCCAATTCACATTGATATAAAATAAAATTGGAAGGAAACCATATAAATTAATTCAAATTAAATGATAATATTTGACAAAAGAGCCCCAACTTCTCTCAAAATCAAATTGAGGATCAAAAGTTCTACTTCTAATTTTTTCCAAACTAAGACATAACATTACTTGAGAAAAACATTCAATTAATGTAGGGACAGAGGTATCTTTCCATTTCAATAAAATAGTCCTTCTTGCCAACAATGTAACAAATGCATTTACATGTTGGTCTGAAGATGAAATACCCTGAATATGATGCGGAACTATTCCAAATAGAACAATCAATCTATTAGTTTGTAAATTAATTTTCAGAGCTTTAGAAATTGTTGAAAATAAAGATTTCCAAAAAGATTTTAATGAAGAACGTGACCAGAACATAATGTGACAAAGTGGCTACTTCAGTTTTACACCTATCTGAATAATTGTCTATGTTAGGAAATATTTTGGATAGTCTCTCCTTTGTTAAATAATAACGGTGAACAATTTTAAATTGAATTAAAGTGATTGGCACATATTGAAGAAGAATTGACCATTTTCAGAACTCGCAACCAATCTTCATCAACAAAGGTCATATTAAGTTCTCTCTCCCAATCTTGTTTAATCTTTAGTGAGAGGTTATCCTTTTGTAGTAAAAATAAATTATAAATTCTACCAATGGAACCTCTTACTAAAGGATTCATATTCCAAATATTATCCAACAAATCAGATTCTTGCATATATGGAAAGTTAGATAAGTATTTTTGGAAAAAATGTCTAACCTGAAAATATTGCAGAAAGTGTGTATGAGAGAGAGAATATTTGCTAATTAACTCTTCAGAAGTCATCAATCGACCATCACAAAATAAATCTACAAAAAAACAGATCCCCTTATTTCTCCATAAGAGAAAAATGGGATCGGTTATTGAAGGTTTAAATAAAAAAAATTCTCTATAAAGAGCTAAACAATTTAAATTGTTTAAAATTTTGAAAATTGCAAAACTGAAACCAAATCTGTAAGGACTGCTTAATAACACGGTAGAGATTTAAATTTGAAATTTTAGAGGTTGCAAAGGTAATGGAGCTCCTAATAATGAGGTTAAATGAAATTGTTTGATAGCTTTTAATTCCAAGTTAATCCAAGCTGGTTTTTGGCTCTTATCGAGCCAATATAGCCAAAAACATAATTGTCAAATATTAACAGTCCAATTATACAATCTTAAATTAGGAAGTGCAAGTCCACCATCTTTTTTAGATTTTTGTAAATTAATTCTTGGTCTTTTATTGTTCCAAATAAAGGACGAAATAATAGTCAGTTTGATCAAAAAAAATTTAGTTAAAAAGATAGGTATATTTTGAAAAATATATAAAAGTCTAGGTAAAATCATCATTTTCACAGCATGAATATGACCTATTAAAGAAAGTGTAAGTGGGTTCCATCTAGAAAATAATTGTTTCATAGAGCCCATTAAAGGAACTACAGTAGCTTTATAAAGATCTTCATATTTTTTAGTAATTATAATACCTAAATATTTAAAAGAATTAACAATTCTAAATGGAATATCGTTATATATAAAAACAGGAGCATTTAATGGAAACAATTCACTTTTATTTAAGTTAAGTTTATATCCTGAAAATTTTTGAAAATCATTTAGTATTTCCAAAAGATTAGGAATAGATTCTTCAGGGTTCGAAATATAAACCAAAAGATCATCTGCGTAAAGAGTAATCTTATGTGTGGTCCCATTTATAGACATGCCATGAACATTTTTAGCTTCACAGAGTATTATGGCCAAAGGCTCTAGTACAAGATTAAATAATAAAGGGCTTAATGGACATCCCTGTCTAGTACCCCGTGAAAGTGGAAAAAAAAGAGGACCTGAGATTATTAGTAATAACAGTAGCAGTAGGATTCTTATAGATAATTTGAATCCACCTATTGAAGTTATTACCAAAGCCAAATTTTTCTAATACCTTGAACAGATATGTCCATTCAACTCTGTCAAATGCCTTTTCTGCATCAAGAGAGATAGCACATTGGGGTATCTTAGATAGTGATGAATATATAATGTTCATCGACCTCCAGACATTGGAGAAAGAGTAACGGCCTTTAATAAAGCCTGTTTGATCCATAGAGATGATTTTAGTTAAAATATTTTCCAAACAGTTAGCCATTATCTTAGAGAGAATTTTTGCACCCACATTTAATAATGAAATAGGTCTATATGATGAACATTCAGTAGGATCTTTATCTTTCTTAAGAATTAAGGAAACAGAAGCTTCATAAAAAGAAGGTAAATTACCTTTCTCAAAAGATTCATGAAATATTTCCAAAAGATATGAAGAAAGTAATTTCTCAAATATTTTGTAAAATCCTACCGAATAACCATCAAGTCCAGGAGCTTTACCTGTTTGCATTGACAACATAGCTTTCTGAATTTCATGCTCAGTAATTGGAGCAACAAGCATCTGTTGATCTTCAACAGTAATTTGAAGACATTTAATCTTATGTTAAAAAGCCTTCATTTTGGAGGAATCTGCAGGAAATTGAGATTTATAAAGATCAGAATAAAAATCCTGAAAAATATTATTAATGTCTTCATGGTTACTTACTATATCTCCATTATCCTTACGAATCTTTAAAATTTGTCTTTTAGCTCTAGCTGCCCTTAATTGGGAAGCTAAGAGCTTATTATTTTTATCCCTAAAAATATAAAACTGACTTTTCAATTTAAGCAAATATCCTTCAATAGGATAAGTTAATAATAAATTATATTTGTGATTGTAATTCCACTCTTCTTTTAAACAAATTAACATTTGGAGAGGTTGCATTGACGTTATCTAAATCTTTAATTTGTTTAGAAATTTTATCTAATTCCATTCTTGTCTGTTTTTTCAGCTTAGCTATATATGAAGTAATCTGATAACGTAAATAAGCTTTTAATGTATCCCAAATTACTAACTTTGAGATGTTTCCTCTATTATTAAAGAGAAAAATCTCTTATCTGAGTTTCAATAAACTCAGCAAATTCTGGGCTTTGTAACAAATGTTCTGGAAAACACCAAAGTGGTCTTGTAGAAGCAACATCTTTCAGTTCAAATATTAGGTTTAAGGAAGCGTGATCAGAGATAACAATTGCATCATATTCACATTTCTGAACATTAAATAGAAGTCAAGGGTCGACTATAAAATAGTCGATTCTCGAATATTTATTATGAACACGTGAGAAAAAGGAACATTCTCTATAACCAGGATTCATATGTCAACAAATTTCAATTACCGTAGATGCCGGATTATAAGCCGCTACTTTTTTCCCACGCTTTGAACAGCTTTGAACACTGCGGCTTTTACTACGGGTGCGGCTAATGCATGGTTTTTTTTCATGCCGCCGAAAACATTTTGCCTCGTAACAGTAGACCAATAAAATTGATGAGTAGTTCACAGAGGTCCAATGAAATTGTACGATAAATCAAGCGCACTTTCACAATTAAATTATTGTAAATCAGTCATTTGTACTCACCCTCATCAACATGGAAAACACTCGAAGAAAAGTATTGTGCTGCCTTTATGGCAGTTATTTAGTTTATAATATTTTCGCTTAGTAATTCATTTGTTAGTATTTTCTAGTTAAAGTTAGAAGTGTTTTAACTATATTTGTTTTCTGTACTACATCCCGGGATGCTATGACGTCACATCCGGTTTCGCCGCGTCTTGTGGGAAATACCGGTTTGCGATAAACGGGAAGGTGGGGGCGAGCGGCATTAGACCCGCGCGAGAACGCTGCTTTTAAGTTAAAGGCGATCAATAACTTTTCCTGGTAGGCTGCAGTATATATATATTTTTACCAGTCATTAGGAGATATTGGAATGTTGTTCGTGCACTGTTCAGTAAAAAAGTATATGCAACGTAATTTGTGTGTTACCGATACGTATGTATATTTAAAAGTAGCCGTGTTACAGGCACGGTTTGAAAAAAAGCATTTGCAATATGTATTTGTTCATGTTACCATGCGGATTTAATTAAAAGTTAAAAAATCCTCACGTGTAATATCTTTCTGTGTAAATATCTCATATTACAACGTGGGACACCTGCGGCTTAAAATCCGGTGCGGCCTGTACAAGTACAAAATTGATTTTCTTTCTAAAATTAGAGCCTGCGTCTTTTAATCAGGTGCGCTCTGTAGTACGGAATCTACGGTAAGGCATAATCAATTAAAAAGGAATTAATAAGTGATGCAGAACGATTAGGGAGTTGATGTTTGGATGAGAACTGTTAAAGGATTTAAACAAGTGTTAAAATCACCACCCATTAATAACATACCGTAGATTCCGGATTTTAAGCCGCTACTTTTTTCCCACATTTTGAACAGCTTTGAACTTTGCGGCCTTTAATACGGAGCGGCTAATGCATTTTTTTTTTCATGCCGCCTCGTAAACATTTTGCCTCGTAACAGTAGACCAATAAAATTGATGAGTAGTTCACAGAGGTCCAATGAAATTGTACGATAAATCAAGCGCACTTTCACAATTAAATTATTGTAAATCAGTCATTTGTACTCACCCTCATCAACATGGAAAACACTCGAAGCATTGTGCTGCCTTATGGCAGTTATTTAGTTTATAATATTTTCGCTTAGTAATTCATTTTCTAGTTAAAGTTAGAAGAGTTTTAACTATATTTGTTTTCTGTACTACATCGCGGGATGCTATGACGTCACACCCGGTTTCGCCGCGTCTTGTGGGAAAAATGCCGTTTGCGATAAACGGAAAGAAGGGGGTCGAGCGGCGGAGCGAAAACGCTGCTTTTAAGTTAAAGGCGATCAATAACTTTTCCTGGTAGGCTGCAGTATATATATTTTTTACCAGTCGTTAGGAGATATTGGAATGTTGTTCAGTAAAGAAGTATACGCAACGTATATTTAAAAGTAGCCGCGTTACGGGCACGGTTCGAAAAAAAGCATTTGCAATATGTATTTGTTTTTGTTACCATATGGATTTAATTAAAAGTTAAAAAATCCTCACGTGTAATATCTTTCTGTGTAAATATCTCATATTACAACGTGGGACACCTGCGGCCGAAAATCCGGTGCGGCCTAAAATCCGGTGCGGCCTTTACAAGTAAAAAATTGATTTTATTTCTAAAATTAGAGCCAGCGGCTTTTAATCAGGTGCGCTCTGTAGTCCGGAATCTACGGTATATTCATTCAGATCAGGTAATAGAGCAAAAACAGCTTTAAAGAATGAGGGATCATCAACATTTGGTCCATATATATTAACCAAAACCATTTTCCTGTTGTAAATTGTTCCTTTGACAATCAAAAATCTACCATTAATATCAGCTATAATATCCTCCTGGTTAAAAAGAATATTGGAATCAATAAAAATGGAAACACCTCTAATTTTACTTTGAGAATTTGCATGAAATTGAAGATCCTTCCAAAATTAAAAAAAATTGATTTTTATCACATAACCAGATATGCGTCTCTTGTGCAAAGATTATATTGGGTTGGATTCGGTTAATAGTTTTAAATGTTTTCTTAATAGAATGATTCCAACCACGGACATTTCAACTTAAAACATTTAACTGTTTAAATATCATCATGAGACTTTGTATATTCAAAAAGTAGTTAGACGCATGTCAGGATAAGGTAGTCGAGAATGGCGGAGATAAACAACAATAATAATAATTTGCGTATGCTCTGAAATTCCATAATGGGGATAAAAAAGAATAGAAGAAAAAAAACCCACCCAGCCTACAAACCCCAGAAATAAGTCGATATCGATTGACGCAAGCCCCAAAGAATGCATGAAAAGTAATTATAAGCTCCACCTGCCTGAATAAAAGGTAAAAATGAAAAGAGTAATCTCCGTCTCCCTCTTCCGGATATACATCTTAATACAGTCGACATACAGCTGATTACAGTTGAGTTGAAAAAAGCAGTTGTTAGAAATGGCCTTCAGTTTTGAAAATAACCTTTATAATATTAGATAAGGAAAAAGAATTCTTGAAATATTTACTCAGAAGAAAAACAGTCACCATCTTTAAATTATCAAATCTATCTTTAAAACGTAAAGAACCCCAGATAATTACTTAAAAGTTCTTAACAAAAGCATATGAAGCAAAAAAGCAATTAGTTCATTTAAATGCTGCAAACAAAAAAAAATTCTAGATGGTTCAAAGTTATCTACGGTCTTTCGACAGTTCCCTCGCTATGTCTTCTGAGGTTAAAACCATCCAAACCAGTCTATTTCAGAGGTAAGAGTACACTTTAAGGTAAAGACTTTCTATACCCATTAAATCTTCCAATTTCATCACTCCTTACATTGCGAGACAATCAAATAGTTGTAAATCATTCAAACTTCAGACTCGTCAGGGAGAGAATTAATAAAATGCAATGCTTCAACTGGGTCCTCAAAAATACGAACCTCAGAATTTTTGATGAAAAGCCTTAATTTAGCTGGGTATTGAAGAGATGGATACAACTGTCTTTGATAAGCCGTACCCATTACAGCAGCAAATCCAGAATGTTTTTGAACAATTTCACGTGGAAAATCTTCGAAGAAGCGAATCTCGGAGCTTTGAAATTGAAACAATCTTTGTTTACTTGCAAGCTTAATAATGCGGTCTTTGTCTCTAAAACGAAGAAAACACACACCAATATGCCTGTTTTCACCTTGATCGGATAATTTTAAAGCACCAACTCTATGAGCCATTTCCGTCTCCGGTGGTTGTAGGCAAGCCTCTGGAAATAAAGATTGAAACATTTTAGCAAAATAATCCAGTGTGTTGGTGGATTCTGATTTCTCTTTTGATCCAACAATTCGAATATTGTTCCGACGAGAGCGAGCCTCCAAATCCACGATCCGTTGTTGAGCTTTTTCTAAACGAGAAGAAATATCAGCCGCATTTCGACTAACCTCTTTAAGATCAAGGCTCAAAGAGTCAATTTTTTCCTCCAAGGGGAGAAATCTTTCTTTTAGTTGAGTTAATTCAGCAACAATATAGCTGATTTGAGACTCTAATCTATTTACCCAGGGTGGCTCCTCTGAAGTCCACCTTCCGCCTGTGGACATGTAAGACTCAGTTTCTTTCTGTCCGCCTTTAATCTTTCCCCTTCCCGACTTAAACTTTGAAATTTTAGCTTTATTCAGTCAGATCCTGTAGAGCGACAGTTATAATTATGTCTAACCTAAGAAGCACCGAAAGAAATCCTGAAGCAGGCAACGGTAAGCTTAAAAAAGCTGACGATAAGAGAATTGATCGTAGGAGAAAGGGGAGGAGGAGGGGCACCAAGGGGAGGTGACAGACAGATAAGGAGAAGAGAATAGATAAGAAGGGAACCAGAGTGGGAAATGGAAGAAGGGGGAAGAAGAAGGGAGAAAATTACTGGAAGTCAGGTGTTTCTAAACTATAGTGATTTGGATTGAGCTGATTGGTTGAAGAATCAGATGGTTGAAAAAAGGTAATTGTTGAACCTAGTGGTGTGGAACCTCAGACTTTTGTACTTTTCTGTCCCATGGTAGTTGTGAGAAGATGGCATGACCCAGATAGTTTGATGATGGATGTTGCCTTTTTGAACTGTAGGTATCACTAATGGTTGAAAGAAATGTACCTGCGGTGATCCAGAGATTCACTCCCCTCCAAGAGAAGAAATCGTGAGAATCTCCCTTTTAAATGATCAGCCCCAATTTTTATTTAACTATGCTACCTTGTTCTAGACTCTCCCATTAATGGAAACATCTCAACATCTTCTCCACCAAGCTCCTTTAGAATTTTATGTTTGAATAAAGTCATCCCTCATTCTTCTAAACCCCACGAAAAAGAGGCCCATGGTATCCAGCCTCCCTTGATTAGTCTGATAAATCTCCTTTGGGCTGCCTTCAACTTTCCTTTAGCCTTTTTCTGGGTAGGGAGCCCAGAAATGCACAGTAGCCCAGGCATGCCCCCACCAATACCCTCTTCAAAACCTGTCTATGTTTAAACTCCTGTCTCTTCGTAATAAAGACCAAAACGATTTATTTTGCTGCATGTTGGACTTGCCTGTTAACTTTTTGTAATTTTTTAACTAGAACACCTAGACCCTCAGGATGTCAACTACTTGCAGTCTCACTCTGTTTAGATATTTTCATTCCTACTACCCCAGTACATGATCTTGTCCTTCCCTCACTTAAATGCTATTGGCAGGTCTTGGGCCAATTGCTCAATCTATCTGTATGCTATTGTGGAATTGCGATGTTGTTTATTGCAACGTCTGGCTGCTATCTCTACTATTCCTTCAATGAAAGCATGAGGTAATTATGCAAGCAGCATTATAAAATGATAATATTGATACAAATGGACAAGATCCTATATCTGGTGGAATACTTGTTGTATTTGTCTGTTAACAGCAGAAAATGATGGAAATGTTCATTAAACCACATCTCATTTGTGGAGAGAGAAGCAGAGTCTAGCCTTGTTTTGGACTATTCCCAATATTTTCCGTATTGATTTCAGATCTACATCATCCAGATTCAGAATCAGAATAAGGTTTAATATTACTAGCAATTGTTGTTAAGTCTGTTGTTTTGTGGCAACAGTACAATGCATAAAAATACTATTAATTACAATAAGAAATATATGTATGTGTGTATGTAATTTGCATATATATGTATATGTTTGCATATAATTAGTATTGCAAAAAGAGAGCAAAAAATATGTTGTTATGTGTTGGTTCATTGTCCATCCTGAAATCTGATGGAAGAGGAGAAGAAACTGTTGTCCCTAAAACATTGAGTCTTTTTCTTCAGACTCCTGTACCTCCTCTCTGATGCTAATAAAGAGAAGAGGGCATGTCCTCAGTGGTTAAGGGTGTTCTTAATGATGGATGCCTCCTTTTGAGGCATTGCTTTTTGAAGATGTCGTCATTGCTGGGGAGGCTAGTGCCCATGATGGAGCTGGCTGAGATTGCAACCCTCTGCAGCCGTTTCTGTATTTCCAGTATTTTACTTTTAGAGGTGCAAGATTAGAATGAAGAAACAGGCTGAAAATTTGGATTGTAAACAAGTTCTTCCTTAACTTATGAACATTGATGCACCAGTTGGGGATTAGATGGAGAAAAGACTGACACCGAGGGTGTGGAGATAAGCTAGTGCTGAACCAACATGTGACTGTAGCATAATGACTTGTTGAATGCAGGCTAGTGTTATAATGTTTTTATTTCCTAATACAGCATAAGCCCAGCACTATTGCGGCAGGCATCCTATGGCACCATCAAAATCGGAACATACCAAAGTTTGAAACGCTTGTTTGTAAGCTGCCCAGAAGGTTAGTTTTATTTAACATGAATATTTGATGATAATTTGTCCTGCCCACCAGCAACATAGCAGTGCTGCTTCCTCACTGTATCCAAGTCACATGAAATTCCATGAGCTTTTGATTTTATTTCCTGGAGTGTGATTATTCCCTTTCTGTCTGACTGTTTGATCTTCAACAAAGATGTATGTGAGGCCCTCGATACAGCTGATTTTGGGTCCTATTTGAGCAGTCAATTTTAGACATGACTGAGAGCACCAAAAACACTATAATTACAACACAAGTTATTTTGTTTTCCTCTCAGTTAATGTTTGTACAAAAACAGTGCTTGGCCTCAGATTTCTGTGAGAGTGACTTTGAATGGTAGCACACTAACACTTCACTGAGTGTATAGGAATAATTTAGTCTAATGACTGAGTTGGAACAGTAATGCAGTAGAACTTGACAAGAACCTGGTTTTGGATCGTGACTGGGAGCAGAAAGATGGCGCAATATTGTCTAGCTTAGCAAAGTCATGACAGTACTATTTATGAGTCCATGTAGTAAGTAATAGACAGAATTCAGTGATCCTGGAATTAATCTGGTCAGATCAATATCTGCTACCCAGAATGCTAGCGAGTAGTTAAGCAGTTTGAGAGATGAAATGGGTGCAAGAATGTCAACTGTGTCTTAACATGAATGTAGCTATCAAAATCTGGGCTGATACATTTGTATAGCACAAACACGAGGAAATCTGCAGATGCTGGAAATTCAAACAACACACACAAAATGCTGGTGGAACACAGCAGGCCAAGCAGCATCTATAGGGAGAAGCACTGTCGACGTTTCGGGCCGAGACCCTTCATCAGGACTAACCGAAAGGAAAGATAGTAAGAGATTTGAAAGTAGTGGGGGGAGGGGGGAAATGCGAAATGATAGGAGAAGACCGGAGGGGGTGGGATGAAGCTAAGAGCTGGAAAGGTGATTGGCAAAAGTGATACAGAGCTGGAGAAGGGAAAGGATCATGGGACAGGAGGCCTCAGGAGAAGGGGGGGCCAGTATATAAGGTGTTGTTCCTCCAACCTGAGTTTGGATTCATTTTGACAATAGAGGAGACCATGGATAGACATATCAGAATGGGAATGGGACGTGGAATTAAAATGTGTGGCCACTGGCATGAACATTGACTTCTCTAACTTCTGTTAATGCCCCTCCTCCCCTTCTTACCCCATCCCTGACATATTTAGTTGTTTGCCTGTTCTCCATCTCCCTCTGGTGCTGCCCCCCCCCCCCCTTTCTTTCTCCTGAGGCCTCCCGTCCCATGATGCTTTCCCTTCTCCAGCTCTGTATCACTTTCGCCAATCACCTTTCCAGCTCTTAGCTTCATCCCACCCCCTCCGGTCTTCTATCATTACGCATTTCCCCCTCCCCCCACTACTTTCAAATCTCTTACTATCTTTCAGTTAGTCCTGACAAAGGGTCTTGGCCCGAAATGTCGACAGCACTTCTCCCTATAGATGCTGCCTGGCCTGCTGTGTTCCACCAGCATTTTGTGTGTGTTGTTGTTTGATACATTTGTATTATCCATTTTGGATGGATCTTCCAGAGATCTCTACCAACCAATTTGATTCACTACTTAATAGCAAGGAATAGTTGAGAAAATTGTATTAAGTAAAGTTCATGGGATTGGATAACATCCTGGCTATTTTAGTTAGGATCATAGAGGCACAGAAATTGGTCCTTCATCACCTTATATTTGACCATCTTATATTCAGTCTGGGTAGCCTCCAACCTGATGGCATGAGCATTGATTTCTCCAACGTACATTACTGCCCCTCCTCCCCTTCTTACCCCATCCCTGACTTATTTATTCCCCCCCCCTTTCTCTCTCTGCCCATCACTCTTTGCCTGTTCTCCATCTCCCTCTGGTGCTCCCCTCCCCTTCTTTCTCCCATCCCATGATCCTTTCTCCTCTCCAGCTCTGTATCCCTCTTGCCAATCACCTTTCCAACTCTTAGCTTCACCCCAACCCCCTCCTGTCTTCTATCATTTTGGATTTCCCCCTCCGCCTCCTACTTTCAAATCTCTTATTATCTTTTCTTTCAGTTAGTCCTGCTGAAGGGTCTCGGCCCAAAACATTGACAGTGCTTCTTCCTATAGATGCTGCCTGGCCTGCTGCGTTCCACCAGCATTTTGTTTGTGTTGCTAGGTCCTTCACCTACTGAGTCCATTTTGACCTTTGCCCTGCTACACTAATCCTTTTGCCTGCAGTATGTTGAGAGGCCATGCCAATTCATGCACTTGTTTAAATATTTATTAAACGCAGTGATCGTATCTGATTCCATCATACCTTCTGGCAATGTTTACGAGACATATATAAATCCCTTTTAAATTTCCTTTCTTTTATCTTAAGTCTCATTTTTAACAAAGCTAGATTCACATATAACCAAGCTGTTTCATTCTAACACTGACATCATTTACAACCAACTGTAGACAATTTCCCTGCTTTGTAATGTCATTTAGAAAAGTTAAATCTAATTAGACTAATTATTTTCCCTTCAGTATATTCTCAGTCTAATGGAAGGTATTGGGTTTGCTGATCATGAAGTTCTAAACTCAAAGAAAGATCTTAATCTCTATCCAATTATAAATAGGTATAGGTACCCTCACTAAAGGGAGGTTATACTGTAACCACCTACTCTTCAAAGACTAGTTCCTGTTTATCCTTCACATTGAGTTTTGCTGTTAATATCCACTACTTGAGCGGTGGGTCCTCCCTCCCTATCAAGGAGGAGTTACTTCCAGCTAGTGAAGTAGTTCATTTATTTTTAGTGAAATACATACAAATCTATATAAAATTCTTAAAACACATTTGAAACTGAGATTTTCTATCTTTTTAAAGATTTCCAAATTACAAAAGTTTTCTAAAACACAAAGGATTTCCAAAACACAGGTGCAATTCCTCTACCAAAGACTTGACAATGAGATGTAGATGAACGAATCATCAAATGCAGAAATTGAAGGCAGGAGAATGGATTCTAATTCACCCCATCTTTCTGTCATTCTTTTCGTTGTTCCTTAACCATTCTTAATAAGCCTGATTGCTCTCTTACACTTTGTTTTTCTGGCACTTCGATTGGTGACTTCACACAGATGTGATACTTTTTCCAGATACCTTTTAAGAGCCTCTGGGGATAGAGTTCCCGGATACTCTGATTCTGTTTTATCATCTTATACCCACAATTAATGCTATGAAGTTGAGTTTCTGAACACACAAACTTTCCAATGGTTAATAGTATCAGTCTGGTCTACAAACAAGCTTTCTTGAACTAAATAACAAAGTGGCTAAGTACAGCTCCAACACCATTTACAAATTTGCTGACGACACCACAGATATGGGCTGTATCAAGGGGGGGAATGAATCAGCATACAGGAGGGAAATTGAAAACTTGGCTAAGCGGTGCACTAACAATAACCTCTCATTCAATGTCATATCAAGGAACTGATTGTAGACTTCAGGAGAGGTCCATGAGCCAATAATCATCAGAGGTGGAGAGGGTCAGTAACTTTAAATTCCTGGGTGTTACTATCTCAGAGGACCCATCGTATAAGTGTTATTGCAAAGAAAGCACAACGCTGCCTCTACTTCCTCAGGAGTCTGTGGAGGTTTAGCATGTCATTGAAAACCGTAGCAAATTTCTAAAGATGTGCGGTGGAGAATGAGCTGATTGGCTCCATTATGGCCTGGTATGGGAACACCAATGCCTTTGAGTGGAAAATCCTGCAAAAGGTAGTGGATTTGTCCCAGTAACTCACAGTAAACCCCCCCCCGGACATTGAGCATATTTACATGAAATGTTGTCCTAGAAAAGCAGCATCCATCATCAAAGATCCTCACCACCCAGGCCATGCTTTTTTCTCACTGCTGCCATCAGGTAGGAGGTACCGATGCCTCAGAACTCGCATTACCAGGTTCAAGAACAGTTACTACCCCTCAACCATCAGGCTCTTGAACAAAAGGGGATAACTACATTTACTTAAGGACCCTGTTATATTGATATTGCCTGCTGGTTATTTATTGCTATTTATTTATATCTGTATTTGCACAGTTTATTTACAGTTAATAGTTCCTGATGTTTATAGTTACTGTTCTATAGATTTGCTAAGTATGCCAGGAGAAAAGGAAATCTCAGATGTATGTAGTGACATGTATGTACTCTGAAAATAAATTTTACTTTGAATTTTGAGCTTTGAAATAACTTAGGCAGTTTGAAACACACCCAATTGACATAACCCTGTTAACTCTCGAGCAGCTAGCCCTATGCTGTGGGCCAGCATCCTGCGTTATACAGACAGTGCCTTTTGTTTGCAAAGCTGTCCTTTGAACTTGAGTCTGTTTATAGCTTTTCATTTACATTAAGAGCTAATGACTTCCTCCCATTTTTCAACGTGAAGCTAAGCAAAGAATATTGGTTAGAAGTTTAACTTACTCAAAAACTATTCTTCAATTTCAGTGCGATGTTAGAAAGCTGGACAGTGAATAAGTTGGACACCATTATTAATAGCACGGTCAAGTGACAGTTGCCAATAATGTGCTCATTCATGACTTAGGATTTCACCAGTACTGCTTACCAATTTTTTTTTTAAAAAAGAAAAATAAAATCCCGCAGATGCATGAAATCTGAAATTAAGGATCTGAAATTAAAATATCAAGTGCTGGAAATGCTCAGCGAGTTGATCAGCCTCAGTGACCTTCCATTACATGCATTCTGAAAAAGATTGTTAACCTGAAAGGTTTGCTTTTTTTTCGCCCCAAAAACACTGCCCAACCTGTTGAGTATTTCTCTAATTTTCAATATGTGTCCCCCTTGACTCAAGATCTCTTGCAGTCAAGGTTCTAATGAGTGCTGAGTTCCAGAGGAGAGGTGGGAACTAATTGACTAAACTTACAAGGCAGCCTTTGTCCAAGTATGACACCAAGAAGAGCTGGTTGAAAAGAAAATCAATGGGAATTGATAGAGAAGAATTAAATGGATAGCATCATTTCTCACACACAGATAGTGGACACATTTTAAAAAAAAATGCCACAGCCTACAAATTACCCTTCAATTTCCATCCTGACTTGGGAGCACAGTACCCATTCTAAAGTCTGGAACTCAGTTGTCAATTACTCTGAGGGTGCCTTAACTAGGTTTTTCAAGTGTTCAAACAACTCAAGGGTGGTTATGAATAGATTGGCAGTGAATGCCAGCAAAGCTATAGAAGGTTCATTTATTATTAAAGTATACAATTCTGAAGTTCTTCTTCTCCAGATAGCCACAAAGCCAAGAAAGAAAGGAACGGCTATATGATCATCAACCCCAAATCCCCCTGCCCTGCACACAAAATAATGAGAAAGGTCTAGAAAAAATAGAATATAAAAGTCTATAAGACTGGGGTGGGGTGGGGGGAGGAGTCTGTAGTCCAAGTCCACATCCAAAACACTGAAATCCTGTGTGACTTTCTCCGGGCACAGCAGCAGGCTTTTCTCACTGTCTGGCAGCAGAGCGATCCCACTAGCAATTAAAAGGTCTCCCCTCTCCAGCAGCAGAGCGATCTCACCGGTAGTAAAAAGGCAGGCAGCCGGTGCACATCTTCTGGATTCGCCTTGGTGATTCAATCTCCTTTGTTGCTTTAATTGGGAAACAATAGAAGTTTTAGTCGGCGAACGGAGTCGAACATCAGCTCACACCCCGTCCTGCAGCCTTCTCACCATAAGGTTTGCGCATGCTACCTCTGACTCCCGGAATCCTCTTGGAGACTGCAGAGCACCGAAATACCCAAATGATCTTCATTGATCTGCAGATCACAGGCTTCAAAAGTTCCAGAATCACATTCAAAATGAAAAGCAAATGTAAAAAGACATAAAAGAAGTAAAATATATGGTTTCATGATCTATCGAAAAGATGTTGACCAAAAGAGAGTTGGAGGCAGGCACCATCTTGACCGGATGAAAGCTATGTATAAAATCCTATTAATTAAGAATTGAAAACCAGGAGCCAGGTTTGTGATACAGAGACTTGACGTCCTGACTGGAGACCAGTCAAGTAACATTTGATCCCTTGATAATGAGTCAAGAAGGTTATTCAGAACCACATCATTCTGTGACTGGCACTGGAATCTGGAATAAGGAAACAAACTGCTAGAAGAACTCAATGGGTCAGACAATATTTGATGCATGATCTCAGTGTAAAATGTCAACCATCCTTTTGCCTCCCTGGATGCTGCATGACTAGCTAAGTTCCACCAACAGTTTGAATTTTTGCTATTTTTTTCCAATAGAGTGATACTACTTGGTTTTGTGATTGAGTAGAATGATAGAACATGGAGCCAAACATTTTGTTTTCTGTAAAAATCTTAATTAATTCACCAGCCTTCTCATGGCCTTGAAGTATGTTACATTTTACCCCAATCCTATACATTAACCTGGGCACATTAAATATAGCCAAATCTATTGTGCATCCCTAACTTTCTTCCAAAAGCAGTCATTCAGCATTGTAGCTAGTGTGATACTTAAGAGTGCTTATTCTCTTGAGCCTGTTAATGTTTATGCAATTTATTATTTTTAAATTCTAAGTTTTCTATTTTTGTCTTGCCTTTCCACTCATGCACTCAATTTACAGATGAGACTCTGCTTGTAAATGTTTTTTGTGGGATTCTTGCTGGAGTAATTTCATCCTCGATAGCCAACCCTACAGATGTTTTAAAGGTACAGTGGTAATGTTTTAATAATATGTTCTAATTAACATGTTTGGGTGAATCTGTCCTTTTTTCTATGAGTTGAGAAGTTTATGTGATTATTGAATGCTGGAAAGTGCTTCTGTGAAACAACTCAAGCTACCACACACCATACTGCCTGACCTCCAAAGCCAGCCCTAGAAAAGATTCACAGGATAACTCCAACGATGATGCTGGATAAACAGCTAAAGAAATTAGATCTAAAATGACACATTGGTGCAGCTAGTAGAACTGCTGCTTGATAGTGCCAGAGACCCAGATTCAATCCAGACTTCCAGTACTATCTGTGTAGAGTTTACATATTCTTGTCGTGAGAGTGTGGGTTTCCTCTGAGTCCTCTGGTTTCTTCCCACGTCCCAAAAATGTGTGGATTAATTCGCCGTTGTAATTTGCCCATAGTGTGTGGGTGAGTGGTAGAACCTCAGGAGCTGCTGAGAATGTGGGAAAAGAAAAGAAAATAGGATTAATGTAGGATTATTGTTACTATGTAGTTGAGGACCATCACAGACAGTTTTGTCCTATATACCTCTGACTCTCAGGGCCTCTTTATTCCAAATTGAGCTCCCACAAGAGACCCTAATCATTGCCTTCCTGTTGATAGGCAATATCATCTCTATATTCACTGGTCTCTAGTGCAGCTGATCTTTCAGTACCTGTCCATAGTTCTTTCAACATTATTAAGGTTTAGTCTACATTGCTTTTTCCAGTTCATCTTTTTGCAAGCCAGTAAATGTTGCAGGTGAGTGGAGAGTGAGTACGATCATCTTTGTGAAAAGTTTAATATTCCATTATTGAACTCCCAGAACTCCTCGCTTCTTTATTGTCTTGATGGAATGGTTGAGGAAGGATCTGAGCTGCATTTTGCAGTTTCTTTAGAAAGTCAAGTCACTTTTATTGTAATTTCGACCATAACTGCTGGTACAATACATAGTAAAAATGAGACGTTTTTCAGGACCATTGTGTTACATGACGCAGTACAAAAAGCTAGACTGAACTACGTAATAAAAAAAACACAGGGAAAGCTACACTAGACTACAGACCTACACTGGACTGCATAAAGTGCACAAAAACAGTGCAGGCATTACAATAAATAATAAACAGGACAATAGGGCAAGGTGTCAGTCCAGGCTTCGGGTATTGAGGAGTTGCTATGATCATAGATCCGTAGCCTTCTATGCCTTCTGATTCAGTGCATTTCAAAGTCCAACCACTTCTGTAGAAAAAATCCACTTCAGATCCTCTCTAAAACTCTTACATTCTAGCTTAAACCTATACCCTCTTGTCTTTGACACCCTCACCATCAGGAAAATATTTTTACTATCTACCTTATGCTCCTCATTTTATTAACCTCTATCCGGTCACCCCTCAGACTTCTCCAGAGAAGACAAACCCCGTTGATCCGGTCCGGTGAATTTCCTTTGCACCATCTCCAATATAATCATATCCTTCCTAAAGTTTATACAATATTCCAAGTGCACTTTATCAACTTTTTATAAAGTTTGTTACTGGGTGTCTGACCAGCAGAGAAAGAAGAATCCGTTGGAGTCTGGTGGTACCAAACTAAAGGTGTTCGTTAGTAAACTACACAATACAATATCAAAAATGCAAATATACATATAAAACAAGTTAGCAGTAATAAACCTAAAAGTGTAGGAATAATAATAATCAATAATAAACAAGCTCTATCGATGTCTAGGGGTAAATGAATTGTCATAGGAAAGTATAGGGTTCAGTTCATAAATGCTGAGGTGGTTATGGTTGTGTTGAAATCGTTGGAGAGAGAGAGAGAGAGAGCGAGAGGTAACAGCTACAGCAGGCAAACCTTCCGTTGCTTTCTTAATCCGTCATATCGTTGTGGTCATTCAGTTATGACCCCTCTGTTCTTCAGCTAGACCGTTCTTCTGTGGTGGACTCATCACTCTGGCATGAGTGGACACACACACAAGTCCCCACCAGCCCTGCTGTAACACTGTGAGCTTTACTGACCAATCTCCTGATTCGGTCTCCGAAGCCCCCACCTTTCTGTGGGTTCCCAACACTCAGTCATTGTCCACTGATGTGTCTGAAGGGTGTCTCTCCAGATCTGTCCTTTATCCCCACTCACGGGGTCTCAGCTATCTATCAACTCTGAATGACTGTGTCCATCAAATCAGGCCACTCCTGCTATCTCCTGAGGAATATTAACGAGCAAAGTAAAGTCCTTGTAGTGGAAGGTAAATAATCCAGGAAGAGACAAAATACAGTAAATCAACAGTCTCTCTCCCCCTCTTATCTGTAGCAGATGTTCTTGCCTGGGCTTTATCCCTCTCTCTCATGAGCAGCATAGCAACAGTAATAGTTTGTGGTTCTTTGGGGGGGGGGATGGTTAACTCTGCACCCCATTTCCATCAGGTCTGTTCATCACTCATAACAAGTTGAACATGTTGTCACAGCTGTTATGCCTCTGCTGATGAAGCCAGGCATTTTTCACCATCTTACCCACTCATGCTATTATTTTCTGAGATCTAAGAAATCCTAAATTTCACATAAGGCAGACTACTGAAATACATTATTAAGGAATGAATGCTCTTTATAAACTAAGCTGTTGCAAACAACCCCTAATTCTAATGCTCTTCGTGATTGCTGCAGCAAGTGTGAATTTTTATTTCTTTAATCTCTTTTTCAGATACGCATGCAAGCACGAAGTGAGCTTTGTCAGGGAAGTATGATTGGTAATTTCATTAATATCTACCAGCAAGAAGGTACCAGGGGCTTATGGAGAGTAAGTATTCAGTGGTCACTATACCAGAAATGTCTTTGCAGTTGTTCATCCACTTCTCTGCTTTCCTGAAACTGATTTATGTTAGGATAAGGTACACAGCTACAGCTGCTCACTGATAGTTCCAAGAAATCTGTTTCTTTTCTGAAATGGTCACTTTTGGTGCACAGAGATGAAAGTGATGTCAGGTCAATTATTGATTTTAGACATTGATAGATTTTTAAACAAAGGCTATAGGGCAAAGGTGATCTGGGTCATAGAGAACTACAAAATGGTGGAACAGGTTTGAGGTGTTCAATAATTGAGATGTTTGCTGTAATTCTAATAATTGTTTGCTGATTAAATGAAATCTAAAAGATTACTAAAGAGATTAGCTTTATTTCTCATATGTTCATCGAATCATGCACAAAATACGTTGTTTATTTCACATCAATTCAGCAAGGATTGTTCTTCCGGCAAGCCTGCAAGTGTCGCCAACATAGTATCCACTACCAATCAATTGCGTTGTTGATAGTGACGGAGATAGTTGTAGATTACAGGGTGATATTCATCAATGCTAAAATGGGCAGAGCAATGTCAGATGGAATTTAATGCTGATAAGTGTATGCTGATGCACATTTGGAGGACTAATAGGGTTATACATACACGTGAATGACAGCACCTTGGGGAGAATTGAGGCACCCTGTACAAGTCCAGGTATCCCTGTAGGTGGCAACATGGGTAGATTAGAACATTGTAAAAGATTAATAGGATACCTGTTTACAAAATATAAGAGCATGAGGTTATGGTAGAATTTTATAAAGTGTTTGTTAGGCCACAGCTGGAGTACTGTGTAACATTTGGTTATCACACTTTAAGAAGGAAGTAATTGTACTGGAGAGGGTGCAAAGGAGACAGACCAGGGTGTTATCTGGAATGGAGCGTCTCAGTTATGAAGAGAAACTGGGTAGGCTGGGTTTGTTTTGTTTTGAACAGATGAGGCTATGGGAACTTGATGGACGTGTACAGGATTTTGAGGAACATACAGTAGTACTAAGAAAACTTACTCCACGGCAGGGATATCAAAACCTAGAGGACATAGGGTTAGGGTAAGAGGCTTAAGGAATTGAGGAGGAGTAATTGCAGTCTGGAATGTACTGTCTGAGAAGGCACTGGAGGCAGAGACTCTCACAACATTCAAGCTTATGATAGCCCAGGTTCTGATAATGGGGTTAGTTGGTGGGTTGATAACACGAACATGGTGAGCTGAAAGCCCGACTCTTTGTTGATTATCATTTTCGAGGCACAAGTGGGAATGTAGCATGTGAACGTGCATCAAAAATAGAGGGGAAGCCAAGCATTTAAAAGCAGCAGAAATTTTAGGCTTTGGTAGCCTTGAGACATCTAGTTCACTGAGTTCTCTTTCCAGTTGCAGGCATAGTCTGAAGGTAGGGAAAGGAGATCATAGTGGACCTCAAGGACAATGTGATGTTCTTTCTAGCCTGTGCTAAATGTCTTTCAGTTTAGAGAGAATGCAGAACTTGTGATAAAGTATAACCAAAGGTTATCAGTATATGTGAAAGCTGAGTTTTTTTTCTACTGGTAGCCAGCATCTAGTGAAGTATGACAGGAGTTAGGGGAGACAAGAATATCTTTGGTCGGTATGGTGACGCAGCTAATAAAGTTGCTGCCTCACGGGTCCAGTGAGTCTAACGGCTTCTGTGTGTGTGGCATTTGCATGTTCTCCCCATACAGAGTAAGATTTCTTCTGGGTGCTTTGGTCTCCTCCCAATTCCAAAAGTAAATATGTAGGTTGGTAGTTAAATTGGTCCGTGTAAATTTCCCCCTGTTTATGGGTGAATTGTAGAATTTAGAAAGAGTTGCAGATTGGTCTCAGGTTATAATTGGCCTTGGTGTGTATCATGAAGCTGTATAACATTGAAAAGACCCTTCAGCTCGCCTTATCTCCATGTTGCCCATTTGTACCTAACTGCCATCATCCCATTTACCCACATTAGATTTCTAGCTCTCTATTCCCTGACAATTCAAGCACTTGTCTAGATGCTTCTTAAATATTGTGAAGTTAACTGCCTCTGCCACCTCTTCTGGCAGTGTATTCAGACAGACAGACATACTTTATTGATCCCGAGGGAAATTGGGTTTCGTTATAGTCGCACCAACCAAGAATAGGTAGAAATATAGCAAAGAAAAACCAGAAATAATTAATTAATAATAAGTAAATTATGCCAAGTGGAAATAAGTCCAGGACCAGCCTATTGGCTCAGGGTGTCTGACACTCCGAGGGAGGAGTTGTAAAGTTTGATGGCCACAGGCAGGAATTCCATTCTTTAACTACTCTTTGTGATTCAATTTCCTTTAAACCTTCTTCATCCCACCTTAAACCTATCCAGTTTTAAAGCACCACCTTGGAAAAAAAATTTATTATCTACTACCTTATCTAACTTCCTCATAATTTTATCTAACTCTATCAAGACATCCCTCTCCCCAGTTAAAACAAACTCAGCCTATTCAATCTCACTTTATAATTGTTTTGCCTCAATGCAAGAAGCATCGTGGTGAGTCTCCTGTGCAACCTCTTCAGCGTTTGCTTACCTAACTGTTCTGCTGTAAGCTCTCCAGCCAAGTGAGTAGACTGACATAATTAATTGGAATTCATTGCCACAAGTACCTGTGGAGACCAAGCCTTTATGTACATTTAAGATGGTGGTTGATAGATTCTTGATTGGTCAGGACATGAAGGGATATGGGGGAAGGCAAGAAATTGGGGCTGAGAGGAAAATTAGATCAGGTATGATGAAATGGTGGATCAGACTTGGGCCAAATGGCCTAATTCTGCTCCTGTATCTTATGGTCTTAGAACAGCAAGGAAATCCAGTGAACTCCTGATCTGCTGTTGGAGTCCTGTAGGGATGCAAATACTTTATCACAAGTAGCTAGAGTTTGACCAATGCATTTAGGGCTTTTGCATTTATTCTGTATTTAACTACACTTATAGATAGATTACAGTAGTTCTGAAAACATTGGCAATTTCCATCAGGTTCAGCCATTATCACACTTCTAGTCATTATCACACTTAACTGGTAGGAGGTGGCTGTGCTGAATATGACTGCGTATTGGAACAGTGACTGCGCTTTAAAAGTAATTCATTAAGTGGAAAATCCTGATGTGAACACAAAAGGTGGTATATAAGCGCAAGGCTTTTTGTTTTGAAATTAGCTGATGTGGAAAGGAAAGATGATGGGCATGGGATATATTAATCTAACTGCCTATTTCCTCAGACTGGGGATATAAACCCTGATACCTCACTTTGTCCTCTGGATGTATTTTAGGTATGAGAGAGTGAATGGAATTGCCACTGATAGTGAGTTCTCTAACTTTTACTCTTTGCTAGTACTGTTATGCTGGGAAGTAAGTGCAGATCCTTGCTTAGTCCATGCTGGGCCGGGAGCCTGATGAGAACTCCTGCTGTCCCTGCTGCTACTTGCTGGTCTGTCAGGAACATAACACAACTCCGCAAGTGAATTGTCCACAACTTGGTGAGAAGAGATGTTTAACAAGGCTGGGAGGAGGCAGAATTGGTGCAGTTCTGAGATGTGAAGCATTGTATGTGTTTTCAGTTCAGTTCATCAACTCTGCTACATCTGATGGAAGCTGCTGTCTTACCCCCCCCACAAACCCATTCTCTTTGCTTAATTCACCATCACCCAGAGGTTGCTCCACGGTAACAGTTTCTGTGGCAATCACCATCATACATTCAGGGTTTGATTAGTAATCTTGCAGATGACATCAAAATTGGTGGTGGTGTTGAGCAGAGTAATAGAGTAATGGCTTATGGAACTTAATCCTGACAAATGGAAGATGATGCATTTTGGAAAGGCAAGTGAAAGAAGGGCTCTAGAGAATGTTGATGGACAGTGAATTAGGTATGTTCACAGATCTCAGAAAGTGACATAGAATACAAGAGCTGAGTTGGCATGGTTACAGCTTTACAAAAATATTTTTGACTCCTCGTCAGGAGTTTCCTGTCCAGTTCCATTTGCCATTTTATATGGAGGATATAATTGCATTGGAAATAATATGGAGCAAATTGACCAGGTTTCCTGGATTGGAACGTTTCATTTATACCACTGGATTGGCTGAGTCTGTTGTCCCTGTTGCAGGGAAAGCTGAGGGTTAACCTAATAGAGGTATATAAAATAATAAATGGCATAGCTAATGTAGATAATAAAAATCTTTTTTCTCATATGGGGAGTGTAAAGACAAGAGGCCAAAGCTATTCAGTGAGAGAAGGGTCTCGAGGGAATTTTTTTTACCCAGACTGTGTCAGAGTCTGGAATGTGCTGTGACAAAATTTAAGCCTCTAAACAAAAAGTATTTGAATTGCCAGGACTAGCCATTTGTGCTTGTCGTTCCTGACTGCATCTTTAGATTTCCATTATATATTCAGGCATCGTTTCAGCAAGACAAACTAAAACATCAGCTAGATTTCACAATATTACCAATACATTTCACATACAAAGAAACTTAACTAACTGAGCGTTTAATGGCTACTTCATTTCTCCCTCTGATAAATGTTTGCTTCGCTTCACCCATTGTCCTCTCCCATCTTCCCTGCCACTTAGACGTGCTTTGTTAGTTGTGTTGAAGGGTCTTTGATGTAAAATGATAACTGGTTTCTCTTTCAACAGATGCTGCTGAGTTCTTCTGCATTTGAGTAAAACATTTACTTGTTTGTATTGTAAGCTGTGATTGCTCTTTGGATTTTTTCTTGTGTGATATACAGGGTGTCAGCCTCACTGCCCAGCGAGCAGCCATTGTTGTGGGTGTGGAGTTACCCGTGTATGATGTTACGAAAAAGTACATCATTTTGTCTGGCTTCATGGGAGATACAGTTTACACACACTTCCTGTAAGTTTCTTCAACAATTATTTGCATTGCTGTAGAAATTTTTAACCTCGACCAATCATTCCAAGGTAATTTTAAGGGATATATAGGCTTGGGAGATGTGGAGTAAGGGTCAAGAGAAAAGAAGTGAAGTGAAAATAGTTTCATCCACTGAACAGCATTTTTCAGAAATTTAAATGAATAAATAATGCTCCTCATTTTGGTTGTTTAGAATTAGTGTTGCATAGCACCTCAATGCCAACTATTTTAACTAATCCCATTTCCCACATTAAGTCTGCATCCTTCTATGCCTTGCCTATACTGTTCATGTGCTTCACCAAATGACTCTTGAAGGTTGTAATTGTAACCACCACCTCCTCTGGCAATGAGTTCCCAATGTCAACCACATTGTGTATATGAAAATAACATACCCCTGAGTTCCTTTTTATAACTTCTCCCTCTCATCTTAAACCTATGTTCTCTTGTTTTTGATACCCCTACCAGAGGGAAAAAAGACTATTGACTATTTGCTCCATCTACGTCTCATAATTTTATGTACAGGTTTCCCCCGCAATCCGAAGGTAGAGCGTTCCTATGAAACCGTTTGTAAATCGAAATGTCGGAAAGCGAAGAAGCAATTACCATTTATTCATATGGGAAAAATCTTTGAGCATTCCCAGACCCAAACAATAACCTACTAAATCAAACCAATTAACACGTAAAACCTAAAATAACACTAACACATAGTAAAAGCAGGAATGACATGATAAATGCACAGCCTATATAAAGTAGAACTATTGTATGTACGGCGTAGTTTCACTTATCAAACTCTGGAAGACAGCGAGCCAAAATCGATTTGGAGAAAAAAAATTGGTATGTACACGCAGGTGCACGTACATGCCTACACGTGTGCACGCATACGTACGCACGTACGTGCATGTGCAAACAACTGCCCGCACAAGGTTTCACTGTCATTGTAGTCTTTCTCGGGGGTAAACACACGTATAAAGCGGACGTTTTTTTTTCTTAAAAGCAAAAATCCTCTTTGGTTAGTGAAAGCAGGTATTAATGTAGGTCTTTCGTAACAGCGAGCTGTTGTAAAGCGAACATTCGGAAAACGGGGGCCACCTGTACCTCTGTTGGGTCAACTGTCAGCACCCTGTACTCCAAGGAAAACAAGACCACCCTATCCAATCTCGCCTTATAACTGAAGTCCTCCAATCCAAGCGAATCTTCCTAGTACTCTCTCCAGCGTGATCACATTCTTCAACTGGAACTGCGCACAAGACAAGGCAAATTGAAATTCCCTGGAAAAAATATCTTTTGGAGATTTGTTCGTTAAAGGAATCTCTGAATTGCATTGACTAACCTAATCTAACAAGTGCTCTGTCGGGGTAGCTGCTTAACTTCATTCCATGTTGGTCAAATAGATCATCATCCAGATTGATACAGCTGAGTCTTGGAAAAGGTCAGCAAACCCAGAAGTTCAGAAGCAATCCTGTCTCTTTGTTGGATTTGGTGTTTGTAAACTTTAATCAAGCCAGATTGCAAGGAGAACCAAATACTACTCGAAATTAACAATGCTCCCAAATGTCGTATAAGTCCAAAAATTGATGCTGATGAACTTTCATGAAATTTCCCCTAAAATATTTCACTATTTATGTAGAAAATGATTTAGAACACCTCATTTTCAGCTAGATGTAACGTTTAAAGCCTCCTGAGGAGTCTGTCCTGTTTTTAACCTATGAGCTTCCAAAATCAACTAATGGGGATGAGTCACTGCAGTTTATGTGTAGACACGATAATCTGATACAAGCCTGGATAAAATGGTGGAGGTTACCAGTGTTGGCAACATTGGGGCCTACATGTAGTCCCTGAACATTCTTCCATTGCCTCTGTTTCCCTACCGTCTGTATATCCCAACCAATGTACCATTGATTGCATGCAAACTTTGCTGACTGAAGCCGTTAAACACTACACTGATGAATTTTGAATCCAACACTGGTGCTTAATAATTAACACTCCAGTAAATCATTTGTATCAGTTTATTTTGAGAGTACTACTTCTATAATCTACTTGAATAATTATATGCACCAAAGATTTATCGGTAGTATTGTCTTATGACCTAAATCTTGGAGCCTAATTCAACCTCTCATCATAGCTGAAATCCTCCATCCCAGGCAATATAATGGTGAATCTCTTCTGCACCCTCTTTAGTCCATTTGCATTCTTCCCACAATCTGGAGACCAGAACTGCGCAGTTTTACAACACTGCTCTAACTAGTGTTTTATATGGTCGTACCATTGCTGTTCTGCTTTTACATTGTATGCTCTGGCTAGTGAAGACTACTTTCCCACAAGTCTTCACAACTCTATCTGCCTGTACTGCTGCTTTCAGGGATCCTTGGACATGTACCAGCAATGTGCTCTGTTCCTGAGTAATTCCCTGGATCCTTGCATTCATTATCTATGCCCTCACCCTTTTAATCCTCCCGAAGGTTTTTCTGTCCTGTTTCATTTTAATAAATAGTACTAGGATAGTGAAGAATGCTGTTCATAGAAATGTGGCCTTGGGAGGAAAAAAAAGTCTAGTCTATCCTGTCCAGCCTTACTGTACTGAGTTAATTTTGCATAACCAAAGAATGGGAAGTTATCAGAATAAACTGCCCAAAAATAGGTCTCTTGCAACAATGGGAGTGTAAACCTGGTCCTCAATGGTTGAAGAGTTGTAACACCTGGGAGCAGTTGTTGACTGAGCAAAGAGATTGGCTAAACTGGAACAAGGGGTAGCAGGCAGCTACATCAGTTGGCAGGATTGGACCAGAATGGTTCTATAAGCATTTGTGTTGGATCAACAATTATTTACCGTATCCAAAAATTACTGGGATAATGATGTAGAATGTCATGCATTAGGGAGTCATGCAGCCCAGAATCACATCTTCAACCTCGCATTATCCTTGTTGCCTATTGTACTTACCCACACTATTCCCATTTACTCTTATTAGACCTGTAGCTTTCTGTACCTTGGGAATTAATGCTCTTTTGAGATGCTTCTGAAATATTGTCAGAGTATCTGTCTTTACCACCCCTTCAGGCAGCACATTTTAGCCTCCAATGTTTACTATATGGGAAAGTTCCAATGGATCAAGAAACTCTCAGGTCTTATCACCATATCCAGATTGTCCAGAGAGAGCCATGTCTCTGTGAAACACAGAATGTGGCAATCCCTTATTTCCCTCTGTTATAGCAATCTTGCTCTTAGGTCCTCAATCTTATTCTCCAGAGAATGTATATTTGCTAACAAGATAAAGTAGTTGAATCACCCATTCATTAGATGGCTTTGGGTAAATGGGATTGATAGGTAGATGATATCCATTAGCCGTATGACTTGACTTTTGCCTCCAGTTGTGAATTTGGGTGCCATAGTAGCAATGTTCCCTATAATTTATAACGTCCAGTGTGTGCAAAAACCTTGTGCTGTGTAATTTTTTGCCCAGTGACATGTGAGCACTGAATTATGAGGGGTGATTGATAAGTTTGTGGCCTAAGGTAGAAGGAATCAATTTTAGAAAACCTCATCTCTTTAGGCCACAAACTTATCAATCACCCCTCATATATATTCAGACATACTCATTTTAACAGCTAGTAAAACTGTCAATAAGAAATTTGTTCTCCTCTGGGTTTGATCATTTTGCTCTCGCTCATCTGCACAAAACATATGCAACAGGTTTGCAGTGGGTAATAAAGGATTTTCTCACTTTTGCATATGTGATTTGCTTGCTCAATTATGCTTTTAAAAAGTCAAGTTTCCAAATATCACTCCATTTCTTCTCACTTGCAAATTCTTCAGCAACTTTTGCATCGTGACAGTATACACAGGCAACACCAGTTTCTGTATTATACATAAATAATTCTCGTAGCGGTATGTTCCTGACCTCAGGAGCCTTCAGTTTAGCTATTTCTACTGTATAAGCCATTCTGCTTTAAATGAACTAGCAGTTTTTTTGTGTTTCATGCCCCTTGCTTCTTTGGAATTCAACATAGTGAATCGATAATTTCTTCAATAAAAACAACATAAATAAGCCAGTTCTAGAATCTGCTGACAAATCATTGCAAACTCCATGTTGTTAACACCGTCTGCATCGGAAACCAGAAAAGGAAATGTGATTGTGTATGATCATGAAATATACTTAATATAGCAACGAGGTGGAGGGAGACAGCCTTGTATGCACATTTTTAATTCCTTTTTGCGCTAACAGCAAAAGATGTGTGCACGCACACATTGGAGGGAACATTGCACAGTAGTGTAGCGGTTAGTGCAGTGCTATTACAGCTTGGGAGTTTAGAGCTCACTTCCAGCGTCCTCTGTAAGCAAGTTTGTACATTGCTTCTTGTGTGCACATGTGTTTTGGTGCTCTGGTTTCCTCCCACAGTCCGAACACTTACTGGTTACTTGATTAATTGGTCATTGTAATTTGTCCTTCGAGTAGACTAGGGTTAAATAGCTGGGTTGCTGAGCCAGAGGGGTCTATTCCACGCTGTATCTCTGAATAAAATAAAATGAATAAATTTTAATATGTGGGTTATTCTTCAAAAAAAGTGCAATTGCCAGTCAGCCACTACTAATTGAGTGGTAGAGGCTCAAGGACCTAAGTATGTCATACCTTTCCAATTTCCTGTTTGTTGCTCTTCCAGCTCGAGCTTCACCTGTGGTTTGGCTGGTGCCTTGGCCTCCAATCCTGTCGATGTTGTGCGGACTCGCATGATGAACCAGAAAGTGGTCTTGGGGAATCGTGTTGCTTACAAGGGGACCCTGGATGGTCTCCTGCAGGTAAGACTAAATAGAGAGTGTTAACAGAAGCTTTGCACACTGCACTTGCTACTGTAAGGTAGAGACAGTTGTATTGATGTGTACTAACAAGGCACTTGTGCAGATAAACACTCCAAAGCTCATTTATATATAACAGCCCCCCTACTGACCATTTGTGCTCAAAACTACCATTCTCCTTCATTACTAAGGTGATTTACTTTAGAAAAAAATGCTGCACATTTGGAGCCAATACTCATTTAAATTTCTCCTGAATGACTTCAGTTTCGGATTTGGATTTGTACCAGTTACACAAGCCACATCTGACCTGTTAAACGAGATAGTGACACGTGTCTCATGATGGGCAATACCTGCAGCATCAATATCCCATAAAAGTGTACCTCTAGAGAGGTGATAATTTTAAATAGTTGAAGATAATTTCTACCATGATAAACAGGATTTTGTGAGGTGACAAGGCATTGGCTATAGGCCTATACTGCAGGATTTGTTATGAAGAGGGAAATTAAAACCATGAATCTAGGACAATTCAGATTGATTAGCGCAGAGACATAGCTAATGGAGTTGCTGCCTCAGCCAACATCAGATGCTGTCTGTGGAGTTTACATGGTCACCTTAAAGTCATGTGAGTTTCCCTTGTGTGCTTTTATTTCTTCTTGTATTCCAAAGCCATATGGAATAGGAGGAGGTTAATTAATCACTGTATATTGTCTTTAGTGTGTAGGTGAATGGTAGAATCTGGGGAGAGTTGAGAGGAATGAAGGGAAAATGGTATTAATGTAAATCGTTGCCGATGACTTGGACTCAATTGGCCATGGGACCCATCATCATGCTGTATCTCTCTTATTCAGCGAATTACTCTGTTTGAGCATTCATTTAGCCTGTAGGATAAGGGAGGAAACCAATAAAGATATCTCAGTGAAAACTTTTATTATAGTATTTAGTCCGGATCAAATAAGAAAGAAGGGCAATGTTTAAGGATTTATTTTTAATGCATTCTTAGATCTGCAAGACTGAAGGCTTCTTCGCTTTGTACAAGGGATTCTGGCCTAACTGGTTACGGCTTGGGCCTTGGAATATCATTGTATCCTTTTCCTTTGTTTCTCGTTCTGTGTGCTAGTAATATCTTTTAAATGTGCAGAATATTCCCTCAGTCATTACAGAAGGAACTATTAGAAAGTTGGAAGACAAGCTGCCATCATTTTCATTCAGTGTCATCTCTAGGTTCTGCTTTTGTCTGACAAAATGAGCTTTTGGAGAGCAAGTGTGTGTGCGTGTCAGATAAATATTCAGCTTATATTTATACTGGATAGTTGAGTTAATATTTGCCAATATGACCGTAATGAAGTCAATAGCTGTCTTCACAATTCATTCAATTATTTCCTTCCCTAGTAAGTGTGTGGGGGGGTGGGGAGATGGTATCAGTTGATGCATTTCATACTCTTCCCGTAAGGGTAATGTCAAGGTGAACTATTCTTTTTCCCATTAGAATCAGCAGATTTACCAACATGAAATTGGTTAAATCTGATTGCTGCAGGATTTCCTCTATATTTTTCTTTAGTTTTTAGAAGCATTTTTTTCAGAAAGGCCCTGAAGCATCTTCCTGTGCCTGGTGTTACTGGCGTGCAGGCGAGTGCTAGTGTGGTGCAAATGATAAAACAAATACAGAAAAGGTGAAAATTCTCAGCTAATCAGGCAGTATCGGAAGAGGGAAACAGAGTTAGTTGCAGTTCAGTAAGCTTTGTAATAAAATGTCTTTTTTTGTCTGATCAGCATTGCAGCATTTTCAGTTTTTGTCTCATTACCTAAAAATGCATTGCAGGCAAATCCAAAGGAGATTTATCAGGCTAGTTCCTAGGATGGGAGGGTTGTCCTTGTGAGAGGCTAGGCAGATAGGATCTGTATTTATTCTTTTTTATTTTTTAGAGTTTATAAGAATAAATGTTGACCTCATTCTAACATATAAGTTACCAAGGGAACTTGACAGGGTAGATTTGGAGCTGGCCTTGCTAGTGCAAGAGTCAAAAGCAAAAGGATTGCAAGATGGGGGCCAGTCGTTTTAAACTGAAGTGCTTAGATATTTCTTCTCTCAGAGAGTAGTAAATCTCTGGAATTTTCTTGGGTTCCTATTTCAGATTTCCAGAGTCTCAAGACATAAGTAAGGGAAAGTTTTCTACTTGCATTAACAAATCGAGCTGCATTGTTTAACTTAACTGTTTCTTTCAGTTCTTCATTACGTATGAGCAACTCCGGAAACTCCCTATCTAAGTTATATCTGAAAAACTATTTAAGCTTGTGCTGCTGCTGCTTGGCATTTGTTTGTTGAAGGAAGGAAGCCTTCATGCCATTGCCTTTTCTTCCACCCTCGCCTCAGATTTATGCATGAATGTTGTTGCATTCGAGTTTAATGACATTATGTGGAAAGAAGATCTGTGCACAGGACAGATCCTCAGTCTCTGAAAATTTGGAAGAACTTCTCCGTCCAGTTGAAAACAGCTCATCAGAGACAGCCTGCACCCGGATGCATACAGACCCATTTGTGCCACAGCACACGGAAATTTCGATGTGTCCGAAGATTATACATCACCTGGACATGCAAGTGCACACAGAGACAAGTGTGCAGTTTGTGGAAAGAGTTGTGGATGTTAAGGATAAAACTTGGGTTTTGTTTATCTTTGTGGTATCACTTTAATTTGGATTTGGTATGTGTCTTAAGTCCTAAATTAGAAAATGGGACCCTTTCTAACCATGAAGCAACAGGTTGATAAACAGTTCTTTCTAAAGCTCAATCTTCAAATTGGAGAGTTACATAGAGCAAAGGCAGGATTGCTGGGGCTTTGCACAACCTGATGTAAAGAAGTGGCTAAGTCAGTCAGTAACTAGTTATTTATATTTCCTTGTCTTTGTGCCTTGAATCTGTTTAAGGCTTCACAGAAAGTGAGACCAAACTATTTGTAAAGAAAAGCTATATGGAAAACTGTGCATTGAAGAAAGTTTCTAGTTCCTAACCATTAAATAATGGCCTAATACAGCCTTTATTTCTATGGTGCTTTCCAGAGTTTCAAATTAAGAATCCTTAAAAATAAATTGATTGTCCACCCAAATTAAACCAGTATTTTAAGTTGCTTGTTCCATGTTCCTCCTGATTTAGTTCTCCTTTTGTGATGATTTAGTTCTGGAAGAACCTGCCATTCTTCAAATGAGAAAGGGCAGCAGTTTCCTTTGGAAAAGGGACACTGGTCCACAGATGGAAGAATTTTCAGTAGTATGATAGTTATTTTTCCTCCCTCTTTACAGGATGAAAGGTGTCCCAGTCCTAGAATCCATGTTGATATTGAAGTATGATTATAACTGAGTCATGACAAGGTTTATGTGGTCACCCATTGCTTGAACTTTATGCTGGAAAGTCAAGGGATTTCTTCGGTAGATATCTCCAGCTGTTCCTATTAGGGTTTCACCAAGTCCATATTCAGCGAATCGCACTTTGCAATTTCTACCAACTCCAACATGATCCCGTCATAGAACATATCCTTCTCTCCTCCTCTTTCAGGCCATTCTCTTCATGACTACTCGGTCTAATGTTCTGTCCCCAACAACTGCTCTCTGTCCTATTACATCTTCCAATGCAACCAGAAGAGATGTAATACTTGTCCATGTACTTTGTTCTTTCCTACCATTTAGAGGCTCAAACCATCCATCCAGGTGAAGCAGTGATTCTCTTGCATTTCTTCCAATCTAGTGTACTGCATTTGGTGAACACAATATGGTTTCCTCTGCATTGGAGGAACCAAAAATGCCACTGTTCAGTCCATAGCGGTGACCCTGAACTTCCTGTTCCATGCCACTTTAACTGCAAATCCCACTCCCATTCTGACCTGCCTATATCTTCTTTCACTGCCATATGAGGCCAATGTAAACTTGAGGAACAATATCTTTAGGCACTTTGCAGTTTTCTAGAATGAATATCTAACTTGTGTCTCATTGTTTCCAGTTATTGTGCTGCTGTCCCTGTCTCACCCTATTTTTATAGATAGGCTCTATACCAATCAGTACTTCTGTTCCTTATCACCTGATCTAACTGAACTGATCCCCATCTAGTCTTTTATCTCACACCTCATTCCACCGCCAAATTTTGCTTGAAAGCGAACACCTCATCTCTCCCACACTTCTGAAGAAGGCTCTCTGGCTTGAAACGTTAACTGGTTTTCTCTCCTCAGATGCTGTTTGATTGGCTATGTTTTTGTTTCAAGTTTCTCTGGGTCTGTCAAGCTGCCTTTTGCCAGTGCCTGAAATATCAGCGTAACAAAAAAAATTTCAATCATTAATTGATTAATATTACTGTGTATGGAAGATGATTCTCTACTTCTATCTTGGCAGATTTATTTTTCCTAGCTTGTAGGCTTTAGGCTTTGCCTGTATTTTTTTTAATATGTATTCTTTCAAGGGATGTTGGCTTTGCAAGCTGAGCCACCGTTCACTGAGTTTAATGCTTCCAAGCCACTGGAGAGAGTTGCTATGTCACTTTGTCCATTCTTTGTATTCTTAACTCTTCAATTTTCACCAATCAATCTTCTAAGTTCTACAGAGTACAGCTCAAGCTGGTATCTTGCAATTTGTAAGCTTTATCATTGTGACATATTGGCATCATAATCCCTTCAAGACCAGATAGTCTTCCAATTTTGTTTTTCATTACCTATTTAATTCATGTTTTTTTAGGCAGCTACAGTTCTGTTCCTTTGACTGGTAAAATTAGTAGTCCATTAAATTTTTCATTGAACACCTTCTAACTTTTTTTTTGTTTTACTCTTTAAAGGATTTTCCCAAGTTACTCTGACAATCATTGTTCCATCATTTTCAGAATCTTAGCTACTTGGCACTTATTGTTTTTTGTTTTGCAATTAATTTTATTATTATATGATCACAATTAGACACAGTGTTGTACATTGTTGGATGGTTATATAAATAGAGCTTGGTTTTGAAGCTACATTTAGATAAATCTCTTGGAAGTATGAGACATCAAGTCATTAAAAATGTATAAACCTGTCAGTTACTGAATTGAAATCTGTCCTAATAGTCATTAGACAAGAGTTTCACTGGTTGGGTTTGCCCAAGGGCACTGCAAAACCTTCTTAGGAGCAGTCTGTTTTGTAGATCACAGCCTACTGCCCTTTTCATTTAGTGTTGCAGCTTTTATTAAGAGTGAACAGTATGATGGGAGTAAGAGTAAATCTTGTCCCAGTAGAGTGTAAATTAAATAGATATTTTTAATTAGAACCAGTAAGTCTTTTGCAGCACCTGTTGCATGTTGGACATGTACTGGTTAGGTTCCATGCATCAAAGACTACAACTGTCTTGTTATGGAACAGGTTTGTAAATGTACTAGTGACTATCCAATCACTGTTTGTGATATTGTACATTGTTGTTTATATGAAGATTGTGGGGATTGAATAAGCAATTGGATTTGCTCAGTTCAATCTGCATAACTTGATGTTGTGTTATAATGTAAAAATAATGAACGCACAATGCTCCCCATGTCAATTGATTGCCTTTGACTCATTCTGTTTAAAATTGCATGAGATTTATTTGTGTTCTTCATTTGACTTGATTGTGTCACAAAGCTATGTTTCCAGATCCTACTTTCCCACACAGTGTGGAACTGTTTCTCTTCCTGTCACTAACTGAAGTATTTTGAGGAGGAAAATAAGATTGGAGATGGGACAGTAGATGGCTCTATGGACTATATCTATATCTACCTATATCTACCGTGCATGGTAGATGGTCCAGAAGGTAAAGACACACAAGATCCAAGGCAAACTACCTATTTGGGTCCAAAATTAGCTTGATGATAGGAGGCATAGGGTAGTGATTGAAGGATGCTTTTCCATTTAGAAATATGACCAGCAGTGTGCTGCGGAGATGAGTGCTGGGATCCTTCTTGATATGTGAATGGAGGGTGGGCGGAGGGTATATTAAGTAGGTTTATGGATGGCTTGAAAATTAGTGGTGGTTTGGATAAGAAGGAAGATTGACAACAAAATAGAGATTTGTTGGAAAGCATTTGAAAACAGAATTTAATTCCAATTATCACAAGCTGATGCATTTTATATCAAATAGAGGTAGGACATGTTAAGCAGATTGTAGTAAGGAACACTGATAAACTAAAGGACTGTGGGGTTCAAGTCCATAGTCGCCTGAAAGCAGTGGCACAGGTAGATATGATGGTGAAGAGGCACATATAGCAATCTTGACTTCTTAGGTTGGGACCTAGAACATAAAAGTCAGGACATTATATCGCAAATTTACCAAACACTGGTTAGGCTGCACCTGGAGGATTGTGTGCAGTTCTGATCCCTACATAAGGATGTTATTGCACTGGACAGAGTGCAGAAAATATTCACCAGATAGTGTTAACATATGGAGGGAAGAAACTGGACTGGCTGGGCTTGCTTTACCTGCAGAAGAGGAAGCTGAAGGGTCACCTGATAGAGAGGTATATGATTATGAGAGGCATAAATAAGATAAATAGACAAAATCACAATCTCATAATAGTGGTATCAAAATTAAGAGGTTATTGGTTTACGGTGAGTAGAAGGAATTTGGAAGTTTCTGCACAGAATGGTTGATAACGTAGAACATCCTGCCAAAGGAAATGGTGCAGTCAAGTCCAATCACTGTTTAAGAGGCATTTAGACAAGTGTAAATAGACAAGGTATGGAGGGGTACGGTTTTAATGAAGATGTATGGGATTAAACTGAATGGTCAAAACTGTCAGCATGGATGTGGTGGCTGAAGAGCCAGTTTTTTGTCCTACACAACTCCACAGTAATACCCTAAATCCCTTTGTGCGCCTCTAGTTCTTAAGTCAGAAAAAGCGATCTGATTTTCCAATATGATCAATAATGTGATGAATAAAGCTACCACTTATTAACTGTATCAGTATTTGCTGTTCAAGCATTTCAACTCATTAATGCATTTCTGAACATTAATACATTTAAAAATAATAAGATCCTAAACCAAATGAAATATGATTCAAGTATGGCTATAAAGAGGAATTTAAAAAATTCAAAGTTAAGTTTGTCATATATACAAGTCCATTGCAGCTGCATCAGGCAACAACATCATTTAAGCAGCATTCACAAGAGATTTATTATACACAATCTTTATTTTAAAAACATAATTAGAGGAAAAAAAGACAATTTTAGTGCAAAGTAGTCATACAGTTGCTAAAATAGTGATTTGGGATAAGCAGGTTGGTTCAGTGGTTGAAGGGAAGTAGCTGTTCTTGAACCTGGTGATATGGATCTTAAGGCTTTTGTACCTCCTGCCTGATGATAACTGCAAAAAGATGGCATGGCCAAGATGGTAAGGAACCTTGATAAATGTCTTCTTGAGGCAGTGTATCCTGTAGATACTACTGATTATGAGGAGGGATGTGCCCATGATGTTCTGGACAGAGTCCACTATGTGCAGTTTCTGCATTCCTACGCGATCAAATTGCCATACCAGACCATGATGCAACCAGTCAGAATACTTCCAACAGTACATTTGTAAAAGTTTGTTGGTTTTCGATGACAAGTTAAATCGCTTAAGGAAAGTAAAGACCTCGTTAGCTTGATTGTATCTATATATTGGGCCCAGGAACTTAAAGCTGCTGTCTCTTCACTGCTGATCCCTCAGTGTAAACTAGCGCATGTTCATCCTCCTTTCCCTTCTGATTTTTGAGCCAGAGGTGGTTTTTGCAGCACTAGTTCTTTTATTGCTATTATACTGCTAAAATTTCTTCATCAAGGATTTGGCGATTCTACAGAAATGGTAATATTACCCCTGGGACATTGTCCATTATCAGTCCTTCTAGCTCAGGCGTGGCCAACTTTTTTCATTCCATGCGCCAGTTTTTTCACACATGAGTTCAGATGCACCATACAACTTTTGAACCCCCATTCAATTCTTGTAAAAATATGTTAATATGGACATACTTAGCTTTTTTACATGATGTATTGATTTAATATAAAAAAAAGATAAACATTACTTAATGAGACTTCTAATAAATATATTTTGTCTTCTTTTGATTTCTTCCTTTTTCCTAATCACATCCTGTATTCTTTCCATAACTCAGACGCAAACACTAGCTTCAATTTTTCTTCTATTTCGGTCTGATGGTGTGTTTTATAGTGTCGATTAAGATCATGTCTTCTATTATGTGAGAAAGTGTTTTCACAAACAATGCACAACGGTTTTCCTGACGGACCTGCTATAAGTAAGAACTCATTTTCCAACTGTTCATTGAATTCACATTTACTATAACTTTCTGCTTTTTTTTTGCTCATTTTCTTTTGCACTGTGATGGGTAACTGAATGTAAAAACAAGGCTTAATTTTCAAAAAAGTCAAACTGGATCGGATCAACGATAAAGTGGACAAACATGCTGAACACTTATCTCGCATCGATTCGACTTCTGAAGATTTAGAAAGTCGTGTTCGATACTTGGAGACTCTCTGTTCCAGCTTAGAGGAAAAATCTAACAAACTTCTTTCCAAAATGGTGGATCTCGAAAATCGTAGCAGACGCTGTAACATCAGAATTCTGGGATTACCAGAGGCGACTGAAAAGGGATCAACCGTGAAGTTTTTCGCCGAGTTTCTCTGTGAGTTATTCGGGAAAGATTTGCTTCCGAAGCCGCCCGAGCTCGAACGGGCACACAGAGTTTACGTTCCCCCCAGAATTCTGGGCTCCCGCCCGCGACCAGTAATCTTGTGTTTCCATCAATACCAGGTAAAACACAGTCTGATCGTAGAGGCACGTTGCAGGGGGTCGCTTCCCTTCAAGGATACAACCATTCGCTTTGTGGAAGATTTTGCACCCCAGACCTTAAAGATGCGCGCTGAGTTTAAAGGCGCAATGAAAGTGCTTTTTGATCGTGGTTTCAAACCTTCCCTTCGTAACCCTGCTGATCTACGAATCAAGCTTAATACCGGGAAATATAAGTGGTTCAAATCAGCGAAGGAAGCTGAAGCGTTTGTGGCAAGTCTTCCGGCTATCCAGCCATCTTCGGAATCTGATCGGACCTCATAAAATGGTGGACAAGTACTCCTCGTAGTAAAATTACTTTCTCTGGACTCGGAATTCACTTGAATCACTCGGACATTATTCATTGAAACTTTAAGGGCCGTTGACAATCTCTCCCGGGATTTGGTGTGTGTGTAATCTATTTTTATTCTTGTATAACTTTACCTACAGAGTTCTGCAACTAATTCTAACTTGTTTTGAAGGTTCGAAGTCTTTAGTGAAGGCCTCCCTGTTTGTCGGTTCACAGTTCAACTGCTGATTTATTTTTCCTTTGTTTTAAATATTTATTTTACCTTTTTCTTTTCTTCACCCCTTTTTGCTCATCTGAATTTTCTTCTCCCTTCTCTGTAAATGGTTGATAAACACTCGTCTTGAATTTATAACTTTCCCCTTCCTCTTTTTTTTCTTTTTCCTTCTTACCTCTTTTTTTCCCATTCTCTTACTTTATTCTTCTATAATGTTTCGCGGGTAGGTTAGTTTTGGTTTTCTTCCAATTTTCTCTGTATTAAGTTGTATATCTCTGCAGAAGGTGTTCTAATCTGTAGTTATGTTTTCTAGTGCATAAACTAGTTATTATTTGCTATAATATTTATACGGAAATGTTGCTAATGACACAGTTCTGGAAGTTGTATTTGGGTTAAATTTTTTGGTAGAGCTAGCTACTTGTTTTGGTAGCCGTCTAGTTTTGGGTTGTGTGGGTGGGGTGGATTTTCCAGTTCCAACATCTCTTTATTGCTTAGGACATGTTTTTATATTTTGACCTTACGAATCTATGTTTACATCTCTGCTCCCAGACTGCTATTGTACTGCTTGACTTTTTATATGCCTGCTGCCTTTTATGCATTAGTAATTGATAATGGCTAGTGCACTTAAATTCGTGAGCTGGAATGTAAAGGGACTGAACCACCCTGTTAAAAGGAGGAAGGTATTCTCACATATCAAACAACTCAAAGCTGACATTGCTTTCCTTCAAGAAACTCATATTCGTTGTTTTGATAACTCCCGGCTTCTGTCAAAGTGGGCAGGTCAGCATTTTCATTCATCCTTTGCCGCTAAAGCTAGGGGAGTTTCCATTCTTATTAATTCAAATATTCCTTTTGAACTCCAAATTAAAATATCTGATACAAATGGCCGTTTTATTATTGTTTCTGGTAAACTATATAACACTAAAGTTGCACTAGCAAACCTGTATGCCCCCAACTTTGATGATGTTAACATTTTTGAACGTTTTTTTTCCTCACTACCAGACTTAAACTCATACTCTCTTATATTGGGTGGTGATCTCAACTGTTGGTTGGATCCTAAACTGGACCGATCGTCCTCTGTTACCAGATCACCTACTAAATCTGCCTTAGCTATTCAATTGGTTCTTAATTCGGATCTAAAGATCCATAAGGTCTGGGGACCTTTTATCGAGTACTTTCATAACCTTCCTCTTGACTAGGGTTCTTTTTTCTTTTTTCTTTTTTTTTCTTTTCGGTCCCTTGCTTTCAGCTCCCTTTTTTTTCTGGTAGTAGGCATTATTATCCTCTGTTGCTAAGTGTATTCACAGTCTGGGAGTTTGACTGTCCGGACTTATGCTCTTTATACTGTGTGGTGGTTGGTCTGGAGTTGTTGTTGCTTTTTTCTTGTGTTGTGGGGCTTGGGGAGGAAGCTAAGCTCACTTGTCTTTAATATAGGTGCTTTTTTTGTTAAATTTTCTTCCTTTGCAGCATATTGTTATTGTATGCTTAATCTCGCACTGTATTAATGCTCCTCATTGGGATTTGGGGTTTTTAATTTTGTAAAATGTTTTGAAAAACTAATAAAAAAAATTTTTTTTAATTCAAAAAAATACCAGAATTGCAAATGTTCACAAAGGACGAACAAAGCACAACTCCTTGGTGTATGAGTGTCAATTGTAAACTGGCAAAAACCTGCAATGCACTGCTGGTGCAGACGCCTAGCACCTCAGGATCAAACAAGTATCAAACGTGGATTGACCAGTTATGGAACAACTGCAGAACAAAAGTCCTTTCCTAGTTTGACTCATTGAACATTTTTTTAATTGAAAGCAGATTAATGTGAAAAGATATCATTCGCCAAAAGATGTGCACGAAATAAAATCGCTAAAAATAATTGCTAACTTTTAGATTTATTCTCAGTAAAACCCATTTCTAGCTCCAAGCTACTTGAATTCCTGTTATAGATTTTTTTCTACAAATTGGTTTTTGATGAATTCTTTTTGCATGAGTAGGCTTACTTTTTTTATTATCACTGGGGTGCAATGTGCCACTTATAATCATCCAATGCGCCACAGGTTGGTTATCCCTGCTCGAGCTAGTTCCTAATATTTTATCTCACCGTTAGAGGCTAGGCAGTTTGGATCAAATGTGAGATTATAAGGGGGACTTGATAAGCTCCCTTAATAAACCTAATGAAGAGTCTCAGCCTATAGCATCATCTGTTTCTTCCCTCATAGACGCTGCTTAACCCACTAGTTCCTCCAGCATTCTGCGTGTGTCAACTGACAATGAGCTTTATTGGTTCAGTTAAAAGCACTTGACTCATACAAAACTAACCATCTGCGCACACCTACCAGGATTCTCTGACCCACCCTGAGCAGTCAAAAAAAAGATAACACACAGGAATAAGAGTCTATGCTGGCCAGATATTCCTCTTGGTCCTGATGTACAGTAATTTCCACATTTCCGATATGCATTCATCCACTTATGTGATGGTGGGTCCTCAGAACTGTTGCTGCCTGTGTTCCTGAAATCCTCCATTCTTATCTGTATTGATCTTGTTGGCTCACACTCATCTGGCTGACCTCTTACCCGCTCACTGGACCAGCCCCAAGGATACAACCAGTATTATTTTATGGATCTTACCCCAGACTTGTGCTTCAGATAACTTCCTTTGTTCTTTCTAAATCAGACCAGTTCAAACTTTTACCCAGTCCAACCAAACTCTGGGCTCAGGCTACCTACTTAAGGTATTAGGCTGTTTTTTCTACAAGCCTATCATTTCTACATAACCAATTAAACAGCATCTTCTTTGGAAATCGTGCCGGGTTTAGCAGATCATCAGCAGGAACCTCACCGTGTCTGTTTTCAATTGCCAGCCCCAGCATGAACCAGTTCACAAAAGGGTGGCTGCAAGAACACGCCTACAAAAGAGTTGTATCCATTCTTCAACCACATGGTAAGAACAAAGGCATTTGTTTTGTCTGCTTCCATTGTTTTTGGCTCATTCCTGTTCGCTTATTAGTAGAGGTACAGGGGCAGAACAGTTGGGGAAAGGATACAGAGAATAGGCAGAAAGGCACAGAGGGAAAGCAGCAGCAGTAGAGGTTTGATTAACAGAGCAGCAGAAGAACGGTGTGGGGGAAATGGAGAGGTGCAGAGAGGAATGTGGAAAGGGAATGAGAGATCAAGGGAGGTAAAAGCAGCTCGTGTGTGTTGTGAGAAAAGCCATTTACAGAGTGTGACTGGAATAAAAGGATGTATCTGATGTGAGGTCCCATCTCAAATCCTCATTTAGTCAGTTACTGAGTGGAAAGGGGTGCGTGAACATTTGCATGGTGTCATAGAGCTATAAAGCATGGTAACATCTTTCAGCCAAGCTCATCTGTGCTGAACAAGATCCCACCTAAGCTAGGCTCATTTACCTACATATCTCTCCAAACTTTTCCTACCCATGTACTTGTCTAAATGTGTTTTTTTAAGTGATGTTATTTACCTGCCTTAAATAATGAATCCTGTGTTGGCTCATCCCATATATCAAATTTCTCCTCAGCTTAAATCTGTGCCTTTTAGTTTTTGGTTCTCTTTCCCTGGGAAAAGACTCGGTATATTCATCCTATTTCTGCCCCCTCATGCTTTTATACACCTCTGTAGGTTATCCTTCAGTCTCCTATGTTTCAAGGAATAAAGTCTAGTCCACCCAACCTCTCCCTATAAATACCAGAAAATCTGCAGATGCTGGCAATTCAAGAAACACACAAAATGCTGGAGGTACTTGACAGGTCAGAGAAAAGAATAAATAGTTGCCATTTTGGGCCGAGACCCTTCATGAGTCCTGATGAAGCTTCAAGGCCTGAAACATTAACAGTTTACTCTTTTCCATAGAGGCTGCCTAGCCTGCTGAGTTCCTCCAGCACTTTGTGTGTGTTACTCTCCCTATAAGCTCAGGCCTACAGTCCTGGAAACATACTTGTAAATAATATTTACTTTCTTTCCAACACCATTTTCTATGAACAAAGCTGTGGTATCTCCAACTGACCTGGGAATGTGTATTTTCAATTTTCATAAGTTTCATTTTTAAGTAGATAAGACTTCAAATTTCAGGAGTACAAAGTAAATTTATTATCGAAGTACATATATGTTACTATCTACAATCATGAGATTCATTTTTTGCAAGCATACTCAATAAATCCATTAACCATATTAGAATCAACGAAAGACCGTACCAACAACAAACAGCCAGTGTGCAAAAGACAACTAAACTGTGCAAATAGAAAAAGAAAAAGAAAATAATAAATGAGCAATAAAATTGAGAACATGAGATAGAATCTTAGAACGTGAGTCCATAGGTAGTGGGAACAGTTCAAAATCAGTATTGGGTTTAATATCACTGGCATATGTTGTGAAATTTGATCAGTGATGGAGCAAGTGAAGTTATCCTCTCTGGTTCAGGAGTGAGAGGCACAAGTGTTTAAATGAGTAGGTTTCAGGATTGCTGAGCAGGACCTTAAAAGAGGCACTTACAGAGACCATTGGTTAATAATCGATTGGTTGCTGCCAATTAGCCAACAAAAATACATTAGGCTCAAGTAGACCTTTGGAGCAGCTATAGTGGATGTGGGCCAATGTTAGAATGGGGAGTTAGGGCTCACAAGACTGGAAAGGAGAAGGGGAAGTGAAGGTAAGGTCTCTTATTGCACAGGTGGAGCTGTGAGAATGGCAGTAGGAAGTGTTATGCTCCTGCAAGATGTGGAAATCAGGCAGTCCTCTATTTTCCTGATCACTGTACTTGCGAAAGTAAACTTACTATACTCCATACAGGCATATTCAGGAGCAGGAGTTCCATGAACTTCGGATCATTTAGATAGTGGATGGAGTTGTTGAAGGAATAATATACAGGAGTTACAGGGAGGCAATGAAACCTAGGATGCAGATAGTTAGGTGACCATCAGGAAGGGAAAAGGAACAGTCAGTCAATTCAGGGTACCCCAGTTCCTCAGTAACTTACCATTTTGGATACTGTAACGTAGACAACCTACTGCCACTGTCTGGCTTTGTCCTTCAGAATGGTAGGGGGAAGAAGAGAGCAGTAGTTATCGGGAGAATCATTGGTTAAGGTAACAACAGGAGACTGGAGAAGAATGAGGTTCTGAATAGTATTGTTGCCTTCAATGTACCAGGGTCAGAAACATCTTGATCTAGTCCATGTGGTTCTTAAGGGTAAGGGTGAGCAGCCCAAAGTTGTGACATATATTGATACCAATGGCATATTTAGAAAAAGGGATGAGGTCCTGAAGAGTGCATATAAGGAGTTAGGGAGGAAGCTAAAAAGCAGAACTTAGGACAGTAATTGCTGGACTGCTGCCTCCATCCATGAGGGTAAAATGAGGATAATATGGCAGACGAATGTATGGATGAAGAGTTGGTGCAGGGGGTAGAGTTGTGGATCATTGGGATCTCTTGGAGAAGATATGACCTGTGCAAAAGAGACAGATTACACTTGTTGAACTTGAGAAGGACTAATGTTCTTGTGAGTAGATTTGCTGGAGTTGTTGGAAGTATTTGAGCTAGGTGTGGGAGCCGAGTGTTAGGTCAGATGATGGAGTAGTTGGTGTAAAGGTGGATGTTATATACAGAGAGATTCTGAAGAAGGATCAAGTACAAATGCAATCAATTGGATGGTTGAAATGTGTTTACTGTAAGAAGTATCAACAATAAAGGAATTTAGAGCATGAATCAGTGCATGGAATGATGATGTGACTATTTCAGAGATTTGGGGCTGTCACACGAGCTAATCAGGGATAATATCACAGTTGCAGAAAGGATGGGAATTATGAAGTCACATCATAGGTGATTTCAGCTTCCCTAATGTTGATAAGCATCTCCTTAGCGCAAAAGGATTAGATGAGCAGAATTTGTTAGGTGTGTCCAGGAAGGATTCCTGACACAATATGTGGACAGGCTGACTAGAGATTAGGCCATCCAGGATCTAGTACTAGCAATGAACCTGGCTAGCTGATAGGTTTCTCAGTGAGCAAGCATTTGGGAAATAATGACTATTACTCCCTGACTTTAGAATGACTATAGCAGGAATAGGAACAGGCAATATGGGGAAGTATCTAATTGAGGGAGGGCTAATTATAATGCTACTGGCCAGGAACTTGGGAGCATAAACTGGGAACAGATATCTCAGCGACATACACAGCCAAAATGTGGAGCTTGTTTAGAGACCACTTGCCATGTGTTCAGAATATGTTTGTTTCATTGAGACAGGGTAAGGATGGTAGGGTGAAGGGGTCATCTTTGACAAAAGAGGTGGATCATTTAGTCAAGGGAAAGAAGAAAATATACTTGGGGTTCAGAAAGCAATAATTAGACAGGCTCTTGAGAATTATAAGGTAGCCAGGAAGGAGCTTAAGAAGGGACTTAGAAGAGCTACAAATGTAGAAGATGACACAGGAAGACCTTAGTGATTAAGACAAAGGGAAACCCCAAGAACAGGGATGAATTGTGAGAGAGTAGGATTGAACAGAAATATAGAGGGAAACGTAGCTGGGGGTGAAGGAGGTAGGAGAGGTCTTAAATGAATACTTAGCTTCAGTGTTCTCAAGGAAGAGGGGCTTTGATGAATGTGAGATCAACGTAAAATGTTCTAATGTGCTGGAACATGTTGAGGTTAAGAAAGAGGATGTGTTGGAGCTTCTGAAAGCATGAGAATAGCTGTCCCCACAGCCAAAAGGGATATAGAAACATAGGAAACCTATAGCACAATACTGGGCCTTCAGCCCACAAAGCTGTGCCAAACATGTCCTTGCATTAGAAATTATCTAGGGTTACCCATATATTCCAAGTTACTACAGGAAGTGAGAGAAGGGATTACTGCAGCTTCAGTGACAATCTTTTGCTGTCACACAGACCACAGGAGTGGCATCAAAGGATTGGAGGATGGTGAGTGTTGTTCGTTGTTCAAGAAAGGTAATAGGAATAATCATGGGAGTTCTTTAACAGTGAGTCTTACATAATGGTGGGCAAACCAACCAATTTTATGAACAGGATTTATGAACAGTTGGAGAAGCATAGTCATATAAGGATGATCAGTATGGCTCTGTGAGCCTGAGTGTTTTTATTTTGAGTAGGTGACAAAACAAACTGAAGCTAGAGCGATGGATGTGATGCATATGGAATTTAATAAGATAGTTGATAAAGTTCCCCATTGTAGGCACATCCAGAAAGTCATAAGACATGGGATCCATGAATATTGGCTGTTTAGCATTGAACTTCACCTGGGAACGGAAGGCAAAGTATGGTAGTAAACAGCATATTGTGACTGAAGGTCAGTGAATAGTGGTGATCCGCATGGATCTGTTCTGGGACTCCTGCACTTTGTAATTTTTATAAATGACTTTAATGAGGAAATGAAGTGGTGGGTTAGTAAGTTTGCCGGTGACACAGATTGGAGGTGCTGTAGGTACTGTGTAAGGTTGTCACAGTTTAAAACAGGATATAGATGGAATGCAGAGTTGGATGTTGAAGTGGTTGATAGAGTTCAATGCAGAAATGTGAAGTGATACAGTTTGGAAGATTGATCATGAAGATGGAGTGACAAGGTTAATGGTAGGATTCTTACTAGTTTGGAGAAACAGAGAGATCCACAGAGCTCTCAGTGTTGCCTCACAAGTTGATAGTGGTTAAGAAGGCAAATGATGTTGGCCTTCAGTAGTCAGGGGAGTGAGTTGAAGAGCTGCAAGGAAATGTTGCAGCTCTATAAAACTCTGGTCAAGCCAGTTGTGATCACCTCAAACCAGGAAGGATTTGGAAGATTTAGAGAGGGTGCAGAAGCGATTTACTAGGGTGCTGCTTGGTTTAGGAGACATGTTCTATGAGAAAAGGTTGAGTGAGCTAGTTTTTCTCTTTGTAGTATCAGAGGATGAGAGGCATAGATAGAGTGGGCAGTTGGCAGTCTTTTTCCCCCAGACTAATGCCAGAGGATCTCTGATTAAGGTAGTGGTGGAAAGTTTAGAGGAGACGTAAGGGGCTGAGCTTTTTTTTTGCATAGACTGGTGGGTGCCTGGACCATATTGCTGGGATAGTGGTAGAGGCTGATAGTATAGGGACATTGAAAGTACTCTTAACTAGGCACATGGATGTAGGAAAATAGGAGGGTTATGGGCTCTGGAACAGGGAAAGGTTAGATTGATTGCAAGTAGCTTTATTGAGACTGAAAGACCTGTATTGTGTTGTTCTGATTTACATTCTATTTTCTATTTACAGGAACCCTCCAGGAATGTCAGTATTTACAGGTGTGGTCTCAGGCAGATGTCAAGTTTTGAATGTTCCAGAACGCTTTGATACACAAATGTTTGAAAAACAATAACTGGCAGAGCCAAGCTACTGAGCACCCAAGGCTCCTGAACCTGCTGACTCTTGTGTTTGTAAATTATGGTATTATCAAAGGACATCAGCAAAATTCATACTTCCGTCCTTTTATATGTACCATTCGTTTACATAGAGTGTGTAATACCTATTCTACCAGCCTGAAACAGACTGATTAATCCCTCCTCTTTAGATTTCAGGTCTTCCCTCAACTACCGCCTCCAAAACTCTGACTATATTTGTCAAAGACAGACTTCCCTTTAGTCTGAGCCTGCGGACAGAGATTTGGGAGCAATGCAAGACCTGAGAAGGCATGAACCTCTGGGTGACTCCTGAAGCCAGGCACTGATGAGAATAAAAGCAGGAGATGTGGCAGATCAATGAAGTGGAGAAGAGAGGTGCAGGTGCACTGAAGAGCCAAGGCTGATTGTCATTCTAATAAGGGACTAGCAGCTAGATGGCATTAATATTTATTGCTCTCAGATGTGAAAAATCGTATTGTGATGCTAAACACCAAAATCATCAGATCCCTGTGTTCAATAATCTATTAACATTTGTGTGTTCTGCTGTAGCTTTTGAACAGCTGCTTAATTAAAAGAATTTTGTCAATTTTACACTTAATTTGGAATTTGATTAATAAATCCATTCCAATCAAAGTTATTTATTGAATCAAAGACAAGATATAAAATGTGTTATGAAAATCCTATTAGTGAAGCAGTGACAGCTTGCGTTACAAGTTTCACATTTATGCAACGATTTCTCTAGGATATTAAACACCTTTGATGATTGTATTGAGAAGGTTCTTTTCCTCAAGTTCCAAGTTTATTGTCTTTCAACCATATAAGTGTACAGTGCCAAATGGGATAATGTTCCTCCTGGGCAAAACACAGTGCATATAACTCCCACACACAACACATAAAATAATATTACCACAGATAAGATCATAAGATACAGGAGCAGAATGAGACCATTTGGCCTATCGAGCCTGTTCTGCCATTTCATCATTGCTGATCTATTTCCCTCTCAGCCTCAGTCTCCTGCATTCTCCCTGTAACCCTTCTTACCCTGACTAATCAAGAACCCATCAACCTACGCCTTACATATACCCAATGACCTGGTCTCCACAGCCGCCTGTGGCAATGAACTCCACAGATTCACCACTCTCTGGCTGAAGAAATTCCTCCTCATCTCATGGATGTCCTTTCATTCTAAGGCTGTGTGCTCTGGTCTTAAACTCCCCCAACATCTCCACATCTACTCTATTGAAGCCTTTCAACATTTGATAAGCTTCAATGGGATTCTTCTGAACTCCACTGAGTACAGGCCCAGAGTCATCAACTGCTCCTCAAATGACAAGCCTTTCAATCCCAGAATAATTTTCTTGAACCTCCTTTGAACCCTCTCCAATGTCAGCACATTCTTTCTTAGAATTTTTTTGCCCAAAACTGCTCAAAATATTTCAAGTGAGGCCTAATTTATAAAGCCTCAACATCACGTCCTTGCTTTTATGTTCTAGTCCTCTTGAAATGAATGCTAACATCGCTTTTGTCTTATTTGTCACTGAATGAGTCTTCAAATTAACCTTTAGGGAATCCTTCATGAGGCATGCCCTGATGGGGTATCTGCTAAGGCTCTGAAAACTTGTGCCAACCAACGGGCAGGTGTATTTAAAGACATTTTCAGACTCTCACTGCCACGGTCGGAAGTTCCTACCTGCTTCAAAAGGTAGGTTATACCTTATACCTTCTTAGACACTTATACCAGTGTCTAAGAAGAATAGTGTGAGCTGCCTTAATTACTATTGTCCAGTAGCACTCACATCTAAGGTGATAAATTGCATTGAGAGGTTGGTCATGACTAGAATAAACTCCTTTTTAAGCAAGGACCTGGCCTCACTGCAATTTGCCTATCACCGCAGTAGGTCTACGGCAGACACAATCTCAATGGCTGTTCACATGGCCTTAGATCACCTGGACAATAAAAACGCCTATGTCAGGATGCTGTTTGTTGTCTATAGCTTAGCATTTCACACCATCTTTCCCACAGTCCTGATAGATAAGCTACAGAACCTGGGCTTCTGTACCTCCCTCTGCAATTGGATCCTTGACTTCCTAACCGGAAGACCACAATTTGTGTCGATTGGTGATAATATCTCCACCTCACTCCTCAGTGGTGTGTGCTTAGCCTACGCTCTATTCTCTCTGTACTCATGACTGTATGGCTAAGCATAGCTCAAACACCATCTATAAATTCTCTGATGATGCAACGATTGTTGGTAGAATCTCATATGGAGACAGGAAGGCATACAGGAGCAAGATATGCCAACTAGTGGAGTGGTGTCACAGCAACAACCTTGCACTCAATGTCATTAAGACGAAAGAGCTGATTGTGGACTTCAGGAAGGGTAAGATGAAGGAACACATACCAATCCTCAAAGAGGGATAAGAAATGGAGAGAGTGAGAAACCAGAAGTTCTTGGGTGTCAAGATCTCTGAGGTTCTAACCTGGTCCCAGCATATTGATGCAGTTATAAAGAAGACAAGGCAGTGGCTGTAAATTGTTAGGAATTTGAGGAGATTCAGTTTGTCACCTAAGACGATCAAAAATTTCTACAGATGTACTGTGGAGAGCATTCTGACAGGCTCCACCTGTCTGGTATGGGGGGAGGGGAACTGAAAGAAGCTACAGAAAGTTGTAAAATTAGTCAGCTCCACCTTGGGTACTAGCCCCAGTAGTATCCAGGCCACCTTCAAGGAGCAGTGCCTCAAAAATGTGGTATCCACTGTTAAGGACCCCCATCACCTGGGCCCTGTCCTCTTTTCATTGTTACCAATAGGAAGGAGGTACAGAAGCCTGAAGGCACACACTCAGCGATTCAGGAACAGCTTCTTCCCCTCTGCCATACGATTCCTAAATGGGCATTAAACCTGTGAACACTGCCTGACTTTATATATATATCTATAATTTCTGTTTTGCTCTATTTATATTCTGTTTAATATACATATATACTTAATGTAATTGATTTACTTCTTTCTTTATTTTCAACTATTACATTGTACTGCTGCTGCTAAGTCAATGAATTTCACGACACGTGCCGGAGGTATTAAACCTGATTCTGACTCTCCCAAGTCCCTTTGCACTTCACACTTCTAAATTTTCTCTCCACTTAGTAAATAGCCTATGCTTTTATTTCTTCCACCAAAGTGTATGACCATATAATTCCCGACACTGTATTCCATCTGCTACTTCTTAGCCCATTCTCCGAATCTGTCTAAGTCTTTCTGTAACCCCTCTGCTTCCTCAACACTACCTGCCCCTCCACCTCTCTTTGTATCATCTACAAAGCCATCAATTCGGTCATCCAAATCATTTTCATATAATATAAAACAAGCAGTACCAACACATACCTCTGTAGAACACCAGTAGTCACTGGCAGCAATGAAGAAAAGGCTCCCTTTATTCCCACTCTTTGCCTCCTGCCAATCAGCCAATGCTCCATCCATGCTAGAATACCATTGACTCTTAACTTAAGCAGCCTCGTATGTGGCACCTTGTCAAAGGCCTTCTAGAAATCCAAGTACACAACATCCACCGATTCTCTTTTAACAAATAGTAAGGTGCATATACGATACGAGTTAAAAAGTAAACAGTATAACGCTATGTGATGAGACCTGGGTGGTAACAGGGAGTTTAGTCGTCTTACGGCCTTGGGGGAAGAAACTGTTTCCCATCCCAACAGTTGTTGACCTGATGTTACTGTGCCTCCTGTCTGATGGTAGGGGTCAAGGAGGTTGTTGGCTGGATGGGAGAGATCACTGACAATGCTAAGGGCCCGCGTACGCAGCGCTCTTGATAATGGGGGAAGGGGAACCCCGATGATCCTCTCCTCCTCCTCTCTGCCCAGTCTTTTAATCAAAAACTATCACAAGTTAAGAAGTTTATATTGGGAACGAGTGAAACATTAAATGAAATAATCAATTGCCTTCTCTTTCTCGTGTCCAAATAGGCACTTTGTCCGTCGTCTTTAAACATTCGATTGGTTTCCCAAACTGTGATTCAACAGCAAGCAGATCATGGAAGAGTTTGAAAACCAATTCATCAGACCTAGCAGAATTTGCAGGGCTATATTAATTATATATTACAATTATCACTATGTTGCCAGGGAGGATCTGGAAGCCGAGTCCGTCACGATCAGTGCTTTATCCTGTACACACTATAAACCCCACCTCTCCCGATGCGGTTTGAGGCGATCTGCACAGCAGTCTCAGTGCACTGGCGAGGGGCTACCAGTAAGTATCATGTAACTACAATGGCCCCACTAGTTTGGCTGCAGCCACCAAGATGCGGACCTGTTTCGTTTCTGCAGAAGACCTTCGGCGCTCACTCTGATGCTGAGCCAGGTCTTACCCTTCAGTTTGTGAAGGTGCTGGAGAAGGCGAAAGGCAACGCGGAGCGACTGCTCTCCCCTCTCCCGGTGTCTGGGAACTTAGACTTCTAAATGTAAGTGTGCAAGTGAGTTTCTTTTTAGCCATCGCCTTGGCGGAAGACACGATGATATTTTTGAATTTAGGGCATATCACTAATTGGGAAATCTGCCGGTCAGTCCGCCGGCTTCCCTGTATACGCTTATTGCTCCGATAATCTGTGTTTAATCACAGTAGTCACTTCTTTTAACGTGATCAGTTAGTGTGTTCCGAGCGGTCGGTGTGTCTATTGTAGGCATTTCTTTCACATTCGGAGGTCAACGTGTTTTAATATGAACAGCGTTAATTTATTGCGGCTGGTCAGTAGCGACTGTAGCGACTGAGGACCACTGCCTGATCCGATCTGTCACCGCCACCTACACGGCCCCAATACAGCACCGTATCACACCTGGTGGAGCCACTGCCTCGCATTGTGTTCTTGCTGTCTGTGTGGAGTTTGCCCATTCTCCCTGTGACTGCACGGGGTTTCCCCCGGGTGCTCCGCACCCCCACCCCCCAGCCCCAGGGCATGCGGCTCGGTAGGTTAAATAGCCGCTGTAAAATTTGCAGGTGAGTAGTAAAATCGGGGAGAGTTGATAAGAGTGAGGGGGAAATACAACAGGATTCGTGTGCGATTAGTGTAAATGGGTTCTCGATGGTCAGTGTGGGGGAGTGAATGGCCTGTTTCCGGGAACCACAACAAGACGTAACAAAATTGTTCCACGACATTCACTCGGCTCTACGAGTCTCGGACTCTTTGTGGACTTCTATTCAGAAACTCTATTTGCTTGCGGTTACTGTTTGCACTTTTTTCATCGCACCTTTGTGTTCGACGGACTTATTATGGGTTATTTTATTCGTTTATTTTCTTATACACATGATGTGTTTTTAATTCTCTGCATTTGGGGGTTAGAGAGATATATGCGGTTTGTATTTGAGTTTCCTTGTTTTGTGACTGCCTGTTAGGAGAAGGTGGTAATGGGATAATACTTTGAACTTTGAAACTTTGAAAAGTGCTGCAGCATAAAAATCATTGTGGAAAGTTGCAGCGACCCCACAGAGATCATTCCACACACAGCAGCTCACGGATTCCAGCCGGCAGCGCCAGTGACGAGACTTCTGGTTTCTCAGCCAGGATGAACCAGAGGTTCCTTGATGAGAATGATCAGAATATCCGTGGAATAATGGACTTTAATCAGGAACAAGATGTTCCTGAGCGACACACACAAAATGTTGGAGGGACTCATCGGATTAGGCAGATTCAATCAGCAGTTGGTGCTTCTGGCCAAGGCTCTTCATCAGGGCTGGATAAGAAGGCGGAGGTGATAGGTGGGGGGAGGGGGGATACACACTCGCAGGTGATAGGTGGGGGGAGTACACACTCGCAGGTGATAGGTGGGGGAGAGTACACACTCGCAGGTGATAGGTGGGGAGAGAGTACACACTCGCAGGTGATAGGTGGGGGGAGTACACACTCGCAGGTGATAGGTGGGGAGTGAGAACACACTCGCAGGTGATAGGTGGGGGGAGTACACACTTGCAGGTGATTGGTGGGGGAGAGTACACGCTCGCAGGTGATAGGTGGGGAGCGAGTACACATTCGCAGGTGATAGGTAAGGGGAGTACACACTTGCAGGTGATTGGTGGGGGAGAGTACACGCTAGCAGGTGATAGGTAGGGGGAGGGTACACGCTTGCAGGTGATAGATGGGGTGAGTACACGCTCGCAGGTGATAGATGGGGAGAGTACACGCTTGTAGGTGATAGGTGGGGGAGAGTACACGCTTGCAGGTGATAGGTGGGGGAGTACACACTCGCAGGTGATAGGTGGGGGGAGTACACACTTGTAGGTGATTGGTGGGGGAGTGTACACGCTCGCAGGTGATAGGTGGGGGAGCGTACACGCTCGCAGGTGATTGGTGGGGGAGAGTACACGCTAGCAGGTGATAGGTGGGGGGAGGGTACACACTCACAGGTGATTGGTGGGGGAGAGTACACGCTAGCAGGTGATAGGTGGGGGGAGGGTACACACTCGCAGGTGATAGATGGGGAGAGTACACACTTGCAGGTGATAGATGGGGAGAGTACACACTTGCAGGTGATAGATGGGGTGAGTACACACTTGCAGGTGATAGATGGGGAGAGTACACACTTGCAGGTGATAGATGGGGTGAGTACACACTCGCAGGTGATAGATGGGGAGAGTACACACTTGTAGATGATTTGTGGGGGAGCGTACACGCTCGCAGGTGATAGGTGGGGGGAGTACACGTCCGCAGGTGATAGGTGAGTCTGGGTGGGTAGGGAAGTGGAAATGGAGTGAGGAACTGGGAGGGAAGAGGTGGAAGAGGTACAAGGTTGAAGAAGGAAGGGACAATAGAGCAAAGGGAAGGGGGTGGAGAATCAGAGGGTGGTGATTGGCAGGTCATGGGGAGGGGTGTCACTGGGATGGGGAGCAAAGGGAAGGGGGTGGAGAATCGGAGAGTGGTGATTGGCAGGTCATGGGGAGGGGTGTCACTGGGATGGGGAGCAAAGGGAAGGGGGTGGAGAATCGGAGAGTGGTGATTGGCAGGTCATGGGGAGGGGTGTCACTGGGATGGGGAGAAACGAAAAAAGAGGAGAAGACGAGGGGTGAGGTTACCACAAATTATAGAAAATTGATGTTTTACCATTAGGTTGGAGACTACACAGATGGAATATGAGGTGTTGCTCCGTTAGCCTGTTTATGGCCTGTTCTTTGCAGTAGAGGAGGCCAAAGACTGACATGTCAGTATGGGAATGGGAAGTCGATTTGAAATGGGTGGCCTCTGATAGATCTTGCCTTTTGCAAGTGCTCGACAAAGCGATCCCCCAATCTACGTCGGCTCTCATCAATGTAGAGACCGCAAAAGATACAATAAATTACCCCGACAGATACCCACGTAAAGCACTGCCTTATCTGGAAGTGGTGTTTGGTGGCCTGAGTGGTGGTAAGGTAGGAGGTGTAGGAGTTAAGTCCCGGTGGGGTGGGGGCAGATTAGTGGGGAAGGGCGAGTGGACAAGGGAGACCCGTAGAGATTGATCCCCGAGGAAAGAAGTGGTGGGCAGGAGAGAGTAAGATATGCCTGGTGATGAGGTTCTGTTGGAGATGACGGAATTTGTGATGAATGATGAGCTGGAAACGAAGGTTTAATGGATTGCTAAGTGAGAACAAGGGGAACCCTATCCCTATTACATGGGGAAAATTGAGAACAGCATCAATTGTGGTGGAAAGGAAACTCCATTTTCTGAAAAAAATGAAGGACATCTTGGATGTTCTAGAATGCAAAGCCTCATCCTGGGAATAGATGTGGTGGAGTCAGAGGAACCAAGAGAAGAGAGAGGCATTTTTACAGGTGACAGGTTAGGAAGAGGTTTAGTCACTATAACTGTGAGAGTCAGGAGGTTTGTAAAAGTTTTCCATAAATAATCTGAATCCATCTCTAGTTATTTCCAACGGGATCGATCTTCACAAGAGTCCTTGTCCACTCATCCCTCCTCCTGGAACTTAACCTAGCAACCGTGACAAGTGCTACTTTTGAAATTTTGAAATTTAAGAGACTACTAGACAGGTATATAGAGGAATTTAAGGTAGAGGGTTATATGGGAGGCAGGGTTTAAGGGTCAGCACAACATTGTGGGCCGAATGGCCTGTACTGTGCTGTATTGTTTTTTGTTCTTTGTACACCTCTCTTCCCTCACACCCTTTCAGAATCCCAGTCAGTCCTTACGGTGCTTCACCTGTGAGTCTGTCAGGGTCATCCATTGTATCCGGTGATCTTCGTGCCACATCTGTATCAGTGAGACCCTGACGCAGATTGCGGGATCTCTTCAACCAGCATTTTCGATCCGTCCTCTGCAAAAGACAGGATCTGTCAGAGGCCACCCATTTCAAATCGACTTGCTATTCCCACACTGACATGTCTGCCCATGTCAACTCGCAATTCCACCATGTGGCCAAATACTGGTTGGAGGAGGAAACACCCCATATAATCTCCCACGTCCTGATCGGAACATCAGCTTCTCTAACTTACCCCCCCACCCCCATCCCCGCACCATTTTTTTTTTGTTTCTTCCCTATGCTAGAATCCCTCTCACCTCTGTTATCCTCCTCCTCACACCTCATAACCTGCCCGTCACTTTCCTCGGGTTCCCCACCTCCTTTCCTTTACCTCACTGTCCTTTCTTCATGGTTTTTTCTTCTTTAGCCCTTAACCTCTTCCATCCATCCTGTCCCAGTTTTTCACATCGTCCACCCTCTGGCACAGAGCTGCTTTGCCCTGAACTGGTCTCACCCATCACCTGCCAGCCCATACTCCCCCACAGTTTTACTCTGCATTCTGCCCCTTCCATTCCAGTTCTGATGAGGGGTCTTGGCCAAAACATCATCTGTTTAATCCCCTCATAGATGCTGCTTGACCTGCTGAGTCACTGCAGCATTTTGTCTGTTGCTGAACATTTCCAGCATCTGCAGAATCTCTTGTGTTACTAGATATTCCTGGATAGGAAACTCTACCATAGCCAAGCAAGAGAGGTGGATCTAATGTCACCTGAAAACCCGTCACCTGATCTGATTGGCATCTTGATTAAGCTATGTAATGCCTCAAGAAGTTTATTCTAATTTAGTTAAAACTCAAATTAAAAGCTGTGGTAACTCACGAACTAATCATCATTCTCCCCCCCCCCCCCACCTGTATACATTATAGAGTTAACGAGTCATATGGAGCAGATTATTCTCCCTCTGTCTATACCTTATCGAGTTATTGAGTCATACAGCCCAGATCATTCTCCCTCTGTCTGTATCTCATCGAGTTATTGACTCATACAGCCCAGATCATTCTCCCTCTGTCTGTACCTCATTGAGTCATTGACCACAGAGACAGGTCCTCCTGCTGTCTGTGTTCATGCTGACCTGGCCCATCTACAATAATCCCGTTTGTCTGCATTAGGCTTCAATCCTTCTATGATTTGCCTAGTTAAGTGCCTGTCTTAATTCCTTAGAAACAAAATGATTGTATCTAGTTCCACCACCCTCTCTAACAGCATATTCCATATGTCAACTACTTTGTTTTTTTTAATTATCTTACCCCATAGACCCCCTTTAAATTGCCTTCCTCTCGGCTTAAAACTATGTTGGGTATGGTAGGGTACTCTGACTTTACACTCTATCTGTGCACTCATAATTATATTTATATAAGGCTCCACCCCCCCCCCCCCCCCACCTTAGTTAGCCTCTTTAGTTCCAGGAGAAACAAGCTTACTCTATCCAATCTCTCTCTGCAACTAAAGTCTTCCCATTCAGGCAGCATTACATTAACAATGCAGTAACAAGGCCACCCACAGAAAAAGCTGAAATTGGATCTAAAATTGCCTGAATTGCATAATGCAGAAGAGTATTCTCTATTGCATGTTTAAGTGACTGAAGTCTGTAACTAGGACTCAGTAATCAGTCCCTGGGGTTTTGTAATATATGTTTATAATTTAGACCTATACGTAGAGAGGATGACAAAGAAGCTTAGAAGAAAAACGGTAATTGCCTGTGTGGTTGATAATGAGGTGGAAGGCTTCAAATCACAAAGACATATAAGTGATCTTCTTAGTTGGACAGGAAATAGCAAAGGAATTTAATCCAGAGAAGTGTGAGGAGTTGCAACAGGAGAAGGGAATGTAGAATAACTGGGAGGAGACTGGGAAGTGTGTTGGAAAGGAATAGTCCTCGAGCCAGAAGGATGTATCAGAAGTTTAAAAAGCACCACATGTTTTCCTTTATTAGACGATGCATCTAGCAGAGCAGCAGGGGAGTTACGCTGGTGCTGTGTATAACACATGCTAGTTTGCAGCTGCAATATTGACAGTTTAGTCCATCACATTACAGGAAAGATGTGACTGTCACAGCAAAGAGTGCCAAGATGCCGGGAGTGGGTAGTTGCGGCTGTGATGAAGAACTGGACAAGCTGAACTTCTTGAAAAAAGAAAGTTGACAGAGATTTAATTGAGATGTATAAAGTCAAAAAGGAGCTGGAGAAGTTGGAGAGGAAAGACTCGTTTCCTTTACTAGAGTAGCCAAAAGTCAGGGACATTGACTTAAAATACCTGGGAGAAATACTAGAGGGGTGATAAAAAACATTTTCATTCAGAGAATGCTTAGGAGTCTCAAACTCTCTACTTGAAGGGGATGGCATAGGAAGCAGCCCTCAGCACATTTAAAGCTACTTGGATGTGCACTTGAAGAACAGTGACCTACAGAAAAACGGGTCTCCGGCCAGAGGTGGGGATAGGCTAGATAGTGACTCTGTTGATTAGCATGGAAATAATAAGCTGAATAATCTCCTGTGATGCAGTAATTTCCTATAGTTCCTTTGATCTGCCACTCTCCAATTCCGTATACACAGTCTTTCCATATTCTAACTGTTACATTCACTGTCTAAATATTTATCAATTAGTTTTCAAGCATGACAATTTGGTTATGTTTGTGGTACTGGGAAGGCAGGTGGCCGTGAAAAACACACATGATATACAGAGAGGTGAGGAACAAACATGCTGCTGTTTACTTGGCTTGTAAATCATCTACCCAAAAGGCACTCTCACATTATGCTCTGTACGTAACACACAGAGAAGTTTGAGAGCAGCTCTACAGGGGCAAACTGTACATGAATACATAACATATCGCTTTTCCCTTTTTTAAAGATTTCTTCCACTTCCCATATACAGGACCGGTTGCTGAACTATTAACATTTAATGGAGTATTGTCACATTGAACCAACAACAGAAAAACTAGGGAAAGAGGGTAGACTGCCTCTATCCCCAGACATAACCTTGGGGATTTTAGGTGGCGTGTTGGAGATACGTCTCTACCAAAGGAGGTCCAAGGTGCTCCTTCCCTCCACTAACCTTCAGGTAAACATTTGGCCCCCATCAGTGTCATGGGAAGCCAGGGGAGTAGTTGGCACATGGTTGTACGAGTAACTGGTGCATATCATAAGTCCTAGTTATGCGACTGATTATTGACATAGACAATCTATGAAGAGTATTGGTAATAGCTGGGATCACCCGTCTTGTAAAGGCATTGCCCAGGGGAAGGCAATGGCAAACCACATCTGCAGAAAAATTTGCCAACAACAATCATGGTCATGACCTTGATTGCCTACGCCATAGAGCACTACACATAATGAATGAATAAATTATTCTGCCCATGTGCTGAAGGTTAGCTACGTAACTAGAGATTCAATCTGTCTGGAGGCCGCCTGTTCCTGTGATGGTACTGACAACCTAGGGATGACACCAAAGTCAGTTTATCTCTTGGTGGTGTAAATGTAGATCTTGGCTTGAGTACCGCATTGTCGGTAGTGGGCACCTCAGAAAGCACTGGTACTGGGGGAGCACTGGCTAAGTCATTGGACCTTAATGAAGGTTCTGCCACCATTGTTTCAGAATCACGTCCCATTTTTTCAACTGGATCTGGATTGGTCAGTTTGTGTTGGTTTTCAGTAGCCTCAGAAGTGGACAATAGCTGACCAACATACCTTATCCAGATGTTGTGGTTACTGTTTCCACTGAGTGTGGCACGGGACCAGTTTGTGCCGCCACGTCCACAGGTATCCACTTTGTTTCGGAGATGTATTTCCGGGCAACTACTCTCTCTCCTGCTGTGAAACTTCTGTACTCTGCGTTGGCACATCTCTCTCCTTGGGGTTTCTGTTCATTTGGCACAATCTGTTTTGTGTTTGGGGGGTCTAGGCTAGTCAAGCTGGGTGCGAAGCTGTCTTTTCATCAGAGCAGTGCCTGGAGCCACTTTGGTGTAGTGTGAGATGTGTTGTGGTATGTCAGCAAGAAGGTGCTAAGATGCTGGCTGAGAGATCTACTTCCTACTGAAGTCTTGAGGCATTGTTTCATTGCTTTTAAAAATCATTCAGCAAGGCCATTCGTGGCTGGATGATACGTTGCTGACTTGATGTGTTGAATACCACTTGCTTCCCTAAATGTCTTGAATTCTTCAGACAGCAGTTATGGGCCATTGTCACTTACAAGCTGTTGAAGAAGCTAAAGATGGAACATACTCCTCAGTGTGTTTTTCAGATGTAGTGCTCCTCATGATGGCAACCTTGGGCCATTTGCTGTGTGTGTCCACTACGATTGAAAACATGTGGCCTTCTACGGATCCTGCAAAACCCTCCTCCGTGGTGCTTCAGGCCATTCCCATGGATGCAAAGGAGCAAGTTGAGGAACAATTGTGGCATGCATTGGCCTTATCTTCAGTGGTTACATCCATTCCTGGCCACCAGAAGTAACTGCATGCAATTTACTACATGCACACTATGCCACAGTGTCAAGCACTTGCTTTCTTAATGGGGGAGGAATGACAACATGGTAGCTCCATAGTAAACATCCTGCTTGGACTGTGAGCTCCTTCCATTGAACCTGGTAAGGGTTCCATTTCATGCTAGCCTCTCCTTTCTATTCATGAGTAATCATGTCCACCACTTTAGATAGAACAGGGTTTGTACCTCTGTGCTTCCAGACTTGTGCCACAGTTATCAGAGCTGTATGTACCTCTTTGAAGTAAAAGATCTCTGTTGCAGATGGCTGTCGAACTGTTACAGCTAAGGCAGGTCTAGATAGTCCATTAGCATTCGAATGGTGCTCAGACCTCCTGTACTTTATATTGTACTGATGTGCAGGTAGAAACAGAGGCCAACGTTGCGTTTGACTAGCAGCCAGGGAAGGAATGTCTGCATGCGGACCCAAAATTGACATCAAGGGGTGATGATCGGTCAGTAGTGTAAATTGTCGACCAAAAGGGAATTGATGTAATTTCTTAACTCCAAAGATAGTTGTGAGTGCTCCCCACTCAATCTGGGCATAGTGGCTTTCTGCCTTGTTTAATGCCTTTGCTGTGAAAGCAATGGGACGCTCTCCACCTGACAGCATGACGTGTGAGGTAACTGCTGCCACACCATAGTGTGATGAGTCATTGGCTAATTGTATGGGCAATGATGGGTTGAAATGAGTGAGTGCTCAGATTGAGACAAAGCTGTTTTGGCTTTTTTTTAAGCCTCTTCACAGTGATCTGTCAGTGTGTTAAAAGCTCATGAAGTAGTTTCAGCATGCTAGCTAGGCTAGGAACAAACTTTGTGTAGTCCTAAGAAAGATCTTTACTCTATGGTGATGGAGCCTCCATGATTGCCTTCACCTTTGAAAGTGCACTGAGTTGTCAATCACAGGGCCAAAATATTCAATTGAAGGTTGAAAGGACTCATACTTGTCCTTCAAGACCCTTTGTCCATATTTCTGGAGTCCACCTTGTTCACACGTTTTTTCTGTTTTTTTTTTCAGGTCATTTTCTTTAATACAAAGATTTTGTTTGACCGTGACTTTTTATTTTGGCAGATGGACTCAATGTGTCGGTTCTTGCCGCAGCTTTGGCAATCTGAATCCTTATACCAGCATTCATGTGCTGAATGCCCAGTTTTGCTACAATGCTTGCCAAAAGGTGTCATTCTTAAAGTCAGTAGAAACCTTATGAATTTGGGAAGATGTGCCTCATTGCTGCACTTCTTTAGCCGCCATCTCCATAGAAACAATTATCTCAATTGCCTTCTGTATTGTTAGTCTGTCTTCTGTCAGCAAACGTTTCTGAACTGCCTCTCTACGCCGACCACATATGAGCCTATCACATAAATGTCATTCAGCATCTCCCCAAAAATCACTGTTCAGACAATTGCTTCAGCACTGACAGAAAATTTGAAATAGACTTCTCTCAATTCCTTTTATGAAAACTAAACCTCTTAACACTGCCATCAACCGCATCTCTTCCATTTCACGCATGTCTGCTCTTGCCCCATCCTCCCGCCACCCTACCAGGGATAGGGTTCCTCGTCCTCACCTACCACCCCACCAGTCCCTGTGTCTAGCACATAATTCTCCAGAACTTCCACCACCTCCAACTAGATCCCACCATCAAACACATCTTTCTCTGCCCCCCCGCCAACTTTCTGCTTTGCTCAGGGATCGCTCCCTATACAACTCCCTTGTCCGTTCGTCCTTCCCCACTGATCTCCGTCCTGGCACATACCCTTGCAAGCTAGACAAGTGCCACATCTGCCACTACACCTCCTCCCTTACTACCATACAGGGCCCAAACAGTGCTTCCAGGTGAGACGACACTTCACCTGTGAGTCTGTTGGGGTCCTATGCTGTATTCGGTGCTGCTGATGTGGCCTCCTGTATATCGGTGAGACCCAACGTACATTGGGAGACTACTTCTCCAAGCATCTATGCTCTGTCCATTAGATCAAGTGGGATCTCCCATTTTAATTCCACTTCCCATTCCCATTCTGATATGTCCATCCATGGCCTCTCCACTGTCGTGATAAGGCCACACTTAAGTTGGAGAAACAACACCTTATATTCCATTTGGGTAGCCTCCAACCTGATGGCATGAATATTGATTTCTCAAACTTCTAGTAATACCTCATACCCCCCCCCCCCACCATTCTTCACCAGTTCCCATCCCTTTTCTCTCTCTCATGTTATCTCCTTGCGCACCCATCACCTCTCTCTGTTACTTCTCTCCCTGCCCTTTTTTTCCCTTCCATGGCCTTCTGTCTCTTTGACCAATTAACTTCCCAGCTATTTACTTCATCCCTCGCCCCCAGATTTCACCTATCCTCTGGTGTTTCTCTCTCCCCTCCCTCCACCTTTCAAATCTGATTCTCATCTTTTTCTCCCCAGTCTTGCTGAAGGGTTTCAACCCGAAACGTCGACTGTACTCTTTTCCATAGATGCTGCCTGGTCTGCTGTGCTCCTCCAGCATTTTGTGTGTGTTGCTTGGATTTCCAGCATCCGCAGATCTTCTCTTGTTTGCTCTCTGCAATATTCAACGATTTAGGTGAATAGTGGTCCTTTAAGACTTTAACTTTGTCCTTATTAGACTGACTGCCAGGCTTAATATGTTACAATACACCGCATAATAAATTAAACGTTTTTGTACCCATCACAGTCAGAAAAGTTAGAACATGAATATCATCTGAAATTTGATTTGCCAGTGCAAAATATTCATATCTTTCAGTATATGAACACATTGTTCTGTCGTTTTGTTATATGGCCCATACTTCCAAACATTGTCGCCATTTTCAAACGCAATCATGTTCCGGAGAAGTTGCCTAGTCTTATCTATCTCTCTCTCTTTCTCCCTCTCTCTCTCTCTCTCTCTCCTTCTCTCATTTGTTTTATTGAACTGTCCCATTCTCATTCTCTCCCCTCAGATTCTTCACTCACCACACTAACTACGGCCGCGTCCTCGTGGCAAGCGGCACACAGACCGAAGAGGGCAAAACAATAAATATCGTGTGAGGACTTGTCACCTCGTCACCAGTTGTTATGTATGTGACACTGGGAAGCTGGGTGGCCGTGAATAACACACACGAGAGACGGAGAGGTGAAGATCAAACATGCTGCTGTTCACTTTACTTGTAGGTCATCTACACAGAATGCCGGCTCACATTGCGTTCAGTATGCACACACACAGAAGCTTGGCAGCAACCCGTAAGGGTCAAAATGTACAGGACCATATGCAGTGGATCTGAGAGTTGAAGATCTCATTCTTAACCGATGTTGTGTGACCTACAATGCTGTTTCATCCTTAAAAGTAGTAATGTATTGTCGATCTTGCTTCAATTTACAGTCACACTTGAGTCATTTAAGGATGGCAAGACAAGCGGATCTCATAACTAGCAACAACCTGCCAGCCCGTTGTCTGTCGGTGGATACAGGAACCGGTGAAGACATGCAGAGCTGTCAGAATGGAATCAGCAGGTCCGTACACTTTCACAATGACCGATACTTCTTACAGTTTATACAAAAGATCTTTTTTAAATATGGGAAAGTTTGAAGCCATTGTTGGAGGTGTATCAGGCTAATTTCAGGGATCAAACGGTTGGTTATCCTGTCAAGAGAGGCCAGACAATCTGGGTCTGTATTTCTTGTTGTTCAGAAGGATGAAGAATGAACTTATTCAAGCATACCCTGTAAAATCATAAGGGAGCTAGTCACAGTAGCTGTTGTGATGTTTCAAACAAGCGGGAAAGTCATGAACAAGGGGACATCATTGCAAAATAAGGAGCCGGTCATTCAAAGCTTTCTAGAGAGTGGCAAATCTCTGGAATTCTCTGCCCCTGAAGGTGGTGGAGCCCAGATGATTAGAGATATTTAAGGTGGAGGAGGAACATAGAACATGGAGTGGCAAGTTCAACCATCCAAAGAGTATCAATTTACACTTTTCTGGACTGACTCTCTGGTCAACCTAGCTATGCATCCTGTCAATAACCCACTATAATTTATGATAACCTTCACCATGACATCTCCAACTTTAGTAACCCACCCTTCCACTTCCTCATTTAAGTCATCTCAAAATCACAAAGAGCAGGAGTCTCAGAACAGGTCTGCATGGAACACCACTAGTTATGGATCTCCAAACAGAATATACTCCATCTGCAACTACTCTCCGCCTCCTGTAGGCAACTAAATTCTAAATCCACACAGCAAAGGTTTCAAGGATTCCAGGCTTCTTGATTTTCTGAATGAGCCTGCTGTGGGGAACCTTGTTGAACGCCTTACTAAAATCCATACAGTGTACACCACATCCACAGCTCTACCTTCATCAATCTCTTTTGGCACTTCTTCAGAAAAAAAATCAGGCTCATGAGACGCAACCTACCCTCACACAAAACCATGCTGACTATCCCTAATCAGACTGTTCTTCTCCAAATGCTTGTAAATCCTCCCTCTAAGAATCCTCCCCAACCGTTTGCCCACTACTGATGTAAGACTCATTGCTTTACATTTAAGGTGAATGATTGAGAAATGGAGGTGAATGAGGTTCTGGCACAGAGAGGAATTGATCAGCTGTCATGCAATTGAATGGCTGTAAAGGGCTGAAGGGACGAGTGGCCTATTTGGCTCACATTTCTTTATGCACTTGTGTACTTCAGTCTCTGAAACAAACATTGTACCCATTTACCAGTTCAGGCCATTCCCTGGCTGCCACCTAAAATGCTGTCCAAAGGATCTGCACACTTTGATGCTACTTCACCACAACGATAATTTCACTGGAACTGTACAAAGTCCAGTTCAGTACAAAGTCCAAGTCCTGATACAGTTCAAACCATGGGGAGGGCTGCATCTCCAGTTCAGACGGTGCTTGCAACCCATCCTGATCTCCACTGCTGGGCTGGAATGAGGATGGCCTAGGCAAGATGTAGATGAACAAGGGTCCAATGGAAACAGACATCTATCAATTTTTCAGAGGGACCTTCTTGATTCATGAGCACTCTGGAATCTTGTCCCTCCCTGTACTGTATGAGCAAGCAGCACACTGGAGTTTGGTCCGTTCACTGCTGTGGCATCCAGGATTGGAACGATGTAACATCTCTCTGTTGAAGGTCTGCCTCTGATGATGCCAGTTCAGAGCTGCAAAGGGTGGCTGCAATGGACCACAGAGGAACGGGGTCGCATAAGTCATTCCGAGGTCAAGGGGCACTGTCCAGGTAAGCAGTATAACAGCTGGAACATCATCCATGCATTGTACACCCTTTCACCACATTTGCATGTACACTTGTAGGATGTACACAGTAGGAATGCTAATGAACAGTGTCCTGTCCATAGTCACTGAATGCAGCTCAAAAGGGTGATGAAGAAGCCATGTGACATGCTTGCATTTGTAGGTCAGGGCAATGAATATAAGAATTCCAATGTTATTTTGTAACGATACAACATGCTGTTTCGGCTCCATCAGGACTATTGGGTGCAAATTTGATCACCGTACTATAGGAAGGATGAGACTGTGCTGGAGAGAGTGCAGATGAGATTCCCCAGGATTATTGCCTAGATTGGAGGACTTTGCTTGTAAGGAGAGAATGGAAAGGATGAGTTCTTTTTCCTCAAAGTGAAGGAGATCAAGAGATGACCTAATAGAGGTATGAAACTTGGAAAGGCTTAGGGAGAATACTTTGTAGGAATATTTTCCCAAAGTTGCGAGTGTCTAAAACAAGAGGGCTTAGGGTTAAGATGAGGGAGAACAATTTTAAAGGAGGTTGTGGTTCCAGGCATGGCAGATACAGTCACGGTGTTTAGACAGGCACTTGAAAGCACAGGCATAGAAGGATATCCTAATGTGAGCAATTGGGATTAGTGTTGTTAGGGATAATGGTTGTTACGGATGGAGTAGGGCAAAGAACCTGCTTCTGTGTTTTACGTCTCTATGACTCTTCCGGGTAATGTTTGATCTTTGCTTCTTTTCTAATCCTTACGGTTCTTCTGGGAGTCAGGAATGACGAGCAGTCTTAATTGAATTGACTTTATTTCTTACATCCTTCACATACATGTGGAGTAAAAATCTTTACATTATGTCTCCATCTAAATGTGCCATGTGCAATCATAGTAATTTATAATAAATAGAACAGTCAATGTCATATACAGTGTACTCAAGTCAGCGTGAGTTCATCAGTCTGATGGCCTGGTGGAAGAAGCTGCCCTGGAGTCTGTTGGTCCTGGCTTTAGTGTTGTGGTACCACTTCCTGGATGGTAGCAGCTGGAATAGATTGTGGTTGGGGTGACTTGGGTCCCCAATGATCCTTTTTACACACCTGTCCTTGTAAATGTCCTAACTCATGGGAAATTCACAACTACAGATGCCCTGGGCTGTCTGCACCACTTTCTGCAGAATCCTGCGATTAAGGGAGGTACAGTTCCCATAGCAGGCAGTGATGTAGCCAATCAGGATGCTCTCAATTGTGCCCCTGTAGAAAGTTCTTAGGATTTGGGGGCCCATGCCAAACTTCCTCAACTGTCTGAGGTGAAAGAGGTGCTGTTGTGCCTTTTTCACCACACAGCTGGTGTGTACAGACCAAATGAGGTCTTCGGTGATGTGGATGCCGAGGAACTTGAAGCTGTTTACCCTCTCAACCCCAGATCCATTGATGTCAATAGGAGATATCCCATCTCTATTCCTCCTCTAATCCACAACCAGCTCCTTTGTTGTTGTGACATTGAGGGAGAGGTTGTTTTCTTGACACCACTGTGTCAGAGAGATGACTTCTTCCCTGTAGGCCACCTTGTTATTGTTTGAGATAAGGCCAATTCTAATGATTGTTTATCTTAGAGAACAAACAAACACACAAATAGTAAGAAAACTAAATGGAGAGCTGAGAAGCAATGTTAAGAGATGAATGAATGGCAAGGAATGTGAAGACAAAAAGAATAAAGATGGTGCCTCTGAAAAATATATCACCTTTATAGTTAAGTTAAGAAAATTCCTTAGATAGGGATTAACTAGTTAACAGGCTACATAATTAAAACAATTACATCACAAGGGTAATCTAATACTTAGCCAATGAAAAATGAGAAAGGTGATAAACCGTTAGTTTAGCAGCTATACCGTTTTCTGCCAGTGAGTGGGGATGAACTAGCACGTACCGTGAAAAATACATGTTTATTAAAAAGCACAAATCTTATAAAAAGTATTATTTCCAGCAGCAACTCTTTCTCCTGTGAGCACTCCTGCTGTTTTCTCATTCTATCCAACAGTTCTGCAGTGTTAAACTTTCTTTATCACACAATCTGTTCCACTCTCTTTCTCATGGCTACACCAGCAATTACTGACCATCTGACATTTACTTGCCACCATATTTATTTTTAGGATAGTTCACCTGGTTGTCGTCCTGAGGGAATGGGCTCACAGAAACCTTCATGAACAAGACAGGCGACCAGACTCTTTCCTGGAGCGCTTCCGAGGTCCAGTTTTGCGGGACGTGGCCAGCAGGGCGTGCAGCAGCCCGGTGCAGGACGATGGTCAGACAGGAAAGAAAAAGTAAGTCAAAAGTGCTGCGGCTTTGAAAGGAAAACAAGAAGCATTGGAAATACTCTGCAGGTCAGGCAGCACCTGTGGGGGAGAAACAAGGGGAAGGTATCAGGCTGATGAACTGGAAAGTTACATGATGTGCTATCAGCCTGAAACAGTTACTGCCCGATGTGTTGAATACCCCCAGGATCACCTGCTTTATTTTCAGTGGGAAAATATCCTTCATTTTAAATCCAGATAAAAATAGTCAAATTTTAATGAGATCTCAACTTTCTGGGTGGGTTGGATTTACAATGAGGCATGATGGTAATGCTCGTCAGTCAGAAGTTATTAAGACTGGAAAACCAAACCAGAAACAATAACTTGAATGCAACTAGTGCGGGTAAATCCAGTGAATTAAATAAATCTAGTATAAGCCCAACAAAGGTGACCACGAAATTGTTGTTGTATAGCCCAGTTGGTTTATTACCACAGTTTAAGAAGGGAATGGCGGAGTGGTACAATAGATCTATTGTCTCATGGCACCATCGATCCTGACATTGAGTGCTGTCAGTGTGGAATTTGAATGTTCTTCCTGTGATTACTTGTTTGCCCCAGGTGCCCTGGTCCCTCCCACACTCCAAAGACATGCAGACTGGTAGGTTAATTGGTGGCTGTAAATTTCCCTGAGTGTAGGTGTGCGTTGGAAATGTTGAGAGATTAGAAAATAGGATTAATGTACAAATGGTCAGTGAGGGATCAACGGACCAATCGACATTTATCTCCACTGTATCTCCCTAGGCCTGAGGAAAGGAAACATTCAATCTTTCCACAGCTGGACCTGGGTGTGATTTCAGGCAGAAGACAAAGAGGACACTCTTCTATAAAATGTTACATGGATCAGCTGATGCAAAGTTCAAGGGCAACTAGGAATATGTCATGAATATAGGGTTTGTCAGTAAAGAGAAGTTGAGAGGAATCCTGAGATCAGCTTTAGTGATTAGCTTTATTAACTGTATTTGTCACATGTACAATGAAATGTCACATGTACAGTGATGTATGTTGTGTCCATCATGGACCAGTACGTCGCTTAGTGTAGCCTGCAAGGGTCACTGTGCTTCCAGTACCAACATAGCATGGCCACAACCTACTAACCCTAACTGTAACCTGTACTGTGTGAGGAGAGCAGAGCACCCACATGTGATCATGGAAGAATGTTTAAACTCCTTCCAGACAGTGGCAGGAATTCAGCAGTGCAAAAAGAGAGAAGAAGTCGTGAGGTAGTGTTCATGGTTCAATGTCCATTCAGAAATCAGACAGCAGAGGGGAAGAAGCTGTTCCTGAATCACTGCTTGTGTGCCCTCAGGTTGCTGTGCCTCATCCCTGATGGTAGCACTGAGAAAAGGGCATGGTCTGGGTGATGGAGTCCTTAGTGATGGATGCTGCCTTTTTGAGGCATCATTCCTTGAATATGTCCTGGATTCTGCGGAGGCTAGTGTCCATGATGGAGCTGACTGAGTTTGCAACTTTCTGCAGCTTATTTTGATGCTGTGCAGTGCCCACCCCCCATACCAGACCGTGATGCAGCCAGTGAAAATGCTCTCCATGGTACACCTGTAGAAATTTGTGAGTGTCTTTGAACATACCAAATCTCCTCAAACTCCTAATAAAATATAGCTGCTACGGTGCCTTCTTTGCAACTGAATCAATATGTTGGGCCAAGGATAGATTTTCAGAGATGTTGGCACCCAGAAACTTGAAATTGCCCACCCTTTCCAGTTCTGATTTGTTGTTGAGGACTGGTGTGTGTTCCCTTGTCTTACCCTTCCAGCCTAATCAGCGATCGCTGCTGTAAAGTGCTGTGCTAACCACTATGCTACCACGTCACCCATTTGACTTTCAGATACCTTCAGTGTCCCCACACTGACACAGGTGGACAATAATATCATGCATGTGTATGAAAGTATGTGGTCAATATATCACCAAGTATTTATGGATAGTGTGTGCCTATGTAATGAACATTATGTTAAAACTCATTATGTGTTCTTTCCTGATTCAATTCAGGGCATTCGCATGAGCGTTCAGAGACAAAGGGAGACACTGCACGCATGCTGAGGGCCACAAGAAAACACTTTATTGGAACAAGCACAAATGCAATACAGAAAGAAAAACAAATATCTACAGACAGCCAAATAATACTTACCAGCCCCTGAACGAGCTGATCTGCAGACTGCTGACAAACTTCCATGCAGCCTCTCTTTGGTCTCTCTCTAACTCTGACTGGATACACCCTAACCCTCTTCCACATACTTGTCCCTATCTTCTCCAACTCTTAGCTCTAGCACTGTCGCGCTCTGGCCTAAGACAAAACTCCCCTCCTCCACAAAAAACTGCCCCTTTTTATACTCTTTAAGATTCCTTCAAAGCATAACGTAATTATCACCCTAGTACTTCCCCAAACATTCCAGTGCATTTGGCACCTGCACCTGCACAATGATTTCACCTTCCACACAAGTGTGCTTTGCACCATTATCCACTAATATGGCTGTAGACTTGTACTCCCCTAGCTTTCCCAAAACAGTGCTGCGGACTGAACTGAACTAAACTGTGCCTTGACATTCTATATTCAGTGTTTCTCGCTCTCTTTTTTGCTGTTCACACAATGTATTTGTGTTTTGGGTGTTTGATGTTTCTTTGAACAAGTTCCATGGTGTTTCTTTGTGTCATGGCTCTCTGTGGGAAAAGCAATCTCAGGGTGGTATACTGCAAACATACTTCAACAATAAAATACCTTGACTTTGAATCTTGGACTGGTTCTCAAAACAAACCTACTTCAAGATAACACCATTTTGTCTTAAGGGCTTCCATTTATTTTAGCATATACCAAGGAGGAATCACATTTACCTCTTTCCTTACTGCGTAGTGTGTGAGAATACATAGAAGGAGTGTATTTTCTTTTCTGTGAATGAGAGCAGGTTTTATGTGTTCATTTGTCACAGAAAAGAGACCCACTAACAACTTGTGTTTGTCTGTTTGTGATTGAGAATACATGGAGACTACGTGTTTATTAGTCCGTGATTGAAAAATACCTGATCAAACAGAGCTATGGAAATAGCCCTTCAGCCCATCATCTCCAGGCCCATCTTTATGCCTGTGTGCACTAATTCTGTTTGCCCACATTGGGACTTCATCCTTCTGTGTCTTGCCCATTCATCATATATGCAAGACGGCACCAGCAAACAACATGACCAACAGCGATGTCTTGCTGACAGTTCACAAAACTACTTCTTTTATTTCCTTTTCTTTCAAATATGACTCTGTGACTAAGCTGTGTGTGATTGGAACCTGTGATTTACATTTCGATGATGAGTTTTGGTTTTGCGGCGACTGAGCGATCTGGCACTTTGCTGTCTCAGGAGAGTGATGAGTTTTGGAGCAGAGTGCAGCCTGGAGGTCAGGTATCCTGGTCGATTCCATTGTTTCTCTAAGACTGAGGCGTCAAGAGTGCGAGCCCTTGATCAACTCCATTGCTTCTCTCCGACTGCGATGCCGAGGGTGCGAGAACATAATTGACTCCATTGCTTTTTTCTGACTGAGATGTGGCGCAAGGTTGGGGCCAATGAAGATGAGAGCAGAGGCCAGGCGGGTGTTCAGCGCTGTCTGCCTGCAGTTGACCAGTCTCCCTCTCTCTCGCTAGCGGCTGTCAGAGGAAAGTGCAGGAATCTTGGGATCCAGGTTGCCAGGATTGATCGGTGAGGCTGTGAACTCATTTTGTGCGATTTTGCAGTTCATGTTGTACGTCTTACAGGATTCTGGTTACTATTTTTTTTAAACCATATTTTAGTGGTTTAACCAGGGCGATTGACCCAGACTGGGGTGTTCTGGTGATTAACGACCCTGTGGCCTGCACTGGCTAGTGGCGCAGTGCTGAACTGAACCAAACTGAATGCTACTGCTTTGACGTTTGATATTCTGTGTGTTGATTGATCGCTTTTTGCAACGTGTTATTTTATTTCACGTATTGGGTGTTTGATGTTTCCTTGAACAGGTTCCATGGCGTTTCTTTGCTTTGTGGCCGCCTGCAGAAGGATGAATCTCAGAGGTGTATTCTGTATACATATTTTGATAATAAATGGACTTTGAATCTTGAAGTACTATCTAAATGCCTCTTAAATGTTTATCTGATTCCACCACCTTCCGGCAGCTTTCTCCAGATATCAACCACTCTCTGCATAAAACAAAAGAAATTCAAAACTTCTGCCTCTCTTCTTAAAGCTATGCTCTTTTCCCCACCCAAACCACAGGAAATATATTCTGTTTTATGCTATCTGTAAGTCTCTTATATATTTCTCTAAGGTTTTTCCCTCAGCTTTAATCACTTCAGGAAAAAAACCCTATGTGCTGTGAACCTGATCTGTTGAGAATCTCTTTGCCTCCACAGATGTTGACTAACCTGCTAAGCTTCTCCCGCAGTTTGTTTTTGCCCCATGTGTTTATTTACCTCTGAATGAGAAGAAATGGATTATGTGTTAACATATTATTGAATCAATTCAGATGGACAGAGAGTGTCCATTACATTTGAGTGAAAACATAGGTTATAATTCATATCTTTGGCTAGTGTTTGTTTAAATAATTACAATTGTACTGTGTGCATTAAATAAAACTTTTCTGCCTTAAGTTAATTTGACTGTGCACTGCTCTCACGTTTGCAGGAAGCATTCTGTGTTTGTGATCGACCCAGCAGAGGACTTCTATTACCGATGGCTGGTTGTCACTTCATTGCCTGTTCTGTATAACTGGTGCTTTCTTCCTTGCAGGTAACTCCTCCTTGGGACTGAGTAATGTCATGTTACTGTGCTTTCTCCTTTACATTCACTCAATGTGACACTTTCACCCACAGGTGAATATTTGCATGATTGCACAGTTGAACTGAAAGAGATAAGATTAAAACAGGTCTGGCAGGTCAGTCTGGGTGTCTGTGAGGCACTGTGAACTATCAGCAGCATCAGAAATGTTCACCACTACGGTCTATAAACCCACAGACTGGCATATCCCTGTCTGAAACCTTACCTGCAATCTCTACTTTCAAATACTAAGAACAATTATGCAGGGAACAATCCCCATCTGCACGATCACTACCAAGTTAGAACCCATCATGACCTGACAATATATTACCAGCCTTTTGTTGTTGGGTTTGAATCCCGAATCCCCCTCCCTGGGAGCACATGGAAGAAATAGAAAGAGGAGATAACTCTGTTGGAGTGCAGAGTCATAGTTAATGCTTCCTAATTGTTAGGAAATACCATAGACTTGACTATACGGATCTTTGTAGACAATGTTATGTCTCTGCTCTTCAGTATTTTATCGAAATTTGCCATTGCTGCCCTCCCCAGAAGTAAGCACTGTTTAATTCACCATCTGTAGAAATCTTTGAACCGAGGAAGACAAAATTTGTCACTGCTTCCACTTCCTTTCCATTGATTACCACGGAGTTAATAGGGCTGGTTGACATAATCTTGGTTTTCTTAAAATTGAGTAACAAGCCAGCTTTTGCACTTCTTTCACTTTGATTAGAAGCTTCCTCAGATCCTCCTCACTTTCAGCCATTAGAGTAGTATCAAGTCTATGGTATTTCCAGTTGTGATGAATGGCTGTGAGAGCTGGACTATTAGTAAGGCTGAATACAAAAGAATTGATGCCTTTGAACTTGGATGCTGGAGGTAAGTGTTAAGAGTTTGTTGGACAGCAAGAAGATCCAACAAGTCAATACTGAAGGAATACAGCCAGACTACTCACTAGGAGGCTCGATTATGAGACAAAAGCTCAAATATTTTGGCCACATCATGAGCAGACAGGATTCCTTGGAGAAGACTCTCATGTTAGGTAAAACAGAAGGTAAAAGGAGAGGATGAGAGACTATGATGGATAGATAATATTACTCAGACAATGCGTATGATCCTTGGGGGATCTTAGAGAGGCAGTTTCCAACAAGGAAGCTTGGTGTACAGGAGTCCATAAGGTCACAAACAGTCAGACTCGACCTAACAACAGAATTGTTGGGGAAGCAGTCATTATTCATGAAAATTATGAATATAATGATGATTAGTAGCAGTCAACAATTTCCTGGCTCCCCTCTTCCCCCCCCCCCCCCCCCACAGATACTGCTTGACCCTCCAAATGATTGTTGCTCCAGATTCCAGTATCTGCAGCCTACAATGTCTCCACAGAAATGGGCTTCCACTCATCCATGCTGAGTGTAAAGCCTGTCTATGCTAAACCCATTTGTCTGTGTTAGGCCCATATCTTTCCTATCCAAGTACCAATCCAAATGCCTTTTAAACATTGTAATTCTATCTGCCTTCACCACCTCCTTTGGCTCCATCCAAACACCAATGTGAAAAACCTGTTCCTCAGATCTCCTATAAATTCCTCCTCTCACATTAAACCTAGAAGAAGTTGCCAGGACAATGCCTGGATTGGTGAATTAAGTGTAGAAGAGGTTAGATAGGCATGGATTGTTTTCCCTGGAGTGTCAGAGGCTGAGGAGACAACCTTGTAGAAGTATATAAAGATTATAATGGCATAGGTAAGGTAGATAATCAGTTATTTTCTTTGGGTGGAAATGTCACATACTAGACATGGTAGGTTTAAAGTGAGGAGATTAAAGTAGGTTTGTGAGGAAGTTTAAGTTTTCTGATGACACTACTGTCATTGGCCAAATCAGTGGTGGTCACCAATCAGCATACAGGAGGGATACTGAAAATCTGGCTGAGTGGTGTCACAACAGCAACCTCATGCTCAATGTCAGCAAGACCAAGCAGCTGATTGACTTCAGGAGGAGAAAATCGGAGGTTCATGAGCCAGGCCTCATCAGCGGATCAAAGGTAGAGGGCATCAGGAACTTTAAATTCCTCAGTGCTATCATTTTAGAGGACCTGTCCTGGGCCCAGTACGTAAGTGCAATTATGAAGAAAGGACGGCAGCGCCTCAACTTCCTTAAAAGGTTGCAAAGATTATTGACAATAATTTGACAAACTTGTGTAGATATGTGGTGGAGAGTACTGGATGTTACTAGTTGCATCACAACCTGACATGGAAACACTAATACTCTTGAATGGAAGATCCTACAAAAATTAGTGGATAAGGCTTAGTCCATCATGGATAAAGCTCTCCCCACTACCCCACTACTGAACAAATCTTCATGGAATGCTGTCACAGGACACCATCTTCAGGGACACCACCACTCAGGTCATGTTCCCTTTTCGCTGCTGCCATCAGTGACAAGGTACAGAAGCCTCAGGATTCACACCAGTAGATTCAGGAATAGTTATTACACCTCAACCATCTTGAACCAGTGGGGATAACTTCACTCAACTTTGCTTGCCCATCACTGAACTGTTCCCACATCCTATGGACTCACTTTCAACCACACTTCATCTCATGTTCTCAATATTTATTGTTTTTTTTCTCTTTTGTATTTGCATAGTTTGTTGTCTTTTGTACATTGGTTGTTTGTCTGCCCTGTTGATGTGGTCTTTCACTGATTCGGTTGTTGTTCTTGAATTTACTGAGTATGCCAGCAAGAAAATGAATCTTGGGGTTGTATATGGTGACATACGTATACTTTGATAACAAATTAATTTCGAACTTTGAAGCATTTTTCTACAAAAAGAGTAGAGAGCACCTGGACTGTGCTGCCAGGAGAGGAGGTAAAAACAGATATGAGAGCAATATTTTAGAGAGACACTTGAACAAGCTTGTAATAAAAGGATATAGACTGTAGGCAAGTAGGTGTGATTAGTTTAATTTGTATAATGTTCAGTGGAGGTATCATGGGCCAACGTGCCTGATTCTGTGCTCTACCTTCCTGGGTTTCTCTACTTCTATAAGAGTTCATGAACCTGCCCGTGTATCTATTAAATGTTGGTAATGTACCTGACTCCACCATCTCCTCCTGGTACTTATTTACTGCTCATTATGCCCCTATTAAATCTCGCCCCTCTTACCTTAAACCTATGCCCTCTAGTTCTTGATTCCTCAGCCCTGTGAAAAAATCTGCATTATATGTGACATGCACACCACCCTGTGAGAAATGCTAACTGAAGAGGGTTGTCCTGAAAGATGCTGAGAGCCAATTCCCGTTGTCAGGAACATTGCACATTAAGAAGCTCACCAACACACCTCATGAATGAGTTTCTGCCCTTTTTGTGGCACAGTCTAAGGGTCCAAATCAGCTTCAGACTGAGTAAATGGAAGCAAGTCGTCCCTGATCCTAAGAGAGTGCAACACAGAGAAATGCAATGATGTATACGTGTTGTTGACATGCGATTGTATGCCTGTGTATACCTCTGCCTGTAACTGTGACCAGATAACTAACTTAACTCTGACTGCAATCATATGCTGACCTGCCTAGTCTCTCCCCCACAGGGCTTGCTTCGAAAAGCTGCAGGCAAATCATCTCAGCCTATGGTTAACAATAGACTACATCTCTGATGCCATTTATATTCTCGACATCCTCGTCAGGCTCAGAACAGGTTAGTTCTTGGCTGGCCAGATTACTGCTGCTTTGTAAACTGTTTCTGCTGGGTGCTCAATATTCCTTTATGAACTTTACCTGCTCACTGCCCCATCTCTTTATAAACTGTTTCTTCTTACTGCCCCTCCCTTCATAAACCACTTTTTCCTCAGCAACCTGACTCTTTAAAAGATTTTGTGATCTTTGACCCTCCTTTCAGATACTGAGGAATTATCCCAGAGGATGCTGTCTTTCTCTTAAGGTGTACTTGGGAGTTTACTTTCATTGCTGAGTTTGGATGGATTCATGTTCATCAAGGCTGTTTTACTTTCAGCTTCGTTATCACACAACTCACCCTTCTCTACTTTTTTTCTGGAATTTCTTCCCATTTTCTACCATTCAAATGCAGATTAGGGGCATTTTATAACAAACATTTAACTCATCGATCTGAATTTTGGGATGTGGGTAGAAGCCAGAGCATTGGGATGAAACCTACGTAATCACAGGGAGAATGTGTAAACTCCACACAGACGGCACCTGAGGCCGGGACTGTAACCTATGAGCTAGCTGTTCTATCAGCTACAGAACTGTGCCTCCACTGGTCATTGATGCTGAGCTCTTGGCAGAAACAACTCTCTCACCTTCAGGGTGGAGGTCTTGGCTCTGTACAATCTCCAGTGACAGGAGAGTGATGACTCCTCCACAATCCTTTCACCTCTTGCATTCAGCAAGACCAAACTGACAATGTGTCAACAGTCACAGAGCATTGATGTCAGCTGTCTCATAGTAAGGGGGCACCATGAGTTCTGACAAAGGGTCAAAGATCCCAAACTTTGTTTCTTGTACACAAATGCTGCCTGACTTGATGTTTCTTTCAAGCATTTTCAGCTTTTTGTTATAAATCTGTAATTGTGAAATTGAGAGAGAGAGATCTTCGAGAGGATAGTGTGATGATCTTCGAGAGGATAGTGTGATGATCTTAGAGAGGATAGTGTGATGATCTTCGAGAGGATAGTGTGATGATCTTAGAGAGGATAGTGTGATGATCTTAGAGAGGGTAGTGTGATGATCTTCGAGAGGATAGTGTGATGATCTTAGAGAGGATAGTGTGATGATCTTGACATTATCAACAGTGTCAACAGAGAGATACATCAGAGTTAGGAACTGATAGAGAGAAGATTATCAGAACCATGCAGCCAAAGAACAAGGTCAGCAGCTCACCTCCCAACATTGCTCCACCATTTAGAAAGATCATGCCGATCTAACGTTCCTCATCCATCTTTGTCCCTTTACTCCTTGATCCTTGATTCTCGCAACGAAAACAAATCCATCCATCATTGAATATATTCAAGAATTCAGCTTCCATAGCATAGAGTTCCTAATTTATCCTCTTCTTTGTTCTATATAGACATCCCTGATTCTGCAACTGTGTCCTCTGGTCATGAATTCCCCCAAAATTTACCCTGTAAGTGTATTTTTTTATTTAATAAAGGCCACCTCTCATTTTCTAGCTGCATTACTCTTCCTGATTACCCACAGCAACTGTTTGCCAGCATTTTAAATTTCATGAGGACCCATATCCCCACCATCTCTCCAGGCAGCACATTCTGGACTTTAATCAATCTGTGTTGAGTGAACTTGGCCTTTTCTCCTTGGAGCGATGGAGGATGAGAGATGACCTGATAGGGGTGTACAAGATAATAAGAGGCATTGATCATGTGGATAGTCAGAGTCTTTTCCCCAGGGCTGAAATGGCTAGCATGAGAAGGCACATTTTTAAGGTGTTTGGAAGTAGGAACAGAGGAGATGTCAGGGGTAAGTTTTTTACGCAGAGAGTGGTGGGTGCGTGGAATGGGCTGCCGGTGGCAGTGGTGGAGGCGGAAACAAAAGGGTCTTTTAAGGGACTCCTGGATGGATACATGGAGCTTAGAAAAATAGAGGGCTATGGGTAAGCCTAGGTAGTTCTAAGGTAAGGATATGTTCGGCACAGCTTTGTGGGCTGAAGGGCCTGTATTGTGCTGTAGGTTTTCTATGTTTCTACATTTCTATAGAAAAACTCACTCTCAGATCCTCTGTACCATTCCTACCTTTAACCTGTTCACTCGTCTTAGGCGCCCATGCCATGAGAAATAAACAATGTTAGTATCTATCTTAACTAACCCACTGATCATATTATATACCTCTACCAAGTTACTTCTCAACTGATTGACTTGAAACCTTAACTTGTTGGTGACTAAATAAGAAACCAAGAGGCAAAGGTCCAAAGTCAAATCTCTGATCAAGGGGGAAATTGTAGAATTGTCAAGATCTCTAATACTCTATCTGAAAGGTTTCTAGTATAAACCATTATAAAATAGAGGTAAATGGTGAGGCCATTATAGATGATCAGAAACAGGGATACGAGTCTGAGCACTTGCTGCAACTCATTCAAAAGGCCAGCACTGATATGGTGATACAAAATCCCTTCTATCCCAGAAGTCTCTCTAATTCTGTCCCTTAGACAGTGAAATTGGAACAATATTACATTACATGTTATTACCAATATCTGGACTGCCTTTACTTCCGTTTGAATTAAAAAACATTGCTTCTATGTTCATTGACAGGGTTCCTTGAACAGGGTCTGCTCGTCAAAGACTTGAAAAAGTTACAACACCACTGCATCAAAACTTTCCAGTTTAAGCTGGATGTAATTTCAATCCTTCCCACTGATCTGGGCTATGTGGTAGTGGGACTCAATTACCCAGAGCTACGATTCAATCGCCTCCTGAAGTTTCCACGGCTCTTTGAGTTCTGCGATCGGACAGAAACCAGAACCAACTACCCAAATGCTTTTCGCATCAGTAACCTACTTCTGTATCTGCTGATCATCATTCACTGGAATGCCTGTATTTACTATGCCATTTCCAAATCCATCGGCTTTGGCAGAGATAGTTGGGTTTATCCTAACATCTCTGACCCCCAGCACGGTTACCTGGCAAGACAGTACATTTATTCCCTGTACTGGTCAACTCTCACCTTGACTACCATTGGGGAGATGCCAGCACCAGTTTCAGATGTAGAGTTCCTGTTCGTGGTCTTTGACTTTCTCGTGGGAGTTCTTATCTTTGCCACAGTTGTGGGTAATGTGGGATCAATGATCTCGAACATGAATGCATCCCGAGCAAACTTCCAGGCGAGAGTGGACGCCATCAAGCACTACATGCAGTTCAGAAAGGTTAGCAAAGAAGTGGAGGCTCGGGTGATCAAGTGGTTTGATTACCTGTGGGTCAGCCAGAAGGCGGTCGACGAGGGTGAGATACTGAAATATCTGCCGGATAAGCTGAAGGCTGAAATAGCCATCAATGTCCATCTGGAGACCCTCAGGAAGGTGCGCATCTTCCAGGACTGTGAGGCTGGCCTGTTGGTGGAGCTGGTGTTAAAGCTAAGACCACAGCTCTTCAGCCCTGGAGATTTTATTTGCCGCAAGGGAGATATAGGGAAGGAGATGTATATTATCAAGGAAGGGAGGCTGGCAGCAATGGCTGATGATGGCGTGACTGAGTTTGCCAGGCTGGGTGCTGGAAGCTGCTTTGGAGAAATCAGCATCTTGGACATCAAGGGAAGTAAAACAGGAAACAGGAGAACAGCAAATATTCGGAGCATTGGGTACTCCGATCTCTTCTGCCTGTCCAAAGATGACTTAATGCAAGCATTAATAGAGTTTCCAGAGGCTAAGAAAGTTCTGGAAGAGCGAGGCAGGAATATTTTAATCAAAGAAGGGCTGCTGAATGAAGAATATATGGTAGTATTGGGAGAGAAAGGCTTAGAGGAAAAGATAGAGAGACTCGAATCAAATCTGGATGCCTTACAGACACGGTTCGCAAGGCTGTTAAATGAGTACAGCTCAACACAGCAGAAGTTAAAACAAAGGATTGCCACCATTGAAAGGAAAGTAAGGTTGATTGATAATGGCTCAATATCTGATCATTCCGATGGTGTCTATGAGACAGAGTGAAGGAAGAGGGGGAGCTTGAGTGGATGGGAGAGATGAAGAGCTGGTAGAAGCCAGGTTTGCTTTCAACAACTCAACATGAAGCATCTGAAGAAAAAATCAATAAACCTGCTAACTTATGATACATAGAGTGATTGACTACTGTAAGTCTCAATTGAGAAACCAATAAAAACTCAACAATTTTTGATATAAAATATATATTTTGTGATGGTGGGGTGGTGTTACATTTCTACCAAAGGAGTTGTAAGGCACTCCTTCCTTCTGCTAGCCTGCAGGTCACCCTTGGACAATGTGTTGCACCTGCTTAGACCCTGATCAGAGTCATGTGAAGCCATGGGAGCAGGTGGTGGATGGTCGTATGAGCAGATGGTGCATATCACAAGCCCTAGACCATTGATGCCAGGCAAACCAATCTCTGACAAGTATTGATAATTGCTGGGGTCACCCATCTTGTAAAGACATTGTCCAGAAGAACTACTTCTGTACAAAAACTTGCCAAGAACAACCATGGTCGTGGATAGAAAAAAGAATAAGAGATGAAGAGAATAAGCATGAAGAGGGCCTTCCCCACAGGCAATGGCCAGATTAAAGACCATGATTGCCTACAACATACGACGTGGCACATATTGATGATGATGATATTTTGTCTATGGGTATAGGGATGATTTATAAACCTCTTTATGTTAAATATAATGTTTTAGCATAGGTGATAGAGATAGGTGATTCAAAATGGCGTCAAAGAACAGATGGAGAAGTAGTAGTGAGTTCAATTGCAAATTTATTGCCATAGGTCTACATACCCATGGCATATATACCATGAAAATTAGCTTCTTGCAGCAGTGGCATGGTACATCCCAAACATGGTTAGTCTCGAAGTTCCCTCCACAGAGGTGGCTGAATGGTGAAATTTCTGACTGAATTCACTTTAAGACAACAGGATCAGGGATTATAAAAGGAATGCAAATATAATATAGATATTCAAAGGGAACCTGTATTGTAACCTTTCTACCATCTTTGTTCTAAAGAAGGACACAGAATCAATCAGTTTCCATAGATTTACCATTGTACAGTGGGGTGGTTTAAGGATCTACATGCCCATCTCCACAGGCTGCATGAATCAGGTGGTTTAACTGCACTATTTACACAAACCACTGCACTATCTCTCACGATTAATTCACCACCATCTCTCACTGTCAACATTTCACACCATCTCACTAACTTCTCACCATCTCTCACCACCACCTCGAAACCACTCATTATCTCACCATCAGGTGACAGAGTTTGGTGTATTTGTTGACTATGTGGAAATCGTCTACAAGGAGAAATCGATGTGTTGGTGAAACATGCACAGAAATGCAGATGGAGTTTAATCATGAAATTATCTATTTTGGAAGCCCTGATGAGGCTATGATATACAGAGGGATTTTGTGTTTAAAATTCTTGAAGGTGACAGTGTGGTGAGGAAGATATTTGAAGCTCGCCTTCTTTAGCTGTCACAATGAATACAATATAAAGGAGGTTTTGCTTCATCTTTATAAAACATTTGTTAAATCTCAGCTGAACTACTGTTTGCAGTTCTGATCACCATCAGTAATGGAAGGCTACAAAAGAGGATGCAGAGATTTTGCATGATGCCAGAACGTTTTATTAAGAGAGGCTTGGTCCATTTTAGAGTCATAGAGCACTACAGCATAGAAAGTGCCCTTTAGATAATCTTGTCCATGCCGAACTGTTGTCCTGACTCGTCCTATCACCTGCATCTGGACCATTATCCTCCATACTCCTGCCATCCATGTACTTAACAAACTTACCGTCGATATTGCAATCAAACCCATATTCACCAATTCCTCTGAGAGCTCATTCTACACTCACACCATCCTCTGAGTAAAGATGCTGCTCCTCACATTCTTTTGTTTATTCACCTTCCACTCTTAACCCATGACCTCCAGTTCTAGTGCCAACTAACATCAGTGGAAGAAGCATGTTTGTATTTACCCTAACTATACCCATCATAATTTTGTATACCTCTATCAAATATACAAATTTCTCGGCTTATTAGAGTCTTTCTTGAACAACGGAACAACATTGGCTGTCCTCCAGTCCTCCAGCACCTCATCTGTGGCTAAGGATGTTTTTACTACTGCTGCCAGGGTCCTTTCAATTTCTGAGCTGGCCTCCCACAAGGTCTGAGGAGTCATCTTGCCAGAAAATGACCTGTCCAATCCTTTCTGATGCTATCAAATTGGCCTTTCTCCAATCTAAAATTTCAACCTGAGGACCAGTCCTATTTTTTTCTACAATTATCTTGAAACTAATGGAGGAAGTTAAGAGGAGACTTGATTGAAGTATATACAATGTTAAATAATATAGATAGGATGGACTGTAGGAAACATATCCCCTTATCAGAGATGAAGACATTATCACCAAAACTATCAAGCAATATTTAAACTCCAGTAGTCTAAATGCCCACTTTGTGTTTTGCTGGACCGTCACTACTTTGGTCAAAACATGGACCAAAGAAATAAAATTCGGAAGTGAGGTGTGATTGGTTGCCCTAGGCAGCATAGATCTACTCAATGTAGAGAAGACCTCATAGCAAATATAGTGCATTGATTTAAGCTATTACAATTGTCAGTTCATGTGGAAAGTAAATTTAGAAAAGACAAAAGAGAGGATTTTCTGTGCAAAAATGTGGTGTATGAAAGATGTCAGGATGATAATACAATCAAGAACTGGACTGAAAATGGGGAAATGAAAGAAATGAATAAACACTAAATGGAAAGGCAAAAAATGGAAGCTAACAGAAAAGACAATCAAAGGTTGTTCCACTGGCAGATCAAGAGCGAAGGGATAAAATGGGGAGCGGTTCCAATGTGAGATCAAAATAAAAGCTGAAGGAATAAAATAAAATACTGCTGTGGTCACTATAAAAGAAGAGGTCATTGAGATGTTGATGGGCTAAAAACTAAAAAAGGGGAATTACTAGAAAGGCTTTCTGTCATAACAGAAACCAACAGTTCCAGGCATTGTAGGCTGCTGAGAGAAGAGCATAAAATGCAACAGTATAGTCATAATCTCCCAGAGACTAGGGAATTGTAATTTTATCACCCCATGTTCAAATACAAAAGGAATTAAGAACAAACCCAGCAATCACAGGCCTGTCAGTTTGGCCTTCATATTTAATATCGGCTTATTTTGACTTCTATCAGTAGGTCATTTGCTTTACCTATTGCTGCCAAGTTAATACTTGTACAGCAAATTATTGAAAACCTTGGAGAAATCTAATATCAAATAAGTACACTAAGACCCATCAATGATGAAAGAATAACTAAAATAGGTAAGAATCAACAAGGTATGCACATTGTTTACAGATAGAATCAGAGATATTTAATTAATACTCTTCCTAAAGCTACAACAGAAATTGTAATAGGATAGGGATGATATTAAAGCTGACCAAAAAGGTAAGATGTTTGAGATCAAAAAGGCATAGATAACTGATAAAAAGAACAACATCCTATGGAACGAAGAGAGGGCACAAAAAATGGAATTTGTGCAAAACGAGACGCATTAATTAAAAAATCAAACATAGCTTTATAGTTTAAAAAGGGCCTGAATTGAGTGGCTGATGCACACGAGAGGAACTTTGAGATATATATTCAGGAAAAATGGAAAAAAAAGGTACAGAGTGGCAACAAGTGAGAGATTTTCAGGGTACGTGATAAAGAATCAGCGATTTGTGCTCTATTTTCTCTGGTGTATCAACTTAGCACCTTTCACCTTTATAGGGTGGTTTGGCAGGGTTAACAGGGCAAACTTTGTGCTTTAACAATTCAAATTTGCACAGAACATTATGAAAACAATTAACATGGAACATCTTTCTCATTTAACTTCTTCAGGAATCAAACGAATGACAAAAATCCACAAGAAAGATTCTCACAATACTTAAACTTCCATGACTCCCTATTGTCTGTGAGTGTTTCCTGGAGGCAAGATAAGATTCGTTGCACAGCACTGTGTTGGTAAATTATTTTGTGCAGTCCCACTTTTCTTTATGAATGGTTTAATTACATAGTTTGCTCTTTAAAAACATTGAAAATAGAGGACAACAGTGCAGAGTGATATTTGCTCTTGTATAGGAAGTATTAATTATTGATCTGACTCGGCTGAAGTCTCCAGCTCCTACTGATCTGCTCAAGCAAAGTTAATGAAGTCATACTCTCTCTTCATGGTTAAGGTGACTTCCAGTGTGTGAGTGTCAGAGTGGAACTGAGCCCTTCCATTCTTGTTGTCCACTGCATGGGGTAAGTGTAAACCCAACTTGCTGGAAAACAAAAGGAAGTCAGAAAAATGACAATGAATTACTAAGGTGTGCTTGCTTAGTGTATACCAATCCTGCAAAACCACCCCCAGTTTAAGAACTACAAGTGACATATATCCATTTTAAGAAGTCCGCAGTCCACGAAGACAGCAAAATAGCTTAATAGACCTACAGTTAGTGTAGTTCAGTTTTATGAGCTTTACCTATAAGGTTGTTTCTGAGATAAGGTTGCTTCAGCGAGCACCACTATCCCCAATCAAATCACTTTTACACATTCAGAGTCTCACTCCCATAGCCTCAGATGGCTATGATGAAGATACGATTACTTGTGCCTTTTGCTGACTACGCATTTGCAGGGAAGGTCTGGGAAAGGTTGCATGGGTCCTTGTCAAGGATCGACTGAGGATCAATTCAACAGAGGATTTTCTGATCTACAGACTGTTTCTAGAGAGACACACTGAGACAGACATCAGGCTGATGCTGGAAGATCATCAACTAGATGAAAAGCACTTCTGTCTGCCTAAAAATTTCTGGTCTTCCAGTGCAATGAGATGTCAATAAGGGAATATTGCCATTCGGTATATTGCAGGCTGCAGAAGTATATGCCGAGAGGCGCACTGAAGCTCTGTGTGGCGAATGTAAAGATTTGGTGGGGAAGGACTGCAGTCTATGGTCCTGCTGCCAATGGGCACACAGGGGCTGTAGTAGTCTCACCAGTACAGGAAGGGAGCATTGCTCTAAGAGGCCACTTGAGTGGGATTGTATTTTGTGAGAAGAATGTTTTAACTTGATGATGTAATGAATGTGAACCGTATTTACTGGCTGTATTCTATTTCCTGGATTTTTATGAATAAAATTTATTTTTGAAATAAAATCCCAGCGGCTGCAGACAGTGACCTAGTCATTGGCCTTTCTTGGCTGTGACAGCGGTTCCTGCTTCCAGGGAGTTGTAATAGACAAGAGATCATGCTTGAATTAGCAATCAATAATGGTGTTTGATATCCAACAAAGCATCCAGATTTACCTGCCTTTACATATTTTAAGCAGGCTTTGGGAGTTAATACACTGCATCTTATTCTGCATACCTATCTGCCTTTGTGGAATACTACAATAAAGAGACATTCCTCTTACTCCACCCTCTCGTCGGCTTAATCCACTTTTTTGTCTCATTCCCAGCTCTAACAAAGTGTCTTCCCCTGAAACATTATCTCTGTTTTTCTTCCCACAGATGCTGGCTGACCCGCTAAGTATCTCTAGCAGTTTCTGTTTCTGTCTGTGGCTGCTGGAGAAGAACATGTATGTGACTTTACTCTCCAATGCTGCCTTAATCCCATGCTCTTGCATCTTGCTGAGATTCCTAGTGGTGGACGGGAGCAAAGGAAAAAACACACTAATAGGGATAGGCTGCCTTGCCATCACTGATCAAGGGGCTTACATTCTAGCTACAATGTTTGATGGCTCCTGAGAGAATGGATGAAGGATTTACTTGGGCATTGTGGGGAGGAGGAAGTGGGAAGCAGGAAAGGAGGTGAACTAAAAGTTTATATTAAAGAATCCAGGAGTTCCTTCGGAAGGAAAAAGACAAAAAAAGAACTCAATTTTGATTTCTACAACTTCTAATCGCTGTATTTCTTTGTCTGTACCATTCAACCATTTGTGATTTTGGCTCAACTTGTTCTTTTCCCCTTTTATTGGGAATGTTACGAGACCTGTTACGCATGTCTTCTCTAACTGCTCCAATTCTTTTACTGACCACTTTATTCCCATGATCACCCTGGTTTTGCCCCTTCAGCGACATCCACCCTCCCTACAGTTTAACAGTCTTCTTCAAAGTTCTGATGACTGGTCTTTGACCTGAAACATTAACTCTTAATTTCTGTTGCCTTAGCTGAAGACCTGATCTGCTGAGTATTTCCAGCATTTCCTGTTTTTATTCCAGAGTAACACTGACTTTTTGTGACCTCTCCCACTCTAAGATACATGGTGAGACCTCATATAAAGACCAGCCTGTCCCTGTCAACAAAGTGCCTCACTTACTAGGTGGAAGATCGAAGGCCCAGAAATCGCTCTTTAACATCCAGAGTGAGATCCGCTGGTTTGCAGCCTGGCAGTTTGATTTTTATCTGAAAAACAGTTTTAAGAATATCACCCAAAGGCTATCATCAATATAGTGAAACAGCCTAACAGTCAATTAAAATGGCTAAATAACATGAGATTTTAATTGATCCTGTTAATTAATTCTCTATTCATTGATCTTTAATAATTTCTAGACCTATAGTACCTTGAATGTAAAACTCTCTTCAAGTATTTTAAAACCCTTCCACATATCCATAACTTGTCAGGTTTTATAGACCTATATGTACTTTGAGCTCTTCTGTCCTCCCACTTCTTTTAATTTGTGGCTTCAGTTGTGTGAAACACCCTCCGTTAACACCCAGTTTTCCTTGCTGTCCTCCTTCAGTGGTTTACTTGAAACCTGTCTCCTTCAGCTAGCTTTTGATCACCCGTTGCCACATTTTCTTAAGGATCTTAACATGAAACCTTGTTAAATACCACCTTGTTAAATAAACATCAAGGTGATGCACAGGAGTATCTCAAGCACAGAATGAACATAGACTTTAAAGGTTTATGCTCAATCTATGAAAGTTTGGAATGAGTTGGTAATTTTAGCCGTCAACATAGATTCATTGCTAATGTTGAAATTGAACTTGAATGATCAGATTTAAATCTTGTTATTTAAGGAAAGCTGATGGTAATTTATGCAAAAGGAGTATATTGAGTGATGTATCTCAGTCACTATGCGTATGAAGTATGGGTTGTTAACGTTTGAGGGGCTACTCTGCTACAGCACTCATTGAAAACTCTGTTGCTGCCCTTTGAATCTACATATAAATACTAATCCTTTTGGAAGATACAGCGAGGAAACAAGCTTTTTGGTACATTGGGTCTGTGCTGCCCATCAACTATTGTTTCATGTTAATCTACATTATTCCCTTTGTTTCACTCTCCCCACATACTCATTCATTACCGACACACCAGGGGCAATTTACAGCGTGGCCAAATAAACTACCAATCCCCATATCTGAAAGAAAATTGGAGCACACTGAGGAAATGCACATACTTTTAGAGACAATGTACAAATTTTACATCGAGAGCACTGGAGGTTAGGATCAAATCCAGGTATCGGGAGCTGTAGGCACTGGTGCGACTGTATTGCCTGTACCATCTATTAACTCAACCACATATCCTAACAGTGATGTGAGCAACTGGTTGGGCAAAGATCTTGCTTCTGTGTGGTACAACTTTATGACTGAAACAGTCATAGCAATGATAGTTGCTCACCACCATGTCTTCACAACAAGCTGTGGATCCATCCTTCCTGCTCATGCCTAGAAAGACATCCTCTGTGCCAACTCTCTGCTTGAACAGAATTTCATACCTAAAGACAAAAAACAAACAACTCAAATAAACATCAACGTAGAAGAAAACAAAAGCACAGTTCCCCATTAGGAAGGGTTTTTTTAAACCAATTTCAGAAAACCTAGGCCAGACCTCAGCCGGAGTATTGCATCCAGCTTTAGTTGCTGAGATATAAGAAGAATGGCATTATGACGGAGAGGGTGCAGAGGAGATCGGAGCATAAATTACCTGTAGTGTGTTGACGGCATGAGACAGTAGTGGAGCCTGAGTTGCTAACAGCATATAAGATGAGCTCTTGAATCATTTAGGCATAAAGAGCTATTGGGCAAGTACGAGGAGATGGAATTAATATAGAAGGATGCCTACTGGTTGGTGTGGTTGATTTGGGCTTAGTAACCTGTATCCTTTACTGTACGATACTATGATTCTACAACAGCTTAATATTGCAATAGGCACAGATGCCTAGTGAAATTAATCCAGGTAATCAAAAGCAAAAGACACAGGTATGATAGTTATAGAGGGACAGTACACTTATCATCCACCCTTAGTGACTGTACTTTGACTAACTTCAATACAATGTCTGAAAGACCATAAGACATAGGAGCAGAATTAGGTTATTTGGCCATTGAATCTGCTCTGCCATTTGATCATGGCTGATTTAATTTTGCTCTCCAACCTTCTACCTGTAACCTTTGATGCTTTTACTAATCAAGAACCTATCAACCTCTGCTTTAAATAACCCAATGACCAGGCCTCTACAATAGTCCTTGGCAGTGAATTCCACGAATTCACCACTCTCTGGCTAAAGAAAGTCATTCTCATCTCTGTTCTTAAGGAAACTCCTTTTCTGAGGCTGTGCCCTACTTTCATAGACTCTTCCACTTAGGGAAACATCCTTTCCATATCCACTACATCTCGACCTTTCAATATCCAGTAGGTATCAATGGCATCCTCCCTCATTCTCCTAAACTCTAGTGAGTACAGGGCAGAGCCACCAAACACTCCTCGTACATTAACCACTTCATTCCCTGGACCCTCTCCAAGAACAGCACACCCTTTCTTATATATGAGGCCCAAAACTGCACACAGAACTCCAAATGTAGTCAGATAAGGCTTCAGCATTACATCCTTGCTTTTATATTTTACTCTTCTCAAAATGAATGCTAACATTGCATTTGCCTTCCTTACTACCCAACTCCACCTGCAAATTAACCTTTTGGGAATCCTGCACCAGGACTCCCAAGTCCCTTTGCAGCTTGGAATTCTCCGTGTTTGCTCCCTGTTTAGAAAATTTCCACTGTCCTTATTCCTTCTACCAAAGTGCATGACCATACACTTCACTACACTTCATTCCATCAACACTACAGTGAGTCCTAATGAAGGGTCTTGGCTTGAAACATCGACTCTTTATTCTTTTCCATAGATGCTGCCTGACCTTATGAGTTCTTCCGGCATTTTCTACGTGTTACACTGTATTCTATCTGCTACTTCTTTGCCTATTCTCTAAATCTGTCCACATCTTTCTGTAGACTCCCTGCTTCTTCAACACAACCTGCCCGTCTGCCTATCTTGCAATCAACCTGGCCACAAAGCCATAAATTTTGTCATGCAGATCATTAACATACAACATGAAAAGTAGCTCAACACAGACATCTGCAGAACACCACTAGTCACCAAAAGCCAACCAGAAAATCTGCCCTATATTCCCACTCTTTGCCTTCTGCCAACCAGCCATTCTATCTTTCCCGCAGCAGAATGGGGTCTTATTTTGTTCAGCAGCCTCCTGCGCAGCACCTTGCCTAAGACCTTCTGAAAATCCAAGTAAACATCATCCACTGACTCTCCTTTGTCTATTCCACCTGATATTCCCTCAAAAAATTCCAACAGATTTGTCAAGTCATGATGACTTCAGCTTATTTGATCATGTGCATCTGTGTACCCTGAAGCTTCATCCTTATTAATATGATTTAACATCTTGCCAACCACTGAAGTCAGGATAACTGGCCTATAATTTCTTGTGTTTTGCCTTTAGAGTGGAGTGACATCTGCAATTAATCAGTCCACTGGAACCATTCCAGAATCTAGTAATTTTTGAAAGATCATTGCTAATGCCTCTACAATCCCTTCAGCTATCTTTTTCAGAACCCTTGTGTATAGTCCATCTGGTTCAGGTGACTTATTTACCTTCAAACCTTTCTCTTGGGATCCAGCACCAACCTGATTTTCCTAATCTTCATACTAATTCAATTCCCCCTTGACCATCGTAACATTGCCCTTTTTGCATGCCTTTTCCATCTCCTGTTGTAATTTGTACCACACACCTGTCTACTGTTCAGAGCCTGTCATATAACTCCCATCAAGGTCTTTTTACCCTTGCAGTTTTTCAACTTTACGTGCAAAGATTCTACCTCTTCTGATTCAAAGTCACTTCTTTCTAAGGATTTGATACCATTTTTTGCCAACGAAGACACCTTACCTGCTCTGTCCACCTGCCCGTTCTTTTGATATAACCTGTATTCTTGGATCTTTCAGCCATGACTCTGTCAATTTCCAACTGAGCTACAAGATCATCTACCTTATTTCATATACTGAAAGGAAGGATATGAAACAAATACAGCCATTCCAGAGATTTGAGGTGGAACGTGATAGAATCTGTTAACGGATAGAGTGACAAATAATCAGCAAATTGTGTCTAAGAAGAGTTTAATATAAAGCCGAATCAATTGACACTAACATGGGCTACTTGTGCACTACTGCACCAGTACTCAGCAGTTCCCAGAAACGCCCATTTATGGAACAACATGAAACAAGCGATGCTGGCCCAGGTCAATGTTTACATATTAACAATGATGAACAAAATAAAATGATTTGTCAATATCCTCATAACCACACAGTCATTACTCCACACTTTAAAGGAAGTAGTTGAGAATATTTGATGCTTGAAAAATGATTTTCTAAAGTACTCCTGCTTCAGAAACATTCCCATAGATTTTCCATTGTTTTCATTCAACAATATTATTTCAGCCCACTGAGCACTCGTATTGTCCTGCTAATTCCCCCTGTACTCTATTCTCCCCCAGAATGTACTACTCAACTTCTCACTGGGACAATTTACTGCAGCCAATTAACTTGTCTTTGGGATGCTTGAGGAAACCAGAGCATCCGGGGAAACTTGCATGGTGATAGGAAAAATGTGTGAACTCCACACAGACAGCATTAGAGATCAGGATTAAACCGGGGTCACTAGAGCTGTGGGACACAGCCTCTACCTAAGCTGTGCCACTGTGCCCTCGGTGAAGCCGACTGCTCAGTTCAAACTGATACTTATGAAAGATGTACCGGAGAAAATGTTGTTTCTTATTAAAGTCCGTAAATCAAGGATGGGGGTGATCAAATAGTTTGAAAAGTTTTCAGTTGATTGAAGGTAGCTAGCATGGACTGTAAACTTAACTCATGTTTGACAAATTTGGTTTTTATTTTGAAAGATGTGTACACTGTAGGTACCAAAGGAATGTTTAAGGAGGTATTTCCATGCACTTTTCTGAAGATGTTCAAAAATCATTCTTCATTCTTTTAATTTTTTATGATCATTAGATAAAGCAGAAATTTGGCATTAAAGTCAAATGATTATATTCATGGGACTTGCTATGCCAGATTAGGAGTAATGGGCTGAACCTCAAATTTTCAGCATATGATGAGTAGTGCACCACAAGGATCTGTGTTGGGGTCTCAACTATTCATTATATTTATTAACATTCAGTAGCAAAAAGGTGCCACAATTTGCCAGTGGTGCAAAGTTATCTGGTATGAGCAGTGCCAATAAAAGCCTGACATTAAAGAGAGATCCTTTTGGAGTTGGTCTTTGCTTGGGACTTTGTAGCACTCATGTTTCTTGCTATCCATTATCCTGAATGTTGCCTCATTTGTTGAAAAGAATCATCAGTGAACATCTGCACTTTTGGCCTTATGATTGAAGGAAGGTCATTGGTGAACCAACTGAAGATGGTTTAGGACATTGCCCTAAGGGTGCAGCAAAGATCAACATCCAGTGACCACAACCATCTCCCTTTATGCCAGGTAATAGTCCAGCTTTTGGAATCTTCCCTTCGAAAAGATTTCTTCTGGCTCATTGACTTCCATTTTAACAGGACTTCTTGATGTCATATTTCATAAAGAACACTGTCTTGATCACGAGAGCTGTTATTCCACGTCCTTTGTAGAATTCTTTAATCTATATTTGGTCCAAGGCTGTGATGAAGCCCGGAACTGAACTGTCCTGGTAAAACCCAAGCTCAGCATCAGTGAGTGGGTCTTATTCGTGGAGTTCAGTCAAGCATTCTACAAGGCCCGCCATGGTGAGCTGATGCAGAGGATAAAGCACATACAGTCCACAGAAATTTGGTAGGTCAGGTATAAAATTGGCTTGGCCATAGAAGACAGTGTGTAGTATTGGAGAGTGTCCCAGTGCTGTTCTGCAAGGTTCAATGCTGGGATCACTATTGCTTCAGTTACATATCAATGACATGGATGAAGACATTGTGAACTGATCGGTAAGTTCACAGGTAACACAAAAATGCGGGAGTTATGGAGTAGTGAGGAAGGTGGTCAAAGGATACAGCACAATATAGATTAGTTGGAAATATGGATGTAGAAATAGTAGACTCAGTTTAATCTGGAAAAGTGTGAGGTGTTCCACAGTGGGAGGTCAAAAGTAAGAGGAAAGTTTACAGTAAATAGCAGACCCTTGGAAATACAGATGTACAGAGCTACTTTGGGGTTCAAGCGCACAGCTCACTGAAAGTTCCATGTAAGTATATAAGGTGATTAAAAAAGTGTATGGCATACTTGTGTTTATTGGTCAGGGAACTGAGTATAAAATTTACATCAATTTAGAGTATAAAATAAGTAACAAGTTAAACTCAGAGTTTAATAATGGAGAGGTCATTTTGCAGCTGCATAAAACTGGCTAGTCCATATTTGGAGTATTGTGTGCATTTCTGGTTGCTGCATTACAGGAAAGATGTGGAGGCTCTGAAGAGGATGAAAAAGAAGTTCACTGTGATGTTGCCTGAATTAGAAAACTGGAGAATATTAATTTTAAAGAGAGATTACAGTTATAGAGTTTTACTTCACAGAAACAGACCCTTCATCGAAACTAATCCTTGCTGAACAAATAGCCTAACTGAGTAAGTCTCATTTGCCTGCATTTGGCCCAATTCTGTCAAAACATTTCCTGTCTATGTACCTGTCTAAATGTATTTTAAGAATTTTAATTGTACCTATCTCAAGAACTTTCTGTGGCAGTTCCTTCCATATACATATCCCTCCTTATGTGGAAAAAAATTGTCCCTCAGGTTCCTTTTCAATCTTCCTCTCTCACCTCAAACTAAAACTTCCAGTTCCAGATTCCCCTATGCTGGGAAATAGACTGACTATTCAGCTTATCCATGTCCCTCATGATTTTATATACTACCCATCAGAATCCTATACTCAACGACAAAAGTCAGTCTCTCCTTAAAAGTCAAGCCCTCCTGTTCCAGAAACATCCTCATAAATATCTTTGTATCCCTCTCCGCTTAATGACAGCTTTCTATACCCAGGCAAACAGAACTGCACACAATATTCCACACGTGATCTCACCAACAATTCGTGCAGCTCTAAAAATATGTTCCAACTCCCTAAACTGATAAAAGCAAGCATGCTATGTGCCTTCTTCACCAACATGTTCACCTTCAGGGAACTGTATACCTCTACCCCAGAGTCTCTCTGCTCTCTGACATTCTCTAGGGCTCTATCATTTACTGTACAAGTCCTGCCCTGGTTTAACTTTTAAATGTGCAACAAATTGCACTTGTTGAATTAAATTCCATTTACCATTCTTTGCTCATTTCCCTAGTTAATTTAGATTTTGTTTTAACCTTAGACAACCTTCTTCACTGGCCACTCTACTACCAATTCTGTTGTATGGAATTATGTATATAGAGTTATGGTGGATATGGTCAGGGTCTTTATACAAGGTGAAAATGTCAAATACCGGAAGGCATTGTTTTAAGATGTGATGGGAAAATTTGAAGGAGATTTGCAAAACAAGTTTTTTTTACCCAGAGTGATAGGTAGCTGGAATGCACTGCCAGAGGAGGTAGTGGAAGCTGATACGATAGGAAGATTTAAAAGGTATTTAGCCAGGTATGGGAAACAGGCAAGTTGTCATGGGATATAGACCATGTGCAGGTAGACGGAATTAGTTTAAATTAGCATCATGATTAGCACAGACATTGTGGTCCAAAAGGTGTATTCCTCTGCTGTGCTGTTGTATGTTCTAATTTTGACAACACTGTTGACAAAGACTCCCATTTATTTGTTAATGATTGAGAAGAGACCGATTGGTAGTAATTAGCTAGATTAGATTTGATCTGCTTTTTGTGAATTATATGTATCTAAGCATTTTTCTACATATTGTTTTCATGACAAGTATAAAAGTGCTGATAAATACACAACCAGGTGGTTGACAGAAAAACTGGGTAGTACAGTTGGGAGAGTACACTGACCTTTGCAGTGTTCTAGAGGGTTAAATTTAAAGAGAAAAATTTCCAGTGTAGGTTAATATTCCCTAGAATTCAAATTATGAATGATTGAAATTTTCAAATATTGATGAGAAAGAAGAGAACTTTTTTCTGCTTATTGGGGAATTCAGGATGGTAATTTAGAAATGAAGCTACTGGGCTAACAACAACAGTTCTGGATCGTTAGACCTTGGACATGAGTTGAAATCCCACCATGCCCAATTATATAAAAATCAGAATTTTAAAAAATACTGATGTCAGTAAATCTGAAATTACGGGAATGTTGGAAAAATCCATCTGGTTTTCTAATCAAAAGAGTCCCATCCCAATGAAGGATCTCGACCCGAAACATCACATGTTGCCTGAATTGCTGAGTTCCTCTGGTATTTTGTGTGAGTTACTCTGGTTTCTGAAGGTCTTAGAGAAAAAAATCTGCTATTTTTCTAGTCTGGTTCATTTGTAATTCCAATTTGACTCTTCTCAGTTTTTCCTTTTCATTCTCTTCTTTATATCTGCTCATCTAGGACAGTAGAGTTGCCAGGCAGGATAGTGCAATGCTCCTCTTGCTGGAAGTGGGGAGGCAGGGAGACCTCCAGTGGGAAGTGACAAGTACATCCAACTGCAGCTTCTAATAAACCATGTTAAGGAGTTGGAGCTGGAACTGGGTGAACTCTGAATCAATCGGAAGATAGATAAGACATAAAGGGTACTTACACCCAGGGTGCAGGACACAGGAAACTGGGTGACAGTTAGGAATGGGAAAGGGACTAAGGGTCAGTGCAGAGTACCCCTGTGGCCATCCCGCTCAACAACAGTATTGGGGGGGGATGACCTAACAGTGGAAAGTCACAGTGGTGGGGTCGCTGGCATTGAGTCTGCCTCTATGACTCAGAAGGGAAGGGGGAAGAAGAGGCAGACCCAATGCCAGTTGTGATAGGGAATTTGTTAGTTAGGGAATAGACAGGAAGTTCTGTAGGCGAAAAGGAGATTCCCGGATGGTATGTTGCCACCTGGTTATCAGGGTCTGGGATATCTTGGATCAAGTCCTCAACATTCTTAAGTGGGAGGGTGAACAGCCAGAGGTCGTGGTCCATGTGGGTACCAAAGACACGGGTAGGATGAGTGGTGAGATTCTGCAAAGGGAGTTCAGGAAGTTAGGTGCTAAGTTAAAGGGGAAGACCCTCAGGGTTGTGATCTCAGGATTGCTACCTGTGCTACGTACTAGTGAGGCGAGAATTAGGAAAACCAGGCAGTTTAATATGTGGCTAAGGAGTTGGTGTAGGAGGGAGCGCACAAGATTTTTCGATCATTGGGCTCTCTTGCAAGGAAGGTGGGAACTGTACAGAAGGGAGGGAGGGTTTGCACCCGAACTAGAGGGGGACTAATATCCTAGCAGGAAGGTTTGTTAATGCTACATGGTGGGGTTTAAACTAGAGTTGCAGGGGATGGGAACCAGAGTGCCAGAACAGATAGTGGAGCGGTTGTGGTGGCAGATGTTAGTAAAATTTCAGACAAAGTTAGGAATCAAAAGGTTGAGCATGGTGTGACAAAATCGAAAAAGGGTGAATACAGGACTGAAAGTGTTGTAACTGACTGCGTGCAGTATATGGAATAAGGTAGATGAACTTGCAGCACAGTTGCAGATTGGCAGGTATGATGTAGGCATTACTGAATCATGGCTGAAAGAATATAACTGGGAGTTTAATGTCCAAGGATACATATTGTATCAAAAGGATAGGCAGGAAGGCAGAGGGGCTGGCGTAGCTCTGTTGGTATAAAATTAAATCAAATCATTAGAATGAGGTGACATAGGGTTAGGTGTTAAATCATTGCGGGTAGAGCTAAGGAACTGCAAGGGTAAAAAGTCTCTGATGGGAATTGTATACAGACACCTAAACAGTGATAAGGATGAGGCCTACAAATTACAATGGGAGATTGAAAATGCATGCCAAAAAGTGGATGTTATAATAGCCATGGGGGATTTCAATATACAGGTCGATTGGGAAAATCAGGTTGGTACTGGAGGGGGGATCTCTAGAACGAGATGAGTTTTTAGAGCAGCTCATAGTTGAGCCCACTAAAAGATCAGCTATTCTGGATTTGGTGTGCTATGAAGCAGAATTAATTAGAGAGCTTAAGGTAAAAGGACCCTTAGGGGAAAGTGATCATAATATGATTGAATTAACCCTGAAATTTGAAAAGGAGAAGCTAAAGTCAGGTGTATCAGTATTACAGTGGAGTAAAGTGAATTACAGAGGCATGAGAGAGGAGTTGGCCAGAATTGATTGGAAAAGAACACTGGCAGGGATGATGGCAGAGCAGCAATGGCTGGAATTTCTGGAAGCAATTCAGAAGGCACAGGGTATGTACATCCCAAAGAGGAAGAAGTATTCTGAAAGAAAGATAACCCAACCATCACTAGCAAGACAAGAGAAGGCATATAGTAGAGCAAAATGAATGTAAGTTAGAGGCTTGGGAAGCTTTTAAAAACCAACAGAGGGCAACTAAAACATTATTAAGGAAAATATGGAATGCAAAAGTAAACTAGTCAATAATATTAAGGAGGATACCAAAAGTTTCTTCAGATACATAAAGTATAAAAGAGAGGCAAGAGTGGTTATTGGACAGCTGTAAAATGATGCTGGAGAGGTAGTAATGAGGGACAAGGAAATGGCAGATCAACTGAATAAGTATTTTGCCTCAGGATTCACTATGGAAGATGCTGGCAGTATGGTGGATGTTCCAGGTGTCAGGGAGCATGAGTTGTGTGAAATTAACCATAACTAGACAGAAGTTTCTTAGGAAACTGAAAGGTCTGAAGGTAGATAAGTCAGCTGGACCAGATGGTGTACACCCAGGGTTCTGAAAGAGGTGGCTGAAGAGATCGTGGAGGCATTAGTGATGATCTTTCAAGAATCACTAGAATCTGGAATGGTTCCAGAAGAATGGGAAATTGCAGAAGTCAGTCCACTCTTCAAGAAGGGAGAGAGGCAGGTAAGAGGAAATTGTAGTCCAGTTAGTCAGACCTCAGTCGTTGGGAAGATGTTGGAGTTGATTATTAAGGATGAGGTCTCAAGAGTTCTTGTAGGCACATGTTAAAATAGGCTGTAGTCAACATGGTTTCCTCAAGGGAAAATCTTGTCTGACAAACCTGTTGGAATTCTCTGAAGAAATAACAAGCAGGATAGACAAAGGAGAATTGGTTGATGTTGTGTACTTGGATTTACAGAAGGCATTTGACAAGGTGCCATACATGAGGCTGCTTAACAAGCTATGAGTACATGGTATTACAAGAAAGATTCTGGCATGGATAAGCAGTGTCTGATTGGCAGGAGGCAAAGACTGGGAATGAATTGAGCTTTTTCGAGTTGGTTGTCGGTGATTAGTGGTGTCCACAGTGTCTTCTTATGTTTTATGTCAATGATTTGAATGATGGAATTGATGGCTTTGTTAGCGAGGGATACAGGGAGAAGACATGAGATTGGGGCTGAGAGGAACATTTGATCAGCCATGATGAAATAGTGAAGCAGACTCAATGGGCCAAATGACCTAATTCTTCTCCTATATCTTATGGTGTTATGAAATGAGCTGTCAGTGCTGCATTGCCAACAGTACCTACTGTAGATCCATACTGATCACCCATAACCTCATTCACTGACAGCACAGATTCAAGGCAATAAATAAAATGCATACCTTGTTGCTATGTACAGTATGTATCAAAATGTGTAACATTTTTAGTGACAAAGCTGGGAACATTGGAGAATGTTTTAACATATTTTGGTAGCATTAGGGAATATGAAAAGTAAATTTTTATATTAAACTTTACATGCCAAAATACTGATGCATTTCAAATAAAGTGACTACAAAAGACGGATGGATATCATTGGAATGGCTTCCATATTAGACCATAAGACCATAAGATATAGGAACAGAATTAGGGCTTTTAGCCCATCGAATCTGTTCCTCTATTTCATCATTGCTGATCCAACTGTTCTCTCACTCCCAATATCCTGCCGTTTCCCTGTAACCCTTCAAGAATCTACCAACCCCTGCCTTAAATATACCCAAAGTCCTGGCCTCCACAGCCACCTGTGGCAAAAAAATCCACAGATTTACCACTCTCTGGCTAAAGAAATTCCTCCTCATCTCTGTTTTAAATTCACATCCCTCTATTCTGAGGCTATGTCCTCTGGTCTTCCACTCAATATTGACTATGATTTATGTTATGCCTCCACATCATATACAAACCCACAACACAAAAGCCTTTGACACCTACTCTGGCTGTTGTCTTGTATCCCAGCTGTCTTCAAACTCTGACCCTACAGGTACATCGTCCTCAGCCCAGATTGTTTTGTTGTCTGTAGGCTCAACAGTGCTGGAATCTGCTGAAAGAAAATGTAAGGACAATTAGGTTCAGGGATTTATGACTTTGTTTTTCTGAGGGAGATGGTTCTTTGCAAGTGCAGTAATCTCCACTTCCTCACTTGTGTATTCGCATTTCTTAGTGCTGCTTGCTGCACTATATTTTACAATCAAACAACATGGTGTTATACTTTTGTTGAGTAGAATACTGACACTCCTGAGCACATTTACAAGAAAATAGGAGCAGGAATAAGCTTCACGTACACTGGCCTTAACTCCTCTTCTGTGCCAGTTCTCTAACCCTCAAGTCCTTGTTCTGTCAAATATTCATCTATGTCCATCTTAAATATTCCTAATGGTCTTGCTTCTCTACCACAACCCTTGAGGTTAGAGAATTCCAGAGATTTAGTACCCTTTGAGGGAAGAAATTTCTATCCACCTCGGTTTTAAATGACCAGCCACTTGTGATTATAGATTTGTGACTCTTCCACTAATGAAAACATCTCAACATTTATCCTGTCAAGCTCCCTTATCCTATAGATTTAGATGAGGTCATAGCTGGTTCTTCTAAACTCAAAGGAACATAGACCCAAGCTGTCTAGGATCCTTTGCTAGGACAATTCTCTCATCTTAGGAATTGTGGCTCTACCAATGTCATTCCCCTAACCAATCCAAACCACTATAAATGGGTTTGTGAAAAATTACCATTGCCGATCCCAAATATCTTCAAATTGATTGGCTTGCAGGGCCATTTCAGAAGTCATTGAGGTCAGTCTTTTTGGTGTTTGAGAGGTTACATACGGTAGGCTTATTCAGAAAGTCAGAAGGCATGGGATCCAGTGAAGTTTGGCAAGGTGGATTCAGAATTGGCTTGCCTGCAGAAAGCAGAGGATCATGGTGGAGGGAGTACATTCGGATTGGAGGGTTGTGACTAGTGGTGTCCCACAAGGATCAGTTATGGGACCTCTACTTTTCATGATTTTTATTAACGACCTGGATGTGGGGGTAGAAGGGTGGGTTGGCAAGTTTGAAGACGACACAAAGGTTGGTGGTGTTGTGGATAGTGTAGAGGATTGCTGAAGATTGCAGAGAGACATTGATAGGATGCAGAAGTGGGCTGAGAAGTGGCAGATGGAGTTCAACCCAAAGAAGTGTGAGGTGGTACACTTTGGAAGGACAAACTCCAAGGCAGAGTACAAAGTAAATGGCAGGATACTTGGAAGTGTGGAGGAGCAGAGGGGTCTGGGGGTACATGCCCACAGATCCCTGAAAGATGCCTCACAGGTAGATAGGTTAGTTAAGAAAGCTTATGGAGTGTTAGCTTTCATAAGTTGAGGGATAGAGTTTAAGAGTTGCTGGGTAATGATGCAGCTCTATAAAACTCTGGTTAGGCCACACTTGGAGTACTGTGTCCAGTTCTGGTAGCCTCACTATAGGAAGGATGTGGAAGCATTGGAAAGGGTACAGAGGAGATTTACCAGGATGCTGCCTGGTTTAGAGAATATGCATTATGATCAGTTATTAAGGGAGCTAGGGCTTTACTCTCTGAAGAGGAGGATGAGAGGAGACATGATAGCGGTATACAAGATATTAAGAGGAATAGATAGAGTGGACAGCCAGCGCCTCTTCCCCAGGGCACCACTGCTCAATACAAGAGGACCTGGCTTTAAGGTAAGGGGTGTAAAGTTCAAGGGGGATATTAGAGGAAGGTCTTTTACTCAGAGAGTGGTTGCTGCATGGAATGCACTGCCTGAGTCAGTGGTGGAGGCAGATACACTAGTGAAATTTAAGAGACTACTAGACAGGTATATGGAGGAGTTCAAGGTGGGGTTATATGGGAGGCAGGGTTTAAGGGTCGGCACAACATTGTGGGCCGAAAGACTTGTACTGCGCTGTATTGTTCTGTTCTATGTTCATACAAGTTCGACTGATTAATCAGAACTGATTTCCTCCCCTTAAGGGTGTTAGTGAACTAGAAGAGAAATGACCCAGTAGTTTTGAGTCAGTTAGTATTTCATTATTAATTGAATTAAAATTTATAGTTAACAGCGGCATTTGAACTCACATCTCAGATTGTCAGTTAGGTATCTTAAACAATGATCTATCACTCTAGGCATGTGTGGCCAGTGGATAGCATATCATGTATCCTTCATAACCATATTTGTTCAGTAGTTGTAAGTAGCCACATATAACATTTGTGCACAAACTTGTTCATAATTCACACACAAGATAAATAAAATGCAGATTTATAAATATTTGTAGATGACAGCCAATTCTATTTGAGAGTAAACATAAGACATGATTGAAATAGTTTGTCGGGGCAGTATTTTCTTTTTGTTCAAATGTCTCACTCCACTTTAACAGGTTGGTAACTGTCTTGGGTTCGTTTTAAAAATAGTTCATCACCAATCTTATGTTTTGTAACTTCAAAACATAAAATTAATTCAAAGGAAGATTGGGAGTCCAGGAATACGGGTGTAACTTCGTCTTTACTTCAAGCGAGATGTGCACATAGGGTGATGACGTATGCAATAAAACCCATAATTAATTGTTTAAGTGAACAAGAACACTTAATCAACTGACATACATACAAGATTACTCAAATATTATTGAAATATTAAATACACAACAGTTAAGTTGAAGAATTAGGGCGGCACGGTAACGTAGTGGTTAGCACAACATTTTAAGGTACTAGCAATCCAGGTTCAATTCCCACTGCTGCCTGTAAGGAGTTTGTACATTCTCACCATGACCGTGTAGGTTTCCTCTGCATGCTCAGGTTTCCTTCCACATTCCAAAGATGTACTGGTTGGTAGGTTAACTGGTTATTGTAAATTGTCCTGAGATTGGGGGATTACTGGGAGCAAGGGCTCAAAGGGCCAGGAGGGCCTACCCCATGCGGTATGTCAATAAATAAATAAAAAATATCAGGTTCTCTGTGATGTCACAGTACTTGCTCTGACATCGTACCAAATTCCTCATCAGTGTAATAATACCTTGACACACACAAAATGCTGGTAGAACACAGCAGGCTAGGCAGCATCTATAGGGAGAAGCGCTGTCGACGTTTCAGGCCGAGACCCTTCGTCAGGACTAGTCTCGGGTCGAAACGTCGACAGTGCTTCTCCCTATAGATGCTGCCTGCCCTGCTGCGTTCCACCAGCATTTTGTGTGTGTTGTTGTTTGAATTTCCAGCATCTGCAGATTTCCTCGTATTTGCTCAAATAATACCTTGACTCAGGTTTTGTTTCAGTATTACAAAAAAGGACTATGCTAATTGATATTGTAGGTTGACACTGCACCCTAGAAGGTAAGAATTTAGTAAAAATGAATTAAAACAATTTAATGTTTAGCATTGGAGCATACATCACGAGCAGGGTCTCCTTAGTGGTGTACTTGGCCTACAGAACCTGTTTGAACATATTGGATATGTTCAAGGTATACAGCATAGTGTAAAAGTAAGAACAAAGTCACGGGAAGTATTAGATACGTTCAAGGATCTTCAACTGCAGCTGTATCTGGCTCAGTGTAAAGAACACTTTGTTATGCTTAAATCTCATTAATCTGGGGTAAATGTTATATTATTCTATAGGGTCTAGAAGTAGGTTACAAAGATGATTATGTACTAAACTTTTCAGACCCGCTAGGCACAAATTCATTTCTTTGTTTTGTTTATCAGAAAACAATGAATTAGAAATTTGCCTGTCCTTGAATAAATGTATTAGAACGGCCTTGTACAGGGAAGTTATGTTTACAGAGAAGAGGGGGCTGAATGTAGCGTATCTAAGTTTGCTGATGACACTAAATTGAATGGAAAAGCAAATATGAAGAGCTTGCAGAGAGATATAGATAGGTTAAGTGAGTGGGCAAGGGTCTGCCAGATGGAGTACAATGTTGGTAAATGCGAGGTCATCCACTTTGGAAGGGAAAATGGAAGATCAGAGTATTATTTAAATGGTAAAAGATTGCAGCATGCTGCTGTGCAGAGTGACTTGGGAGTGCTTGTGCATGAATCACAAAAGGCTGGTTTGCAGGTGTAGCAGGCTATCGAGGCAAATAGAACGTTGGCTTTCATTACCAGAGGGATTGAACTTAGCAGCAGAGAGGTTATGCTGCAAGTAGATAGAGTACTGGTGAGGCTGCATCTGGAGTACTGCATGCAGTTCTGGTCTCCATACTTGAGGAAGGATATACTGGATTTGGAGGCGGTGCAGAGGAGGTTCACCAGGTTGATTCCAGATATGAGGGGGTTAGACTATGAGAAGAGATTGAGTCGCCTGGGACTGTACTCGCTGGAATTCAGAAGGATGAGAGGAAATCTTATAGAAACATATAAGGGTAAGTTAGAGGTGGAAAAGCTATTCCTACTGAACTAGGGGACATAGTCTCAAGATTTGGGTGAGTAAATTTAGGACAGAGTTGAGGAGGAACTGCTTTTTCCAAAGAGTGGTGAAGCCATGGAATTCTCTGCCCAATGAAGCAGTGGAGGCTACCTCAGTAAATATATTTAAGACAAGGTTGGATAGATTTTTGCAGAGCAGGGGAATTAAGGGGTATGGGGAAAAGGCAGGTAGGTGGAGATGAGTCCATGGTCAGATCAGCCATGCTCTTATTGAAAGGCAGAGCAGGCTCAACAGGCCAGGTAGCCTGCTCCTGCTCCTTTTTCTTATGTTCCTATTTATCCCAGTGCCATTGGAAAATCTTGCTTCTCAGGCATCACTGTCTGTGTAATTTGAAAATGCATCACATTATTTTCCCAATGAATGCTTGGTAAGGGCTTGATAGAAAAATCAAACACACATCTGTGATGAACATCAGAGCTTCAGTTGTCATAGGGCAGCACCAACATGTCCTCATCACTGTTGGATGCCATATAGTGTATTAAACATATGCTGAGTATCTACCAGTGTCTCGCCAAAAGCTAATTACGTTATATCAGGTTTCACCAGCGTATTGGTGTTCTTTGAAGAAGTAAAAAGTGCTGTGGATATAGGGGAACTGGTGGAATTTCTACACTCAGATTTCCAGGAGGTATTTGATAAGGTGCTGCATCAAAGGTTATTACAGACAATAACAGTCTGTGTCAAGAGGTAACACATAAAAAATTAACTGACTAATAGGAAACTAATGGGAATAAATGGGTCTTAATATGACCCAATGGGTAGTGAGTGGCAAGCCACAGGCATTGGTACTAGGGCCTCGACCTTTTACAAGGAATTATCAATGACTTGGATGAGACAGCAAAAGTAAGGCAAGGATAAGTAAGAGTGTAAGTTGAAAAGAAACTATAAGGAGCTCAGAAGAGATAGAGGTAGATTAAGTGAGTGGTCAAAGATCTGTTCAATGGTGTATGATATGGGAAAATGTGAAATTGTTCATTTTGGCCAGAGAAATAAACAAGAAATGCACCATGTGAATGTGAGAAATAGTGGAGCTTGGAAATGTGGAGGCATCCAGCTGTGCCAGTACATGATTCATGAAAGGTTAACATGCGGGTACTGTAGTGTAAATAATTTAGAAATCTAATTGAACTTTGTTGTTTATTGCTGGGGAATTGAATTATATTGTTTTACATCAGATATATAGGGGAACGGTGAGACTACATATGGAGCAATCAGAATCAGAATTAGGTTTACTATCACCAACATGTCATGAAATTTGTTGTTTAGTGACAGCAGTACAATGCAATACATAAAAATTATAATTTTACAGCAAGGAATATAAAAATATAAATAAAGCAAAATGAGAAAACCACTGAGGTGGAGTTCAGGGACTGTTCAGAAATCTGATTGTGGAGGTGAAGAATTTGTTCCTACAACACTGATTGAGGGTCGTCAGGCTCCTGTACCTCCTCCCTGGTGACAGCAATGAGACGAGTGCACGTCGTGGATGGATGCCGTCTCATTCAGACATCACCTTTTGATGACGTCCTTGATAGTGGAGAGGCTAGTGCCCATGATGGCTGAGTTTACAGATTTTTCCAGTCCTGTGCATCAGCGCCTCCATACCAGATGTAATAATGTGCACTGCATTGGCTTCCTTATGGTAAAAAAGGTGTTAAACTGTTGGAAACTGTTCAGAGCAGGCAGAGACAAAATAGAACAGAAACTGCTAACATATTCCAAAGTCAGGCAGTATCTGTGGAGAGAGAAAAAGAGTAAGTTTTGAGTCAATTACTCTTCCTTCGTAGAGAAATACCTGAAATGTACAAATTGCTTTATGAGAAAGGTTCAGCAAGCTAAGCAGACATAGACTGGAGTTTAGAATAGCAAAAGGGTCTAAAAGGAAACATAAAAGAAACTAAGAGGTCTTGATGGGGTGAATGTAGAGTCCGTTGGAAGAACTGAGTATGCCAAGCAGCATTGGTGGGAAAAGATTGTAGGATTCCAGAATCTGCGGTCCCTTTTGTCTCTGTAAGATGAAGCTGGGATGAGTTTATTTTCTCTTGGAGGACTGTAAGTCTTTGGAACTCTCATCCTCATAAGGTGATGGAATAAGTGCCTTTAAGACCATAAGACGATAATACATCCGAGAAGAATTAGACCATTTGGTCCATTGAGTCTACTCCACCATTTCATCGTGGCTGGTCCAAATTTCCTCTCAGCCCCAATTTTCTGCCTTCTCCCTGTATCCCTTCATTCTATGTAATACTATGGGCTTGTAGCTTGTTAAGCAAACTTGTCAAAGACTTCTGAAAATCCATTCAGGAATAAGACAGACCTGGTTCCTAAATGAGAATATGGGTGAAATGTTATGTTATAGAATATGGACCAATTTGAGGTCACCTTCTTTACTGTATACAACAATAAAAGCAAAGAATTGGTCAAAGAGACGTAGTTCTACATTCTTCAATGCACTGCCTATTCAAGTGTTTCCTGACTGCCTGTTGAATATTGTGATTGTAAATGCCTGAACCATCTCCTTAGGCAGAATATTCCAGGTAACAACCACTTCTGGGTAAAAATTACTTTCTCTTCAGATCCCCTCTAAAAACTTAAACCTATGCTCTTTTGTTTTGATACCCTTTTCATAGGAACAAGATTCTGACTATCCACCCTATCTTTGTATAATTTTGTACTTCATATTCATATCATCTTTCAACCTCCTCCACTCCAGAGGTAGCAAAGACATTGGATGATCCCTTTTTGCTCTCCCGGGTCATAGTCCTCTCTGGCTTCCCTTATATGCCTCTAATAGCCCCGTCTGATTAAAGAAGTTCTGACCTCATTGGACTTTTTTCTAGTTATTTCCACAAATATTGGAGAGATATAAATTCCTTCCTATATTTCCTTCCATCTATTTAGTACCCCATGAACGATTCCAGTGGTATAATTACCACCCTTCTCTTGTTCTTTAACTCTAAGCAAATTGATTCTGTCCTTGGAAGACAAATAAAAAATAAATAAAACTCCAGATGCCAGAATCATAAACAAATACAGAACTGCTGGAAGAACTCAGCCAGTCGAGCAGCATCTATGGAGAGAGAACAGTGGAGGCAGCCCAGTACATTTCCAGAATAAATGCCCATAAATGGGATTAAAGTAGTCTGGTACAATGGTTGGCATGGACATAGTGGGCCAAAGAACCCATTTCAATGTTGAGCTGTTCTATGATTCTCTATGGCTATGAACATTATAACTAGTCACATAGGTCATTACATCTGAGTTGAGTAGTAACTGGATAATGACTGAACTGTTCCTGGTCTAGTCAACTGGGCTGCCCTTACCTTAACTAAATTCAGCCACTTATTAGGGCTTCCTTCAATTTTGTTGGTCTATACAACTACCCTCTTGCACCAGGACTTTATTAATGTATGAAAGGGTATGTTCAAAAGTGAATCTGTACCACGTTAGCACACTGGGGCTGCGATTGCTCTTGGGCAGTCATACTGTAGAAGCCAATGAGAAAGTGAGCAGATGTACAGCTATTATTGCACGTGACTTTCACTCCTCGCTATAAGCAATCTTATTTATAATACATTTGCTGATGGTTTAGTAGTACAGCTGCTTATGAAATAAATATAGTCAGATATAATTGGTGAAGAAAAATACTTTTAAATAAATGGATCTGTTCTTCAAAAGTAAAAGAAGTGATAAATTGTATTGGTCACAGCACTCTATACTTCTCCCTCAATTATTGTGAGTACACTTCAATCAAACCCTGAGACAAACAGCAAAAGCATGCCCAGACTCCATTTGAACCAGTTTAAGATAGTGAAAGAGAGTAAATCATCCACATTCCAAACTTTCCTTAATCCTTCCAAACAAACATATATTGAGAGCAATGACTTTCACAATAGCAAATGTCCTTTATCATTGAAATTGGCTCTTAATGTTAACCAATCCATAATGTATTGAACTGTTTTAGGATGGTGTCAGCAGTGAAAAGGGTGAGGAAGAGATCAGGAAGGGTGGTGACACTTAACAACAAAATAAGGCAGACAGTGCCTCCATCCAACACAGCAGGCAATCAGGTAGAATATTTGGAGAATAGATAAGTCATGCATAGGGTCGCAGATTTGTAGAGTGTTGCAGGCCCTTTGGCCACTATGTCCATGCTACCCATTATACCTACCTACACTAATCCCATTCATCTGCTTCAAATCCCTGTCTAGATACTTCAGAATCAGGTTTATTATTACAGTTCTATAGTATGTGAAATTTGTTGTTTTGTGGCAGCAGTATAGAGCAAACATAAAACTACTATAAACTACACGACAAACAAATAGATCAAAAATAATGAGGTAATATTCATGGACCATTCAGAAATCGGATGATGGAGGGCAAAAAAACTATCCATGAATGAGTGTGGGTCTTCAGGCTCCTGTACATTCTCCCTGACAGTAGTGATGAGAAGAGAGCATGTCCCAGATGATGAAGGTCCTTAATGATGGATACTGCCTTCTTGAGGCACTGCCCCTTACAGAATTCCTCAGTGGTGGGGAGCATTGTGTTGTGATGGAGTTGGCTGAGTTTACAACCCTTTGCTGTTTGTTTCAATCTTGTGCATTGAGCCTCCATTCCAGGTGATGACGCAGCCAGTCAGAATGCTCTCCACGTGAGATATATAAAGATTTGTTAGACTCTTTGGTGACATGCCAAATCTCCACAAGCTCCTAATGGAGTATAGCTGGTATGTTTTTATCGTGATGGCTTCATAATGATGAGCCCAGGACAGATCCTCTGAGATGTTACCACTCAGGAACTTGAAACTGCTCACCCTTTCCACCACTGACCCCTCAATGAGACAGATTAGGATATTGAGATTGGTTTTATGTACGAGAAGTCACTTCTCACAAATTTGACTGTGTTTTTTGAAGAGGCGACAATAAGAAATAGTGAGGGCCAGCTTGTTTCTATGGACTTTAGCAAGGCCATTAATGAGGTTCCACATGGTAGATTGGTTCAGAAAGTTAGATCTTGTGGACAACCAGAGTGAGAGAGTCAATTGGATACAAATTTGGCTTGGTAGTTGGAAGCAGAAGATGATAGTGAAATTGAGATCTGTGACTAGCGGGGATTAGTGCTGGGTCTTCTGTTGTCTGTCATATATTGTATACAGTTGAAGTCTGAAGTTTACATACACCTTAGCCAAATACATTTAAAGTCAGTTTTTCCACAATTGCTGACATTTAATCCTAGAAAACATTCTCTGTCTTAGATCAGTTAGGATCACTATTTTAAGAATGTGAAATGTCAGAATAATAGTAGAGAGAATGATTTATTTCAGCTTTTATTTCCTTCATCACATTCCCACTGGGTTAGAAGTTTAAATACACTTTGTTAATATTTGGTAGTATTGCCTTTAAATTGTTTAATTTGGGTCAAATGTTTTGGGTAGCCTTCCACAGGCTTCTCACAATAAATTGCTAGAATTTTGTTCCATTCCTCCAGACAGAACTGGTGTAACTGAGTCAGGTTTGTAGGCCTCCTTGCTTGCACATGCTTTTTCAGTTCTGCCTACAAATATTCTATCGGATTGAGGTCAGGGCTTTGTGATGGCCACTCCAATACCTTGACTTTGTTGTCCTTAAGCAATTTTGCCATAACTTTGGAGGTATGCTTGGCGTCATTGTCCATTTGGAAGGCCCATTTGCGACCCAGCTTTAACTTCCTGGCTGATGTCTTGAGATGTTGCTTCAATATATCCACATAATTTTCCTTCCTCATGATGCCATCTATTCCTCATGCTGCACCAGTCCCTCCTGCAGCAAAGCACCCCCCACAACATGATGCTGCCACCCCCATGTTTCACAGTTGAAATGGTGTTCTTTGGCTTGCAAGCTTCACCCTTTTTCCTCTAAACATAACGATGGTCATTATGGCAAAACAGTTCAATTTTTGTTTCATTAGACCAGAGGACATTTCTCCAAAAAGTAAGGTCTTTGTCCCCAATGTGCACTTGCAAACTGTAGTCTGGCTTTTTTATGGCGGTTTTCGAGCAGTGGCTTCTTCCTTGCTGAGCAGCCTTTCAGTTTATGTCGATATAGGACTCGTTTTACTGTGGATATAGATACTTGTCTACCTGTTTCCTCCAGCATCTTCACAGGGTCTTTTGCTGTTGTTCTGGGATTGTTTTGCACTTTTTATGCCAAAGTACGTTCATCTCTAGGAGACAGAATGCGTCTCCTTCCTGAGCGGTATGGTGGCTGTGTGGTCCCATGGTGTTTATACTTGCATACTATTGTTTGTACAGATGAATGTGGTACCTTCAGGCATTTGGAAATTGCTCCCAAGGAAGAACCAGACTTGTGGAGGTCCACGGTTTTTTTTTCCTGAGGTCTTGGCTAATTTCTTTTGATTTTGTTTGTAAATGTCTGACCCACTGGAATTGTGATATAGTCAATTAAAAGTGAAATAATCTGTCTGTAAACAATTGTTGGAAAAATTACTCGTGTCATGCACAAAGTAGATGTCCTCAACGTCTTGCCAAAACTATAGTTTGCTAATATGAAATCTGTGGAGAAGTTAAACAATAAGTTTTAATTACTTTAACCTAAGTGTATGTAAACTTCTGACTTCAACTGTAATAAGAAGATATGGGTGGTGTGATTAGTAAGCATACAAAGGATGCCAAAATTGGTGGTGTAATAGTCAGTGAAGAAGGTTGTCTTAGGTTACACCAAATTATTATCAACTGAAGAAGTGTGTAAAGGAAGAGCTGATGGAATTTAACTCAGAAAAGTGCAAAGTGAATGGCAGGTCCAGGAGAATGTTGTTAAATAGAGACCTGGGGATACTGTGATGGATACTCACTATCCAGGGCCACAGGGCCTTTCTTTTTTGCCAAGCTCAGCTTTCTAACATAGTAGCTGAAACTTCTAGAGATCAAAGGGTTGTTTTGAGTAAGCTAAACTTCCAACCAATATTTTTTGTTTAGCTTCTTTTCATAAGTGGGTGCTTGTCTTCAGTTCTTAATGAAAATAGCAAGCAATAATCAATAAGAAGTTAAAAGGACAGCTTTGTAAACAAAGTTACTGTTTATAGAACACAGGATTCTGATTCACAGCCCCTTGGCTGATTTCTCAAGAATTGTAGTGTAAGACAATCAGGTTATTTAATAAGGCTTGTTTTAAACCAGACAATGTGGCTAGGTCATTTCATTCAAAGAAGCTTGCAGATCAGATTGATACTATCACGAAGCATATCAAATAGCTGAAGGTTTGCATGCTCAGAGAGTCACCCTCACAGCATTAACTTGTGAATCTGGGAATTCTGTCTCCAGAAGCTTCTAGATTGTTTGTGTAAAAAGGTATCTGAAAAAAAATTATATACTGTATATATATGAAGTCACACAAATGGCATTAAAACAGTATAAATGTAGAGAACAGCAGGATTATTAGGAATGGTAAGGATCATCAAGAAGAATGTCAGAAACATGGGGTGAACTAGAATTCATTTCTCTGCCTTTGATACCTGTGATGGAAGATTTGTTCTTTTGTGACTCATTGGTATGTCTTTTTAGTTACAGTATAATTTCTCCTTAGTGAAGGTACCCATGGCTATCTATAGAGGTGTCCCCCGTTTTTCAAACGTTCGCTCTACGTCACCTCACTGTTACGAAAGACCTACATTAGTTACCTGTTTTCGCTAACAGAAGGTGTTTTCACTGTTACGAAAAAAGGCAGCACGCGCCGAGCAGCCAAGCTCCTCCCCCGGAACTGCATTCTAGCCGGCATTGCGTAAACACGTTCCTGTAAGCATCTGTGCTTTATCACGATTTATTTTGTGCATCTGTTAGCAAGATGAGTTCTAAGGTATCAGAAAAGCCTAAAAGAGCGTGTAAGAGTGTTACACTTAGCATAAAACTAGACATAATTAAGCGTTTCGATCGTGGTGAACAAAGTAAGGATATAGTGAGCTTGGCTAAGGGTTTGTGGAAGTTGACGAAGATGATGTTGAAGAGGTTTGGGCATCCCATGACCAAGAACTGAGAGATGAAGAGATGATAAAGAGGAAAGGATAACAATTGAAGCTGAACACAGTAGCTAATGGCCTGAAAGTGAAGTCATCCAGGAACTGAACGTGAAGCAATTGCGTGAGATTTTCACTGCGATTGACAACGCTACAATGATTGCAGAAAAGTATGACTTTAATTTTGAAAGGGTACGTAGGTTTAGGGTATATTTGCAGGATGGTTTGAATGCTTACAAAGAACTGTATGATAGAAAAATGAACGAGGCTAAGCAGTCAAGCATACTGTTGTTTTTCAAGCCTTCCACATCAGCCACAGCAGACGATGAAACACGACCTTCGGCATCGAGGCAGGCAGACATAGAAGAAGATGACCTGCCTGCCCTGATGGAAACAGATGACGATGAGATGACACCCCAGTCTCCTCTACCTCCCACCACCCCAACCTCCGACCACTCAGCATAACACACCATCATCAGTGTCCTCACTGTCTTCCCGATTCCAGTAAGTGAAACTACACTATACATACATTATTTCTACTTTATATAGGCTGTGTATTTTTATGTGTTACTTGGTAGCTTCATAGCTTAAAGGTTACTGGAAAGTGTGTTTCTGCCAAGTGTGCTTGCGCCGTGTGTTTCTGCCGGGAGCGCTTACGCCGTGTGTTCTTGCCGCGAGTGCTGTCGAGAGCGCTTGCGTGAGATTTTCACTGCGGTGGACAGTGCTGCAATAATTGCAGAAAAGTATTCCTACATTATATAGGCTGTGTATTTATCAGATCATTCCTACTTTTACTATATGTTACTGTTATTTTAGGTTTTATGTATTATTTGGCATGATTTGGTAGGGTATTTTTTGGGTCTGTGAACGCTCACAAATTTTTCCCATATAAATAAATGGCAATTGCTTCTTCATTTTACGACATTCTGGCTTACAAACCATTTCATAGGAACACTCTACCTTCAAATAGCGGGGGAAACCTGTATCAGATGGATAAACCTGTATCAAACCTTAAGAGCAAACACAAGGAAGTCTGCAGATGCTGGAAATTCAAACAACACACACAAAATGCTGGTGGAACACAGCAGGCCAGGCAGCATCTATAAGGAGGAGCACTGTCGATGTTTCGGGCCAAGACCCTTAAGATCTTTGTTTGAGTGTTGAACCTCATGGTTAGCAAACCCAATACTATCACAGTTGGTTCCCAATGTGGTCACATTATACCAAAAATATTATTTAAAAAAAATTATCATCTAGCAGTAATCCAATTCAAAGCGTGCTCGGCAAGTGCTACGGCATCTCACCTAGTCCCATATAATCGTCGACATCCTGGATCCAGTGGTTCCACAGGTAAATGTTAGTCGATATTATAAAGGAGTAAGTAATATAGCAGAAATATGGGATAACACCCTGACTACTCCTCATATTAAACATGATGGATATGTTATTCTTCTTCAATAATGAAGGGATAGAACATTGAGTAGACAGACCAAACCCACTGTACGATCTGCTGGACTCAGACTAGCACAATTTGTATCAGATCCCAATGATGTAGCAATAATTTGTGCCTGGAAACAACAAGTTGTCCCCTTTTTAACTAGAAACCAAGCACCCGCATGGGGACCACATGCTTATGTGATAGAACCTGGTGACCCATATCTTAATCTCGATGCATGGGGATATTGTGTATTCCTTCCAGGCACACATGAAGTAATTCACAAACAGGAAACCTTGGAGTTACTAATGAAGTTTGGAGGACCGATGCTTGGGAACATGCACTAGAATGATTGACTATTGCCAATAAAAGAAGAATACAAGGACAGGTGCCTGTACAGAGAACTACTGCGGCTTCCCCAATACAAACTTACCTTCAAGGTTTTAGACCTCTGACTATTCAGAATTTGCAGGCTGTATGTGCCAGATGATGCTGAAGGAATTCTGTACTAGCTACTTCCGAATGCTGGGAGGTTACAGGCCTTCTGGGCCAGCCACACTCCCCAACATATTCAACAATTATTATTAATGTTAGTTCCCATAGCCTTTATACCACCTCCACGTGAGTGTGGAAACCAATAGCAGATATATGTGTGGATTTATAAACAAATAAATGGTGGAGATGTCTGCGGAGGATTTAGGACTGTAGTGAGTAAAATAGTCAAAGCCAGGGCTTTCTAACAGCTTATAACATTGGAGAACAAATAGCAAAGGCAGACTGGGACCTAGTTTATTCTATAAAGTTACCCCTTTATCCTCATGAAAACCCCCTCACCATGTGTGGAATTTGGAATGTCCTTAATCAACACCTGAGACATGAATGACTTCAAGTTTTGAAGAGATCTGCACTCCTCATGGTGTTAGCAGATTACCGCTCGTTCACACACAAGGGCAATAAAGTGCAGGCACAGGATCCTGCCCTTTTCCCTCTAAAGGGAGTGTAGGGTCAGTAACAAAATCATCAAACTAACCTCATTCCTTGGGTCCATTGCATTCACAACATTCTTCTACACTGGCCCCTCAGCATGTAGAGACAAAATCATCAAACCAAACAAGTTCCCTGGAGACCACTTGCCTCAAGTTGAGGTATTCATCCACAATCTAGATGACTAAACACCAGGTACAGTCTTTTATTTGCGGAAGCAAGTTTTAGACCAAGATGCTCCTTCTGAGACAGAGGGAACATTCAGAGGCCCCGTCAATATGATGGAGAAGAGAATGGAACTGAGCACATGCTATGAGGGCTACCTCCTATACCCTCTAAATATACAAAGGGATAGGGCCCACCCCAACTGTCCACTCCCTCCCCTGCAGCTCGGGAAAAACAAAATGTAAAGAAGGGGCGGGCCAATGTAAGTGTAATGAAAACTGCACAGGAGAATTTCAGCAACAACTCTAATCAAAATGCTCCACCTGACCAATAGATACAGACATACCTAGTCCTGCCTTTCCATATGTCAAAGCTTGTATTTTTGGCAAAATATAACCCCTCCTTTTTAATACAGTTGCAGACATTTCAATGCTAAATTCTGATATTATTCAAGGTGATGAACTAAGGGTGCTGAATGGGAAAATTAAAATTGTAGGCATACATGGAAATGAGGTAGTGTGTCCAATGTAATAGATCCCATACAGATATATGGAATTAAACAAACAACAGAATTATCTGTAAAGTGTTTACACCAGTTTGCCCCAGACCGTACTAAACCAACACATCTGATAGGGACAGTGGATGCTTCCTATTGGATTCGAACTACAATCAAACCAACAACTGATGCAATTCCATCGGATGAATGAGTCATACATATTCAGAAACTGCTAAACTGTCATCAGCATAAAACAATCAGAGCAAAATTGAAACGTGTAAAGGGGTTCTTACGTTACTGTGTATGTTAATCAAAATGGCTTCTTTGTTTGTTAAAAGTAAAAATGCTTCTTTGTTATGCTAACTGGAGAGAGAGTGCTTTCTCTCGCAGCTTGTTTGGGTTATGATAACCGATAATGGGAGTTGTATGCATTTGTTAACCAACTGGGATAGATGTTATTCTCTCTGGTGGGTCTGTGAGCTGTGGTGTCTTGGGTTTTTGGGGAGTGGGAGAGGAGATTGCGAGGAAGGAGGACGGGGCTGGAGGCACTGCTGGTCGATCACTGAGGGTGGTCCCAGGCGCGCGGGTCATGGAGGTCGGAGAAGATTGAATAGTGGACTGAAGACTTCGATGGTTGAGCTCCAACGATTGTGCACTAATGGACTGAACCCTGATAAGTTCTGGCGCCTTTTCTTTCCTTTCTTTTCTTTCATATATATTGTATTGCTATTAATCACTTAGTTCTAGCAAGGTTTATAAAGTGTATTCTGTAAACGTACATGGTGTGTGATTTGATATTGTGTGTGCGAGTTTGTATTAGTGTGCATTTCACAGCATCCATGTATACAGGAGACGTGGTTTGGAGGGTGGATGAATTTTCCCCTAGACGTACACCAGCCGATCACGTAAGTGTTAAATTTGTGGGGGCTCGTCCGGGATCGAATTTTCAGAAAGTTATGTAAATCGCGCACATTCAGTAGTGTGGAGATGGATCGAGATAAGATTGTAAACTGGTGTGAGTTAAAGGACGTACCAGTGAGTTATGCGTGTGTGTTAAGTGGGATGGTATTCCGCATTTCGGAAGGTGCGTTAGTGTGGGGGTTGAGTTTGGTCAAAGGTATGGAGCAGATAGAACTGGTGGCTAGTAGGTGCGGTAAAGAGGTGGAGGCTAGCTGGGTGTTGGTTCATATGAGTGCTGATGTCATGACGTTGGAACTTCCAGTGACGGTCAGCGTCCCGGGGGAGGTGGCGCCGTGGGGCCCTCACACCCTCCTGGAGGACGAAGGTGAGGAGACACCAGAGGAGGAGCTAGAGGTGACCCCAGGGGAGGTGCCAGTAACCAGTAAGGGGGGGTTGGAGTGGGAAGTCTTGGCCAGGCCCCACCCCCCCACCCCCCCAGCTAGAGGGGAAGCATCCGAGCTGGCAGCCACCCTTAACTCCCTGGTGGGGGTGGCTGAGAGGCCACGGCTGAAACTGGGGGTTTTCTCAGGAGCCACACCTACTGGGGACGGGAAGGTTGGCTATGAGACCTGGATCGAAAACACGCCCCTGTTGTTAGAGGAGTGGCCAGGCTGGGATGAGGAGAACAGACAGCGATTGATGGGAAGTTTGAGGGGTGCGGTGGCCAAAGTAGTCCGGGAGCTGAGAGCTGAACAGCCCTTGGCTTCATTGGAGGAGTATTTAGAAGCTTTGGAGGGAGCGTTTGGGATGTCAGGGGATCCCTGGCTGCTTTTAGCAAAGTTTCATCACATGGAGCAAGGGAGGGGGGAAAAGCTCTCAGAATATATATTTCGGCTGGAAAGAATGCTTACTGGGTTGTGATGGCAGGGGGTAGTGAAGGTGGACAAAGTGACGAGAGTGAGGATGAGTCAGATATTTAGTGGTTCCCTGGAGGAGGACGAGGTGGCGTGGAGTCTCTGACTGTCCTATAAAAAGAGCCCCCCTCCATCATTCAGACAGCTGATTAGAGAGGTGTGGGAGGAAGAGAGCGCATTGGGCCTAAAAAGGGGCTCGGGCCACTGGGAGCGATCCTCAGCGGTGCAGAAAGTCGTAGCCGGGTTGATAACTGAGAAACCCCAGGGGTCCCATGGGAGTAGGGACCCTCCTGTTTGAGGGGATGGACAGGGAGAATACCCCCCTCAGGGGATGACCCGCGCAGTGGGCTGGGACTGGCAGGCGTCCCGGGAGAGGAGGGGCAGTGGGTAGCGTGTGTTATAATTGTGGGAAAGAGGGGCATTTCCGGCGGGAATGTGAGCAGCCAGGGGTGTGCTACAGCTGTGGGGAAGAGGGACACTTTCAGTGGGATTGTGAAAGACAAGGTGTCCCGCGGAGGGCAAGCCACCGGGCAGCTAAGAAGGGAGACGTGTCAGGAAACTTAGGAAAAACTCAGTGAGGGAACGGACTGGAGTCTCCGGAGGAACACATTCCCAGAAATCAGCCAGGGGACCACTGAAAGCCCAAGCCTTTATTCCAGCTGGGCTGGTGGGACCCCGTTCCAGTGTGTGCCTACGGATAGAGGGAGTTCATGCAAAAGCCATCCTCGATACAGGATCGCAGGTTACCTTATTGTACCGGTCGTTCTACAACAAATATCTAAAGCACTTGCCAGTAACATCATTTAATGCACTGGAGATTTGGGGTGTAAGTGAGGGTGATTATCCATATGATGGGTACCTGTTGGAATTCTCAGAGGGCGATGTGGGAGTGTTTGAAGTTCTTGAGACGTTGGTGTTGGTTTGTCCGGACCCGGTGGAAACAGGTGGCCTTGCCCTTCTGGTGGGGACTAACTCCCCTCTTGTGCGACGGCTCCTGGGAGCCTGTAAGGAGAAGGCGGGGGAGAACTTTCTGAAGACCCTCTCGGTACACCCAGTGTTTTGGGCAGTGTTCGAAGAAGGGGGTGACTCCCAAGGGCTGGATCCTGAATGCAAACGAGGTACGGTGTGGGGTACGCAGGTGAGGCCTAAAGTGATATGGCCAGGGGAGGTGGCACTAGTGATGGGGACCCCCAGATTCCCTGGAGTGCCAGCGGATGAAGCTCTGTAAGTAGACGCCCCGGAAGATCTCGAGGGGGAAACATGATTTCCAGCGGGGGTGCTGGTGAGGCGTGAAGTGCAGAGGCCAGTGGTGGTACATGCGAGGCGGATAGCCATGATTGTCAGGAACACTACGGAGAGAGAAATCACCTTTAAGAGACGGATGAGGCACATTTGTTCCCGGTGACAGTAATGCCTAGTGCACTGGTGAGGCCCATTAAGGGGGAAGGATTGGAAAACAGAGGAAAGCTGACCGCTGAGGCCTTTAACTTTGGGGACTCTCCTGTGCCGCCGGAGTGAAAACGCAGGCTGGTGGAGAAGATGTTGAAACTAGAAGATGTCGTTTCTCTTGGTGAGTTTGATGTGGGTTGCTCCAAAAGCACTCGCCATACCATCCGAGTGACTGAGGACACCCCGTTCAGAGAGAGGTCGCGGCGACTGGCCCCTGCAGATGTGGAAGACGCGCAGCAGCATTTGTACAAGTTGAAGGAAGCTGGAATCATCGCTGAGTCCCGAAGCCCCTATGCAACCCCAATAGTAGTGGCCCGGAAGAAGAACGGAAGGGTACACATATGTGTGGATTATAGGACCTTGAACCGGTGCACTGTCCCTGACCAGTATACCGTCCCGAGGGTCGAAGACACGCTGGCCTGCCTGAGTGGAGCGAAGTGGTTCAGTCTGCTGGACTTGAGGAGTGGATATTACCAGATCCCGATGTGTGAGGCCAATAAAGAGAAGACGGCCTTTATCTGTCCACTGGGATTCTTTCAGTTCAAACAAATGCCTCAAGGCATATCGGGGGCCCCATCCACCTTCCAGAGGCTCATGGAGAGGACTGTGGGGGATATGAACCTGCTCGAGGTGCTGGTGTATTTGAACGATCTGATAGTATTTGGATCTACTTTGGAGGAACATGAGGAGAGGCTGTTGAAGGTGTTAAGCTGGCTTAAGGAGGAAGGGTTGAAACTTTCCCTGGACAAATGCCAGTTCTGTAAGCCGTCGGTCGGCTATGTTGGCCACCTAATTTCGCAAGGAGTGGCTACTGATCCGGCTAAGATAGACGCAGTGATCACCTTGCCGAGACCCCAGAAGGTGAGCGCCCTACGCTTGTTTTTGGGGTTCTGTGGGTATTACCGGCGATTCGTGAAAGGATACGCTAAAATAAGTCACTGTTGACCCAGCTATTGTGTGGCTATCCACCTGTGGGGAAGAAAAGGAAGGGGGACCGGGAGCAAGCCGCAGGAGGATACTGGAACCCGACGGAACCTTTTGGATCGAGATGGGATGATCAATGTGAGGAGGCGTTCCAATCTCTGAAAAGGGCGCTGACACAGGCTCCGGTGTTGGCTTTTGCCGATCCCCAGAAGCCGTATGTGCTGCACACTGATGCCAGCCGAGAGGGTCTAGGGGCTGTCCTGTACCAGGGACAGGGCAATGCATTGAGACCGGTGGCATTTGTCAGCCGAAGTTTGTCGCCACCTGAGAGAAACTATCCCACTCACAAGTTGGAGTTCCTGGTGCTGAAATGGGCAGTGGTGGACAAGTTGAGTGACTACCTATACAGGGCCAAGTTTGAGGTGAGAACGGATAACAATCCTCTCACTCATATCCTGACTTTGGCGAAACTGGATACCAGAGGCCATCAGTGGTTGGCAGCTTTGTTGGTATATGATTTCAGCCTGAAGTACCGGCCGGGAAGCAGGAATGATGATGCAGATGCTTTGTCACTTCGAGAGCATGGGGAACCGGAGACGGACGAGGAGTGGGAGAGTATTCCTGCCCCTGGAGTGAAAACTATGTGTCAGTTTTCTATCACCGTGAAGGCCAAGGAAAAGGGGAGGCCGGAGTGAGCAGTGAACCCATTGGGGGCTTCTGATGATGCCCTGCCCCAGGTTTACTGTGACTTGACTGCACTGAAGACTAAACAGTTGCCGGAATTAAGTCCAGGGAAAGTGGCAGCTGCTCAGCGAAATGACCCGGGCATTGGCACTGTGTGGAGCGTGGTGGAGAAGGGGGATGTGGCGTAGGCAGAGAAGACAAAACACGCTTCAGTGCCTCTGTTATTGGCACTGAAAAACAGAGCCAATGTTATTTGTTAATAAAATAACAGCACCTGATAGCTCAAAATATGAGTGGACCAGACTCCTACAAGGTTTCCGGAATAGTCCACAGATATTTTTTGCAGGAGTTATTCAGACTCTGTAAGGAATACTAGGCATCTGTGGGTATTGTGGAAGACATATACTGCACAGCCAACATACTGGATGAACACAGATTCACAGATTGAGACTGTCATTAAAATGCTGAGAGTCAAGAGGCTATGCAATTAACATTAAAAAATTTTAACTCTGTCATACAGAAGTAAATTTCCTAGGCATGACAATTACCAATCAGTGTTCTACTTTAACCCCTGAATTTAGACAAAATGTCACTCAGATAGGATATCTAAAGACCCTAAAGGCTTTACAATCAACCCTAGGCCTGCTGAATTATGCTACAGCATTCATACCTTTGCTCAATTGTCAAAAACATTATATGACTGATGTGCACTAAAAAATGCAAAGCTTTTTGTTTTCATCCCAGAAGATCATGAGGCACTAGAGAAATTGCTGAATGCCGTTCAGCAAGCAATAAACCTCTGGACAAGACACCTAACAAAATCTCTTGTTCTGCGAATTCACGTTTCTTCAAACATTGCTGTAGCCATCTGCTATAATATGGGAGAAGAAACAAGACCCTGGCCTCAATACTTCTTTGTGCAATTGGATCGTTGATTGCCTCACTTGCAGACCTCAGTAAGTTTGGATTGACAGCAACATCTCCTCTACGATCTCCATCAGCACAGGTGCACCACAAGGCTATGTGCCTAGTCCCCTGCTCTCCTCGCTTTACACTTATGACTGTGTGGTTAAGCTCAGCTCCGATGCCATTTTCGAGTTTGCTGATGACATCAGAGTCATAGGCCAACTCAAAGGTGATGATGAATCAGCATAGAGATTTAAAATCTGGCTGAGTCACATAACAACAACCTCTTACTCAATGTCAGCAAGACCAAGGAACTGATCATAGACCTCAGGAAAAGGGAACCAGAGGTCCATGAGCCAGTCCTCATCGGAGGATCAGTGGAGGAAAGGGATAGCAACTTTAAATTCCTCAGTATTATTATTTTGGAGGACCTGTCTGGGCCCAGCACGTAAGTGCAATAACAAAGAAAGCATGTGAGCCTCTAAATCCTTATGAGTTTGTGGAGATTTGGCATGACATCTAAAACTTTAACAAACCTCTACTGATATGTAGTGAAGAGTATATTGCCTGGCTGCATCACAGCCTAGTATGGAAACACCCAACGTCCTTGAATGGAAAATCCTACAAAGAGTAGTAGTTACCCCAGTCCATCATGGGCAACGCCCTCCCCACCACTGAGTGAAGCACTTAGCAGGAAAGCAGCATCCATCATTAAGGACCCCCTACCATCCAAGACATGCTCTCTTCTCACTGCTGCCATCAGGAAGAAGGTACAAGAGCCTCAGGATCCACACCAGCAAGTTCAGGAACAGTTACTACCTTTGAATCATCAGACTCTTGAACCAAATGGGATAACTGCACTTAACTTCACTTGCCCCATTATTGAAATATTCCCACAACCAATGGACTCACTTTCAAAGACTCTTCATCTCATGTTCTCAATATTTATTTATTATTATTTCTTCTTTTTATACTTGCACAGTTATTGTCTTCTGGACTCCAGCTGAATGCTCAAGTTGGGCGGTCTTTCATTGATTATGTTATGCTTATTATTCTATAGATTTAGTAAGTATGCCAATAAGAAAATAAATCTCAATGTTGTATATGGTGACATATATGTTCTTCGATAAAAATTACTTTGAACTACATATCCCAGGACATACTGCAGGCCTCTTACACAGCTATGGTAATAGACGAGCCAACGAACAAGCAAAACAAGCTGATGGGATGGACCTTACTACAGTGAGGCAGACCAGGGGTTTTGGTAGTAACTAAGCAACAAATAAAAAAAAACAAGGATATTACTCCCAGGAACTGCTAAATCCAATTCCACTCGATTTCCAAAATGGTACAAATATGAATCTGATGGTGAAGGTAATGTTTGAGTATGCTACCCGAAAAAAGGATAAGAAATAAATACCTTCTGCTCACAAACAGGAAACCCACAAAGGATTCGGACACAGTCATGGTGGCAGACAAGTCATTCTTTTGAAATTAGCCCTTACACGTTGGGTGATTGTAAGCAATTTGTTGCAAATTTTAAAGAATAGCTGGCGTATAATACAAGCAGCATTCACAAGGCCACCTTCTGTAAGACAAACAAAAGCAACTACACTAATGCAGGTGTGACAAGTTGATTATATAGGCCCATTTCCAGTTTCCTAGGGCAACCCACCTTATCAGAAACTTTATAGCTATATATTCTCATGATGCACACAAAATGCTAGAGGAATTCAGCAGGTCAGCCAGCATCAATGGAAAAGAGTAAGCAGTCAATGTTCAGGCTGAGACCCTTAATCAGGATCAGGGTCCTGATGAAGGGTCTCGACTCGAAACAGCAACTGTTTACTCTTTTCCATAGATGCTGCCTGGTGTGCTGAGTTCCTCCAACATTTTGTGTGTTGCTTTGGATTTCCAGCATCTGCAGGTTTTCTTGTGGTTGTGATATTCTTGTGATATTTGATCTTTGTACCGGATAAATGTGGTTAGTCCCCACAACTTCTTGTAGTGAGGCTGCAACCGCCACAGCACTCCAAAACTCCATATTTGCTCATGACGACCAAGGAGTCTTCCTTCATTGGTAAAGACTTTCAGGGCATGTGTGAACAAACGGAAAGCAAGTGGTTATAAGCGGCACTTCATTCAGCCCACAATCAAGTGGGATGGAGAAGGAATCAGGAGATTAAGAAGGCCTGGCAAAGCTGGTGTACTCTAGAGGCCAAAAGTAGGCTAAACTAGTCCCTGAAGCATAACTCTCCATAAACAATATGCAAGTGCAAAAATAGGAGTACACAAGAATGTTACACCTTAGTTCTTAAATATATATCTAAAACTAATATCTAAATACACCCCTTTTGGGCTAACTCAGGCCAACCATCACCTGCATTTGACACAACTCTCCTCAAGGAATTGAGAGAATTTTTGGGCCTTCAAGAGGAAGTAAAAGAACCTGACAATAAAGTTTGAATATCACAAGAAGGGGACTGGGTCCAAGAAAAGAAATACCATAAAAATAATTTCAACCCTAGATTCCATCTTAAATGGAGATCTCCTTGTCTAGTTACCCAGTTTATCAACGATAGGACTGTGATAATGGAGACTTTGAGGGGAAACAAGACTGTAAGTAAAACAGCCTCCATAGGGAAGATCAAACCTGCCCCAACAGGATTTATTGCCCTCAGAAAGAATGGAACCCTTGTATTAGATCAGTACATGGGTCCACCTCAGAAACCCTACACCCCAACAGGATGGGGGGGGGGGATAAAATGTATTGAAAAGATAAAACTCATGTTTAGATCTAAAAAGAAACACAAAAATTCATGTTCACTTGAGAAAGATCACTTAGTTATATGGCCTAGGGATAGTACACCCAAAATGCATTGTTATTTTCAGATTCAGACTCCAGGGAGAAATGTTAGACTTGTTATAGTTTATTTTTAATACTTGTGCTAGAATATTGTTCAGCACTGCCTTACTTATCATCATTTTTAGGAAAGTCAAATTTACTATGGAAATTGTCTCATCTGGCTCAGACACCCCTAAGTTTAATGACTCAGGGAATATTAGATTAAGAAGACCTGCAAGCAATGATGATTCTAATTTAAATATCACAAAATGACCCAAATGGTCATATGTGAGATAATACACTGGAATACTTAATTCTTGCCTCTGGTGAAGTGATTGTTCCTGTCCACTTAATCATTCACTCTGACCGCATTGCAGGCGAAACAAACGTAGATACATGGGAAGGTAAAGAATCACTTGCAAAAATTATCAAAGGCACTCCAACAAAATAGGTAGATTTTATCCCAGATACTGAAGGTACCCCTTGCCATAGATCCCTCTGCACTTGAAGAAAAGTATAGATACTGTTATGTCATTGAATAGTACCACTCATGGTTTATATTCTAAATGAACTTAGCATTTCCAGTGAAGCCCTGGATTGGTTTTTGCATGGGAAGATGGAAAAGTGTACAGATGATGTAGTTCCCAAATAGACAACGTACATGCATGGACAAACCTTCAATTATTGTTATGTATTGAGTTGCATAGTATTATCATTCACAGGCAAAAAATAAATCGGACTTTAACCATTTCCATTATATTTTTCAAAAATATTAGAGTAAAGCTGTCTGTACAGCCATGCCTTGAATGTGGTCACTTTGATAATAACTACTGATGTGGTTCACTAGGAAAGTACAAACTTATGATGACAAGGTTCTTCAGACATACTGACATCAGAGGATCACCCACTTTTTGAGGTTTATGAAGGAAATGACTCTTGGAGTACTCTCATTAGTCTATTTCCTCTATGTTGCCTAACTCCAGACTTGCACAAGTCCAGTTATTAGGAAAGATTTGTGATAGATGCCACAAAGACTATTCTAGAAGGACTTGATATTTGTCAACAATGGCTAGAAGCAACTCGGTCCAATCTAAAGAATATTTCTCAACACTATGACAGTAAGTGAACTGACACAAACAGATAAGTGAGGAACCTCCTTTCACAAGTTTCCTTTGTGGATCCATACCAAGCCTTTGAATGGGATCACACTCCAGCTGAAACAATAGCAAAGGCATTTCCAGCTGCTGCAAATCTACCATCTGCAGCAGTGAATACAGCCTCTGGGTCAATTAGCACTATTTAAAATTGGGTTGAGGACTGTTTTTGCAGTTTTCAAATGGACAATTCCCCTAGCCATTGGAATTATTATATTTATAATGCTCCTTCTGCTGAAATGTTGAAGCCTGCAAAGACCGAAGTTTGGTGACTTCTGCCCGTTTGTATAATAGCTCCACTCTTAAGACTCTTAACTTCAAACTCCACCCACAGTACCATGGATTATCTCTCATATGTCTGCTTTGCTATCCCTACTTCATACTCGCCTTTCACCTATTCCTCTGGTTTGTCCTTGTCCCTGGAAGAATGCAGAGAAGGAACCACACTACTCATGTTATCCTTGCTCCTCTCCTTTTCCTTGTCCTGATCAATAACATTGCATACAGGTGTGCATGATTCTCACCTCATCTTCAGTGGGGGTTGGAGTGTGTCTGTCGCAACTATCTGTCTCATAACACATCCCACAGAAAGATGAGTCAACAAATGTTTTTCACTCATCTGTTTGGATATTACATACTTAACCATATAACCATATAACAATCACAGCACGGAAACAGGCCATTCCGGCCGTCCTAGTCCGTGCCGAACTCTTAATCTCACCTAGTCCCACCTACCCACACTCAGCCCATAACCCCCCACTCCTTTCCTGTCCATATACCTATCCAATTTTACCTTAAATGACACAACTGAACTGGCCTCTACTACTTCTACAGGAAGCTCATTCCACACAGCTATCACTCTCTGAGTAAAGAAATACCCCCTCGTGTTTCCCTTAAACTTTTGCCCCCTAACTCTCAAATCATGTCCTCTCGTTTGAATCTAACATGGGTAACTTTTTAACTAACTTACTATCTAACATGGGTAACTTTTTATATAATATGGCTCTTAAGACTTTAAATAATGTACTTTGTAATTACAAACGTTTGTATGTTGCTCATTGATTATACTATCATGGTTTATACCTTTGACTTTTATATTCAAACCATCTGTCTTACTATATTTTGTGTGTTATGTTATACAATGGTAAAAGGCTTACCAGGAGGTAGATGGCTACTCCTGGGGAATGCTATACTCCTGATAACCTTTTTACTTTTTCTGTTGTGACTTTTTTACTCAGAGAGTGGTGAGTGAGTGGAATGGGCTGCCAGCAATGGTGGTGGAGGCAAATACGATAGGGTATTTTAAGAGACTTTTGGATGGGTACATGGAGCTTAGAAAAATAGAGGGCTATAGGTAAGTCTAGTAATTTCTGAGGTAGGGACATGTTCGGCACAATTTTGTGGGCCGAAGAGCCTGTATTGTGCTGTAGGTTTTCTATGTTTCTTCAGAAACAGCAGCAAAATTCTAGGGCCTCCAAGGTCTACAAAATGTTACATTGTCGCAAGGTAGAACTATTTGAATATGTTTTACTTACTATTTGGGTACAGACATATATTGTTTATGCAGTAATCCTTCAATGCAATAGGCAGGATCACTAGACTTACCAGCATTGCTATTTGTGTTATACATATTTAATGCGACCAGAACGATCTGCATATTTAATTGACAGAATCCCATGGTCTCACAGAACTTACCAGGTAGCCCTTGTTTTGTTAGTTTTCTGGGAAAACACAGAGGTTGGGAAGCTGTGTCAATTCTTCTCAGTCACTTTTAATCCTTAACAAAGTAAAAGGGGAAGACCTGGACATTTATACTCAGGGTCCAGAACCACCAAAATGGGAAGGGGGGGAGGGAAAGATCCAATGGGATCCCACCACCAAGCACATCTTTCCCTCCTGCCCTCTTTCTGCTTTCCACAGGGATCGCTCCCTATGTGACTCCCTTGTCCATTCGTGCCCCCCCATCCCTTCCCACCGATCTCCCTCCCAGCACTTATCCTTGCAAGTGGAACAAGTGCTACACTTGCCCTTACACTTCCTCCCTCACCACCATTCAGGGCCCCAGACAGTCCTTCCAGGTGAGGCGACACTTCACCTGTGAGTCGGCTGGTGTGGTATACTGCGTCCAGTGCTCCCGGTGCAGCCTTTTATATATTGGTGAGACCCGACGCAGACTGGGAGACCATTTCGCCAAACACCTACGCTCTGTCCACCAGAGAAAGCAGGAACTCCCAGTGGCCACACATTTTAATTCAATGTCCCATTCCCATTCTGATATATCTATCCATGGCCTCCTCTACTGTCAAGATGAAGCCACACTCAGGTTGGAGGAACAACACCTTATATTCCGTCTGGGTAGCCTCCAACCTGATGGCATGAACATTGATTTCTCTAACTTCCGTTAATGTCTTTCCTCCCCTTCTTACCCCATCCCTGATTTATTTATTTCCCCCCTTCTCTTTTTTTTCTCTCTCTGCCCATCACTCTGCCTGTTCTCCATCTCCCTCTGGTGCTCCCCTCCCCCTTTCTTTCTCCCTAGGCCTCCCATCCCATGATCCTTTCCCTTTTCCAGCTCTGTATCCCTTTTTCCAATCACCTTTCCAACTCTTAGCTTCACCCCACCCACTCTTGTTTTCTCCTATCATTTTGGATTTCCCCCTCCCCCTCCTACTTTCAAATCTCCTACTATCTTTTCTTTCAGTTAGTCCTGACAAAGGGTCTTGGCCCGAAACGTCAACAGTGCTTCTTCCTATTGATGCTGCCTGGCCTGCTGCATTCCACCAGCATTTTCTGTGTGTTGCTTGAATTTCCAGCATCTGCAGATTTCCTCGTGTGGACTAGAATTAATTTCTCTGCCTTTGATACTTGTGATGGATGATTCGTTCATTTGCAACTCATTGGTATTTTTTCTTTACTTATAGGATTTGTAGCTGTGTTTCAGAAATCCTTTGGTTTTAGAAATGATTTCTGTAATGCCCTGGTTAAGATTTCTACTGTTATGCTGCAGATATTTCATTTTAGCAGTTTTTTGCAAAAGCAGTGTGTCTTGCTGGTAAAATGTTTCGTTTTGGCTAAAGATAAGGGGTTATGATGTTCAGCTTAGGAATGTTGTGTCAGCCAATCATGATGGTGGAATTGAGAGGGTTCTAGTGAGAGCTGGGTGAAGAGAGTTTTGTGATGGACACTGGTGGGGTTTGTGGTCTTTTTGGCGGGATCTGCGGAGAGGACAGGAGGGAAGATGGCTGAGGATGCTGTGGGAAGAGGCTTTGTGAAGACGAGTAGCTCCAAGGAGGAAGGGCCAATACTCCCAAGAGAGCACCCGTTTATTCGGAACATGGTGGTTGCTTACACATAGACTGTGGGTCCAGCTCGTGAGTAAAATGACAACTTTAAGATGAGCTTCAACTTTATGTGCACATTCGCACTAGGTTAACTGTAATGGGTCCTTTTGTATTTTTTTCTTTTCTTTTTCCTACTAACTGTTTGGTACAGCTGAAATTTGTAATTATACTTTCTTTATAATTTTATGCAGTGTATGATCTGTTACTGCCGACTGACAATTGTGTTTGGGCAGTATTTACACAGCATTTGCTGAAATTGAGGTTTCTTTAATCAGGACATCACAGCATTCCTGTTTGGTTGAACCCCAAACCACATCGACCCTAGACATACAGTACATTGTGTATGAAAGATGGCCTTCACACCACTGAGTCTCGTGGCTGTGAGCAGAGCTGGCTAATGAGCCCAATTGGCATATGGGCCCGGTGAGGGGGTTACATTTGTAATTTGAAAATCTGTTTTAGGATAGAAAATCTCTGTAAGTTTTAGATATGATTTTACAGTTTTGTCTGGATTTAAACGTGAATCACTGGAAATAAATGAACTGTGTTTAAACTACTTTGTAAGCTGGAAGTATCGCCTCCTTGATGGGGGGGGGGGGGGATCCCACTGCTCAAATAGTGGTTTAATAGCAGTTCAACTCACCATGGAGGATAAACAGGGAAGTGAACTAGTCTTTGATGAGTAGGCAGTTACAGTATAACTTCCCTTTAGTGAGGGTACCTGAGGCTAGCTATCTCGGTTAGGGCTTAAGATCTGTGCTTGAGTTTAGAATATTCCGGTTAGCAAACCCAATACCATCACAGTACAAGTATATAGTTCTATAGATGACAACACAGACAGATAGATAGGGTAGTGAAGAAGACATGTGGCATGCTTGCCTTCATTATTGAGTACAAGAGATGGAACATTATGTTACAATGGTACAAAATGTTGATTGTGCTTCATTTGGAGTATTGTGTACAATTCCAGTTGCTGAACTACACCAAGTATGTGATTATGTGAGAGAGGGCACAGCAAAGATTCATATCAATGTTGCCTGGATTGGAGGGCTTGGTTATAAGAACAGTTTGGATAGCAAGTTCTGTTTTACTTGGAGCAGAGGAGGCTAAGAAGTGACATGATAGAGTTACATAAAATTATGAGAGGCATAGTTGCCTGAGAAAGTAGTTGAGGCTGTACAATTTCAACATTTGAGAGGTACCTGGTTAGGTACATGGACATGATGGGCTTGTAGCCAAATGTAGATAACAGGGACTTGCAGAGAGGATCTGTTGTTGGCATGGACAGCTTGGGTTGTAGGGTCTGTTTCCATGCTGTATTACTCTATGAGATAGTCAGGTTCATTACAGTCCTCATTAAGTGGTCAGTGGAGGAAAGGGTGAGAAGCTACAAGCTCTTGGGCATCTACATTTCAGAGGATGTATCCTACACTGAACACATCAATGCAATCGTGAAGGCACACTGGTGGACATACTTCATTAGGAGTTTGAAAATGTTTGGTGTTTTACTAGAAACTCTTACAAATCTCTACATGTGTATGGTGGAGAGCATTCTGACTGGTTGCATCACTGTTTGGTATGGAACCTCCAGTACACAAGATCACAAGAAACTGCAGAGGGTTAAAGACTCAGCCATCTCCATCATCCTCCCCACCATCAATGACATCTCTAAACGTGGCATCTTAGCAAGGCAGCATCCATCATTTAGGACCCTCACCATTCAGGACATGCCCTGTTCTACTGACATCAGGGAGAAGTTACATGAGCCTGAAGACCCATTCTCGACAATTTAGAAACAACTTGTACCCCTCAGCCATCTGATTTCTGATGATCCATGAACACTGCCTCATCATTGCTATTTTGGTTTCATTAATATATGTTTATAATTTATATAATTTTAAGTCTTTGCACTACTGCTCCTGTAAAGAAACAAATTTCACATCATATGTCAGTGATAATGAATCTGATTCTGACTTTGTTATTGGGTCAGGATTTACCAGGAAACACAAGCAGTTTTGCATTAAACTGCTGGCATTTAATATGCAGATGCCAACAAATTCTGTAATTCTCATGCAAGAAATGAAATCCTGAACTTGATGGCTGTCATGAATGAGAAGTATCGAGCGCACTTCAGTATTAGCTGGGAGAGGGAAGCTGAAATATTGGTTAATTTATAACATTATATATTGTTGTTGTTTTAAGTATTTTAATTTAAAATGAAAACCATATTCATTTTAAGTGTTTTCATTAATTTTAACTGTTTTTGAATGTTTATAAATATCTGAGGCATTGGAAATTATACACAGTCCTGGTCAGGTTTGATAGCTGGTAAAGTTTAATAGAATAACTGTTAAGCAATCCTCACCTTTATCATAGCTAGAGCATATTCTCATAGATAGCATTACAAGCACAAAGTTCTGCTGCTGTGCAATGCCTCAACTTCTTCAATTGTGATGGCTTTGGGCAGATGGTGTCACTGGCAGATCCAGAAGTGGTAAGTTAATATTTAATTTGTATGTCAGTAACAGACTTTGTTTACTTTAATAACACTCATTTCCCAGAAGTTTCTATAGTGGAATTTTTTGAAAAGTGAAGCACTGTTTTCTATAATAATCTGGCAATTGTGAGCAGAAATGTACCTGATTAGTGAGAATAGGTTACATTGGTAATTTGGATTTGGGTCTTTGTTAGTGATTGAGGATTAGGTCCTGAATCTGAGTCATATTTGATGAAGGAAAATGATCCTTTGTCAGCTAATTGGGAATGGAGCCTCAGTAAGAGAATAGTTAGAGTTCAGAATGTCCATAGGAAATAATCTTTCAGTGCAATCTATTAATCAAATATTATTAGCAAAGCTCAAAACTTAATGGGATTACAGTCATTTATTACAAAAAATGTGATTACATTGTTGAATATCTCCCAATGAGATTTGGCTGTTGAGCTGGATTCTAAGTTCTTGCAGAGAGAAAATGTAACTCATTTCATTTTGATTTTGGCTTAAGGGGAAATTCTCTTTGAATTTAACTTGTATTCACTAAATGCGGTTAATGAGGTGGCTGATGTAATTGTCTTCAATAAAGGCATAAATCTTGTGACCATGTGACTACCAGTCTGATCATTTCTCAGTCTGTATGGCAGTGAATGCCTTCTCTCTTAGTTTTTGGTAATATAGTGATTAAATTACTGGACAAGTATCCAAAGGCTTGGACTGTTTATCTGGAAAAAATATTTTGAAATTGAAAGTGGCAGCTGAGAATGTTAAATCCATGTAGGACATATATGTCAAACTCAAGGCCCGCGGGCCAAATCCGGCCCACGGTGGAATTATCTTTGGCCCGCGAGATAATATCTAATTACTATTAAAGCTGGCCCCAGTGATCGAAGCGCCTATGGCGTATGATATGGCTAATGCTGACTTTATTCAGGTACCAGGTTTTCAGGGTTTTTAGTGTTTATTCGGCAGTCTTGCTCGGCAGTCTTCTTCATAAGAAACGGAATTTGTAAAGTGAAACACTTTGTAGTTATAGCAGAGACTGAGACACATGAGAGCAGGCTGAAAAAACGGAGGCAACGAAAGCTGCATTCGCACGCGTCCGACTGATCCGGCCTGCATGAAGCTGCATTTTGCTCAATCCGGCCCGTGACCTAAAATGAGTTTGACACCCCTGATTGTAGGAGATGTAATGAAAAGTTAATTATAATAATAATAATAGCCATGTAACTGTTGTATTTCTGCAACAGGATCCTTCAGGAAAAGAAACTATCTGCGTTTGTCCTTCATGTCATAAATGTGACACAAGAAACAAATACATTTACCGGTAGTTACCTCAAGTCATTCAGTTGAAGACAATTAGATATACACTACAAAATCTGACCATTGACAATTGCATTCCATGAACATAAATAAAAAAGTACTTGAAATTGTCAGTCAAGTTTGATTGTGTTGCAAGTGGGACGATCGTTATGATCTGTTTCCAGAATCAGCAAGAGCCACAGTTGACACAGGTAAATCTTCAAAGAATCGTAACATTGAACATGCAATGATTGAAACTATCCTTGTAATGTCCAACAATTTCAAGTGTGCTTGATTGCAGTTATAAACTAACCAAAAGATTTATATTTAAAGAGCCAGAGCCTTCATATCATGATCAGGTTAAGTGCTAATAGAGTGAATGATCTCAATTTTCTTATACTATTACAGAAGCTAATCTCTCAACTCACAAATTCCTCAGCAAGTGAAGCAGTCTATGCCTAACTGGACAAAATTCAGGCCTGGGATGAAACAGGATCAGAATTAGATTTATTATCACAGATGCATGTTGTGAGATTTGTAGAGCACATTCAGTCTGAAATGCCTATCTCCAACTCCCAATTGTACGCTATTTCAATTCCTATTCCATTTTCACACTGATCCATCTATCCCCAGCCTTCTTCACTGCCAGGTGAGGCAAAACACAAAGTAGAAAAACAACACTTTATACTATGCCTGATTGGTCTACAACCCAATGGTATACACTGTAGGCTTTCCAATTTTAGTTAACTTCCCCCTGGTGCTTCATTCCCCTTCCCTTTCCCTACTTCCCTCCTCCTGATCCTTCCATTTTTGTCACCTTTCCCTCAAACATGCAGCCTTCCTCCTCCTGACCCCCACACCCAGCCACATCATCTTCTTTATTTCCCATTCCTCCTGGCCCATCCACCCACTACATACTACACACACAGTTCACCCACAAGTTTCCCGCTCCCTTCCCTATCTTGTCCTGGTCCCATCTGAGATTCATTTTCCCCTAATTGTTCTCATTATCACATTTTTACCTGTCATATTCTAGCACTTTGTGATCCTGCTTATCTCCATCCATCAGTTGTCTCCAAGCTTCATACTCCTTGTCCCCAGCCTTGCCTTATCTGCCTCTCATTTTCTTTCCCCTCTCTCTCTCTCTCTCTCTCTTAGTTCACTGTCTCCAACGCTACCTTTGATCCTCTACCCCACCTGATGCAACTTGTCATCTTACACCCTTCCTCAGTTCACCTCAGACTCCCCTTCTCCTGTTTATACTGGCCATCTCATCTTTCAACTCTTTGTCCTGATGTAGGGTTGTGACTTGAAGCATTGGCATTTCTTTTCCCTCAAGATGCTGCTCAACTTACTGAGTTCCATTACCTTAAGGAAAGGTGGGACAAACATGGAAATTTTTTTTCCAGAGTTTCAGAGGCTGAGGAATCACCTTATAGAAGTAAATAAAACTATAAGAGGCATAGAGAGGATAGATGGAGTCTTTTTCCTGTGGTGGAAATGTTAATTATTAGAAGGCATTGGTTTAAGGCGAGAGACAGTAACTTTAAAGGAGGGTTGTGAAACAAGTTTATTTTACAGACATAGTGGTAGGTACTTGGAATGCAATGTCAGGGGAGCTCGTAGCAGTAAATGCAATTGCAATGTTTAAAAGGCATTTAGACAGATACATGAACAAGCAGAGAATGGAAGGATATGTTCATGTGTTGGCAAAAAGGATTAGTCACATTGGTCGGTGCAGACTTGGTGGGCCAAAAATCCTGTTCCTGTGCTGCTCTTTTCTATGTCCTATGTTCCATGCACACTAATTCTATTTCCTAGCACTTGCTCCATAGCCTTCTATGCCTTGGCAATTCATGCTTGTTTAGACACTTTTAAAATGTTGTGTCTAGTTCTAGATTCTCCACATCGAGAACCATCCGAGAAACACAAGAGATTCTGCAGGTGCAGGTAATACTGAGCAACACACAAAATGCTGTGGAGGGTCAAGCCCAACATGTCAACTATTTATTTTCTTTCATAGATATCTTCTGACCTGCTGAGTTCCTCCAGCATTTTGTGTGTTGCTCAGGAAGCATCTTCTCCATGTTTACCCTGTCAATGCTCCAGTTTCATTCCTCTCTCACTCTTCTGAACTCCAGCAGATACAAGCCCAGCCTATTCAGACTTCCTTTATACAACAAGCTGACCATTCTCATTTATTTTCTCTGACTACTTCAAACACATTAATGTCCTTTCATAATTAAGCAGATCAATGTTGTTTGCAATACTCCAGATGTGATTTCATCAATGCTCTCTCTAATTGGCACATAAAAGACATAAGGGCATTTGATCCACTGCAATAATCAATAACATTCTGTTGGTTTTCTGTTGGCAGTACCTACACACTAGCCTTTCATGAGTCATGCACCAGGACATCTAGATCCATCAACGTCTTGAAGTTTTGAAATCTTTTTAGACAATATGTTCCTTGATAATTTCCCAGCCGAAATGGACAATTTCATATTTTCCCACATTGCACTGCATTTCCCAGATCTTTGCCTGCTCATTTAACTTATTTACTTGTAGCCTCCTTTCCATAAGGAGAAATTAACATCAGCAAATTTAGCAACCATACACTTAGTGCTTTCGTTTAATTTTATATAAACTATAAAAAGTTAAATGCCATTCCTATAATATCTGAAATAATATCTTCCAACATTCTCTCTATGACAAATGCCAAAATGATTTGATTTATTTTGCCTTTCTTTACTCTTCCTATCAAAATCCATCACTTTATACTTCTGATTAATATTTTATTCACCATACATCTGGCTAAGCCTGCTGCTGCCTTCTAATTACTTACAATGTTGAACTTTTGAATTTTCTATCATCTGGATGTTTTGAAATTAAATACTTGTATCTGTCCATTTCTCTAGTATGAATCAATAAGAGCAGTGGTCCCATATTAGATCCTCTGGGAACATTGTTGTTTACTTGGCTTCTGTCTGGGAAAAAATGTGTACCACTAAGCTCTTCTTTCCATTCTGAAGCTAATTGGTATTCACATTCCTTGAAAGCCCCATGAGATTAATTTTGCTAATAAGTATTTTCAATAGCAGTGGTTTCGTGTACACAACTTCAATCACATTATTGTCCATAACATTCTCAGTTATGTAACAAAAAACTTGATTAATTTAATAAAATTAATTATGCCTTCATATATTAGACTAAATGTTCTATACCGATACACCCCAGTTTACAACAGGGTTTTGTTATTGTGAATTGTTCTTAATCCAAAAAGTTTGGAAATCAGAAATACAGCCATAAACTGAGTTCCTACATGGCAGAAGATGCCTGCAGCAACCAATAAGTCCATCCCATGGGTCTTCCAAACGCTTGTTTATATGCAGGGGCTGAATAGAATTCCAGTATTTGTAAACTGGGGAGGCTTGTATGCAATAAATTTTGATTGGAAATAAAGGGGGGAAAAGGCAGAAAAAGAATGTGGGGGTAGGGGAAGGAGAACAAGCTACCAGGTGAAACCAGGCTGGGGACATGAGTGGATAAAGTGAGAAGCTAGGAGGTGAGAAGCCAGTTCCCTGTCCACTACCACCACCCTCCTTCCGGTGGAACAATTTGGTAATTGTGACACACAACAATTTCTGATTTGGCTCCTCCCACTTTCTCTAAACTCAGGGTGTTGCTATGGGTACCTGCAAGGGGACCAGCTATACCTACCTTTTCATTGGCTATGTGTAGCAGTCCATCTTCCAAGCCTACACTGGTAATGTTCACCAACACTTCCTGCATTACACAACAACTGTATTGGTGCTGCTTCTGGCACCCATACTATGCTTGTCAATTTTATCAACTTTGATTCCAATTTCACTCTGCCCTCAAATTTACTTGGTCACTCTTAGACAGATCCCTCCCCTTTCTCAATCTTTTTGTCTCCGTCTCTTGAGATAGACTGTCTATCTTTTATAAATCTACTGACTCTCACAGTTATCTTGACTATACTTCTTCCCAACCTGCCACTTGTAAAAATGCTATTCCCTTTTCTCTGTTCCTACATTTCTGTTGCATCTATCCTTAGGATCATTCTAGAACATCGGAGTTGTGCTCTTTCCTTCCCTCTATCGATGTTGCCTTACCCGCATCTCTGCCATTTCCCACACATCTGCCCTCGCCTCTTGATCCCGCTGCCATAGCAGGTATAGAGTTCCCCTTGTCCTCACCTACTCTGATCATTCTCCACAACTTCCACCAGTGGGATACTACCATTAAACACATCTTCACCCCCTTCCCTGACTCTCCACTTTTCACAAGGTTTGTCCTCTATGTCCACTCATCCACTCTGCTCAGTAAACATATTCCTCACCACAGATCTCCATCCTGACACTTACCCCTGCAAACAAGATAAATACTACACCTACCCATTCACCTCATCCCTCACCACCATTCAACAGTCCTACCAACTGAGGCCTGTAAATCTGTCAGGGTCATCTACTGTATCCAGTGCTCCCAGTGCAGACTTCCCTGCATCAGTGAAACACAACACAGAATGCGGACTGCTTCGTTGAGCACATTTGCTCTGTCCATCACAACATGAGAGATTTCCTGGTGATCACCCATTTAAATTCTACATCCCATTCCCATTCCCAACTATTGCCTCCACTACTGCTGTGATGAGGCTAATTTCGGGTTGGAGAAACAGCACCTCATATTCTGTCTTGGTACCCTCCAACTTGATGGCATGAACATCACTTTTTCTAACTTTCAGTAATTTTTCCACCCTTCCCCTTCTCTTTATTTCTATTCTCAATTCTGACTGCCCTCATACCCCTTCTTTTCACCTGCAAATAACCTCTCTCTAGTGCTCCACTTCCTCTCCTATCAGATTCTTTCTTCTTCAGCCATTTATTTTCTCTACCAATACAATAAAAGCTTTCACCATCTCTCCTCCCCCAACAATCCATCTTCCCCCTCACCGAGCTTCATCTATCACCTACCAGCTTATATTCCATCTCCCCCCTCCACTTTCTTATTTTGGCTTCATCTCCCTTCCTTTCTAGTCATGATGAAGATTCACAACCTGGAACTTTGACTGTTTATTCCCTTCCATAGATGTTGCCTGACTTAGGGAATCCCTTCAGCATTTTGAGTGTATTGCTCTAGATTTCCAACATCTGCAGAATCTCTTGGATTATTATTACCACATTGAAAATGAACTGATTGTCTTGTAAAGATAGATTATTCCTTTTTGTTCTTGAACATAGGCATGCCATTTGTAATCCTCCAATTAATGGACATCTGTGTTGAATCCATGGGGATTTGGAGGTTTGTAACAAGAGCCTTGGCAGTCTTCGGTTTTGCCTTCCTTTGTTATCTAGGAGTACATTCCACCTGAACTGTGTGATATTTCTACTCTAAAGAATTTCAGCCCTTTTAAGCACACTACCTTTTAATTTCATCCAAAATCCCACTTGCATGCATTACAACTTCTTTTGTTGCTACATTAGTAGAGTATGGTTGGTGTTCAGAGAGATCTGGGAATCCTCAAACAAGAATGTTAGCAAGTAGGTAAGCAAGTTAGAAGGGAAATGCAATGTTAGCCTTCAGTGTAAGTGAGAAATAAATCAAGACTAAGGAAGTCTTACTACAAAATGTACATGGCTTTAATTAGACACCTTAAGTACTACATTCAGTTTTAATCACCATATTTAAGACCATAAGACATAGGTGCAGAATTAAAAGAGCAAACACGAGGAAATCTGCAGATGCTGGAAATTCAAACAACAACACACACAAAATGCTGGTGGAACACAGCAGGCTAGGCAGCATCTATAGGGAGAAGTGCTGTCGACGTTTCGGGCCGAGACTCTTCGTCAGGAATTAAGGTGCAGAATTAAGGCCATTTGGCCCATCGAGTCTGCTCCACCATTCAATCATGACTGATCCTTTTCTGCCCTGCTCAGCCCTACTCTCGTTAACCTTTGATGCTGTGGCCAATCAAGAACCTATCAATCTCTGTCTTAAATACACCCCAACACCTGGCCTTCACAGCTGCCTGTGGTAACAAATTCCACAAACTCACCACCCTCTGGCTAATGAAATTCCTCAGCATTGCTGTTTTAAACAGGTGTCCCACTACCCTGAGGCTGTGTCCTCTCCTCCTAGGCTCCATGGCAAACAACCTTTCCACATGTACTTTGTCTGGGCCTTTCAACACTTGAAAGATTTCAATGAGATCTCCCCCATCCTTCTAAATTCCAGCAAGTACAGGCCCAGAGACATCAAACGTCCCTCATATGATAATGTTTTATTCTGGAATCATCCTTGTGAATCTCCTCTGAACCCTCTCCAATGCCAGCACATCTTTTCTAAGATGAGGAGCCCAAAACTGTTCACAATACTCAAGATGAAGCCTCGCAAATGCCTTATAAAGCCTCAGTACCACATTCCTGTCTTTATATTCTAGACCTCTTGAAATGAATGCTAACATTTGATTTGCCTTCCTTATCACTGACTCTATCTGCAAGTTAACCTTTAGGGTGTTGTCCACAAGGTCTCCTAAGTCCCTTTGCATCTCAGATTTTTGGATTTTTTCCCATTTAGAAAATAGTCTGCACATTTATTTCATCCACCAAAGTGCATGACCATGCATTTTCCAACTATATTTTCATTTGGCACTTCCTTGCCCATTTTCCTAATCTGTCCAAGTCCTTCTGCAGCCTTCCTGTTTCCCCAACATGACCTGCCCCTCCATCAATCTTCATATCATCTGCAAACTTGGCAACAGAGCCATCTATCCATCATCTAAATCATTTATATATAACATAAAAAGAAGTGTCCTAACACTGACCCCTGCGGAGCACCACTAGTCATTGGCAGCCAACCAGAAAATGATCTTTTTATTCCCATTCACTGCCTCCTACCAATCAGACAATGCTCCAACCATGCCAGTAACTTCCCTGTAAAACAATGGTCTCTTAACTTGGTAAGCAGCCTCATTTTTGGCACCTTGTCAAAGGCCTTCTGAAAATCCAAATACACAACCCCCTGCATCCCCTTTATCTATCCTACTTTTAACCAACTCAAAGAGCGAAGGGTTTAGATGGGGTGGAGTTTGTTAGGTGTGTTCAGGAAGGTTTCTTAACACAATATGTAGATAACCCAACAAGAGGAGAGGCTGTACTTGATCTGGTATTGGGAAATGAACCTGGTCAAGTATCAGGTCTCTCAGTGGGAGAGCATTTTGAAGATAGTGATCACAATTCTATCCCCTTTACCATAGCATTGGAGAAGGATAGGAACAGACAAGTTAGGAAGCGTTTAATTGGAGTAAAGGGAAAAATGAGGCTATCAGGCAGGAGCTTGGAAGCATAAATTGGGAACAGATGTTCTCAGGGAAATGTATGGAAGAAAGGTGGCAAATGTTCCGGGAGATACTTGCGTGGAGTTCTGCATATGTACATTCAAATGAGACAGGGAAAGGATGGTAGGGTACAGGAACCGTGGTGTACAAAGGCTGTTGTAAGTCTAGTCAAGAAGAAAAGAAGAGCTTACGGAAGGTTCAAAAAACTAGGTAATGATACAGACCTAGAAGATTATAACGCTAGCAGGAAGGAGCTTAAGAAAGAAATTAGGAGAGCCAGAAGGGGCCATGAGAAGGCCTTGGCAGACAGGATTAAGGGAAACCCCAAGGCATTCTACAAGTATGTGAAGAGCAAGAGGATAAGGCGTGAGAGAATAGGACCAATCAAGTGCGACAATGGAAAAGTGTGTATGGAACCGGAGGAAATAGCGGAGGTACTTAATGAGTACCTTGCTTCAGTATTCTCTACGGAAAAGGATCTTGGCGATTGTAGGGATGACTTACACTGGACTGAAAAGCTTGCGCATGTAGGTGTTAAGAAAGAGGATGTGAAGGAGCTTTTGGAAAACATCAAGTTGAATAAATCACTGGGACCAGACAAGATGTACCCCAGGCTACTGTAGGAAGCAAGGGAGGAGATTGCTGAGCTACTGGCAATGATCTTTGCATCATCAATGGGGACAGGAGAGGTTCTGGAGGTTTGGAGGGTTTAAAAAGTTGTTCCATTATTTAAGAAAGGGAATAGAGATAGCCCAGGAAATTATAGACCAGTGAGTCTTACTTCAGTGGTCAGTAAGTTGAGGGAAAAGATCTTGAGAGGCAGGATTTATAAACATTTGGAGAGGCATAATATGATTAGGAATAGACAGCATGGCCTTGTGAAAGGTAGGTCGTGCCTTATGAGCCTGATTGAATTTCTTGAGGATGTGACTAAATACATTGATGAAGGTAGAGCAGCAGATATAGTGTATATGGATTTCAGCAAGGCATTTGATAAGGTACCCCAAGCAAGGCTTATTGAGAAACTAAGGAGGCATGGGATCCAAGGGGACATTGCTTTGTGGATCCAGAACTGGCTTGCCCACAGAAGGGCAAAGAGTGGTTGTAGATGGGTCATATTCTGCATGGAGGTCAGTGACCAGTGGTGTGCCTCAGGGATCTGTTCTGGGACCCCTACTCTTAGTGATCTTTATAAATGACCCGGATGAGGAAGTGGAGGGATGGGTTAATAAAATTGCTGATGACACAAAGCTTGGAGGTGTTGTGAATAGTGTGGAGGGCTGTCAGAGGTTACAGTGGGACATTGATAGGATGCAAAACTGGGCTGAGAAGTTGCAGATGGAGTTCAACCCAGATAAGTGTGAGGTGGTTCATTTTGGTAGGTCAAATATGATGGTAGAATATAGTATTAATGTTAAGACTCTTGGCAGTGTGGAGGATCAGAGGGATCTTGGGGTCTGAGTCCATAGGACACTCAAAGCTGCTATGCAGGTTGACTCTGTAGTTAAGAAAGCATACAGTGCATTGTCCTTCATCAATCGTGGGATTGAGTTTAGGACCTGAGAGGTAATGTTGCAGCCATATAGGACCCTGGTCAGACCCCACTTGGAGTACTGTGCTCAGTTCTGGTCGCCTCAGTATAGGAAGGATGTGGAAACCACAGAAAGGGTGCAGAGGAGATTTACAAGGATGTTGCCTGGATTGGGGAGCATGCCTTATGAGAATAGGTTGAGTGAACTCGGCCTTTTCTCCTTGGAGCGGAGAATGAGAGATGACCTGATAGAGGTGTACAAGATAATGAGAGGTATTGATTGCGTATATAGTCAGAGGCTTTTTCCCAGTGTTGAAATGGCAAGAATGAGGGGGCACAGTTTTAAGGTGCTTGGAAGCAGGTACAGAAGAGATGTCAGGGATAAGTTTTTTATGCAGAATGTGGTGTATGTGTGGGATGGGCTGCCAGTGATGGTGCTGGAGACGGATAGGATAGGGTCTTTGAAGAGACTCCTGGAAGGGTACATGGAGCTCAGAAAAATAGGTAACTCTAGGTAATTTCTAAGGTAAGGACATGTTCGGAACAGCTTTGTGGGCTGAAGGGCCTGTATTGTGCTGTAAGTTTTTTATGTTTCTATGTTTCTAATTCCAACAGCGTCATCAGGCAAAATTTTCCCTCTAGGAAACCATGCTGACTCTGTCCTATCTTGTCCTGTGTCACCCCATACTCCATAAACTCATCCTGAACAATTGACTCCAAAATCTTCCCAATCACTGAAGTAAGGTTAACTGATCTATAATTTCCTTTCTGCTGCCTCCCTCTTTTCTTAAAGAGTGGATTGGCATTGAAGAAGTACTTTTTTTCTTGATGATAAGTAAAGTTTGACTCGATTGATTATTAAAGTGAAGTAGTTATGAGAGAAGATTAAGTAGGCTGGGAGTGTATTTTCTAAATCATAAGTCTATATTCTAAATGGGGAGAGAATACAGAAATCAGAGGTGCAAAGGGACGTGGGAGTCCTCGTGCAGAATTCCTCAAAGATTAACGCAGGGTGAATTGGTAGTAAGGAAGGCAAATGCATTCATTTTGAAAAGACTAAAATATAAAAACACGGGTGTAATTTGGGGACTTTGTAATGTTTTGGTTAGAGCATACTTGGAGAATTGTGAGCAGGTTTTGGTCCCATAGCAAAGAAAGGTTGCCTTGGTCTTGAAGAGGGTTCAGAGGAGTTTCACAAGAATGATACTGAGGATGAATGGATTAATGTATGAGAATCATTTGAATGCCTTGGCCTGTAGTAACTGGATAGAAGGATGAGGGAGATCTCATTGTACCCTACCAAATATTGAAAGCCTTGGATGGAGTGGACATGGACAAAATGGGCCAAAGATCAAAGGGCACAGCCTCAGAATAAAAGGACATCCCGTTAGAACAGAAATTAGAGAAATTTCTTTAGCCAGAGGGTAATTACTCTGTGGAATTCACTACTGTGGAGGCCAAGTTATTAGATATATTTAAAGCAGAGGCTGATTGGTTCTTGATTAGTAAAGATGTAAAAGGATATGTGGAGAAGGCAGGTGAATAATGTTGAGATAGAAAAAAAAAGCCAAAATTGAATGGCAGAGCAGACTCGATGGCCCAAATGGCCTAATTCTGCCCCCATGTCAATGAGCAGTACAGCAGCGTAGCGGTTTGCGTAATGCTTTAAAAGCAACAGTGATCACCGAATGGGATTAAATTCCCACCACTGTCTGAAAGGAGCTCGTATGTTCTCCCCATGTCTGCATGGTTTTCCCCCAGGTGCTGCAGTTACCTCCCACATTTCAGAAAGATGTATAGGTGAGGCTAAGGATTAGTAAATTGTGGGCATCCTCTGTAGGTTCTGGAAGCATGGTCACTCGTGTGGGCTACACATTCCCCCTCCCAGCACATCCTTGGTCATTGATGCAAACAACACATTTTCAATGCTTCGATATATAAAACCAACTTTTTAAAAGTATTTTATCTTAACAATCTAGGAGAATATTTCTTCTGGTAGAAATTAAAATTGAGATGAGTGAATTTCTTTTCTCAGAGCAATGGGAATCTTGGGATTTTGTAATGACAAAAGTTACTAAGTACTGTATATTCAACTGAGGTATATTTTTGGACATCAAAAACTACAGAGATTAGGAAGGAATACAATATGAGACCAAAGATCTTATGACCTTACTGATGGCAAATCAGATTCAAGGTACTAACTTCCGCTACGCTATGTACTTTGTAGCAACTACTTATAATACTCAGTATAGGAGAAAGAACAATGAGAACAATAAGACAGAGACTAAAACAAGATTGGAAAGAGGAAGGTAGCAATGGAAAAGAATGGTAGAACTTTGTACCTGCCTCCGATAACAGATAAGTAATCCTCCTGAGCTACTAAGTCAATAAGACCAAGGGCACCGAGGCTAATAGGTTCAAATACTTTACCATTGGCACAGGCTCACAACACAGAAACAACGTTAATGAGCCAAGAAAACAAAACTTGCTGGTTCGTGTTTACTTATGTCAACTGGATTATTTTACCTGTGGGATTTGATCGTTTTGGTGGTCCAATCTGGCCAGGCTGAAGGACAATAGCTCCTCCTTCAGGCTGAAACTAGAAAACACATAACAGTCATTATGTAAAATCAGCAAGTGTCTCATTTGCTGAGATCTTTCAACAAGACACTAAAAATATGAATACTTATATTAGTTATTCATTTATTTTTATTCCATGCATCAGTTTCCAATATACTGCAGTGCAACCCATAATGACTCTGTTACAATATAGGCAAGCAAGCAAAATCACCACAGAATCACCTACTGACTTGTCAAATGAGGGGAGTTTAATTCCTCTCAAATCCTGGAAAAGATTGTCTTAGTCACTTCTCTGAAAGTGCTGATCTTCCCACCTCAGTGGAGAAAGATGACATAATCCATTTTGACTCGCCCTCCAGCTCCTGTTGGCGATAAACCTTCCTCCTTCCCTGAAGGTGCTGCTGATCTTCCTCCAGAGGATCTTAGTCAAGGAGATGAACCAGACTCTTCGGCCTGACTCATTCTTACTGACTGACATGCTAATGTACGCTAATCCCATTTTCCTGCATTTGGCCCATATTCCTCTGACCCTTTCCTACCCCATGTACCAGCCTAAATGGTTTTTGTAACATTGTGATTGTACCTGCCTCCTACACTTCTGACAGCTTAACCTTTATACCAACCACGCTCCATCTGAAAAACTTGCCGCTCAATCTCATAGTCATGGAAAAGTACAACACAGAAAGAAGTTGTGCCGAACCATTTAAACTGCCTACTCCCATCGAGCTGCACCAGGACCATCACTCTCCATACTCCTGCCATCCATGTACCTATCCAAACTTCTCTTATATGTTGAAATTGAGCTCACATGCACGAATTGCACTGGTGGCTTGTTCCACACTCTCACAACCCTCTGAGTGAAGAAGTTTCACCTCATGCTCCCCTTAAACTTTTCACCTTTCACCCTTAACCTATGACTGCTAACTGTAGTCTCACCTAACCTCAGTGGAAAAAGTCCGCTTGCATTTACCCTATCTATAACCCTCATAATTTTGTATACCTCTATCAAATTTCCTATCAATCTTCTGCGTTCCAAGGAATAAAGTCCTATCCTATTCAATCTTTGCTTATAGCTCAGGTCCTCGAAGCTGATGAGAAACAGTGAGGAGCCAATCATGCCAAAAAATCACAGTCAGTGGACAAGAATTAGAGACTGTCAAATGGTTCAAGTGTCTTGGCACCACTATCAATCAAGAAAGATCAAAGTCTGAAGTCCTTGCAAGGACAGTCCAAACAACAGCAATGTTGGCTGAACTAAAACCAGTCTGGAGAGACAATAACATTGATCTCAGATCCAATTTGAAACTCCTGCATGTACTCATGCTCTCCATCTTCTTGTACGCATGCAAATCATGGACACTGACAGCAGAACTGCAAAAGGTGATCCAGGCAGTAGAAATGAGATGCTTCAGAAGGCTCCTCGGCATCTCCTACACAGACCGTGTCTCAAACGATGAAGCATTAGGAACCATCACTCAGTACACGAGACACTACGAAGGTCTATTGCCCACAGTAAAGAAGAGGAAACTGAGATCATATGGCCACATAACAAGATCAAGTGGATTCTCAAACACCATTCTTCAGGGAACGGTGCAGGGGAAAAGGAAAAGTGACAGACAGAGGAAAAAATGGGCAGCCGGCATAGCAGAGTGGACCAGAGAGAGCTTTGCCACAATCTAGGCATCCACCCACAACTGAGAGATGGAGGCAACTGGTGCAGTGCTCATCTATACAGTGTCCCTACAACCTAGTCGGGTTGTGCGATCCATAACCATAACAGTAAGCTCCAGATCTGTTAACATCCTGGTTAATTTTCTCTGTACTGTTTCAACCTTATTTACATCTTTCCTGTAGGTAAGTGACAAAAACGGCACACAATACTCCAAAAGCTTTCTTTACAATCTACTTCTGATGCCACTTTCAATGAATTATGGACCTGTATTCCCAGATCCCTGTGTTCTACTGTGCTCCTCAGTTCCCTACCATTCATTGTGTAAGACCTACCCTGGTTGGTCCTACTTAAAGGGCAACACCTCATCTTGTTTGCATTAAATTCTACATGTCATTTTTCAGCACATTTTTCCAGTTGGTCCAAATCCCGCTGCAAGCTCTGATAGTCTTCCTTGCTGTCCATTACACCCCAAATCTTGGTGCCATCCACAAATTTGCTGATCCACTTAACCACATTATCATCCAGATCACTGATATTGATGACAAACAATAATGGACCCAGCACCAATTCATGCAGCACGCCATGAGTCACAGGCCTCCAGTCAGACAATCAGAGACACAACCATCTATTAGCACTTATCTATTAGAGCTTCTCCCACAAAGCCAATGTCCAATCCAATTTACTATCTCATCTTGAATGCCAAGCAACTGAACCTTCTTGAATAACCTACCATGTAGGACCTTGTCAAATGCCTTGCTAAATTTCATGTAGACAACATCTACTGCCTTGTCTTCATCAACTTTCCTGGTAATGTCCTCGAAGAACTCTATAAGATTGGTTAGATACAACCTACCACATACAAAAATGCTGACTAACCCTAATCAGTCCCTATCTATTCAAATACTCATATATCCGGTCCCTTAGAATACCTTCCAATAACTTCCCCACTACTGATGTCAGGCTCACTGGTCCAAAATTTCCTAGTTCATACCTAGAGCTTTTCTTGAACAGCAGAACAACATAAAACTATCCTCCAATCCTCTGATACTTCACCTGTCACTAAGGATGATTTAAATACAGTATCTCTACTAGGCCGTCTGCAATTTCTGCACTTTCTTCCCACAGAGTCAGAGGGAATATCTTGTCAGGCCTTGGGAATTTATCCACCCTAATTTGCCTGAAGACAGCAAATACCACCTTCTCTGTAATCTGTATAGGCTCCACGACCTCACTGTTGCCTTGCCTCAGATCTACAGATTCTGTGCCCATTTCTCAAATTCATTTCAAATCTTCCCCCATCTCTTTTCATTCCACGCATGGATTACCATTCTGATCTCCCAGAGGACCAACTTTGTCCCTTGTGATCCTTTTGCTCTTAGCATATCATAAGGATTCTCCTTCACCATGTCTGTTAGGACAAACTCATGCCTTCTTTTAAGTCTCCTGATTTCATTTGTAAGTGTTCTTTTGTACTTCTTATACTTCATAAGTACCTCATCTATTCCTAACTGCCTATACCCGTTTTGCACCTCCTTTTTTCCCTTAACCAAGGCCTCAATATCTCTTGAAAACCAAGGTTCCCTAAACCTATTATCTTTATCTTTTATTCTGACAGGCACATGGAAACTTTGTACCCTCAAAATTTCACTTTTGAAGGCCTCCCACTTACCAAGTACACATTTGACAGAAAACAGCCTGTCCCGATCCACACCTGCCAGATCTTTTCCGATACCATCAAAATTGGCCTTTCTCCAATTTAGAATCTCAACCCCCAGACAAGACGTACCTAGGATAACAAGCAACCTTCACTGCCCTAACCATCATTAAATTAATAGAGCTATGAATTTGTCCCCCTAGGTCCCACTACATTGTGGTTCCCAAAACTTTTTGGGCTACAGTCCCCTTGGCTCCCAGACCATATCCCTACTCTCCCTTTCCAGCTGTTACATTAAAACTATAAAGAATTTTGATTGATGATACGTAGTGAAGGAAAATGGGAACTGCAAATTAAAAACAGTGACAAATAATTGCAAAATTTATTCACATCTATTTAAAGCTACAAATAAAATTATTTCCTTATTTAAATACAGTAAAAACTATATTCATCAAAAATTTTGGAGCATACATTAGTAGTCCAACTATTCCCTACTTCATTGCATTTTCATCTTTCAATGATTTGGATGGATTTGGTGCAGTGATATCAGCTTCTGAACATCAGGCTGAATGTGTCTCAGAGGGAGTCTCAGATCCCCATGTTCAGTAATTTGCAGTCTGTTTCTCTGCTTTGAAAGAAGTTGTTAACTGTTCTGAAACCATGCTCCACTAAATATGATGTTGGAAAGGCAGTAAAGAACATCTAGACCTTTTTTTGACAGTTCAGGATAGAGTTCAGTGATTTTTTTTCTTGATATGATTTTTTAAACCTCGGCTTCAGCTCAAATTCATTTTGTAGCGAGATCAGTTCTCCCTCTGTCCTTCTTGTTAATTCCTCATTACAAGTGTTCAGAAATGGATTAATTACCTATTCTGGAATTTCGATAGAGGGAAAATCCTGAAATCTCTCTGACATGCCTTTATGCAGTTCACAATCATCTGGTATTCTTTCTTTCTCTTCCAACTCAGCAATCTCAGAAAATGGAAAATGTCACGCCAGCCAATGTTGCACTTAAATAGGGTCAATGTGGAGACAACTGATTTGACTTTGATAAGATTCACATATTGATATCATTAAACTTTGTGAACAATTCTGACAAACAAGCAATGTCATGCCTAATATACTTAAGTGATTACTGAATGAAGCATTTGAGTCTTCAAAAATATTTTCATAATTTCAAAAAGTGCATAAAAGCAACTCAGATTTCCTTTTCAGAGCCATCTGACTTCTGTGTGCAACAGCAAGCATGAAAATCATTATCCTCAGGAGGAAACCAGAAGTCCATGAGCCAGTCCTTATTGTAGGGTCAGAGGCAGAGAGCATCAACAACTTTAAATTCCTTGGTGTTATTATTTCTGAGGACCTGTCCTAGGCCCAAACCTTAAGTTCAATTACGGAGAAAGACCACAGTGCCTCTACTTCCTTAGGAATTTGCAAAGATTTGGCATGGCATCTAAAACTTTGACAAACTTCTATAGATGTAGAGTGGAGAGTATATTGATTGACAGCATTACAGACTGGTATAGAAACACTAATGCTCTTGAATGCAAAATGCTACAAAGAGTAGTCGATACAGCCCAGTACATCATGGGTAAAGCCCTCCTAACCATTGAGCACATCTACACGAAATGTTGTTGCAGGAAAGCAATATCCATCACCGGGAATCTCCACCACCCAGGACATGCTCTCTTCTCACTGCTGCCATTAGGAAGAAGGAACAAGAGTCTCAGGGCTCACAACACCAGGTTCAGGAACAGTTATTACCTCTCAACCATCAGGCTCTTGAACCAAAGGGGATAATTTCACTCAACCTCACTAGCCCCATTGTTGAAGTGTTCCCATAACATATAGACTTACTTTCAAGGACTCTTCATCTCATGTTCTCAAGATTTATTGCTTATTTATTTATAATTATTCTTTATTTATTTTTGTATTTGCACAGTTTGTGTTGTGCACTGGTTGAATGCCCGAGTTGGTGTGGTCTTTCACGAATTCTGTTACAGTTATTATTCAATTATAGGATTAATGAGTATGCACACAAGAAACTGAAATAAATCTCAGGGTTGCATATGCTAAAATATATATACTTTGATAATAAATTTACTTTGAACTATGAACTTTGAAAAAGCTGTTCCTGAAATTTGTATGTGCGTAACTGTGCTGCCTTTATGGCAGTTATTTAGTTTATAATATTTTCGCGTAGTAATTTGTTAGCATTTTTTAGTTAAAGTTAGGATTGTTTAAATCAATTGATTTGTCTGTAATACATCGCGGCTGCGATGACGTCACATCCGGGTTCGCCGCGTCTCGTGGGGAATTACCGGTTTGAGATTCACGCAAGGGCGGGGGTCACTCACATGTGCGACCATAACGCTGACTAGGGTCTCTCTATGCACCAAAGACACAGTGAAAGCAACGCTGTAAGTCATTAGATAATCGGTATTTTGAGTTAAAATGTTAACGCCGATTCTGTTAAAAGTAACGACGGTCGGTAAGGTTTACCTTTTCGTCAGTTAAAGAGTCGGGATAGTTTGTATTGAAGTGTGTCTAAAGCAGCCAATGGAGCAGCTAGATTCTGACTGTATGCTGCACTTTAATGTAATGTAGTTATTGTAGTTTTACCTTTGCAAGTATTCACAATGTAAATGTGATATTTAGAAGGGAACAAGCACTGTACCAATCTTGTATTGTTTTTCAACAGTTTTCACCATGCGTTAATGTGAAGAGTGAACAGTAAATGGTTAATCTTACTGCGGTCTCGTTTGCATTGATTCTGGTTTATCTCGACGTTTACCTCGGCGTTACTTCACACCCGAGCGAGAACGTTACAGTAACTATAGGCTCCTGTACCTACCTCCTTCATGATGGTAGCAATGAGAAGAGGACACGTCCTAGATGATGAGGGTCTTTAATGCTGAATGTCATTTTTTTTGAGGCATCATCTTTTGAAGTTGTCCTGGGAAGGCTTCATGATGGAGCTGGCTGAGTTTGCAACTTCCTGCAGCTTTTCCTGATCCTATGCAGTGGCCCCTCCATACCACACTTTGATGTAACCAGTTAGAATGCTCTTAATGTACATGTGTAGAAACTTGCGAGAGTCTTTGGTGACATACCGAGTTTCCTCAAACTGCAAATGAAATTTAGCCTTCTTTGTGTTTGCATCAAAATGCTGGGCGGAGGATAGATCTTCAGAAATGTTGACACCCAGGAACTTGAAAATGCTCACCCTTTCCACAGCTGATCCCTCAATAAGGACTTGTGTGCATTTCCTTGATCTCTTCCTGAAGTCCACAATCAATTCCTTGGTCTTGCTGATTTTGAGTGTGAGGTTGCAACACCACTCAACCAGCTGGTCAATCTCACACATGTATGCCTCATCACCATCTGAAATTCTGCAAACAATACTTGTGCCATCTACTAATTTATGGATGAATTTGAGCTGCGCCCAGTCACACAGTCGTGGGTATAGAGAGAGTGGAGCAATGGGCTAAGCATGCATCCTTGAGGTGCGCCAGTGTTGGTTGTCAGCAAAGAGGAAAAGTTATTTCCAGTCCGCACTGACTGTGGTCTCCCGCTGAGGAAGTAAAGGGTCCAGTTGCAGAGGCTCAATATTTGGAGCTTGTTGATTATTTCGGGGGGAATCAGTTTTCTTAGTTACTTCCTCAAAAATCTCAATCAGATTTGTGAGTCCTAATTTCCCATGCACATAGTTAAAGATTCAAAGTAAATTTACTATCAAGATACATATACGGCACCATATATTACCCTGAGGTTTATTTTCTTGCAGGCAATCACAGTAAATACAAAAGAAATAATAGAATCAATGGAAAACTACACACAATTTGTGACACAAACAAAAATGGACAAACAACCAAAGTGCAAAAGACTACAAACTGTGCAAATACAAAAAAAGAAAATTATAATAATATTATAATAATATTCTAAGGCAATTCTCTAAACTCACTATAGTTCTGTATAGCTTTAAAACCACTCTCTAATTTACTGAATCAGACATAAATGGATATCAAATCAGAAACAACAAAATGAATTATACCTTGACACACCTTCTATACGTGGATGATTTGAAATTATACGCTCTTTCATCAGTAAAGATAAAGTAATTAATTAAAATAGTAGTCCAATCACAAACAAGAGAAAAACTGCAGATGCTGGAAATCCTGGCAACACACACAAAATGCTGGAGGAACTCAGCAGGCCAGGAAGCATCTATGGAAAAGAATATACCGTAGTCAACTTTTTGGGTTGAGACCCTTCATCATGACTGGAGGAAAAGAGATGAGGAGTCAGGGTTAGAAGGTGGGGGGTAACAGTAGAACTATTTTTGAAAGATATAAACATGAACTTTGAACTAGATAAGTAGAGAACATTAAACTTAAAGAAAGATGCAATGGAGCTAATAGAGTACAAAACAGAGCAGCAGGATACAATACAACCTATGGATGAATATGAAACATATAAGTATCTGGGATATCAACAAGCAAAAAAAAATAGATCATACTGTGATAAAGGGAAAATCTTTGACAGAATTTACTTCAAGGCTTAAGAAACAGAGCTCAATAGTAAAAATATAACAAAGGCAATAAACACTTTCGCTCTACCCATATTAACGTATTCTTTTGTATAATACCTTGGTCTGAAACCGATCTGGAAAATATGAACTGAAATGGCAAATTTCAGAAAAGACTATGTACATTCGAATGCGTTTAGATGAACACTATCTAGGACAGAAGGGGGAAGAGGAATAAGACATTAAAAATTTCTACGTCAGATAAAACTTATGAAGATACGCTTTCATCAATGAAAAAAGGATTCTGCACTCCACACAAGAAATGCAATTCTGATAAAAAGTATACACTAGTAAACTTAAATGAGAGCACAAACCAGAAAAAATGAAGACATTTACACTAATGAAGGTAAAGTTAACCAATGGAAGAGCATGATCCTCCATGGAAGACATCTCAATAATCTGAGCAGACTAAATGTCGATAAGGAAGTGTCAAACACCTAGTTTAGAGTTAGAGACCTCGTCCCAGAAACCAAAGATTTCCTTATGACGATACAGGACCAGGTGGTAAACATAAAAAAATTATCAAAAATACATAGTAAAAGACCAACAAATTCGTGGCAATAAATGTAGAAGATGCCATGAGAAGCCAGAAACAATCCAACACATGACAGGATCCTGCAGGTGTTTAACCCAATCTGATTACTTACACAGGCACAATCAAATAGCAAACATTCACCAAAATCTTGCTTTAAAATACAAACTCATAAAAGGTATCATACTTTACTATAAACACAAGCCTGATCCAGTTTTAGAATCAGAGTCCCACAAATTATATTACAACAGATCTGTTATTACAGATAGGACAATCCGTAATAGCTCAGGATATAATAGCACAGGATGAACAAGCAAGAGCAACTTATTTAATAGACATAGCCATTCCAACACACATAACTTACAGAAGTCAATAAGTGAAAAACACCAGAAATATGCTGAATTAAAAGAGGAAATTGAAAGACTTTGGAACATGAACAGGGTATACATTGTCCTGATAGTAATACAGGTGTCCCCTCCTTTACAAAGGTAGAACATTCCTATGAAACCTTTCTTAAGCCGAAATGGCGTAAAGCAAAGAACCATTAACTTATACGGGAAAAATTTTCGTAAAAGCGAAAATCTTCTTTGAAATGTGGAAACAGGTTACTAATGCAGGTCTTTTGTAGAAGTGAAGTGGCGTAAAGCGAACATTCGTAAAGTGGGGGACACCTGTATCTACAATTGGCAACATCCTACAGCTACTACACAATAGCATACACAATCAGGGCCACAGCATTATCTATGTAAAGTTTCAGAAAGCCACAGTACTAAACGCTACTAAAATAGTCCAAAAGGTCCTAGCAATTGAGAAATGAGCGTACTTGACTATGCCCACACCCCAGGTCTTACCAGCTTGAGCAGAAAAAAAATAATAATAATAAATAAGTAATAAACATTGAGAATGTGAGTTGTAGACTTCTTAGAAGTGAGTCCATTGGCTGTGGAATCAGTTCAGTGTTCGAGTGAGTGAAGTTATCTCCTCTGGTTCAAGAGCCTGATGGTTTAGTGTTAATAATTGTTCCTAAACTTGGCGATGTGGGACTTGAGGCTCTTGTACTCTCTTTGTGATGGTGGCAGCAAGAAGAGAGCATGGCCTGGATGGTGGGGGCCCTTGAAATGGATGTTGCTTTCCTGCGACAGCATTCCTTGTAAATGTGCTCAATGGTGGAGAGCCTCTGATGGACTGGGCTGTACCCACAACTTTTTGTAGGTTTTTCCGTTCAAGGGCATTGGTATTCCCATACCAGAGTGTGATACATCCAGTCAGTATACTCTCCACCATGCATCTGTAGAAGTTTGTCAAAGTTTTACATAACATGTCAAATCTGTGCAAACTTCTCAGAAAGTAGAGGCTTTGCTATGCCTTCTCTGTAGTAGTACTAGATCCATGACAGATCCTCTGAAATGTTAACACCAAGGAATTTAAATTTGTTCACTTTCTCCAACTCTGATGCCCTGATGATGACTGGCTCATGGATCTGTAGTTTCCTCCCCCTGTAGTTAATGATCAGCTCTTTGGTTTTGCTGACATTGAGTGAGAGGTTCTTGTTGTGGCATCATCCAGCCAGATTTTCAATCTCCCTCCTACATACTGATTCATCACCACCTTTGATTCGGCCTATAACAGTGGTGTCATCAGCAAACTTAGATATGACATTGGAGCTGTACTTGGCCTCTCAGTGATAAGTATAAAATGCGTGGAGCAGGGGTTAAGCACACAGCCTTGCAGTGCTCCTGTGCTGGTGGTGATTGTGGAGGAGATGTTTCAGCCAATCTGAATTGACCGGGCTCTGTTTGTGATAAAATCGAGGGTACAGTTGCACAACAATGTATTGAGGCCTAGGTCTTGGAGCTTATTGCTTAGTTTTGAGGGAATCTTAGTGTTGAATGTAGAGCTATAGTCATTGAAGAGCATCCTGATGATAATAACCATACTGACTCCTCCAATCAGATGCCACCTTTCCAGGTGATCAGAAATTGCAGAACTAAAATGTTCTTCAACAGTTTCCTCACTACTGATATATGACTCACTGCCTGCATTTTCCTGGCTTACCCATACTGCCCTTCTTGAAAATGGGAAGAACATGAGCTGCCCATCAATATTTTGGTAAAATGATGCAAAATTCTCTGCCAGACTTTCACAGTCTCCTCCCTTATTTCTTTGCATTTGCAGTTTGTTGTCTTTTGCACATTGGTTATTTATCCATCCTGTTGGGTACAGTCTTCCATTGATTCTGTTCTGATTCTTGGATTTACTGAATATGCCCACAAGAAAATGAATCTCAACATTGTATATAGTGACATATGTGTACTTTAATAATAAATTGACTTTAAACTTTACTTCACATAACTCTCTCAGATATATTTCATCAGGCCCTGGAGCTTTCTCCTCCTGAATGTATATCATACATCCAACAGCTTCTCTTTCCTGATACACACATCTAGAATAACAGCATACACCTCCCCAACCTTGCATCTCCACTCTCTTCTCCCTGGTGAATAGTGATGCAAAGTATTTGTTAAGGACATCACATATATCTCCCAAAATTATCAAAGGAAAAAACAGGCTTCAGACAAAAACTTCCCTTTTGGTGCCTGAGGCACCCTAGCTACCTCCTTGCTCCTAATACATTTATAAAAGGTTTTGGTATTCTCTTCAATCTGTTGCTCAGGCCCTTTCCATGTCCCCTTTCTGCTCTCCTAACTGCTAACTTAAATCTCTCCTATATCCTCTGTAACCTCAAAAGACTAACTTAATAACAATTTCCATGGCTGATGTACAATACTTTCTATTGTCTGATCAACCCTCAATTTGCTTTGTTAACCAAAGTTCATTAATCTCACCACCTTTGCTTTTTATCCTTACCCTTAGGTTGATTCTGAACTATTACTATTTCACTCTATTAAATGTTGTATTTCCCTCCAGTAGTTGCCCCCAATCTACTTTAGCCAAGCCATGTCATTCACAATAGAAGTCAGCCTTACCCTAATTTAAAACCTTACTTGAGGTCCAGTCTTATCCTTTTCCATGGCTGCCTTAAATTTGAGTGACTTGTTACTGTCTTCAAAGGGTTCCTCCATAAACACTTGCCCATCCTCAGTCTCTGAATTAAAATTGTATAGTTTCCTCCCTAGTAGGAGGCATAGAGAACTACAGCAGAGAAATAGGCCATTCAGCCCAACTAGTCCATGCCGAACTATTAATTTGCTTACTCCCATCGACCTGCATCTGGACCATAGCCTCCATGCCCTTCAATCCATACATTTATCTAAACTTCTCCTAAACATTGAAATTGAACTCGCATTCTCCACTGCCACTGGCAACTCATTCCACACTTTCATCACCCTGAGTGAAAAATCTTCCCCTCATGTACTGTTATGTGTGATGAGAAAACCAGTTGGAGATGGGGTCCAGAGTTGACCCCCCTGTGAACTATGCTGCTAACGAGAGAGAGAGATGAAGGGGGGAGGAGGCATCCTGTTGCAGATGGGAGACAGAGAGACAAGGATTAAAATGGATGATTTAGTATTATGGCTCCTTCGCTATTGTTGACTAACGCCAAGGATATTTGGCCTGTTTGTGGGGATCTCTGCTGACACAGCAGAGTGATGCCAGGTGCCTGCTGAGACAGGACGAAGTGGCCAGTTTGATGGACATAGACATGATCAGTTGATGGATGACTGATACCCCGTCAGGGGAGATAAAAGACGGGTCTGTTGAGACACCGGCAGACACGCCATGAGACACTGCAAGAGTGTTGTGCACCCACAGGAAGGTGGGGGCTTGGAGGACCGAATCGGGAGATCGGTCACAAATCTCACAGTGTGACGGCAGGACCTGTGGGGGCTTGTGTGTGTGTGTGTGTCCACTCACGCCAGAGTGACGAGTCCACCATGGAAGAACGATCTAGCCGAGAATGGAGGGGTCATAACTGAATGACCACATCAGTACAATGGAACAAGAAGACAATGGAAGGTTTGCCTGCTGCAGCAGCTCACATCTCACTCACTCTCTTTTCTTTTCTTTTCAAATCTTTTTATTAATTTTAAGAAAAACATAAGTGAAATATGAGTACAAAACATTTGAGAGTACACAATTAATAGTTTAAATAAACAATCAGATATGTAATAATCAATATATAAGGCCTCCCAAACTCATAGTATTAATGTAAAGGAATTAAGAAAAAGAGAAAAAAGAAAAAAAAAACCCAAAAAAACTAAAAGAGAACTTAAAAAAAACTAATAAAAAAAAAACTAACCAACATGGGCAATTGCATAATGTTAGATACATACAGTAGTGCCGATAACTCCGAACCTCCATCCACACAATTAAGGGTAGTAACAATAAGGTTCTGGATCAGACCATTTAATTCATATGAAAATGTTGAATAAATGGTCTCCAAGTTTCCTCAAATTTAACTGAAGAATCAAAAACCACACTTCTAATTTTTTCTAAACTCAAACAGGAAATAGTTTGAGAAAACCACTGAAATACAGTTGGAGGGTTAATTTCTTTCCAATTCAGTAAAATAGATCTTCTAGCCATTAATGTAACAAATGCAATCATTCGTTGGGATGAAGCGGATAAACGCTTATTATCTATCATTGGTAAACCGAATATTGCAGTAAAAGGATGTGGTTGGAAATTAATATTTAAAACTCTTGAAATAATATTAAAAATATCTTTCCAATAGTTTTGTAAACAAGGACAAGACCAAAACATATGAGTCAATGAAGCAACATCAGAATGACATCTATCACAGGTTGAATTAACATAAGAATAAAATCGAGCAAGTTTATCTTTAGACATGTGAGCTCTATGATGCCTTGTGCAGGAAGGCACAGAGTCGACTGTACTTCCTTAGAAGGTTAGCGTCATTCAATGTCTGTAGTGAGATGCTGAAGATGTTCTATAGGTCAGTTGTGGAGAGCGCCCTCTTCTTTGTGGTGGCGTGTTGGGGAGGCAGCATTAAGAAGAGGGACGCCTCACGTCTTAATAAGCTGGTAAGGAAGGCGGGCTCTGTCGTGGGCAAAGGACTGGAGAGTATAACATCGGTAGCTGAGCGAAGGGCGCTGAGTAGGCTACGGTCAATTATGGAAAACCCTGAACATCCTCTACATAGCACCATCCAGAGACAGAGAAGCAGTTTCAGCGACAGGTTGCTATCGATGCAATGCTCCTCAGACAGGATGAAGAGGTCAATACTCCCCAATGCCATTAGGCTTTACAATTCAACCGCCAGGAGTAAGATATGTTAAAGTGCCAGGGTTGATTGTATTTAATGTATTTAAGTAAACTACTTAAGAACTTTTTAAAAGCTATTATTAATGCTTTTTGAGAGAGTGATTTAGATGCATATCAGATTTTTACTGAGTAATTTATATAATTAGTTTTGCTAAAACAAGTGTATGGGACATTGGAAAAAATGTTGAATTTCCCCATGGGGATGAATAAAGTATCTATCTATCTATCTATCTATGTACAACCTTAAATTGTATTAGAGCATGTTTAGCACAAATAGAGGATGAGTTTACCAATGATAAAATGTTTTCCCATTGCTCAGTAGATATAGGACAATGCAATTCTTCCTGCCATTCCTTCTTAATTTTTTCTGATACATCTGGCTGTACATTCATAATCATATTGTAAATAATAGCTACTAAACCCTTTTGACAAGGGTTGAGAGCTAAAATTCTTTCTGTAATGTCCAATGGACATTCTTTCGAAAAAGACTTTAATTCATTATACAGAAAATTTCTAACTTGCAAATATCTAAAAAAATGGGTTTTAGATATATTATATTTATTAGATAGCTATTCAAAGGACATAATGTTATCATCCAAAAACAGATCACGAAAACATGTTATACCTTTTGTTTTCCATAAAAGAAAAGCTTGATCTATAGATGATGGTCGGAAGAAGTAGTTAGATATTATAGGACTTGACAGCATAAACTTATTCAAGCCAAAAAATTTACGAAATTGAAACCAGATTCGTAATGTATACTTGACTATGGGATTAGTTATCTGTTTATTCATTTTGAGTAACGAAAAAGGAAGTGAAGATCCTAAGATTGAGATCAATGAGAAATCTTGCACAGATTTACATTCCAAATTTACCCATTGTGGGCCAGCAACTGTAGTCGATTCTTGTGTCCAAAATATCAAATACCGTATATTAACTGCCCAATAGTAAAATCTTAAGTTTGGTAGAGCTAAGCCGCCCTCCTTCTTAGGCTTCTGTAAATATTTTTTGCCTAGTCTAGGATTTTTGTTCTGCCACAAATACGAAGATATTTTAGAATCAACCATATCAAAAAAAGATTTAGGAATAAAAATTGGTAATGCTTGAAATAAATATAAAAATTTAGGTAGTATCATCATCTTAATGGCGTTAACTCTGCCTACCAAAGACAAAGATAGTGGAGACCACCTATTAGCAAGTTGCTTAATTTGATCTATTAAAGGTAGAAAATTAGTTTTAAATAAATCTTAATGTTTTTTAGTAATTTTAATACCTAAATAAATAAAATAATCTGTAACAATTCTATATGGTACATGATTATAAATTGAAACATGCATATTTAATGGAAATAGTTCACTCTTATTAAAATTCAATTTATAACCAGAAAAATTACTAAATTGAGCAAGCAAAGAAGAAATAGCAGGAATAGATCTTTCAGGGTCAGATATATATAATAACAAGTCATCCGCATATAATGATACCTTATACGTCGTCTCCCCACGGGTAATACCTAAAATATTGGGTGATTCACGAATAGCTATAGCCAAGGGTTCTAAAGCAGTCAAATAATAAAGGGCTTAGAGGACAACCTTGCCTTGTACCCCGAAATAATTGAAAAAAAGGGGATCTTTGATTGTTGGTAAAGACCGAAGCTAAAGGTTTATGATATATTAATTTAATCCATGATATAAATTTTGAACTAAAATTAAAATGTTGCAATGTATTAAATAAATATGACCATTCGACTCTATCAAATGCTTTTTCGGCATCTAAAGAGATGACACATTCTGGTGTTTTAGATGAAGAGGTATAAATAATATTAATTAATTTTCTAATGTTAAAAGATGAATAGCGATTTTTAATAAATCCAGTCTGATCCTCAGAAATAATCCGAGGCAATATATTTTCTAATCTAATCGCCAAAATTTTACTAAAAATCTTAAAATCCGTATTCAGCAAAGATATAGACCGATAGGATGCACATTCAGTAGGGTCTTTATCTTTTTTAAGAATTAAAGAAATAGAAGCTTCATAAAAAGATTGTGGTAGTTTGCCTATATTTAATGCATCTTTAAAAATTTTACAAAGCCAAGGAGAAAGTATGGAAGAAAAGGATTTAAAAAATTCTGCAGAAAAACCATCTGGACCCGAAGCTTTACCTGAATTCATTAAAAAAATAGCCTTTTCTATTTCAGACTCCGTAATAGGTGTGTCCAAAAATACACTATCCTCAACAGTTACTTTTGGAATATTCAATTTCCTTAAAAATTCATTCATTATAGAAGAGTCCTTAGTACATTCTGATTGATATAAGGAATTATAAAAATCTTGGAAGGCTTTATTTATCTCTTTATGATCAATCGTCAGAGTACCATCTTGCTTACGAATCCTAGTAATCTGTCGCTTATCTGAAGCAATTTTCAATTGGTTAGCTAGTAATTTACCAGACTTATCTCCATATGTATAGAATTGAGCTTTCGATTTAATTAACTGACTTTCAATCGAAGAGGATAATAGTAAACTATGCTCCATTTGAAGTTCCACTCTTTCTTTATAAAGTTCTTTGCTAGGGGTCAATGAATAGATCTTGTCAATTGCCTTAATTTTATCAACTAATGTTAATAATTTAGAATTAGTTTGTTTCCTAACTCCAGCAGAATATGAAATAATCTGTCCACGAATATATGCCTTAAAAGTATTCCACAAAATTCCACTAGAGATCTCTGCTGTAGAATTTGTTGAGAAAAACAAATCAATTTGCTGTTTAATAAAGTTGACAAAGTCAGAGTCCTGCAATAAAACAGGATTAAACCTCCAACCTTTAGTATTAATATATGAATCCGTCATCTTAATGGATAACTTCAAAGGTGCATGATCAGATATAGTAATAGAGTCATATTTACAATCCATAACATCTGTGAGTAAATGCTGATCAATGAAAAAGTAATCAATTCTTGAGTAATTATGATACACATGGGAAAAGTATGAAAACTCTTTGTCATTAGGGTGTAAAAAACACCAAATTTCACAAATAGCTGAATCAATCATAAAAGAATTAATAAGAGAAGCCGATTTATTCGGAAGAGTTTGGGTGGGCTTGGATCTATCCATCAAAGGGTTTAGACAACAATTAAAATCCCCACCCATTATCAATCTATATTGATTCAGATTGGGAAAGGATGTAAATAAGCATTTAAAAAATTCAGGACAATCAGTATTTGGAGCATAAACATTAACTAAAACAACTTTTTGATTAAAAAGTAAACCAGTAATAAGCAAAAATCTACCTTGCGGATCTGAAATTGTTTCATGATGTATAATCGCTCACTCTCACTCTCTCTCTCTCTCCAATGTCACAACAGCAACTACCTCAACTTAAACTGAACTGAACTGAACTCTGCATTATCTTAAGACTATTCATTTACCCCCAGAGTACGATAGAGCTTGGTTTTGTTTCTTATTCCTACACTTCTGTATTTATCATTGCTAACCTGTTTTATATGTATAGTTGCATTTTTGATAATGTATTACTTAGTTTACTAATAAACACCTTTAATTACAGTACCACCGGAATCCAACGTATTATTCCATTTCTGCTGGTTTGGTAACCCGGTCACGGGGAACGTGACAAATTGGGGCCTCGACTCGGGACTTGATTACCTAATTGGGAGGTTGTTGGATTGATTGGGGTAAATTCCCTTATCTGATTCGGTGTGTGGGAAATACAGGTTAACAGGAGAAATGGAGATTTACAAAATTTCTAAGGGAACCAACTTCGGAGGCATTAGAAGATGCCAGAAAGTTGGATTTGTTGAATATTGCGAGACGGTTGAAACTCTCAACAGTGAAACCGGCAATGAGGAAGTCGGAGATACAGAGAGCAATAGCTGCGTATTATGTATCCCAGGAGGTGTTCCACGTAGAGGAGTTGGAGCTGTTTCCTGAAAGTAAACCTAACAGGGTTGAGCTCCAGCTTCAGATGGAAAGATTAAGGATGGAGGAGGAGGAGAGGAAAAGGGAACATGAGTTCCGGATAAGGAAGCTGGGGCAGAGGAAAGGGAAAGACAGAGACAATTTGAGAAACAGATGTGGCAGCTGAAAGGTCCAGTGTGGGGCAGTGATGATTTATGTAGCTTGAAAAAGCTGTTTGCAGTTGATGAATTTAAGAAGTGTGTTCCTGATGATAAAAAGGCGTTCCGAGATGAAAAGGATGCTGCTACCTTGAGGGAGTCTGCTGGGTTAGCAGATGGGGTTGTTTTAACCCGCAAGGTTGAGTTTACTCCGGATAGGAGTTCCCCAGAGAGTAACTGGGAGGATCAGGGGAACTTGGATTTTGAAACTGGGACTGGTATTGAAAGCCTAGAAGAGGCAGATGTCCCATTTGCCTGTGTGCAGGTTGTTGAAGTACCTGTGAATGCATAGGGTACTGAACCTTGTGGTGAAACTCAGTTAAGGTCTGAGGTGTCTGACTTGGTTGAGAAGGAATGCAGTTTTTTTGTGTCTGATGGACTTGATACGGTGAATGAAGGGTTAACCTTGGTGCCAGTGGAAAGTGAGGATTCTCAGTCACTTGTGTTAGAAGGTGTTCTAAAAGTTAGTGATGAGATGAAAGCTGGTGAAGTGAATTTAATGGACAATAGTGAGGAAGGAGCTGTGTCTGGATTTTTAAATAAAGAACTGGAGAAATTTGGACTGATTTCACGACCTTTGACCCTGCTTGCTGGACAGTGGTCTGTTGAAGAACGTGTCCGCTTGTTAAACTCTATTTCAGAAGTTGAAAGTAAACCACTCCAAGGTCGGAGAACTGTTGTTCAAAATGACAATGTAGAAAAAAAGGATTGTTTTGGTTTTGAGAGACCACATGTCGGGGTTACGATGGGGACGAATCGAAGTAAAAGTCGAAGAAACAGATTAGATGGTTTACATGGGAATTTCCAGAATGTAAACATGGTTTTCATAAGTTTAGTGATGGTGTTGAGCTTGGTAAACATTAAATTGGCACCTATCCAGGGTGAAATTAAGTCAGCGGAACGGCTAACAAGCAAGCTCATGGCTGGCAACCCACACACAGATACTGGCGCAGTTAGCAGAGACAGGAGTTTAATTTATGGAAGTTTGTCAGAGACTTTTCTATCTTCCATGTTACAGCAGGATTTGGAGAGTAAGGAGGATGAGAAAGGCTTGTCTTTGTCAAAGGATGAATTTATAGCAGAGCAAGGTAGAGATTCTGAAATTACTGTGTTAAAGGAGTCAGCTCTCACAAAAGAGGAGGTTCGGAGAAGGTCAGCAGGATATTACCTGAAAGATGGGGTACTGATGAGGAGGTGGAGACCACCTACTGAGTTTGCAGATGAGGATTCGGCGATTGAACATCAAGTGGTGGTCCTGAAAGTTTACAGGGCTGGAATTTTAAACATGGCTTATAATATGCCTTTCGGTGGACATTTTGAAGTGGAAAAGACAGTAAATGGAAGTGAGAAGGAATTCTACTGGAAGGATGTTGTGAACTTGCGCAGGGCTTGTCATACCTGTCAGGGTGCAGGAAAACCTAATCAGGCGATCCTAGCAGTACCACTTAGGCCGATACATGTTCTTGGTGAACCATCTTCCAGGGTCATAGTGTGGGCCCATTGCCAAAGACTGCAGCTGGCTACGAGTGTCTGTTAACCATCATGTATACTGTGTCTAGGTTCCATGGAATGGTGCCCCTCTGGAACATCAAGGCCCAGACTGTGGTAAAAGCCCTTATAAAATTTTCTACACTGGTAGGTTTACCCAAAGGAATCCAATCTGTCCAGGGTAGTAACTTTACATCAAGAACATTCCAGGGGATAGTTAAAGAGTTGAGAGCTAAGCATATTGTATCATCTTTGACCTTACTGAGAGAGCAATGGTCAGACCAGAATGAAAATGTGATTAAGGGTTATTATGACTCCTACCCTGCACCAGTGAGTACTGTTATGACAACGGAGGAGATTGTCGTGTCTAGTACTGGAGTACCCATTCATTTTACTGAACACCCTGTAGTTTTCACAAGACTCAGAAAGTCTGATATTTTGGAAAATATTGATGGAAAAATTCAACATTTGCAGTCAAAGCAGCAAAAACAACTGAAGAGCTTAACTGACAAGTATATTCCCTGATATTCTAAGACTGTGCACGTGTGCAATGCATGATGTCATTGTAAATTCAGGCCAGGCTATTAGGCAGCATCCCTACAGAGTGACCTTGGAGGAAAGCAAGCTGGTAGAAAAACTGTTTAAATGGCTGTCTGAGGCCAATCTCACACTGAACCTCACTGAAAGTGAGTTCAGCCACGCTACTGTCACATATCTGGGGTATGTGGTAGGTCTGGGGCAGCTGGCTCTGGTACAAGCTAAGGTACAAGCTATTTCTGAAGTTCCTGTCCCGACTGATAAGAGGGCACTGAGAATGTTTCTGGGAATGGTGGGGTACTATCGGAAGTTTTGTAAGAACTTTGCGGATATTGCCCTCCCTCTTACAACGCTCTTGCAAAAGAACGAAAAGTTTGTGTGGAGCAATCCTTGCCAAGAAGCCTTTGAGAGGCTGAATACTATACTATGTTACCACCCTGTGTTAAAAGCACCTGACTTTTTGAAACCCTTCTCCCTGGCAACTGACACAAGTGACGAGGCTGCAGGGGCAGTCCTACTGCAGAGAGCTGAGGACAAAATTGAACACCCAGTGGCTTATTTCTCTAGGAAGTTCAATGTGCACCAGAGAAATTATTCCACTGTAGAAAAAGAATTACTGTCACTTATTCTGACGTTACAGCATTTTGAGGTTTATATTTGTCCGGCACAGAAGCCATTGATAGTTTATACTGATCACAACCCATTGGTATTTTTGACTAACATGAAGAATAAACATAGACGGTTATTAAGTTGGAGTCTGGTGTTACAAGAATTTGATATTAAAATACAACATGTAAAGGGGACTGACAATGTAATTGCTGATTGTTTATCTACATGTTAGATTTGAAAGTATATCTGTGTTACTCTGTTAGTGAATGACTACTTCTGTATTATATTAGACTCTGTATTGTGCCTTACTATTGAATTTCCCCCCCCCCCCAGTAAAAGTTCTTTTAAGGGTGGGGGTTTTATGTGTGATGAGAAAACCAGTTGGAGATGGGGTCCAGAGTTGACCCTCCTGTGAACTATGCTGCTAACGAGAGAGAGAGATGAAGGGGGGAGGAGGCATCCTGTTGCAGATGGGAGACAGAGAGACAAGGATTAAAATGGATGATTTAGTATTATGGCTTCTTCGCTAATTGTTGACTTTAACATCAAGGACATTTGGCCTGTTTGTGGGGATCTCTGCTGACACAGCAGAGTGATGCCAGGTGCCTGCTGAGACAGGAGGGAGTGGCCAGTTTGATGGACATAGACATGATCAGTTGATGGATGGCTGATACTTTGTCAGGGGAGATAAAAGACGGGTCTGTTGAGACACCGGCAGACATGCCATGAGACACTGCAAGAGTGTTGTGCACCCACAGGAAGGTGGGGGCTTGGAGGACCGAATCGGGAGATCGGTCACAAAGCTCACAGTGTGATGGCAGGACCGGTGGGGGCTTGTGTGTGTGTCCACTCATGCCAGAGTGATGAGTCCACCATGGAAGAACGGTCTAGCCGAGAATGGAGGGGTCATAACCGAATGACCGTATCAGTACAATGGAATAAAAAGACAATGGAAGGTTTGCCTGGTGAGGCAGCTCACATCTCGCTCACTCTCTCTCTCTCTCCAACGTTACAACAGCAACTACCTCGACTTAAACTGAACTGAACTGAACTCTGCATTATCTTAAGACTATTCATTTATCCCTAGACTACGACAGAACTTGGTTTTGATTCTTATTCCTACACTTCTGTATTTATCATTGCTAACCTGTTTTATATGTATATTTGCATTTTATAGTACTGTATTACTTAGTTTACTAATAAACACCTTTAGTTACAGTACCACCAGACTCCAACGTATCATTCCATTTCTGCTGGTTTGGTAACCCGGTCACGGGGTACGTGACAGTATCCATTAAACATTTTACCTTTCACTGTTAACTCGTGACCGCTAGTTCTTGTCTCACCCAACCTCAGTGGAAAAAGCCTGCTTACTCTGTCTCTAACCCTCAAAATTTTATATCCCTCTATCAAATCTTTCTTCATTCTCCTATGCTACAAAGAACAAAGTCCTAACCTACTCAATCTTCCCTTTAACTCAGGTCCTTGAGTTCTGGCAATATCCTTATAATTTTTCTCTGTACTCTTTTAACCTTGTTTACATCTTTCCAGTAGGTAGGTGACCGAAACTGGACACAATACTCCAAATTAGGCCTCAGCATCATCTTATACAACTTCAATGTTCTAAATTCATAGTTTCCCTTGCTGATCCTAGAGGACTTACTCTCTCAGTACTACCCTAATGCCCTTCCTGATCAGCAGTGCAACACCTCCTCCTCTTTTGTCTTGTCTTGTCTTGTTCATACTACGCCAACCGCCGCCACTGGGCTATAGACGTGCAGGAGCAGTGTGTGGTTAAGTGCCTTGCTCAAGGACACACACACTGCCTTGGCTGAGGCTCGAACTAACGACCTTCAGATTGCCAGCCCAAAGTCTTAACCACTTGGCCACATGCCAACACCAGCTGTGTCACAGCTGAACATACTTTACTGGGGATAATAGTGCTGCCAGTCCCGTCCTCCTCTCGGCCACATTCCCATGATTGCCACAATATCATAATCCCATCTATGCTACATGCAAGACTCCTTGCAATAAAATAATTGCAGTTAAACTTACAGCCCTTCCTCTCCTGTGCCTACTTAACTTATCTGCTCCATTTAGTACAGTATATATCTTTCTCTCTCCCCTCCTACTACACTACCATATGGCTCCCACACACTTGTGTCATTAGTTTAAACCTGCTGAGTAGCACTGGCAAATCATGCTGACAGGATGTTGCAGCCCTTCCATTTAAGGTAGTATAAGGTGCCATTACAGGTCATCCCTGCCCCAGAAGAAATTTCAATTACCCAAACTTCTGGATCCCTGCTCTGTCCGATAGCTCCTTAGCCATACATTTACCTGTTCTGTCTTTTTGTTCCTAATTTCACTACTCTGTGGCAAACCCTGAGATTACTACCCTGGAGGTCCTGCTATGCAAATTTCTGTCTAACTCCCTAAAATCTATTTGCTATACCTTATTTCTCTCTCTATCTATGTGCTGACCCTCCGAATGTGCTAATGCTCTTTATTTTGATGATTCATTTTCCTACCACACATCCCCTACTTGGAGGTTATAAACTTTTTCCCCTTTGCTGAATGCACAGGCTTTCCACCACCATACTCTTCTGAAGACAAAAATTCTCCCCACTTTTTTTCCCATTTGCTGAAGGTACAGATTCTTCCCAGTCTTCTCTTCTTAATGTACACTTTTCCCTCTTCCCCCACTCTTGATTAACCTGAGTTCTTGAAACAAAACTAAACTAAATAAGCTCAATCTGTAGCCTCTACCTTTCATTGTTTAGTATCTTCTGCTGTCTAAAGCCCACTGGTTTCTGATCCTTATCTTGCCCATGTGATGAGAGTTTACTTAGATACTTTGTGTGGCTGGCACTGTGGCACTGCTATTAGAACTGCTGTCTTGCAGCAACACGTATCCAAATTAATTTCTGACCTCAAGTGCTGTCCGTGTGGAGCTTGCATGTCCTCCCTATGACTGTGTGGGTTTCCTCCCTGTGGTCTCACTATAAATTGCCCTAGTCACGTGGGTGGTGGAACCTGGAAGGTGTTGTGGGGAAAAGGTCTACAACATTGCCAAAATTTTGTAACCTTATTATAGTTATGCTTCATGTTCTATCATAACCTACACAGGGAGACAGGGAAACTAGACTAAATGTCATTTAGGAGGTCTGAACAGAACTTTTAGGAAATTATTTGAGTTGAGAAAGAATAATGCTAATAAAGATGTTACAGGAAGAAAAACAAAGTATCTCTAGATCTTCAGGCCTATTCCTCACCTGACTATAGAGTCTAGGCAGGTATTGCAGTATGATCTGAGATTTACCTTTCATGTAGGATTGAAACAAGAGAGTTTGCAGGTTTTACTTGTTACACTTGTAGGTATTACATGTCTCATATTTGTATTTCTTGAAATATTGAAGGGCCCAGTGAGACAAAGTGTTAGATGCATATTTAGATCAATATTAGATCAATATCAATGTTAGATTAAGAGTGATTTAAATGCATATCATATTTTTACTGAGTAATTTATGTAATTCGTTTTGCTAAAACAAGTGTATGGGACATTGGAAAAAATGTTGAATTTCCCCATGGGGATGAATAAAGTATCTATCTATCTATATAATTAAAAAGGTTTTTGGATTGAATGGCAACCATCAAAAGCTTCATTTTTTAAGTTTTGCAATGAGGTGTTTCATTATAACAAAAAATTAAGAGGTATCAAATTGGCATTATATACTATCAAATAAATTATACACTTTTCAGTGTGATTTATGGGGGCACGGGGGTCTTGTAAACTGTTAGATCCTGGTTTCAAATCACATAATGTAAAGTTTGACAAACCCCTGCCTTTTGAAAGGTGGAAACAAAGTTCAAATTCTAAATTTTAAGAAAACACAGATCCCTAGATCTGTCTACTAACCTGAGTTTCTGACACTATTGAAACTTACCTGTTCTTCCAGGTCTTCTTCCTCTTGTTCTGCAGGAGTAAGTAGATTTGACAAAGCTTGCAGTTGGTTAACAGAAAACGAGAAATCCATTCTGGTACCGTGCTGATCTTAACGTCCCTGTTTGGAGTACAAATGCATACGAATTTGAGAAATAGGAGCAGGAGTAGACCAGGCTGCCCCTCAAATCAGCTCCACCATTCAGTAAGATTGGTTCTTGATTTCAGATCCTTCTTTCTGGTCATTCTACATAACTTTGATTTCCTTGCTGAGCAATAATCTATCAAACACTGAATAGCTTAGCCTTATTAGCTTTTTAATGTAAAAAATTCCAAAGATTTGAAACTGCCTGAAAGAAGAAATTCCTCCTAATTTCTTTTTTAAATGACTGATAACATATTCAGAAACTAGATGTCCAGATCTAGATCCCTCCAAGAAGAAAAACCCTTTCAGCATTGACCTTATATAATTCCCTTAGAATCGTCAATAAGATTTTCAGTCTTCTAAATTCAATTGAATCTAGGCTTTAACCCTTCCCTGAACTGCTTTCACGGTGTGAACATTCTTTCCTATTCAGTGTACGGAATATGTATTCTGCTTTATCATATTATGATCTTTAAATGATCTGCTATTATATCCCAAGGTTGAGCCACAGATTGGCAAGGAAAATGAAAAGACAATGAGAAGTAGAGCTGCTATATTTCATTAGGAGTACGAGGAGATTTGATACTCATTAAAGACTCTCACAAATTTCTACAGATGTACCGTGTGGAGCATTCTAACTGGTTGCATCACCAGTGGGTATGGAGGGGCCACTGCACAGGATCAGAAAAAGCTGCAGAACGTGGTAAATTTAGCCAGCTCCATTATGGGCACCAGCATTGAGGCCATCTCCACAAAACAATGCCTCAAAAAGGCAACATCCAAGATTAAGGTCCCCCAACACACAGCACATGCCATTGTCTCATTGATAATGTCAAGGAGGTGGTACAGGAGCTTGAAGACATATACTCATTGTTTCAAGAACTGTTACTTCACGACCGCTATTAGATTTCTGAATGAACATTGAAACCATGTACACTGCCTCACCATTTTTGCTCTACTTACTAAATTTAAATTTATTTACAGTATATATATCTTATTGTAATTTATAGTTTTTTTATTATGTATTGCATTGTACTGTTGGTGCAAAATGACAAATTACATGACATAAGCCAGTGAAGTTAAACCTAACTATGATTCTGATTATAATTCTGCTTGACAGTGACAGACACCTGGCATTAATCTTGACCTGTGTGGAATTTGCATGTTCTGTCCTGCGACCATGTGAGATTTACTCAAGGTGCTCCAGTTTCCCCCCACCCCCCCGCCCCACATCCCAAAGATGTGCAAGTCGGTGGGTTAAGTGGCCAATAAATTTGCCCCTAAAATGTAGGTGAATGGTAAATACTTGAAAGTTGCTAGAATGTAGGGAGAATGGGATTAATATAGGGTTAGGGTAAATCGATGGCTGGTGGTTAGTGTGGAATAGATGTTTTTTGCTGTATCTCTCTATAATTTTATAAATGCAAACATGTATCAACGTCACATTCCAGTCCTGATGAGAATGCAGAGACAAAAGAGAAGGTGCAGAGATTTATAATGACATAAGAAATGTAAGCATATACATCTGAGGAAAGGATAGAAATGCTGAAGTGGGGATCTTAATATCTCAAGAAGATATCTGAGGATATATTTGATATGAACTGTTTTAACAGAGTAATTGCAGAGAAAATGTTTCCATATGTGGAGAGGAGTATTACTTGAGGCCAACAATATAAGATCATCATCAATAAACCAATGGGAAATTCAGAAGGAATTTGTATGCACCATAGAGTAGTGTAAACATGGATGAAAATCAAAAAATGGAGATGCTGTGAATCTGAAACAAAATTATAAAATGCTAGTAACACTCAGCAGGTCAGGCAGCATCTTTTGATGGTATGAACTCTTGGCTCTTTTATCTTTCCACCGATGCTGCCAGACCCACTGAGTGTTTCCAGCATTTTGTTTTTCAGTGAGAATGTAAAACTGTAAATTTAAGGGCAGCCTGGATGAACGTATGAGAAAGAAGATAGTGGGTTATAGAAACATAAAAAGCCTACAGGCCCTTCAGCCCACAAAGTTGTGCTGAACATGTCCCTACCTCAGAAATTACTAGGCTTACCTATAGCCGTCTATTTTTCTAAGCTCCATGTACCTATCTAAAATCCTCTTAAAAGACCCTATCGTATCCACCTCTACCACCGTTGCTGGCAGCCCATTCCATGCACTCTGTGAGTAAAAACCTACCCCTGACATCTCCTCTGTACCTACTCCCCAGCACCTTAAACCTGTGCCCTGTTGTGGCAACCATTTCAGCCCTGGGAAAAAGCCTCTGACTATCCACACAATCAATACCTCTCATCACCTTGTACACCTCTATCAGGTCACCTCTCATCCTCCTTCGCTCCAAGGAGAAAAGACTGAGTTCACTCAACCTACTCACATAAGGCATGCTCCCCAATCCAGGCAACATCCTTGTAAATCTCCTCTACACCCTTTCTATGGCTGCCACATCCTTCCTGTAGTGAGGCGACCAGAACAAAGCACAGTACTCCAAGTGGGGTCTGACCAGGGTTATGTCATAGAAACAGACCAGTAAAGATAAGGTGAAGCACACGTGCAGCATAATCACTGGGACTAATTTCCTTGCTCGGTATTGTATGCAATTATATTGTCTTAGTACCAAATTATTTATCTATAGTTTATACCTCAGGCACTTCAATAGATCCCGCTTCATCTGTAGCTCTTCACTTCTCCTGCTCTCCCCTGACCAATTCTACATCTCCTAATACCTCTCATCCACTTGCCCTTGCCCAAGCTCCTCCAACGTTCACCCCTCTCGTCTCCCTGACATCCCTGACCCTTCCCTCCCATCTCCCGTCGCCTCCTTCCCGGTTCACTCACCACTCTCACCAACTCTTGGACCATCCACTCCGGTACCCACTTCCTCCTGATCCCTGCCTCCCCTCCCTTCCTCGCCCTCTCTCCTCCCTTCCCTCATCTTCACCCGCACATCGCCCTATCCCCAGGGCTCACCCTCTCCAGGTTCCTTACTCGTCTCCAGGCTCAGCGCAGTCTCCATGACAACAGTACACAAGCGAACTGGGAAAGGATGTTGACAGACAGTTGAAGCAACCAATCGCGTATTGGAATCTCGACGCTTTTGACCAATAGTGAGCACCTCTATCTGCGACATTCCCTGGTCTGGGCTGTGCCCCTCCCGGCCGAAAATAACCATGCCTTCCGCTGGGTCGAGAGGAATATTAACATTCGTTGTAATTATAATCATGTAATTCCTCAAATGTTGCATTCCACGACATTTTAAATGACCTGAAATACATACGGGCGCTCATCGGGGCTGCCCTCTGGGACTTTGCGTCGCGCGCTGACGCATGGTAGTAGGACCCGGATGGAAGGAGGCGAACAGAAGCTCGAGGTGAATGGAGGGAGCGGGAGAGGGAGCGCCTCGGGAGGAGGAAGAGGAAGCGCCAGGCTGGAGGGGACTGAGTCCCTGGTCTTCCGGGGGTGTGGGGGGGGGGGGGGTAGTTGCTGGAGAAATGAGGCCTTGGTTCGGTAGGACGAGCGAAGGAGGGGGAGGGGAGGCCTGATCCAGATCCGGGGTTGATGCGAAGGAGCTATCCGGTCTCTGGGACCTTTGATGTGGGGTGGTACATCGATGTTTAGAACGATTTCCCTGTCCAGTCTGTCGATCCTGACGTTAAATATGTATAGACGGCGTCCCTGGGGTAGATCTAAATACAGAACTGGTTCTTCAGGCATCATTTTCCCTTTAATCTACTGTACATATTCCGATCAGTGCTGCCCACGCATTATGGGGAAATTTGACAGTGGCACATTAACCTGCACACCATTGAGATGTGGAAGGAAATCCATGTCAAAATCGGGAGAATGTGCCGACTTCAAACATTCAGCACCAGAAATCAGGATGTACACAGGCTGTAGGGATGGTGATTCAGCAGTTCAGTGAACTATGTCGTGAAATGATCCTCTAATGATAAGGTACTTCAAACAATTATTTTTTCTTCAAACAGTCATATACTGTGTCCTGTGCTCTCAGTGTGGCCTCCTGTATATTGATGAGACCTGACATAGATTGGGAGACCACTTTACTGAGCACCTATCCTCCATCTGCCAGAAAAAGGGGGATCTCCCAGTGGCCACACATTTCAATTCTACTTCCCATTCCGATATGTCAGTATGTGGCTTCCTCTACTGCTGCACTGAGACCACCTTATACAACTGCGGTAGCCTCCAACCTGATGACATGAACGTCGATTTCTCGAACTTCTGTTAATGCCCACCCCTTCACCCTCACCATTTCCCTCTGTCACCTTATCTCCTTACCTGCCCATCACCTCCCACTGGTGCTCCTTGACCTTTCCTTTTTTTCATGGTCTTCTACTCTCTCCTATTAGATCCCCCCTTCTCCAGCCCTTTACCTTCTTTACCAATCAACTTCCCAGCTCTTTACTTTTATTTCCTCCCCTTCTCCCAGTTTCACCTATCACCTGCCACCTTGTACTTCCACCTCCCCTCCTCCCACCTTCTTGTTCTGACTTCTCATCTTTTTCAGTCCTGATGAAGGGTCTCTGACCAAAACATCAGCTGTTTACTCTTTTCCATAGATGCTGCCTTGCCTACTGAGTTCCTCCAGCATTTTATGTGTTTTGCTTGGCTCTCCAGCATCTGCAGATTTTCCCAGTTTGAATTATTTTTTCTCTCTTGTTATTTCATATTCCCACCAAAAATGATTCTGTATCTTCATGTCTAAGCCAAGATTGTTTCAAATTAATATATTAAACTCATGTTTTTCCTCTTTTCACATTTGGATCTCTTTCCAAGTAGATCAGATTGTTTAGTCACTGGCAACCACTTCATAAAGTAATATAATAAACATATTCTTTGGCCCACTGAGACAGCATGTGGCCATCAACCACCTATTTATACTAATCCCAATTTTAGTCTTGCATTTCCCATCAGGCCCCTCCAGAGTCTCCACTCACCCAAACGGGCAATTTCTAGTCACTGATTAGTCTGCACATCTTTGGAGGAAGCTAGAGCACCCAGAAAAAATGTCAACTAGGCACAGGAAAAGCATGCAAATTCTACATAGACTGCACCCATGGTTACTGTTAAGCCAGAGTTGTGAGGCAGCAAATCAGCAAGCTGTGACTGTCAGTTCGGAACTAGAGGCAAGGAAGTGGAGGCAATGCAGAATCCAATGTGGACCACGAATTGTGAAGTGCGTATCAGGATGAGATGCATTGTAGAGGAAAGAGAGGCCGGCTTTGGTTGGAAAGAAACTGGTTTTTGTTGTTGAGGCTTGTGGAGAACATCTGAGATTTGGCTCGTGAGCACCGTACTATCTGTCCTCTTGTTTCAAAAGTGCAAAGAAGGAAACTTATCTGATCTGGATTTCATTGCTTTATCTGTCTATTCCTTCAGGTTTCAAAATGACCTTTAATTTCACAAACCCATCTGGAAGCTTCACATTTGCAACGCAGAAGACTACTGCAGGTGGCACAGGTGGATTTTCCTTTGGCACCAATGCTGGAGGTTCTCAAGGCAGCCTCGGCTTTTCAACAGCTCAGCAGGCAGCAGCCACGGCGGCTGCCACCACCTCGGCCCCAAATGCCAATATGTTCTCATTCGCTACGCCAAATGCAGCGGCAACTTCATCCTCTGGTTTTAGCTTTCCAGCACAACCAGCAACAACCACCACAGGCGGAAACTTCTTACTCGGGTATGTTACACTATTGGACACTGCATCAATCTTTAGTGTACTCGGAACCAAGAAACAGAAATGCTGAAAGAACTCAGTCATTCAGGCAGCATCTTTGGAAAGGGAAATTAGTCAATGTTTGGGGTCAGGAACCCTTTCTCAGAACTGGGGGAGAGTAGAAGAGTGTCAGTTTTGAAAGCAGAGTGGGAGGAGGGTTATTATTGTGATATGACGAGAGAGCAATTCATTGTTCACTTTAGAAGATTGCAATGTGCCCAGACCAAAAATAAGATGTTATTCCTCCAGTTTGCATTGAGCCTCACTGTGGCTGTGGAAGAGGCTACAAGCAGACAGGTCAGAGTGGGATTGAGAATTTCAACATAGAGGAGACCATGTTGTGAACATTGAATGCAGTACAGTAGATTGAGAGGAGTGCAAAAGAATCACTTTCACCTGGAATGATATCTTTGGGCTCCTAAATGATGGAAAGAAAAACGGTGTTGCATTACCTCTGGTTACAAGGGATGGAGCCATGGGATGAATTGCCTTCCTCATGGTCAGCTCTCGCGTTTCAGGAATCTTCATCGTGTTGTTTGTCAAGCATTTCAATCCTTCCCCGAGTTCTGCTTTAAAATAGAATCCTCCCCCCTTACAACTCTTCCCCAAATTCTGAGGAAGCGTTCCTGATCTGGACTGGTATCTCATTCCACAGACACTACTTAACCGACTGCATTTTCCCAGTGTTTTCTGTTTTAATTGCAAGATTTGAGCACCTGTAGTTGTACTCATTTTGAGTATACTCTGGTCTCTCATATATGCCACTAGTGGGAAATAGAGTCAGATAAGGGTGTTGTGGATACAGAGATAGCTTGGGCATAGATTGAATTCAGGGAGATGGAGCAGGAGGGGTTGAATGTGGGGGAACAAGATGGATTGTTTGGCTGATGATATCTTGAAAGGGTTGTGCCACTCAGCTCATATACTGTTACTGCATTGATTTTGTAATAGATCTGGCAGAGTGTGACAGACAGACATACTTTATTGATCCCGAGGGAAATTGGGTTTCGTTACAGCTGCACCAACCAAGAATAGTGAAGAAATATAGCAATATAAAATCATAAATAATTAAATAATAATAAGTTAGTCATGCCAAGTGGAAATAAGTCCAGGACCAGCCTATTGGCTCAGGGTGTCTGACACTCCGAGGGAGGAGTTGTAAAGTTTGATGGCCACAGGCAGGAATGACTTCCTATGACGCTCAGTGTTGCATCTCGATGGAATGAGTCTCTGGCTGAATGTACTCCTGTGCCTAACCAGTACATCATGGAGTGGATGGGAGTCATTGTCCAAGATGGCATGCAACTTGGACAGCATTCTCTTTTCAGACACCACCGTCAGAGAGTCTAGTTCCACCCCCACAACATCACTGGCCTTACGAATGAGTTTGTTGATTCTGTTGGTGTCTGCTACCCTCAGCCTACTGCCCCAGCACACAACAGCAAACATGAAAGCTTGGATTGGTCCAGTTGTAATACTGCCTGGTTGTATCTGCTTAAGCTTGTCAACCGTGAGTGAATTATTAACATTTCTTGTCTGGGTCTGAAGTTCATTTTAAAGTTGCACTTTATAACTCCAGCTGATCACCTGTGCACTGAGTGCGATGCTGATTTGGGTGAGACATGGGGTAAACCTGATTTCCCCATTTGGATGAATAAAGTATCTATCTATCTATCTATCTATCTACCTGGGCAATTCGACATAGCTGAGACTTCTGTGCAGAGGAAATGATCTCACGGTACTTTTCAAAGAGCAACATTGTTTTCATCAACGTACTGGTCATTATTTATCCCTTGGATGCTAACACCATTTAAATTTTGATAGTCATCAGATTTCTGCCGTAGATCGATGCTCTCATTTCCTATATTACAACAGTTTGTTGAGTGAGGTCCTTTGGAAACTTATGTGGTCATGTGAAGTAAACATGCAAATCTTCCTTCTCATCTAAACTTGTGTTTTCTCCACAGAATGAATAAAACAAATTTATCATTTGGCATTGCAACAACCCAACCAGCCTCTGGCTTTTTTGGTTGCACACCATCCACAAGTGCTGCAGTTGCAGCCACCTCTACCGGCACTGCCACCACCTCTGCCTTCTCGCTATCCTCCGGACCGGCTTCCCAGACCTTGGCTCCAACCGGCTTCAATTTTGGCAACGTCTCAGCTCAGCCAGCTACCGTGGGATTTGGTGCTGTTGCTTGCTCCACAGCCACAGCCCAGACAACAGCTTCCACTGGATTTGGATTTACCACTACTCCAGTGGCTTCAACCCAGACAACCACAGCAGGGGGATTTGGCTTTGCAACCAACACAACACCAGCACTCGGTGGGTTCAGGTTTGGAACTCCAGCAAGTACTACAGCAGCCCCTAAGCCAGCAGCACCAGTCTCTCTTGGAGCACCTACAACAGGTGGGTTTTATTTCAGTAAGCGTACTCCTGGCAGTGTACATGAGTCCTTATCAAAAAGACTATCAGAGCTTGCAGTGGGATCTGTACCAACTAGAAAAATGGGCTGCAAAATGGCAGATGGAATTTAATGCGGACAAGTGCGAGGTGTTGTGCTTCGACCAGGGTGGGTCTTAAACAGTGAACGATAGGGCGCTGAGAAGTCCTATAGAGCAAAGGGGTCTGAGAATATAGGTCAATAATTTATTGAAACTGGTGTCACAGGTAGATTGGGTCATAAAGAAATGTTTTGGCACATTGGCCTTCATAAATCAAAGTATTGAGTACAGGATGTGAGATGTTATGTTGAATTTGATAACGTTGATGTGGCCTAATTTGGAGTATTGTGTTAAGATTTAGTCACCTATGTACAGGAAAGATGTAAACCAGGTAGAAAGAGTACAGGGAAAATTTACAAAGATGTGGCTGGGAATGGATGAACTCAGTTATAGGGAAAGATTGGATGGCGGCGCAGCGCAGTTTGCAGCGGCCTCTCCGGAGTTGATATCTGTTATTTGTTAAGCGGGGTGCCATGCAAAATCCTAATCTGATGAAAAATGGACGTGGGAGCACGGAGATCTGGAAATCTGCAGGAAGGCCTTCTTCGTTGCTGCTGCTGTTGTGAGGTCTGGGTCTCTGCTGAGAAAAACAGGCCCCCAGTCCTCGGGGTCGCGTTGGTGGGGGCATCGTAGTGCGCTCAGCAAAGGATGGTGCTCAGAGATGCTGTGCCGGAAGGGATGGTCGGAGGCTCGGAGGTTCGACGGACTTGGAGTCCGATGCAGTCGGGGCGCTTTCACTGTGTGCTGCATCTGTGAGGCTGGGTCTGACGGAGCTTTCATTGTGTGCTGCATCTGTGAGGCTGAGTCCGGCAGCGCCTTTGAAGTCCATAGCGGGAGTATTCCCTTCTGCCGCCTGCGTGGGATGACGAATCTATCGGGACCCTGAGGACTTGTGGAAACTGTGTGGTGGTTTCTTTCGAATTTATAGTCTTTTAACAGCTTTGGACTATTTTTACTGTGCCCATGGTCTGTTTTTTTGTCAATTATGGTATTGTCTGCACTGTTGTAACTATATGTTAACTACAACTATATGTAATTATGTGGTTTTTGTGTAGGTCTTGTAGTTTTAGTTTTTGGTTTGTTGGATGGTAGAGTTGGTCTCCTGACTTGGTGTGTCTGGGTAGTCTTGTTTTGTCTGGTGGGTTTGGAGCTCCTTTCCGGGGAACGCGCTAAGATGGTAGCGCAATATTGATACGTAGCAGCCTCTCCGGACTCTCGATTTGGGGATTACCAAACATTATGTGGATTTTCTGTTGCAATCTGTTTTGTCTTGTCCTTTTGTGATATCATTCTGGAGGAATGTTGTCTCATTTTTTAACTGCGTTGCATTTGTGGTTTCTAAATGACAATAAACTGGAACTGAACTGAATAGGTGAGGACTTTATTCCTTGGAACGCAGAAAATTGAGGGGAGATTTGATATGGATATACAAAATTATGAGACAGATAGATAGGATAAATGTAAGCAGGCTTTTTCCACTCAGGTTGGGTGCGACTAATACTCAATTTCATGTGTTAAGGGTGAAAGGTGAAAAGTTAAAGGAGAACATGAGTGGAAACTCAGTGTGAGAATGTGGAATGAGCTGCCAGAGCAAATGGTGCATACAACCTCGATTTCGACATTTAAGAGAAGCTTGTATGGATATTTTGATAGACGAGGTATGGAGGGCTATGGTCTGGTGCAGGTTAATGGGACTAGGCAGTTTAAATGGTTCTGCACAGATGGGTCGAGGGGCCTGTGTCTCTGCTGTTGTTACTATGACTCTGTGGTATGATATACCACGAGGCACTTCTAGCTGGCCTCTTCACAGTTGTTAAGGATGAATGGGGTGTGTATTGCCCTGACCATCTTAAGCACTATTCAGAATCCACTGTTATTTTTCACCTTTTATATCAACACATACCAATGCTTATTGAGCACTCATCACCTGGTTCTGCTGTGATACATATTTCATTTCCAGATTTATACCCACAATGCTGCTTTCAGTAATACATAAAGATCCTCCCTAATGATTGGTAGTTGCACGCCTGATCACTTGACCTTCTGTCTCCTATCCCCAGCTTTGCTTTGTAAACTGACCCACCTCCACTCTTCCTTCCCCAAATGCAATTGATATGTGAAATGATGCATGGTTGGTATTTCTAATGTTTGCTTGGTCCTGTTGAAGAACAATACAGTAAGAATTGAATGTTTGATTATTTAGGAATCTATTTGCTTTAGCACTGTTAACTTTGCCCTCTCTAAGCACTCCAGGTTCATGGGAAAATCATGACATTGTTGTACTGTATAATATATTTTTTAAAAAACAAATACGTTCAGAAAATATCAGAGTCCAGCATTACCACAGTCTTGAGGATGATGAATTATTGGCATTTTATTCTACATTGAAAAGCTTGTTCTTTTATGGAGGGTCATCCCATTCAAGAGATGTACACTACAATGCGGTTTTGCTGTGTAATAATTGTCACAGGCTCCCTCTGTTTTTACTTTATCTTTCAGGTTTTTCTTTTGGTGCACCTACAGCCGTATCAAGTGCTGCCACATCAGCTTTAACTGCACAGAGTCTTCCTTTTGGTGCAAAGCCAGCAGGTGAGCAGAGTCCAATGTAGTGGTCATCTATTAATACAGTGAGAGGAATCTAGGCCTCTGTTGTTAAAGAGCATTTATGTGGAAAAATTCACACTGCAAGAGCTACACTGAGTTTTTGACATTTATGGGAGATAACCAGTTGTCATGGATTGAGGAAAGTCAGAAGCTCATCAGTATCTTAGTATGGATATGGTTAAACTGTGACTTAGTTGGCAAACTGAAACATGTAAGTCATTAATCCAATTACCATGGAGACTAAACGATATTGAAGATGCTGGACTGGAGCAACAAGCAATTTGTTGTCTTCAGTGGAGGAGCATCTTTGAGGATGGTGTGGTGTGGGAGAAATTGTCCAAAACCCATTGCTGCCAGATGGAAGAACTTGGGTGCACAGGAGTGTTTTTTTCATTTTAAATACCAATGTGATGGAAAGGGCTGTTTAAAGTTGCTGATTTGAGGGACCTGTGCTTGCAAGATGTTTTCCAATTGTGTTTCCCACCCTTTGACGTCATGAGCAAAATTGACAGATTAAATAAAACCCTTTGTTGCTACAAGGATGGGGAGACTTGTGAACCGAGTCGCAGAGTAATAAATGGGCTTTTTGTCCCAGCACATGTGACTGTTGAGCTTATTTATACTAAGTCCATTTGCCTGCATTAAGTTTGCATCCTGCCTTTCCTTGCTTATTGGGCTGTCTTTCCAAATGCCTCTTAGAAGTTGTGTTTCTATCTGACTTTACCATCTCTTCTGGCAGCAAATTCCGTTCTGTGTAGTGGAGTACCTTTCCTTGTGCTTTCCATTTAAATCTCCCCCTTTCTCCGAAACCAACTCTATTCAAATTCCTAGACTAGCATTCAGCAGTTAGTGCGACTTCATTTGGGTGTTTGTAGTTACGGATTCAAGCAACAATAAATATATGAGTTAGGCAGGGGTTTTTATAACCAATAACACGTTTATTAAACACTGAAAAACAAACCCCCCCAAAAGTAAACAAATCACTAACGTAACCGGAAATCAGCTGCTGTGCGGCAGCTCAAACAGTTCTTAAAGCAATGAAGCTTAAACAGTTCTTAAAGCGATGTTGCGAAAACAGTTCTTCAAAGTAGTATTGCAAAAGTTCAAAATGCTCACAGTCCATTTAAGAGAGATACTTTTTAAGACGATTCAAATTCTCTTTCACGTCATCTTGCTTCAGTTCCAAATCGAACTTTTCCCACGAAGAATTTAGGAAGAACGAAACGGCTTAAAGGCACTGACCTTTCCTTTACAAAACTGTTCCCAATCCTTTCTGCTATTCACATGGATTAACACGAGAACAGTCAACAAATTCCTTCCGAATAAGGATCAAACAAGGTCGAACCTGTTGCATCGTCGAAATCGATTCTCCTTGATCTTTTAACTCCCGAACTCCGATCTTCACTCTCCACTGATTCTCAACTAGCAGTGTTATAAAGAAACTGCTGGCAATGACCTTTTAAACCTTAGGCATTAGATAAAACTTCCATCTTTCAACTAAACTGCGTCATAACATTAAATCACGCAGTGGAATGAAGTCAACATGGCAAATCCAGCCATGAACTGCCCCTCCTCACAGGGAGGGGTCCTCCTTTTTATACCCTGTTAAAAAAAACCTGTCACATGACCTCTACTGGCGGGAAAATGACGTCACTCCACCATCACAAGACCATTACCTCAAGTCCAGTATAGCTTCAACCCCAGTCACGTGACAAGGGTACCACTGTCACGTGTCACGGGTACGTAACAGTAGTGGATACTTGGTCTAGCCCAAAATCAAATTTAACCGTGGGCCGTAGGTTTTCGCAAGTTTTAAGTGTTTCCTGATCCTCAACTGGGTCACCCCTCATCCTTGTGCCCTTGAGTCGAAATTCAGGAATATACTTTCATTTGCCTGGGTTTTAAGCAAAGGAATTTCTCCTTTACTTTTCTCTGCCCCTTTATCTCTTCCTTGAAGACACTTTTTTAAAAAAAGATAGAGTATGATAACAGGCTCTTCTGTGTTGACCAATTAACCTACTAACCCATTCATCTTTGGAAAGTGGGAGGAAGCTAGAGCACCCTGAAGAAATTCATGTGATTGTGGGAAGAACGTACAAACTCCTTATATACCTCAGTGGAATTGAATGTGGGTCCCTGCCGCTCTAATAGCATTACACTAACCACTACAGTACCATGCTATTTGAAATCTATTTTTAGTTTGCTGTTGTTTACCTGAACTAGTGGCTTATTAAGTGTTCTTTTCAAATCTCATTATTGCTCTTGGGGGACACCTGGGTTATGCTGTTTTAAAACTAGATATAAACATAAGACTGCTTTTGTTGGTAGGAAAACCCCTGTGGTGAATGATGAACTGATGGAAATCAAAATTATATCTTGATCTCAAGGTGTGGTTTAACCAGTACATATCAATGATTATTGCTTAAGTTCGTTCATTATGTGCCATGTCGCAAGATGTAGACAATCATGATCATTCCATGACTATGATTGTTCTTGGCACATTTTTTCACAGAGGTGGTTTGCTATTACTACATTCTGGGCAGTGACTTTACAAGACGGGTGTCCCCAGCCATTATCAATACTCTTTAGAGCTTGTCTGTTTGGCGTCAGTGGTCACGTAACCAGGACTTGTGATATGCACTGGCTGCTCCTATGGTTTACATGACCCTGACTGGGGTGGTGGTGGGCTAAGCAGGTACTATACCTTACCCAGGGGTGATCTGCAGGTTAGCAGAGGAAAGGAGCGTCTTGTATCTGCTTTGGTAGACACATATCTCCAGCCTGCCATCCTCACCACTTAAACCTGACATTAAATTTTGGGTAATTTTAAAATCAGGACTTAGTCACCTTACTGCAACATTTATTTCCTCCTCAACTGCTGTCTCCCATCCTAGTGATTGACTTATAATTTGCCTATCTCACATCAAAACCCACTGATATGACCAACAAAATGTACTCTCTTGTGCCTTCTAATTAACATTTTGGTATGATAACTTTCAAGAGGTCTTTCTGGTATTGATGTGCATCTTTGGTATTCTTGTAGGTTTTGCTCCTAGAGTACATTCGCAGATGCTAACTCACCATTTGGTGTAGGCGGGTTATGTGACAAAAATGCTGGAAAAACTCAGCAATTCTGAAATAACTTTGGAAATTTGAAACAGTCAATGATTGGGTCTGTGACCCTTGGTCAGGACTGGGAAAGTGAAAGATGCAACTCGGTTTTCAGTAGGAGGGAAGATTGGGGTGGTAGGGAGAGGCATGTAGAATATTCTGTGATAGAATGAGCTAAATGGCTTTATGGAGGCAGAGTGTTTCTATTTGCTAACCACCTTTACACTGTGCAAAGTGAAGCTTTAATAAAGAATGCTTGTTTTTGTTTTGGTCAGGAAAGCAGTCAAAATTCGATATGAGTCTTGAACAGTAGTTTGTCCAAATACATTATTGTTCTTGTGTCAAGCTTTTAGGGTTCTTTTGATTATGCCCTATTTTTAGCATTTGGATTTAACTGAGTGTGGTACTACTTGCCAACGAGTTTCTTTATATAGCCTTGTCCTATCTCCATATTTCTCTTGAATTATAGAATCGAACAGCATGGAGTGAGACCATTCAGCCCTTCTTGTCCGTGTTGACCATGATGCCTGCCTACACTAATCTCAATTGCCTGCATTCAGCCTGTAACCCTATACTTATTTCTTATCAAAGTACTTGTCCAAGTACCTCTTAAACTTTGTAATTGTATCTGCCTCTATAACTTTGTTCTAGATAACCACCACCCTCAGTTTGGAAAAACTTACCCATTAGATTTCCTTTTTAAATTTCTCCCCTCTAGTTCTAGACTCCCTTGCCCTGAGAAAATTGTTCGTATATCCTCTGTATGCTCCTCATAATTTTATAAACCTTCCCTTTCTAATCTCTGTTTATAAGCAAAGTGCTCGATTCCATACAACTTCCTGGTGAATCTCTTTGGCATAACATTATTACTATCACTGTGTTCCTATAGTGTGCTAACTCAGGCTGTACATAATGCTTTAAATATTCTAATTTTCATATTATATGCAAACTAATGAATCCGGCCACCTGTAATCTTATCTAAGACATTTACATTCAGTCAGTGAAACACCCATCTACCACTAACCTCTGCTTTCTCTCACTGAGCCACTTTTGGACCCAGTTTGCCAACCAGTTTTGGATCCCTTGTGTCTTAACCTTCTTGATCGGCACACTGGGCCTTGTCAAAGCCTTAGTAAAATCCAAGTAAGCCATCTCAGTGCATTTGCAGCAGTGGTTTATGTTTATGGATAATATTTCCAAGCATTATTCAACCCTTGGTATGAGTGAAACAATACCCTTAAACAGCAGTATCTTCTAGTCCAAGCTTGCCTAGTGTTCATTCTGGGAAACATTTGCCTCTGAATTTCACAAAGATTGAAAATTCTGTCCCTGTAGGTTTGACCACAGGATCTTCAACTTGTTCATCTTCAGCAGGGCCATCTCTGTTTGCTTCAGTGGTGAGCTCAGAACCTTCCACCTCTACTGTGACTAGTGGATTTACATGTGAGTCAACAGTGGTATGTTTGTAATAGTAGCAATTACAAAATCTTACATTTATAAATACTGTTCTTCAGTTGCTTACCTGGGTGAAAATACTGATTTATTTCAGTAATCTGTAGTCAGTATGTCTTGATCTTTTGCTTATCTTGTTTCATGACCCTGGAGGCTGGGTGCATCAAATTACTCTTTTCCAAGGTTGCGCTCAGAGCAGAGCACATTTTGAATTCTCTTGAATAGTTTGTGACCTGAAAATTGGGCTCTACACACTTCCGTTTTGTTTCTGCTGTCTTTTTTGTCTCATGACCATCTGGGGAAGACTTAATTTTCGGGTTGTATACTGCATACGTACTTTAATAATAAATATACTTTGAACAATGAGTTTACTTACATATGGTCATTCTGCAGAATGACTTGACACTTGATTTGGTTCCAATAATGGAGAAACTGCAAATACATGCAGGCCCTGACTTTTTTTTTTAAGGGATTTGAGGTACAGTGCAGATTTATTTTCACTTGTATAAATGTGTATGGAATTCTCGTTGCTGCATAAGATTTATTAGGCCTTTCTTTGTGCTTAGTGATACTCAGGTTCCAGTTTCGTTAGCACATAATTGCCTGAGACAGATACTTTGTCCATGGTCCAAGGGGGTTAACACAAAAGTGAGATAATGACTTCTCTATATAATTATTTGCATGGAATTGTTTTGAGGGCTAATGGGACATTGCTGAATATAGCATCTTCATTAGGTTTTTCCTTGTATAATTCAGTAATGAACATCCCCATTAGGTGATATTCGCTTACAGTCTAGCGAAGTCCTTACTCTTTATTTAAATTGTGATGTATCTATTCTGGGTTTGTTGGATGTTTACCTTAACTGGACTACCACACAAAACTTGATCAAAAGCCATGCTTAAGTCTGTTAAAATCATGTTTACCACCCTGTCTTCATCAATTTTCTTAGTTACTTCCTCAAAAAAAATCTTAATTAGATTTGAAGCAGTATGCACAAAGCCACGATTTTCCAAGCAAACATTAATTCCGTCCTTTAGAAATTTTTCCAATAATTATTGAACACTTATTAATACGTTTGATGTAAGATGGTTAGAGTCTGGGGCATGCCATTTGTAAAAGTGGTGGAGGCATTTAAGAAACACCATGACAAATAATTGAATCCCCAATGCACAGAAGGCTAGTAATGCAGATAAATAGGATTACCGTAGCTGGGTACAATGTATATGATGAAGGGTCTCGGCCCGAGATGTTGGCTACTCTTTTCTCACGGATGCTGCCTGACCTGAGTTCTTCCAGCATTGTGTATGTATGTGACAGATGCTGCTTAACATGCTGAGTATTTTCAACATTCTGTTTTAAGATGAAGCTGACAGATAGTATATAGCCCATTTTACACCCTGCATGATAATAGTAATTAAGTAAACTAGCTGCAGGTTCATAACAATGAGAACTGAAATTTGTTGTGAATCTATACATCTTCAGCGTCTGTATCAACCCAGTACTTCTTCCTAACCCAGTTCTATATGTGTTTAGTGACCAGCAATGCTACTTCAGTTCCAGCTGCCTCGACATCTTCTACTCCATTTGGGTTTAAGCCAACAGGTACAGCCTTGCCTCTGACTACAGCTACAACCTTGGGTATGTACAGATACTGTTAATGGATGTATGTTTGCAAACTACTCCTTCTGTAGTGTATTGTTCAAAGACAAGCTGGCTCATGGCTCATTTTTTTCATCATTTGCCAGATTTTGTACATTCAGTTTCTTTTCAGACTTCGCTGGTTTGGTGTTGCATCTGGTGGTTCCATTGCCTCTTAGTACCGGACACTTGGGTTTGAACCTAACCTCCAATGTAGTCTATGTGGAGCTTGCACATTCACTCTGTGACCATGTTGATTTCCTCTTAAATCCCAAGATGTGTGGTCTGGTATATTAATCAGCCACTATGAATTATTATTCCTAGTGTGTGGGGTGAGCAGAAGGAATTGGATAGGGAATGGGGAAGTTAATATGGGATGGAAGACTAAAGGGTGATTCGTGCAGGGTTTGGTGTGAATGGGCATTAGATGGTCAGTGCCGACTTGGTGGATTGATGGCCCTGTTTCCATGCTTTGTCTATGATCCTCTAATTTGAGATGATTAAAGTCCAGTCAAAATATTTACTTATTTATTGAGGTACTGCGCAGAATCGGCCTTTCCAGCCCAGTAATACCCCAATCTAACCCTAGCCTAATCACAGGACAATTTACAGTAACCAATTAACCTATCGGTCTTTGGACTGTGAGAGAAACCTGGAGCACCCAAAGGAAACCCACGTGGTCACGGTGACAACGTGCAAACTCTTTGCAGACGGAATTGGGAATTGAACTTGGGTTACAGGTACTGGAAGTTTTGTGCTAACCACTACGCCACCGTGCACTGTAAATACTGTGGGTTAATCTGCCACTCTAGGAACTGAGCATCTAGAGGATCAGATAAGGTGGACAAGTGCATTAAGGAAACTGATATCCACTGCAGCCTCAGAATGCACACTACTGTCATCAACTTTAATAAGCACACTAAGTGACTTTTATTCAGTGTAGTTGTTCTGTACTCTAGCATTCTTGTTGAGATACTTGGGTGAGATTGGGCTTTCTGTCCTTGTGAATCCCTGACAGTGCTGTTCTGGGCCCTCTTCACTGCCTCTGGAAGTCCAGGATACTTTACAGTCAATGAAATGAAACTGAAACATGGCTGTTGAAATGTAGGAAACTATTTGTAGGTGTGTCAAATAACATGTAACGAGTACCCAGAGTTTCACTATCACATTCAGGTAATCTCAGTGATTGAAAAATAAAAATTAAGATGGTGAGAGTAAACTCCACTAGTCTGCAAAATAGTGCCAAGTTATTTCAGAGTAAAGTGCTTCAGCATCACTAAGAATACAGCAGTCTCTGCGCACTGTGTAGGAATGCTTTTGAACTTGGTGATGGAGTGCTACCAGATAGAAGCCCCTTGATGCATGTGGATTACTTATGATAGTTAGATTACTTCCTTTATATTTGAATATGACACGTTGATGTTTCCTCTCTACTTTTAAGAACTACGCTCAGTGGCCACTTTACACCTGCTCGTTAATGCAAGTATCTAATCACCCAGTCATGTGGCAGCAACACAGTGCATAAAAGCATGCAGATAAGGCCAAGACATTCAGTTATTGTTCAGACCAAACATCAGAATGGGGAAGAAATGTCTGAATGACTTTGTCCATGGAATAGTGCCAGACACGATGGCTTGAGTATCTCAGAAGCTACTGATGTTTTTATTTCATGCACTGTGTTCTCTGGAGTTTATAGAGAATGGTGTGAAATACAAAAAAAAAATCCAATGAGTGGCAGTTCTGTGCTGTTACTTTGAGAGGTCAGAGGAGAATGGCTAAACTGGTTCAAGCTGACAAGAAGGCGCCAGTAACTCAAATAACTACATGTTTCAACAGTGGTGTACAGAAGAGCATCTGCAAGTACACAACACGTTGAACCTTGAAGTGAATGGGCTGCAGCAGCAGACCACACTGGGTTGGTTAAAGGGTATACCTAATAAATTGGTCACTGAGTGTATGTTTTGGTAATTGCTGACTAATACTCATTATGAGGTCAGATAGATTTTGTCACTTTAAAGTTGAGGGAGGCTTGAACGAGATGGTCATGAGGTAGTAATGGACCTTGTTCACATGTATGTAGGGCCTGGCATGTTTTTGGATGGTGTTGCTAAGGAGTGACCTGTATATGAGAAATGGAAGTAACCAAGAGAGAGATCCCAGGGCATCAGAAGTATTTAATTGGTGAAGGGAGAGACCATTGTGGATCATTCTCTGTATAACAACCTCATTGTCAAGAGTGGAACCAGGCAAGTAATGTTAAGCTAAGTAATAATGGAGAAGTGTTGGGAAGAAGATGGTGTGGTCAACAGTACTAAAGTCCCATGGACAGTTGAAGATCTGCAGATTGAATTAGTTTCCCTTTCCCACGGATTGGGAATCTCAGTTGTGATTGCAAGAAGTTTAGAAATGCTATTGTCTCTAGAACTCCGTTTTATGTAGTTATAAAAATGTTCAGATAGAAAAGTGGAGCTCCAGGGAGGGTGAGCATTGCTTTAAGAGGTGACGGCAATTAATAGATTTTAAAGAGTGTTACTTTAAGTAAGTAAGTAGAACAGGCAAAACTAACATCCAGAACTTTTTTTAAATCTGTATTATAATCTTGGGTCACTGGGTATGGACACAATTTTGAAATTTATTGAAAGCATGCAACCTGGAAATGTAATTTCCCACATGAAAGATGGTCACTGGCTTTAGGAGGACATCAGTTGGCAGATTCATTGGTGTTCAATATAAGAGATAATGCTTTTTGTTAAAAAATGAAGAGAAGTTGATGGGACTAGGCAGAGTAAATGGTTCAGGATGGACCAAAGGGCTTGTTTCTGTGCTGTACTTTTCTATGACTCTGTGCTCTAATATAAGCCAGTTTTTACTTTTCCAAAAGTGGTATGAACACCAAGATCTGTGGTAGTTTGCAGAAATCCTTGGAAGTGGCAACTGGAATTAAACTATAAGTTGACAAAGGTTATAGGATCTCAGTTTTTGTAATTTGGGATTTTTCTTCATGTGTTTGCAAATTGAAAGCTATTCAAGGATTTCCATTAGCTTAAGAGTTGACATGTAGGAGCTTAGAAATAAAGTTATTACCTCTGGTTGTAGGAAACCTTAAAAACAACACATGGTTAGGATTTGAAGTGCCCAGCTTGGTAGTTTCATTACAAGCTAAGGGTGGTTTTAAGTGATCAAGTATTGAGAATAAGTGTCATATGGTTAAGAAGGCATACAGTGCATTGGTATTCATCAATCGTGGGATTGAGTTTAAGAGCCGAGTTGTAATGTTGCAGCTATATAGGACCCTGGTCAGACCCCACTTGGAGTACTGTGCTCAATTCTGATCGCCTCACTACAGGAAGGACGTGGAAACCATAAGGGGTGCAGAGGAGGTTTACAAGGATGTTGCCTGGATTGGGGAGCATGTCTTATGAGATAACCTAGAGTGAACTCGGCCTTTTTTCCTTGGAATGACGGAGGATGAGAGGTGACCTGATGGAGGTGTATAAGATAATGAGAGGCATTGATCATGTGGATAGTCAGAGGCTTTTCCCCAGGGTTGAAATGGCTAGTACGAGAGGGCATAGTTTTAAGGTGCTTGGAAGTAGGTACAGAGGAAATGTCAGGGGTAAGTTTTTTTACACAGAGTGGTGAGTGTGTGAAATGGGCTGCTGGCGGCAGTGGTGGAAGCGGATACGATAGGGTCTTTTAAGAGACTCCTGGATGGCTACATGCAGCTTAAGAAAAATAGAGGGCTATGGGTAGAGCCTAGGTAGTTCTAAGGTAGGGACATGGTCGACACAGCTTTGTGGATGGAAGGGCCTGTATTGTGCTGTAGGTTTTCTATGTTTCTACGGCACTGTGATCTTGTTGGTCAGTAGAGTGATGGCTTCAATTGGATAATGGTGTTCATTTTCAGACCATATCAAATAGAATGATTACACTATTTGATGGTGCTACTATATTGTTTTTTTTAATATGGGGACCAAAACTACCTCACTTAGTGTACCTGCACCACTTCTTGTAACTTTAATATTGGAAAACACATCCATTGTCAACTCACACATTGCCTGTGCAAGAATTCTACCTTTGTCTCAAGATGGAGTATTTTAGTTGTCCTGTATTTCTTGATTATGTATGTGTATACTCTTGTGACTAAAGTTTTAACACCTGGGTTTTGTTTTGTAGCTTCTAGCACCCCTGCTGCTGCTGCTGCTGCTGCGACAACCACTGGATTTTCATTGGGCCTGAAGACACCAGTAAGTTTCTCTATGACACCAGGTCCATCTGGGACAACTGCAAGTGTGAGTAGTACTGCAACAGTTAGCACCACAACTTTTTGCACCACTGCAACTACCAGTGCATCCACCAGCAGTGCTGCTGTTACAACCAGGTAAGAGAAACTGCTCCTCGATATTTTTTTTTCCTTAGTCTATACAGGAGTTTAAAATCTGAGGTTGCTTCCAAATGTTGGAGGCTCTTGGGACACTCACTTCAATGTAAATTGAAATGGAAAAGCAAAATTTTAAAAACCTGTGATTGTAAAGTCTGATTTATATGAACATAAAGTGCTGGAACTGCTTGGCAGATTAGATGGCATCTGTGGACGGGGAAACAGGATTAATACTCTTCAGAATCTTTTGAAGAAAAATGTGAGGGGGAACTCAAAATCAAATGTAATATTTCTGCCATATGTTGTTTTGAATACATACAGTTCTTTGGAATACATAATAGTAGCTATAAATTACAATAGGAAGTATATATTAAAACTCTTAAATTTGTCCAAAAAGTTTTTAAAACCGAAACCCAAATTGAATAAATATCAGAAAGAATTCATAAAAATTGCATTGGCAGTAGCCAATAAGGCTATTGCAGTTACTTGGAAATCGGATTCATACTTAAGTATAGATCGTTGGAAGAATGAAATTTCCAGCTGTATTCCACTTGAAAAAATTACTTATAATTTAAGAGATAAATATGAAACATTTCTGAAAATTTGGTGCCCTTATTGTTGAAATTTTTCGAGGATGTAACCAGGAAGTTAGACGGGGGAGATCCAGTGGATGTAGTGTGCCTCGATTTTCAGAAGGCATTTGATAAGGTCCCACATAGAAGATTGGTGGGTAAAATCAAAGCTCAGGGCATCGGGTGGAAGGCATTGATATGGATAGAGAACTGGTTGGCAGATAGAAAGCAAAGGGTAGCGGTGAATGGGTGTTTCTCGGAATGGCAGGTGGTGACTAGTGGGGTGCCACAGGGCTCGGTATTGGGACCACAGATGTTTACCATTTACGTTAACGATTTGGATGAAGGCATAGAAAATAACATCAGCAAATTTGCTGATGATACTAAGCTGGGTGGCAGTGTGACATGTGATGAGGATGTTAGGAGAATTCAGGGTGACTTGGATAGGCTGGGTGAGTGGGCAGATACTTGGCAGATGGCGTTTAATGTGAATAAGTGTGAGGTTATCCACTTTGGGAGTAAGAACAGGAAGGCAGATTATTATCTGAACGGTGTAGAGTTGGGTAAGGGAGAAATACAAAGAGATCTCGGAGTCCTTGTTCATCAGTCACTGAAGGTGAATGAGCAAGTGCAGCAGGCAGTGAAGAAGGCTAATGGAATGTTGGCCTTTGTTACAAAGGGAATTGAGTACAAGAGCAAGGAAGTCCTCTTGCATTTGTACAGAGCCCTGGTGAGACCACACCTGGAGTATTGTGTACAATTTTGGTCTCCAGGGTTAAGGAAGGACATCCTGGCTGTAGAGGAAGTGCAGCGTAGATTCATGAGGTTAATTCCTGGGATGTCTGGACTGTCTTACGCAGAGAGGTTAGAGAGACTGGGCTTGTACACGCTGGAATTAAGGAGATTGAGAGGGGATCTGATTGAAACATATAAGATTATTAAGGGATTGGACAAGATAGAGGCAGGAAATATGTTCCAGATGCTGGGAGAGTCCAGTACCAGAGGGCATGGTTTGAGAATAAGGGGTAGGTCATTTAGGACAGAGTTAAGGAAAAACTTCTACTCCCAGAGAGTTGTGGGGGTCTGGAATGCACTGCCTTGGAAGGTAGTGGCCAATTCGCTGGATGCTTTCAAGAAGGAGCTAGATAGGTATCTTATGGATAGGGGAATCAAGGGATATGAGGACAAGACAGGAACCGGGTATTGATAGTAATTGATCAGCCATGATCTCAAAATGGCGGTGCAGGCTCGAAGGGCCGAATGGTCTACTTCTGCACCTATTGTGTATTGTCTATAAAAGACAGGATTAAATATATAGGTGCTCCGAAGATAAAATAATTGGTTATTTGGGGAAAGAAATAAATATATATACTAAAGTTATTATGAACTCCATGGAGCATGTGGGGATCTTCCGATATCCAGGCATTCTTTCTTTCTTTCTTTCTTTTTTTTTCTCTTTCTTTTTCTTTCCTTCTATAGGGATATGTTAGGGGGGAAGGGGGAAGGGTTGATAACTTTTTTTTTCTTCTGTAATCATTTGAAAACTCAATTAAAAAAAAGTATATATTAAAACAATTAAATTAGTAGTGCAAAAAAGAGAGGAAAAGTAGTGAGGTAGTTCACATGGATTCATTGTCCATTCGGAAATCTGATGGCGGAGGAGAAGTTGTTCCTGAATCATTTAGTGTGGAATTGTGAGTAAGGACTTTTCCAGATCCCACAAAAACACAGGTTGACATAGCTACACATTTGATTTGGAGGGAGTGAATTGGATTAAAGAAGTTGTTCATCAAGTGAACAAGTACATTCATATGGGGTATGGTGCAGGAAAGAATAAAGGGCTCTTAGACCATTCTGGTATAGGATGGAGATGTCCAGAAATTGCCCATCTCTGATGAGTATAAGCAAGTTGGGGCCTAGAAACTGCAGAAGGTATTATAGTCTAAATGGGATGATCAAACAAGGGAAGAAAGAATACAATCAAATATGAGTTTTTTTGGGATAAGAACAAACTGGAATAAATCTACTAGGGCTTCTTGTCGATTGGTGAGGTGGTAGAAGCAGGTCCTGTGAGCTTGGGAGATCAAGGCTGGAGGTTGTAGGTGAAGGTCTTCAGGGTTAAATGATCACTGCCTGAGGGACAGTGATCTGATGTTCATTTGTGGTGTATTGGTCCAGTGTTGGATATCAGGTACTTTCAGAGAGCTGGCTTTCAGCCTTTGATAGCCAGTCTGTTCAACAAATAACAACACTATCTGATGAATGGCAATGCTGCCGTTGGTACTTGATGAGGGGAGTGCTGCGTGACTGGTATGAGGTTGACTTATGGAAGTTTTGCCTGAGCTGTCAATTTATGTGCCTTGTTCCTTGTGTTCGCAGTGCCTCTCCAGTTATGTCGTATGCTCAGCTGGAAAGTCTGATCAACAAGTGGAGTGTGGAGCTGGAGGAACAGGAGAAACAATTCCTACACCAGGCCACACAAGTCAATGCTTGGGATCGAATGCTGATTGAAAATGGAGAAAAGGTGAGCAAAGTGCAGTCTATCCAGTTGCACAAAGTAGAATGTGTATTAGTGGTTCAGGAAACATCCTGGTAAATCTCCTCTCCAGCACAGTCACATCCTTCCTAAAATGTTGTGACAAGAACTGCACAATACTCCAGATGTAACCAAACAAATGTTTTATAAAGCTGTAACATGATGTCCCATCGCTTATATTCTGTGCCACCGCTGATAAAGACAAATATCTGGCCTTTTTCACTACCATATCCAATTGTGCTGCCTCGTCATCTTCCTTCTTCCCCATTGTCACAATTCCTTAAATGATTTATGGATTTGGAGCTTTTGCGAGTAACAGTAGTTAATGAATAGAAACTACCATGATTATTCTGCAATAGCAGTGTGCCTTCCATCTTTTTAGATTTTCAAAAGGCATTTGACAAGGTGCTGCATGGGAGGCTGATGCATAAATGAAGAGCCTGAGGCATTGTAGGAACTGTGATTAGATTGAGAACTGACAGACTAGATGCTATATTATCTAAATGAGTAGATACTGTAAATGCATGAAGTTCAGAGGGTCTAAGTGCTCAAGTGCATGAATCATAAGCCATTAACTGGCAGGTCCAAAAAGTGCTTACGTCAAAAGACATTTTGGTCTTTATTGCAAAGGGGTTGGAGTTTAAGATTAAAGAGGCTTTGTTACCATTCTTAAAGATGTTGGTGAGGACACATCAGACTCTGGTTTAATATCACTGAAATTTGTTGTCTTTGCATCAGCAGTACAATGCAATACATAGCAATAAAGAAAAAAACTGAATGAAAATAAGCGTGTGTATAAACTATATATATAATATAGTTAAATAGGTAGTGCAAAAATAGAAACAAGAAGATGGTGAGGCATTGTTCATTGATTCAATGTCCATTCAGAAATCGGATGGCGGGGGGAAGAAGCTATTCCTGAATTGATGAGCATCATTCCTTGAATATGTCTTGGATACGACAGAGGCTAGTGCCTATTTTGGAGCTGCCTAAGTTTATAACTCTCTACAGCTTATTTCAATCCTGTGCAGTTACTACCCCCCCACCCCCCCAATATCAGACGGTGATGCAACCAGTTAGAATACTCTCCACAGTACATCTACAGAAACTTGTGAGTGTTGTTGGTGACATACCAAAACTCCTCAGATTCCTAGTGAAATATAGTCGCTGGCTTTGCCTTCTTTGTAGCTGCATCAATATGTCGGGTCCAGGTTAGAACCTCAGAGGTAGTGACACTGTGTGTGTTCCCTTGTCTTACCCTTTCTGAAGTCCAGAATCACTACTTTGGTTTTACTGACGTTGACTGCAAGGTTGTTGCAGTGATACCACTCAGCTAGCTGATGTATCTCACTCCTGTATGTCCTGTCATCACTATATGAAATTCTGTCAACAATAGTTGTATCGTCAGCAAATTTATAGATAGCATCTGTAATACTGTGTCCAGTTTTGGTCTCCTGTCAACAAAGAAATATAGTAATATTGGAGACAGTCCAAAGGAGATCCATCAGGCTAATTCATGGGATGAGAGGGTTGTCCTATCAAGATAGGCTAAACAGTTTGGGCCAGTTTTCTTTGCAGCATAGAAGAATGAGTGTTGAACGTACCTAACTATAAAAGATCTTAAAAGGGCTTGACAAAAACTGGATATCAAAAAGTTTTCACTAGTGGGAGAGTCGTGAATAATAGGTCAGTCATGTAAAACTGAGTGGATAAAAGTTTCCTCTTTGGTGAATCTCTGCCACTGAGGGTGGTAGAGGCCAGATCTTGAGGAAGAGTTAAGGTGGAAGTAGATGAATATTTGAAAGATTTAAGGGTTATGAGAAACTGACACAGGAAAAAGAATTGAGGCCAGCATGCATCAGTTACAATCATATTTGAATGGCTTACCTTGCTCCCATTCTCTTGTGTGTACTTGTGTTCTTGTACTTCTGGTAGACATAAAATTTCAACTGAATATTGCCTTGAAATAACCAATGTGCTTGGTGTTGGAAATGGGAAATATAGCCATGTTGATCTTGTAGAATGGGATCTACACTGGAGAATAATTGGTCTGAATTCTGCTCTGCATGTAAATTAGCAATGAGCTCAGAGGCATTCTTCACAGAGAATATAAGCACAAAGTTCTGAGATAGTGGTATTGGACATGCAAAACATCTCTTTTATAGATACGCACAATATATTTTTGTAATACATAAACTGCACTTTAATTTGTGTATCATCTGATTTTGGACTTAAAGGCTCATATTTTTCAATTGAGCATCCCTCTTTCAAAGAGGAGCCTGCAACAGTTGGGACTAATGAATATTAAAAGCCATACTATCCTGTTCTCTTATCTATTGCTTTCTCCTCAGATCACTGCTTTACACCGAGAGGCAGAGAAGGTGAAACTGGATCAGAAGAGGTAAGTTTGTATTCACTATTGCAGCATTTTAACTGCATGGATTCATAATTCTTTGGAACACAGGATATTTTGATTCACGGCATAATACAGTGTTGAAATGGGCTCCAGAGCCAACTGTGTGCGTGCTGACCATCCGAAACTGGAGTATCTGAGGGCAACCCACTTGGTCTGAGCAGATACACTGGACTTCAGGATTGAACCCAGGTTGAGAACTGTGAGATCCATTGTGGGCACAGCACAATGGCATAGCTAACAGAGGCACTGCCTCAATTTTCAATACTGAGGTCCAGTGGTATCTGCTTATTTTTTGTTTATTTTTTCTGATGTTGAAAACCTGAAAACGATAAACAAAATGCTGGAAAAGATCAGCATGGCAGGCGGCATCTGTAGAAAGAGAATTAAGTGAATTTGTCTAGTCTGTGACCCTTTGTCAGTTAACGGTTGCATCCTTAACTGTAGGATCCAGGTCCAGATCCAAAACTTCTGCCTTTCTTTTCATATTTACTGCTTTACATGTTGAGTTTTTCAATCATTTTCCGTTTTTTTATCTTGTATCAGTACGTTGTTCAGTCTGGTGGTGATAACTTTATAGAGTTCCTCATATGTGATGAATAATCTGACTTTGATAGTGCTATAAAGTTATAAAGGCTCCCTGCTGTCCTTCAAATGGTCCTTTCTCATGTACTGGCAATTAAATAAATAACATTCAGGCGAGGTGAAGCTGATTTTATAAATGATTACATTTTCAACAATGCACATTTTGGTCCTGTACCGATGTGCCACATTTGAAAGTGGAGAAAGTCCTAGAGCAGAGCTTAAACCTACTTTCCTGAGTATTGCCACTGAGCCTGACTGAAGCTCAGTGTACAGGTAGTTAATGCATTCTGATTGTCTAATAACAGTGTGTCAATTTCAGACTCAGAATCAGGTTTGATATCACCAGCGCATAACGATGAGAACAGGGCATGTTCCTGGGTGATGAGGGTCCTTAGTAATGGACACTGCCTTTCTGAGGCACTGCTCCTTGGACACTATGGAGGCAAGAATGGGTCTGTTGTTTGTGAGAATAATATGGATAGATTAGGCATTTATGTGTGTACCTTCCTTGATTAGATTATTTTTGATACCAGTTTATTAAATCAGCCGATTGAAATGGTTGAGAGAAAATATGTAAAATGCTGACAAATTGATAAATGGTCATTTCTTGAATAGGCAAGGCATGGAAGGATTTGGACTGAACGTAGTACATTGGATTAGTGTGGATTGGCAAAATTGTCAGCTTGGACATGATGGGCTTGTTTCTGTACTCTATGACTGACTTTTCCTTCAATAGACACTGAAGTCCTACTTTTCATTATGTATGGTTTCAACTTGTTAGCCCTTTCAAAATATATCATTATCACTTACTTCCTGCCATTCCCTTATTCCCCAATATAATTTCAGTTACTCAGTCTCTAAGTGATCTTTTTCTGTGTATCTACAGAAGCTTTTGCAATTTGTTCTTGTTTAGTGCTAGGTTATTCTCAGATCCCATTTCCCCTTATCAATATCTTGGTGCTACTTTGCTGAATTCTGAAATCCTTCACGTTTCTAGGCTTGCTGCTTTTTTTTTGATAATGTTACAAACCTTTTCCTTGAAAGACACAGCAGAACTATTTTCATTCTAGATCTTTATTCCTTAATTGGAGAAATATTTGTTTAAACTCTAATTTAATTCTTTAAATATTAGACTAATGCTAATTTACTGTTAAGCATTTTAATGCCAGTATCCTAACATGACCGAGTTGTCTCTTGTATAGTTTTTATTGATTAAAGATACCAGTTTTTAAATTGAAATAAATAATTTTTAATTGGTAATAACATTCCACCACCATATTAGCATTTGTATTATAAATTAACCCTTTCTTGTTTCATAATACTAGATGTAGAATAATCTGTTCCCTCATTGTTTCCTCAACACATTGACCTAGAAAATAATCTTGTATACATTCCATTAATGTTCGCCATATTACTGCTAATTTTTAGTTTGCCCATTCTTCCTTAGAGTAAACCATTTCATGATTGGATTATCCTTTTAATTTCCAGATTTATTCAATGCCTCCATTGTCATTACTGTTTGAGTCATGGACAACTCCCACCAATGTTTTGTTTGTGTTCCTTAGTTTTATCCACATTGAATTACTTGATTACCTGACTACCCAAAATGGTATTTGCATAGCTGATTCACCTCCATTTCATTTTTTTTCTGATCAGTTTAAAGCAAATTATTCCCAATCTGAGCATTTTGTGACCTTGTCTCTGTTAGATCTTACTAATTTCTGTTTTTGCAGTTAATTCTTATAGTTATGAATGCTGTATACACTCTGATCATCTTCAATTTTGTGTGCTTTTATTTTCCTACCCTGACTCTTGTTGTTGGTGTACTCACACATTTGCCTTATTTGATAGAAGATTTTAAAATCATTAAGAGTCTAGACAGCAGAACATATCAGGATCCAGATTATGTAGAATCTAGATAACTGGTAACAAAGCTAAATGTGGTATAGGAATAATTTCATGCAGAGTGGTTAGCATCTAGAATATAATGCCAAGGTAGTAGGGCAGGTAGGTTTATTGTTGTATTTGATAGAGAAGAGGATAAATATTTAAAATGTAAATGACAGAGCTCTGTGAATGAGCAGGAGAATGAGATCAGCTGAATTTCTCTTGCATAGAGTTAGTCTACGTCCACACTAGACTGGATAAATCTGTAACCGAAGCTTTTTCTCTTCGTTTTGACCCTCCGTCCACACTGAAAAGGTGTTTTCCTCCCTCGAAAACGGAGCTTCTGTAAAACGGTCTCCAGAGTGTGTAAATCTGAAAACGCCGATTGGGCGGTGTAGTGTATATGGGGTAACCGGAGCTTTTTAAAAACGTTGTCATGACGTGCCGGAGCAAATGTACTGTTCTCTATAGCAGTCGAGGGTGTTGTTGTATTTGGCTTGGCAGGACTCCCACTCCACGTTCTCCACTGCTTTGCTGACTTTGTAGTCGTTTGTAACTCGCAGAAGCAGCTCGACTTCATTGTCTGTTGAAACAAAGAAGTCCGGTCTGCTTTATCCAGCGGAGGCTTTCTTTGTATTCCTCGAAGACATTGTTGCAAACTTTCTTACGCTGTTTTTGTAGGTACTCTAGTTTTTGACCAATGGAAATAGCATAGTATACCGTTTCCTCTTTGCTTGTTTTCTGTAGGTGTGTCCTGCGCACATGCCCATTAGGAGGAGATTTGTCCAAATACCCGTTTTAATGTGGACGGAGGTATTTTCAAAAACGCCTGGTGTGGACGCCTATCGCTTTTACACGAAACCGACGTTTTCAAAATTATCCAGTCTGGTGTGGACGTAGCCTTAGTTCCATGCTGTGAATATACTGTGATTCGCATGCTGTTACTATTCTAATAGAGCTCCTCTCAGGAGCAATTCTACCAGCAGCCAGTTTAATTGGCTTTAAATTGTTAAGTGCGTTGTTCTGTTCACACTGTACTGCAAGTAGAGGCTATCCATGTAGGTCTTGAGTCTTTCACTTCTATCTGTGGACAAGGCGAGGTGTGTCAGTGCTGTCTGCGTGAAACTTGTACGTTCTCCCTTCGTCCACAAACGTTTCCTCTGGTTTTTCAAGTTTATTCCCAAATTCCACAGATGTCTGGTTTGGTAAGTTAATTGGCCACTCTCAGTTGCTCCATAATATGTAGGAAGGAAATGAGATAGGATAGAAAAAATTTATATTAATGATCAAGGTTTGATCACTGAAGAGCCAGTTGCTTTATCTATGCTTTATCCCTAATGTTGTGGTCCAGTAGTTTTGCTTATTTACCATGTCTGGCACTGAAAATTTGAGACACATCTATCGTTAATGGAATGTTAGAAAGTTATTTCTATTTGGTGTGCTTTATATCTGATTTTATGCATCTGTAAAGTGTTTGAGCTATGAAAATCACCCCACTCTGAATGTGAACTAAACAAATTTGCTGTTCCAGTGTACTGATTTTGCTGAAGTATCACCCTCATGAATGTTGTATGTTTAATTCCACTGATGTTTGGGTAAAGCAGATAATAGTCTAAAATAATGGAAGAAGAAATTTGTGAAGTATAATTGATCCTTTAAATCATTGGATAAAATGGGCAGATGGAGCTCCATGTGAAAATACAGCATCACTTGCTTTGATTAAAAGTTCAAGTGGTTTCTGAATGACAAAGCTGAAGTTAGGGAAATGGCACGATTTAGAGGCCTGGTAAGGATGTCATTGAGATCTGGTGGGTAGCTTATGAACAGATAATGTAAAGGGCTAATGCAATTGCCTTTAGTCCAAGGAGTGCTGGAATTTAAAGCCAGAAGTAATCAATGAATTTTGTAATGGTTCACTGGTGTTGCATCTGGTTCTTCCAGCTCCCTCACGTATTGGCTTTGGAGAGGGTGTAAAACTGGCATACTGTATTAATACCTGGGTTAAATAATGAGGAGAAAGGGATGCATCAACCAACCTTGTATTCCTTGTTAGTAGATTGAGGGATTTTCTAGTGGAGTTTCTCAGCTGTTTCAAATTGAAGGATTAGAGATGAATCCCTCAATAACAAGTATATCACTGCAATATATGTCAAGATTTCTTACATTTGGATAACTTGCCTGTTTAAATGATTTCAATTTCTGCATTGAAAATTGGAGAAACAACACCTCTGGTTCCACTTGATCCTATTAAATGAGAGAATATAACTTATAATTTTTAGTGAGCATGTCTGCATCTGTCTTCTAGGTTGGACCAAGAACTTGACTTCATTTTGTCTCAGCAAAAGGAACTGGAAGACCTGCTGGCTCCGCTGGAAGAGTCGGTCAGGGACCATCACGGCACTATTTACTTGCAACATGCAGATGAAGAGCGAGAGCACACGTGAGTGTCAGATGTTGTTTGAAAATATCATGGGTTGGATGCAGAGTAAGGCTCTCCTTTGCTAGGAATATTACATATTGAGTAAAATTTAGTGCTCTCTTAACATGCCAAATGGCATGTTCCTGTGCTGTACTGTTCTGTGTTCTATGTTCCACAATCTTGTTTAGATCAAATTGTGGTTTTGAAATGAATCCTGATGTATCTTTTTCAAAAATGAGTTATAACACTCTCTCTATTCAATGATAATTTGCTAACACTAGGGAGGGATTTTGGAAACCGTCTAATGCATCACTTTGCAAAAATTTAGAATGACACAGGAGTACGTGGCATGTTGAGTTGAATGGTTGGTGGTAAGGAGCTGAAAGAATTTGGGATCCTAACTGACAAGATACTCAGACTTGTGACTGGAATGGTTTCTGCAGTTTCTTAGTATGATGTGCTTGGTTTTGATGAAGCACTGCACTAGGATCTAACCAAGGACTTATTCTTAGTCCACAGAATGTTTTCAAGATTTTCTGTTTCTATTAGGGATTATAATGTTCACCATAAAGTGATGCATGAAGTGATCTCGAAGTGATGTATTGTGATACTTGAATCTTCTGCATGATTGGAGCTATTGGCCTGGTGACAGATTTGGTTCAGATGTTTATTGTGGAAAGCCAGTTGTTCTTATGTTACACAATGTAGTTAAGACTGCCCCTAATTCATATCCTCTTCTCTTCTCTTAGATGGTTGACTGGTAAAGGAGTGTTGGAAAAGAGTTGGGGAGAGCAGGAGCTCCTGATGATAGTTACCATCTTCTTCTGAGAGAAAATATAAAACAATAACTTTGTTTGCTGTTGCTATCTAGATACAAGTTGGCAGAGAATATTGATGCTCAGTTGAAGAGGATGGCCCAGGATCTGAAGGAAATTATCCAACATCTGAACACCAGCAACAGCTCTTCTGAAGTCAGTGATCCGGTACGTGGATACGCTGTTAATCAGTTCAGAATTGCACAATGGCTAACTCATCCATTAGACCTGTGCAGGTTTACAGCTGTTTGTCTAGCCACCTTTAAAATATATTATTATGTACTTATTTTTGGGGTGGCCAGTGATGCAATTAGTAGAGCTGCTCACAGTGCTGATTCTGACCTTGGGTGATGGCTGAGTGGAGTTTTCACATTGCTCAGGTGCCCTGGTTTCCTCCCAAATCCCAGTGGTGTTGAGGTTGATAGGTTAATTGGTCGTTGAAATTTACGCCTAAGGCATAGGTGAGTGGCAGAATCCATGTGGAGCATCTCTGACTCAACCAGCTGGAGAGATGCAGCATGGCAACGGCATTGAAAATCAACCGCACGTTTATACTAATCCCACGTTTTAATACCAGTTTTTACTCTCTCCACATTCTCATCAACTCCCTAATGCTGAAACATAGCATGTTCTATTAGTTCCTTAGTGTGGACTGTTCCCTGCTGAAAACCTGAAGGTCCCTTGGCCAATTCACCAACCACTGGGAGCAGTATTTCATTCACTCAGAATCTAAAATAGCTGAGGTTTGTTTTGTCCCAACTTATTCTAAGGTTGATATAGTGTTTCATTGCAACATTAAGACTTTACAGTTAAAATACACAAATAATGTGACTGGTCTGATTATATGGTATGTTGATCAATCTAAAGTTCACAATTGAGATGAACATAATGTTGGTTCAGATTTCAGCTTAACCACCTGTGATCTTTGCTAGTTCAAATGGTTGGTGATCAGTGGTAGTTCCAGTATCACAAATTTATAGAGAATTTATTGTTTTTTCTTCCCCCTAGTGCGGCAGAATGGTCTAATTCTGATCCTATTTCTAATGGTGTTATATTCTTGATTAATCAGATCATGAACAGATATGGGGAGAAGGCAGGAGTTTGGGGCTGAGTGGGAAATGAAGCAGACTTAATGGGCCAATTAGTCTTAAGTCTTGCTGTGTAATAATAGTGTTCATGAGACACATAGAATATGACAAATATTATGAAGGACAATAGCAAATGATTTAAAATCTAAACTTCCTTCAGCCAATCAAGCTATAAAAAATAACAATCATTTAAATGTATTGCATTTTATGCCTTGATGTTTAAAATAAGACGTTCCACTTTACCAGTTGAGATATTAATTGAACTGGAAACCTTCTGTGCATGTTCACACTCCTGTACTGTTGCCATATGCTGCATATATGCAACTCTGCAATTAGACTAGGCATCGTCCATTGATCAAAAGACAAGCATTTAATATTGGCACTGCATGGAGAAATTGCCACTGAGATTTCAGAATGAATTACAAGCTTTATTATACCATCAAATTAATTTCTCATATTTGGCTCTTTGTTCCAGTTGCAACAAATCTGCAAAATTCTTAATGCCCACATGGATTCACTGCAGTGGATTGACCAGAGTTCAGGTACTTATTACACATTTCATGGGTTGTCTTTAAGGTATTCAAATTTATTCATGTATAAAGTATACTCTCATATTCAAACAAAATAGAAGATGTCAGTTCCTGCAGGTGGTGATCGGCATACCTTGATTCTGTTCCAATTAATCTTATTGGAGACACAAGAATGCTGGAATTCGGAAAGAAGAAAAAACTCCAAGAGAAACTATTGCCTACATTTCAGGAGATCTGAAACAGCAACTATTCCTCTCCCCCCCCCCATCCCCACAAATGCTGCTCAACCTGCTGAATTCCTCCAGTCATGTTTTTTCTTCCGTCAGTTTTGTTCTTTCATAGTGCAGTTAATCTTTACTTATAAGTTACATCGCTATGGACTGGAGCCACATTCAAGAGATTATAGCGTATAACATGCTTGTAGTGCTTAGGTAGATGGAAAAGACTCCTTTCAAGTAGAACAATAAATGGAGGTCCTGGCTTGCCTATGAAAATCCCATTACAACTGTTGAAGCTCAGTTCAAAGCTTTGGTCAGTGACACAGAGGTCCAAAAAGATTACACAACAGCCTCTGTTACTTGGGTCGAATGCACAAATAAGTGCAGACACAGACAGATACTATCCCATCATACACTGAAAAAAACTGTCCATTTACACACATAGCTCCAAGTAAACTCTGATGTGTCTACTCCCTATTTTCTTCCTCTCTCCCCTCCCCTCTGTCACTCCCCAACATTGGACTCTCCCCATTTCCTCCACTCCATTAGATGTTTTGACCCATTTTCTCGAGCCACGCCGCCTTCTCTCACTTTTCCTTTCCTCTACTGAGGATTGCTTAAGACAAAGAACTCAATTGGTGAAATAAAGAAAAAAGTGAGATAATGAAGACAAAGAATTGGTGTTTAAATCTTTTTGATGTTTAAATATCACATTCTTTAAAACCTCGTACTTATTTGGTGATCCTTTAAGTCTCAAATCTGAATTCTCCAAAATTTGGGTCAAGTTGAGTGTTGCTACTGCAGAGGGTACTCTAAGGAAAGAGCTGAAGAAGACACTTATTTTGTTCTTCAACTTGCATCATTAATTTGTACCTTCCTGCATCTGTGTTTTAAATAATACTTCTTCCTGGTGCATTGTTGCTTTGAAAGTTCACAAGGAGTTGTCCAGGTTTCTGAGTCCATGCATTGAACTCTTGGAGGCTTGATTTGGCCTGCTGTCCCTAGGGAATTTATTTGGACAATGTCACATTTTCATATTCTGCACTGCTGTGGTAGGGAATTGCCCAGTATTGAGTCCAGACCCAACAGGAACTTATGATCTCAGCCTGATGGAATTAGATGTTGTAGCTCTTGAAGTAGGAACAGTGAGGATAGCCCAGGATGCCTGTGTTTTTGCCATCTCGTGTATCCTACTGCAAAGGTCACTGTAACATGATGATAGTTCAAAGGGGTGCACACCTTGAGTCAGTTTGTGCTGTCTTGTTGGCATTATACTTTTTGTAAACCTGTATATTTAAGGCTAACTTTTTTTTATGCTTTTTGTCAGTCTTGCTGCAGAAGAAAGTGGAGGATGTCTCGAAGCAATTTGAATTGCGGCGGAAGGAGCAGGAACGAAACTACAGAATTACATTTGACTAGACACTGATATTTCACTTACTGTAAACACCTGTACCTTTTTATCAGCTTTTTTAAAATAAAGAATATGATTGTCACTTCAGCAGAAACAGATCTCTGTGTGCTGATTTGATGTAGGGCAGGGTTTTGATTAGTAGGAATGTAAAGAATGTGCTGACTAGTTCTGCGAGGGGAATGTGGGTGCATACCATGCTGGAACAGAAGCTTGAAATAACATTAGAGGAAGGGGGTGAGGAAATTTCCTGTTAAGAGTGTCAGTGAGAGGTTTGGAAGTTGTTTCTGGAAAACTTGAAGACATTGACACCTACATTACTGATGCCTTACCCTCAGCCAGATGAAGCGGGTCATCAAAGTGTAAAACCCTGGGAATGTCTGGTAGTTTCCTATTGTGAAATTTTGAAGGGGAAGTCTTTCCTGTTATTCCATTTAAAGCTATAATTGGAATCCAAATGTGCTTGGCTTTACAGTGGTGAGATCTTGCTATAAAGGCTTGAATTATCCCACTATTAGAATATTTAACAGTCACAAAAATATTTCAGCACAGCCATCATATTATAAAGTAAGCTAGAGAACACCTATTCAGTCAACTCTGAAAACTAGTGAGTACCTTGAGAAAAGAAACAAGGCAATAATGACTCGGATAAGCAACTTCTTTCACTGGTTTTGGAGAAAGCTGATTGCATATTGTGCACTCACAACTTGATATATATCTGACTTGGCTGTAATTAGCATATTTATTTCAGGCATGGATTATGCGATACATATCAATAAGGAACTAGTGTGGATAACTCAGCCCCTCACGTCCATTCAATACATTCTAGATATCCTGATTTCCTATGGATGTGATTCTTGTCGTATCATATACCCTGACAAGCTGTACTAATTGGCATTTCAGTATTTTTTTCTGTTGTTCCACTGCTGAGATGGTTAGGATGGTGGAACAAGTTTTGTTTCTATAAAGGTACAAAAATCTGTCCAATGAACTTCCCAAGTAATGACACTAAGTCATGTGAGTTATTAGGGCAGATGACCAAACATCTTGTCAAAGTTTGATTGCATACGTTATAGAGGGAGAACATTCAGTCCAAATTCATGCTAGCTCTATGCAAAAGAAAAAACTTGTTAATTGCCCTCCTCTTCACAATTTGAGATATACCTCTGTCAGATGTACCGTCTGTCAAGGGAAAAACAAACCCAGTTTACCCAGTATTATAATCATTATAATCCAATCAAGAGCATCTGGTGAATCTCTTCTCTCAATAAAACCTTTCTGTGCCTCTTCCCTCTGCTACATGATTTTTTTCAGATCATCACTTAGTTTCATCTTTCAAGGAGAAAAGACCCTACTACCTGGGTTGAAGCTAAAATTTCATATCACTGTTATCATTCTAAGTCATCTATCATTCTACTAAGTCATCTTCTATTGTATGTGTCCTGAACTGCATATATACTTACTACATATCTGAAAGATTAAAAAATTGTCACAAGAGAGGAGTTGAGACTAGCAATAGCAAGATCATATTAAAAGTTGCAGCAAGCTTGTGGAGTTGAATGGCCTACTCCTGCTCTTGTTTACTTAATAGATGTAATGTTCTTGTTTTGTCACAGTCATTGCCTTAAAAAGGTTTGTCTGGACAATCTTAATTGTACTGTCTGTCTCAATTCATAAAGCCCCCAAAATCATGTTTTTTGTCTGCCCTGTTGTTGTTGATTGCTATAATTTATGTTTGTAACATGCCCAAGATTTAATGGAAGGTTTAGTAATTTTACTCCAATATCCCCAAGGAGAAAGACTATCTGCTTGTCCATTGAGCTTGCTCTGCCATTCAATGATCATAGCTGATATGCCCATGAACTCAGCTCCTTAACTGTCTTTACCCCATAACCCTCAATTCCCCTTGTATGCAAAAAAAAGTCAAGATCCACCTTTTGAATTCCCTGCCTGTTTTTGAATGGTCTTAACAATGATTCAAAATCAAAACTGGACCCGATGCCTTAAGAATATGAAATCTTCCCTCCTGTACTGGTTTTAAGCTACTTGTGGACTTCCTTACTGATCAAAGCAGAACAAACCATTCAGCACATATATTACCAACTCCCAAAATCAATTACATTAGTGCCATTTCCCTTTTCATTTCAACAGACCTTGCAATTTATTCCCTTCCATAACCGTGGACCCTACTTAGGCCTTCTCTGTATGTGTGAAAGCCGATGCAGATTGGGTCTACCACAAAAAAATGGTTTTTCCAAGTGGCCATCCATTTTAATTCTACTTCCCATTCCTATTCTGGTCCATTGTGTCCTCTTCTGCCATAATAAGGCTTCTCTCAGCTTGGAGGAGCAAAATAGCATATTTCATCTAGATAGTCTCCAACTTGATGGCATAAACATTGATTTCTCTAACTTCTGGCGATTCCTCTGCTCTCTGCCTACTCTCACCATTCCCTACTTTGGCTCCCTGCTTACCCTTCATCAGTTCATCTGGTGCCTTTCCTCCTTTTTTGGTCCACTCTCCTATCAAATCCCTTCTTCAGCCTGTTACTTCTACCACCTATCACCTACCAGCTTATACCCTTTCTCTCCCCACCCCCACATTTCCAGTTGTGTGTAACTCCACTTTGATTTTCTTTTGGTATTTGCCTGCAGTAAGGGATAAATTACAGTAGCTAATTAACCTACTAGCACAACTTTGTGATGAGGTAAGAAAACAGCACCCAGCTGAAATTCCCAGAGTCACAGGGAGAACATGAGGTCAAAGTGGAACTAATGTCTCTATAGACATGCAATTGCATTACTGACTATGGCCCTGTTGCTCTGTGGGGTCATTTTTGAACATCCTTTTTAACTCCTGAAAGACTAACTATAACCCCTCAGTATGTTTTTGTGTTTCTGATTTATATAGAATTTTCAACAAATAACAACATGCTCGTTTGAAAGCAAAGATACTCAGCTCAACAATTAAGTAAGGTTTAGTGTATCCTATTAAAGACTGGTCAACAAATATTTTGCTTCCTGAAGAGTTTTTGGTGTAAATTGTGGATTTTAGAAACATAGAAAACCTACAGCACAATACAGGCCCTTCAGCCCACAAAGCTGTGCTGAACATGTCCTTACCTTAGAAATTACCTAGGGTTACCCATAGCCCTCTATTTTTCTGAGCTCCATGTACCTGTTCAGGAGTCTCTTAAAAGACCCTATCGTATCCGCTTCCACCACTGTCGCTGGCAGCCCATTCCATGCACTCAGCACTCTTTGGGCTGCTGATCATAAAAATCGCCATGAAATTTTCCCATCACATGCCATTTAAAAAATACCTATATTTGTTAATTCATAATTCAAGTTAATTAAAATGTTGCCCATGAAGAAAGCGGAAATGTTTTCTAATGTGTCCAGGTATGCTTAGGCACGGTGGATGCTGCATAGCAGGACAAGTTTTAGAAAGGCTATAAATTTCTGTGAAGGTTTTTGATATTTGAGACATGTTTCCTAGAATAACTGATACCAAGATTAAGGAAGGCATTTTTGTTGGTTGATAAATCAAACAGGTTATCAATGACAGGCAGTTTGAAGAATTTCTAGTGGGACTGGAGAAAATTGCATGGAAGGCATTCAAGGATATTGTTGAACATTTTCTTGGAAACTACAGAGCACCAAACTACGTGCTGCTGATTGATAACATGCTTCAAGAATACAAAACAATGAAGTGCAATATGCCACTAAAGATTCATTTTCTGCATTCCCATTTAGACTTATTCCCTGCAAATCTTGGCACTGTCGGTGATGAGCATGGTGAAAGATTTCACCAGGACATTGCACTCTTGGAGAAGTGATATTAGGGCAACTGGAATCCATCAGTACCAGTTGATATTGTTGGATATTTAAGCGAGAAACCTCAGACACTGAGTACCATTGAAAACATCAACAAAACACTTTTAGCTTAGTTGGACTATTGAAAAGCATCATTACCATTATGCAATTAAATGCATTATATTCAATAAAAGTTAATTTCTTGTTTCTCCAAATTCCTACATGATTCAAGTAGTCTGAAATTATATCTGTTCTGCTTCAAGTGGTCTATCATAAGCAAATAAAAAAAAGAGGAAGCAACAATGTAAAAATAATTAGTAATTCACAAGTTAATGTGCTGCTCACTATCATTGGGTCCTGGGTCCCTGCTGTTCATACTCCCACCACCTTTCCTTGAGAATGTCAACCTGCAGTGAGCATTCCCATGCAATTTGAGGAAATACAACATCTGCCTGGTCATCATTTGCTTTCCTAGTATCCAAGTACCCAATGCATCATTCCTGGTGAAGCAGTGATTCATTTGCACTTCCAATCTACTGTAGTGCATCCAGTTCACAATGTGAACTCCTCTATATTGGAGAAGCCAAATGTGGACTGGATAATCACCTCGTATAAGCACCTGCACTCAGTCCACAGCAATGGTCCTGAACTTTCTGTCTGATGCCACTTTAATTCCCACTTTGATCTATTTGTCTGTGGTCTCCTCCACCACCGCAGTGAGATCTAACGTAAATATGGGGGACAACATCTTATCCTCATGGGCACTTTGTAGTCTTCTGGAATGAACATTGCATTCTCCAATTTCAGGGAAACTGCTCTCTCTTTTCCCAATATCATGCTGATGTCCCTTTCTCACTGTTTCTATAAAATGCCTCACTAAGTTAGTACTCATGCTCCTTATTACTTGACCTGTCCTAACCATCTGATCCTTTGTCAAACATCTCACCCTATCCACACCCCACTCCACCACTGCTCTGCTTTGAAAACTGACCCTGCCACACTTCCCAAGTTATGAAGAAGGTTTCCTGACCCCAACAATTGATGTCTAAAACGTTGACTAACTTCTATAGATGTGTGGCAGAGAGTAAATTGACAGGATGCATCACAGCCTGGTATGGAAACACCAGTTCTAAAAGTAGTAGTGGATATGGCTAGTCCATTTCTGGTCAAGCCATCCCCACTGTGGAGCACAAGTACATGGAGTGTTATTGCAGGAAAGCAGCATCCATCATTGGAGACTCCCACCATCCAGGTCATGCTCTTTCTTTGCACTGCTGCCATCAGGAAGAAGCAAGCCTCAGGACTCACAACACCAGGTCCAGGAAGAGTTATTACTCCTCAACCATCAGGCCCTGAATCAGATGAGATAACTTGGTTTGCCCACTGAACTGTTCCCACAACATATGGACTCACTTTCAAGAATTCTTCATTTCATGTTAATGATATTTATTTATTTATTTGTTTATTCATTTATTATTTTTCTTATTTTTGTATTTGCAGTTTGTTGTCTTGTTCACACTTTGACTGTGCTGTTGGGGTGGTCTTTCATTGATTCTATTATAGTTATTGGATTTATTGGGTATACCCACAAGAAAATGAATCTCAGGGTTGCATATGGTGACATATATGTACTTTGATAACTTACTTTAAACTTTGTCCTTTCAGCATTTTCTAGTTTTTTTTAAAGTGACTGTGGGCTTAAGTGCTCAGAAATTATTGTGTATATTAATGAACACTAATGTGTCTGCAGAATTTTGATTGATTTTCATTTGTTTTATTAGAGGCAATAATTCATTTATTGTAACTGATTAACAGTTCCATTCACCCAGGAAGGAAAGCCATGCTGTACATCAACAATAAACACCCTAAGCATGAGACCTGCCCCTCTAGACATGCATCCTACACCTTGTCACCTGGTTGATTGAGTGCATGTTGCTTTGTCCAATTTACTATGCTGCTGATCTTGAAATAAAACACCTGCTATCACCCCTCCAAATACTCTGAGTAACCCAAATGCACTGCATGGACCAAACACTGCAAGTGGGAAGCTACCAACTCCTCAGAGTCTCATAGCAATAGGGAATAATGACACTGAAATTAGTGTCTTCGTACAAGGACCATCCACACTTCGACTAGAGCTTTAAATCCTCTTTTCTTTGTGTTTGCTCCAGTTTTTGAGATTTATTAGAGCCTGACTTGGTCATACATTTAGATTCTGTTATCTGGAGACTCAAAGGGCCGAGGTTGTGAGGTATAAACCAGCTCCTCAGTTGCGTAGAGCCAAGTGACCGATAACTCACAGCGGAAATTGATCCATTTGCATGGGGGTGATTTGTATGCTTTGCCAGACAGGTGCCTTCATCTCTACAACATGAAGGAATCGAATGACTGACTCTGACCCCGATCAAGACACAAAATGTATTGTAGGCAGTCTTGTCTCCAATTAAAAACACTTCAGTTACATTTATCTTTGCATTTAGAATATGGAACATAGAACAGTAGAGCACAGAAACAGGCCCTTCGGTCCACAATGCTGTGCTGATCCAAGTAAAGTAGTAGTCAAATGGTCAACTAACCCAATCCCCTCTGCCTACACAATGTCCATATCCTTCCATTTGCTTCACATTCACGTGCCTTCTAAAAGTCTCTAATGTCGCTGCTTCTACCATCACCCCAAGCAGCACGTTCCACGCATCCACCAATCTTTGTGTAAAAAAAACCATGTGCCTCATATCTGATTTGAATGTACCACCTCTCACCTTAAATTCATGCCCTCTGGTTTTAGACATTTCAACACTGGGAAAAAGATACTGTCTGTTGTCTCTATCTATGACTCTCATAATCTTATCTATTACATCTCCCCCTCAGCCTTTGCCACTCCAGAGAAACTCTGCAACATCCTGATATCCTCTAACAGAACTGTATCAATACTCCACATGTGGCCTAACTAGAGTGTTATAAAGCTGCAACATAATTTCCTGACTTTTGAACCCAATGCCTTGACAAATAAAGGCAAGCATGCCAAATGCCAACTTAACCACCCTATCAGCCTGTGTAGCCACTTTCAATGAGCTATGAACTTGGACCCCAAGATTCCACTGCTCCTTATCTACCTCCTTACATTTGACCTACCAAGGTGCAACACATCACATTTGGCTGAGTTAATCTTCATCTGCTGTTTCTCTGACCATATCTGCAACTGATCTATATCCTGCTGTATTCTTTGCCAATAATCTACGCTATTCACAACACTACCAATCTTCGTATCATCTGAAAACCCACCCATCTACATTTTCATTCAGGTTACTTATATACATCACAAACAACAGAAGTCCCAGTAGAGATCCCTGTGGAACACAGTTGATCACAGAGCTCCAGCTAGAATAAGCCCCTTCAACCGCTACCTTTGTCTTCTGTGGGCAAGCCAGTTCTGCCTTCAAATGGACAATTCACCATGGATCCCATGAATCTTAATCTTCTGGATGAGCCTCCAATGAGAGACTTTGTCAAACACATTACTATAATCCATGTAGACAACATGCAGAGCTCTACCTTCATCAATCCCCTTTGTCACCTTGTAATAAAACTCAATCAGGTTAGTATGACACAACTTACCCTGCACAAAGCCATGTTAGCTCTCCCTTAATTAGGCCATGGTTAAATCCTATCCCTAGGAATTCTGTCCAGTAACTTCCCTACTACTGATGTGAGACTCACCAGTCTATAGTTTTCAGGATTATCTTTAGTTTCCTTTTTGGATAATGGAATAACATTAGCAACTTGCCAGTCCTCCTAAACTTTGCCTGTGGCCAGAGGACACAAACATATTGGTCAAGGCCCCAACAATCAGCCTCTTTGGGAAGAGTAGTTGAAGAATCCTTCCAAAGACTTTTGGAAATTATAAATTTGTTGGCTTCCAAACCGGAGTTCATTGGTGAGGACTTCTTGAGCTAATGCAGGTGTAGTAAAATAAATGTTTCTGTGAAGTCCTACAGCAGTAAATGGATTACCAGGATGTATTTACCAGACTGGGAGTCAGATTATTCAACTGAATATTAAACCAAGTATCTGCACTTCATGAAAACACTTGCTCTGTCAATGATTAAATGAGACTGCATGCAATCACATAGCATAATTGCACGTAAAATTAATTCTCCTTCAGCAGAAGTAAAACCATCTCCTTTCCGTTGCTATCGACTTTGGGTGAATTTTAAAGCGAGGTACCTGAATCTGCTCCTTCAGGACTCTATCCATCTCTCTGCCCTTTCTCCTCACCAGCCCCTTGCCATCTCTTTTCCTCCTTTGTGTTTCCAATATTGCTCATGTCTTTAAGCAGAATATCACCTTTTATGAAAATGACCCTCAAAACTTTAGGCTTTAATTTACTGTGCAATGGAAATCTTGGAAAATGGCTTCATTGATACTTGAAAGCTGTGCCCTGGATCAAAAAGTGATAGGGTATTCAGTGGATGTCTTGGTGGGCTTGGCACATTCTGGTGAGGATTGGAACATACTTATGGTGTGAGGAGCTAGGAAGTACTCAATTTGGCTGGGATGGTCATTTATTGAATTGGGTGTGTTGGGGAAATCGTTGAATATTTGAGAGTATTTCTTGGTCTGAAGTTGCATTCTTAAGCAGGGGTAGGGTATGTATTGAGTGGATTGTACCTTTCAGAGGGTGAACTGGAGTAAACTTGGGTAGGCTGGCTATGTTTGGGGTAGGATGCCACATTCCTAGAACACTTCCTGATGGGGCTGATTGATCTATGAACTGCTTGGGAAAACAGACAACCTTTCAGTTGGCTGGAACGTTCCCAGCATAGGCTTGCACAATTGCTTGAGCAGACCGGGGATAAGGTCAGGACGAGCTGTGCCATTCAGTGCTGGACAGGAGGTTTCTTGGGAAGATCGAGACAATCACTGGGCAGCTTTGAGCATTGATTTCATAGGCCGGGCTTTCTGTCAAAGGGTGGCACACATTGGTGGGGTAGACAATCCCTTAAGTGCATTATACTTTAAACACAAGAGATTCTGCAGATGCTGGAAACCTTAAGCAACACACATAAAATGCTGGAGAAACTCAGCAAGGTAGTATCTGTTGACACTTCAGGCTGAGGCGATTCATCAGGATTCCTGCAGGCTTGTCTGATGAATTGATGGCTGCCTGAGCAGAACAAATAGAATTTGTGGACGTTGAATTTGTGTGGGTAAATCACTGACCTAGGGCCAACCTATGTCTGAATGACTGATGCTTGTCTAAGCAAGCACATGCTTGTCACGAACCAGCTGGCTGGTAAATGCAGTTCTCTGCATGTCATTGCCAGTCGTTTTGTCATGTAGTGGCGAGACATTGGTCCAGCAGCCAAAGAGCTAATCTAGAGACCTGAGTTCAAATTCCACCATGACTGGGGGATTTAAATGGAACTAATTCAATGTGGAACTTAAATTTTAAAAAAAAACTAGTTTTGGTCTGAAAATACTTCTAAAATGAATGATGAGAGAAAGAATGAATCTGTTCACTTCTTCCTTCGCCTTGATGGGTTGGCACTGTCTGAATGAATAACTCCCAGGATTGAGTCCTTGTGTAAGTGAGATCGGAATTGTGGCTATCTGAGCATTAGGGTGGGTTGCTAGGTTGGTGTGAGTCGAGGCATCATGGGTCTTTGAGGCTGGTTCAGAATGCCTGGGCCTGTTGAATCTCCAGGCAGGAATCTCTGTGAGTGATGTGATGGTTCTCTGGACAAGCTCCTGTGTGGATCAGTAAGTGCTGCTTTGAGAGGGCTGGTGTCATGCTGCTTGTGTGTGTCAGTGGACCCCTGGATGGACGAATCAGTCAGGCATCAGGGCGAGCCAACAACACTTGTTCACAGTGAAGGGGTCGTGTTCATCTGGCTGGATCACCACTATCTAGGCAAGTTGCCGTTTGCCTCTGCAGGTGACTGCTGTCTGGGTCAATGTCTGTCTGAGCCACCGACGCTGTCTCAGTGGGACAGTATCTATCCAGGAAGGTTACTGCATAGATTGGCTCAGCGGGTGTCTGGACATTTTGGTGCGGTCTAGGCAGTTTAATTGCTGTCTGGATGTACTCGTGCTTGTCTGGGCAATTACTTGATGCAGAAAACAAATGGGTAACATTCTAAAGGAGCAAGTGCTAGAGAGATACAGAATGCACTCATCAAGTCTGTACCAACCATCAAATTGCCATGGACTCGAACCCTACATCGATCACTGTTTTAAAAAGATTCTCCCCACGCTCCCATCAATGTTCCCCAACTTAAGTTCTTACCCAAGCAATTAGAGCAATTGACAGTGATCAATCAACCTACCAGCCTGCATGCCTTTGGGATGGGGTGAGAACTGGTGGGGGTGGGGGAGGTGGAACAGAGGGAACCTACGTGATCGCAGAGGCAATGTGTAACCTGCACAAAGACAGCCCCAGAGATCGGCTCTAAACTCAGGTCTCAGTTCTATTAACTGTAGTTTGTTTGCCCAAATAGAGCCAAGACAGGATGCTTGGCAACGTTCAGAGGCCACAACTGTTCTGCTGCTCTGGACCAAGTGTGTTATTAGGATGACGTGCCCAGACTCTGTACAGGGAGCTCCAACCACAACAATACAATCACTTCAATCATTTGAACTAACCTTACAGAACCCTTCCCATTACATCTATTTCCCACCCCTCATTGACAAGCTCTCTAGACCAGCAAACATTCCCTAGTGGTTAACAGCAAAAATCAGTTTTCACTGTTGTTATAAGCATACAACAGGGTCTTTCTGTGTTCCAAATCCCTCCTGTCCACATGTGCTCCTTGCTCACTCTCCCTGACACTTAACCTTAACCATGCTGTACAGATGTAGAGAGCTCAATCATTTCATGATAGTTTGTCACTGGATGCAGCAGTCTCGGAAAGCTGTTTGATAGTTAGTTGTCTGTACCAGTTTGAAAGTGTACGCATGCATTTGGAGAGCAGAGGTCAGCAAGTCATGGTTTCAATGTCAGGGGAAGTGCAGCAGCTGAAGGAGAACTGTACAAAACATTCCATTTCATGTTGAGGCTTTCACTCAATGTCTTTTTTTTACATGTGTACAAAGTCCTGGGTCACATTAACAGTGGCAGTTGATTCAACATGACCATGAGACCTATCTGTCCCTCTCTGGAGCTGAGGTCCCCCTCTCTTGGTCAGTGCACATAGTACAGCCAGTAGATTATGTTGAAAAAGCCAAAGGTTATGGGGAACACAACTCTTGACCATTTGTCGATGGCACTAACATCTGTCAGCTTTGGCATCTTTAACTTGAGTTTAGACGATCGGCGGTGCAGACGGGTCTTGGTGAGGTCACGGTCTGTGTTCCGCTCTCGAGTAGTAAGCCCTAAGCCATCCCTGGATCCGACTCTTCGGAACTGAATGCCAGAACTATCAAAGGACATGACAGAGTTGCGGGAATCACTGACACTGCTGGCAACCTCTGACGGCAAGACTTCATCGTTGAGTTCCAAGGTGCTGAGGAGGATGTTTCCATGCATATCAATCTACATTAAGAGAGAGAACTGTTAGTTCTAATCACGTTCTGCATGAACCAGGACTTGGTCTAGTTGTAGTGGCTTTCACTTAATGCCATATAAAACCACCTCTACATGGGTTATCTAAAAGAAGAAACATTAATGATCAATTCCCTGAATAACTTACTCAAATCACCATCCAATGCCACAATTTACATAATTTTGAGAATTAGCATTGATTAAAATGCAATGAGAAAATATATCAGGAAAATAATTTGTTTTGTCCCTGCTTTGATGTGACATCTCTAAGGTTAAACAGGCTAAAGTGTTTTGTGGTAAATGTGTTCACATCGCCGCACAGAATATGTAAATTTTTTCATCTCATCCAGTCAGGCTGGACTTTACTCTCACCGTGAGTCATTAGCAATAACACAGTGCCCTCTGTTCTTTCTCCAAAACCATCAGTCATCATTATTTTCTTAAGAACTTCCATCTTCATTAATGCATTTATGTTATGTTCAATTTGTCTTGATTTATCCTTGTGAGGATGAGCTTTATGTTTTAACTACTCTCAAGCTCCCGTATTACTAATCTGTTGATGTCTATCTATTGCATTTCTGGATCCTTGTTTATGGTGTCTCCACAAGGGAAAATAATTTCTCGACACTTCCCTGGATCCAAAACTTTTGGAGCCTGAAGAACTTCCACTGAGGAGTCCTTCACACTTCTCAACGCAACCTTGTCAATTCTTCCATACTGTCTTTATCCTTCCTGTTCCCATTGAAAATTGTTTTTACACTTTCTCCAGTGCTTCCTCCTTTCTGTAGTATGGGCAACAGAATGATTCCATCATAGTCTTGTGTTCTCTTTTCGTACTAAGCTCTTATATAGCTCAAATATGACTTCTAAACCTTTCACATCTATTTCTCCAGTGCAATGTTTCAGCAGTGTATACCTTTCCATCAACACCCCTCCTTATACTTCCTCTCCTATCTTATTACTATAAACCCCCCCTTGTCACCAGCCCCCTGCCTTATCCAACACACAGAAATATATTTTCAAAAATTTAATCTTCTATCAGTATAAGTTGTGGGCAGCAAATAAAACCACAGATTTTGGCATCTGAAATGTTAAACAGAAAATCCTGAAAGAACTCAGCCAGTAAGTAGCACCAGTGGACACTCCAATTTCAGATGCTGGAACCTGGAGCTTCACACAATTTACTGGAGGAACTTAGTGGATTGAGTAGCATCTATGGGATGGAAGGAATTGTTTCAGTTTAAAACCATGATGCTAGGTTTTGTCTCAAAAGAATGACGATTCCTTTAACTCCAAAAATGTTGCTCAGCCTGCAGTAATGGTCAATACTGATCATTACTGAGGTACTTTCTAAAAATCGGGTGAGGAAGGAACATCAGCATAATGATGGGAAATGATGAGGGACCTGTTACACCCACAGTTTGGTGCCATCTACTAACCCTACTTTTGCAAGCTTTGTTTTTAGTAAATTGCACAGAATGGTGATTCTTGCACTGGTTCTGTGGAACACACTGCTCACATTCAATGCCACCTTTAACTTTAAACCACTCCTGTAGTTTTTATTGTTTTTTAGCCAGTGCACTTTCCTTTTTACTGCTCGTCTCCTGGTCTTGGTCATTAGCCTGCTCTCAAAGGCCTCCAGAAAACCCAGGCACATTCTCTCATCACATTAACTCCATCCACTCATCCTTTTAATTCTTCAATTCCTACCTTCTTCTGGAATTTACTTCCTTATGGTTTTGGTTTCTAGTTATTTTTGAGTAGGTGTCACTTTTTTGATGCCATTAATGATAAATCAAGTGTGATAGATTTCACTAGACATGATCTACTTCCTATTTCATATATAAAAATCACATTAGCTGTTCACCAGGTTGTAAAGAAATTGTCTCTTTTCTAGTAATTCTTTTAAGTATATGACCATATACCTTCCTGAAATTATTTTATTTGGTGCAGATACAATCCATCTGTACTAAGAATATTAAACTCCTCCACTTCATTACCTTAATAATTACCTTTCCATTTTAATTGTAACGGCTTTCATAAATTTTTGATCTCATCTAATGTGACTTACTGACTAAACACTGAGGCAAATTGATGATCGATATAACTGGTGCTGCTTAAACTGGAACGATAAGGAAATTGATTTACAAGGATATTACTAGGACTGGTGGGTTTGAGGTATATAGAGATGCTGAATAAACTGGGACTATTCTCCCTGGAGCACAGGAAACTGAGGGGTACCTAATGGAGATTTATTAAGTCATACAGGACACTGGCAAGATGAATATCTATAGGTTTTCTTTCCCTGGCTAGGCAGTCCAGAACTAGAGGGGATAGGTTTAAAGTGAGAGGGGAAAGATTTAAGAGAGACTTGAGAGGCAACTTTCTCACGCAGAGCACAGAGGGTATTCGGAATGAGTTGACAGTGGTGGGTACAATTATAACATTTAAAATGCATTTAGACAGGTACATGGAGGACAGCTTCAGAGGGAAATGGGCCAAATGCAGACTTTTGGGACTAGCCCAGTTAGGAAACCTGATCAATGTCAATTCTGTCCACGTTTTGTTCATTCATTCATGGGATGTGGGTTTGACAGGCGGAGTCAGCATTCATTTGCCCATGAGACGGTGGTTGTCAGCTGCTGCGGTCCATATTATATACTCACGATCCTCTAACGGAGGCAGTTCCAGGATTCTGGCCCAGCAAGGGTGAAGGAACGGTGATATACTTCCAAGTCGGGATGGTGTGTGGCTTTGAGAGGTATCCCATGCTTTTGCTGTCCTTGTCCTTGTACTGGTGGAACTTACGGATTTGGATTGGGCTGCCTTAGTGTGCTGCTGCAGTGCATCAAACTGCTGCTTCTGTATGTCAGTGGTGAAGAGGGTTAGTATTTGTGGATGGGTGCTATCGAGAGGGCTGCTATGTCCTGTATACCCACAATCCTCTTAGGGAGACAAAAGAGCTGGTTGTGGACTTCAGGAAGGGTAAGACGAAGGAACACACACCAATCTTCATAGAAAAATGAGAAGTAGAGAGAGTGAGCAGTTTCAAGTTCTTGAATGTCAAGATCTCTGAGGACCTAACCTGGTCCCAACATATCGATGCAGTTATAAAGAAGGCAAGACAGCAACTACACTTCACTAGGAGTTTGAAGAGATTTGGCATGTCAACAAATACACTCAAAAACTTCCATAGATGTACCATAGGGAGCATTCTGAAAGGCTGCATCACTGTCTGGTATGGTAGGGCTACTGCACAGGACTGAAAGAAGCTGCAGAGGGTTGTAAGTTTAGTCAGCTCCATCTTGGGTACTAGCCTACAAAGTACCCAGGACATCTTCAGGCAGCGTCCGTTACTAAGGACCTCCAGCACCCAGGGCATGCCCTTTTCTCACTGTTACCATCAGGTAGGAGGTACAGACGCCTGAAGGCACACACTCAGCAATTCAGGAACAGCTTCTTTCCCTCTGCCATCCGATTGCTGAATGGACATTGAACTCATGAACACTACCTCCCTTTTTGAAATATATATTATTTGGCTTTTGCACAATTTTTAATCTATTCAATGTATGTATATATATATATATATATATATATATATATATATATACTATAATTGATTTATTATTATTATTACTACTTTTTCTTCTTCTTCTAGATTATGTATTGCATTGAATTGCTGCTGCTAAGTTAACAAATTTCACGACACATGCCAGTGTTAATAAACCTGTTTCTGATTCTGATCTGGTGTGTTGCTGAAGAGGGTTAGTAGTTATGGATGGGTGTTATTGAGTGGACTGCTATCTCCTGTATGACGTTGAGTTGTTGTTGAGGCTGCACTCATCTAGGCAAGTGGAGAGTGTTCCATCACACTCTTGTAGATGGTGGATGGGCTTTTGGGAGTGAGGTGGTGAGGCACTCATCATAATACTCTGAGCATCTGACCATACTGTATGGGGCTACTCCAACTCAGTTTCTAGTTGGAGGTAACCTCGAGAATGTGAGTTGGGAAAGAGTTATAAGGTATTGCAGCATCATTAGACCATTTGGCCCACAGCTCCGCCATCCAATCATGGCTGACATTTTTTTTGCCAACCCCATTTCCGTGCCTTAACCTTCTCTCACCCTTAACTTTGTATCCAATCAGGAACTTCTCAATATCTGTCTTAAATACACCCAGCCTTTTGTGGCAATGAATTCTACAGACGCACCACCCTCTGGCTGAAGAAACTTCTTGTCTCATTTTAAAATGTCTGTGCCCTCTGTCTTAGGCTCCCCTACTACTACCACACCCCCTCTATCCAGGCCTTTCAGTATTTGTGATTTCAGTGAAATCCTTCCTCATCTTTCTGAACTCCATCATGACCAGGCCCAGAGACATGAAATGCTTCTCCTACGGTAAATCTTTCATTCCGGGAATAATTCTTGTGAACCTCCTCTCCAGGGCCAGCACATCTTTTCCTTAGCAACAGGGCCTAAAGTTGAACACAGTGTGGTTTGACTAACTCCTTACAAGGCCTCAGCAGTACATTCTTGCTTTTATGTTCTGGTCCTCACAAAATGAATGCTAACGTCACGCTTTCCTTCTTTACTACAGACTCCACTGCAAATTAACCTTCAGGGAATCAATCCTGAATTAGGGCTCATAAGTCCCTTGTGCACTTCTAATTTCTGAATTCTCTTCCCATTTAGAAAATAAGCCTTTATTCTTCAGACATAAAATGCAGAACTATCCAGATAATTGCAGAATTGGCAGCATCTGGAGTCAAGTCTTGTTCACTATCTGTACTCCAGAGCTGTCCCTCAATTGGCACAAAATGCAATAATGTGAGACCCACAGTCAGCATAATCTGCACCGTTTGTTATCAGAACCCTCTGAAATGGGATGCTGCCCACAGTCTGTCCTCCCTGCAACTCGATTGCCAGCAATCATTCAAATCTGCAATCAGCGGCTGGCTATAATTACTGAGATCGTGCAGTAAGATAGTGTGCAAAATCGGGAAACAGGACACAATAGTTAACATAATATGCAGCCTGTAGTCACTCCAACAGCTGCACACAACTGGCAAAATCTGCATAAGGAATGCTCGCAATCCACAGAATTTGTGGTCAGAAATGAGCCATTACCACAATCTGCAATCAGATACTGCCCCCATCAGTCTCAGTAATCTGCAATCAGTATTGGCACCATCCACGTACAACTGGGATTGCCCCGTAACTAGCAAAATCTGCCATTACGTATTATTCATGAATCACCAATTCTGCAATAAAGTACTACCCATAAACTGTAAATCTGCATGTGGGTTCTTCCCTAAATTGGCAGAATCTGTAATCAAATGTTGTACCCAATCTGCAGCTGGATCAGTGCTGCTCACACCAACACTAAGTGGAATCACAGGGATTCCCATAATTATCACACCCTGCAATAAACTGACAGCCACCAGCAGCCCAATCTTCCGTAAAAAGCAACCCACTGGCAAGACAAATTGCAATCACCCGGAGTCCTCAGAGTGCTCTCCACAGTCAGCTCTTAGAAGCTGTCAACAACCAGCATAATCTGAAATCAGGTATAACCCACTGTTGGTGGGTCTGAATGAGATTCACTAGGTTATTTCCTGGAATAGAAAGGTTATCCTGTGTAAGAGGGGAGACAGTTTAGGTCTGTGTACTCTGGAGTTTAGAAGAATTGTGTGATCTTATTCAAACATGTAGGCAGCTTTACAGGGTAGATGTTGAGATAACCTCTCTTGTGGGACAAGCAAACAGACACACAATTACAAGATAAGAGGCTGGTCATTTAAGGCTGAGATCTGTAGAAATGTCTTCTTTCTTAGTGTGGTGAATCTCTGAAATTCTCTTCCCGATAGATATATTTAAGATGGAGATGGATAGATATTTCAGAGTTTGAGAAACTGGTACCAAAGAGGAGTTGAGGCCAGCGTAGATCAACCATGATCATAGAGAATGGTGGGGCAGGACTGAGAGGTCTGGTGGCCTGCTTCTTGGCCTACTTTCGAGTTTTCTTATGCGGACGAAAGTAGGGAAAATTAGGGAGTCAGCAGATGATTACATTGATCTATTATTAAGGATGTTGCAAAAGGGCACTCAATCAAGGTACAACTGGTCACAGGAACACAGGAAATAATTGCAACCCCATTGCAATAAAAGTCAAAATGCCATTTGCCTTCTTAACTACGTTTCACCTGCCTGATAAATTTTTGTGATTTGAACTGAGGACACTGAGATCCCTCTGAAACTCGCTCATTTACAATCACTCGTGATAGAGGTAATTAAGCGGGGCAGAAAGTAACAAGTGGACTATGATGAAATTACAGGTGGAATGTAAAATCAAATTGATTTCAATGGATGATGTGACAGTGACCTCGCAGCCCCAGGGACACAGTCTGTGTGTGGTGATTTCATGCTCTTCCTGTGATTGTGAGAGTATCTCCGAGTGCTCCAGTTTCCTCCTGTCCTGAAGTTAGTAGGTTAAGCGGCAAATAAAGTTGCTCCTTAGTGTAGGTAAATGATATAGTAGAAAATTTTCAGCTGTGATTGGGTTGGAGGTTGTTAAAAAATCAGAAGAGGTGATGGACTACTGACTAGAAAGAACCAGTATTCAGGAAGGATATGCTAATTGGCTCAGCAAGGGAAGCTACATGTTTAGAACTTGGAAATACAACGGGGTGATGGCTTTGATGGGATTGTACAATAGGCATCTAAGCAGTCAGAGGAATGTGGAAGATAAGCTGCAGTAGAATGTAAAAGCAGTAAGGTTGCAGACTGGGTGATGTAAACTTTCTCAGCATGACTGGGATCGCCTTAGTGCAAGAGGCCAAGATGGGAAATGTTAAATACATCCAGCAAGGATTTGTGAAACAGTATGAAGATAGTCCAACCAATGGAAAGAGATGTACTTGACTTAGATATTCAGAGAATGAGGATGCTCAAGGGTGGAAGAGTCTGTGGAGGAACAGTGACCGTAATTCAGTCAGCTTTAAGGTCATTATAGAAAAGAATAAGGTTGGGCATTGTGATGAAGTTTTACATTTGGGGAGGGCTAACTTCAGAAGTATAAGACAGGATCTGATAAAGGTAGGTTGGCAACAGTTGCTGGATAGAAAGAAAAACAACATCCGGAAAACCAAACAGTGAGAGGTTGTGCATGGAAAATCCTGACTCAGATGTCAGACTCGAGTGCTCCCTGGAGAAAACTGATGAAGATAGAGCGGTCGATTTAGGGCATTTGAACTTTGGCAAGGCTCCGAGCAGTAATATGGCTCATGAACTCAGAATACAGAGGATTCAAGGTGTTCTGGCAAATGATATCCAAAATTGGATTGATGAGACTAACGACAGGGTGGTATTGCTGAATGGAGATCAGTAACCACTGGTGTACTAACGACAGAGGGTTGTATTACTGAGTGGAGATCGGTAACCACTGGTGTACTAACAACAGAGGGTTGTATTACTGAGAGGAGATTGGTAACCACTGGTGTACTAATGACAGAGGGTTGTATTACTGAGAGGAGATCTGTAACCACTGGTGTACTAACGACAGAGGGTTGTATTACTGAGAGGAGATCGATAACCACTGGTGTACTAATGACAGAGGGTTGTATTACTGAGAGGAGATCGGTAACCACTGGTGTACTAACGACAGAGGGTTGTATTACTGAGTGGAGATCGGTAACCACTGGTGTACTAATGACAGAGGGTTGTATTACTGAGAGGAGATCGGTAACCACTGGTGTACTAACGACAGAGGGTTGTATTACTGAGTGGAGATCGGTAACCACTGGTGTACTAATGACAGAGGGTTGTATTACTGAGAGGAGATTGGTAACCACTGGTGTACTAACGACAGAGGGTTGTATTACTGAGAGGAGATCTGTAACCACTGGTGTACTAACGACAGAGGGTTGTATTACTGAGAGGAGATCTGTAACCACTGGTGTACTAATGACAGAGGGTTGTATTACTGAGAGGAGATCTGTAACCACTGGTGTACTAATGACAGAGGGTTGTATTACTGAGAGGAGATCGGTAACCACTGGTGTACTAATGACAGAGGGTTGTATTACTGAGAGGAGATCGGTAACCACTGGTGTACTAACGACAGAGGGTTGTATTACTGAGAGGAGATCGGTAACCATTGGTGTACTAACGACAGAGGGTTGTATTACTGAGAGGAGATCGATAACCACTGGTGTACTAATGACAGAGGGTTGTAATACTGAGTGGAGATCGGTAACCACTGGTGTACTAACGACAGAGGGTTGTATTACTGAGAGGAGATCGATAACCACTGGTGCACTAATGACAGCGGGTTGTGGCTCAGAAGGGTAGGGGAAGGAAGAGGATGGCAGTAGTAACAGGGGACTCTATAACTAGGGGTCAGACAGGCGATTTTGTGGATGCAGGAAAGAAACACGGATGGTAGTTTGCCTCCCAGGTGCTAGGTTCCGGGATGTTTCTGATCATGTCCATGATATCCTGAAGTGGGAAGGAGAACAGCCGGATGTTGTTGTACATATTGGTACCAACGACATAGATAGGAAAAGGGAAGAGGTCCTGAAAACAGACTACAGGGAGTTAGAAAGGAAGTTAAGAAGCAGGACCACAAATGTAATAATCTTGGAATCACTGCCTGTGCCACGCGACAGTGAGTGTAGGAATAAAGTGAGGTGGAGGATAAATGCGTGGCTGAGGGATTGGAGCAGGGGGCAGGGATGCAGATTTCTGGATCATTGGGACCTCTGTTCAAAAAGGACAGGTTGCACTTGAATCCGAAGCGGACGAATATCCTGGTGGGGAGGTTTGCCAAAGCTATTGGGGAGAATTTAAACTAGAATTGCTGGGGGGTGGAAACCGAACTGAAGAGACGGAGGAAGAGGTAGTTGGCTCACAAATAGAGGAAGCTTGGAGACAGTGTGTGAGGGAGGATAGGCAGGTGACAGAGAAGGGATGCGTTAAGCCCAATGGTTTGAGATGTGTCTGTTTTAATTCAAGGAGTATTATGAACAAAGAGGATGAGCTTAGAGCATGGATCAGTACTTGGTGTTTTGATGTTGTGGCCATTACAGAGACTTGGATGGCTCAGGAGCAGGAATTTAGATATTTCCAGGCTTTAGATGTTTTAGAAAGGACAGGGAGGGAGGCAAAAGAGGTGGGGCGTGGCACTGTTGATCAGAGATAGTGTCATGGCCGCGGAAAAGGAGGAAGCCATGGAGGGATTGTCTACGGAGTCTCTGTGGGTGGAAGTTAGAAACAGGATGGGGACAATAACTTACTGGGTGCTTTTTTTAGACCACCCAATAGTAACAGAGACATCGAGGAGCAGACAGGGAGACAGATTCTGGAAAGGTGTAATAATAACAGGGTTGTCATGGTGGGAGATTTTAATTTCCCAAATATCGATTGGCATCTCCCTAGAGTGAGAGGTTTAGATGGGGTGGAGTTTGTTGGGTGTGTTCAGGAAGGTTTCCTGAGACAACATGCAGATAAGCCAACAAGAGGAGAGGCTGTACCCGATCCGGTATTGGGAAATGAATCTGGTCACGTGTCAGATCTCTCAGTGAGAAAGCATTTTGGAGATAGTGATCACAATTCTATCTCCTCTACCATAGCATTGGAGGGGGGTAGGAACAGACAAGTTAGGAAAGCGTTTACTTGGAGTAAGGGGAATTATGTGGCTATCAGACAGGAACTGGAAGCATAAACTGGGAACAGATATTCTCAGGGAAAGGTACGGAAGAAACGTAACAAATGTTCAGGTGATACTTGCATGGAGTTCTGCATAGGTACGTTCCAATGAGACAGGGAAAGGATGGTAGGGTACAGGAACCGTAGTGGACAAAGGCTGTTGTAAATCTAGTCAAGAAGAAAAGAAAAGCTTACAAAAGGTTAAAAAAACTAGGTAGTGATAGAGATCTATAAGATTATTAGGCTAGCAGGAAATTAGGAGAGCCAGAAGGGGCCATGAGAAGGCCTTGGCGGACAGGATTAAGGAAAACCCCAAGGAATTCTACAAGCATGTGAAGAGCAAGAGGATAAGACATGAGAGAATAGGACCAATCAAGTGTGACAGTGGAAAAGTGTGTATGGAACTAGAGGAAATAGCGGAGGTATTTAACGAATACTTTACTTTGCTTCAGTATTCACTATGGAAAAGGATCTTGGCGATTGTAGGGATGACTTGCAGTGGAATGAAAAGTTTGAGCTTGTAGATATTAAGAGAGAGGATGTGCAGGAGCTTTTGGAATCCATCAAATTGGATAAGTCACTGGTGCTGTACGAAATGTACCCCAGGCTACTGTGGGAGGCGAGTGAGGAGATTGTTGAGCCTCTAGCAATGATCTCTGCATCATCAATAAGGACAAGAGAGGTTCCAGAGGATTGGAGGATTGCAAATGTTGTTCCTTTATTCAAGAAAGGGAGTACAGATAGCCCAGAAAATTATAGACCAGTGAGTCTCACTTCAGTGGTCAGTAAGTTGATGGAGAAGATCCTGAGAGGCAGGATTTACGAACATTTGGAGAGGCATAATATGATTAGGAATAGTCAGCCGGGCTTTGTGAAAGGCAGGTCGTGCCTTATGAGCTGATTGAATTTTTTGAGGATGGGACTGAACACATTGAAGAAAGTAGCACAGTAGATATAGTGTATATGGATTTCAGCAAGGCATTTGATACGGTATCCCATGCAAGGCTTATTGAGAAAGTAAGGAGGCATGGGATCCAAGGGAACATTGCTTTGTGGATCCAGAACTGGTCTGCTCATGGAAGGCAAAGAGTGGTTGTAGATGGGTCATATTCTGCATGGAGGCTGGTAACCAGTGGTGTGCCACAGGAATCCATTCTGGGACCCTTACTCTCTGTGATTTTTATAAATGACCTGGATGAGGAAGTGGAGGGATGGCTTAGTAAATTTGCTGATGACACAAAAGTTGGGGGTGTTGTGGATAGTGTCGAGGGCTGTCAGAGGTTACTGCGGGATATCGATAGGATGTAAAACAGGGTGAGAAGTGGCAGATGGAGTTCAACCAAGGTAAGTGTGAGGTGGTTCATTTTGGTAGGTCAAATATGAAGGCAGAATATAGTATTAATGGTAAGTCTCTTGGTAGTGTTCAGGATCAGAGGGATCTTGGGGTCCGCGTCCATAGGACACTCAAAGCTGTTGCGCAGGTTGACTCTGTGGTTAAGAATACAGAGTATGGGCCTTTATCAACCGTGGGATTGAGCTTAGGAGCCGAGAGGTAATGTTGCAGTTATATAAGATCCTGGTCAGACCACACTTGGAGTACTGTGGCCATTTCTGGTCACCTCACTATAGGAAGGATGTGGGAACCATAGAAAGAGTGCAGAGGAGATTTACAAGGATGTTGCCTGGATTGGGGAGCATGCCTTATGAGAATAGGTTGAGTAAACTCAACTTTTTCTCCTTGGAACGACAGAGGATGAGAGATAACTGAAATAGAGGTGTATAAGATGATGAGAAGCATTGATTGTGTGGATAGTCAGAGACTTTTTCCCAGAGCTGAAATGGCTAGCACGAGAGGGCACAGTTTTAACGTACTTGGAAGTAGGTACAGAGATGTCAGGGGTCAGTTTTTTTTACGCAGAGAGTGGTGAGAGCATGGAATGGGCTGCCGGCGATGGTGGTGGAGGCGGATACGTAAGGGTCTTTTAAGAGACTCCTAGATAGGTACATGGAGTTTAGAAAAGAGGGCTATGGGTAACCCTAGGTAATTTCTAAAGTAAGGGCATGTTTGGCACAGCTTTGTGGGCCGAAGGGCCTGTATTGTGCTGTAGGTTTTCGGTGTTTCTATTACTGAATGGAGATCTGTAAACACTGGTGTATTGCAGGGATCAGTGCTGAGGCCTTTGTTATTTGTTCCTACATAATTGACTTGGATGAGAATTGCTGCAGTCTGATAAGTAAAGCAATACAAAGAATTTGGTAGAGTTGCAGATAGTGTGGAGGAATGTGAAAGGGTACTGGGAGCAATAGATCACTGGAAAATTGGGTGCAGCAATAGTAGATGAAATTTAATCGAGACAGGTGAAAGGTAATGCATTTTGGGGTCGTCAAATGCTGGTTGGACATGTAGAATAAATGGCAGGTACCTTAGAAGCATTGTTATACAAAGGGACCTTGAAGTACAAGTTGAAATCTCCTTGAAAATCAAAATTTTGCTAACACATTAGCGTTCATTAATATACAAAATAATTTCTGAGCCCTTAAATCAACAGCTACAGCAAAAAAAGCTAGAAAATGCTGAAAGAACTCAACTGGTCGATGTTCAAAGTACTTTTGTATCAAAATATATATATGTCACCATATACAAACTTGAGATTCATTTTCTTGTGGGCATATTCAATAAATCCAATAACCATAATAGAATCACCGAAAGACCGCACCCGCAGGGCAGACAACCAGTATGAAAAAGACAACAAACTGCAAATACAAAAATAAAGAAAACAGAAGAAATTATTTACCTATCAGACAGTCTGTCTCTCTATCTGTCTGTCTACCTATCAATCTATCACATGACACAAAAAGACATTGAAATTGAGTCCAGAGGTTGTTGTAACATTTCAACAATGGAGCAAGTGAAGCTGAGTGACGTTAATCCCTCTGGTTCAGGAGCCCGATGGTTCAGGGGTAATAACTTTTTCTGAACCTGCTGGTGTGAGTCCTGAGGTTCTGGCATCTTCTTCCTGATGGCAGCAGTGAAAAGAGAGCGTGATCTGGGTGGTGAGGTGTTCCCGATGATGGATGCTGCTTTCCTACGACAATGCTCCATGTAGATGTGCTCAACGGTGGAGAGGGCTTTACCTATGATGGACTGGGCCGTATCCACTACAATTTGTAGGATTTCCTGTTCAAGGACATTGGTGTTTCCATACTGTGATGCAATACATTCTCCACCACTCATCTATTAAAGCTTGATCTACTGAATCTTCACAAACTTCTAAGGAAGTAGGGCAGCGGCTGTTCTTCTGTTCCAGTGGCATTTACAGTATGTGCTGGACGTGGAACAGGTCCTTTGAAATGGTATCGTCAAGGAACTTAAAGGTGCTGACCCTCTCGACGTCTGATCCCCCATTGAGCACTGCGCCATGAACATCCAGTTTCCTCCTGAAGTCAATAATCAGCTCCTTGGTCTTGCTGATATTGAGTGGGAGGTTGTTGTTGTGGCATCTTTCACCCAGATGCGGCCAGTGAATCAAAGACGGCGTAATCAGCGAATTCAAATATGGCATCGGAGCTGTGCTTAGCCACAGAGTCAAAAGCTTAAAGCGAGTAGAGCAGAGGGTTAAGCTCATGGAGGAGATGTTGTTGGCAATCCAAACTGACTGGAGTCTGCAAGTGAGGAAATCGAGGATCCAGTTGCACAAAGGAGTATTGAGGCCAAGGTCTTGAAGCTTATTGATTAGTTTTGAGGGGTGATAGTATTGAATGCTGCAGTCGATGAAGAGAATCCTGATGTATGTATCTTTGCTGCCCAAATGTTCCAGGGTTGAGTGAAGAGCCAATGAAAAGGTGTTGGCCAGAAAGAACTACAGTCTACAGATTATTGAATTCAAATGACAGTGGAAGCAGACAGACCAATTGCTTTGTTCTTGCCATGAGGGAGGAGACGGAGGCTGCCATTTTATGAAGGCACTCTGTTCTCCATTTTGAGTTAGTTGCTTAGCTTGCTCAGTGTTTTAAAGTCAACACAATGATGCCTCAGGTAATCTGCTGAACTAGGGATCATTTCCAAATAAGATGTTATTTTGGAGGTGTTCTTTGGTTGGATATAACATGCAGGTTTGTGAATGTTAGTGTCTGTGTCTGCTCTGTGTGATTCAAGCTGGTGTCTCATTGAGAACAAAGAGCCCTAAATTATCGATTGTCACTTGCCGGGAAGAGGGTAATAAATTGATGCTGGTCTGGAACAGAGCCAATAACAAGGTGTTAAAAGTCAGACACATGACCTGTAGTCAATGACACTGGAATGCAATATTTGAATTGGTAAGAAATGACTATAAAAGTAGATACTTCAAGTGTGCTGGCGTCAGTAACTCTGAATTGATGTTATTACTTACATCCTTCATAGGATGTAGACATCTTTACGATACGTCTCTATCTAAATGTGCAATTTATGTTACTTGTAGTAAATAGTATGTACAACAGGACAGTCAATATAACATAGAAATACAGTTGTGTCAGATGAAATAACCAGTCTGATGGCCTGGTGGATGAAGCCTGTTGGTCCTGGCTTTTCTGCTGCGATACTGTTTCCTGGATGGTAGCAGAAGGAACAGTTTGTGGCTGGGGTGACTCAGGTCCCCAATGTCCTTTGGGCCCTTTTTACACACCTGTCTTTGTAAATGTTCTGAATAGTGGTAAGTTCACATCTACAGTTGGGTTGTCCGCATCACTCTCTGCAGAGTCCTGCGATCGAGGGAAGTACAGTTCACATACCAGGCAGTGATGCAGCCAGTCAGCATGCTCTCAATTGTGCCCCTGTAGAAAGTTCTTAGTGTTTGGGGGCCCACTCCAAACTTCTTCAACCATTTGAGGTGAAAGAGGCGCAAGAGCACGTGAAATCCTCAGTGATTTATATGCCGAGGAACTTAAAGCTGTTCACCCTCTCAACCCCAGATCTATTGATGTCAATAGCCTGTCTCCATTCCTCCTGTAATCCACAACCAGCTCCTTTGTTTTTGCGACATTGAGGAAGAAGTTGTTTTCTTGACACCAATGTGTCAGCATGATGACTTCTTCTTTGTCGGCTGCCTCGTTATTATTTGAGATGAAAGGACAACTATTGCCGATGTAAATGGTATTATATTTTCTGTTCTTTGACTGTTCAGGGAAGGTCGGGAGGTGTGCACATACGTATTCAGTTGTGAAGTTCACTTGTTCTTCCACTGAGACAATAAAGATACTGTTGGTGGATACAGATCAACACATACAAAAGCTGGATGAACTCAGCAGGTCGAGCAGCATCCATTGAAACGAGCAGTCAACGTTTCGGGCCAAGACCCTTCGTCAGGATTCTCTTTGTGTCCCCGTGATCATTATTACAAGGGGTAGAATTCTCGTAACAGAATTGGCATCCCGGTTGGGGACTCGAGAATCAATCTCTCCATCTGCGGGAGCCTCAAGCTGGACCGCTTGGGTGAGACACAGAGAGATCTGGGACTGCGTAGTTTGCTAGAACTGACCCAGGATGAAGAATTCAGGAAATTCTGCAAGTCCGGAGGACTTGGATTGTTTTGATTGGAGGGGATTCCCCAGAAGTACGTATTGGGAAAATGACCACAACATGGGAGAGTATGATGGACACAGCAGTGGTGAAGGCAGCTAAGGTCTTTTTAAAATTGTCAAGGGGAAATTGTCAGACAAGGAATTAGCAGCCACTGAAACCAGAAGCAGCGGCCTACTTTGTGGTGGATTTAAAAGGATATCAGCAAAAAGCAGATGCTCAGCAAGATAGATTACCAAACAAAATGCCAGAATATCAACAAGAAACTAAGGTAGATGAGGATAGATTAAAGTAGGAGGCAGAAATTCTTAAGGGAAAAGTTATCGATTTGCAGGGATAGAGAAGAAGGGATCTGGTATATATGAACCAATTCCAGCTGACGTGTGAGAAATTATTTAGAGAAAAGATGGAGGACTTAAAGAAACAGTGCAGTGATTTAAAAGCAGCTATAAATGTGATACAGAAATCAGATTCTGAAGAGAAGACAGACTACTGATCATACAAAGTGTTTAAAGCAGATACAAAAGCTGTGGGACCAACTTGCTGCACAGAGAGGAATAATATGTGCTTTTGGATCTGAAAGGGGGGAGCAGGATGAACATGCAGATATGGTTTGACAAGATTTAGCAGATAAGGAGACCAGATATAGGATGTCCATCCTAGGACAATCTGAAAGGGCCTGTGCTACTGACAATCAGAGCTGGGGCAGGAATTCAAAACCAGAATATAATGTACACTACACCATTTGGGATACAGCAGTTAAGAGATATTGTTCAGGACACAAACAAGAGCAAATCTGCAGATGCTGGAAATCCAAGCCACACACATAAAATGCTGGAGGAACTCAGTAAACCGAGCAGCATCATTGGAAAAAACCGTACAGTCAATGTTTCAGGCCAAGAATCTTCGGCAGGATTTGAGAAAAAAAATGATGAAGAGTGGATTTAATAGGTGGGGGAGGGGAGAGAGAAACACAAGGTGATAGGTGCAAAGTGAGGCCACACTCAGGTTGGAGGAACAACACTTTATATTCCGTCTGGGTAGCCTCCAGCCTGATGGCATGAACATTGACTTTTCAAACTTTCAGTAATGCCCCGCCCACCTTCAGCATTTCCCATCTCCTTTTCCTTCTCCTACCAGAGGGAGGTGATGGGCAGGGAAGAGATGTGGCCTTATTGCAACAGCAAAAGAGGCTATGGATGGACATATCGGAATGGGAATGGGAAGAGGAATTAAAATGGGTGGCCACTGGGAGATCTCACTTCTTCTGGAGCCTAGGTGTTCGGCAAAATGGTCTCCCAGTCTACATTGGGTCTCACCGATACACAGGAGGCCACACCGGGAGCATCGGACACAGTATATGACTCCAACAGACTTACAGGTGAAGTGTCGCCTTACTTGGAAGGACTGTTTGGGGTCATGAATGGTAGTGATGAAGGAGGTGTAGGGACAGGGGCAGCAGTTGTTCCGCTTGCAAGGGTAAGTGCCAGGAGGGAGATCAGTGGGGAGGGATGAACGGACAAGGGATTCGCGTAGGGAGCAAACCCTGTGGAAAGCAGAAAGTGCGTGTGTTGGGGGGAGGACATGTCTGGTGGTGGGATCCTGTTGGAGGTGGCAGAAGTTCCGGAGAATTATGTGCTGGACGTGGAGGCTGGAGGGGTAGTAGGTGAGGACAAGAGGAACCCTATCCCTGGTAGAGTGGCAGGAGGTTGGGGTAAGAGCAGGCGTGCGTGATTTGCTTAGGGTATCGGGATATATATGTGCCCGGGCGTGATACTAGGGAACAGTTTCAAACAATTAGTTGCCAGAGAGCAATGCATGGACCAACAAAGAAGACATTATAGTGTGCTTTGCATCCGAACACACACTCCACTTTGCCAGAAAAGCAGCAACACACCAGGGGAACAGATGAGGAGTTAAAGAATGCGATTATGGGTAATAACAATGGGGACGCAATAGATGAGTTAGGTAAATGTTACCAGAGGAAAGGACAACACACCGTCTGCAGAAGGTGTTCCAAGGGCGTATGGATAAACATTAGATTGCAATCACTAACAGTCAGAACCCACAAATAGATAGTTGGTGTCTCATAGCACCGACGGATTGAAATAAAATGTTAGAACTGTTTGATCCCAGTGTCCATACACATACTGAGGCATGGGTACTTAGGGAAATGATCATAGCATGGGAAAATAAATTACGGGAGCTCGATTTTAACTTTAGGAATACCCCAGAGGCAGCTGAAGTGTTTTCGCTTCGAGAAAATGCATGAGATATCGTGTGGGGAGATGCAGGTCAGGAGAGAAGCCAGCAGAGAGATTTTATAAGGGAAATAGCACAGCGCTGGAAAGCACCTTGGCCCTAAGCTATGATCACATGGGTCATTATGTTTGGAATTGTACACAGGACAGCTCATGTAATTTAAATCGAAACAAAAATCAGAGACTGGGGTTACATTGGGTCAGAATATAATCTGGTTAACGTGGGGATTTCATGCTTTAAACTTGTTGAATGTTGTTTACTTGTGCACGATGAATAGCATCTGCAGATTTTCTCTTGTTTGTGAATAACTTCCAATATTTCTTTATTTTAAAGGTTTAGAGCAACATGTTTCCTCAATGTTAACGGATTGTTACTGAATATTTTGGTAACGGTTTAACCCTTAAGAACAAGAGATTTTCTGGAATGGTTTAAAGTGTGAATGGTTTGTATGTTTTTTAATGTGTAAAATCTGGCCATGTGTGAGTGAGTGAGAGAGTGACTGAGAGAGAGTGAGTGAGGGAGTGACTGAGAGAGAATGAGTGAGGGAGTGACAGAGAGAATGCGTGTGAGGGGGTGACTGAGAGAGAGTGAGTGTGAGAGAGTGGGTGAGAGAGAGTGAGAGTGAGAGAGTGAGTGAGAGTGTGTAAGAGAGAGAGAGAGAGAGAGAGAGAGGGAGAGAGAGAGAGAGAGCGCAAGAGCGAAGAGCGGGAGAGGGAGCTGTTTTAAGAGACTGTGCCCTAAGTGATTGCATTAATGTGTTGATGTGAATGTGTTGGGGCCCCCACCAAGCAGGTTTATTTTGCTCCTTGGTTCTTTGGAAAATGCGAAAAAGTTTTTCGTGGCGTGAATTAAGTGTTTTGTTGTTACTTGTGGAAGGTTCTTAAAGAAGAGCAGTGCAAACATGGATTTTTGTGTTTTGTTTTGTTTGTGTTTTTGGTTCAAGTTTCTTTGATTTCCATGGAATTGATTTTGCAGGATCCCAGATTCCACACTGGCGGAATTTTGACGGAATATGACGGAAATTTGTGCATCTTCATTCTGGATATGAGACACTCACGTTCCAAAGGGAAATGGCATTCAGGGAAATTGCTAATTGGGGGACAGTTAAATTTGGAACTTGAATTTGACATTTTGTGAAGATTGGAACATGAGTTATTAACTTCAAACTTTCTGCATAATCACTCAAAGAGTTGAACTGCACATGCATGTAACGAGAGCTGTATAACTCATCTCCTTCTACCTTAGGCTCAAACTTATCAATCACCCCCGCTGTGGACCACTTCTACAAAGAAGGGATCCATATGCTCCACAACTGCTGGACTAAGTGTGTAAATGTAGGAAGGAACTATATTGAAAAATAAGTGTGCTAGGTTTTCTAAAATTGACTCCTTCTACCTTAGACCACGAACTTATCAATCACCCCTCGTACATTCTGATAGTATGTATATTTGTAATAGCCTTACTGAACATTTGCCTCTTTGGGAAATAAGAGGGTTTATTTCAGTTGATGGAAAACCCCTCCCATCTGCTACTCTGCTGCAGTATATATTTAAAGAAGCAAAGGGGATAGAATACAAAGTCATAAAGGTAAAAGTCCAGTCTAAATTAGCCCCTGAGGGGAATAAGGAATCTGATGAGTTAGTGAAGCAGGGTAGGCAGGAATGGCAGCCACAGATTGGGAGATGGGAAGGCAGAAGGAACAACAAATTAAGATATGCATTTAACAGAGGATACAGAATTAAAAGGAAATGTAAAGAAAGGAGCTCTCTGACATACCAGACCAGAGGAGGGACCTTGGACAAGTTTGCAGATAGATTATGTTGACAGAAGGCTACAAATAAATTCTTGTAGTAGTAGGTACTTTCACTGTGGGTGGAAGCTTTACCGTTTAGGACAAACATGGCCAAAACCACAGCAGAAGTCTTATTGGGAAGGGTCTTCACTCACTGGGGATAACCTCCGAGTATGGAATCAGATCACAGCACACAGTGCACAGCCCTGATACTGCAAGATGCCATGGTCCTTTTCGGGATCAAGCAGAGATTTCATACACTCTATGGACCATGGTGGAATTGTGGAAAGCAAAACCAAGCATTTAAAAAAAATGACGGCCAAAGTTGTACAACCACATGGAACAACAGGGCAAGTAGTTTTGCCTGATGTACTGATGATAACAGGGAATACACCCTTTATAAACATGACCAGAAGAGACATGAGAGGGTTGGAGTTGTCAGGATTAGACTTGTCAGAACCTGAATTACATGGAATTGTGATAGAAAAGTGAGGACAATAATTAGTAGAGAATAGTGAAAGAGGCCAATTTTGTGGCAGCCTATCAACTAAGAAAGAAGAGGCAAAAGAGTAAAGCCTACTTTGTCTCAGAAGTGGACCCATAGAATTAAGTCCAGGAGAATGTGATGATTGGAATACATTAGCACACCTCATTTTTAAATCCAAGGTTTGCAGGGCCCTCTGAAATTATAGACAAAGCAAGTCCATCAGTACACAGGGTACTGACTTCTCCAGATAAAAGGGGATGGTATCACATCACCCAGTTGAAATTGGTGGGGGAGAAACAGGAATGTTATCGAATTGGCATGTAACATTGATGAACAATTTTGGAGACTTGACAATTGATGCACTTGGTAGATTTGGGGTTGGAACAGCTGTTCGAAGTACAAACATTTGTAGATGGTGGCCAAGGAGAAGTTGTTCCATTCTCTCAGTCTGAGAGTCAGGGTAGTTTGTCAAGAAAATAAAGAAAAAAAATGTTGGTTCCTGCCTCCCCGATCCTGAAATGAAACTGGGTGAGGAAAAGGGAAAAAAAGATGGATGGCTTGAGTCCAAAGACATTGGGAGCCTGGATAGGATGGACTAGAAAATAAATAAAAGAGATGGACTTAAAATGGCTTACGTTTGAAACTTAAAACTGGAAATAAGAGCAGCAATTACACTAGTGTTTTACAGGTTTGATTCAATATGATCCAAATAATGTAAATTTGACCACCTGCAACTTCAAGTAGCTGGAACTACACCTGTGTCTAAATGTAGTGAGACCCAGCATAACACAAATGGAGTAGGATCAGTTTTAGAAGATACAGGGAATTTGTCACTTTAGTACCAGGCATGTGCAGGTAATTTTTAATCTAACTGAAATGATGGTGCTTGAATGGTGCTCGTCCTCAATGGGACAGGTATTTACTCATTTTCTTGGGTGACAACTAAGCAGGACTGAGTTTAAGTCAGTCAAAAATAGAGAAAGGGGACCATTGGAATTAGTGGAAGTATGTTATGCAAAGCTTGCAATGGTCAATACCTTAGATACAGCAGAGTTAGGAAACCTTCAGCAGAAAATGTGGGATGTTATTGGAGAAAATTATCGGAATCAGATGCAGACTAATCAAATTGGTTGGAGTGCATCACAGGCAACTCTGAACTGAATTAAATTTCTGAAGCCCCTTCAAGATATCATGAATTTGATAATTGACTACATGGATCTCATATCTACAGGAATGCATAAAGCTGTGATCTGTGCTATATACACCAATTGGTTGCTCAGCATGATTGGCACTAATTTATTACAACTCGATGCACATCAAGTACCAAATTGGGTATCAGATGAGCAACTATCGCAAGGGTTTGGGGAAAAGTGCCCTTGAGTCATATCAGAAGCCTTACATTATCCAAAGGGAGTACTGGGTACCTGTGATGATGGTAAAGGAAGGTTTTATGTCAATGTAGCATTCCATATTCCCTGACACGGAAATACTTCAATCTACTCTTTGAAAAGAGTTCACAATGTGGATAAATATCATGAGAAGACCTGGATATTCTTAAGTAACCCAGTAACACATACTATTGTTATGGATGGTATCGGGCAGGGATAGATTTATCAAGAGGGGAAAACCACAGGGCCGTCGAGAGGAGATGAAAAAACAGAAGCTTCTGGATTGTGGTTTTAGTACTTACGGGAATTTTTTAAACTGTAAATTCTGCCTGTAAATAATGAGCTTTTCTTACAATATGCATTGGTGGGACAGACATGTATAGTAACAGCAAAAAGGAGTTAGAACTAGTGTCCCTGGAAAGTCATAATGCTGCACTTCAGATCTGATTATTGGAGGATGATCTTTGCCTCAGCCAGCAGGAGACAGAGTAATGAAGGAAAACTTCACAATCCAAGGCACTGATATGGATCAATACTTGTGGGAGTATTTTGTTACTGATTGCTTCTGATTTCTCATTTGAATGTAGACTGGTCATGGAGGAGGTAAAGGAGATCACTCATCAATGGGCTAGACAAACAAAATGTATAAAGACACACTGTGACTTACTGATGAAGCAAATGACATATTGCATGAGACAGACTCTTGGGTTAAGTTTTGGAATTGGGGATCAGAAGTTCATATACGTCCATGGGTGAGGATAGTATCGTATGCTGTTGTGATATTAATTTTATGTACGCTGATAATTCTATTGTTTACTCTGTATCACCTTTAGAAAGTGAAAGGCTGAAGTTGTGCAAAAGGAATAGGGTGATGGTTTTGTAGTAGAGGACAATTGCCTGTAGACAGAGTGTATGAATTCAGTAAGTAAATGGTACCTTTACTTATGTATAAGTGTTGCACACCTGCTGGGGATTCATGGCAGTCCTATGTGTAGTCGATAGAATAGAGAAGGATAGTGATCCTAAGATTAATACCTTTGATCAAGAGGAGGGAGATGGTGGCCAGAAAGAACTCCAGTCTACAAATCAGTGAATTCGAATGAATCAAGGACAGTGGAAACAAACAGACCAATTGCCTTTGTCCTTGCTATGAGGCAGGAGATGAAGGATGCCATTTTATGAAGACACTCTGTTCTCCATTTCGATTTAAAGTCTCTTAGCTTGCTCAGTGTTTTAAAGTCGACACAATGGTGCCTCAGGTAATCTGCTGAACTAGGAATCATTTCCAAATATGAAGTTATTTCTGAGGTGTTCTTTGGTTGGATATAACATGCAGGTTTGTGAATGATACTGTCTGTGTCTGGTCTGTGTGATTCAAGCTGGTGGCTGATTGAGATCAAAGAGCCATAAATTACTGATTGTCACTTGCTGGAAAGAGCATAGGAAATGGAGGCTGGCCTGGAGCAGAGCCAATAGCAAGGTGTTAAAGGTCAGACACATGACCTACAGCTAATGACACTGGAACACAATATTTGAATTGGTAAGAAATTAATATAAAAGTAGATGCTTCAAGTGTACTGGCGGCGGTAACTCTGTAGAAGGACAACTATCACAGAAATGAGATGCCCCACGGACACATGGAGCTTTGAAACATGACTATAATGAACATATGGCCAGCAGTAGAAACCCCGTTTTAACTGGTATTACATTTCTGTTCATGGACTGTTCATGGAAGGTCAGGACAACTTAGTAGGTGTGCACACAGGTATTGGTTCACATGTCTTCCACTGAGACAATAAAGGTACTTGTTGGTAAAAGGTACTATGTCTCCCCTCTTGCTGTGAAATGGGGACACCTCTTTTTCCCTTATTAGGGGGAAAGAGAGAGAGAGATCCTGTGGTATGTCAAATTACCGGGTGAACAAGTAGTCTTTGGGACACTGCAGTTTTTGAATTGGTAGGAAATGAATACGAGGGGTGATTGATAAGTTTGTGGCCTAAGGTAGAAGGAGATGAGTTATTAATTTCAAACTTTCTGCATTTTCACTCAAAGAGTTGAACTGCACGTGCATGTAACGAGAGCTGTATAACTCATCTCCTTCTACCATAGGCCACAAACTTATCAATCACCCCTGCTGTACACCACTTGGAGGTCCACGACGTTCTCATTACATGCATGTGCAGGTCAACTCTTTGAGTGATAACGCAGAAAGTTTGAAGTTAATAACTCATCTCCTTCTACGTTAGGCCACAAACTTATCAATCACCCCTGATGTGGACCACTTCTACAAAGAAGGGATCTGTATGCTCCACGACCGCTGGACTAAGTGTGTGCATATAGGAATGGACTATGTTGAAAAATAAATGCGCTAGGTTTTCTAAAATTGACTCCTTCAACCTTAGGCCACGAACTTATTAATCACCCCTCGCATAAAAGCAGATGCCTCAAGTGTATTTTCTCTTCCAGTTACTCTTTTTGCTTAATATAATTATAAAATCTCTTTAGAATTTCCTTTCTCTGCCAAAGTTATCTAATGCCCCTTTATCCAAACCCTCCTGATATCCTTATTGAGTACACTGCTGCAGCCCTTCGAGCCCTTCAGGATTCACTTTCTCCCAACTTCCTGCACCTGACCCATGCTTCCTTCCTTTTCCTGCCCATTGTCATCAAAGGTTCCCTACTCCTATCAGCCTTGCCCTTCACTCTAACAGGTCTACTGACCTTGACCTCTCTCCACTTCATCACTATATTCTCCCATTTGCCTTTGTTCCCATCGCCTGTAAACAACCTACTGCAATCGACCTTTGCAAGCTCCTGTCTCATACCATCAACTTTGCCTTGTCCCAGTTCACAAACTTGAACAAGTTCTTTAAACAAATATGTTAAAATTAATAAAACATTGGTCACTACTCCCAAAGTATTGGGCCGCACTATTGCTGAAGAGGAGGTCAGGCTTTGCACTCTCCTTAGCAGGACCTCTCTATATTGCCCAAGGAAACTTTTGTGAATTTACTGAACAAATTCCACCCTTCGCAGTATAGAAATCACAACTTATGTTAGGAAAGTTAAAAATCCACTAAAATGACAACCCTATTATTCTTTCAACTCTGAACTATATCCCTGAATATTTGTTGTTCTAATTACCCCTGCATATTTTTTTGTTTAAATTTTTAGCAATACCATTCTGCTAGAGTTCCTATCTATTTGCTCTTTCTGAGTGCTAACCTTTCTATGCGTTCAGACTCCCAGACCCATCTATGTCAAACTCCTCATCATGTAGATGATGTGCTTCACTTTTCTTTGTACTATGCAGGCACATTTTTTAGGATAAGGAGCAGTCAGTAATGGCTAAAATCAGAGGGAATGGTTTGGAATTCAGAGTCATGGCATTTTCCAGGCTGAGATGGTGAAGCTGGGCCCTAGGAAATGAAAGGAAATTGAATGAAAGGGGTGGCTTCAAGAGAAAGCCTAGCTGAGCCCAGCTTCTATGTTCCAGGATCTGATTTTGTCAAGGTAACGACCACTCACCCCAGTGTTTGTGAACCGGCCCCTCTCTGCATTGTTCTTGCTGACTTTTCCCATTGGTTTCCTCTGCTGCGTTGGCGCCTTGCCGAAGAAGATGTAGTTGACGAAGGCATACTCCAGTAAGGCCAGAAAGACAAACACAAAGCAGCCCATCAGGTAAATGTCAATGGCCTTGACGTATGGGATCTTGGGGAGGGTCTCCCGGAGGTGGGTGTTGATTGTGGTCATTGTCAGGACAGTTGTGACTCCTGTAATGCAAACAGTGAGGGAACTATAATAAGCTCCTTGGGCAAGGAGGGACAATGCCTCAAACACTTTGTACTTATTTTACACTTCTCTTCATCTCAGCACTTTCCAAAATACTGGCAGCTATTTCGTTTGAAGAACAATCACTGTTTTAATTGAGGTCAGCTGGAGTTCCAGTGGTGACCTTTCAAATGCTGAATTACGTATCATACGGCACAGAAACTGGCCCTTTGGCCCATCCAGTCCATACCAATATTTACACTAACCTTGTTTTCTTTAATTCCATATTCTCATCAAGTATATGTGAATTCTTCCATTCGCCCACACCCCAGGGGGCAATTTACAGCAGCTACGAAACTCACCAAACCCACGTCTTTGGGATGTGGGAAGAAACCAAAGCACCCGGCGAAACTCACGCCATCAAAGGGAGAACGTGCAAACTCTACACGGACAGGACTGTAAATTAAAGTTCACAGTGAACATTATGGGACGTGTCCAGGCTGTGAAGCTTGGGCAGGAAGACCACTAGACCATAATATATAGGAGCAGAATTAGGCCATTTGGCCCATCGAGTCTGCTCTGCCATTTCATCATGGCTGATCCATTTCTCTCTCCGCCCCAATCTCCTAACTTCTCCCATATCCCTTCATGCCTTGACTAAACAAGAACCTATCAACCTCTGACTTAAATATTCCTAATGACCTCCACAGCCACCTATGGTAATGAATTCCACAGATTCTCTACTCTCTGGCTAAAGAAATTCCTTCTTATTGCCATTCTAAATGGCTGTCCATCTATTCTGAGGCTGTGTCCTCCCCCAGCACAGGAAATATCCTGTCCAAATCTACTCTGTTGAGGCCTTTCAAGATTCGGTAGGTTTCAATGAGATACCCCTTCATTCTTCTGAGTTCTTCTGAGTTCCTCTGAGTACAGGCCCAGAGCCATCAAACACTCCTCCTACGATAAGTGTTTCAAGCCTGGAATCATTTTTGTGAACTTCCTTTGAACCTACTCCAGGATCAGCACATAATTTCTTAAATAAGAAGCCCAAAACTCCAATGAGGCCTCAATGAGTTATAAAGCCTTAATATTTCATGCTTGCTTTTATATTTTAATCCACTTGAAATGAATGCTAACATTGCATTTGCCTTTCTCACTACTGACTCAACTTGCAAATTAACCTTTAGGGAATCCTGCACGAGGCCTTCCTAGTCCCTTTTCTCCTCAGACTTTTTTTTCAAATTTTCTCTCCAGTTAGAAAGTAGTCTACATTTTTATTTCTTCTACCAAAGTGCATGACCATACACTTCCCGACACTGTATTCCATCTGCCACTTCTTTGCCCATTCTCATAATCTGTTTAAGTCCATCTGTAGCCTCTCTGCTTCTTCAACACTACCTGCCCCTCCACTGATCTGCATATCATCGGCAACCTTTGTCACAAAGGTATCAATTCCATCATCCACATCATTGACACATAACGTAAAAAGAAAGGGTCCTAACATAGCCCCACTGAGGAAGACCGCTAGTCACTGGCAGCCAACCAGAAATGACACCATTTATTCCCATGTTTTACCTCCTGCCAATCAGCCAGCACTCTATCCATGCTACAGTCTCCCCTGTAATGTCATGGGCTCTTAACTTGTTAAGCAGCCTCATGTGTGGCACCTTGTTAAAAGTCTTCTGAAAATCCAAGTACACAACATCCACCAATTCTCCTTTGTCTATCCTGTTTATTATTTCTTCAAAGAATTCCAAGATATTTATCAGGCCAGATTTTCCCTGAAGGAAGCCATGTTGACTGTGGCCTATTTTACCATGTGCCTCCAAGTATCCCAAAACCACATCCTTAGCAATCGACTCCAACCACTGAGGTCAGACTAACTGGCCGATAATTTCCTTTCTTCTGCTCGTCTCCCTTCTTGAGGAGTGGAGTGACATTTGCAGTTTTCCAGTCTTCCAGAACCATTCCAGAATCCAGTAATATTTGTAATATCATTACGAATGCCTCAATGATCTTTTCAGCCGGCTCTTTCCGAAGACTGGGTGACGACCATCTGGTCCAGGTGACTTATCTACCTTCAGACCTTTCAGCTCATCAAGCACCTTCTCCCTGGTAATAGCAACTTCATGTACTTCTGCCCTCAACACTCTCGATCTTCTGGCACACTGCTAGTGTCTTCCATTGTGAGAAATGATGCAAAATACTTATTCAGTTTGTCCACCATTTCTTTGACCCCCATTACGACCTCTCTAGCATCATTTTCCAGCAGTCTGATATCTACTCTCACCTGTTTTTTACACTTCGTGTATCTAACAAAACTTTTGGTATCCTCTTTTATATTATTGGCTAGCTTACCTTTGTATTACACCTTTTCCTTCTTTATGATTTTTTAGTTGCCTTCTGTTGGTTTTTAAAAAGCTTTCCAATCCTCTAATTCCCATTAATTTTAGCTCCATTATATGCCCTCTCTTTGGCTTTTATGTTGGCTTTGACTTCTCTTGTCAGCCACAATTATATCATCCTACCTTCAGAATACGCCTTTTTCTTTGAGATGTATTTATCCTGTACCTTCCGATTTGCTCCCAGAGACTCCAGCCATTTCTGCTCTGTCGTCATCCCTGCTAGTGTCCCCTTCCAATCAACTTCGGCCAGGTTCCCTCTCATGCCTCTGTAATTCCCTTTACTCTGCTGTAATACTGATACTTCTGACTTCATCTTCTCCTTCTCAAGTTTTAGGGTGGATTTGTCATATTATGATCACTTCCCCTAAGGGTGCTTTTACCTTAAGCTCTCTAATCAATTCCGGTTCCTTGCACAACACCCAATCCAGAACAGCTGCTTCCCTAGTGGGTTCTACCATAAGCTGCTCTAAAAAGCCATCATGTGGGCATTCTACAAATTCCCCTTCTTGGGATCCAGCACCAACCTGATTTTCCCAATCCACCTGCATATTACTGGATGCAACCAGGAAAGACTTCCAACTTCAGTGAGCCTGCTTGAGACGAGGTTGGCAGAATTTTAATTGGCTCATTCTGCTTCAGGGCACTTACCCAGGGCTACTCGTGCAGCAGAGGCGTCATAATTAATCCAGAAGGAGACCCAGGAGAGGATGGTGATGAGGATCGATGGCATGTACGTCTGCAGAATGAAGTATCCAATGTTTCTCTTGATCCGAAAACTGAGTGATAACCGAGGATAGGATCCTGGAAGGGAAAGCACAACGTGAGCATGCTGCTATACACAGAGAAACAGCATCAGATCTGGTCCTGTTACACTCCGGCACCTTGAGTAATGTGGCTTAGATACTGATTAGACCTGATAGAAGCATACCAGGGACAGCATAGGGCAGACACAGCTCCATGGTGTGGTCTCAGGACAGGGATAGCAATGGCTAGGACAAACACAAAAACAGTCAGACACACACACAGTTCATAAATGAAAGACAGACAGAGCAACAACAGACAGTTGGGGAGGTAGAAGAGGCTGGAAGATCGTGGTGGAAAGATTCCACCTCTGGACTTCGGGTACAGCACTTTTTCCCAGCTGAACACAAAGAAACACTTCAATTATATGGGCTACATCAACTGGAGTTGGCTGTGTTAAGAATACTCAGTATCTGACCTCATACTTTGTTAAGACTGAGGCGATCTTCCTGTAAACATGGGGCAATGTGTCCTGCAGCCGAAGGTTAACTGTGAAAACTGTATGATATCAAAGCAGGGATTACCAACCACGTCCTTTTGCTTTCTATTTCTCAGCCACTGGGGAGAGAAAGAATGATTGTTTCAGATGGTTGGTGAGGTGACAATCATTGAGCTGCTTGCGTGTGGCATCTGTACTCATCCAGGCAAGTGGAGGTTATGTCTTGTAGATGGTGAAAAGGCTTTAGGCTCTCAGGAGGCAAGGCTGTATGACACCCAGACTCTGGCCTGCTCTTTAGCCACACTATATACATGGCTATTTCAACTGAGTTAACGCCGACCCTGTAAGGTCCCTGGTTTCACACGGAGAAGGCCACTGAAGGTCAAAGGTAGGTGGGCTAGACTTTTGTAGCACAACTGGTTGATGGTAGGTTTGCCTAGCCGGACCTACATGTGTCTAGGTCCTACCACATGAAGATATGTGCTGCTTCACTTGTTGAGAAGTTGTGAACCTCAAGCAATGTCAACACCCACACTCTAATGGAAGGAAAGCCACTGATAAAGCAACTGAAGGTGGTTCAGTGTTCTGCCCTGGGGCCATTGACCTCTTACAAGGCATTGAAGGACACAGACTTAATGTGGACAATTGGGATTGCTGTAGATACAGAAATGTACAGCATGGTTATAATGGGCTGAAGGGCCAAATTCTGTGCTGTACAACCTTATGACTCCATGACAATCGAAACTATTTTTTCTGTATTTGCTTTTGTACATTTGTACATTGTCCAGTCCCATAGATTTGTAAGTGTTTTCCTGATGACTAATGTCATGGGCTGCTATCCTTACCTCTGCAGTTTAGCTGTTTGATCCACGTTAGGACCAAAGGTGTGATGAAGAATGGATTCAAGTAGATCTGGTGAAACCTAAACTAGGTATTGCTGAGCAAGTTACACTGTACAACATTTTTTTTTTGAAAGTGTTGTTTACACAGATTTTTTGTTTTGCTTATGATAGACTTGTGTTCAGCTTGAAGCTGAACACAAATATAATTTCAGACGACTTGTATCACATAGGAATTTGGAGAAACAAGAAATTAACTTTTATTGAATATAATGCATTTAATTACATAATAGTGCTGACGCTTTGCAATAGTTCAACTAAGCTAAAATGTTTTGTTGATGATTTTCATTTGTACTCAGTGTCTGAGGCTTCTCCCTTAAGTGTCCAATGATAGTCAGGCAACATTGATGGATTCCAGTTGCCCTGAAATCGTTTCTCCATGACTGTAATGTCCTGGTGAAACCTTTCATCGTGCTCGTCATTGTAGAAGACAAATCTTTAGTGACATGTTGCACTTCATGGTTTTGTATGCTTGAAGCATGTTGTCAACCAACTGCACACAGCTTGGTGCTCTGCAGTTGCCAAGGAAGTTTTCAACAACATCCTTGAAAGCCTTCGATGTGATTTTCTCCAGCCCCACTAGAAGTTCTTCGATTTGCCTGTCATGAATGACCTGTTTGAATCATGGACCATCAAAGATGCCTTTCTTAATCTTGGCATCAGTTATTCTGACTTGAATTATGAATCAAAATAACAAATATAGGCTATTTCAAAAAAATTGATGCATGACAGGGAAATTCTCCTGCAGCCTAAAATCCATAAGATACACCCAAAAGTATTCAGGAAGCAAAATCTTTGTCCAGTGTAATTGGTGAGTAAATGTTACCTGATGACTTTGTTGGCAACACCTTGCATCACTTTTCTGATGATTGAGAGCAGAGTGATAGGGTGGTAATCGATGAGGTTGTACAAGCCCTTTCTGTGAACATGGTACCTAGCCAGTTTCAATATTGTTGGGTAGACGCTTGACTAAAGGTGCAGCTGGTTCTAAAATGCATCTGCAGTGTAATAGCTGGAACACTGGTCCCAGAGACTTGACTATAGTCAACACTGTCTGAATTCCTTGATCTCACCATCGGAGGAAGCTGAGAGTTTTAATTTTTAAATGCAGAGTGGAATAGGCCCTTCCAGTCCCTCAAGCAACACCACCCAGCAACCCTCGACAACTCTGGTTTATTTATTTATTTAACAATTACTATTTAGCCTAATTATTTATTTAGCAATACACTGCAGAATAGGCCCTTCTGACTCTTCTAGCCCCAGCAACCCCACAACTCTGATCAACCCTAATCTAATCATGGGAAAATTTACAATGACCAATTAACTTACGTCTTTGGACTGTGAAATTAGAGCAGCCGGGGAAAACACACACATTCCACAGGGAGGATGTAGAGAGACTCCTTACAAAACAGTGCAGGAATTGAAATCCGAACTCCAGGGCACCCTGATTGTGCTAACCGCTCGCTACTGTGGCGCCCATGATGGAGATAGATCATCGACTTGACACTTCTGGCAGAGGGTAGTTGTAAATACCCAATCTTGTCTTTGGAATTCAACTGTTACCCCTGACTACCACACAGGGCAAGAATGTTCTTACAGCCTCCCCCCTATTGGATATTTAATGGTCCTCCATTATCCATGACTGCCACAGCTCCAGAGACCCAGTTCTATCCTGACCTCAAGTGCTCTCTGTGTGGAGTTTGCATGCTCTCCCAGTGACTGAGTGGGTTTTCACCAGGTCTACACCATGGGTTTGTAGTTGGGATAGCTGATGAGAATGTGGGGAGAATAAAATGAGATTACTGTAGGATGAGTGTTTGATAGTCAGTTTGGTCTTGGTGGTCCCAAGGTCCTGTTTCTGTGTTGTATCTCTCTCCCTCTCTCTCTCTCTCTCTCTCTCTCTCTAATGACTCCATTGATGCAGCATACAGGAACTCTGCTTCCATCAGGGTATGGATGCTCACAAGGTTCAAAACTCCTCCACAAAATAAGTGCTAGAGAGTTCTGAGCTGGTTGGTAGGTTATAGAATTGTATAGCTCTTCCTTTTTGCCTGCTACAGGTGTTACACAGCATAAAATTTCACCTCAGTGTAAGCAGTCCCAGTGTTAGGGGGTTCTGGTTTTCGTATTCTTCAATGAAGTTGTCGGCTGGTGGCGTAGTGGCATTAGCACTGGACTTCGGGGTGAGAGGTCCCGAGTTGAATCCGGCCGGTTCCCTTGCATGCTCTCCATCCGTGTCTGGGTTGAGTGTCGAGCTAGCAACACAACCTCATTAAAAAAAAACCTGCAGAGGGGTTTCAGATGCCCAAGACGATGAGCAATCACCAAAAAGATTGGTGGAAAAAGCTTGTCGTGACGGAGACCCAACAACTCCACCAGAGTAAAGGGCGCACACACATTGTTCAATGAATCAGGGTAGACCCCTGGCTCAATACTGGTGAGAGGAGAGAAGCACATGCCAAGCCATGGTTTTATAGATTGAAATGAAGTCCAGTTGCTGCCATTGAGCCTCCGGGACAATGAAGTTATAAAGACTGTTCTGGAAGACTCCCACTGTCCGCAGGATTGCTTGACTAGCGGTGCAGAGTGGAGCTGGTCAGCCCCGTGGAGCAGTGACTGAAACATAGAAGACAGAGAGCGAAGGGCTACAAACTTCACACACACAGACACACACACACACACTTGGCGTCGGCAATGAGAATTTTCTTTTCCCACATAATTTCAAACAGATTGTACACTTAGGGAATGGTGGCACTTGTGATTCCTGTAGAGGTCCAAGTACTTAAGGAGAGCCAGAAATGCCAGATCACATGCTGTCACCATCTGAGCCTTGCATGGGTGCGCAAGGTCGCACTGTCTGATCGTCTCTGCACTAAAAGAATGAGAAGCTGAGTTTATTGCCCTACGCGTGTCTGCACAGCTGCATGAGAAACACACTTGCAGCAGCCTCACAGGCACGTGGCATCATTTAAGCAGCATTCTCATGCAAGCAAAGTTAGCATAAATTATAAACAACTTTAACAAGAAAGATGCTATTAAAACAAGAATAAGTCATTCTTGGTGCTGGATGTTCAAAGTGTAGCTGAACTTCAGTGATGAGAGTTTTGCCGTTATACCCTTTCCCTGTTGCCTGGATGAAATTGGGCACAGATTAACCACGATTGCCCAGAGCTCAGAGCTTGGAATTTTAAAGTGGTAGTAAGATTAGTGCCTTCAGGCAGAATGGTCTCATCACCCAAAACTCAACAGCTCAGCTCACCTGTTGCAAAAGCCACTTCCTTCGACACTAGCCGCAACTCAATGATAGTGAACTGAGGCAGTTGCAGATTATCCACACCAGTTACTGCTGCATCCCCGCCTTTCCAGTAAAACACAATGTCATCTGTCGTGTAGCCATCTACAAGGAGAAGAAGAGAAGAGTCAGTGATATCTATTCTTCATTTGTGACAGGCCCTTTCCACTCACAGTTCACTGGATTCTGAACCACATCAATCACACAATTAGACAATACCAACATTTAACGACATTTGAACAAGTACATGGATATGAAAGGTTGGGAGGGATAAAGGTCAAATGCAGGCAAATGAAAATGACTTTGATGGGCACCTTGAGGGCATGCTTGAGTTGGGTCAAAGGGCCTTTGTTCATGCTGTATAATTCAAGTATCACATCAGTGAAAATTAGGACATAGAAGCAGAATTAGGTCATTTGACCCATTGAATTTACAGTGTGAAATGATGCTGAACGTATGATTTGTGACTAGAATTAGGTTACAGCTTTTCAAACCAGATCTGCGATTTAATAATCTTTAATCTTCATTCCCATCTATCCCCAGTAACCTTTCACCCTTTATCAAGGGTTGATCTTTCTCTTTAAAATTGAGAGCCTCTGCTTCAACTGCCCTGTGAGGAAACAACTTCCAAATACACTGCTTTGATCATTTTTTAATATTTGCTCCAACTCCATCTTAATTTGAAATAGTGACCTCTAGTTCTAGATTCTCCCATCAGTGGAAAGGTCCTCTCCAAACTCACCTTCCCAAGACCATTCAGGACCGACCATTCTTTTGCATTTCAGTCTGTTAAATCCTGTCTGCCCATTCCAGATATAACAGAGCAGAGGGAGGCTGTGACACCCATTGGTCCTTGCCAGCTCCCATCGAACAATCCTATTGGTTGTATTACTCCCCTCTTTCCTTCCATTCATCTCCCACCTACTTATAATCTGCTAATCAAGGCATTTTTCCTTTAACATAAAACATTGTCTATCCGATCAATCCATCAGAACCTCTTTAAATTGTGGGAGGCACCTGGTAAAAATCCAAGCTATCAGAGACATAACAAGTAACCTTAGAGACAGCACCAACGTCAGCATCATAGCAGCCTCCTTGCTGCTGTGAGGCAGCAGCATTAACCTCTACACTATAGTGTTGCCCCGTCTAGTGAAAGATCTCTCAGCTCCTTTCAAAGTATTAACATCTTTTCTTAAATGAGGAGAATAATACTGTCCACTATACTCCCGATGGGATCTCACCAATTCCCTATAAAACTGAATCTGAATTCAAGCAGAGTTGACTTTTAAAGATCTCTGACATTTTCAAATCAAACAAGGCTAGAACAGGTAGTTGGACATTTACTGGGGTCCTAGAGCTTCCATTCACAAGGGTCAGATTGGCAGGGAGAACCTACATCACATATGGATCTCATAGGCTACGAATACACGGGCCAGCTGCTGAAACGGATGAATTAGTGAGGCACTTACTGCCAGATTCAGATCGGGATGTAAGACAGGCTGATGTAGTGCTAGAGCTGGGGTGTCTCTCATGATCATCAGGGTTCTGAACTAAAATCCTGGACATCCATTGTTGATGCTTGATGTTTCTAGTGATGAAGGCCCCATCCTGTTCCTGCACACCCTTAAGAACACTAACCTGGCTCTACCTGTGAACACTAACCTGGCTCTACCTGTGAACACTAACCTGGCTCTACCTATGAACACTAACCTGGCTCTACCTGTGAACACTAACCTGGCTCTACCTGTGAACACTAACCTGGCTCTACCTATGGGAATGACTGAGCTATAATGTGATAAAAGATTAAATACAAACTAAAGACATCTGGACCCGAATGAATGACAGGGAAATACAGCATGGAAACAGGCTATTAGGCCCACAAAGTCTGTACTGATCAGCAGGTACCCATTTACACTAATCCTACACAAACTTTATATTCCCTACCACTCACCTGTACACAAGCAGCAATTTACAGCAGTCAATGCACCTGCATGTCTTTGGCACGCGGGCCAAAACCAGTGTATCTGAGGGGAAACCTAGACAGTCACAAGGAGAACTTGAAAGCTCCACGCAGACAGCACCAAAGACGTTTTAAATGTTCCACTAAGTTGGTGGCAGGGCTTTGCATAACATAACCGGCTCAATAGGCGAGCGAATACAGAGCTGTAATGGGTCAGGTATGCCCCAGACTCGCAGTCTGTCAAAGCTGTCAAGACTTCTCTGTACCACTAGGTGTTCTGACAGGCTTACCTTTTGGAACCTAGACTACGACAATGCACTTGTGATTAACTCCTGAATTTGCCTTTTCTGGATAAATGCCGGAGAACATACAATAGTTTCTGCCGAGACTTGGCCTATTAGTCAAATATTATTGTTGGCTGATTATTATTACTTTGGAAGTGGCTTCTATAAAGTGAGTATTGAATATTTAATATGCTTGGATACTCATCAAAAACAATTTAATGAAAATAAGATATGACCTCTTTCAAGTATGAGCCCTATGCTGATAGGGTAATGATCAGTCACTGTATTGAAACCCATTTTGATTTGCAGACATTTCTAATCTAACCAATGTGAATAGATTTACAGAGAAATAGCTCTTCAGTATTCAACAGGGATTACAGTAATTAGAGTGGCTGCCCATTGTTATATCAACTATATTTCTCAACGTTTTTATTAAATTGACTAAAAGACCAAATCTTGGCAGAAACTATTGGAATTTCTCTGCATTTATGCAGGGATGCCAAGTTAAGCTAAACCTATCTGCCTGCACACGATCTATACTTGTCTATTTTCTGTCTATTCACCTGTCTGTCTAAATGCTTCTTAAATTACACTGTCATGTCTGCTTCCAGCTCCACTCCTGGAACTCTCTGTGTGAAAGAAATTACCTCACAAATCCTCTTTAAGCTTTCTGCCCCTCATCTTAAAGCTGTTTTCTCCAGTATTTAAAGAGCAAACACGAGGAAATCTGCAGATGCTGGAAATTCAAACAACAACACACACAAAATGCTGTGTGTTGTGTGTGTTGTTCTCTAGTATTTGACATTTTTACCCTGGGATATAGATTCTATGTGTACCTCTCATAATTTAAAAAATTGCAAACATCTGCAACCTTAGTAATCAGCCACATTTTTCATTGAAATCATTGATATCTATCACATACAACGTAGGTCTCAGCACTGACCCTTGTGGAACACCACTGGTTGCATTCCTCTAATCAGAACAACCCTCTGTTCCTGCCCTTCACCCTCTATGGTAAAGTCAATTTTGAATCTAATCTAGCAAGTCTTCATGGATGTCATGTGCCTTAATCCTCTGGATCAGCCTACCATATGGGATCTTGTCGAAAACTTTAGTAAAGTCTAGGTGTACAGCAAACACTAACCTACACTCCTCAAGTGCGCTGTGGAACACCTTCACCAGATGGAATGCAATAAGTCAAGAAGAGTGTAATGCCTCTTATTTTTACTGTTATGCTGTAGGTATTTCATTTAACAATTCTGGAAGAGCAGTCTGTTCTGTTTTCAGCCTGTTCGAGTTATTGTTGAAGATGAGGGATGAAGAGGAATATGTGCCATCCAGTTAGGATGGGAGAGCTGAGGGGAGGTTTCTCTGGTGAGGGACACTAAGGTTGGTCTTGGGCTTTTGTTCCAGAGGAGATGAAGAGAGGAGACGCTGGGGGAACACGATCTGGTGGGAGACACGTTTGTTCGAGATGGATTGCGAGCAACGTTCGGAAGGTGGTGTGTGCTTTCACGCTGACCACAGCGCTTGAGTGACGGAAGTTGAAGATGAGCTCCAACTTGTATACATTGGACTGTTTAATTAGAATGGGCCCTTTTCTTTTTGTTTTTCTTCACTATTTGGTTAAGTTAAGTTTCATGAATATAATTCCTTTAATCATATGCAGTGTACTGTCTATTATTTCATGGAACTAATTTGTAACAAGGTAGCAAATTACACAGCATCCACACAAACCGGAGTTTGGGGCAGGAGAGCAGTCTCAGTCTCACAAATTTGGCGGGACCGCAGAGTGCCTTCCCTAGACTTATGCAGCCAAGGAAATCAGGAAGTTTCAAGAGCAAAACACACGAAATGCCAGAGGAACTCCGGCAGCACCTATGGAAAAGAATATTTCCAAGATGAGAAGTCAGGAAGAGAACCACTTTCTCAGAGACAGTAAGGGGGGTTGGTGAGAAGTTCTGGTTTTCTGCCTGTCTTCAGCTCACCTCTATGGCCACATAATGCCAACTCTGTAGCATCATTTGCTTCAGTTGAACCCCATTGCCATGCTCATTTTATCTGTACATTGTCTATTCCAAGGTTATACATCTCTCCCTTTAAGCCTAAAGTAATCTAGTTGTGTCCTTAGCCCGGTTCACTCATTATCCAGAGGCTCACTGACTCAGAGAGAGCAGAGCCCGGAAACACAAGGAAATACATGCTTCAGCCCTACTTGTCTACACCAATCAGCTTGCCTAACTGAGCTAGTCACACTTACCTGTGTTTGGTCCATATTGTTATTATTCCTATCCGTGTAAATGACCAAATGCCTTTTAAATGTCACACTTGTACTCACCTCTGCCATATCCCTTGGCAGCTTGTTCCATGTACCCACTGCCTTTGAGTCAAAATATCTGCCCCACAGATCCTTTTTAGACTTTTCCCCTTTCAACTTGAACCTGTTCCTCTAGTTTTTGGACTCCTCTGCTCTGAGAAACAAAGACGTTAGGTATTCACTTTTACCCAGTCCCTCATGATTCAATACATTTATTAAAGATCACACATCATCCTCCTATGCTCCAGTCCCAGCCTAACCAAACACTCCAGTCCTGCTAATATCCTCATAAATCTTCTTTGTCCCCTATCCAATATACATTCTGTCCACTTTATTAAGTACAGAAGGCACCATTCTAATGTTGGGTTGAACAAATGAACCTCTTGACCATGTTTGCATGCTTTCATACATTGAGTTGTTGCCACATGATTGGATGACTAGGTATTTGCATTAGCAAGCAGGTGTACAGGCGTACGTAATATAGTGGTCACTGAGTTTAATGTCATCCTTGTTATATCAGGGAAACCAAAACTGCATGTAGTACTCCGAATATAACACAACGAACATTTTGTACAGCAGTAACATGATGTCCTGACTCCTATGCTCAATATTCTGATTGATGAAAGCAAGTGTTCCAAACAGTTTCTTCTCTCCATAGATGCTGCCTGACCTGCTGAGTTCCACCAGCATTTTGTGTGTGTTACTTAGAGCTTCTTCTTTACCCTATTTAACTAAGTTATGCCTTAATTTTAAAATTCTCGTCCTTGTTTCATAGTTTTTCCATGGCTTTGTCATTCAACATATAGAGTACGTGTGTCATCAACTGCCACACTACTACAACATGACATTTCAGCTCTCTCCATTCCCAACCTCTTAACTATCACTAAATATGTTCCTTCCTCCATTAACTGCCCTAAGCTCCAGAGTAAAAATAGAAAATATTGGAAACATTCAGCACCTCACACAAAAGAAACCGAATTTGCTTGTAATAGTGGTCACCACGGTAAAGAGAAGTTGGAACATTTCAGTCATAAGCAAAGACTGAATAGGCTGGGCTTGTTTCCCTGGTGTGGAGGAGGCTGAAGGGTGATCTGATAGAAGTAGTTATAACTATGAGGGAAATAAATAGGATAGATAATAAAAACCTATTTTTCCATTACTTGGGTGTCAAAGAAAAGGATAGGTATGGAAATGATGGGCCAAAGGGCCTGTTTCTGTGCATAACTAACTCCATGACAGATTGATGACTAATGTTTCAAGCCAATGACTTTTTGTTGGAATGTTAAATTTTGGAAGTTGCTTTCAATTCTTGGTCTCTGTATATCAATCTACAGCTTTGAACAAGCTTTTTGTCATTTGCTCAATGGTTTCAATAGTTATTCAGGTGGCTGGGACGATGCTGGAAATCTTTCTATACTTACAGCTTTCTATTTCCAGAGTGCAGTTCTGTTGATCCAGGGGGTACCTTCGTAGATCCATCATACAAGCAGCTGTGGTGGTGATCCTGGTAGATAAGGAAAACAGTCACTTGGGCTTCAGTCACAAGGATCATTCTGTATCAGACACTACTGAATGTTCCGCTCAATCTATGAGTTATTTATGTTGTGTGTTAGCAACACAACATGGCAGCGAGTTTTCTCTGTGTCACCACACTACAGTTCATTCCATTGAAACAAATGTTGGCCGGGTCTGTGGAGACAGAGAGAGGTGAGGACATTCTGATGTAGCATTAACCCTGCCTCTTTCTCACAGATGCTGCCTGATCAGCCTTTTCTCTTTTTACCTCAGATTCCCTGCATCTGAAACTTCAGCTTTACATTTAAATAACAGCTGCCAGCACAATCATCTTGTTGTTGAAGGGACTCGATGGATGTTTCTGAATCAAGGTACTACTGGTGTGATATCAAGACAACAATGCCTAGACACTCTCAGTCAATGAGGTTAGATGATCAATAATTGCTCAAGTAAAATAAGAGCCTATGGCAGATCCATCACCTTCTCAGGAGATCCTTCAACTTGCTCCCAGATCTTCCACTATTAATTTCCTTAAATACCTTAAAAGATCCCTCTAATTCATTTCACTTCAATCACTGAAAACTTCTATATAATAAATCTGAAAACTGATTAGTAACTTGGGGAATAATGCAAACAGGATTGCTTTACCATGAGCCAATATCTATTGAAATGGGTTGACTGATTTTCTTCTGTGCTGTAACAATTCTGTGTTTTCATGACTCCAGGAAAGATGGCATTACTGACAGTGAAGAAGGTTTTCAAAACTTATAGCGGGTTCTGAATCAGCTGGGTAAGCGGGACAATGAGTGGCAAATAGAGTTTAATTCAGATGTGTGAAGTGTTGCATTTTGGAAAGTCAAGACAAGGTAAGATTTCTACAAAAATTGCAGGGTCCTCAGGAGCACTACAGAACAGAGGGACCTTGGAACACAAATATATGGCTCTGTGAAAGTGTAGTTATGGGTAGGCAAATGGCAAAGGTGGCTTTCGTCATGCTAGCCTTCATCATTCACAGCACAGAGTGTGTTACAGACACAGGTGAGGCCGACTTGGAATACTGTGTTCAGTTTTGCTCATCAAGTTAGAAGAATTATACTATTAAATTGGAAAGTGTGCTAAAAAGATTTACAGGATGTTGCCAGCACTTGGGGACTAAGCTATTGGGAGAGGTTGCACAGGCTTGGACTATATGACCTGAGGTCCATCAGCCAGTCCTCATTGGAGGATCAGAGCTGGAGAGATTTAGCAACTTTAAATTCCTAGGTGTTATTATTTTAGAGGAGCTATCCTGCGCCCAGCTCACAAGTGCAATTACAAATAAAGCATGCAGTACCTCTGCTTCCTTAGGAGTTTGTGAAGATCTGGCATGACATCTAAAATTCTGACAAACGTCTGTTGATGTGTCGTAGACAGTATATTGACTGGCTGGATCACAGCCTGGTATGGAAACACCAATTCCCTTGAATGGAAAAGTAGTGGATAACGCCCAGTTCATCACTCTAAAGGCCTCCTACCTTTACGTACATCTATGTGAAACACTGTTGCAGGAAAGCAGCATCCATCATCAGAGACCCCCACCATCCAGGATATGTTCTCTTCTTGCTGTTGCCATCAGGAAGAAGGTACAGGAGCCTCAGGACTCACACCATCAGGTGCAGGAACAGTTATCACCCTTCAATTATCAGGGTCTTGAACCAAAGGGGATAACTTCACCCACGCCAGCATTAAAATATTCCCACAACAAATGGATTCACTTTCAAGAACTCTTCATCTCATGTTCTTGATATTTATTGCATTTTTATCTATTATTATTATTTCTTCTTTTTGCATCTACTGTCTTTTGCACTCTGTCTTCTGCACTCTAGTCGAACACACTAGTCAGACGGTCTTTAATTGATTTGGTTATGATTATTATTCTATAGATTTATTGAGTATGCCCACAAGAAAATGAATCTCAGGGCTGCATACACTGATCTTTATTTAACCTGCTGTAAGATTGCAAGAGACAAATGTGGTCCCGTGGAAGATCAGAATGGTAATCTACGTGCGGAGCCAAAAAAAAATCATTGTACTCAGGAGACGGATGTAGAAATGAGGCAAAGCAGCAGTGAAGTCATGGACCCTATAAAGATTACAGAGGAAGACATGTTTGCAAATTAGGGTGGATAAATCCCCAGGGCCTGACAAGGTGTTCCTTTGGACCCTGTGGGAGGCAAGTACAGAAATTGCAGGGGCTCGTGCGACAGGTGAGGTACCGGTGGATTGGAGGACAGCTAACGTGGTTCCACTGTTTATGAAAGGCTCTAAAAATAAACCAGGAAGTTATAGGTTAGTGCATCTGGAATGAGTAGTGGGAATGTTATGGAAGGTATTCTAAAGGACTGGATAAAAGAATGTTTGCACAGACAGGGTCTGATTAGGGTAGTCAACATGGCTTGTGCGTGGTAAATCATGTCTAATCAATCTTTTTCGAGGAAGTTACTAGGAAAGTTGATGAAGGCATGGTAGTAAATGTTGTCTACAAGGATTTTATAAGGCATTTGACAAGGTTTCACATAGGAGGTTGGTCAAGAAGACTTACTCACTTGGCATTCAAGATGAGGTAGTAAATTGGATTAGACATTGACTTTGTTGGGAGAAGCCAGAGAGTGGTAGCAGATGGTTCCTTTCTGACAGGAGGCTGTGACCAGTGGTGTGCCACAGGGATTGCTGCTGTTCCATCGTTGTTTTTTTCATTTTTATCAATGATCTTGATGATAATGTGTGTAACGCACTGTAACGTTTCACTGCTAATGTAATGGCTTCTTTGTAATGTTCACTGCTGAAGTAACAGTTTCTCTGTAGCAGCAATGTTTGGGTTATGGCTGGAGATAACAGGACTGTGGATGCAGGTTAGCCAATCAGGAATTTGTTGCCCTGTCTTGTGATTCTGGAAGCAGTTGATTTTGCGGGAGCGGATTTTGCGGGAGCGGGCGGGGGGAAGGGGGAGAGGGGGAAGGGGAAGGGGGAGGAGGTGAGGGGGAGGGGGAGGGGGAAGGGGAGGGTGAAGGGGAGGGTGAAGGGGAGAGGGAGGGGGAAGGGGAGGGGGAAGGGGAGGGGGAAGGGGAGGGGGAGGGGGAAGGGGAGGGGGAAGGGGAGGGGGGAAGGGGAGGGGGAAGGGGAAGGGGAGTAGATATATATGAAGTGAGAAGACGCAAATGGAGAGATTTGGTAAACTGCCGGATGGGGTGAACTCGGAGCGGGGGTTCGAAGGTCAGTGATGCTTGGAGGAGTCCGATGGTGGAAGAAGGACTACTGAGTGAGCTCCAACTTTGTGCACAGACTGTTTAATAAGATTTGGACCCTTTTTCTTTTATATTTTGTTTCTCTACTAACCATATAGTCAAAGTAAGAGCTATAAAGCTTAATCGTTTAATCGCAAATTGTGTACTGTTTGTTATTTGGGGGTACTGATTTGTAACAGGGGACACATTGCACAGCATCCACCTACACAAGATTTCTTAAGTTTGACGGGCCAGGGGTTATCACCCCCTATATTAAGCCACTCGGCGAAGCGAGTGTTACATTGATTAACTGAAACTGGTGGATGACACCATAATAGGAGGTGTAGCAGACAGTGAGGAAGACTATCAAAACTTGCAGCAGAATCCCAACCAGCCTGAAAAATGGCAGATGGAATTTCATGCAAACAAGGGCAAGGTGTTGCAATTCAGTAGGAATACAAGTTTTTGCAAATAAAATGACAGGAAGTCATTTTATATTTAGGAAAGACTGTAACAAGCCTTTATTGTACTCCAAAACCTGAACACAAAGCACGGTAAACAGCTTCATGAAATAATGTCATCACGTCAGACTAGCCTCTTAAAGTGATTCCCAGCTCAATGTTGGTGATTATGAATTCTTTATGTCTCCACTAATTACATTACCCTTCACAGCCCCCCCCAACCCCCCAGAATCCACCAAAACCAGCATTGTGAGCTCGTCCAGCGCTCAGACAAGCCGCCAGGTTCTGGTCTAATGTTCCGTGGGTGGAGGAACAGCAAGTACCATTGGCTTCTCACAGGGAATGTTGACACACTTACGGTCGTGTCATGATGGCAGCGGAATACTCCAAATCTGGAGGGCTGGTTTAAGGTGATCTTCGGAAATACATTCAGGTTTACACCTCCTATCTGTGAAGAAAGTCTTTTCTCTCCATAACAAAACGCTGAACATGGCATTGTAAGGGCACCTAGGGTTGGTGTGCATCATGGCGGACAAACACAAATGAGGCGGAATGTAGGTCAACAGGAACCTGCGTGCAGTGTGGGAATGAGGAATTGAATTCACTGAGGAGCGTGGAACGCTACTGAGAGACTGACAGGCGGCTGCGTGTGCTATCAGGCATAAAACCACTTGGCACTCGTAACAGTTGCCCTTACACCAACTAATCCGCAGGTGACTGCACACCCTCTTTTGCAGTTGTTCTGAGCCCCAGCAGAACCCACGGGAGGTGATTATGCCAATACCCTCAGACAGCCATTAAGGTGGGGTGAAACCGCTTGCACAGGCCATTGGACTGCGGGTGATATGCTGTGGTGTGATGTTGCCTAATGCCGTGGTCCTGGATCATCGCAGCCCAGAGGTCTGAAATGAATTGGGGAGCACAGTCAGAAGAAATATCAGATGGGGTGCCAAACTGAGAAACCCAGGTGCTGATGAACGCCCGAGACATGTCTGCGGCCGTCGTCGATGGCCCCCTGGTGGTACAGACCACAAGGTAAGTAGGTGTGTGAAACCATGGGGGGGGGGAACGAGGACCAACAAGGTCCACATTGACATGGTCAAACCATCGCTCACAGACCTGAAAAGGAGACAATGGTGTCTGAATATGACGGTTAATTTTGCCCACTGGCACTTCACTCAGGTTGTACTCCAATCACGTACGTCCTTTTTGACGTTGTATCAAACAAACTTTAGTGCAACCAGTTTCTTTGAGGCCTTCCGGCCCCAATGCGAGAGGCCATGTATAACTCTTGCTTCAGCTAGTGGCTTAATATAGGGGATGATAGCCACCCCGGCCTGGCCAAACATAAGAAATCTCATTTGGGTGGATGCTGCACAATGTGTCCCCTGTTACAAATCAGTACCACAAAATAACAAACAGTACACAATATGCAATTAAACGATTGAGCTTTATAATTCTTACTTTGACTATATGGTTAGTAAAGAAAACAGAAAAAGAAATAGGGCCCATTCTCATGAAACAGTCTATTGCGCCATGTTGGAGCTCAATGATAAGCCGTTCATCCACCATCGACCTCCTCCATCGTCGCTGCCCTTCGGACCCTCACTCCAAGTCCACTCCGTCCAAGGTTTACCAACTCTCGCCATTTGCATCTTCTCTCCTCATCTCTCCCCGGCAAAAGACCGCAAATTCCCGGCTCCCAGACACACAAGAAAGAACAACATCCCACTCATTGGCTAGCATGGCCTGTTATCTCTAGACATAACCCAAACATTGCTGCTACAGAGAAACCATTACCTCCGCAGTGGAACATTACAGAGAAGCCATTACATTAGCAGTGAATCCTTTCAGCACGTTACACTCTCCCCCCACCAAATTTAGTCATGTTCTCATGATGTTGAGATAATTTGCCAACCCTTCCTACAAAACACGAAGTCCAATCCAGATATAAAAGGCAGTGTCATAGCTCCCCAACACTGTAGGGCTCACACTCTGCTCCTCTGGTGCTACGTAGGCCAACCTATCCGGTGGTCTCCTAATTCTCTGAGGCCTCCGCACCCCCTCACCTAACTCTTCAGGTTCAGGGGATACTTCCGGCCTGCCTGGTGAGGCCTCCCCTGACCTATCCCTTGTACCCACCTGCAACTTGGAGCCCTCTGTCCCGTGGACAAGCCCCGCTTTCTCCCCTGCAGAGTCCCACTTTAAACCAGGCTGTCCACAGATAGCCTCCCCCCACTTCACCTGACTCAGCGGGAGAACGGCCGGGAGTCTCTTCCTCAATCAATGGGGAGTTAGCAAAAGGCAGCATGTACCAAACATCCAGGTCCTCATCCTTCGAATCAGTAACCCTATCAGGGGTGGGGGCCAGCTTAACCTCTCCTGCTGTTGGTCCGTCAGTCACCCCACAGTGCCACAGAATCCTCTTACTAGGTTTAGGCTCCAGGTCGGGCTCTGGGCCTACCAGCACCTCTTGTCCCAGGGGCAGCAGGTGGTTCCGATGGAGAATCTTGACAGGACCATACCCATCCTCTGGTTTCCCCCGGAAAACTGGTAGGGTTGGCATCTGACTCTCCATTACACAGGGCGTAGCCACCCAGCAGTCAGCCAACTTGTGCTTTCCAGGTAGCACCAAATTCCTCATGAGGACTCGGTCTCCTGGCAGGAGTTGGAAGAACCTCACCTTCTATCAAACCTCCTCTTATTTCCACGATTTTGCTTGGTGGCCGCGACCCCAGCTAATTCATGACTTTTCAACTCTCTCCCCATATCAGACACATACTTCAGATAAGGCTTTGGTGGTAAGTCACCCTTGTCAGTCCCAAAACAAAGGTCAATGGGCAACCTCGCCTTGTGACCAAACATCAGATAATATGGTGAGTACCCAGTAGCTTCATTTTGTGTACAGTTGTAACAGTGAACCAGATACCCAATATGTTGACTCCACCGGCTCTTTTTGCTGATCTCCAGGGTCCTGAACATGTCTAGCAAGGTCCGATTAAACCTCTCAGGCTGGGGATCGCCCTCCGGGTGATAGGGCATGATCCTCGACTTCTCAACTCCAAACATGTCCAGTAACTCATGGATGAGTTTGCTCTCAAAATCCCATCCCTGGTCACTATGTTTCCACCTGGGAAGGCCATAATAAATGAAATACTTCTCCCATAACACCTTTGCCACTGTAGTCGCTCTCTGGTCCTTGGTAGGAAAAGCCTGAGTGTATCTGGTGTAGTGGTCCATGATGTCTAAGACATTCACCGTGTTGCTGGCATCGGGTTCTATTGACAGGAAATCCATACACACCAGGTCCAGAGGGCCTGCACTCTGCAAGTGGGATAGGGGAGCTGCCCGCGTAGGCAGTGTCTTCCGCCATATGCAGCGAATGCACGACTTGCAGTACTCTTCAACCTCCGACTTCATCCGGGGCCAGTAAAACCAGTTTCTGAGCAATCCATAGGTCTTTTCCACCTCCAAATGTCCAGAATCAGTTTGAAGTGACTTCAACGCAATCCTCTGATATTTCTCGGGCAGAACCAGCTGCCAACGGCGAGGTCGGTCTGAGGGTGACGTGACCCAGTATAAGATCTGGTTCTTCAACTCCAACTGAGGTAATTCTTTCAGTAATGGAGGCACCAACACATGTTTTGTCTTCTCCACCTGAGCCATGTCTCCCTTTTCAACCACTGACCAAATAATGCCAATGCCCGGATCATCTCGCCGAGCAGCTGCCACTTCCCCAGAACTCAATTCCGGCAGTTGTCTTCAGAGCAGTCAGGTTCAGTAAACTTGGGGTATGGCATCATCAGAAGCACCCAATTGATCCTCCACTTGATCCTGCCCCTCCTTTCCCTACAGTGATGGCAAACTGAAACATGGCCTTCACTCCCGGGGCAGGAACATTCTCCCACTCTTCGTCTCTGACCAGTTCCTCATGCACCCGTCAGGACAAAGCATCAGCATCAATGTTCCAGCTTCCCGGCTGGTATTTCAGGCTGAAATGATAGGCAGACAATGCTGGCAACCACCGATGGCCTGTAGCATCCAGTTTTGCCGAGGTCAGGATATAAGTTAGGGGGTTGTTGTCCGTCCTCACCTCAAACTTGGCCCTGTAGAGATAGTCACTCAGCTTATCCACCACCACCCATTTCAACGCCAGAAACTCCAACTTGTGCGTGGGATAGTTTCTTTCAGAAGGCAACAGACTCCGGCTGACAAATGCAACGGGCCTTAACCTGGTGCCCTGATCCTGATATAGGACAGCACCTAAACCATCTCGGCTGGCATCCGTGTACAGTACGTACGGCAATCGGGGGTCTGCAAAAGCCAGCACCTGCGCCTGGGTCAGCAACTCCTTCAATAACTGAAAGGCCTCCTCACATTTTACATCCCACCTCGGTCCAAAGGGTTCCGACAGGCTAAGATACTCTCCATCTTCCTGTCCTTTTTCCCCCTCCCTTTCTTCCCCAAGGGAGGGTAACCGCACAGAAGCTGATTCAACGGGTGTTTCACTTTCGCGTAGCCTTTCACAAACCTCTGATAGTAACCACAGAACCCGAGGAACGAGCGCAGAGTGCTCACAGTCTGGGGTCTTGGCCAAGTGAAAACTGCCTCTATCTTAGCTGGATCTGTAGCTACTCCATCCTATGAGACTATGTGTCCAACTTAACTAACAGACATTTGGTAGAACTGGCACTTGACCAGGGAAAGTTTTAACCCTTCAGCTTTCAGGCGGCCCAGCACCTTCAGCAGCCTCGCTTCATGTTCTTCCAAGGTGGATCCAAATACAATGAGGTGATCCAGATATACCAATACCTCAGGCAAGTTCATATCCCCCACTGTCCTCTCCAAAACCCGCTGGAATGTTGCAGGAGCTCCGGAGATACCCATGGGCATCCTTTCAAACTGGAAAAATCCGCGGGGACGTATAAATGCCATTTTCTCTTTGTCGACCTCACTCATAGATATCTGGTAATATCCACTCCTCGAGTCCAGCACACTGAACCACTTTGCACCACTCAGTCAGGCCAGCATGTCTTCAGTCCTTGGGATAGTATACTGGTCAGGGACGGTGCGCCTGCTCAGAGTCCTGTAGTCCACACACATCCGTATCTTCCCATTCTACTTTTGGGCCACTACTACTGGGGACGCATAGGGGCTTCAGGACTCGGTGATGCTCCCAGCTTCCTTCAACTTACACAAATGCTGCTGAACGTCCTCCACCTCTGCAGAGGCCAGTCACCGCGACCTTTCTCTGAACGGGGTGTCCTCGGTCACCTGGACAATGTGACGCGTGCTCTTGGAACAACCCACATCAAACTCGTCAGAGGAAAAGAAAAGACACCTTCTAGCTTCAACTTTTTCCTCTACCAGCCTCCTCTTCCAACCCACAGGAACCGGGGAGTCCCCGAAGTTGAATGACTCAGTGGTCAACTTTTCCTCCTTTTTCCAATAGTTTCTCTCCGGACTGTCTCACAGGGGCACTGGACATTACCGTCAGCAGGAACAAATGCGCCAGGGGCCTCTCCTGCTTGAAGGTGACCTCCCTCTTTGTAGTGTTTCTGACAATAACTGCCATCCTGCTTTCCTGTACAACTGAGGTCTTTTGCAATTCGGGCCTCACCAGTACCCCAGAAATCCCTACTCTTCCTCATGGTCTTCCAGAACGTCCACTAAGAGGGCCTCGCTCTCAGGCACTCTGGGAAATTTGGGTGTCCCCGTCACTCTTGCTACTTCCCCTGGCCGTAGTACCATTGGCTTCGACTGGGTGAACCACATAGACACTTGTCTAAATTCAGTATCCAGCCCAAAGCAGCCACACACTTTCTCAAAAGCAGGTCGAAACACCGGGTGCACAGACAATGTCCCCAAAAAGCTCTCACCCGCCTTCTCCTTGCAGGCCCCCATGAGCCTCTTCACAAAAGGGGTGTTGGTCCCCAGCAGAATTCAAATGCCGTCTGTCTCAACAGGGTCCGGACAAACCAGCACCAATGTACCAAGAACCTCAGACACTCCCACATCGGCCTCTGAGAACTCCAGATTCACTGACAAATAACCATCGTATGGATAATCACCAGTACTGATACCCCAAATCTCCAGTGCACTGAATGGTGTCGAGGGTAAATGCTTCAGATACCGGTTATAAAATGAATGGTGCAACAACATGACCTGCGACCCGGTGTCGAGTATGGCTTTAGCATAAATATCCTCTCTCCGTAGCGACACACTGGAGCGTGGTCCCACTAAGGCTTCAGGAATTGGGCCTCTCGCTTTTGGGAGTTACTTGGTACCTTGCTGGGAATGTGTTCCCCCAGTGACACCAAGCCATTCCCTCACTGGGTCTCCTCTAAGTTTTCCCCGACGACTCTCCCTGCTGAGGTGCCCAGGGGCTCACTCTCCTTCCGGCATGACACCTGAAACTAACAGCCCTCTGCATTGTTCCTCCCCTTAGGGAATCCACCCCCCCCCATCAGCTCCATCATATGGGGGGGGGGTCACACCCACTGATAACAGCTGACATATCTCCGTTCTCAACTCTGCCACAATCTCCTCTACTGCTCCCCGGGGCAGACTGTCCATGGTCACTTCACTGCAGGGGACCAGTACCATGCTCATGTATGGAGTCAAAAACAGCCCATCTCCAGTTTGTGACTGGTTGAGATGTCGCACAAGAGAGAAACCGCAGCTTCCCCAAACTTAATGTCAACTAGCCACAGGCCCATGACTGTTATTCAGTAAGCCTGGACCTCTGGGTCAGTAGCTTGATCAGTTGCCATGCTGGCAGAGTCAACCCCTATGGCCTCATTGACTGGCAGTGAGAGGCAATTAGCCGTGGCCCAAAGTCTTTGACATCCACAAGTTGGCAGTTCTTAAGATCAACTAATAGTCCTTGGGCACACAGGAAATCTGCACTGAGCAGAGGTCTAGCCACTTTAGCCAGGATGAAGTCCCACGTGTAACATTGCCCAGTGAAGCAGAGCATCACCTATTGTGACCCGTAGGTCTGGATCTCCAGTGAGGTTTTGCCTTCTCATCTCAATAGGCAATGCCAGAAGCACACTCACTCGGGCATCTGTGTCACAAAGAAAGCATCGTCCTGAAAGGGTGTCTGTAATGAACAGTAGACAACCCTGGCAGCTGGAATCCACGGTGTTCACAGATCTCTAATGTCCTGATACACTGGCACTGTCGAAGCTGCAAGGAGTTTGGCACTACCTAGTGTTCGCACCAAAGCAACCGTGGTAAAAGTACAGACCAGGCATTTTCTGTTTGGAGGCCTTGCTGAACAGGCATATTGAGGCAGGGGAAGGAGGAATGATGCATCTCTCTGGCTGAGTGTGGACTATCAGCCATTTTAGCAAGCTCCTATAGTCCTTCATGGGTGTGTTAGTGAGGGCTATGTGAACTTGATCAGACACTTGCTGCATAAAGAGTTCTTTAAAAATAAAACAAGGCTGGTGATTTCCCAGGAGAGAAAGCATGTAGTCGACTAGCTCCAACAACTTCGAATTGCTGAAGCTGGGCAAGGAGAGCAACTGATTGGCACACTCAGAATCCGATAGTCCAAAATTCTGTAAAAGGTGAGTTTTCAGCAATCGGTATGTGATATGGTGCAACTCAAACTACCTGCGTCTCAATATCACCAAGACCAAGGAGATGGTGGTGGACTTTAGGAGATCTAGGCCTCATATGGAGCCAGTGATCATTAATGGAGAATGTGTGGAGCAGGTTAAGACCTACAAGTATCTGGGAGTACAGTTAGACGAGAAGCTAGACTGGACTGCCAACACAGATGCCTTGTGCAGGAAGGCACAGAGTCGACTGTACTTCCTAAGAAGGTTGGCGTCATTCAATGTCTGTAGTGAGATGCTGAAGATGTTCTATAGGTCAGTTGTGGAGAGCACCCTCTTCTTTGTGGTGGTGTGTTGGGGAGGAAGCATTAAGAAGAGGGACGCCTCACGTCTTAATAAGCTGGTAAGGAAGGCGGGCTCTGTCGTGGGCAAAGTACTGGAGAGTTTAACATCGGTAGCTGAGCGAAGGGCGCTGAGTAGGCTACGGTCAATTATGGATAACTCTGAACATCCTCTACATAGCACCATCCAGAGACAGAGAAGCCGTTTCAGCGACAGGTTACTATCGATGCAATGCTCCTCAGACAGGATGAAGAGGTCAATACTCCCCAATGCCATTAGGCTTTACAATTCTACCGCCAGGACTTAAGAACTTTTTAAAAGCTATTATTAATGCTTTTTGAGATAGTGATTTAGATGCATATCATATTTTTTTTTACTGAGTTAAGTATTGTATGTAAGTAGTTTTGCTACAACAAGTGTATGGGACATTGGAAAAAAAGTTGAATTTCCCCATGGGGATGAATAAAGTATCTATCTATCTATCTATCTATCTATCTATTTATCATGTTCAGGTATACGTAGACTCACCACTCCAGTTGCTGAGTGATACTACCACATAGAAATATTTGGCGCTGTTGGCGGAGATTTCTCACAATGCGAATTGGGCCTCAGCTTGTACAAACCAAGCAATAGCTTTGCTCCCAAAACTCCAACAGTTTCAAAGCAACTGGGTTGGCCAACATGTTCAATAACTCCGGAATCATCCAAGGGCATCAGGGTCACAAATAAAATGTAGTGAGGTATTTTTTATTTAAGAAAAACCACAACAACTCCATCATTTTACTCCAAAACCTAAACAGAAATGTACGGTAACCAAACTTTACGTAATTACATCGTCACGTCAGACCAGCCTCTTCACGAGAACCCCAGCTCAATGTCGGTGGTTGTGAATTATGAATGTTTCCATCAATTACATTACCCTCCAGAACCAACCAGGGTAGGTCTTACAGAGTGAATGGTAGGGAACTAAGGACTGCGGTAGAACAAAGGAATCTAGGAATATTGGTTCATAATTCATTGAATGTGGCAGCCCAGGTAAATAGTGTCATCAAGAAAACACATTGGTCTTCATAAATCAAAGTATTGAGTACAGGAGATGGGATGTTATGTTGAAGTTGTATAAGATGTTGGTCAGGCCTAATTTGGAGTATTGTGTGCAGTTTTGATCAGATACCTACAGGAAAGAAGTAAATAAGTTTGAAAGAATACAGAAAAAATTTTCAAGGATGTTGCTGGGACTGGAGTTATAATGAAAAATTGAATAAGTTAGAACTTTATTCTTCGGAAAGACTAAGAGGAGATTTGATGGAGGTATACAAAATTATGAGGGGTATAGAGAGGGTAAATGCAAGCAGGATCTTTCCATTGAGGTTGGGTGGGACTATAACTGCAGGTCATGAGTTAAGGGTGAAAGGTGAAAAGTTTAAGGGGAACATGAGGGCAAACTTCTTCACTCAGAGTACTGTGAGAGTGTGGAATGAGCAGCTAGCACAAGTGGTGCATGCAAGCTCGATTTCAATGCTTAAGGGAAGTTTAGATAGTTACACAGATGGCAGGGTTACGGAGGGCTATGATTAGGCTGCAGGTCAATGGGACTAGGCAGCTTAAATGGTCTGGCATGGACTGGATGGGCCAAAGAGCCTGCGTCTGTGCCATACTTTTCTATAACTCTATCCCTGCAGAACGCCCCTGGTCATCGACCACCAGGCAGAATACGCCCCGTTTACTACTATCCTCTGCCTTCTGTGAGCAAGCCAACTCTCAATCCAGGCAATAGGTTTCCCTGGATCCGAATGAAATTTGTCAAACATCCACTGCTCTGGCTTCATCACTTCCTCAAAGAACTCAATCAGGCTCACGAGGCTACCCCTCCTAAAGACCCGCTGACTACCCCAAATCATACAATGCTTCTCTGAATGCTCATAAATTCTGTCTCTTAGAATTCTCTCCAATAGCTTTCCCACTACTAACACAAAACTCACTTGTCTGTAATTACCAGGGTTATCCGTATTTCTGTTCTTAAACAAATGAAGAACATTTGCTATCCTCCAATTGTCTGATACTACTCTACTAGCCAGTGAGAATGCAAATACTATAGTAGTTACTTCGTTTGCTTCCCTTAGTAATCTAGGCTATATCTGGTCCAGTCCAGGGACCTATCTATCCTAACATTTTTCAAAAAGTTTAAATTGTGCTCTTTCTTAACATCAACGTGTTCCAGCACATCAGCCTGTTTAATGCTGACCTCATCTTCATGATGGTCCCTCTCACTGGTGAACACTGAAGCAAATTGTTCATTAAGGGCCTCAACTTAACTCCTCTGACACCAAGCACGTTTCCTCTTCTATCCTTTATTGGTCCAGCCCTCACTCTGGTCATCATTCTGTTACTAACATACTCTCAACATGTAGAATGCCTTGGGATTTTCTGTAAGATTACTTGCCAAAGCCTTTTTATGTCCCCTTCTAGCACTCCTAACTCAATTTTTATGTACCTTGTAACTTTGTAGAGCCCTGTCAAATCCTTGCTTCTCAAGCCTTAAGTATGCATTGTACATCTTCTTACTTTCCCTGCCTCAATGGGACAAAACTATGCAGAACTCCATGCATCTTCTCCTGAAAAAACTCCCACAGCTTCATTGTACATTTTCCAGAGTGCATCGGTTCCCAGTTTACTGTCCCAAGATCCTGGCTAATAGCGTCATAATTCACTCTCCTCCACCACTTAAATACTTTTCCATACTGTCTCAAAGTCAAAGTAAATTTATGATCAAAGTATGTATACGTCACCATACTCCAACTTGAGATTCATTTTCCTGGGGGCATTCACAGGAAAAGAAAGACATACAACAGAATTTGCAAAAAACTGTACATAAATAAAGACTGACAAACAATCGCTGTGTCTATGAAAACAAATTGTGCAAATAAATAAATAAATGTTGGGACACATCAGGACCAGTATATTCTGACCCAATTAAATGGCTGCCCTAATTAGCCAAGATTTCATGAAAAATAGTTAAAAGTTATAAAAAATAGAACAAATTAGAACACTGTGGCGACCCACTTCCCAGTGCACTCGAACCGGCTCACAAAGCGGCGCGCGCCGGCATTGAGGCTGGTCCCAAAGAGGGCGCCAAGCCTGCTTCACCAGCAAGGGGAAAAGCCCGCGTGTGGGATGGGACTGTGAATACGCGCCCCCTACAGCATTCCCGCCCGGGGAGGGCGGGATCAGGAAGGCTTTAAAGCGAGGCCGCGAAGTTTGAATAAACCTCTTTTGCAACTGCAGCTCACCGACTACATGTCGTTATTTCAGCGCTGCATGTAGCACACCGCTACAATTGGTGACCCCGATGGCCCAAACGATATTCGGACCGGAGATGAACGATGCCGCATCTGTTCATGCAGTTTTGTTAAAACTGTCAAGCTTCTGGACGCTGCGACCTCACCTATAGTTCCAGCAAGCAGAAGCCCAATTGCACATTCGGCAGATAACCTCGGATGCCACACGTTACGACTACGTGGTGAGCTCCCTCGACCAGGAGACAGCCGCCCAGGTTGAGGAGTTCATACAGTCTCCCCCAGCAGATGGCAAATACACAGAATTCAAAGCCTTGCTCATAAGGACTTTCGGACTCTCACGGCGCGAGCGAACTGCCCGCTTACTGCACCTGGATGGTTTGGGGGACAGGCCACCATCGGCTTTGATGAACGATATGCTGTCCCTGGCCGGAGGACACAAGCCCTGCCTCATGTTTGAGCAGGCATTCCTGGAGCAGCTGCCCGAGGACATATGCCTGCTGCTGTCCAACGCGGATTTCAGCGATCCCTGGAAGGTAGCGGCCCGGGCAGACGTGTTGTGGAAAGCCAAGAAGGAGAGAGGGGCATCCGTCACACAGATCACCAGTCCACGCTCCCAGCAGCAGACTGGACCAGGCCCGGGCACAGAGCCCACTAACCCCAGAGGCAGGGGTGAGGAGACCAATGAAAAATGGTGCTTCTACCACCAGCGGTGGGGCGCAGAAGCCCGCCGCTATAGCCTGCCCTGCAAGTTCCCGGGAAACGCCGGTGGCTGGCCATCGGGATAGCCTCCTGTATGTCTGGGACAAGCAGTCGGGACGCCGCTTTTTGGTCGACACCGGAGCCGAGATCAGCGTCTTACCTCCGACAAGTTATGACACCCGCAACAGAGAACTGGGTCCCACCCTGAGGGCTGAGAATGGTAGCACAGTAAGGACCTACGGCACCCGTACAGTGCAGCTACAGTTCGGCTCCAGCCGGTTCACGTGGGACTTCACACTGGCCGCCGTAGCCCAACCGCTCCTGGGAGCGGATTTTTTGCGAGCTCACAGCCTACTGGTCGACCTGCCAAGGAAGAGACTGGTCCACGCTGAGACCTTTCAAATGTTCTCCCTGGGTGAAGCCCAGTTGCCGGCCCCACACCAAGACTCCATCACGCTGTCCGACAACGACTTTACCAGAGTCCTGGCGGATTTCCCATTGGTTCTGGCGCTGCAGTTCACGGCAGCCATGCCCAGACACAGCGTACAGCACCACATCCCGACACAAGGACCACCCCTCCACGCCCGTGCTCGAAGGCTTCCCCCGGACAAGCTCCGACTGGCGAAGGAGGAGTTCAAGAGGATGGAGGAATTGGGGATCATAAGGCGGTCCGACAGCCCATGAGCCTCCCCCCTGCACATGGTGCCCAAAGCAACAGGGGGCTGGAGACCATGCGGCGACTACCGCAGACTGAACGAGGCTACAACACTGGACCGCTACCCTGTGCCGCACATTCAGGACTTTGCAGCAAACCTGCACGGTGCACAGATCTTCTCCAAGGTAGACCTCGTCCGGGGATACCATCAAATCCCGATGCATCCGGATGACATCCCCAAAACGGCACTTATCACCCCATTCGGCCTTTTCAAGTTCCTCCACATGCCGTTCGGCCTAAAGAATGCCGCACAGACGTTCCAGTGGTTAATGGATGCAGTGGGACGCGACCTGGACTTTGCTTTCATCTATTTGGACAACATCCTCATAGCCAGCAGTAGTCGTCAGGAGCATCTATCACCTCCGTCAACTCTACGCCTGACTGAGTGAATACGGCCTAACAATCAACCCGGCCAAATGCCAGTTTGGGCTCGACACCATCGACTTCCTGGGCCACAGGATTACTAAAGACGGGGCAACCCTTCTGCCCGCCAAGGTAGATGCAGTTCGCCATGTCACCCGACCCAACACAATCAAAGGCCTTCAGGAATTCGTGGGTATGGTAAATTTCTACCACCGTTTCCTCCCTTCAGCAGCCCGAATCATGTGCCCCCTGTTCACCCTGATGTCAGGTAAGGGCAAGGACATTACCTGGGACGAGGAGTCTGCCGCCACTTTCATTAAAACCAGAGAAGCCTTGGCAAACGCCGTGATGCTAGTGCACCCCAGAACGGACGTCCCTACCGCCTTCACAGTGGACGCATCTAACACGGCAGTCGGTGGGGTGCTGGAACAGCTCATCGAGGGTCGCTGGCAACCCGTGGTGTTTTTCAGCAAACACCTACGACCACCCGAGCTCAAATACAGTGCTTTCAACTGGGAACTGTTGGCGCTATACCTGGCAATCCGGCATTTCAGGTACTCCTTAGAAGTAGGCCCTTCACCGCGTTCATGGACCACAAACCTCTTACCTTTGTGTTCACGAAAGCATCTGGTCATCCCGCCAGCAGCGACATCTGTCCTACATCTCCGAATACATGACGGATGTCCGGCATGTCTCGGGAAAGGACAATGTCGTGGCTGACGCCCTCTCCCGCCCTAACATCCAAGCCCTGTCCCGGGGGTAGACTATGAAGCACTGGCGGAGGCGTAGCAGGCAGTCGAGGAGATCCCTAGTTACAGAACTGCAGTCTTCGATTTGCAGCTCCAGGACCTCCCCGTAGGCCCAGGTGAGAGGACCCTACCCTGTGACATCACCACCGGTCAACCCCGCCCCATTGTCCCGGCAGCCTGGCAGCGGCGCGTTTTCAACTCCATTCACAACTTAGTGCACACTCCATCAGGAAAACCGTCCAGATGGTAGCCAACAGGTTCGTTTGGCACGGTCTCCGCAAGCAAGTCAGTGAATGGGCCAGAACGTGCATGCACTGCCAAACAGCCAAGGTGCAGCGGCTCACCAAAGCTCTGCCGCAGCAGTTCCACCCCACCCACCGGCGTTTCGACCACATTCATGTGGATATCGTGGGCCCCCTGCCAGTGTCGCGAGGAGCGTGGCACCTCCTGACTACCGTGGACCAGTTCACAAGATGGCCAGAGGCAGTCCCGCTCACCGATACCACCTCCGAATCCTGCGCCCAAGCACTGATCGCCACCTGGGTATCTCGCTTTGGTGTACCGGTCCACATTACCTCCGACAGAGGCGCCCAGTTCACCTCCAGCCTGTGGTCAGCTATGGCCAGCCTTTTGGGGACACAGCTGCACCACACAACTGCCTACCACCCACAGTCGAACGGACTGGTGGAGCGTTTCCACCGTCACCTGAAGTCGGCTCTCATGGCCGGCCTCAAAGGGCCTAACTGGGTGGACGAGCTCCCCTGGGTCCTGCTCGGAATCCACACGGCGCCCAAAGAGGATCTGCACACCTCGTCAGCTGAGTTGGTGTACGGCGCACCCCTGGTCATCCCAGGAGAGTTCATACCAGCCCCAAGGGGGCAAGAGGAAGAACCCGCAGCAGTCCTGGGCAGACTATGCGATAGGTTCGGTAACCTGGCCCCCATACCCACTTCACAGCATGGACAGAACCCGACCTGAGTACCCAAAGACCTGCAAAACTGTAAGTTCGTTTTTGTACGACGGGGCAGACATCAGGCACCGCTACACGGCCCTACGAGGGGCCGTTTACGGTGATCAGAAACAACGGGTCCACATTCGTGCTGGGCATTGGGGGGAAAGAGGAGGTTTTCACAGTGGACCGACTCAAACCAGCCCAAGTGGACTTGGCGCAGCCGGTCGAGATTCAGGCACCGCGGCGCAGAGGCAGACCTCCCAAACAGAGTCCGCAGACTGTGCACATTGGGGAGTGTATCACCAGTTCTGGGGAGGAGGGGTTATGTGGCGACCCACTTCCCAGCGCACTCGAACCGGCTCACAAAGTGGCGCGCGCCAGCATTGAGGCAGGTCCCAAAGAGGGCGCCAAGCCTGCTTCACCAGCAAGGGGAAAAGCCCGTGCGCGGGACAGGACTGTGAATCCTGTGCCCTCTACAGTATTCCCACCCGGGGAGGGCGGGAACAGGAAGGCTTTAAAGCGAGGCTGCGAAGTTTGAATAAACCTCTTTTGCAACTGCAGCTCACTGACTACGTGTCGTTATTTCAGCGCTGCGTGTAGCACACCGCTACAACACCACCAATAATACTACAGTACTATAAAGTTGTAATGGTCCCCAATAGTTATTGACGGAGGAAATTTTCTAGTGAACGTAATGAGCAGTGCAGATAATGGAATAACTTCATACAATGCTATCGAGAATAGCATCCTCCAAATCTTCACGTTCATTGCAACATTCAAGATGATTGTCAATTAATCAAATTCTTTGTAGTTTCTAACTTGAAGTAGTGAAACTGTTTAATTTTCACACCTGATCGTTTCTGCCATCTCCAAGCCTGAATGCTTAAAACTGTAGTGAGCAAAACAATTCAAAATTCTGATACACTTATTTCTGGTCAACTACCAGTGACAAAAATCATTGCTTTTTGAACACAAACAAACACAATTCACGCTATTTAAAAACTGTTCGCTCTAGGCATGATGTAGTATCAAACAACCACACAAGTGCACACAACTGCCGTTAGTTAGAACCTGCTTGGCACCAGTCTCCTGTCTCAACTGAGCAGCATAGTATCTCAATTAAACACAGGGAATCCCAGTGATTTTCTCAACTAGTTTTGTTCTTTAAGAGTAGTCCCAAGTAAGTGGCTGCCTTGGCCTAATTAACCAGAATCTAGTGCACCTGATAGTTGTATGATTGTAACTGATCCTGAACCCAGTGGTGTGGGACGTAATGCTCCTGTACCTCATATCTGATGGTAGAAGCGAGATAAGAGCATGGCCTGGATGGTGGAGGTCCTTGATGCTTGATGATAAATGCTGCTTTCTTATGGCAATGATTCTTGCAAATTTGCTCAGTAGTATGGAGGGTCTTGCTTGTAATTGACTGGGTAGGGTCCACCACATCCTGCAGACTTGTCCATTCCTGGGCATTGGTGTTTACATCCCAGGTTGTGATGTTGTTAGGAGACACTGGATTGTGTAGTGGGAGAGAGAGCAGGTGCGGACTAGAGAGGCAAGGGCCAATAAGAAGTTAGATATAAGTGGAGTGGCCATTGTCTGAGTGGGCCAGTGTTGGAATGGGGACCTTAGGGATTTGTCTTGAGATGTTTCAGCGAGGAGAGGCGAAAGCTGTAGTTTAATTTTTCTTCCTTTTTTTCTTAATGCACAATTAGTGCAGTGGGGATGCCAGGAAGGATAGTGGAATGCTCCTCTTGCAGAAACTGCCTCCACAACTTTCAGGTGTAGAGAATTCCAAAAGAGACATGGCTTTTTGAGAGAAATTCCTCAACAAAAACAAGCTGCTTTCCCTGTGTTAGGAGTCAGATGGCAACATTCTTCCAGCATTTCTTGCTTCCTTCCAGATCCTAGCATCTGCAGTTTTATTTGTTTTCCTTCCAGTTTATTACTTTTTGACAAGTTTTTAAGCCTTTTCATTCAATCTAATACTATCTTTAATATTTCCTGTAATCCATGATTGCACTACTTGTATTTTAGTTGCCCTGAAGAAATATTTGTTTGCTGCAGGTGATGTAATATTTCTTTAAATTCTACCCAATGCCAGTCTCCTGTCATATCCTTCATTGTAATTTTCAAATCTACCCCAGGCAACTTGCCCCTTGTACCTTGTAGTTGTTTTGGTTTAGATTGAGAACTCGAGCTTCAGATTGAACAAGATCACTTTTTAATTTAAAGTAACCTTCTATCATGTTAAGGCCACTCTTCCCCCTGGGCTCTCTTTACAATAAGGTCATTAATTAATTTTTTTTACTTGAAATGAAGCTCCTTTTCCTTCCGTCAGTTCCTAAATGTACAGATTGGTAAATTATCTTGCATACACTCCAGGAATTCTCCTTCACTTTGTTCACAGTAATTTAATTATTCTGATCTATATGTGTTGTATATTTAATATTTCAATAATATTTGAGTAATCTTCTATATATATAGTTTGATTTAGCATTTGTGTTCATTTAAGTAATTCATTATGGGCTATATGTATAAATATGTGAATTGCATAGGTCATCACACTACCATATAATATGTTGGTTCCTTGCTTAAAAGTAGACTTCTAGTTAGAACCATGATCTCGGACTCCCAAGTCTTCCTTTAAATTAGTTTCATGTTTTGAAGTTTTGAAAGATAGCATGTTCAACTACTACTTCTTTTTCCCTCTGAGCTTCTTACATATGGTCTCCTGCATTACATGCAATTCAAAAGTCCTGTGATCACCTCACACAGTATTTTCTGCTTCCTGCTGCCTCATAGCTCCACCCAAACTGAGTCTAATTCACAGAATCAATTGGGGCGGCACGATAGCGTAGTGGTTAACACAACACTTTACGGTACCAGCGAACTGGGTTTAATTCCTGCTGCGGCCTGTGAGGAGTTTGTATGTTCTCCCTGTGACCGCGTGGGTTTCCTCTGGGTGCTCCAGTTTCCTCCCACAGTCCAAAGAAGGAAGGCTAGTTGTAAATTGTCTAGTGATTAGGCCAGAGTTAAATCGGGGGTTGCTGGGCAGTGTGAGTTGAAGGGCTGGATGACCTACTCTGTGCTGTATTTCAATCAATAACTAAAAACATAAATCAATCGATCTGTCTAACCTCTGTACTGATATCATCCCTTGTTAAGGCAGCTACTCACCTTTTACTTCACATCCTTCAGAAACATGCTGGAACATTTGGTTCCCAGTTTTGGTTCGTCTATAGTTACGATCCTGTGAATAGTATTCATCTCAGACCCATTTACACCACAATTCATCCAACTTAATTGTGCATTTCGATGATACATTTACAATTGGCCTTTAAACCTTTTTTTACTTATTGATTTGCTACTTGCCTTTGTTTCTAAACTTTAATTATTTTGCTTACTACATTTCGAACATTCCTGACTCTGTCTCTCCATATTCTTCTTTAAAGTTCTTCCTTTTCTCCTCTGCTTTCTTCCCTCATGACCGAAACCACCTGTTTCCTCGTCTGCCCTCTTTCATCTCTTCCCCCTTAATTCTCCTTTTTGCCAACACTGTCCATTCCCCCTCCTCTCTTCTCCAACTTGCTTTGCTCCTCCCTTTTGTTTCCCCCTCCCTATCCCCCTCTCCTCTTTGACTTTCTCTGCCACTCCAGCCTTTCAGCTTCCATCTCGTTTGCTTCCTTTGTGCTTCTCATCTCATTCCTCCCTCTCTTCCTACCTCCATCATTGCTTCCCTCTATTTCTTTCTCGTTGCCTCCACTTCATCCCCACCCTGTCTTTTACATCCTTCCTCCCTACTCGCACCAAACTGGATATCAAGTTCCTCCATGCTCGGTAAATGTAACACTTCAAGTGTTTATCCGGTAGGCTTAGAAAGCTATTACTAAATTGCTTTCTCTGCCCTCTTCGTCCACATGTTCCAATCATGATGTACTGTTAGAGGACATTTTCTTCCCTTCCATATTGTTCTTTTACCCAATTTAAAATCTTCTTTCATTTTATTATCAATTGGCCAGGCTCTGGAAACAGCTGTGGTTGGGAAACATCTCTGTCACCACTCACCTGAGTCCGTATAACACAGTGCCATCTGGGTGGAGCCGGATCATGCGGTTTTTCACAGTTACCCCGTGCAGGAAGGACTTCTTGTCATTCAGGAAGTAGGTATCCGGTAGCCAGAGCTGATCGGCGACCCTGTTGTCCAGGGTCAGGTTGAGCGGGATGGCTGTGTATGAGAGGCGCTTGTCCCGCCAGCCTTGTTGGAAATACATTGTGATTGTATAATCCTGGCAAGAAAAGACACAGTGACGAGATTACTCGCATCGATATTCCAACCCAATACGTAAAATCACACGTTAATTGAACTCCGCTTTCTAAAAGTGCTATTCCTCTTCCTCCACTGCCAGAGTGAGGTCCAAAATAAACTGGAGGAACCACATTTTATCTTCTGTCCAAACACTTTCCATTCTTCTGGAATGAACACTGAGTTCCCCAGCTTCAGGTAAACTGCCACCTTGTCATTTCCCTTTATCATTCTCACTCCATTTCAGTAAAATGCCTACCGTCAATATTGCTCTCTTATCATCTTACTTGTCCAAACCAAGCTCCATTTTTGTTTCACACCCCCCCAACAACTTTCCCCCAATTCCAACACTCCCTGACCCTAAACGTTGACTGGTTTCCTTCTCCGCAGATGCTGACTGACTGAGTTTTCCCAGTGTTTCTGTGTTTGCAGTGTGTTTAGTCAAGTACAGTGAAAGGAGAGATCTTGGACAATGCAGTGCTTTGCTGGAACTGGACCTGGTAATCTCAGGAACGGTGCAGCAAATCAATTGCCAGAACTGATGCCATTACCAGCCTCGATTTTGTTCGGTCTTCAGGAATGGAGCCGGACTCACCAATGTGTGATGTACAGGTGGAAGCACTGCCCACTGCACCATGTCTGATGCTCATCAGTAACTGAGCACAGTTGTCCGAACATATAACCTGTAGCAATATAACCCAGGAATGCACTAAAAACAAATAAAACTCTATACGCTGGTGTTGTGTATATAATATTTCAGTAATATTTGAGTAATCTTGTAAATACATTGTGTGATTAAGCATTCTTTGTTGTTTATATAATTCATTACTGTTATATGTAAGATTACGCGAATTGCATATATCACGATATTACCATCTGATACGTGCACACCTCGCTTAAACACAAACTAAGACTCATGACTCTCCACTCTCCTGCTTTCCTTTGAGTGAGTTTAATGTTTTGAAGTTACAAAACATAACAGCCAAAATCAGAAATGGCTGGAAGGACTCAGCCAGTTGAACGGCATCTGCAGAAAGAGAAGCCATTTGATGTCTCAGGTCGGGGACCTTCCTCGGAACGTGCCTAAAGGACAATAAGATGCTGTTCTTTTAGTTTACATTGGGCAACATTATGGGAATGAAAGAGGCTGCACTGGTGCTCTGGAAAGCCATCACCCAATCTGGGTTTGGTTTCTCCACTTTAGAGGAACCCTGAACGCAGTACATCAGAGAAGAAGGAGTACAAGTGACTCTCTGCTTTACGTGGTAGAACACTTTGTGTCCAGTGACATTTAAAGCATTCTTTTATACAATTGTAAAAAAAGACACAACCAGCTAATGGTCATTTCCACTATGTGCAAACCAACCATGTAATTTTGACATTACAACATCACAGCTTTAAAAGCACTTCATTGGCTGCAAGGCATAAAGTTATGAATGTAACACAGAACCAAATGTCACTTACTTTCCACCAAATGTTTAGTGACCGCAACACTAACTTCACAGGTACAGATCAACGGGCTGCGCACCTTTGCAGACACACGCCGAGACAAATCAGCAGAACAAGAGCTGGAGGCTTTCGGAGGAAGAGATTCCACAGCTAGAATAGCAGGCAGCCTTGCTCTACATCCACGTGTCTGCCCTGTATTTGGTCATGAGGCCACCATCCACTGAAACTATGATTATCACAGATGGATCACACCATGAAGGGTGTGGCCTTCCCACCCAACAACCACTGATTCTGAATGAAAGGGTGCATCTTTCTGAAAAGATTATACTCTGCTTGATCAGAATACAAACCACCATGACCAATAAGCCTGTTGGCTAGTGATTTCATGTATTTACACATTTTATGTACATGACTCTACTAAACCCCTCCTAGGTAATCATTATCTCCTACTTGTCTTTCACCTTAGATGATCATAAGTCATAGCATCATTCAGCACGGCATCAGCTCTCTGGCCCAGCTCCTCGATGCCAAACAAGGTGCCTTGAGCTAGTCCAATTTTCATCTGTTTGGCCCACATCCATATCTATCTAAATGACTTTCATATGTTCTAACTGTAGCCATCTCTATCACTTCCTCTGACAACTCCTTCCAATGAGATTTACAGGAAGCTGTTGTCTCCTGCTTGGCATTGCTGCCTGCCACAATGCTGTCAGGTCAGCTGTGGAGTCATCAGCCAGGGACCACCGCTCACTGATGTTTCACTCCCTTAGCCCTGGTATGTTTCCTGGTGATGGTGCAGTAATAGAGATGTCTCCAGCTTTCAGTGGGGTTAGTCGGTCCCCCAATTTCTGTCCTTCCTCCTGAGCCACAGCCAAGAGCTGCCCTTTTCTGCCTCTTCAGCCAACTCTCTGGTGGCCCTCCTGAGCCTCGGTCCAGTCACTGCCCTATCACGGAGTAACCTTGCTGTCGATGTGCTGACAAAGACCTGGCATCCTCCCTCCACAGGGTAGATGATGATCTTTCAAGCCAGCTTCCTTACACTCAACTGCCTGGTCTAGGTACTTCAGCCTGTTCTCCCTGTAGGCAGCCTCCAATCTCTCCTCCATGGGATGGTTAGCTCAAGGAGAAGGCCTGTCTAGGCAGCTGTGCACCACAGTACTACATCTGGGCGGAGAGATGTGGTGGTGATTTCTGTGGGGAACTGTATATTTACCTCTCTCTATGTGAAAAAGTCACCATTCATATTCCCTTTAAATCTGCCCCTTTTCACCTTACACCTTTGCCTTCTGGTTTTCGACTCCCCCACCTTGGGAAAAAGTCTTGTGACCATCCACCTTATCTATGCCTCTCATGATTTTATACACCTTGATAAGGTCATCTCTCAGTGTCCAGCATTCCAGGAGAAACAGCCCCAGTCTATCCAGTCTCTTCCCTTAACTCAAACCATCCAGTCTCCCCGCAACACCTTTGTACATTTACTGTACCTGTTCTATCTTAGTGACATCCTTTCTACAGCTGGGCAACCAAGACTGCATGCAATGCTCCAAGTGCAGTCTTCTATAGTTCTGACATGACATTCCAGCGCTTGTACTTAAATAACCATATAACAATTACAGCATGGAAACAGGCCATCTTGGCCCTTCTAGTCCATGCCGACGCTTACACTCACCTAGTCCCACTGGCCCACACTCAGCCCATAACCCCCCATTCCTTTCCTGTCCATATACCTATCCAATTTTATGTTAAACGACAATACCGAACTTGCCTCTACCACTTCTACTGGAAGCTCATTCCACACAGCTATCACTCTCGACTTAATGCCCTGACTACTGAAGGCAAGTATGCCTAAAGCCTTCTTTCCCACCCTATCTACCTGTGATGCCCTGTAACACATTTCAGTGCCCTGCCATTTACTGTGCTTGTCCTCCCTGGTTCCATTCCCCAAAATGCAACACTGTGCTTGCCCGTGTTAAATTCTATCTGCCATTCTTTGTGCGACTTTCCCAGTCAATCTACAGCAAGGCCTGTTGTTATCTTAGCTAGCTTCCTTCACTGTCTGCCACACCACCAATTTTGATATCGCCTTCAAACTTACTAATCATGCTACTTATGTTCCTGTCCACGTCATTAATAATAGATGACAGCAATGATCCCTGTGGCATACCACTGGTTACAGACCTTCTATCTGAAATCCAGTCCTCCATTACAACATGCTGTTTCCTTCCATCAAGCCTACTTTGTATCCAGTTTAATGGCTCACACTGGGTTCCACATGATCTAACTTTCCATATCAATCTACCATGCGGGACCTTGTCAAATCGCTTGCTAAAGATAGCTACCCTGATGTAAGTTAATGAAAGGTAAGAGCTCAGTGCACTGCTCTTTCAAAATGCTGGCTCTGGCCAAACAGTCCTCCTGCTCCCTGCAGGATTTGACAGCTCTGTATGATGCAGTGGATAATGTATCGTGAATGCAGTCAGCTAATTAATCAATAAATATACCATGACCCCAGAGTGAAACAGTACATCATTACTTGACTGATACTAATCCTCATCCACTACTGAGCTTTACTCTGCTGGAGCTCCTCACAATCTCTTCCAGAATTGATTGATAATGAGGATTTTGTTCACGTCGTAGGGCAGAATTTGGTGTAGGATTAGCTTTTCTCCTGTCAGTGCTGATGTTATGTTCAGGAGCTCTAAACCAAAGAGTAAGTTCAGGAGGCTGACCAGCTGATGTAGGCTACGTGGCGAACGACGTTAAAGGAGCAGAGTGGGTGTATAGTACGAGACCACTGCGAACACTCAAGCTCAGGTTTCTTGTCGTTCAACCATACACATGCATACAGCTAAACAAAAAACAAATGCTCCTCAGACACCAAGGTGAGAACACAGTAGATATATCACACGCAGCACACACCACCAGGTTCAGGAACAGCTACCGTCAGGCTCCTGAATCAGACAGAATAACTTCATTCAACTTCACTTGCCCCATTCCTAAACGGTTGCCACAACCAAAGGACTCACTTCCAAGGACTTTTCATCTCATGTCCTTGATATTTATTGCTTAACTATTTATTGTTATTATTTATTCATTTGCATTTGCGCAGTTTGTTGTCTTTTGCACACTGGTTATTTGTTCTGTTGGTGCATGCTTTCATTGACTCAATTGTGTTTCTTGGATTTACTGTGTATGCTTGCAAGAAAATGAAACTTGGGGTTATATATGTACTCTGATAATAAATTGACTTTAAAATTGACCTTTGAACCTTTAAAATTGTATTGACAGAATAACATTAACAGACAAAAGAAATCTGTATATGTACAAATTGGTTTAAGGTGCATATGAAGCTCAAAGTAAATTTATTATCAAAGTTCATATATACCACCAAATACTACCCTGAGATTCATTTTCTTGTGGTATATTCAGTAAATCTACAGAATAATAACCATGACAAAAATGCCTTTAAAACTGCATCAATTCTCTTAGGTACACTGTCGTGCAGTTTTATAAGAAAATTGGCTGGTAGGTTGTTCCAAGCTACTTAGACAACTTGCCACAGTTCTTCTGCAGATTTTGGTTGTCTCTCTTGCTTCTATGTCTCCAAGTAATCCCAGACAGATTCGACGATGTTGAGATCAGGGACTCTGTGGAGGCCATGTCATCTGTTACAGAACTCCTCGTTCTTCTTTTCACTTCTTTATGACTTTGGCCGTGTGTTTGGCGGTCATTGGACTTCCGCAGAATAAAGTTGGGACTGATCAGCTGCCTCCCTGATGGTGCTGTGTGATGGTTGAGAATCTGCTCAGCATTAAGGATTTCATTAATTCTGACCAGATCACCGAGTCCATTTGCAGAAATGCAGCCCTGAACCCAGAGGGAATCTACGCCATGCTTCACTGTTGACTGCAGACCCACATCCATGTAGCACTCTCCAGCTCTTCTACAGACAAACCGCCTCCTGCTCGAGTCAAAGACTTCAAATTGTGACTTGTCAGTCCAGAGCACTTGCCGCCATTGTTCAGCATCCAGTCCTCGTGTTTCGGTGCGCAGTGGCGTCGCTGGACTTCGGAGGAATGGCTTTCTGGCAGCAGCTCTTCCACGAGGACCACTTCTAACAAGATTTTTCTGGACTCTAGAGGGGTATACGTAAGTCCCAGAGGTTTCTGAGAGCTGGGTTTCTGATCTACAAGGGACGACACTTTGATGTAGCTCTCATCTTACACTCAGTTTCCATGGCTGACCACTGCATTTCTGGTCCTCAACCTTACCCGTTTCTTTGTGCTTCTTCAGAAGAGCTTAGACAGTGCGTCTTGAAACTCCTGACTGCTGCAAGATTTCTGCCTGGGAGAGACCTTGCTGATGTCACATTGTGTCTTGTTGCTGTGCTCGCTCCTTCCATGCTGAATGAATTGATGATTTGAAGGCTAAACTTTCAAATCCTCACCTTTTAGTTTGGTTGTCCTTTGCCCAGTTTGATTCCTTCTGCACCCATTTCTGTTTCAGTTAATCAGTTACTTCATTCAACTCATTATGCCATTAGCAACCTGTTATCTTTGCTTAGTCATGCACAAGGCTATATACCTACAAAACAATTACGTTTTTTTATTTAAAATGTAGGTTATTACTTAATATGTTAATCTTTTTAACAGAATATTAAAAAATTCTCCTTAACATTCCTTTTTGGAAAATGAATGTTTAGAAATCTATAATTTGCTCTTTTCTACTGACGCACTAATGTTGAAGACAAATAATAAACATCTAAAACAAAATTTATATTAGTAAAATCACGGGTGCCTTGGACTTTTGCTGAGTACCGACTGTAGAACTCAAGAGCATCCTCATGGACAAGCCAAATCTTTGCAGACCACTCAAAAAGTGAATACACTGATGCACCCTCTGTATCAACACATCAGCATGAATGGACCAGTGTGGTTTTGTGCATACAGTTGCCGAGGTACCTGAACCTGTTGTCAATCTCTACAGCAGCTCCATAAACCAACAAAGAAAGCTATTTTAAGAGGAGCAAAGCATTATTATTCTTTGGCACTTCTTTTTGTTGAATTGTTGTGTAGATTATTAGAGCATTGAACTATAGAACAGAGTACAGACCCTTTGATCCATGATGTTTTGCTGAATTTTAACATACTCCTGGCTATTTCTGCTTCTTTCTTCTCATTTATGGAAGAAGATATTGGAGTCTGAAAGTCTGGATATGAAGAACATAACTCTTCCCTCCCACATAGCCATCTATTTATCTTTCATCTATATGCTTAACGAAGAGTCTTATAAACGTTCCTGATATATTTGCCTCTATATCCTGCTTAGCAGTGCATTCCACTCATTTACCACTCCACGTGTGGGGAAAAAAACACCGCTAACATTACTCCTATACTTTCCTCTAATCATTTTAAAAGTATGCCCCCTCATAATACACATTTTCACCCTGGACAAAATGGTGTTGTTTGCGGGCTGCCTCATCATCTTATATACCTCCACCAAGTTGCCTCTCATCCTTCGTCACTCCAAAGCTCAATGTATCCTTATCAGACACGTTCTCTAATCCCAGCCAGCATCCTGGTAAATCTCCTCTGCACCTTCTCTAAAGCTTCCATGTCTTTTCTGTAACAATGCAACCTGAGCTGAACACAGCAGTCCACGTGTGGTCCAATTTTACGTTTATAGAGCTGCAACATTACCTCACAACTTCAAAATCAATCCCCCATTTAGGGCCTTCTTCACCACCCTATCAATTAGCATGGCAAAGTTGAGGGGCTATTGACTTGGACTCAAGATCCTTCTGTCCCTCTATACTGTTAAGAATTCTGCCATGAACCTTGTAGTCTGCCTTCACGTTCCACCTTCCAAAATATATTACTTCATACTTCTGTGGATTCATTTCCATTGGTGACTTCTCAGTTCAGCTCAGCATCCTGTCAATGTCCCATTGTAACCTATGAAACCTTCTCTACTCTCCACACCACCTCCAACTTTCATGCAAACTTTCTAAACCCATCCTTCCACTTCTGTAGCTAAGTTATTTATAAAAATCACCAAGAGCAGGGGAATCTCACAACAGGTCCCTGCAGAACTTCACTAGACACTGATCTCCAGGTAGAATACACGCCAGGTATTAGCACCCTCTGCCTTCCGTGGAAAGCCAATTCTAAATGCATGCAGCCAAGTTTCCATGGAAGCCAAGCTCCTGACTTTTTGAATGAACTTATCATGGGGAACCTTGTTGAATCCCTTCCTTGAAAACTTCAATGGCTCATGAGGCATGATCAGCTCCTCACAAAGCTATTTTGACTATTCTTAATCAGACTATGTTTCTCCAAATGCTTATAAATCCTCTCCACTCTGCTCTATGCTCTGCACACTCGTGTGACTGTTTGGCTTGGCACAGCTCAAGCAACATCTATGAATTTGCTGATGACACCACTGTTGTTGGCAGAATCTCAGATGGCGATGAGGAGGCGTATAGGAGTGATCTCAATTAGCTGGTCCAGTGGTGTCACTACAACAAACTCACATTCAGCATCAGCAAGATTAAAGAATTGATAGTGGACTTCAGGAAGGGAAGTTGGGAGAACACACACCAGTCCTCCTCGAGGGATCAGTGGTGAAGTGGTGAGCAGCTTCAAGTTCCTGAACTTTAGCATCTCAGAGGATCTATTCAGGGCCCCCAACACATTGATGCGATCGTGATTAAGGCACAGCAGCAGCTATACTTCATTTGGAGTATAAGGAGATTTGCTATGTCTGCAAAGATTCCAGTGCACCTTGGAGGATATGCCGGCCAGTGGCGTACTGGCATCAGCACCAGACTTTGAGATGAATTGCCCCGAACTTGAATCCTGCTGGAGATCTGCAAGCTTTCTCTCCATGCAGGGTTGAGCATTGATCTAGCAGCTCAGCCTTGTAAAAAAAAAGCTATCAAATGCTATGGAAATGGCAAAAATGCTGCCAAAGCACAAGGCATGAATAGGAACGACAACTGTGGAGGATATTCTGACTGGTTACATCGCTGTCTGGTATGGAGTCTCCAATGCATACGATTGAAAAAGTCTGCAGAACCTTGTAGACTCAGTCCATCAGCAGCCCAAATCTCCCCACCATTGAAGACCATCTTCAAAAGGCTCTTCCCCAAGAAGGCAGCACCTATCATTAAGGACCCTGACCATCTGGGCATGCCCTCTTCTCATTACTACTATTAGGGAGCAGATACAGGAGCCTGAAGACCCACACTCCATGTTTTAGGAACCACTGCTTCTTCTCTGCCACATATATAGATGTAAAAAAATCTTTATGTCCCATGCATAGCTCAGTAACAAAACAATGTGAAATTTTACATGGATGTTCGGTATCACACAAGGATATGCAGTCCATGTTTTCCACAGATCAAAGAGAGCCAATTATCACTTTTGCCATTGAAAATTCAGATGATTTTTTTCCAGATCTGTTTTTGAGGTATGAAATAATTTGGTGGACCTGATCCCAATACTTGTTTACCTGAATCACAAAGAGAAAATGAAAATTTGAGCATTAACTTTTTGGGGGAGACCATTGCATTGTTTGATGAATACGTCCATGAGATACAATGTGTTATGTATTTAATATTTCACTAATATTTTGGTATTTAAAAAAATGTCATTGATTAAGCATTCTCTGTTGTTTAAATAATTCATTGCAGTTTATATGTGAAGTGAAGCACATATGTCATGATGCTGTGACATGATATGTGCACATCTTGATTAAAGTAAAAGAACAAACTAAGACCTGCGTCCTTGGGATTCTGTCTTTTTGGAGTTAAAAATGCCTTAGATACAATTACAGAGGCTGTTTACATTGACAAAGTAATCACTTTTTTTGGATGCTTTTGGTGAAATGGGGGAAAACCTTCCCTTACTAATCCACTTTTGGCTATATTTTGAATGGAAAATATGACTGCCATGACATCAACAAGCATTGCTTCAAAACTAATGACGGGGAGAAGGCTGCACATTTGGCTTTTAAACTCTCTTTAAATTTGATGTATGTGGAGAATCTAACATTCAATATTCCCCAGGGAACTTCAAAGGAGAAAAGATATTGAAAAACTGTAAACTTATTGTCTGGGGTGAATGTATAATTGCACACAAAGCAGCCACTGAAGCATTAGATTGAATGTTGCAAGATCTTATACATGATAATAAAAGTATTACTTAAGTGCTAGCTGGAGACTAGCAACCAGTAATTCAGCAAGATACTAAAGTAGATGAATTAATTGGAAGCCCATCATATTTTTGGGAAAATACTAAAGTAGACTAGCAAACTAGTAATTCAGCAAGATACTAAAGTAGATGAATTAATTGGAAGCCCATCATATTTTTGGGAAAATACTAAAGTAGACTAGCAAACCAGTAATTCAGCAAGATACTAAAGTAGATGAATTAATTGGAAGCCCATCATATTTTTGGGAAAATACTAAAGTAGACTAGCAAACCAGTAATTCAGCAAGATACTAAAGTAGATGAATTAATTGGAAGCCCATCATATTTTTTGGGAAAATGTTAAACGATTATTCTTGGAAACCATTATATGATCACACTTCACTGCCATTCAGCCTGTTAGAAGTTTATTTTTATTTATTCCTCAGGCAGAGGCTAAAGAGCAAGGCTTCAGAGATAAGGACACGAGACTGAGGAGTGGCCAAGGGATTGCTTCGATTGGTAAAGTGGGCTACGCTCAGGGACTCACCAGAGGATCTGAACAAATACACCATAGTTGTCACAGACTTTATAAAAACAGTCATAGATGAACGTGTCCCCATCAAATCATCCAACGTGTTCTCTAGCCAGAAGCCCTGGATGAACCATAAGATCCCCAATCTATTGAGGGCCAGATCAGTGGCATTCTGGTCTGGCAACCAAGTTAAATACAAGAGGTCACGTGCAAAATGGCAATTCCGGACCAAACTTGAATCACTGAGGGACGCTCGACAGTTGTGGCAGAGCATGAATGCTATCAAAGTGAAACCAAGCGACATAGGTGACAAGATGTCTTGGCTCTCAGATGAGCTCAATGCCTCATATGCTTGCTTTAAAACCATATAGCAATGGTTTTATATTGCTATATTTCTACACTATTCTTGGTTGGTGTGACTGTAACGAAACCCAATTTCCCTTGGGATCAATAAAGAATGTCTGTCTGTCTGTCTGACCATCAAAACATGGAGGCACTTCACGAACTGCCACAGCCCCGATGATCCTGTGATGTCAATCTCGGAGGCTGATATGAGAGCATTCTTCAGGAGGGTAAGTCCATGGTAGGCATCCAGCCCAGATGGGGTACCTGGCTGAGTAGCAAAGATCTGTACTGATCAATTGGCTGGAATGTTAACTGATATCTTTAACTTCTCACTTCAGCAGTCTGAGGTATCCACCCCCTTCAAGCAGCTTTCAATCATACCAGTGCCCATGAAGAATGTGGTAAGTTGGCTCAATGACTATTGTTTAGTAACACTTACATCCACTGTGATGAAGTGTTTTGAGAGGATGGTGATGAAACATAGCAACTGAACTGGATCTGCTCCAATTTGCCTACCAAGACACCAGGTCAACAGCACATGCCATTTCATTTGCTCTTCATTCAACCCTGGAACATCTGAACAGCAAAGATACATACATTAGTATTCCCTTCACTGACTACAGCTCGACATTCAATAAAATCATCCCCTCAAAATTAATCAATAAGCTTCAAGACCTTGGCAATACTTCCTTGTGCAATTGGATCCCGGATTTCCTAACTTACAGATCCCAGTCTGTTCATATTGGCAACTATATCTCCTCCACAATCTCCATCAGCACAGGTGCACCCAAGGCTGTGTGCTTGGTCCCCTGCTCTGCTCACTCTATAATTATGACTAGCTCCAATGTCACATAAGTTGGCTGATGACACCTCTGATATATGGGAACACCAATGCCCTTGTACAGAAAAGCCCAGTCCACCACTGAGCAAATCTACATGAAGTACTGTCACAGGAAAGCAGCATCCATCATCAGGACCCCCACCATCTTGGCCACACTCTCTTCTCACTGCTGCCATCAGGAAGAAGGTCCAGGAGTCTCAGGACTCACTCCACCAAGTTCAGGAACTGTTATTAATCATTAAGCATCAGGCTTTTGAACAAAGAGGGATAACTTCACTCAACCCGTCACTGAACTGAACTCACTTTCAAGGACTTGTCGTTTCATGTTCTCAACATTTGTTGCTTGCTTATCTACCAATCTATCTACTTACTTATTTATTATTTTTCTTTTTTTTGTATTTGCATATTTTTTTGCAGAACGGTAATTGTCTGTGGAAATAGTTTGACGAAGATGTCAACCAAATTCTGGAGGCAACGGCGAAGGGAGAAGTCGATAGGAAGCTACAAGCCATGACAACATTCATTGTCAGCATCGCAGCTGCCCAGTGGAAGTTGGTTGTAGGGGATTCGCAGCTTGTTCCTTAGCCAGAGCCTTCAGCAATTTGGGCCTCAAAGGAGAGAGGAAGAGGAGAGCCATTTGTGTACCACCGATGGGGCAGAGAGAGCCTCAAGATGGCTGTGGCTCAAGAGAGGGGAGCCATGGAGTCATAAGTCGCTAGCCATCTGGACACAAGCGAGGGTCTGATCAGCCCCGGCTGGGTCACCTGGAGGAGGTTTATGATGTTGAAAGACCCAAAACACCCGATGATTCCAGGAACATCACTGATGATGTGTCCGGAGGCATCAGTAGATGTATGCACACAGCAAATTGTCTGCCCTGTTGGGAATGGTCTTTCATTGATTCCATTGTGTTTCTTGCATTTACTGCGAATGCCCATAAGAAAATGAATGTCGGGGTTGTACAGGGTGACATATACGTACTTTGATAATAAATTTACATTTAACTTATACCTGTTTATTTAGTGATACCCTGCGGACAAGCCCTTCTAGCTCAATGAGCCCACTGCCCAGCAACTCACCTATTTAACGTTAGCCTAATCACAGGACAATTTACAATGACCAAGGAACCTACTAACTGGTACATACTTGGATCACCCACTTTCCTCCCACACACTCACAGGGAGAATGCATAAACTCCTTACAGACCGTGCCACAATTGAACTCCAAACTCCGGAACACTTGGTGCTGCAATAGCGCTGTGCTAACTGCTATGATACCACATTTGCTTTCAGTGTAGCGAGGTTAAACTCAAAGGCTCAACTGGAACTATTTGGATGGAAAATTTAAGCCAATTTTTTACATCACTTCATAATCTGATGCAAACAGTTTTCCCAAATGTTACTCTATTTGAATTACAAATATTTATGAGAAAGAACAATTTTAGCACCAAAAAAAACATAGTACAGACTATAAATAAAGATCTTCTTTCAAAGCTTCCTGGATAATCTATTCAATATAAATTTATTGTCAGTGTGCCTACACTGATGATGTTTTACAATTTAATGCTGAATTTTAAAACTCTGTCTCTACCTGGTGCCAGAACATAATCTAGTCCCAAAAGAAGCTCCAATCATGCCGACTGAGGAATTTGGATTCACCAATATTATGCAACAACACAGGGTTATCAGTTCAAAAATTACTACCACTTGTAAATAAGGCTTCAGTAACGACTGATGCTGTTGAGGAAAATGACATATTTTTGCCTGGTCTATCTTTTGAATTCAAACAATTCCAGTTCACTGTTAATTTTCAAAATGAAAGAATAATCACTAAATCCTGTTACTCTTAACCTTGAAACTCAAGGCTTTTCCCTTGGTCAACAGAATGTTTGCTTCGACAGTCTTGGAGATGCAAATAATCTGTTCATTTTTGACACTGAATTCAAGAAGAAAAAAATATAGTGTATTCTAAAGCACTTCAAAATTGAAATGAAATAAATTTGCACATCGTGCACAAGTTCATATCTACATAATGAGAACTATATTAAATGTAATTATTCCTACTTTTAATTTTAGTATGTATGTTAAGCTACATAATTTTAAAAACCTAATAATATTCATGGTATAATTATGTGTTTACATTAGATGTTATTTCATTTGCAAGGAGTATTATAAAACCTCATTTCAGGGAAATCAATGCAAATGTCACGACTGCCAGCATAATAACCCGAGCACCACTGGGTATTGGCAGCTGGTACAGAAATAAATAACACTAAATACTGAAATAGACCACTAAAATTAGGTTAGATCTATTAAATATTGATGAATATCTGGGAATATTTTTGCAGTGCCAGCATAAAAATCAAATAACGCTTCTGAACCTCCCAGGTAGCACAACATATCAGTAAATTATTCAGATAAATAGGAGGTAGAGTGGTGCAGCTGGAGCACCGGTGCCTCAGCATGCCAGGGACCTCAGTTCAATCTTGCTGAGTGTGTGGAGTTTGCACGTGCACGTGCTCCCTATCACCCCTCCAAGTGTCTGTTCCCTTCAGCTCACCAAGAGATGTGAGTTAGTAGGTTACTCAGCCGTTGTAAATTTCTCACCGGTGTAGGTAAGTGATAGAATGTGTAGGTGTTAGACAAGAATGTGGGGAGAATCAAGCAAAGGATCAGTGATGGAATTGGAATTGTTCCAAGCTACAGCGAGCAGCTTCTACAGTCCTCACAGTGTTAAACACCTCAAAGATCACCCGAACCGGAAGCTATCTTCAGGGTTTTTAAATGAGAAAACCTTGTGAAAAGGTATTGCTGTTTCAAGGGGCAAATAAAGAGTGGATGGAGATGGTTATCTTTCTGTAGAAAGTTGAAATCCAAATTAACCCACACAGGAAATGACATAAAAAAACAGCTTATGAAGAGGAAGTGATGTTTGTACATAATGAACCGCACCTCTAGAGGCGACACTCACCCTGCCTGACATCAGTGATGTCAAACTTAACTACTGAAACTAAAAGGCAAAAGATCATTTCATTAAGTCTTTCATAAAAGAATGAACGATCTCTGGGACTAGTCTTACGGCATAGTGTTTAACCATTCTCACTTCAAAATTGTTGTCCTTGATGGCATACTTACTCGTGGTAATATTTGATAAGCACAGCGTTGACACAGTGCTCACACAGTGAATATAAGGTGAGGTACATACCTCTGAAGAGAGCTGTGCTTTATTTATACGTCTTCCAACTTGTAGCCCCTTAGAGTCAAGACAGAGACAGAGTTCACTAAGGTAGCTATGGATTGGAAGAAGTTCCTGCTTTGTGATGCACCACACTTCCTCTGCATATATCTTAGTGCACAGGTGGTATCTTTGCAGCAGGTGAGTCAAATGGGGGAATCTTGTCAGCTCCGTTAAGAAGATGTGAACAATCGTGTGCAGCTTCAGGATTTGGGATTTCATCCTCAGTCAGGGTTGGCAGGGGTAAGCAGACCTCCCTTCCTATTGGTTCCGCGACAAATCCACCAGCTCTGCTCCTGGTAACTTCTGATGTTCCAGCGCATGTCTTTCGAACGTACAGGGAAGCAGCTACATCTGGTGGATGCTCTGCTGGCTCCCCAATGTGCTCCGCTGCGGGAGTGCTGGAACCAGTAGCTCAAGGTGCTGGGCCTGCGGTTACAGCTGCATCTGGGTCTAATTCTTCTGAAGTGTCAACAGGTTCTTGGCTCAGTTTCCTGGAGACCACTGGTCCTTGTTGCACCGTTTGTCCATCTGCGTTCTGCAATATATTGCTACTGTTTCTCCAGTTTCCCTTGCTACCCTCCTCAGATTCTCCACCACTATCCAGATGACTGTCTTGTCCACAACCAGACTGACTCTGCCTCAAGGTTTCTCAGAATCTCACTCAAACTATTGTTTGGTGATCTATCACCACAGCCTGGCGCGGCGAATGAGGACTGTAGTGGTTCTGCTGTAGCTTTTGTTGAAGGGTGAGCTGCTGATGCACATGTTGCCCTGTTCAGCTCTAGTGTGCTCTCATTCAGTGGTGAACACCAATGAGTTTCCAGGTTGGGTGACTTTGGGCACTTGTCAATTTGTACATTAACTGAGAGCTCATCTTTCTTTGGGTTTGAATCTGCAGCAGAGGATGCAAGTTCAGGAGGAGGACAGGGTAAAAATTTGTTGGGAAGCTGGTTCCTGCCTTTCCCTACTGCTTTGATTTCTTCCTTTGTTAAGCATCTATGTTGCATTCAAGGACTTGCAATAGTGCCCGGTTATTCTTAGCTTCCGAGAGGCAACCTCCACTATCTAAGTCAGCTGTTGATTTGTCTTTGCTAAGTCAGCCTCAGCTTCACACTCCCCGAGGGCACTCAGTGTAGCTTCTACACGAGCTTTCTCCATGTTCACACGAGCTTTTTTCAACTTGCATTTCAGCTTCGTTTAGCATGGTTTACTCTCGGTCTTGCCGCCTCAGCTCTGACGCGTGTTCGTACTGCATCTAGGCGAAGCATGGTTTTGTTTGAGCATTGCAAAGATCAATCGATGCAGCACATTCTGACCTGATTTCCAGCACTTGTTGATCAACGGTGCTTGAGTTGGAAGTGGACACAGTAGCATATGGAGTTCAGACACATCTCCAGTCCATGGATGTTGCCTTTAAAGATGGCTTATCTTTTCACTCTACTGCCCTTGTGGTGCATTGCATACAAAGTCCACAGTGAGTTAAACACCTTCTCAAAAATCACCCGACCCAGAAGCTTTCTTCAGGGTTTTTAGGAGGAAAGCAGTGATAAGGCAGTGAGAATTATAGACAGAGGGGCAGTTGGTTTCAGTGACATGCAGAGCTGCATCCACATCTCTTATGCAGTCTCTTGCGGTGAATGCTGAGCAGTTGCCAGCCAAGCTGTGATGCATCCAGATAGGAACAAGAGAAAATCTGCAGGTGCTATAAATCCGAGCAACACACACAAAATGCTGGAGGAAATCTGCAGGCCAGACAGCATCTATGGAAAAAAGTACAGTCGACGTTTCGGGGCAAAATCCTTCAGCAGAAACTTTGGAAGGGCTTTGGCCCAAATAGTTATCTGTACTCCCCCCCCCCCCCCCCCCCATAGATACTACCTGGCTTGCTGAATTCCTCCAGCATTTTGTGTGTGTTGCATCCAGTTAGAATGCATTGATAAAAAATATTGATTACGTGATAGCACACCAGGTAGTGTCAGACTTTTGATTCTGTCAGAAACTCTGTCAGGACTGCAGGTTCAGGGTAAAATGTGGGGTGCAGAAGGCGATGTAGTCAGTAGTTCTGAAGCTTCTTGAGTGTTTTTGAAACTTTAGTCAGAGGCAAGTGGAGATTATTCTAGCACATTTCTCCTCAATTTGCCTCTTAGGTGGTTGATGCTGTTTGATGACTTCATAATCTCAAGCTACACTATTTATATGGTTGGTCAAGTTCATTTATCTGGTCAAGGGTGATATCCAAGATGGTGATGTACATGAAGGAGAAGTGGGAGGAGCAGCTTTAGTACTTTAGAATCAGACAGAATCAGTCGTGAGTAGATGTCGTGAGAGGTGTGAAGGCAGTGAAATCTTTCTGGACAGAGTTAAGAAACTGGAAAGGATTCAATACTGTCTGGTAGCAGTCATGAAGTGACAAGACATAGCCGGAGACAAGATGCCAAGGGTCTCATCGGGCTCTGGGAGGACTCTGACTGGAAGGAAACGTAAGAAACACAGCGAAAGGGCACAGTGAAGGAAGGTCCCGTGATCAGTTCTTGGTCAGTTCCTATGTGAAATAGTAGAGTTATACTGGCATAGTTCTGTCAACAATGCCATTATATATTATTCTGCTATTAACCATCTGGAGAGGAGAATAAATACATGAAGATGTTTTGGGAACTGTCATTCTATGGAGGAAGCACAGGCACTCCTTGTCATTTAAAAACTCTCTAGCTGATAGGAAAATATGTGTTGTTGATGACCCTACCCTGGATGTCAGTTGTGAAAGATACGTAACGTTGACGAGGCTCAGGTCTTCGTTAAGGATGAAATTGCACCGTCTTGGATCATAAGACCCTGCAGCGGATAGTGAGGTCAGCTGAAGGGATCATTGGGGTCTCTCTTCCCGTCATTCAGACATTTACACCACACGCTGCACCCGCAAAGCTAACAGTATTCTGAAGGACCCCATGCACCCCTCACACAAACTGTACACACACACACAGACACAGACACACACACACACACACACACACACACACACACACACACACACACACACACACACACACACACACACACACACACACACACACACACACACACACACACACACACACACACACACACACACACACACACACACACACACACACACACACACACACACCTGAACACCATTCCACCCCCTTTGCAATTTTTGCTCATTTCTTTCTTAATTCCTGCTAAAACATTGTTTACACTTACATTTATTATATTGTAATTTGCCCTTTACTGTGCCTATTGTCTTGTTTATTAATTATTGTACAGTTTTGTACTGTTTTGTGCACTTTATGTAGTCCCGTGTAGGTCTGAAGTCTAGTGTAGTTTTGTGTTGTTTCATGTAGCACCATGGTCCTGGAGGAACGTTGTTTCATTTTTACTGTGTACTGTACCAGCAGTTATGGTTGAAATGACAATTAAAGCGACTTGACTTGAAAAGAGGAAAGAAAACAGATCTGTCTTGTTCAGTTTCTGAATAAATGACTTGAATGGTTAACTTGAGAATCTTGAGAGTCCAGGGCTAGGGGTAGAACAAAGAAACCTTAAGAAGATTGGAAGAAACATTACATAAAAGAAGGGCAGTCTGAGACGTTAGTAGTGACAACCCAGAAATGACCATTGCAAGATGGAAGACCCAGACTGGAACTCAGAATAAACTTGGCCAGCTTTCTCTCACTTGGGTAGTATTAAAGAGGACAGTCTTGTGATTTAATACAAGAAGTGATAAGTTGAAACAGTGGAAGTCAGTGGGATGTACTATACCTTGGTTTAGAGTCTTTAGTTGCTTGACTCATCAGTTGATAGTCTAGGAGGCAATAGGGTTAACAATGCACAAATGCAGAAAGTAATAAGCATATTAAAAGTGAACACATACAAACAAGCTGGATGAACTCAGCAGGTCAGGCAGCATCCGTGGAAACGAGCAGTCAACGTTTCGGACCAAGACCCTTCATCAGGACTAAAGGAGGAGGGGGCAGGGGCCCCATAAAGAAGGTGGGGGGAGGGTGGAAAACTAATCAGGGGAAAGATCAAGGGGTGGGGGAGGGGAAGCAGGGAGAGGATAGGCTGGAGAGGTGAAGGAGGAATGACAGGGGAAAGCACTATGGGTAGTAGAAGAAGGCAGAATCATGAGAGAGGTGATAGACAGCTAGAAGAGAAGACAGAGTGAAGGTGGGATGGTGGAAGGGAGAGGGAGGGAATTACCGGAAGTTGGAGAATTGAATGTTCATGCCAAGGGGCTGAAGACTACCCAGACGGTATACGACTTGTTGCTCCTCCAATCTGAGTTTGCCCTCATCATGGCAGTAGAGGAGGCCATGTATGGACATATCCGAATGGGAATGTGAAGCAGAGTTGAAGTGGGTGGCAACCAGGAGATCCTGTCTGTTGTTGTGGACGGAGCAGAGGTGCTCGACGAAGCGGTCCCCCAATCTGCGTCAGGTCTCGCCGACGTAGAGGAGGCAGCACCAGGAGCATCGGATGCAATAGACGACCCCAACAGACTCACAAGTGAAGTGTTGCCTCACCTGGAAGGTGGTAAGAGAGGAGGTGTAGGGACAGGTGTAACACTTGCGCTTACAGGGGTAAGTACCAGGTGGGAGATCTGTGGGGAGGGACGTGTGTACAGGGGTAAGTACCAGGTGGGGGATCCATGGGAAAGGACGTGTGTACGTGCGTCACAGATCTCCCACCATTCAGGGCCCCAAACAGTCCTTCCAGACCTTCCTTCGAGCACCTCCGCTCCGTCCGCAACAACAGCAGACAGGATCTCCCGGTTGCCACTCACTTCAACTCTGCTTCACTTTCCCATTCGGATATGTCCATACATGGCCTCCTCTACTGCCATGATGAGGCCAAACTCAGGTTGGAGGAGCAACATCTCATATACCGTCTGGGTAGTCTCCAGCCCCTTGGTATGAACATCGAATTCTCCAACTTCCAGTAATTCCCCCTTCCCCCATCCCCTTTTCACTCTGTCTCCTCTTCTAGCTGCCTATCACCTCTCATGACTCTGCCTTCTTCTACTACCCATAGTGCTTTCCCCTTAGATTCCTTCTTCACCTCTCCTGCCAATCCCCTCCCTGCTTCCCCTCCCCCACCCCTTGATCTTTCCTCTGATTGGTTTTCCACCCTCCCCACCACCTTCTTTATAGGGACCCTGCCCCCTTCTTCAGTCCTGACGAAGGGTCTCGGCCCAAAACGTTGACTGCTCATTTCCACAGATGCTGCCCGACCTGCTGAGTTCCTCCAACTTGTTTATATGTGTTGATTTGACCACAGCATCTGCAGTGTACTTTGTGTTTAATATTAAAAATGATGAGTGTGTGGGATATTATAGCATTTTAACATTGATGGAGACTGGGATCTGTAGATTAGCTCATATCTGAAAGATGGTGATGTTCTAGAGTATGCTCAGGATCGTTTTCTGTAGTACTATATTTTAGAATCAACAACGGAACACCAAAAACTAAAATTTTAGACAATGTTGTGAAATGATCAGATTTAGTTTACACGTACATTTATTTAGTAGGAACTATATTCTGATCGATTCCAATGCATGGTCAAAGGGGGATTTGGGAAAGGTTGCCTACTGTATGGAGAGACAGAGCAGGTGCAGGGGAAACTGCAGCCTCTGTTGGTACATAAAGTGGTAGAAGATCCTTGTCGACTGTGCAAAGAAAACGTCCATTTTCCCTATCCTTAAATGATGAATGGAACACAACATATGAACCGAAAGACAATTGGATCACATAAAGAATCCAAAAATGAAAAAAAATAGAAGTTGTGGGAGAAAAACAAAGAATGGCAGACACTGATAAAACAAATGACTGAGCTGCAAAAAGTGGACCATGAAAGGAAAGATGCAAAGGATTCCAACTCAAAGAGAAAATAAATAGCAGAGTTAAGTAAGGATGTGTTCTGCACAGCAGAGTGGAACAGCTAGTAGAGCCACTGCCTCACAGTGCAATGCACCCTGGTACTATGTGCAGTCTAGATGTTCTCCCATGGATTTCCTCTGTGTGTTCCCACATCCTAAAGGTGCGGGATTGGTACACGGAACAGTTCAGCAGAGGAACAAACCCATTGCCTTGTGCTCACTGAGATGTCAATTTAAACTGCATGTTTGTCTACGCACAAGAAGCTGTTCCTGAATCACTGAGTGTGTGCCCTCAGGCTTCTGTACCTCCTACCTGATGGTAACAGTGAGAAAAGGGCATGCCCTGCGTATTGGAGATCCTTAATAATGGATGCTAGCTTTCTGAGACACCGCTCCCTAAAGATGTCCTGGGTACTTTGTAGACTAGTGCACAAGATGGAGCTGACTCGATTTACAACCTTCTGCAGCTTCTTTCAGTCCTGTGCAGTAGCCCCTCCATACCAGACAGTGATGCAGCCTGTCAGAATGCTCTCCATGGTACAACTATAGAAGTTTTTGAGTGTATTTGTTGACAGGCCAAATCTCTTCAAACTCCTAATAAAGTATAGCTGGTGTCTTGCCTTCTTTATGACTACATCAATGTATTGGGGCCAGGTTAGATCCTCAGAGATCTTGACACCCAGGAACTTGAAGCTGCTCACTCACTCTCTCCACTTCTGATCCCTCTATGAGGATTGGTATGTGTTTCTTTGTCTTACCCTTCCTGAAGTCCACAATCAGCTCTTTCATCATACTGACGTCGAGTGCCGGGTTTTTGCTGCGGCACCACTCCACAAACTGGCATATCTCACTCCTGTTTGCCCTTTCATCACCATCTGAGATTCTACCAACAATGTAATCAACAATTTGTTGATTCTACCAACAAATATCATCAGCAATTTTGTAGATGCTATTTGAGCTATGCCTAGCCACACAGTCGTGTGTATATAGAGAGTAGAGCAGTGGGCTAAGCACACACCCCTGAGGTGCGCCAGTGTTGATCGATGGCGAGGAGGATATGTTATCACCAATCCGCACAGACTGTGGTCTTCTGTTTAGGAAGTCGAGGATTGAATTGCTGAGGGAAGTACAGAGGCTCAGGATCTGCAACTTCTCAATGAGGATTGTGGGAATGATGGTATTAAATGCTGAGTTATAGTCGATGAACAGTGTCCTGACGTAGGTGTTTGTGTTGTCCAGATGGTCTAAAGCCATGTGAAGAGCCATTGAGATTATGTCTGCCATTGACCTATTGTGTTGATAGGCAAATTGCAATGGGTCCAGGTCCTTGCTGAGGCAGGAGTTCAGTCTAGTCATGACCAACCTCTCAAAGCATTTCATCGCTGTCGATGTGAGTGCTACCAGGCGATAGTCATTAAGGGAGCCCACATTATTCTTCTTTGGCACTGGTATAATAGTTGCCTTTCTGAAGCAAGCGGGAACTTCTGTCTATAGCAGTGAGAGGTTGAAAATATCCTTGAGTACTCCCGCTAGTTGGTTGGCACAGGTTTTCAGAGCCTTACCAGGAACTCCATTGGGACCTTCCGCCTTGCGAGGGTTCACTCTCTTTAAAGACAGTCTAACATCGGCCTCTGAGACAGAGATCACAGGATCATCAGGTGCAGCAGGGATCTTCACAGCTGTGGTTGTGTTCATCTGGTAGCGAAGCATCGCTGCCATTCATACTATTGGGTTAACCTAGTCAATCTTTCCTTATAATTCAGAACCTCCAGACCTGGCAACGTCCACTGAAAATTTATCCGTGCTGGACGTGGAGGCTCACAGAGAATTATGTGCTGGACTTGGATGCTTGTTGTGTAGTAGGTGAGGACAAGAGGAACCCTATCCCTGGTAAGGTGGTGGGAGGATGGGATGAGAGTAGACGTATGTGAAATGGATGAGATGCGGTTGAGGGCAGCATTGATGGTGGAGGAAGGGAAGCCTTCGCATCCAGCACATAATCCTCCGTACCTTCTGCCATCTTCAACGGGATCCCACCACCAAGCACATCTTTCCCTCACCTCCAATGTTCTACTTTCCGCAGGGATCGCTCCCTACGCGACTCCCTTGTCCATTCGACTCTCCCCACTGATCTTCCTCCCAGCACTTATCCTTGCGAGCAGAACAAGTCCTATATCTGTCCCTGCATCTCCTCCCTCACCACTATTCAGGGCCCCAAACAGTCCTTCCAGGTGAGGCAACACTTCACCTGTGAGTCTGTTGGGGTCATATACTGTGCTTAGTGCTCCCGGTGTGGTCTCCTGTATATCGGTGAGTCCCGATGTAGATTGGGAGACAGCTTCACCCAGCACCTATGCTCCGTCTGCCAGAAAAAGTAGAATTTCTAGTGGCCACTCATTTTAATTCCACTTCCCATTCCCATTCCAATATGTCAATCCATGGCTGCCTCTACTGTTGTGATGAGGCCACACTCAGGTTGGAGGAACATCACATTATATTCCATCTGGGTAGCCTCCAACCTGATAGCATGAATATCGATTTCTCGTTCTTCTGGTAATGGCCCACCCCCTCCTTCACCATTCCCCATTCGTGTTTCCCTTTCACCTTATCTCCTTGCCTGCCCATCACATCCTCCTGGTGCTCCTCCCTGACTTTCTTTCTTCCATGGTTTTCCGTCCTCTCCTTTTAGATTCCCCCTTCTCCAGCTCTGTATCTCTTTCACTAATCAACTTCCCAACTCTTTACTTCACCCCTCCCCTCCCAGTTTCACCTATTACCTTGTGATTCTGCCTCCCGTCCTCCACCTTTAAAATCTACTCATCTTTTTTATCTCCAGTCCTGCTTAAGGGTCTTGGCCAGAAACGTTGACTGTACTTTTGATGTACTGGATGCTGCCTGGCCTGATGAGTTCCTCCAGCATTTTGTGCGTGTGTTGCTTGGATTTCTGGCATCTGCAGATTTTATCTTGTTTATTATCAGAATGTTATGTTTTCTGCAATGGTCTGTAATTTCTCTGAAAATGTGTTAAGCTAAATCCCACAGATTTTTGAGTGGTCTATAACATAGCCCCGTTAACGTGACTATACCTTCCTTATTGCTCAGTTCCACCCGTAAAGCCTCTGAGATGAAGTTCTCCGGTGTGTCCTGACTGAGCACTGCCATGCCATTTTCCCTGACTTGCAATGCCACCACTCCTGCTTTAATCCCTACCGGTCTATCCCGTCTGAAACAACGGAACCCCGGAATACTGAGCTGCCAGTCCTGCTCCTCCTGAAACCAAGTCTCACTAATGGCTAAAGATATCATAATTCCATGCATTGATCCATGCCCTAAACTCATCTGCCTTTTCTACCACTTTGTTGAGCACCTCCACTCCAACCGCCAAGAGCCGAACTTCCCGGCGGCCAAACGTTTTAATTCCAGTTCCTATTTACATTGCGACATGGGGCGGGGGTGTCCATGACCTCTTCTTGTGTCATTGTGGCAACGAAGTCACCCTCAGGATGGAGGAGCAACATCTTATGTTTCAGCTGGGTAGCCTCCAACCTGATGGCATGAATACCGATTTCTTCTTCCAGAGAAAAGTTTTGCCCTCCTCCTCCTCCCCTCTTCTTCTATTCCCTACTCAGGCCTTTTGTGTTTCCTCACCTGCCTATCTCATCCCCTGGATTCCCTCCCCTTTCCCTTTCACTCCCCTCTCCCATCAGATTCCTTCTTCTTCAGCCCTTCACCTTTCCCACCCACTTGGCTTCACCAGTCACCTTCTAGCTATCCAACTTTCCCTACCCCCACCTTTTTATTCTGGCATCTTCCCCTTTCCTTTCTAGTCCTGAGGAAGGGTCTCAGCCCAAAACATTGCCTCTTTATCATTTCCACAGATGTTGCCCGACCTGCAGAGTTTCTCCAGTACTTTGTATGTGCACATTGTGTTGGACTTCCGTCTGCAGGCTCTTTCACGTTTAAGTCTCCTTGCATTGAAATATATGCAACTCAGAACATTAGTCCCACAATGTTCAACCATTCCCTTTTTGACTTTGTCTGAAATCTTACCAACCTTTGTCTCCACAACCTGTCCACAATCTGTTCTGGCACTCGGGTTTCCACCCCCCTGCAACTCTAGCTTAAATCGCAACCCCCCCCCCCCCCCCCCACAAACCGTGCTGGACAATATTCTCACTAGGATATTAGTCCCCCTCCAGTTTAGATGCAAACTGTCTCTTTTGTACAGGTCCCACCTTCCCTGGAACACGGCCCAATGATCCAAAATTCTGACACCCTGCCTCCTACACTAACTCCTTAACCATGTGTTAAACTGTATGATCTTCCCATTTCTGACCTCACTAGCACATGGCATGGGTAGCAATCCTGAGATCACAACCCTGGAGGTCCTGTCCCTTATGTTAGTACCTATCTCCCTGAGCTCACTTTGCAGAGCCTTGTCCCTCTTCCTACCTATGCCATTGGTACCAGCGTGAACCACAGCCTCTCCCACTTAAGGATGCTAAGGACTCAGTCTGAGATTTCCTGTACCCTGACACCTGACAGGCAACACACCATCCAGGAATCCCGTTCTTGTCCACAGAACATCTTTTCTGTTCCCCTAACAAATCCCCTTTCACCATAGCTTGCCTCTTCTCCCCACTTTACTTCTGAGTCACCGAGCCATAATCATTGTCAGAGACCTGAGCACTGTGACTTATTTCTGCTAGGTTACTCCTCCCCGCCCCCAACAGTACCTATTATACATCCATCAAAGATCTCTACCATCTATGACATGCCATCTTCTCACCGCTATCAGGCAGGAGGTCCCACACCACCAGGTTCAAGAAGAGTTACTTCCCTTCAACCTTTTGATTCTTTAACCAACCGGCACATCACTAGTCTCCACACATGAAGATTGAGGGGGGCCCAAACTCGACTGAACATCAGTGGAAGTCATGGCATGCAAGAGAATTCCTAGAAGCATGGTTTTCCATGAACGATTCAGTACACAGACATGTAGGTCTTAGTGCAATGTGGGCAAAATTCCAGATCACAATGCACAGAGTTCACCACGCAGCACATCATCGACGAGATCTCCTCCATACATCACAATTGAGTTTCCATAACGACAACCAATCATCAATGAGATCTCCTACATACATCACAATTGAGTTTCCGTAACCACAACCAATCATCAATGAGATCGCCTACATACATCACAATTGAGTCTACGTAATGACAATCAATCAGCGACGAGATCTCCTCCATACATCACAATTGAGTTTCCATAATGACAATCAATCAGTTGATAAATAAGGAGGAACCCTTGATCAATAAAAGTATGGGTGTTCTGTCTGTTCTTGATGCAAGTTGCGTGTGTGTCACCAGTTCAGAGTTGGCGTGATTGACTTGACCCAGTTTACCAGGACTGGTGTTAACTAAGCACTGTGGAATGATCACTCCCACTTGACAAGACCTGTCAAATCCAGTAGAGCAGTAAGTCACCTGGGCCAGCATTCCTAATATGGAGGCTCAGTCATTTCATAAGTGTAGATTACTTTGTTCACACGCCCAACATCAGATCCTGAAACAAGCATTTGACTCAGATCCTTGAGGTTTCCAGGAGAAGTGAGAAACACTTCAAGCAAATTCAAAAACCTTTATCAACTCACAGCAATCCTAGCCTATCATTAAGGCTGAGAAGCAGCATTTGGCAAGATACTAGGATCCTCAAGTTGCATCATCCAAAACGTACAAAAGCTCATTGAAAATGACAGGATGAGCATCTTTCAGCCATTACCCAAACATCCCCTGCTTCCCCCCCATGCAGATCCCACACTGACAGCACTCGATGCTTCGGAGCACACAGAAATTGAGTGCAAACTGAGCGAGTGCCCGAGGAGACAGCTCCGCACCTGTGGTACCAATGCACTGTGTATGAGCTGTGCTGAAAATACTCCCCCACGGGAGGGATGAAAATGTTGCTCTGCAGACCAAACTGTAGCCTGAGACCTTGCGGACATTTGGATTCCCGAAGGCAGCAAACAATGAAATAACTGGAGTAACAGCCAAGAGTATGCACGTTCAACCTCCAGTCAGTGATGGTTCCAGTGAATACTGCTGGTGAACAGGCCACCCAGCTTTAGAAAGAGAGCTCAGCCTCACTAGGCTAAGACGTCTGTTTGAGCACCAAGCAGGCTGCTGTCAAACCAGTGTTGTACAATCTGCGTACTCTGAATACCTCCAGGCACTTTAGCTGTGAACAGGTATGGCATGGCGAGGAGACAGTTTAAAGTTCTCTTTATAATGCCTTATCAGACACGCCAAGGGCAGGTATAGCACAGATTAGACACAGAGCAAGATTACATGTACACTGTCTTACCATTGTAGGGAGCATATAAGTTAGTTACAGGAACAATGAAAGGCTGAGAGAAAAAGATTATTTAGCAATGTCAATTAAACGCCAACATTTTATACATCCATAAATTGTAAGAATTAGGCCGGGGAAGCTCAGGAGAGCTATGTGCCTAAAAGGAATTCATACGGAGACATGGGGGGGGGGGGGGTGCTAAATTACTGAGCACATCACATCTGTCCTTGCAGAGGAAACTGATGGTATGGTGACATTTTAAAAAGGGAATGGACATTTGTGGGTGGGGCACTGATGGAAAGGAACAACAATAAAAAAGAGTATTACTGAAGTCTGCAAATCCACCTGGCCTGGAAAAATAAATCCTTGCAACTGACAATCTGCTGAAGGAACTCAACGGGTTGGGCAGTATCTGTGGCAGGAAAGGGAGTGTTGACATTCTGGGCTGAAACCTTGCATCCTGATAGAAAGCGGAGAGGTGAGCTGACCAGTATAAAGAGGAGAAGGGGAGTGGATAGACTGATAAGGTGATTGGTGGACTGGGCAGGGCTGGAAGATGAGGGAGTCCTGATGCAGTGTTTAGAACCAACATGTTGACAATTCCTTTACTTGACTCATTGAATTCCTCCAGCAGGTTGCTTGTTGCTTCAGATTCCAGTATCTGCAGTCTCTCGCAACTCCAGAATAAACTGTTGGCTGCTCCAAGAAGCATACTCTTCATTACATGCAGAAGCGGTGTTGTAAAACAGGTGGATTGCTGAGATTAGATCACATCAAGAAAACAATGAGCACAAAACTAGAAAGCTAACTGAAATAAATGTTTGCCAATCTGGTATGCCTAGGACTTTGCGGCATACTGGCAAATTTCCTGGACATGTTCCAACACCTTTGATTCAATTTTTCAAGATATTTCATTTACAATAGTTGAATTTTATCTACTATAATAAATTTCCACAGAACCTGCTAAACTTCCATGGGAAATGTAGGAAAAAGAGCTTATTGAGTTTTAAGGGAATACAGGAATCCTGGCCCCTGTGTTGCAGGAGCATTGAAACTGGGGCCCCAGTGACATGAAGGCAGTCCCGGAACTTGGGCTCCAGCGTGTCAGGGAAGCATTGGAACACCTTCAGGAATGATTGAAAGATTCACACTTCATTCAGTAACATAGTATGTATGCAGTATACAATCCTGAGATTCAGCTTCCCACAGACAGCCACAAAACAAAGAAAACCATGCCACCGTTCAAAGAATAACATCAAACCTACAACACGCAAAACAAAGAATAAATTACGCACACGGCAAAAATGAGCGAGAAACACAATACAAAAACATCAAACTAGCGCTGAGTCGCTCACTGACTGCAGGCCGCAGAGCCAGTCTGCTTCGATCAAAAATCACACAAAACAGCAAGAGAAAGAAAAAAGGGAGCAAGCAGAGACATCACAATGTGAACTCCAGAGTCCAATGCACAAACTGTGCCGATTAAACCTTGCCCAAGAGCACGGACTCCGGCACCATCTTCCGGCAGCATTGAGTGAGAGGGACAGAGCGAGACAGAGACAGGTCGAACCTTCCTCCAAGAGTAGCAAGCACAAGTGAGAGAGAGAGCGTGAAAGAAAATGATGCTTAGGCTTTAGCGAGGGTCAAGAGGAGGTTTATTTTGATGTCACCAGGAATGAAGAGTGATGGAAGGATCAAGACAGTTTTTCTTTGAACAAGATGACTGAGGAGACCTATTAGAGATCTTCAGGGTAATCAGTTGCTTTGATAGAGTGGATAATGTGGTCAGTAAATAAGGACTGCCAATGTAAGTTTGTTTATTGTCATTCCCTGTACACAAGTGGAGGGAAAATGTAGCACAAAAACTGTAAAAGGTAAAGAATACAATGATAAAAAAACACAGCAAATATAACACAGCTGATATGCATAGATCGATTATGCATTTAGTTATAAAGTGACACCAGTGTCTGTACACAAGGTGACCGACAAGAAACAAAGAAAGTAGTGGTGGCTGGCGGCTTGCTGGTTCGGGTTAGCGGGTAGAGGTGTTGATCAGCCTCACTGCTCAGGACAAGGAACTGGTATTGGAAAACGATTGGAAAAGATTTACCTAGTCAGGTTGTTGTCCCTTTGGCCCTCATCACTTTGTATCGATGCTCCATAGAAAGCATCCTATTTGCATGCATCACAGTTTAGTATAGGCCCACAAGAGTGTTGGGCTGGTCTGTATCCCCATCATGGAACCAGCTTACTCCCTATGGATTCAGTACACACTTCTCACTGCCTCAGTAAAGCAGCCAAAATAATCAGACACCTTTCCCACCCCAGGCATTCCCTCTTCGCCCCTCTCCTTCTATTAGGCAGACGATAAAAAATCCTGAAAGTACGGAGCACCAGGCTCAAAGATAGCTTTTACCATGCTGTTATATGATTAGGCTATTATATGACTGGGCTGTTATATGATTACTACAATAGGATGGACAATTGACCTCATTATCCATCTTGCACTTACTGTTCGCCTGCTCTGTACTTCCCCTGTAACTCTGAAGCTTGTCCTGCGTTCTGTTATTGTCTCCCTTGTTCTAGCTTAATGAATGGTATGGATGGCATTGCAAAATAAGTTCGGTACATGTGACAATCATAAATCCATTCCACTTCCCACTGAGAATATGCCAGCTCCCAGGTTGCGATCCCATCAGTCACATTCCCTTCCTCATTTCTCTGCATTGCTCTGACTTATCCACTCACACGCATCGAGCAGTTCCTCTGTGATTTTTTTTAAGACCGTAAGACACAGGCCGTCCATGCCATCACGTCTGATCTGCTATTCGACCATGGTTGATTTACTTTTCTTTTCAATCCTATTCTCTCGCCCTTTCCCGGTAACTGTCGATGCCCTTACTAATCAATAAACAACTTATAATTAAGCAATGAATTCCACAGATTCACCACCCTTTGACTGAAGAAATTACTCCTCATCTCCATTCTAAATGGAGATCCCTCTATTCCGAGGCTGTGCCCTCTGGTCCTAGACTTCCCCTATTATGGGAAACATCCTCTGCACACCCACCATGTCTATGACTTTCAACACTTGATAGGTTTTAATGAGATCCTCTCCCTCGTTATTCTAAACTCCAGTGAGCACAGGCCCAGAGCCATCAAACAATTTTCATGTATTAACCCATTCATTCGTAGGATCATTCTCATAAACCTCCTCTGGACCCTCTCCAAAGCCAGCACATCTTTTTTTAGATAAGAGGTCCAAAACTGCTCACAGCATTACAAGTGCAGTCTGACCAATGCTTTACAAAGCCTTAACATTGCAAATAAATGCTAATACTTTCCTTCCCTCCTATCGACCAACTCCTCCTACAAGTTAACCTTAAGGAAATCCTGCACAAGTCCCTTTGCACCTCTGACTTCTGAATTTGCTGCTCATTTAAATATATTCTACACCTTAATCCCTTCTACTAAAATATATCTCACCTGCCACTTTGTCGCCCCTTCTCTTAATCTGACCACGTCTTTCTGAAGAATCCCTGCTTCATCCACACTACCTCCTCCCTTCACCTATCTTTGTACAGTACAATCCGTGGGCTCGGCCACAGAGCCATCAATTCCATTAAGCAGATCACTAAGTGTGCAATATGACAAATAGTGGATCCAACACCAACCTCTGTAGAGCACCAAAGTCACCACCAGCCAACCAGCAAAAGCCCCTTATATTCCCTCTCATTGCCTCTGCCACTCAGCCAACCTGGGGTACTTGCATAGGAATAGTCAGACTGACTGGTGAGGCAGAAGAATATTGGAATGGTCACAGCCTAAAGTAGCAGTGGAATGGGTGAGGGTTTCAGCAGCAGATAAGGCGAGGCAAGGGCACAGATAGTCAATACAAGTAGGTACAGTCTTGGGCAAGGAACAGAGATTGTAATGGGGAACAAAGACAGCTGGTTTTGATTCTCCAGTATTTAATTCAATACTATTTCTATTCTTTTCTTCAAAATTCAATAATTCAGAATTATGGGACTGGGTTTCATCAAAAATGTAATGAGACAGAACCAGATACCACGAACATAATTATGGAATCTGACATTGCGCTCTGAAGTGATATTACCCAGTGAGTGCAGTGGGCGTACCAGAGTGGCGTCTAGGAATCCATTTGTGAATGTTGTTGTTCTTTTCCGCGCCCTGTAGCACATCGGGTGGCAAACTTTCTGTTTCTTTAGCGTTTTTATCGGTTTTTTTAAAAAACGAGGCTGAGTTGCTGGCTGAACGCTCAATCCAACAGGGACGGAAAACGTGCAAGGAGCTGGCTGGATTCAAACCCGGGACCACTTGCCTCCGAGTCAGGTGCACCACCAGCCGATTTGTGGGAGTAGTGGCAAAAAAAAGATCCAAAGTCAAAGCAGAACAATTGCTGCCAGCCTGCAATTCCACAAAGTTGTTACACTTGGGCGACACGCCCACAGCTTCAATGATTGCTCCAAAGAGTCAAATTTCCTATTCTGATCCTTTATTAGCAATTAGCAAACATACAATTAAGCATTATTGAGTGTTATCTCAGCAGTCAGCAAAAATGTGACTTCCGTCGGTCCCAAGGTACAAACTGCCATAAATGTGTAATTTTCTCCCTTCGCTTTCACCACACCCCCCTCATGTGACTAGTTCCCACAATAAACAGCTCCTACATTCCAACCCCCTAATTATTACTCTGTAATAACTACAACTACATGCTACTAAGATACAGGAGACATGAAATCTCAGCATTACACCAATGTCCTCTTTCGGTAAGCGGTCTATCCTGGATTGTGATCTTCTCCTGCTAAACCAGATTGTTTCTCTCGAATGCATTCAGGAAAATCTGTCTTGAATGGCTGCTGCCAAACCTCATCCAAGAGCAAAACTGAAGTCCCATTAACCGTTAGCTCTGGCTGCGTGTACACTCTTCTACCAACACAGTCTCTTGTCACTGGTCCCCTATCAGTCCAACCTAACACTGTTCTAATTGCATACGGCCCATCAGTAACACTACAAATCACTTGCAACATCTTGAATACCTTAGGCACATTTGTCCCAATCAAAAACTCAATTTTTGATAATTAAAAATGTTTCAGGTGCAACCACTCTGACCGAGAATGTTTCCTTTGCGGATAGGCATACGTTCCTGTGTGTAGATGTTAGGCAGTTTGCAATAGTTTTCACTATCCAAGCCAGCCACTTCCAATCTTGAAACAACTTTTTCTCTTGACCCATCATGCATGTCCCTCTTCCTGTCGGGTTGAGCTTGTTCATGAGGCTCTCTGTGCAGAACACTGCTGCACTTCCTTGATCTCAGAAAGCATAAGCAACCACTGTCTTGTTACTCTTCTTAGACTTCACCTCAACTGGAATTATAGGTTTACAGTCATGGTCACCAGCCCTCATAAAGTCATTAGATACTAGGGCATTACTCGCTGCTGTGTTTGATTCATTCATGGCTTGTTTCGAATTTGGACCCTTTTTGTCTCTTCTGGCTCAGTTTCACTTTCTAGTGGCAAAACTGCTTGAGAAAAAATTTGTGATTCTGTTTTGTTCACACCTTTACTTACGTATGTAGGCTATTCAGCCCATCGAATCTGCTCTGCCATTCAATCATGGGCCGATCCGATTCCTACAGTCATCCCCACTCCCCTGCTTTCACCCTATACCCTTTGATGCCCTGGTTAATCATGAACCTATCTATCTCTGCTTTAAGTACACCCAATGACTTGGCCTCCACAGCCATTTGTGACAACAAATTTCACAAATTTACCACTCCCTGACTAAAATAATGTCTCCATATCTCTGTTCTAAGTGGGTGTTCTTCAATCCTGAAGTCATACACTCTTGTCCCGGACTCCCCTACCATGCAAAATAACTTTGCCATATCTAATCTGTTCAGGCCTTTTTACATTTGGAATGTTTCTATGAGATCTCCCCTCATTCTCCTGAACTCCAGGGAATACAGCCCAAGAGCTGCCCAGACGTTCCTCATATGGTAACCCTTTCATTCCTGGAATCATTCTTGTGAATCTTCCCTGAACCCTCTCCAATGTCAGTATATCATTTCTAAAATAAGGAGCCCAAAGCTGCACACAATATTCCTAGTGCTGCCAATGTAGTTTTGGAAACTTTTCCAAACACTGGGTGTGTAACAATCTTTACTTGCCTTTCAATAAAATCGACAATGTTTGTGAAATTAACCCTGCAATTGTGCCTTTCTTGCAGTTCATACACCGCTGATCTCCATCTTTTCCAAAGTTCATTGGACAATATAGAAACGTAGACATAGAAACCCTACAGCACAATACAGGCCCTTCAGCCCACAAAGCTGTGTTGAACATGTCTCTAGCTTAGAACTACCTAGGCTTTACCCATATCCATCTATTTTTCTAAGCTCCATGTAGCCATCCAGGAGTCTCTTAAAAGACCCTATCATTTCCACCTCCACCACTGCCGCCAGCAGTCCATTCCACGCATTCTCCACTCTCTGCATAAAAAACTTACCCCTGACATCACCTCTCTACCTACTTCCAAGCACCTTAAAACCATGCCCTCTCATGCTGGCCATTTCAGCCCTGGGGAAAAGCCTCTGACTATCCACACAATCAATACCCCTCATTATCTTGTACACCTCTATCAGGTCACCTCTCATCCTCCATCGCTCCAAGGAGAAAAGGCCAAGTTCACTCAGCCTATTCTCATAAGGCATTCTCCCCAATCCAGGCAACATCCTTGTAAATCTCTTCTGCCCCCTCTCTATGGTTTCCATGTCCTTCCTGTAGTGAGGCAACCAGAACTGAGCACAGTACTCCAAGTGGGGTCTGACCAGTTTCCTACATAGCTGCAACATTACCTCTCAGCTCTTAAACTCAATTCTACAGTTGATAAAGGCCAAAGCACCGTACGCCTTCTTAACCACAGAATCAACCTGCGCAGTAACTTTGAGCGTCCTATGGACTTGGACCCCAGGATCCCTCTGATCCTCCACACTGCCAAGAGTCTTACCATTAATGCTATATTCTGCCATCATATTTGACCTACCAAAATGAACCACCTCACACTTATCTGAGTTAAACTCCATCTGCCACTTCTCAGCCCAGTTTTGCATCCCACCAATGTCCCAGCTTAACCTCTGACAGCCCTCCACACTATCCACAACACCTCCAACCTCTGTGTCATCAGCAAATTTACTAACCCATCCCTCCATTTCCTCATCCAGGTCATTTATAAAAATCACAAAGAGTAGGGGTCCAAAAGCAGATCCCTGAGGCACTCCACTGGTCACCAACCTCCATGCAGAATATGACCCATCTACAACCATTCTTTGCCTTCTGTGGGCAAGCCAGTTCTGGATCTACAAAGCAATGTCCCCTTGGATCCCATGCGTCCTTACTTTTTCAATAAGCCTTGCATGGGGAACCTTATCAAATGCCTTGCTAAAATCCACATACACTACATCTATGGCTCTACCTTCATCAATGTGTGTAGTTTTTTTTGTGTGCCATACTCTGCCAGAGCCTCAGCGACCACTGTTTTCCTCAAGTGGTTGTCTAGGAGGAAAGATTCTGTGAGTGGTCCCCCTCGTCCTTCTCACAGCCCAGTTTTTTTTTATGAGGCCAAGTTGCGAGCTCGACAATCAACCCAGCTCAGATGGAAAGCGTGTCCAGGAGTGGCCCGACTGGATTGGAACTTGGGAACCTTCACTCCGGAGTCCGGCGCCGATGTCATCGCGCCAGCAGCCGGTTTTTAGTTACATCCTCAAAAAATTCAATCTGGCTCGTAAAGCATAACCTGCCTTTCACAAAGCCATGCTGAGTATTCCTAATCATATTATGCCTCTCCAAATGTTCATAAATCCTGCCTCTCAGGATCTTCTCCATCAACCTACCAACTACCGAAGTAAGACTCAACTAGCCTATAATTTCCTGGGCTATCCTTACTCCCTTTCTTGAATAAGGGAACAATATCCGCAACCCTCCAATCCTCCGGAGCCTCTCCGGTCCCCATTGATGATGCAAAGATCATTGACAGAGGCTCAGCAATCTCCTCTCTCACCTCCCACAGTAGCTTGGGATACATCCCATTTGGTCCTGGTGGCTTATCCAACTTGATGCTTTCCAAAATCTCCAGCACATCCTCTTCCTTAATATTTACATGCTCAAGCTTTTCAGTCCACTGCAAGTCATCCCTACAATCGCCAAGATCCTTTTCCGTAGTGAATACTGAAGCGAAGTATTCATTAAGTACCTCTGCTCTCTCCTCCGGTTCCATACACACTTCTCCACTGTCACACAAGATTGGTGCTATTCTCTCATGTTTTATCCTCTTGCTCTTCACATACATGTAGAATGCCTTGGGGTTTTCCTTATTCCTGTCTGCCAAGGCCTTCTCATAGCCCCTTCTGGCTCTCCTAATTTCATTCTTAAGCTCCTTCCTGCTAGCCTTATCGTTAGTCTAGATCTCTATCATAACCTAGTCTTTTGAACCTTTCATAAGTTCTTCTTTTCTTCTGGACTGGATTTACAACAGCCTTTGTACACCACGGTTCCTGTACCCTACCATCCTTTCCCTGTCTCATTGGAACATACCTACGCAGAACCCCACACAAATATCCCCAGAACATTTGCTACATTTCTTCAATTAAACATTTCCCTAACTTGTCTGTTTCTATCCCTCTCCAATGCTATGGTAAAGAGATAAAATTGTGATCATTATCTCCAAAATTCTCTCCCACTGAGAGACCTGACACCTGACCAGGTTCATTTCCCAATACCAGATCAAGTACAGCCTCTCCTCTTGTAGGCTTATTTACAAAAACGTCATATTATCAGGCATGACCACCTCATGCATGCCCTGCACATCTGCCATAGCATTGCAAAAGCCTTTAAGAAAAAGACCATAGTCTTGAAGGGTTTTCACATCTTCTGATTTAATATGCTGCCATGGAAGAGCATTTTCCAGGTGGACTTCAGCAATTTTCTGCTCATCACCAAAACTTTCCTGTCATAAACCTTGAGCCTTTAGAAATCCTTGCTCTGGGCTAGCCTGCTGGCAACTTTTGACAAGTGCTCTGGAGTAACCTCCAGCATACTGTTCAAGAAAGTAAAGACAGTCAGCATAATCATTAGTCTTTTCTTCAATGCAATTCTCGAAAGCCCTCATAAATGAATGACACAGCAGTGGATCGCCATTGAAGATTTGAATCTCTCTTTTAGGCAGAGATGCACTGCTTTGTTGCTGCATCACTATGCTTGTTATTTCCTTTCATGTTCTTATGGCCTCCAGTGCAGAATTCAGACCTTTATCATCTGAAACACGAGTGTCACCATTCTGTAAATCAATGTCCTCAGAAACACCTTGTGCTGTTGGATATGACATGGGTTCAGAATGCCTTCTTGCTGCAGGCTGAGAATGAACACCCTGATCTACCCCTTGGGGTTCAATCTCGTGGCTGATGAGACTTGCGTTCCTCCAAATGTATCCACCTGGACACTGCGGATGCTAGACTTTCTCTGTTCCATGCCAACATAGGAACTCTCACCGGAGAACTGTTCTGCTGGAGCATGCTTGGCACCCACAGCAAATGCACCCATGGCACCTGGCCATCTTGGCTGTGATTTCTTCTTGCAACTCCTCCATCTGTCTTCAAATTTGTTCTGCCCGTTGTCCCTGGCTTCTTCAAAGCTGCTCCTGGTCTCTTTGAAACTGTTCTGCAAGTTGTTCCTGGTCTCTTCAAAGCTGTTTCACCTTTTCTTCCTGGTTTCTTCCCTTTTTTTCACCCGTTCCTCTAAGGCATGTTTTTCCCTCAATATCTGTTATCTTGCATGCACCTCAGCTAAACCAGCCTCCATTTTAATGTGTACTGATGTGATATTAGCTGCACGAGACGTCTTGCTGACAACAGATCGTGCTCCATGCATGGTTAGAAACGTGGTCCTCAGCACAATGCCATCCTGTAACTTATCAGTTGTCACAGCTTGTTCTTTGACTTCACAAATATTTTCATTTCCTCCAGGGAACTGACCTTCCTATGTTTGATTAACCACTCGCTTAGCTTCACGGCCAGCTGAAATCATTTTGTCTTCCAAGTGCGCAAACAAAACAATGGCAGTTTTGATTCAGCTTTTCAACGACAGAAACAATTATTTAAATTCTTCAGCATTTCACCAGAGTCCAGGTTTGAACACTTCAGGCAACCACCCACTGCAGCTTTCATAGCAACATCTGACCACTTCAGAATGGTTTATCAAATCCAACCACGCAGCGGGAAACACCAAAACTGGCCCTACTCACCACACGCTACTCCAGGCGGGCGCTTCCAATTTCTTGGACGTATTCGAGCGCTGACGTTCATTTGGGATAACTGTCAAAATCTTTGCTGACAATGTGTGACGGCAAAAAATTGATCTAAAATTGAAACAAAACAATTGCCACCAGCCTGCGAGCCCATGGAGTTGTTATACTTGTGTGACATGTGCACAGCTCCAACGATCACTCCAAAGAGACGAATTTCCTATATAGATCCTTTATTAGCAATTAGCATACAATTATGCATTATTGAGCGCTATCTCAGCTGCCAGAAAAGATGACCTCCCCAGTCCCAAGCTACAAATGACCACGAAATAAGCATAAGTACGTAATTTATTCCCTTTGCTTTTACCACGCCCACCCGCCACCCCACACACGTGGCTAGTTACTATAATATACATAATAAACAAACAACACACATACACTGCAGACAGAGACTGCATGGCTCCTACAGCAGGTTTTCAAGGAAATGCAGTGCTGTAATTCATAGAGGCACAAACAAGATGGACTTTTCACTAGCCCAGAGAAGTGCCTGTTGGAATTTAATTATCTGCTTTCTACACTGAACTCCTGTGGTCTGCCTGTCAACAAGATTTATAAATCAACAGATAAATAACAACAAGAGTTCCTCCAGGTGCAATCAACAATTTCATTAAATCGAGCAATTCATGGACTTACAACAGACGGGATAAAGATGCTACAATCAAAGCGAGGGGGAGGGTGGAGCAGAGCTATATCAATCAAAGTGTTATGCCTAGTTTCTGGTACTGTAAGGAAGGCAAATAAGCAGACTGTAGACTGGACAGATCATATAGACATGTTGTTAGTGTTGTGCATGATTAGGGTCACTGCCTCTCACCTCCAGGGAACTAGGTTTAATCCTGATCTCAGGTGCTGTCCCTGTGGTGTCTGCATGTTCTCCCTGTGACTGCGTGAGCCTCTTCTGGGTGTTGTGACTTCCTTCCACAACCCAAAGACATGCGGGTTGGTTCAATAGGAGAGGGCAGATGAGTTGATCGGGTCGTGTGCGACAGAGGTGAGATTAGGTAGGTGGGCACTGGATAATCAACACAGACACAATGGGCCACAATGCTTGAGAGTTTGGCCAGTTTTATCCCACACGAATTCTAATATTGGAAGGGAGGTGAGACTCACTCACTTCAAAAGTTCAAAGTGAAACTTATTGTCAGGGTACATACGTGTCATCACATATAACCCTGAAATTTTTTTTCCTGTGGGCATACTTAGCAATGCACAACAAACTGTGCAAATGCAAATATAAATAAAGTTGCAATAAATAACAAGAACATGAAATAAGAAAAAGAAGGGAAAAGGATCTAGTGCTTTCCTGTCGTATATGATGAATAAACTTTTCTCGTGCTTCCAGTCTGGTATTGATTGTAACCGACATTTCCATGACAAACTCTGCCATCTTCAGGGATGATGTCTGTGCATGTCTAATCCATTGGTATTTATACCCCTGTAGTCTGTCCCTCCCGATTCAGTTATCCCTCATTCAATCAGGTTTCCACTGTCTCACCTTGTTTACAATTGAATTCCAGTTCTTACTTAGAGTGAGACCTTTGTCTTTGTTAAAATTCTTCTCCTCTAGTTTTACTTCACTGGCTTCCTTGACCACGAGGTCGCAAAAGCCATTGGCGCAGTACCGTAGTTTTGTGCTGTCAAAGTCAATCTTATGACCATTGCAAATTGCTATCACTGATTTCTCTGGGTAATTCAAAGGGACCCACCTCCTGTACTCCTTGATGTGGATTTCCACCATGCGTCCTGTCTGGCCAGCATACGCTGCTCCGCATTTACAGGGAATCCCGTAAACACCAGCCAACTTGGATCCCAGGTCATCTTTGACTCGCATAAGCTGTGGTTTGAGCTTCTTTGAGAATTTGCGAATGGTGTTAATCCATTATTCCTTCAGGATCCTGGCAATCCTACCAGAAACCAGGGAAATATAGGCAAGACAGGTACCTCCTGGTTGTTAGGTTTCCTGTTTTTCCATCAGCCCTTTTAAGACCCCAATTGATTTCCTTCTCTTTACAGCCATTCTGTGGGAATGTTGTGCATAACTGTCAGTTTCAACATGGTGTCCCTGTTCATGAGAGTTCCCATTAGGACAGCTTGGTCCTCCTGCGGTCAAGATTTGACAAGGTTTGATTGACCTTTTTGACCATATCCTTACATCAACATACCTCCTCTATAAGGGGAACTTCTATGAATAAACAGGGGAGTGGTTATGGGATCTTCTTTGTCCCTGGCTATTGTTAATCTCTATATGGAGGACTTCGAGATGAGTTCAGCACTCTCGTGCCACAAATGCTTCTTCAGATGCATCAATGACACCCTCCTAGTGAGGCCTCATGGACTCCAGGCACTCCAACAGTTCCATGAGAATCTATGCATCCAAACATTTATGATGGAGATGGAGAAGAATGGTTGTCTCCCACTTCTGAACATTCTAATATGATGGAAACTGGATGGTAGCCTTTGACATGTGGTCTATCAGAAACCCGCTCACATGGACTTCTACCTCAACAATAACTGTCACCATCATGCCTCCCAACGTAGAGTGGTTCCTTCCATTTTGATTAACTGTGCAAAGTCTATTTCGGACCAGAAAATCTCCACAAGGAAGTAAAACGATTACGCACGATGTTCCTACAAAATGGCTACAAGGTGAAGGAAATCAATCAGGTCCTTAAAAGGGCTGACAAAAAATCTATTGAAGCCACCTCACTGAGCTGGTATGGAACCTTGGGTCGTTAGCAGGCTCTGCGGACAGCCACTAGACTCAACAGTCAGCAGGCCTTGTTTCTTAAACCGTATACGTCAAGGGTCAGCATGATTTGGGTCCAACCAAACAGGAAAGTTGGGATGTTTCGATTAACGGAACTCCGAATTGAGCATATGCTGTGTAAATACTGCCTGTACACAACTATATATGGGCAAAGAGTAACAGATCGTACACCACATACAATAATAAAAAAAAGTGCATGTACTAATTTTAGCTTTATCAATTGGCTAATAAGAGGAAAAGAAAAGGTTAAAAAAATATAAAAGAGACTGTTACAATTAAACCAGACTAAATGTGCACATTGTCAGAGCTCGTACTGTCCAAAAATTACTCTTTGCACTGAATTCTCATCACTAATCACTGAGAGAACCTGGTGGTGCAAGTCCTGAGCACATTTGCCTTCTACCAGATGGCAGCAGTGAGAAAAGAGCTTGGCCTGGGTGGTGAGGATCTGTGATGATAGACGCTGCTTTTCTAAGGCAACATTTCACGTAGATGTGCTCAATATTTGGGAGGGCTTTACTCGTGATGTACTGGGCCGAATCTACTAGCTTTTGTAGGATCTTATGCTCAAAGACACTGATGTTCCCATACCAGACCCTAACACAGCCAGAGCGTGCATACAGTAAAGTTTCCCTCCTGATTGGGAAATCCTAAATATTGTTATCCACACGAAAGATACTGGAAGTCTACAGCAGTACATACAATGTGCTGGAGGGGCTCAGCAGGTCAGGCAGCATCTATCTATGGATGGGAATAAACAGTCAATGTTTCGTTCCGAGGTTCCCATCTATAGATGCTGCCTGACCCACTCAGCTCCTGTATATTGCTGCTGTATTTTAAACCCTGGAACTCCAGCCAGCAACAATGTGAGAGAAGAGTCACCGGAAAGACTGCAGCAGTTCAAGGGCACAGCTCACACCTCCTTCCCAAGGACAATTAGTGATAAACAATAAATACGGAAATATGCAGAGAGATTCGTCTCAGATGGACAGCTGAAGAGAGGCTCGGGCCAACTGAGTGAAAAGCTGTGGAGAGAGTGGGGCTTAGCTTACCACAGTCACTATCAGAGGCTATCATTAACAGCTTTACAAAGTCCACATCTGCTTTCTTCAGAGTTTCACAGATTAAGGAACTGGATTGAGACGGCTCAAACTCTGAGGAATGAGATTGAATCTTTTCACACTTGGGAACTCAATTGAGGCTACTCCCAGTCTACTCATTCTGCATTCCAGTTTTTGAAGTTTACCCATAAAGCTGAATTGTTACCAGGAGATAGAGCACAAGCTTAAACCACTTGACCCCAGCTTCTTCTGATCTACTCAATGTTAAGGAGGAAGTAGTTGCCTTAATAAAACACCATTCATGACTTAGTGATGTCAAAAGTCTACAAAAGTAGAGGTAATTTATGCACAAAATGTCAGAATCAGTGATGTGATAATAACTTAATCTTCATAGCCCACTTCTAGAGTGTAGATTAGGACGTTGCTTTCAAGTGTTCCGAGTGAGAACTAGATCCATGACTTTCCAACTGACGGCCTAAAAGAAATCAAACAATTTATGGACTTATCAGACCGGATAAAGATGCTACAATCACAGTGAGAGGTTTCCCCGAGGAAGCTCAATACAAGCCATGATTTCTCATGTAAACAGGAAGAATCCTTCTTTCTTTCTTTTGCATATAAATGTAGCTCCTCAACATGAATATAGGTTCTTGAATATCAAATAATATTCTCAGTATATGGGACTCAATTTTACAGTTGCATTTATTACCCTTCCTTTGTGCACTTGGAAATATGGTGGAGGACCTTTCTAAACATCAGTACTAGGTCTGTAATGGTTTTGATACAACTGAACTTCTTGTTAGGCTCCCCTAAAACAGATAAAAGAGTCCAGAATAGATAATGATTGCTGGTTTTCTTTATAACAATGGTTAGGTTACACTTTAACACTGTAAGAAAAACATTTGTATTAAAGGCATAAAAACAGAAAGTTTCCATTTCCAGTCAGTGATAAACATGTGAAGAAAAGGAGGCTAAGAGCGTAAGAAAATACAAAGAAAGCTCAGTGATGGTGTGGAAGGCAAGAGAAATGCAGTGGGTAATGTGTAAACCACGTAGAGTGCTTGGGACAAGTAAGAGAATAGACCGTATAAATGTGCAGAGGAAGTAGTTACAGCAGCCACGACGATGATCAGCTGGATAACTGAGTTGCATTGAAGGTGGCGGATGAAAGAGCTTCAGAGGATCCCTAAACGTTAGTTGATCAATCATCTTGTTTTCAAGGAAAGACACCAAAGGAAATCCAAAAACTGTGTTTACAAAACCTTCTACAGGTACGTCTGTTTCTGCTAGACCTTATTCTTCACCACTGTACGAATCCTGAGAGCAGATGCTTCACTATTCCACTTGGTCAGTGAAAAATCCACAAGATCTCAACAAACTTCAAAGTTTCAGCCAATCATAACAATAATATTACAGTTATAAATAACCAAAATACTGCACATTTCTATTAAGGACTCGTGTTAAAATACAAACGTTTGTACATCTCAATCATAAATGCAGAGGAGCTTTATTCTTCAGATCTGATTAAATGCTGCTGTTTATGTCTTGAGATTTAGATTAAGATAAAGTCAGGTAACTGCAATATTGCAGTTAAATTATGTGGCAATAGATTGAGTTACAACCAGCACTCATTCAATCGCATGACCAACTTTAGAGATTCCAGCTTTTCATATTCATTTTATCCCAATTAATACTGCTGCCTCCTAGATCAGAAAGAAAGGGCAGACATTATCCAGACTCTACGCCAGAGTCATGGCTTCAGCTCTGAATCAGCAAGGATGCAAAAAAGAATTTATTACATCACATGTTGTGTAAATGATAAGTGTAGATCAATCTCCTTCTCATTTCTTCAGTCAGTTTCAAACATCACCCCACTTGATTGTCTGGACAACAGTAGCTGAACTACATATCTTTCACCTTCTGTAAAATCAAATATTGACAACAGCAGAAACAAAATGATGATGTAGGAAGTACAGAAGCTACTCCACCCAGATTTTGCACTCATTTTCCGCTCATTTCAAATGGAATGGACTTGAGTTGTTGAGTTGTTTTTGGGTCCATTTGTACATTTTCATTAAATGCTTTGTGTCTTCACAGATACCACACCTTGTGTGAAACAAGTGTGTCTGTCTGTGACAGCAAAGGACTGAGAGCCAAGATCAGCCATGAGCATGTTAAAAACATGCAAAATCTAATCACCCCATGTACAGATATTAGTAATGTCAAGACAACTTCCAACAATCAGAATCTCCATTTATTAGCAGTTGGTTGAATATGTTAAGATATTAACAAGGATAGGGGGTGAATTTCTATCAAAGCACACCAACCAAGACAAATCTTCCATGCATTGCTGCTCGAGCTTGTTCTAAATTTACACCGATGGGTTTGATCCGCACTTCATTAACTTGTTCCAAAAGCTACAATCAATAGAAAATTCAGTATATTCCCAGAGATGAAAACTTAACATAGAGAGAATCTGTTTCCACTGCACATTCTCAGTTTCACAGATACTTTGTCCAAAGGACACATTTGAGGGTTTTGATATGGGCATCATAGTGTAATGGTTAGCATGATGCTATTGTAGGATAATGTAATTGATGGAAACACATAGAATTCACAACCACCAACATCAAGCCATGGTTCACTTTAAGGAGCTGGTCTGACGTGGTGACGTAATTACATAAAGGAACTTTTACTGCGCTTTGTGTTCAGCTTGTTGAAGTCCAATAAGTGAGTTGTTACGGATTTTCTTAAACATAAAGTGCCTCACGTTGTTTTATTTGCAAAAAGCTACACTATTACTACAGTGCCAGTGATGCAGGTTCAGTAAGGTGCTGTCTATAAGGTGTTTATACACTCTCTCCGTAACCATGTGGGTTTCCTCCAGGTGCTCTGGTTTCCTCCCTCATCCCAAAAACATAACGTTGACAGTCAGTGTGGGTTCATTGGGCCAGAAGGGCCTGTTACTGTGCTACATCACCAAATATAAAAATAAAATAAATATGTGCCACATGTCACAGACAAAGTTCTGAGAGACCAGATTCCGGATCGGGAATTTGCCACAAGTAATTCCATGGCAAACATTTCAGAGGTACAGGCTTTACTTAATGCCAGGCATGGTGGCGTTCATGCAGAATCAATGCGGAGATAGAGAGCACTTTTCTGGGGAAGTATGGGGGGAGAGTACCCTGAACAGAGGGAACGGTATGCAGTCAGAGACTCAGTGTGAGGTAACCACTGTCTCATTGAGGGAACGTACAGCACACTGCAAATCTGTGTTGACAGAGGAAGTATACGGGTAGAGAGGCATATGACTAGGGGGGCAATATGAAAGGTGCTCTGTCCTCTTTCAGGCTTTGCCTACAGTGGGTGCTGCACTATTGGAGCGAGCTTGTGGAGGGAGAGTAATGACCCTGAAAGGAGAGCGTAGAGGAAGCACTAGATTGTTAAAGGGACGGTATCAAGGCAATATTTTACTGCATGTACTGAGCCTACATTGTAGGTAGGCCTCCATTAGTCTCGATAGACCATGGATTTGTGCCTTGGAAAGTTTCCAAGGTGCAAGCCTGGGCAAGGTTTTTTTAATGGAAGACCGGCAGTTGCCCAAGCTTGCAAGTCTCCCCTCTCCACGTCACCGATGTTGTCCAAGGGAAGGGCATTAGGACCCATACAACTTGGCACCAGTGTCGTCGTAGAGCAATGTGTGGTTAAGTGCCTTGCTCAAGGAAACACACGCTTGAACTAGTGACCTTCAGATCACTAGATGAATGCCTTAACCACTTGGCCATGCACCAGTGGGTACAATCAACCCTTTGTATGGTTGGTATGAAAGAACCATTTGGACTTTATGGAGGTACCACACTAGTGTCAGTGGCTCAATACAAAGGATGTCCTAGTCTCTTGAGAGTGGTATGGAGGGAGTACCATGCATGAGCAATGTGATGGAGATGTATTGTACTCAGATGGACATCTTGTTGGAGTACCATGATGGAGACATCGCATTGTCAGAGAGAAGGCTGTGTTGTTAAGGAGGCATTATACAGGGAGCGGAGTAACAGCACACAGAGAGAGCTCTACTTTGTACTGTGCGGCAGCTCTGTCACAGTGTTGGAATAACAATTTGGACATGAAACTGAGATGGAAGAACAATACTGTATGTAATGGAGCTGCACTGTTGGAAGGGTTTCCGAGCTGTAGTGACTCTCTGTGGTCACAGAAGTGTAGGAGTGTCTGCACAGACGGAATGGGTGAAGGGAACAGCCACAATGTCAGAAGGTTCACATGGAGGAAGAGCAGCATAAACAGGAGGAATCATACACACAAGACATTCTGCAAATGCTTTAAATCTTGAGCAACACACACACACACAAAGTGCTGGAGGAGCTCAGCAAATCAGGCAGCATCTATGTATGTCAAAGTGAGTCAATCACCGGGCCAAAATGGGATGTATCTTGTACTGTAGAAAAGAAAGAAACTGGAGACCCCAGTCACGGTTTTCCAAATCTCTTTAACAGTATGACTGAGCTTGAGACAGAGCAGAAGATTCACCAGAAGTTGCTTGGATAAGGACTTCAATTATGATGAAGGAATGGATCAGACTGACTAGATAGATGCAAGGTATATAGAATATATTTTTCCATGGTAGGGGTATGAAAACACACACACACATGCACGCATGCACAGTGGTTGATATCTGGAATTTACTGCCAGAGGAGATAGTGGAATCAGATACAATCTCTATATCCGAGTCAAGCATTTGAATAGACAAGGCATAGAAGGATATGATCCTATTGTGGGAAAATGGGAATCGTGTAGATGCACTAAACAGTCAGCTGGGTCAAAGGGTCTTTTTCATGCTGTATATTGCTATGACTCTATTTATAGATTTTGCGTGGGTGTGTGGGGGCTACAAAATTGCAACAGCTTAATGCTTTTCACAAAACCCTTGTTGTAGAGAGTGAGGAGAGTTGCCCAAGGCTACAGAATGATAAAGCCTGACTGGAGAATAGGGTGGAGAAATGGCTGATGGAATTTAATCCAGAAAAGTGCAAGGTGATGTATTTGGGATGTCAAAGGTAAGGCATTCACATTACATGAAAAGTCCTAGGGCGTATCACAGGGGTTAGCAGACCCCTCAATGAATGGTAGGGGTCCATGGCTTAAAAAAAATGGTTGGGAACTTCTGAAAGGGATTTTTTTCTGTGTACAGGACATGATCAGAGTCTAAAAATTTGCTCAGGAGAGTGAAGAATGCAGATTTAGTTCTAGTGCTCAAAAGAAAATTGGGCACGTACAGTACCCGAAAGGAAATTTTTAATGTCAGGTGCCTCTGTCTAGATTTTCCTTACAGAGAGCCAGTATGAATTCAATTGGCTGAACGGTGCTCCAGATTGTAAACGTTCTGTGATTCTGGGGGTGGGGGGGGAGGAGTTGCCTCACGTGGAGGAATATTAAGGGAGAGGGGAGCAATCACTTCACTGTGAAAGGGTCATTATAGAGGTAACACTGCAGTGGTAGTGGTTTAAACCGGAGACAGAGCTTCACTGTCGGCAGGAGAGAACCAGTGGAGTGCCAGGGGGTGATAACAGAATGCTTTCTGCTATATTTGAGGGCCATATGAAGGATGAGCTGGACTGGTGACCAATATGGAGGGAGAGCTGCTGGTTGACAGGATCGTGTAGGGCGACATCAACCTGTCTGAGTGTCACAATGGTGCAAGCACTCCTTTGGTACCTTGGATGGTCGGGAGGAGCTCTGTACCATTAGAGGGCTGGTTATGATGAAACTTCAGTGAAACCTATCAATTGTTGAAAGGCCTCGATACAATGGATGTGAAGAGGATGTTTCCTATGGTGTGGGAATCTACGACTACAGGACACAGCCTCAGTACGGAGGGGCGTCCTTTTAGGGTGGAGATGAGGAATTTCTTTAGGCAGAGAATGGTGAATATGTGGAATTCATTGCCACAGGCAGCTGTAGAGGCCAACTCATTGACTATATCTTAAGGCTGAGGTTAACAGATTTTTGATTAGACAAGGTACGAAGTGATACAGGGAGAAGGCAGGAGATTGGGGCTGAGAATGGATCAGCCATGATGACATGGTGAAGCAGACCCGAAGGGCCAAATGGCTTAATTCTGCTCCTATATCTTATGGTATTATGGTTTAAGAGACTCTCTCTCAGAAGTGGATTATGGAAGGAAAGCAGTCCTCTTGGTCAGCTAGCCCTGACAGATTAAGTGCACGTACAGGGCCTGTTCTGAGGAAGTGCTACTCTGCTGGATGACAGAGCACTCTGCACAAGCAACTATAGAAATGCAATTCCCACTTCTAACTCGGTGAACAAGACCACTGAAAATATCATGTGGCTAAGGCCGGGGATGTGGATTAATTGAATCCGGATAACTTCAGCTGCTCCTAAGCCAATGCCTTTTGCCACAGCTGACACATTGTTTCTGATATATACAGCTTCCTCCCCAAACTTACACATTTTGAAATGCTTTGACCATATAATATGGTGCTGGGTTTAGGAAGGCGGGGGTGAGCTGCCTTCTTGAACTGCTATCGCCCTTCTGGTGAAGGTGTTGTTGCATTGTTATTGGGGAGGGAGTTACAAAATTTAGGCCCAGTGATGAGAATTAACAACAATATAATTCCAAACACCAACTACAGAAAATCTGCAGATGATAGAAATTCAAGCTACACAAACAAAATGCTGGAGGAACTCAGTAGGCCAGGCAGCATCTATGGAAAAGAGTAAACAGTCAATGTTTCAGGCCAAGACCCATGATCAGGACTGGAAAGAAAAAGATGAGTCAGAGTAAGAATTCCAAGTCTGGTTCCTTAAAACGTCATAGCTGGGACAGATAGTGCGGATAAGCTCCATTAGCTAAATGTTAATGTCTAATATTTGTTGATAGCAGCTGGATTCTTTCTTAGCCCCAGGCACCATTAAAATAAGGATGTCTGTTAATGACCCAGGGTCTATTGATCACTCTGAGAGCTAGGTTGATGGATTATTTCTCAGTGTCTGTCAAGTTGGTTTGACGGATTCTTTTTCCGATTTGGGCTTATTGCTTATATGTAATATTAATATTCTTTTGCAAGTCAAAGGAATGTTATGTCCAAATCATTGTAGAATGATGGATGAATAGTGACCATTAAATTATCTAAGTGATTTATAAGGGTATGCTCAACACCATTAATGAACACATGTTGTGTGAATGAAAGAAACCAAACGGAGTTAATGACCTGAGAACAAAAGATCAAAGTGTTTATCTGTCTCATGGATCTCTCTGCATTTGTGAAACTTATTTTTATTGGGATGCCTTTCCCTGGTTCGTTGGACTTACCCAGACTGGAAATTGCGATTGGTGCCTGGCACCCGCAGTGGTTTCACGAGTGAGTTGGAATTCAGAGATCCACCGACAACAGCAGCAATCAAGTGGTGACTAAGGCTCATGAGCCCCAAGATCTTTGTGACTTGCTACATAGCATTTGTGTGGTTTATTTGTGTTTTCTATTATATGTTAATGAATTAGGCTTAAGTTACTTTGTTCTGCTTGCACACGCATTACCACATCTCCTGGTCACTTGAACTGTTTGGGTCTGATCAACCCAGTCCATTACATTGCACCAATATGGTGGGCACAGGATTGACCTTTGGAGATGTTGACACTCAGAAGCTTGAAAATGCTCACCCTTCCCACTGCTGATCCCTCAGTGAGTACTGGTGTATGTTCCCTCGACTTCTCCTTCCTGAAGTCCACAACCAATTCCTTGGTCTTACTGACATTGAGTGCAAGGTTGTTGCAACACCACTCAGCCAGCTGATCTATCCTGCTCTTGTATGCCTCCTCATCATCATCTGAAATTCTGCCAACAATAGTTCTGTCATTGGATGTTTTATGCTTAGAGGACAATTTGCAGGCAGCGATACTTCAACGAATCTGAAATCATTGTCCTTCTTGGTGACACATGTCAAGGGGAGCAAGGTACCAATGCACCAGGTAGGTGAGCAACTGCAATCCATCTTGTAGATGGGAAACTCTAACTCTTCAGAAACAGCTTCTTCCTCTCCACTGTCAGATTTCTGAATGGTCTACGACTCCATGAACACTTCCTCATTAACACACACAAAACACTGGAAGAACTCAGCAGGCCAAGCAGCATCTATGGAAAAGAGTACAGTCGATGTTTCAGGCTCTTCTCAGCCCAAAGCGTCATCTGCTGAGTTCCTCCAGCATTTTGCGCGTGTTGCTCAGATTTCCAGCATCTGCAGTTTTTCTCTTGTTTGTGATTGGACACTACCTCATTATTCCTTTTCTGAACTATTTATTCATTCTGCAATTTTAGATTAATTTTATGTCTTTGCACAGTATTACAGCTGCAAAAGAAATTGCATGTCACATAAGAGAGTGATAACAAATCTGATTGTGTAGCCATGGTTCTCCAATGAAGTAGGTTGCTTTGTCTGGATGAGATTGAGCCTCTTGCCTGTTGCTGAAGTTGGCTCATCCAGGAAAATAAAGGATATTCCAACTTGCTTCAGACTTGGGCATTTTAGACAGTGGAGAGGTTTTGCAGTGTCAGGAGGTATATAATTAACCACAGGATGCTCTGGCTTCCCATTGTGGCCATGGTATTTATGTGGCTTCTGGTTATTGGTGAGCCCACAATGTTGATAGATCAGGATAAGAGGCAGTAATGCATTGTGGTTAGACCTCTCCTGTTAGAGACAGCCATTGCCTGCCACTTTCTCAGTGCGAATGCTACCGAGTACTCATCAGCCCATACTCATATATTATCGAGGATTTGTTCCACGTACTTCTGGATTGCTTCTACTGTTGATTGGATGTAAATAGAATTGCATGTTGTGCAGCTTCATTCACAAAGATCTTGATAATAGTCTCTGTGTTGGAGATTTTACAGCTGCTGACCATTGCAATTTGCATCCATTAGTTTGTACGTACCCAGGAGCTGCAAGCGAGCCGATTCTGATTACCTCCTAAAGCCTTAACATGAGAAGACTGGGGTAGCCTGAACTTTCTCGAGTAAACTCACTGCCTGCTTTTTCACTTTTAAACCTCAACTCAATGGTCTGAATCGACTGATTAAAAGCCAGCATCTCAACTTCAGACTGCTGCCTTCTACCAAGCAACTAGGACCCTGAGCAAAGGTGGAGATCTGAACAGCTGATTACCAGTTACTGGACAACCGTGTTTAGCTGTTGGACTCCTTGCGGTGCAAAGGTGAAATGTAACTATCGACAGACTTCCTCACCTTTAGACTGTGGAACCTATCAATTGAACTGATACTAGGCTAATCTGCTGCAAACCAAGTGGACCTACTGATCTCATTGGGAGGAAACAGTTTAGTACAGGAACAAAGTACCAGGTAATTGACCTTTCTTTATACAATTGAATAAACTAATGAATGTAATTGTTTAATTTCTTCTCAGTGTTTTAATATAATATATTTTAAATTGTTACATCAATTTGTATTTGCCATTTTACTCAACAGGTTTGATCACCACAATGCCCGCAGATGGGTTTTAAACAACTCTCGAAACCACCCTGGATTGAGATTCACCAGTTTCAGTGGGCAACTTCTGACTCTGGGTTGAATGTTTCAGGTCAGTCCAGGCTTTCAGCCAGATGACTTGTGAGCTTCCAATGGAAGGTCCAGGCCAACTTACCTGGGCATTCCCCAAAAGCTCCCTGAAACTCCTTGCTATCGTTAGTCCGTAGGAAAGTAAGATGGAGGTTATCCCTCCTAAGCTCTTACCTTGCTACTGAAAAATTCCACAGCTGTATGTGAAATTAACCTCTCCAGTTTACAAAGGTCCTCAAGCCACAAGGGTGGAGATCGGTGATTCTGCTGCTGTTTTCTGCACAGATCAATGTGCTGGACATGTGTTGCAGCTGTCAATCTTTGCTGCTTGTGTGAGTCAGCCTTCTGTAGCTGTCCTGCAAGAGAAATTACTTTATGTCCATCATGGCATTAGTTCCCATACGTAGTGCCACGATGCTTCCATCTGTGCCAACTTTCATCAGGTAATCCACACTGGGTTTACTGATGTTTGTATCCTTCTCTTGGGAGGTACAGCTCTGTGCAGAATATGGACAGGCTTGCAGCCAGGAATGGCTCAATGCAGCACAACATTGTTGTGTATTGTTCAAGTTGCAGTGTCAGCGCACAAATCACAAAAACACAGTAAAATTACATGATTCATACAGCTGGCTTAATAATACTTGTGATTTCCATGTGCATTATCCACTAATCATGTTCAAGTAGTCATTGTACCATTATATTCTGCATTCCTGACTTCTTACTGCTTTGAAGTGTATACACATGGCATGATCTACCTGAGGGGTGTGCAAAGTTTTCCACTGTGTCCCAGTACACTTGACAATACTAAACCAAAACTAAACCTCTACCAGAAGACACATATGCTGTCTCATTTATAACAACTGCTGCCTATGTATTTAAAGGCTGTTCTGTCAGCTGTGAATGTAGTATAAAAGTGTGTTGAGAGTTGTATGTAGCACAGGAGTAGAATCTAAGCACTAAAGCCATTCTGGTGAAATATGGAGTGCCTACTTGAGGTTTTACCTCTTTCCTTCAGTGGTAGTCCCACTGGGGTTGCTGCATGGGTGAAAGAGAAGGGCTATATATAGGCTTGATGTGCCTGGAGCAGGAAGAATTGCACACAGGAGGCTTTTCCCAGAGAACACTACATTGATCCAAACTATGCCCACCTAGATTCTGAGAAGTAGTCTGTCCAGATTTTTAACCGATCTGAATCTTCTGTAGTTAGAGCTCAGTCAGACACGCACAGCCTGCTGAGATGGAGGTCACTGCCATCCCGAATTTCCTTCAACCCTCATCATTTCAGGAAGCAGTGGATGGAGAGCACAGAATTAGTGAGGCATTGAGGCTCACTACTCAAGAAAAGACCACCCCCCTCCTTTTGAGTGGGCAGCAACAGGCAGAATGGCATTTGGATCTGCAAGGTCTCAGTATTTCTGAGATTCATGACATCTGAGTCCAGCTTAAGTTTCTCAGTGAAATGCATGCCCAGTTGCACTAGTAAAGTGAAATTAGATTTTCTGATGGAACATGGATATTTCAATTACTCTCAAGCACAATCTATTTCATCCAGGGTCTGACCGCTATGGGACTAAATCTAGCCAGTCCTTTATTGGCATCTCCACCACCTCAGTCTCCTACTCATCTGAGCATTGGGCACCTGGACTCTGATCTACAATCAGCCATTTTGTTTATTGACAAGGCTTGAGGGTATGACAGTTTATTCCTATGCAACCGACACAAAGCGCTGGAGGAGCCCTGTGGGCCTGGCAGTATCTATGGAGCATCACTGGGAATGTGGCAGCATATCTAAGCTTACTCCTACCATGTTGTGTGCATGAGGCAGAGAATGCTACTGAGATTTATGACTGCCCACTGTAATTCTCTGGAGAAGGTTCTGAACATTACAATAACCCGTCACATGCTTCACTCATCTCTTGAAGCAGGAGAGAGCAGACAAAGACATTATGAATGCAAACAAGTTCTTCCTGGAGTCTACCTGGTACATCATATTCCTGAGATTCACGTGGACTATCTAATGCTGAAGTATACTGCAAAACGCGAGACCTGAGAGCCCATGTTACTTTGGTATTGACCAGACAAGGAATATGGTGGCACTTCAGAGTTTGGCTGGGTTCATCAATATTTACACCTGCTACCTCAGACGTAATCTTTCAATGAATGTACAGCCCTCACTAGACAGAAACTTCAGATAAATCTATAACCATGCAGCAATGAGGGCTTCCTTTTCCGATCTTGCAAATGTCTCTCTCCAGGAGGGACGCTTACAGACGCTGAGATTTTGAACTGCTCACAGTCATTAAGGGAAACAGTATGAAGTATTTTCAGCTTCATGGAGGCTCCTTTTAATGCCAAGAAGATTCATAAAGTGGAAATACTTGGGATCATTTAGACATCTGGTAGAGAATTCCTACCTAAGCACTTGAACGCTGCTTGCTGTGGGAAGTGATTATTTCAAGCTAGTGATGACAGAACTCAACAGGCACTAAGTCAGCCTGCCTGGCACGTCACTATAGTTTATCAATGATTCCTGAGACTACACTTGTCTTTTCTGGATTTTGCAGAGGAATGTGTGACACTGTCTGAGAGTCCTGTCTCCTGGTAACAGGACCTGATTCCTGCCCCTCATTCTGTCAGTCCCAAACTATAACTGTGCAGTTAGTCAGGTCAAGCTGCGGAGCAGTGGGAAACACCAAGCCAATGGATTGACGAATTAATTAACTTAATATGACCATGACTCAAAGTATTGATTCACAGTTATACAGTACAAAATTGGGCCCCTCATTCCAATTCATTCACTTCTATGCACCTAATCCCATTTGCCCATGTTATGCCTGCACCTATTCTCCTCTTCTCCTGTTCAAGTACCTGTCCACATGCTTTTTAAATGCTGGAAGTGGTACATCCTCTACTAACCTGTTACAAGAAACCACCTCCATCTGTGTGAAAGACTTGCCCCTCGAATATTGAATTTCTACTCTCACATTAAACTTGTGCTCTCCAGTCGGGAAAGCTGATGACCGTGTCCTCCAATGTATTAGACTGTGAGTTTCCAAATGGGACACTATTGGGAATGTGGCAGGAATTCCAGTTTTGCCTGAAGTGGCTATAAGGAACACACTGCAAGGTCCATCTGCAAGGTTGCGCATTTTCTGTATTGCACCCACTTACCGCCCTCAGGGGGCAATTGGTTGCACTCCACTACATCAGAAAGTCAGCATAGTAGTATCTCCCTCTCAAATGCTGCTGCTCCAGTCAAGGTTCTGCTGACTCCATGTTACATCAATCTCCTCTCACACTGTAAGCACTTCTTTCCTTGTAGTGCTTGGGGACGGCGGACTAACTTGCAGTTCATGATGTGAACTGTGAGAGATCCGCATCAAACCAATCCATTCCCTGGGTTGTAGCCTCAAGTAACATGGGTTTCTTCACCTCCATCAAAACTAGAGCACTGAGTTGTTAGTCGCCTTAAGCAACCCTGCAGTCTGTGCACTAGATGTTCTCCTACCTCATACCTGAAAGGTTCTACTTTAAACTTACTGAACACTCCAGCCTCTACAGAATCACTGCCATCCTTGGTACGTTCATGGTCGTGGACTGCACCCTGCTCATTATCACCATAAGATGCATTCTGCATTATAGTTAAACAGTAAACCTGTCAGTAAGGACACCTGCTCCAACACTTCACTGAGTGTTCTGGAGAGGGTGTGACATTAACAATTATACACTGGAGTTTCTGCCTCCCTGATGAACAAGATAGCACACTCTCTGTTATACACACTTACGTCAAAGTGATTTCCTTTCAATGTCAAAGAGTCAAAGTATGTATGCAGTATACGACCCTGAGATTTGTCTTCTCACAGCCAGGCACAAAACATAAAAAAACACAAGAAAAAATACCATGGAACCCGCTCAAAGGAAAAAAAAATCAAACACCTCTCCCGCAAAAAATAACGAATCTCGCAAACGTCAACAAGAACATCAACCACTCCGCAAAAAGCAAATCCTGCAAATGGCAACAAGAAAGAACGAGCAAAAACAGAGAATATAAAACACAAAATGGAAGAATCCATATTCAGTTTAGCTCAGTGTCCGTTAACTGCAGGGCACCCTGATTCAAAGTCACCAAAAATGAACAACAGATAAAGGAGCAACCATAATTCAGAAAACACATCATAATGTGAATCACAGTCCAATCCGCAAACCACGTCAATTAAATCTTGCTCCAGCTTCACCCTCCGACAGCATTGGAGAGAGAGAATTCAGGGCCTTCTCTTGGGAGCAGCGAATGAGGGACTGGTAGACCAGGCTGAACACTTACTCACTCTCTGCACTTACCACGATGTTTTCAATTTTCCTCGGCACTTCAATTGGCAATCTCAGCAAGAAACGAAGTCAGTTATGGGCTCACACCCGATCTCTGAGCTTCTTGGCCTCGAGGCTGTGCGCCTCCCAAAACCTCCTCGGAGACAGCAAAGTACTAGACTGCTCAATCTGCCCAAAAACACGCCATTAACAACAGTATCAGAGCCACGAGCAAAAGAAAAAGATGTAAACACGGTGAAAGAAATAGCTTCACGGACCATCTGGAGAAAGTCACCCATGGGTGCGCTGTTCACTGGCGCCATCTTCAGTTGGCAACCTGAATGTCTGTGCTTATAGAAGATGCAACTCCAATCCTTTCCTCCTAATCAGGCATCACGATGTTTCAACTGGACATTGGTATGGACAATTTTGATCACTTCAGAATGAAATCATGCAAAAATAATATATATTTAAAAAGTGAGGTAGTATTCAAGGGTTCAATGTCCATTTAGGAATCGGATGGCAGAGGGGAAGAAGCTGTTCCTGAATCACTGAGTGTGTGCCTTCAGGCTTCATAACCTCCTACCTGATGGTAACAGTGAGAAAAAGGCATGCCCTGGGTGCTGGAGGTCCTTAATAATGGACGCAGCCTTTCTCAGACACTGCTCCCTCAAGATGTCCTGGGTACTTTGTAGGCTAGTGCCCAAAATGGAGCTCACTAGATTTACAACCCTCTGCAGCTTCTTTCGGTCCTGTGCAGTAGCCCCTCCATACCAGACAGTGATGCAGCCTGTCAGAATGCTCTCCATGGTACATCTACATAAGTTTTTGAGTGTATTTATTGACATACCAAATCTCTTCAAACTCCTAATGAAGTATAGCCACTGTCTTGCCTTCTTTATAACTACATCAATATGTTGGAACCAAGTTAAATCCTCATAGATCTTGACACTGAGGAACTTGAAGCTGATCACTCTCTCCATTTCTGATCTCTCTATGAGGATTGGTATGTGTTCCTTCGTCTTACCCTTCCGGAAGTCCACAATCAGCTCTTTCATCTTTCTGATGTTGAGTGCCAGGTTGTTGCTGCAGCACCATTCCACTAGTTGACATATCTCACTCCTGTACGCCCTCTCGTCACCACCTGAGATTCTACCAACAATGATTGTATCATTAGCAAATTTATAGATGGTATTTGAGCGACACCTATGTAACACCTTGTAGCACCAGTCTTATCACAAGTGACTAGTCATGACGCTCTTTAGAGAAAATCAAATTGCTCTAGGTGCTAACAGCCCATCAGAAGAATTCAGATATCGGAAGGAGACAGTGAATAGAAACCATGTGCTTTTGGAAATAAGGTTTTGTTTATAGGAATAAAACAATGTGTACAAAATATTTACGTGAGTAAGAACAATTCAAAATTCAAATATTCTGTTTAGGTTCCAAATCTTAGATGTCATACCAACACAAATTCCTGTTTAGTTAGAATCAGTGATATTCCTTAGAATAACCTTTGTTACTCCAATTTCTCTAACTAATTAGATCTAGTGTTATTCCCTATTTAAAAGTTTACAGGCTAAACTTTCCTTTTTACTTACCCTTAGTTAGTTAGAAAACCAAATATAATTCCCATTCTCAAGTATTATAGTTAACTTCAATTTCAGTTCCAGACAGTATATCTACAAGTTTAAATTAAAATTCAAAAATTATATATACACAGTTTAACTCCTTTCACAATTCTCCAACGCCACAACTTTTAAACAAAGTAAATCCCATTCAGTAACTTACCAACGTCTGTGCAAAAATAATCAGTTCTTGCAGAAAATCAGATTCGGATTCTTCAAATGAAAATAAACTTGTACATCCAGCCATATTAAATCCTCTGCCTCATTACACATTTCGTTCCCATGCTGGTTCTTGGACCTCAGGTGGCTCACCATCTTGGTTCCTTGGATGACATAGTTGGGCATCCATGGTAAGTCAATTCCCTAACTTATACAATACTTGACCAAATGCCTTGGTGTGATTTTGCAGAACTAATTCCCAAGCACATGGAAGGGATTTTGGACACTGGTCTCTGCCGATATTGTCTCGTTATAGCTGCTGTATGTTATAGCTGTAGCTTCAAGAGATCTTTTATTGCTATTGTCTCTCCTTCAGGGGTTCCACCCTGAGGTTCTCAGGTTAGTAGGGTGAAGATACTCACTGCTAATTCCGCTCTCAACAGGTCATGTCTTCCGCTTCTAATCATTGCTCTGTTCTCTCCTTGTCCGTTCTGTGTCCAGCCCGCTCCGCCCTCGCATAGCACACACCCCTAAGGTGTACCAGTATTGAGCATCAGCGAGGAGGAGATGTTATCACCAATCCGCACAGATTGTGGTCTTCCAGTTAGGAAGCTGAGGATCCAATTGCAGAGGGGAATACAGAAGCCCAGGTTCTGCAACTTCTCAATCAGAATTGTCGGAATGATGGTATTAAATGCTGAGCTATAGTCAATGAATAACATCCTGACGTAGGTGTTTGTGTTGTCCAGGTGGTCTAAAGCCATGCGGAGAGCCATTGAGATTGCCTCTGCCGTTGACCTATTGTGACGATAGGTAAATTGCGGTGGGTCCAGGTCCTTGCTGAGGCAGGAGTTCAGTCTAGTCATGACCAACCTCTCAAAGCACTTCATCACTATCGATATGAGTGCTACCGGGTGATAGTTGTTAAGGCAGCATTTACACATATGCACAGCAAGCTCTCCTCTACAGTAAGGCCAAAGACACACACACGTTAAATGAAGGCTGAGTGGTTCACAGTGTGAAGTGCCCTGCTATGACAATGATTCTGAGGCAATCTATCTATTGGCACCAAGTCTCTTTTCCCAAAGTTCATGATGACTCATTTATTTTTTTATAAAGTGTGACCAATGAATCAACTACAACTTAAAAAATGCAACAGTAAATTGAAAAATTATCACCATTGAGATCTTTCACAAAAGCTTTTAAAGATAGCTTGCTGGGTCAGCAGCTTCTCTGCAGCTCCCCGTGTGCGACTGGTGCAGCTGTCACTTTTCACCGGATGGAATAACAGTTCTGGGCCTGCGACACAGTGGGAGCACAAGCCTGGGAGACAGAATCTGCAGAGGGACTATCAGACTGGACTGCAGTTGCTGCTTTGCCAGAGACCCATCCACCATTCTAAACATTTAATCCCTCCACCACTGCTACATGGCGAATGCGGAATATCCCATCTACAAAGTGCACTGCAGTCATTCAGCAAGGAAATGGGGACAGAACCTTCTCATCCCATCACATCTGCCATGATCTGACCTGTATTAACAGGATGTAAGACAAGATTTTCACTGTATCTTGGTACGTGTGATAGTACAAACCTAAACCAATACCAATACCCAGGAGGACCAGGACATTACGCACATGGGAACACGAACCCAGCAGATGCACCTCTGGTACAGTCCGGGTTGTCTTGGAAATGCATCTCTGCTCCTTTATGATCGTTGAGTCTGAACCCTAGATGTCACTCCCAACAGAACTATCAGAACACCCGAACAAGAATGACTGGACTGGTTGAAGGAGGAAGATCTTCACTACCTCCTCAAGGGAAAGAGGAGACGGCAATAACTGGTACCATAGTCAGTGCAAACTCCCTTCCATAAAGGATCCCGAGAGTATTCTCGGCACTGCCAATCGCCAACAACCTTACAACCAGATGGAAGTCAGATTATAATACTGCCAACGTTAGCCCTAATGCAACACCACTCTCACTCACCTCACACAAAACACTAGAGGAACTCAGCAGGCCAGTCAACATCTCTGGAAAAACCTCGGCAGGACTGGAGAAGAAAAGCTGGGGAGTAGATTCAAAAGGTGGGGGGAGTGGAGAGAGAAACACCAGGTGAAACCTGGAGGGGAGAGATGAAGTAAGGAGCTGGGAAGTTGATTGGTGAAAGAGACAGAAGGCCATGGAGGAAAGAGAAAGGGGTGAGGAGTACCCAAGGGAGGCGATGGGCGGGCGAGGAGATAAGGTGAGAGAAGGAAAGTCTGAGAAATCGATGTTCATGCCATCAGGTTGGAGGCTACCCAAATGGAATACAAGGTGTTGCTCCTCCAACCCAAGTGTGGCCTCATCATGAAAGAGAGTGAGACCAGGGATGGACATATCGGAATGGGAATGGGAAGGAATTAAAATGAATAGCCACTGAGAGATCCCGCTTATCCTGACGGATTTTGTTTTGAGTTCCTCCAGCATTTTGTGTGTGTTGTTTGGATTTCCAGCATCAGCAGATTTTCTCTTGTTTGTGATTTGCCCACTCAGATGCCTGTGTCTGTGATCTCCTGCACTGTTCCAATAAGCCCAATACAAGCTTGTGGAGAGCATTTCATCTTGTGTCTGGGCACGTTGCAACCTGCAGGACTCAATATTTAATTTGACAGCCTTTAGTAACTCTTCTTTTCTTTCTGTCTGTGCCTGAAATGGCTGTTCTGCCTGACATCACTGTGACTCAGTTTTCCCTTTTCTATTTAGAGTCATAGACAAGTACAGCAGAAAAACCAGTCCTTCCACTCATTTAGCTCATGCCAAACCATTTAAAACACCTGGACCTGCACCTAGACCATGGCCACTCATCCTCTGCCTATTCAAACTCGTAAACATTGAAACCAAGCTTGCATGCCCCACTTATGCTGGAAGCTCATTCCACACTCCCATGAGCCTCTGAGTGAGGATATTTCCCCTCATGTTCCCGTTAAACTTTTCATCTTTCCCCCTTTACCCATGACCACTAGTTGTAGCTCCACCCAACCTCAGTTTAAAAAGCCTGTTTGCCTTTACATTATCTATACCCCCTATAATTGTGCTTACTTCTATTAAATCTCCCCTCAGTCTTCTACATTCTGAGGAATAAAATCGTAACCTTGTAGCGATGTTGCTATTTCTACAGATGTTTCTGATTCTACATTTCTACATGATTGTATTTCTACAGAGCTAGAAATAATGACACGCAGTCTGTAAGTTGCACTCCAGACTAGTTTATTCAAACTTCGCGGCACTGGCTTTTACGCAGTTCTGTTCCCGCCCCCTCCAGGTGGAAATGACGTCAGAGGTGCATTACAAAACTTTCTTCCCATGTGCGGGCTTTCTCTCCTTGCTGGTGAAGAAGAAGGCCCAGAGCCAATTTGGGGCTGGCCTGTGCTGACACGCGCGCCATTTTGTGAGCCGGTTCACCTGCGTAGAAAGTGGTCGCTACCACCTATTCAACCTTTCCTTATAACTCAGGCCCTCCAGTCCCAGCAACTTCCTTGTAAATTTTCTCTGTACTCTTATCCTTATTTACATCTTTCCTGTAGGTGGGTGACCAAATCCGCACACAATACTCCAAATTATGCTTCACCAATGTCTCATACAACATCAACATAACATCATATCACCTGTACTCAGTACTTTGATTTATGAAAGTCAATGTGCCAAATGCTTTCTTTATGACCCTATCTACCTGGGCTGCCACTTTCAATGAACTGTGGACCTGTATTCCCAGATCCCTTTGCTCTTCCACGCTCCTCAGTGCTACTGAAGTGCAACACTTTGCACTTATCTGCATTAAATCCCATCTGCCATTTTTCAGCCCACTTTTCCAGCTGGTCCAGATTCCACTGTCCTCACTGTCCACAACACCCCTGATCTTGGGGTCATTCACAAATTTGCTGATCCAGTTAATCACATTATCATCCAGATCATTGATTTGGATGACAAAGAGCAATGGACACTGAGGCACTCCACTAGTCAGTCACAGGTTCCACTCAGAGAGGCAACCATCTACTACCACCTTCTGGTTTCTCCCACAAGGCCAGTGTCTAATCCAATTTACTACCTCATCGTGAATGCCAAGCAACTGAACCTTCTGGGAACAATTGGATGGTCTATAATATACCCTCATTAACAAGGTCCTACCTTTCTGATGCCTCAGTTCACCTATAGGGCCTCACATGCCCTGATCTCATTCTCCTTTTCTACAATACTTCTTGCATTAAAATATATGCAGCTCAGGACAATAGTCACACCGTGCTCAGTCTTTTGATCCTTGACTTTGTCCGAGATCTTAACCACATCTGTCCTTGCAAACTCTCCACTATCTGTTCCGGCACTCTGGTTCCCATCCCCCTGCTACTCTAATTTAAACCTCCCCGAGCAGCACTAGCAAACCTTCCCCCTAGGATATTAGTCCCCCTCCAGTTCGAATGCAACCCATTAGTTCTGTAGAGGTTCCACTTTCCCTATAAGAGAGCCCAGTGATCCAAAAATCTGAAGTCCTCCCTCCTACACCAACTCCTTAGCCACATGTTAAACTGTATGATCTTCCTACTTCTGGCCTCACTAGCACGTGGCATGGGTAGCAATCCTAAGATCCCTACCCTAGAAGTCCTGCCCCTTTACTTATCACCTAACACCCCGAATTCAGGTTGCAGAACCTCATCACTCTTCCTACCCAACTCATTGTTATCTACGTGGACCACGACCTCTGGCTGCTCACTCTCCCACTTAAGAACACTGAGGACTCAATCTGGGATATCCTGAACCCCGGCACTGGGGAGGCAACATATCATCTGGGAACTCATTCTCATCCCCTTTGTGTTCCTCGAACTAATAAATTCCCTATCACCACAGCGCGTCTCTTCTTCCCACTTCCCTTCTCAGAGCCAGACTCAGTGCCCAAGACCTGCCCACTGTCACTTTCCTCTGCTAGGTCATCCCCCCACACTGCCCCACAACAGTATTTAAAGTGGTATACCTATTTATACAAATCCAACCTGCTGGACATGTCCCACAATTTCAGCATTTACAGCTGGTTGCACAAAGGAGTTTAATGTACTAGTAACAGCTTCATTAACCCATGCTGGGTTCACTACAGGTGACAGAGATATTCCTTTAGTTCTAAAGTCCATCTTCTTTCCAACTTGTTTTTGTCTCTTTCCTTGTTCTGATGAAGGGTCTCAGCCCTGTTTCACCCTCCATAAGCACCACCATGAGCTGCTAAGTGTTTCTTGCAAGTTCTGTTCTTGTACCTTTCTTATAGTGCTGTGGAAGACGAGATTTGGGGAACTTCTTCACCTAGTGGGTGCAGAGTAGCAGCAATATTCTACCTGAGCAGGTAGTTGAAGCTGGCCACTTGTTATCTGCCTGCACTGCACTTTCTCTGTAATTATAGCACCTCATTCTCCATTCTGTTCTTGTTCTCCCTTGTAACATCTCAACGTAGTGTTTTAATTAAATAGATGGCATGCAAAACAAGATCTTGCTTTGCAGTTCAGTGCATGACAAGAATAAACCAATTTACCAGCTAAATCCATGCCTCTATACAATTGGATCCTTGACTTCCTGACCCACAGACCACAATCAGTGAGGGTAGTCAGCAACTTCTCCAGCACAATTATACTTAACACTAGTGCGACATAAGACCATATTCTCAGCTCCCTACTCTAGCCTCTATACAGTCAGGTTGGTGTGGCCAGATTCAGCCCTAGCTCCATCAAAACGATTGCAGATGACATCACTGGAGTGGGCCAAAGCTTAAGAAACAATGAATCGGAGTACGGAAGGAAATAGAGAGCTTAATGGCATGGTGTCATTATAACAACCTTCTTCAACTTCAGCAAAACTTCCCTTCATTGACTTACGAAGGGAGGTGCACACTCCTACACTCTTGCTTAAGTTAACGGTACTCGGGTCAAGAGGGTGGACAGCTTCAAGTTCATCAGAGTGACCATAACCAATAATCTGTCCTGGTGTAACCAGATAGATGCTATGCCCAAGAAGATGTACAGGCACCTCAGGAGGCTAAAGAAATGTGCCACTTCCCTTTTGACCTCACCAAGCTTTGTTGATGCATTACAGCAAGCATCCTTGTCCTGGTGCACCATGGCTTGGTATGGCAACTGCGCTCACTGTCCGAGCCTGCGAGGAAACGCAGAGGGTTGTGGACAGAGCTTAGCACATCACGGAAGCCAGCTTCCCCTCCATGTCTACACTTCCCTTGGTAAAGCAGCCAGTATAATCAAAGATCCCACCCAGCTACAGATACAAAACCGCAGGTGTGATCCAGGAAGAACAGTACAGCACAGAAATATGCGTATTGGCCTACAACATTGTGCAGAAATAATTAAATTAGTAATTAACTGCCCAAGTAAACTATTCCTTTTTGCATACGTGATATTCATATATCTCCATTTTCAGCACTTTCCTGTGCCCAAGAGCCTCTTAAATCCCTAATGATGTTTAGTATAGCCGTATGTTTTTAAAAAGTTGAAGCACAATGTCCCAGTTTGTATCTTCTATGCCATAAACAACGTCATCAAAAGTAGGAGAAAATTTTGCCAGAAATTGAGTTTAACTGTTACACCTAATGATTAGTTGTCACGTGACACCACACCATAAAACCATGAAGCTGTAAAGGATATGATTCTTGTATCAATTCAAATCCTTATTAACAATGGGCATTAATTCCCATTGTCCATTACATTCGTTAATGCCAAGTTATTACAAAATTTGTGCAGTGTTCACTGTGCTGATGAATTTCTCAGTTAAAGATTTTCTGACCCCAGCTGAATGAGAACGGGGTCAGCAGCTGTGCTGTCTGTTCCCAGCCACACGGGTGCAGCACTGAGCACTGCATGTCTCATGTCTGAGGAAACAGGGAAGAAAGGAGGCACAGGAGACTCTGCAAATGCAGGAAATCTTGTGCGACACACAAAAATGCTGGAGGAACTCAGCAGGCCAGGAAGCACCAGTGAAGGGAAGTGAACAGTCAATGGGTTTTGGCTGTTCAGATGCTGTCTGACTTGCTGTTTCTCTGTGTGTTGTCAGAATACAGAAAAAAAATTGTCTTTGTACCAATTCTTTACCTTGGCAAATCATTGCTACTCTAAACAAAGACAATGCTGCATTGAGAAAGTAACCAAAGCCTTCACCTTTGTGATACAAGAGATAATTTAAATGACAATGCAAAATATGCAACACCAGGTATATTTGAATCTACCATCTGAGTATTGTGAGGGACAAGTTTATAAGCATATCAATATGTGATAAAGGTCTGAAACCCATTCCTTAGCAGGTCCTCATCTCAGCAGAGCCACAATTTACAATGATTTCATTTACGTGAAGCAAAAAGATAGTTTAAATATATCACAAATTAAACTGCAGAAGGCCCCATTCCAAGAAGGATGCCTGACCAAAACATTGACTGGTTTTTCTATCCACAGATGTTGCTCTACTGGCTGTGTTTGTCCAGAGTTTCTCTTTACGTTGCACAGAGAAATGGCTTGGCTAAGCTATCGTGGTTATTAGTGAGAAATTGTTGACGTTGTTGGTGAGTACTCGCACTTGGAGTACTCTCTAGTGCTTTGATAGGAAGCACTGTTATAGTGCTGTTATAGGAAGGATGTGATGAAGCTAGAGGGAGTCTGGTAAAGATATTGCCGGAACTAGAGAGCCCAAACTTTGGGAGAGGTTGGCCAGGCTGGTTCTTCATTCCTTGGAACATAGGCCGTTGAAGGGTGACTTTATACAAGTGTTTAAAATTATGAGAGGAGAGTAGAGGATAAGGAGAATGGTAATAGTCTTTTCCCCAGAGTCCAAAACTAAGGGCACATGTTTATGAAAGATTTAAAAGGGACCCAAATGTTAACTTGTTCAAGGAAAGGCAGTTGAGTATATGGAATAGGCTGCCAGTGGAAGTGGTAGAGGCAGGTATAATAAAGATTAAAGATGAACTTTATTTGTCACACGTACATCAAACCATACAGTGAAATGTGTTGTTTGCGTCAAATCGAATCAGTGAGGATTACGTAAGGGCCACCTTGCTTGGGCACCAACATAGCATGCCTACAATGCACTGATCTGAACCGTACATCTCTGGAACATTCAAAGCTCAGAAGTTCAAAGTAAATTTATTATCAAGGTACAGGCATTCAAAGTAAATAGAAAGAAACACAAAAGAATCGATGAAAAACTGCACATAACGAACAACCAGTGTGCAAAAGACAACAAACAGTGGAAATACAAAAAGAAAAAAAAATCAAGAACACGAGTTGTAAAGTCCTTTAAAGTGAGGCCTTAAGTTGTTGGGGTAAGTGAAGTTATTCCCTCTAGTTCAAGAGCCTGATGGTTGAGGGGGTAATAACTGTTCCTGAACCTGATGATGTGAGTCACGAAGCTCCTGTACCTTCTTCCTGACAGTAGCAGCAAGACGAGAGCATGACCTGGGTGGTGCAGGATCTCTGATGATGGATGCTGCTTTCCTTGACAGCCCACCAAATAGATGTGCTCAATGGTGGGGAGGGCTTTACCCATAATGGACTCCACCATATCTACCACTTTTTGTAGGATTTTCCATTCAAGGGCATTGGTGTTTCCATACCAGGCTGTGCTGCAGTCGATCAGTACCCTCTCCACCACACATCCATACAAGTTCGTCAAACTCTTACATGACATGCTGAATCTGCACAAGCTTCTAAGAAAGTAGAGGCACTGTCATGTCTTCTTTATAATGGCAGTTACACGCTGGACCCAGGAGAGATACTCTAAAATGCTGAGGAATGTGAGAACAAACCAGTGCTCCTGTAGGGAAGCTAAACGATCATGGGGAGGGCGTATAAGCAGACACCGGCAGGAATTGAACCCTGATCTTACAGCTGGCACTGTAAAGCATTACTGTAAGCACTATGTTCCTGTGCTCGCCAATAGTATCATTGAAAAAGAATAGGTACATGCAGGGGTGGGCCTTGAAGGGATATGGGCTAAATGCAGGAAATTGGCACTATGTAGGTGGACAAGGCTGGCATGAATAGGTGAGGCTATGGGGCTTGTATGCCTGCTGTATTGCTATATGACTGTCTTGGGACTTTGGTGGAAAGTACCTTCTGTGATCATCTGTCACCTTATATTGCACTTACAGGCTTTGTCATTAGTAAATATGAGGTAGCTCTCTACTGAGGATTCTGGTTACATTTCCTGTTGAACTTGGCAGGCACCTAGGAGATTTCACGGCACAAACACCAGTCACTGACAAAGAGTCGGCAATATAACAGGCCTGAACACTTGTCTCGAACCTGTTGGTCAGGTGCTCAGTGGGAGGGGAACACTATGAAGCTTATTGGGGATGAGTGATTTGGGCTTGGTGCATTTAGAAGGAGCTGGGAAATTATAAGGTGCTCTGTTGGAGAATGGGGCAGTGGTTTTGCAGTTATAATTAGTACCAGCCACATTTCAACCCAGATTTTCTAAAACAAATATATTTTTAAAAATCCCTGCTTGTAACACAGGGCAAATAATATATTCCCACTTGAAACAAGACATAAATATAACATTCCCACTTGAAACACTGGATAGGTAACTTACATATATCTTCTAGCACAGAGTAATATATTTTCTCACTTGTAATACAGCATTATTAATACATCCTGCAAACAAATAGTGAATAAATTTACTCCCTTGTAATGCAAGGTGAATACAACAGACTACCCTTGAGTACAGGTGGATTGCAAACCAAACAATCCACCCTTTTGCAACACACACAAAGTGCTGGAGGAACTCAGCGGTCCAGGCAGCACCTATGGAAGAAGTAAACAGTTGACGCTTCAGGCCGAGACCCTTCATCAGGACTGGAAAGGAAGGGGAGAATTCAGAATAAGATGGTGGGGAGTGGGGCAGGGGAGAAAGAAGTACAAGGTGACAGGTGATAGGTGAAATGGGAGAAGGGGAGAGGTTGAAGTAAAGAGCTGGGAAGTTGATTGGTGAAAGAGATAAACAGCTGGAGAAGGGGAAATCTGTTAGGAGAGGATAGAAGACCATGGAAGAAAGGAGAGGGGAGGAGCACTAGAGGAAGATGATGGGAAGGAGATAAGGTGAGAGAGGAAAACAGGAATGGGGAATGGTGAAGGAGAGTGGGGGCAATCACAGGAAGTCTGAGAAATCGATGTTCATGCCATCACGTTGGAAATACCCAGAAGGAATACAAGGTGATACTCCTCCACCTTAACTTGGCAGTAGAGGAGGTCATGGATTGACATGTTGGAATGAGAATGGGAAGTAGAATTGAAAAGGGTGATCACCAGGAAATCCCGCTTTTGTGTCGGATCCAGCGAAGGTGCTCAGTGAACCGATCTCCCAATCCACGCCATATCTCACAGGTATACAGGAGGCCACACCAGGAGCACCGGATACAGTAGATGACCCGAACAGACTCATAGGTGAAGTGACGTCTCACCTGGAAAGACTGTTCGGAGTCACAAATGGTAACGAGGAAGGAGGTGTAGGGGCAGGTGTAGCACTTGTTCTCCTTGTACGGGCAAGTGCCAAGAGGGAGATCAGTGGGTAGGGATCAGTAGACAAGAGAGTCACATAGAGAGTGATCCCAATGGCAATCAGAAACTGTGGGGGTGGGGTGGCATTCAGGGAGAGATGTGCTTAATGGTAGGATCCTTGTGTAATCCTTTCACTGTGGCTCATTAGCTAAGTCTGGCCAGGGAACTTAAAGTCACTGAAGAGATCGAGAGTGTGTGAAGTGTCACGGTTGTAGGAGAAGGGGAGACTGGGGATCCAGTGGAAGCACACATTGGCACTGTTAATGAAGGTCCAGGCTGCAGCCAGAGTTAGAGGTTGCACAGTTAGTATTTTGAAGGTGCCTGGGGTTGTCGGAACTGGCACTGATGGCGGTGGAACTCCAGTTCTGAATCCGCTCTGGACTGTTGAAACCGGTGATGGCAATGCGATACTGGTATGGGTGTCCAGACCAGAGATGGATTCAGAGAGATTTGTGATCTGGGGGCGTCCGATGGTATGGAGATCCAAGTGGGACCCCCTTCCTGTGATCCAGATCAATCAATGTATCCCCATGTCAGGGAGCATGTAGAGACATAGGGTCAGACAGCATTGAAACAGGGCCTTCAGCCCCGCACACCCATACTGACCAATATGTCTGTCTGAGTTAGTCTCATTTCGCCCATATCCCTCCATGTGTTTTTCTACCCAAATATCTTTTAAAGATTGTAATTGCATTCACTCTGGAAGCTCATCCCATAAACTCACCACCTTCGGATTGAAACATTCCAGATTCGGACTCTATAATCCTGGAAAAACGAATGTGGCCAGGCACCTCATGACAGTCCATACTTCTATAAATCACAAACTCCTACCCTCCAGGGAAGAAGTCCCAGTTTATCTAGTCTCTCCTTATTGAGTTATTGTACAGATTAATTAACACCCCCCTTGCGTAATCCAAGGATTATATAATTCCACTCAAGTAATATTAGGTAATATTCCACTGGTGTATATTATCCTTTGTAACGTAGAGGAAATAACAGATGTCCCTTTATAACCCAGATTTAAAAAAAACAGTCTATAATACAAGTCATGTAGCTCTCCCTCTTGTCATACAGTCAAGGTCATGGAGATAAAACACAGAAACAGGCCACGCAGTTCACCGAGTCCATGCTGACCTGCAACCACACATTTACATTAATCCTATCCATTTTTTCTTCTCTCTACATTCTCATCAATTCCTCCCAGATTTTACCCCTCATCTGCATACCGGGGGCAATCTACAGTAGCCAATTAACTTACCAACTCACCTGCCTTTGAAATGACCAGTAAGTACAGTCACAAACACGTAAACTACACACAGTCAGCGTGGAGGTCAGGGTTGAACCAGGGTCTCTGGCAATGTGGGATAGTGGGTTCACCTGCTGTACCATTGTGCTATGCACAACACAGAATAACTAATATATCATTGTTTGTAAACCCTTCCAAATGGTATTGATCGTCTCATTTAAAGAAGGATGCATTTGAGTTAGAAGCAGTTCAGAGAAGATGTACTAGATGAACACTTGGAATGATTGTGTAACCCTGTGATGACAAGTCAGCTAGACTAGACTTATATCGGCTTGAGTTTAGTAAAACAAAAGAGAACGTAACAGAGGCATACAGGATACTGAAGGGTCTTGACAGGGTGGTTATGGAAAGAGTATTTCCCCTTTTGGGAGAGATTTATTCTGGAAGACACTACAGTCAGCCTTCCTTATCCACGGGGGATTGGTTCCGGGACCCCCCGCGGATACCAAAATTCACAGTTGCTCAAGTCCCTTATTTAACATGTATCAGAGTGATGGTCTTTAGGACCCAGCGGAACCCCAGACTTTATTTAACATGTCTCCATGCGGTGCACATTAGGAACTGGCGGCGTAGCTCTGAATCCGCAGTGTTTCTGTTCATGAAAATAATCACAATCACGATTGAAAATAAGGTGGAAGTAATAAAACGATCGGAATGAGGTGAAACGCCATCGGTCATTGGAAAAGCATTAGGCTACAGTCAGTCAACAATCGGAACAATTTTAATGGAGAATATGAAAGGCCCTGCCCCGATGAAAGCTACAATTATTACTAACGCAGTGGTTAAATTATTGAAATATGCATGTTTCTTAAGTGTTATATATGCATAGAAAGGTAAAATATATACTATATACTAAGAAAAACATTTGACTAACTGACACTAAATAATACCGGATGTACCCATTCCAACTTCAAATCCGACTTAAAGACGGACTCAGGAACGGAACTCATTCATAACCCGGGCACTGCCTGTACTTTTAAGGCATTTCTAGATTACGTATAATACCTAATACAATGTAAATGCTATGTAAATAGTTGTTATACTGTATTGTTTAAGGAATAATGACAAGAAAAAATAGTCTGTACATACTCAAGCAACAAGTGCTGGAGAGCGAACTTCCGGGTTTTCCTGATCCACGGTTGGTTGAATCCGCGCATACAGAATCCGCGGATAAGGAGGGCCGACTGTATTTAAAAATGTGACCATTCAATTAAAACAGGTGAGTCTTCCTAAGAGCACTGAATAACTTTCAGTCAAATGTAGAGAGTTTGTTAAGCAACTCTGAACTGGTTCTACACCTTATGGATTCACTTTCAAAGGCTTTACAACACACTTTCATTAATTAATTTTTATTTGCACAGTGTCCTGTGGGGGGTGTGGCTTATTCTGATGGTCGAAAGTCACTTTGTTGTGATTGCTTAGTTAAGAAACTGCAGCTGCTTTTCCCATTGGTTAGCTGCCTGATGTCCAGTTTCAAATATCCTGAGTATATGGAGAGCACGTGTGGGATGTTCTTTCTCTCTCTCCCTTTGTTTAAGGCAAAGGGTGCGCATGACCATTGGGAAGGTATGCTCTGTACACACTTTTAGCTGAGTATGTTTGTTGAATGTATGTATGTTTGTTGAATATTCAGATTTGTAGTGTCTGTAACTTGAGGAACATGAATGTTTGGTCCAATTTTTACTGTTTGTAAGTGAATGATTAACATACTTATTCACAGTCAGTGTTTTCTGTCACACTTGCCAGACCCACAAACCTGATTCAACATTACCTTTTGGTGTGGCAAGCAGGATCTGGCTTTTTGAGCAGAAATGCATTTCTTTAAAAGGTTATTTAAAAGAGAGGACCTTCCGTTTAAGAGATGCAGAGTCCCAGGGTAGACAGGCAACATCGCAGGTTTGGGAAATCTCGCTAACCTGCTGATGGGTTATGGGGTATCAGTAGATTCGTCAGACCAGTTAGAGTTAATCGGGGTTGAAATGGGACAACACTTTGTTTCCGTATTTAAATCTTTGGGTTTTCCCAGGAGAAAGGATAGCCAGCGGGATGCTTTCTGGCTGTTTGCAGCTACTGTAAGACATCAGAATTAAACAATAGCAAGTATTAAGAATGAATTGCAAAAACTCAGTCAGTGCTGTATTATTCCAAGAGAACTACTATTAATGGCTCAGGGTAGGGCAACAAAGTTAGAGGAAACAGATCTACAGATAGCTTGTCAGCTAATGAAGTCACAGCACTTAGATGCTGCATACCGAGCTGATTGACAGCCCGACCTTGCTAAGCTTCAAGCCACGATAAGGTGGAGCGATGATCCTACTGTGGAGTTAGGAATGGGATATCTGGCTGGATGATGAAAATGAGGGACAGAGGATAGCATGGACCCTTTGGTTTATCCCTTGAAATGATGGCCCTCTCTCTTAAATGTCTGAAACAGTACGGGCCAGGCTAGGAATCATACGTTCCCACAACTACCATGGGGGGTATCAGTCTGCTGCTTCTCTCTCAGGAGGGGTAGGAGGAGGAGAATCCAAAGGTGTGGGGGATGGTACAATGGACTCCTTTGAGACAATGGAAATCAGGGAGTTCTCTGCTAAGGAATTAGCAAGTTTAGGGGATAGGTGCATACAAAAGGCTGGGGAGTCTTTGGCCGCGTGGTTATTAAGGATATGGGATGGAGGGGGTACAGGAGTGATCCTATGTAACAGAGAGGTGGGTGTTTTCGGGAGCCTACTGTCCCAACACATGATCAATAATGCCCTGAGAAAACTTCTTGTTTCCCCTGAGTATAATGCAGCACTATGGATTTGAGTAATGCTGCTGGTAAACTTGGGTATCTCACTCTTACTGAATGGAATTTAAAGCCCCAAGCAGAATGGAGCACAGTACAGGAGGGAACTAAAGTTCTACACCAGTGGGCTCTTATCACAGAATTATACTGCGATAGTGGTATCCCACCAGTGGATATTGAATTAACTTCTGAAATGGTAGGACACGTGGTTAATAGAGTAGCTTTACCAGTAAAAGGAGCAGTGCTGTCTTTAACAACACCAGCTGTTGGTCATCCTGCAAGTACAGTGATTCAATGTTTACAAGGTTTAGAGTACGTAGAAGAGGGCGAGTGTGACTAGGTACAGAAGTTAGATATGCAGGTGGGGAGAGGGGGATTCCACATGTCCTGTAAAGGAATGTTTTTCGTGCTGCTCAAAGCTGGGATCCCAGAGGAGCAGGTAAATGGAGTTTCCACCCTTACCCGCTGTATAATGTGGATGAATAGTGCGAGTGTGAGAGAGTTGAGTGTGTATTTTGCCTTTAAGAGACTCTGTGAAGGTGTTGGGTCCCACCCAGTTGCTTTTTCCTTCTCTGTTGTCCTCTAATAAGTGTACAGTCGGCCCTCCTTATCCGCAGATTCAACCAACCGCGGATTGGGAAAACCCGGAAGTTCTCTCTCCAGCACTCGTTGCTTGAGCATGTACAGACTATTTTTTCTTGTCATTATTCCCTAAGCAATAAAGTATAACAACTATTTACACAGCATTTACATTGTATTAGGTATTATAAGTACCGTAGATTCCGGATTATAAGCCGCTACTTTTTTCCCACATTTTGAACAGCTTTGAACTCTGCGGCCTTTAATCCAGAGCGGCTAATACATGGTTTTTTTTCATGCCGCCTCGTAAACATTTTGCCTCGTAACAGTAGACCAATAAAATTGATGAGTAGTTCACAGAGGTCCAATGAAATTGTACGATAAATCAAGCGCACTTTCACAATTAAATTATTGTAAATCAGTCATTTGTACTCACCCTCATCAACATGGAAAACACTCGAAGAAAAGCAAGACCCGAGCGCGTCAGACCCGAGCGCATCAGACCCGATTAGACCCGATCGCGTTACGCGAGTGCGTCAGACCCGAGCGCGTCAGACCCGAGCGCATCAGACCCGATTAGACCCGATCGCGTTACGCGAGCGCGTCAGACCCGAGCGCATCAGACCCGATTAGACCCGATCGCGTTACGCGAGCGCGTCAGACCCGAGCGCGTCAGACCTGAGCGAAAACACTGCTTTTAAGTTAAAGGCGATCAATAACTTTTCCTGGTAGGCTGCAGTATATATATTTTTACCAGTCGCTAGGAGATATTGGAATGTTGTTCGTGCTGTTCAGTAAAAAAGTATATGCAACGTAATTTGTGTTACCGATACGTATGTATATTTAAAAGTAGCGGTGCGGCCTTTACAATTAAAAAATTGATTTTATTTCTAAAATTAGAGCCAGCGGCTTTTAATCAGGTGCGCTCTGTAGTCCGGAATCTACGGTAATCTAGAAATGACTTAAGAGTACAGGCAGCCCCGGGTTATGAATGAGTTCTTTTCCTGAGTCCGTCTTTAAGTCGGATTTGAAGTCGGAACAGGTATATCCAGTATTATTTAGCATCAGTTAGTCAAACGTTTTTCTTAGTATATATTTTACCTTTCTATGCATATAAAACACATTAAGAAACATATGTATTTCAATAATTTAACCACTGCGTTAGTAATAATTGTAGCTTTCATCGGGGCAGGGCCTTTCACATTCTCCATTAAAATTGTTCCGATTGTTGACTGACTGTAGCCTAATGCTTTTCCAATGACCGATGGCGTTTCACCTCTTTCCGATTGCTTTATTACTTCCACCTTATTTTCAATCACAATCATGATTATTTTCGTGAACAGAAACACTGCGGATTCAGAGCTGCGCCGCCAAGTCCTAATGTCCACCGCATGGAGACATGTTAAATAAAGTCCAGGGTTCCGCTGGGTCCTCAAGACCATTGCTCTGATACATGTTAAATAAGGGACTTGAGCATCCGTGAATTTTGGTATCCGCGGGGAGTCCTGGAACCAATCCCCCGTGGATAAGGAGGGCCGACTGTACTATTTCTCTGTGAGAAATGAACTGTTTTAAGTGTTTGCAGTTCCATACCAAGCTTTAAAGAAGAGTAGTACAGCCTGGGCTTTGTGTTTTGTGTTCTAACCTGATACTTTGTTGCTCGTTTTTAAATCTGGTATGTGTTTATTGCGTCTTAATCTGTTACTTTGTTACTTGTTTCACCATGCAATTGGTTTTAGGGACGACTCATTTCATACTGGCCATGTGATGGAGTAGAAATTTGAGCACATTTATTCCGGATATGAGATACCCACATTTCAAAGGGAATTGAACATTTGGGGAGTAATTCCAGTAGTTCTATTGTTTTTGTGTTTTCTAAATATCCAGTGACTAATCAGGAGCAAGTGCATTTGTATCTCCCTGCATTACAGAATGGCCAAGTTGTGAATGCTGATCTGTGGTGGGAGATCCTATGGTACATTCCAGGGGGTGGCTTTTGAATTTGTACACTGGACCAATGGGTCAGATTGCTGAATTTGTATGAGGACTCTTTACTACCTCACAGAAGGGATGCCACTGATATTGATCGCTTTGACAAGGAAAAGACTGTTGGGGGAAATTATCTGGCTGCTCCAGTTTTGGCTTTCTGTTTTGGGGAAGTCAGGAAGGAGTAGTCTATTCCAGCCAACCTCGACCCAGAGTATGGTAACAGCCTTAAGGGACTTGAGCCTTAATAGCCCCTGTGGAGTAAGTGGTTTAAGGGCTGGTATTTCCCCATGTACCATTTGTTGAATTGGAAGGTCCTGACTTTTAAAGTGATTCCCCCTCCTGACAGAGTGTTGGTGTGGGTGGTACGCTGAGTACAGGTACAAGGTGACAAGGTGGATGGCAAATGTGAGCAGGAAGGGTATCCCAGGATGGCTGTGTCTATGCCAAATGGTGTTGTGGAGGTGAGCACTTGCTGGATGATGAATGGCACTTACTGGATATGCAGTTCCTAAGCCAACCCATGGTTCCTGTATGTACCCGCAGTGCCCTGGATGAGCACCTCGGCCATTCTAGTTGGTAAGAGGACTATTACAAAGGAAGGAAGGCTTTGAATGATGGCCTTTCTCAGCATGGTGTGGGCAAACTGTCCCAGGAATTGATTTTAATGACCTTGGATTACCTGCTCACTAAGGGAGGTGGCACTTGTTCTGTCATCAGTCAAGAATGCTGCCCCTACATTCCTGATGGGTTGGTTAACATCATTCACCTGGTTGCTCACAGTGTATAAGATGAAGTGGGGGGGACCATCTCATTGGCTATTATGCTCCAGTGGCTTTTGGGGCACAAAGAGGCTGGAGGACTACTGTATTGTACTGGAGGTGACTATTGGGTTTACTGTACTAGGTATTGTACTTTTTTGTTTTATATGTAGCTTAGTCTCAATACCTGCGTCTCAATATCACCAAGACCAAGGAGATGGTGGTGGACTTTAGGAGATCTAGGCCTCATATGGAGCCAGTGATCATTAATGGAGAATGTGTGGAGCAGGTTAAGACCTACAAGTATCTGGGAGTACAGTTAGACGAGAAGCTAGACTGGACTGCCAACACAGATGCCTTGTGCAGGAAGGCACAGAGTCGACTGTACTTCCTTAGAAGGTTGGCGTCATTCAATGTCTGTAGTGAGATGCTGAAGATGTTCTATAGGTCAGTTGTGGAGAGCGCCCTCTTCTTTGTGGTGGCGTGTTGGGGAGGAAGCATTAAGAAGAGGGACGCCTCACGTCTTAATAAGCTGGTAAGGAAGGCGTGCTCTGTCGTGGGCAAAGTACTGGAGAGTTTAACATCGGTAGCTGAGCGAAGGGCGCTGAGTAGGCTACGGTCAATTATGGAAAACTCTGAACATCCTCTACATAGCACCATCCAGAGACAGAGAAGCAGTTTCAGTGACAGGTTACTATCGATGCAATGCTCCTCAGACAGGATGAAGAGGTCAATACTCCCTAATGCCATTAGGCTTTACAATTCAACCGCCAGGACTTAAGAACTTTTTAAAAGCTATTATTAATGCTTTTTGAGATAGTGATTTAGATGCATATCATATTTTTTACTGAGTTAAGTTTTGTATGTAATTAGTTTTGCTACAACAAGTGTATGGGACATTGGAAAAAAGTTGAATTTCCCCATGGGGATGAATAAAGTATCTATCTATCTATCTATCTAGTTGGAAGTTCTCAAGAGTCAAATTAGTCTGAAGGTTGGATCATCTTATTTGCAACTATTTTTTTAGTTGGGGGGAGGGGATGTCCTGTGGAGGAGTGGCTTATTCTGATTGTCAAAAGTTGCTTTTGTCATGATTGGTTAGTTTAGAAACTGCAGCTGCTTTTCCCATTGGTTAGCTGCCTGCTGTCCAGTTTCAAATATCCTAGGTATATGAAGAGCATGTATGGGAGGTTCTTTCTCTCTCTCCCTTTGTTTAAGGCAAGGGGTGCACATGACCATTGGGAAGGTATGCTCTGAGTGCACTTTTAGCTCAGTATGTTGAATATTCAGCTGTGTCATGTCTGTAGCTTAGAGAATATGAATGTTCAGTTGAAATTTTACTGTTTGTAAATAAATGTTTAACATATTTATTTAGTGTTTTCTATCTCACTTGCCAGACCCGCAAACCTGATTCAGCATTACAATTTGTCTTCTTCTGCACATTGGTTATTTGTCAGACTTAGTGCACAGTTTTTCATTGATTATATTGTATTTCTTTGTTCTACTGAATGTCTGCAAGTACATGAATAGAAGGTAGCACATGGTGACATACGCGCTTTGATAAGAAATTTACCTTGATCTTTAAGTAACATAAAATGAATAACAAACTCTTATAATTTAGACCAAGTAGTGCAATTCAATGCAATATAATGCAATACTAGTTAACTAATTTATTTTTCTCCTATTATATGGGATAAATAATTCAATGCTGTTTGCAACAGAGGGTAACTAAAATATTCTTGTATACACAAGAACAACAGAAAATAGGAACAGGAATCCACCAGTCTCCTCAATCCTTCCTCACCATTCAATGAATCAATTATGGGTAATCTTTGCTGGACTCAGATACTTCTCTGTTTTCATATCCTGCACAAGTCCACCATAAGTTTTCAAATATTTATCTCCATTATCTCCAATATCTATCTCCATTGTAAACATCTCTACTGAACTTGTCTCCACCAACCTCAGGGGCTGAGAATTGTAGAGATTCACCACCTTCTAAGAGAAGTTTCAACATACCTCAGTTTTAAATGACATGCCCCTTATCCCTTGTTTGTGACATCCTGCAAGTGGAAGCATCTTGGCATTTACCCTTAAACCTCCCTTAGGATCTTCTATGCTTAAATAATATTTCCTCTCATTTTTTCCTAAACCAGTAACCAGGTAAATTATACAATTCATCCTTTGTTCTGCAGGTTAAATAATATTGCCTCCTTGTGCAATAATTTAAATTATTACATTCGTTTTTTCTACACCCCAAGACTCATTGTTGGAATCTGGCCAGCATTTGTGGCTCATTCCAATTGCTTGAAGGTGGTGGAGATGAGCTACTTACAGTCATGGAGTTGTCAATGACGGAAACAGTGCCCTCAACCTAACGTAATTCATGACAACCTCTTACCCCATACACAAGAATCCCCAAATTAGGGCTTCCATTTGGATCTTCTTGAGCTTATGCAGTCCTTCTGCTGAAGGTGGAAGGAACTTTCAGGATGTAGACACTGGAACATTAGCAACAATGAATGGCAATAGAAGGTCAGGAGAGAGTGCAACTTGGAGGGGATACTCCAGGTCCAGAGTACTCATGGATTTGGGAGGCACTGTCAGAGCAGCCACGCTGAGAAAATGTATTCATTTTGCAGATGATATTCAGTGTAGCCTCTGTGTAGCCAGTATTAATCAGAAAGAAAGTTTAGGGAAGTGGATGGGGTGCCAGTCTAGCAGGATGCCTGGTCCTGCGTTGTGTCAAGCTTCCTCAGAGCGTGTGGCACTGAACCTGTTTGGGCAGTGAGGGACACTCAACAGTTCAGGCAGCATCTGTGGAAAGAAGAACAGAATTAACATTTCACTGAAACGTTAGCTCTGTTATTCTCTCTCTCTCCAGATGCTGCCTGCCTGCTGAGCATTTGTAATATCATCTGTTTTGGTTTCAGATTCCCAGCATCTCCAGTTTTTTTTTAATATAGTTTTCACTTTCCGTTACTTGATGGGCTGGTAGATGTTGGAGCCGAGCTACTCACTGCAGATTCCCAGCTTCTGGCCTACTCTTGTAACTACAATATTTATGTGGTTGGTTTAATATTGGTCCTGCATTACTTTGGCAATATCAGCAATGATTAGATCTGCTGGTTTGGTTGGAGTAGTCAAACTTTGAAGCAAACTGTATACCTTTAAGCTCAATGTACTCAGCAAGGTTGGTTGGTACTCATTTCTCACCGGCTAGTTAATTTGCTCAGTATACATCAGCCAGTTATCCATTGAACAATCAAATGCAACAATCTTTCCAATGTAGTCAGCTATTTCTGCTCTTTTTTATGCCAGTACTCTCTCTTTATTAACCCATGAATGCATCAATTTTCTGGCTTTAAAAAAAAACAACCTTGCCTTCCCTTCTGAAGAACACGGGCTGTGTAGCTTTTTTTAAAACTCGACTATCTTTGCATGTGCTGGGCTGCATTTTCCCCTGAGCGTTTGTGACTGCACATTTTTTTTAGTTCAAATGTCTCACCGAGCTTTAACAGCTTGATAGCCGTTTTGGGTTCATTTAAAAAGATACCTCATCGCCAATGTTATGATTCCTAACTTTAAAACATTAAACTAATTCAAAGGAAGACACAGGAGAACGAAATTTGAGTCTAACTTCAAGGTTACTTTAAGTGCAGCATGTATGCATATCGCATGGTAGTGTAATGTTGTATGTGATTCACGTATTTTTTACATATAACCTAGAATTGATCATTTAAAGAATGATTGAACAATACATACAAGTTTACACAAACTTTACTGAAATATTAAATATACAACACATACTTCCTTACATAATGCAGGGTTAAAAAACACATCCCCTTTTTAGCTAATTCTTAGCTTAGCTAATTACACAATCAATGTAGGGAAATAATGTTCTACCCCTTCCAATAAAGGTTACGCAAGACTTACACCATCGTGATTGTACTAAATGCAACATTATCATTGCCATTCAGAGTGAATATATTCTCTTCCACACATTCCCTCCTGCAATAACCCAACCACCTTTGATAGTTTCACAAAAGATCTTCCTACCAACATAATACGTACAATCAATCATAATTACATTATATACTGTAATGCTTTATTCCTTCTTGTAATAGAGGGTCATTAAAGGTTTCTCCTTGTCAGACGGGACAATGACACATTTTCTCTTGACATGGCAAGCAACACATTCCACTAATGTAAGAACGTTAATAAAACACTTACATTGGGTAAGGAACATCGACTGCCATAATCTTGTTGCACAGGGACGTAATATATTCCCACCTTTTAACTGAGGATAATTCCCCTCCCTCTTTGATTCTAATAAATAGAACATTCCCTCTCTTGTAATACAAAGTGAAAAACGAATTCATCCAATGTAACAGAGGCTAAATAAACCATTCCCCCGTTGTATTGCAAGTTAAATAAATATCACTTCTGGTAATACAAGATAAATAATGCATTACCACTTATCAAAGCCTTGTAACCCATCTTTCCTTTCTCTATCCTATAATATCAAATTAATAACGCATCTCTGCCTTAAAATGTAAGGGGAGGAAATCGATTTTGTTCCCTTTCGTGGTAAATACATTCCTGTTTAAGCAATCTAACCATCATTTGTAATACAGAATGTTTAAGCCCTCACCCCATCTGCTGAACAAATTTCACAACAATAAACCTGATTGTGATTCTTATTCTGCTCTTATAATAAGAGAAATAACTTGCTTCCTCTTGTAATGCAGGGTAAATAACAGCTCCTCCTCTTGTACTTTCCCATTGTAATACAGGGTGTATAATTTATACATCTTTGTAATACATAATAAATACCATCCTCTCTCCTGTCATACAGAATACATAACACAGTCTCTACATTTACAAGGTAAAAGGCACAATACTCCATTCTAGTTACATAATGTTACATTCCCTTTCATTATATCAGGTAAGCAACATATTGCTCCCCCCCCACCCCACAATAAATAAAACATTTCCCTTGTAAAGCAGGGTAACTAACTTGCATCTTCCTTGTAAACAGGGCAAGTTAAATATTTCACCATTGTAATACACTTACACCCTAGCTCAATCTCACACTATAGCATAGATAACATTGTTAACATTGTAATGCAAGGTAAATCACACCAACTTCTGTTGTAACGTAGGGTAAAAAGCATACGCCACTGTAAAATGGGTCATGTAAGTAGTAATTTCCTCTTGTAATTGAGGTAAGCACCATTAATCCCTATATCCCCTGCTTTTGGAACAGATAAAGAAGTAAATAATTCATTCTCTCTTACAACACAGAAACCTCTTTCCCCCTTCATAATATTGTGTTACTGGCCCAGCCACTACCTGAACCCTTCACCCTCTCCAGCAGCAGTCAGTGCACAGTGGCTGCAGACTGTACCATTTACAAAATAACTTGGGCTACTTGAACAAAACCTTAAACCTGTGACATCTATCCTACGGAAAAGGGCAGCAGGCGACATTACCACCTCCAGGCTCCCCACAAACTCACAAATGGAGCTGACAGGAAATATAGTCCTTCAATACAACTTTGTCTAATCCTGGAAAGTATCACACTGGTTTAAAGAAGCAGCTAATCCCGACCTTCTCAAGGACAAATAAGGTTGGACAATAAATGCTGTCCCAGCCAGTGATGCCTATGTCTCCAAATTCTAAGCCTACACTGGTAATGCTCCTCAACTCTTTCTATACTAGATTGAAGACTGCATTGGTGTTACTTCCTGCACACATTCTGAGCTCATCAATTTCATCAACTTTGCGTCAAACTTCCACCCTGCTTTCAAATTTAATTGGTCCATCTCAGATATCTCTCTCCCCTTTCATGTTCTCACCATCTCTATCTCACTGTCTCCATCTCTAGAGAAATTATCTGTTGATAACTTTTATAAACTTGCTGCCTCCTCCAACTCTTATCACTTGTAAAAATGTTTTTCCCTTTTCTCAGTACCTTTGTCTCCACCACATCTCTTTTTAGAATGAGGCTTTCCATTCTAGAACATCTGAGATGTTGTCCTTCTTCAAAGAACAGGGTTTCCCTTTCACCACCATCAATGCTGCCCTTACCCACTTCTTCTCCATTTCTCAGACATCTTTCACCCCATCCTTCCGTCACCATAACAAGGATAGGATTCCCCTTGACCTTACCCAGCACCGCATTAGCCTCCATATCCAGCCCATCATTCTCTGTAATTTCCACCATCTATAAGTGTAATGCCCTGATTTAAATTGCATTTCTACTCCTTTGCTTTTAGGAATTTAATTTTAGCAGTTTTCTGCAAACTCAGTGTGTTCTCTTAGTTAAGCTTTATAGACTAGTGTTGTGACTTCAGTTGAGATAGGGAGCCATTTGCCCAACTTAGGAATGTTGTGTCAGCCAGTTGGGTTTCTTTGGTATTGTGCTGTAACATCCTGTCCAGTGGGCCACCATGGAATATTCGAGCAAGCAGGGCAGGATCGGATTTCTGAAGGACAATAGTCTGGTTTTGGGGTCTTTTGGTTAGGAGGTGTGGAGAAGTGTGCATGGGAATATAGTCTGAGGATTCCACCCAAAGCAGAGATCCTATTGTAAGAATTATTTTGCGTAGATGAATAGTTCAAAGGACGAAGTGCCAGTACTCCTGAGTTCAAAATGGTCTTTCAGAGAAGTTCAAGCTGTGGCTGGTGCCTTTCACACAGAATGTAATCAAAACAAAACATTCCGCCTACTCCAGAAATGAGCTCCAATGTTTATGTGCACATTTATAAGAGTTTAACTGTACTGGGCCCTTTTCTTCCTCCCCCGTCCCCCCCCCCCCCCCCGTTAACTATTTGTTAATCCTGAAATCTCTGTAAATATACCTCCACTGTAATTTATTTTGGTGTAAGGTCTGCTATTTCCTGGTGAAGGATAACTTTGCATTGGGCAGCATCTGCACAGCATTCACAAGTAATGTTCCCTCATCAGAACATTCCAATTTCCCTGTTTGGTCGAACACAAATCATATTGCCCCTAGATGTGTGTTGCTTGCTGAAGGTGGCCTTCTCACTATTACCCATGCAACACTGAGTCCCGTGGCTGTTAGCCAGAGTTAGGTAGTGGGCCACGGTGAGAGGGTTACACAAGGATCCTACCACTAAGCACATCTTTCCCTAACCCCCTGCCCCCCCCCACACCAACATTCTCTGCTTTCCTTAGGGATGACTCACTCTATGTGACTCCCTTGCCTACTCATCCCTCCCTACTGATCTCCCTCTTGGCACTTATCCCAGCAAGTCAGACAAGCACTACACCTGTCCCTACACCTTCTCCCTCAATACCATTCAAGGACCCAAACAGGTGAGGTGATATTGCAAATTAGAGTCTATCAGGATCACTTACTATATCCCATGCTCCCATTGCCTAGTCCTCTAAATTGGCGAGACCCACTGTAGATTGGACACCAGTTTGTCAAGTACCCTCACTCCAAATGCCTCCAAAAGTGGGATTTCCCGATTTCAATTTGACTTCCTATTCCCATTCCGACATGTCGGTACATGGCCTCCTTTACAGGCACAATAAAGGCACACTCACAATAGAGAAGCAACACCTCCTATTCCACCTTTGACCTGATGGTATGAACACTGATTTCCCTAACTTCTGGTAATTTCTCCCAGCTCTCCCTTCTCTCTTTTTACCTTTCCCCATTCTGATTCCTCTCTTACTTCTTCTCTTCACCTGCCCACCACCTCCCTCTGATGCCCCTCCTCTTCCCCTTTCTTATTCTCTCCTATCATGTTCTCTCTTCTTCAGTCCTTTGCCTCTTCCACCAATCACCTCGCAGCTTCTTACTTCATTCCCCCTCATCTGGTTTCACCAATCACCCACCAGCTTGTACACCTTTCCTTCTCTCGGTCTTATTCTGGCTTCTTCCACCTTCCATTCCAAACCTGATGAAGGGCATTGGCCTGAAACATTGAATCCTTATTCCCCTCCATAGATGCAGCCTGGCTTGGTGAGTCCCTCCAGTACTTTGTGCGTGATGCTCAAGATTTTGAGCATCTGCAGAATCTCTTGTGTTTATGAGCTATCTTCATCAGCGAGGGGCTGAGTGTAGGTGATGGGACAATGGAGAGGTCACAGCAGGTGCACAGACTTGGTTACCCTGTTGTCCAAAAGACATCATTAAGCTGGAAAGGGTGTACTCAATCTAAAGAGTTGGGCTGAAGGGCCTATTTCAAGGTCATATTACACATTCCCCTTATGCAGCAATAGCTAATAACACAATTGCCAGATCTGAGGAACGGTCCTTAATTTAAATTTTTAAGTGGCTTCTCTTACCACAGAAGCTTCCCAACTGGCTGACTTCCAGTTTTTCTGGTTTTGCAACATAACCCCCAAAGTTTGCACAACAGGATAAATATTCCTTTGGCTCGTGGTAATACAGGGGTTAAAACAAAATCATCATTACTGATGCAGAATACATAACACAATTCCTCCTTGTGTTAGAAGATGAATAACACATTGCTCCCTTGAAATACAGGATAGACCACACATGCCCTCTTGCAGTACAGGCTAACCAACACTTTCCTCAGCTGCAATAAAAGTCCTCACGGAATCACAGAATTGTCACAGTTGCAAAGGAAACAACTCAGTCCCTTGAGTCTGTGCTGGAAGAGTTTTTGTATTAAAGATGAAAAAGTTCAAAGGTGAGGTATGGGACAATGTATTTTAATTTTACACAGACAATGTTGGAATGCACTGCTCGGGATATTGGTAGAGGCAAATAATACAGAGGCATTTAAGAGGCTTATAGAAAGGCACATGAATGTACAGAGAATGGAGACATATGGACACTAAACAGAAGGGATTAGTGTAGTTAGGCATTTGAATGCAGTTTAATTGGATCAGCACAACATTGTAGGCTGAAGGGTCTATCCTGTTCTGCACTCTTATGTTCTTTGGTACTGATAGGGAGCATCTGTCACCGATTCTGTTAATGAATTACCAGCACAAGTACTACAAAAGCTTCTCTGCAGAAGTGCAGAGAATTGAACTGGCGAAGATGCAGAAATGTCTGTGCGACAGTTCTGACACAGCACAGTGCTCATCTGGTCTTCCACTATACAGAACACAGATCTAATTCAAACAGCACCTGCTCCACTTCATCCTCCAGCCTGATGCTGATCACAATAGTGGGACCAGCTTACACAGGACTGTAAAATCCCAAATGAAACTGTCCAGGAAAGCTCCAGATTTGAGGAGCCTCATCTGAGAGCATGGCCAGAGTTCTGGAGATTTTGAGGCAAATCCTGCACTCCCCAGGCAAGGCGGGAAACCACAAGTGCCATACTGTTTTGTTTTATGTTCTATGGAGACAAAGGCACAAGGACAAACACTTTGGGCCATAACGTTGTATCACACTAATTAAAGCCTACTAAACTAGTCCCTTCTGCCTGCATGTCCATATCCCTCCATTCACTGCATATTTGCGTCCTTATCCACGAGCTTCTTAAATGTTTTGATCGAACTTACTTCCACTACCATACTTGGCAGCGCGTACCACACTGCTCACTGTGTACAAAAAAACTTGCCCTGCAAATCTTCTTTAACCTTACTCCCTTCTCACCTAAAAATTATGCTCTCTCGGAGTAGAGATTTCAATCCTGGGGAAAATGATACTGCCTACCTGCTCTGCCTATGTCTCTTAATCCATCACAAGTAAAGCGCTCCCCTCCGTCGAGCATGTCCACATGGAGCACTGTCACAGGAAAGCAGCATCCTTCACCAGGGACCCACTCACCACCCAGGTCTTCTTGCTGCTGCCATTAGGAAGGTGGAACAGGAGCCTCAGGACTCACACCAGCAGGTTCAGAACAGTTATTATCCCTCAACCATCAGCCGCTTGAACCAAAGGGGATAACTTCACTCGCCCCATCATTGAAATGTTCCCACTTTCAAAGACTCTTCATCTCATGCTCTCAATACTTGCTTGCTTTATTTATCTATTTATTAATTATTCTCCTTTGTATTTTCATAGTTTTTGTATTTGCACACTGGTTGTTGGTCTGCCCTGTTGGGAACAGTATTTCATTGATTCTATTATGGTTCTTGGATTTATTGAGTATGCCTGCAAGAAAACAAATCTCAGGGTTGTATAGAGTGACATATATGCACTTTGATAATAAATTTACACTGAGCTTTCTATTGGATCCCCTTTCAGCCCCTGCCACTCCAGAGTAAACAGCGCAAGTTTCATTTTGGTAGGTCAAATATGATGGCTGGATGTAGTATTAATGGTAAGACTCTTGGCAGTGTGGAGAATCAGAGGAATCTTGGGGTCTGAATCCATAGGACACTCAAAGCTGCTGCGCAGGTTGACTCTGTGGTTAAGAAGGCATACGGTGCATTGGCCTTCATCAATTGTGAGATTGAGTTTAAGAGCCGAGAGGTAATGTTGCAGCTATATAGGACCCTGGTCAGACCCCAATTGAAGTACTATGCTCAATTCTGGTCGCCTCACTACAGGAAGGATGTGGAAACCATAGAAAGGGTGCAGAGGAGATTTACAAGGATGTTGCCTGGATTGGGGAGCATGCCTTATGAGAATAGGTTAAGTGAACTTGGCCTTTTCTCCTTGGAGCGACGGAGGATGAGAAATGACCTGATACATGTGCACAAGATGATGAAAGGCATTGATCGTGTAGATAGTCACAAGCCTTTTCCCAGGGCGGAAATGGCTATCACGAGAGGGCATAGCTTTAAGGTGCTTGGAAATAGGTTCAGAGGAGATGTCAGGGGTACGTTTTCTACGCAGAGAGTGGTGGGTGCGTGGAATGGGCTGCTGGCGATGGTGGTGGAGGCGGAAACGATAGGGTCTTTTAAGAGACTCCTGGATGGATACATGGAGCTTAGAAAAATAGAGGGCTATGGGTAAGCCTAGGTAGTTTTAAGGTAGGGACATGGTCGGCACAGCTTTGTGGGCCGAAGGGCTTGTATTATGCTGAATGTTTTCTATGTTTCTAAGTTTGCCCAACTTCTTCTAGCACATGCCCTCAAATCCAGGTGCCAAATGCCTCCTTCACCACTCCATCAAGCTGTGCGGCCGCTTGCAGGAGCCGTAGTCGCTTCTGGGACTTGGTCTGTCTCTGAATTCTCTGAGTCGGGGCTTGTGACCCCCACTGCTGAGGTTCCTAATTCCGGGCTTTCTTTGTTCTCAAATGTCAGTTTTGCGCATCTGCCTCCTTGAAGTCAACAAGTTGAACAGTGTAGCCTGAGCAAAGATTACATTTTGCATTTTATTAATTGGCTTGATTAAGCTATGACTTGAACAGCAGATGTCAGCAGAACTCACAACAGTTCAACTGCACTTTAAAACTCTGCCAAAGTGCTGTCACAACAGACTTGGTGCAGAACATTGTTACAGTTGGGTGGGTTATATCGCGTGTTGCTTTGGTTTTGAAAAGTTGTACCCGCAGAGAAGCTCTTGCAGTTTCAGTGATGGAAATCAAGGAATGTGCAATAAAGTCCTACAACTACCATGGAGGAGGCCCCAGACCTGAGATTGTTACACAACCCATATAAAAGGGGCAGTATCTTAAACCGAACGTCTTAAGAATTTTGTTCTGTCCTAAGTAGTTATTCATTCCTTGTCATCCCCACCGGTCAAACTACAGGCACTGATGGAGAAACAGGTAAGGTTATAGAGTTGTACTGGACAGAGGCCTATCAGCCCATCACATTCATCAGCCCATTAACATTTGTAGTTATCTACACTAAACTCATTTACCCTCATTTGGTCTATAGCTTACTATGCCTTGGTGATTCAAACACCCGTTTAAGTAAAATGCAGTGAGAGTCTTTGACTCTACCACCCCCTTAGTCAGTGTGTTGCGACTCTGATCACTCTCTGTGTGAAACCATTTTTCCTCTGAGCCTCTCCAAACATTCTCCCTCGCACCTTATACCCATTGTTACCGGTTCCAGACTCGCCCACCATGGTAAAAGATTTCTTACCGCATATCCTATCTAGCCCCCTTGTACCATCATGTCCCCCCTTGGCCTTCTCTGTTTCACCACGAATAGAAAAGTCTGTTCAGACTCTCCCTATAAACGAACTGCTCTATCCCAGATATCATACTGATGAATCGCCTTGCATCCTTTCAAATACAAAAACGTCCGTCCCATAAAGCAACAATTAGGATTGCACCTACTACTCCAAATGTGGCCAAACCAAGGTTTTCCAGAGCTGTAACTTGACATCACATCTCTTATATTCTATTCCACTATCAATAAAAACAAGCACACTATATGATGTCTTCACCTCCTTACCTTTTGTGCCACTACAGTCAATGAACTGCTCATCAACAGCCCTATACCTAACACGTGTCTTTCTTTTGTTTGATGTCGTAAAATACATCACTTTGCAATTGCCAGGATTAAATGCCATCTGCCATTTCTTCGCCCCAAATTTCCAGCTCATCAATGTCATACTGAAGCCCAAGAAAAGCCTCCGTTATGGTTTGTAACTTCTGAATGTTAAACCAATCCAAAGGAAGACACGGGAGTCTGAAATGCAGTCTAACTCTGAGTTTACTTTAAGCGAGACACGTGCACATCATGTGGTAGTGTGATGACGTATGCAATTCAAGTATTTATACATTTAGCCCAAAATGAATTATTTAAACAAACAAGAATGCGTAATCAACATTTCATATATATATATAGATAGATAGACACACACACCATTACTCAAAGATTACTTAAATATTAATGCACAACACTCCTCCCTGCTTAGTTATAAACACCAACTCAATAGAGAATACATCTCAACTATATACACTGCATATTATATAATACAACTACAACACAGACATCCACAACACAGTCAATTTTAAATTCTCCCATTCAGGCTTAAAGATTTAATTGCGATGGAAGATTTTTTACTCGAGGGATAATGTCTTTCCTGCCATGGGGGATTATTCTGCCTGGCAGGTGAGACTTGTGGCTGTGGAACAATCTCAAGCTCTGGAGCCTTCTTCGTGTGGTTGTAAGAGTTGACTCTGAGACTATAGGAAGTGGTCCTGATGCCTTTCTTCTCCTTCCTTTATCTTCTTCTAGTTTGTTCACCTTGATCTTAAGAAGGTGCATTTAGTTCACTAGAGTATACTCTTATTAATCCTTCTATTGTTCTTTTTATGATCTGAACTTTCCTCTTGGTTTCCTCATCCACAACATCATCTGGCAAACCTTTGTTTTCTTATCTCTATTTCCTCCTTTTTTTGGGGTTTCCATTCATCCAGCTGGGCTTTGGTCTTTGCATTACTTTTACAAGTGGCTTTTGCCTCCCACTTGAAGATCATGCAATAACCTTAATGCACGCGGGGTAGATTCTGGTTCTTCATATTCACAAAAGCCCAATGCTTGCAACTTTTCTGAAGCTCCTTGAACTCTCTTCCAGTTTAAAACTAAGCCACATTTTGCAAGTAACTGCCTGACTAACATATTAGAAGTTTTCTCAACTGTTGTAGTTAGACCACTGCTTTCGTCACTTTCATGCCAGCATGGTCCCTGCTTGGTCCAATTTACTTTCCAGCCAGAGGCACAGCGGGTGGCAACAATACCTGTTTGTCCTCTGTTGGGCGATGGTTCATAGTGTTTAGCATGGAGACAGTGTGGCATTATTCAGTACATTTCTTAATTAGGTTTTAGTTGACTCTCTTGCAGGAATGTGGCATGCAAATTGTGGATGGATCTCTAGTCTATTTGCAGTTATCTCAGCCAATCACATCCCCACAATGCTGTCCCTCCTGTTTTAACATATACAAGCTCAATGTGATTTGTTGGTTGTTGTATTTCACTGTTATAGACGTCATTCCCACAAGAATTATCTATTGTCCAATACAAGTTCTTAGTTGGATATCTGCAGGCTTTAGTATAGTATCTTTGAAAGGCCTCTCAAACTCGTTTTGTGGAATGGCTGAAACGGCTAAACCTGTGACTAATTCCATTTTAATTAATCTGCTATTCAGTTCTGGTGTAAACCATATTGCTTGTCTATTGTTAAATTTCACACTGTAAATCTCAAGGCCATACAGTCAGAGTCACTCTCATCATTATCAGATTTTACATCAACAGCATGCAGATTAATGCTCTTCTTGAAACTGCAACTTGACATTTTAATGACTTCTCTTCCCTGTGCATTCCATTTATTTTTGTCTACCCAACACGTTTTTTGTACATGTCTTATTTTGATGCATTTTCTACAGGTTTCACTTTTAAACCTGCATTGTTCTGGTGCATGTCAGCCCCTGCCACAATGGTAACACAATTAGTTTGGCCAGGCTGATTTCTGTCTCCACACTGCAATGTTGTTCACACTTACTTTTATTCCTGACTGCAACTCAGTTGCATCTCTGTCTGAGGGTTCCATTGAAACAGTGATTTCAACTGCTCTTTCAAATGCAAGTTATGCTTCAGCAGTCATTTTTGAATGCTTTCTTGTAAGATTCCAGAAACTAAATGATCTCTCAGTGGATCTCAAGTCCATTACCAAACTGACAAAGCATAGATGATCTCATTGATTCAGCCAGTCTGAACTGGACTCCCTTTCTTTTTGATTCCACTTGTGAAACCTAACGCATTTTTCAATCAACAATGGTTTTGGTTCTAAATGTTCCTGCATTACTTTGACAATATCAGCAAGATATGGAAGTCTGAAATGTGCGTCTAACCTTGACTTTACTTTATGTAATTCATGTATTTATACCTATAAACCATAGCAAATTATTTAAACAAACAAGAATGCATAATCAACCAATATTTAATCAAGATTACTCAAATGCTACTTAAATATTAAATAGGTAACACTCCCTGCTATTGATGGAACATCACAAATTTCTGTCAATGCAAACCTTACTTATTATACCTTCTGTATTACACCGACCTACAAGTTGTTAATGTACACTACAAATAAATATCTCAACGTTAATCCTCGTGGTTCATAGTCTTCCAATCTCAAAAGCAACCTTCCTTCATTAACCTCTGCCCCTTA